>NC_064617.1:315154634-317554634 GCF_023898315.1 Schistocerca nitens | reverse complement strand
CAATTAATAATAAACTGTAACATACATTTACACTTGAGTTAGGGATATGTATGGCACTGTTTTTATCACCACTTAGTAGCTTCTCAGAGTGAGCTAAACATTGTGCCAAATGCTGTACCCAGAGAAAATTTCATTCTACTCTCCTCTCTGAGAATAAAATTAACTCACTGGGCATGCTGACTTCAAGCAACATTCTTCACAGCCCACACTGCATGTCAAACCTTTTACTTTTCATCACTGGCACAAGTCAGATATTCACCAAAATTGCTAACAGTAGTCCATACTCAGCTACATATAAAAGAAGCATTGATGATATATATATATATATATATATATATATATATATATATATATATATGGATCAGAAAGTAAATGAAACTGCATGTCACTAAAAATTCTTGGGTATTAAAAAACCGCTTCACCACTTCAGCTGTATTTAGTCCTTTATTATTGGATCACTACCAGTTTCGTGGTCTTAAGAGCCATATCTTCAAGTGAACATCTGTATAACAATAAATCCAGAAGGAATAACAATCCTGACAAATACTGGCATGGTAAATTATTTTAACTTAAAAAATTAAATAATATTAAAATCTTTTACATGAGAATATCAATACTCACATAACTAAAACATTAGAGCGGAAAAGCTCAGAACTTTGAACTCAACATTTATTGTCCTTCAGAACAAAACACTGCTCAACGACAGTGTGTCATAGAATAAAACAGCCGAATTCCAATATAGCTGTTGGGTCCTACACAAATCATACTATAGTGATCCAATGGTAAGGCAAAAATAAATGAAAAACTGCTAAGACTTAATTTTGGGACAGAAAGAAAAACCAAGAAGTGGTTGCCCCAAAATTGAGGCATGTTCAATTTGAACCAAACACATAAATAGCTATTTCCAGAAAAGCAGAACCTAAATACCCCACTTACAGCTTCTCCGATCGATACAGAATCATAAACAGGGGACGCAGCCACATGCTGTGTCATACTGACGGCAGGAAAGTAAACAACTTGCCTGTGGACGGCTCACGAATGAACTGAGGATGTGCCGGCCCGACCAAATGGTTGGGGGTCTTTTGGGTGATACAGTAATGGTGAATGATAACAAGGAATATTGGTGAAAAATGTAATTTTTTTTTTTTTGAAAAACCACCTGTGGAATAACAATATGACACTGACAACTGACTTTTTTTTTTCTTAATAACACCCATCATAAAAGAAGATTGTATACATGGAAGAAGCCTGGAGATACTGACAGGTTTCAGATAGATTATATAATGGTAAGACAAGAGATTTAGGAACCAGGTTTTAAATTCTACGACATTTCCAGGGGCAGATGTGGACTCTGACCACAATCTACTGGTTATGAACTGTAGATTAAAACTGAAGAAACTGCAAAAAGATGGAAATTTAACGAGATTGGACCTGGACAAACTGATTAAACCAGAGGTTGTACAGAGTTTCAGGGACAGCGTAAGGGAACAATTGACAGGAATGGGGGAACGAAATACAGTAGAAGAAGAATGGGTAGCTCTGAGGGATGAAGTAGTGAAGGCAGCAGAGGATCAAGTAGGTAAAAAGACGAAGGCTAGTAGAAATCCTTGGGTAACACAAGAAATATTGAATTTAATTGATGAAAGAAGAAAATATAAAAATGCAATAAATGAAGCAGGAAAGAAGGAATACAAATGTCTCAAAAATGAGATAAACAGGAAGTGCAAAATGGCTAAGCAGGGATGGCTAGAGGACAAATGTAAGGATGTAGAGGCTTATCTCACTAGGGGTAAGATAGATACTGCCTACAGGAAAATTAAAGAGACCTTTGGAGAAAAGAGAACCACATGTATGAATATCAAGAGCTCAGATGGAAACCCAGTTCAAAGCAAAGAAGGGAAAGCAGAAAGGTGGAAGCACTATATAGAGTGTCTATAAAAGGGCGATGTACTTCAGGGCAATATTATGGAAATGGAAGAGGATGTAGATGAAGATGAAATGGGAGATATGATACTGCGTAAAGAGTTTGACGGAGCACTGGAAGACCTAAGTCGAAACAAGGCCCCGGGATTTAACAACATTTCTTGGGAGAGCCAGTTCTGACAAAACTCTACCATCTGGTGAGGAAAATGTATGAGACAGGCGAAATACCCTCAGACTTCAAGAAGAATATAATAATTCCAATCCCAAAGATAGCAGGTGTTGACAGATGTGAAAATTACTGAACTATCAGTGTAATACGTCATGGCTGCAAAATACTAATGTGAATTCTTTACAGACGAATGTAAAAATTTGTAGAAGCTGACCTTGGGGAAGATCAGTTTGGATTCCGTACAGATATTAGAACACGTGAGACAATACTGATCCTACGACTTATCTTAGAAGCTAGATTAAGAAAAGGCAAACCTACGTTTCTAGCATTTGTAGACTTACAGAAAGCTTTTCACAACGTTGACAAAATCCTCTTTCAAATTCTGAAGGTGGCAGGGGTCAAATACAGGGAGCGAAAGGCTATCTACAATTTGTACAGAAATCAGATGGCAGTTATAAGAGTCGAGGGATATCAAAGGGAAGCAGTGGTTGGGAAGGGAATGAGACAGGGGTGTAGCCTTTCCCCTATGTTATTCAATCTGTATATTGAGCAAGCAGTAAAGGAAACAAAAGAAAAATTCGGAGTAGGTATTAAAATCCATGGAGAAGAAATAAAAACTTTGAGGTTCGCCGATGACATTGTAATTCTGTCAGAGACAGCAAAGGACTTGGAAGAGCAGTTGAACGGAATGGACAGTGTCATGAAAGGAGGATACAAGATGAACATCAACAAAAGCAAAACGAGGATAATGGAATGCAGTCGAATTAGGTCGGGTGATGCTGAGGGAATTAGATTAGGAAATGAGACACTTAAAGTAGTAAAGGAGTTTTGCTATTTGGGAAGCAGAATAACTGATGGTCGAAGTAGAGAGGACATAAAATGCCGACTGGCAACGGCAAGGAAAGCGTTCCTGAAGAAGAGAAATTTGTTAACATCGAGTACAGATTTAAGTGTCAGGAAATCGTTTCTGAAAGTATTTGCATGGAATGTAGCCATGTATGGAAGTGAAACATGGACGGTAAATAGTTTGGACAAGAAGAGAATAGAAGCTTTCGAAATGTGGTGCTACAGAAGAATGCTGAAGATTAGATGGGTAGATCACATAACTAATGAGGAGGTGTTGAATAGAATTGGGGAGAAGAGGAATTTGTGGCACAACTTGACTAGAAGAAGGGATCGGTTGGTAGGACATGTTCTGAGGCATCAAGGGATCACAAATTTAGTATTGGAGGGCAGCGAGGAGGGTAAAAATCGTAGAGGGAGACCTAGAGATAAATACACTAAGCAGATTCAGAAGGATGTATGTTGCAGTAGTTACTGGGAGATGAGGAAGCTTGCACAGGATAGAGTAGCATGGAGAGCTGCATCAAACCAGTCTCAGGGCTGAAGACCACAGTAACAACAATAACACCCATAAGTTATGCTAAAGCTAGAGCATGTAATGACGTAAAAGAGGATCATCATATGCATATATTACAATAACAAACCAGATCTGCTGGCAGGATCCACTGAATCAACCTTAAAACTAAAAGACTTCAAGAACCTTAAAGTTATAAAAATTGTTCCTAAAAATGTGTTAAAAAATTCTTCACTTTGACCATGAAAAGCATCCAAGGCTGTAGTGAATTTGTTACTTATTAAGAGTACATGAAACTTCAAAAAAAAAAAATTTAGTTTGGAGAAACAGTAAGGACAGTTTTCAGGTTCTGCCTTTCCATCAATGGCAATTTATTTGAGAGGTTTGATGTTACAACATCCCTCCATTTCACGGCAACCACTTCTTGGTTTTTCATTCAAGTCCAAAATTAGGTCTTAATTGTTTTTCATTTATTTTCAAGTTACCAATGGATCACTATAGTATGATCCAACCGCTATATTGGAATTGGCTGTTTTATTCTGTAACACACCACCTTTAGTGGTTTTCTGTTCTGACAGACATCAAATATTGGGTACAAAGTTCCGAGCTTTTCTGATCTAATGTTTTAATTATGTGAGCACTAATGTTTTGATACTCTAATGTAAAATTTTTTAATATTTTTAATTTTTTTTTAAATCTTAAAATAATTTACCTAACCAGTGTACATCTTATGGTTGTTATTCCTTCTCGATTTATTGTTATGCAGATGTTTACCTGAAGGTGTGGCTCTTAAGACCATGAAACTGGCAGTGATACAATAATAAAGGACTAAATACAGCTGAAGTGGTTTATTAATACCCAAGATGACTATTCAGAGCTGTGGTTGCCCTACCTACAAGATTGTTTCACTACAAATTATTTCCATCATAGCCAAGTTCAGCTGGAAAATCTTACGCTGCCATTGTTTAAAATAATGGTGCCAATAGTTTGAAGAAATCAGAAAAATAACAAATAATCAGCTCATTCTGGTAAATAGAGATTATGCACTCTACAGTGCAAATTACCAGAAAGATTTGTTGTTGATAGAAGTATGACACATTTGAATTGGTATTTGGCCATAACATGCTGCTGCTTCTAGCAATATATTATGTGTTGGAGATATTGCATATGATTGACTAAAATAACATACGCCACTTTACCTCTGATGTTTGCTGTTTCATTTGTGTATATTAACAGAGTTGTTCATTTAGTTTTTTGTTATAACTGTCTTGGTAGTTCCCAAAATGAGACAAGTGTCTTTAAACATTGGAAGTAGATGCAAAGTATTAAAAGAACACAACTTCTATATTTAAAAATTAAAGGAAATAAATAAAATCAAAGATAATCTAGAAATATCAAAATGACTAGTCCAGTGCACCTATTTTGCAAGGGTCAGAACTGGCAGTGTTATGAAATTGCATACACCATGACAGATGTCAACAGAAAACAGTATGCACACTAGATTTCGAGTATTAGCTCTTTTTCAGCAATAGCACACAGACACCCAAACACTTACTCAAGTGCCCACTGAATATTTGCATCAGCATTGGAATACCACAGAATGAACAAGAAGAAATTTATAGAGAAGTGGTGACCACTGAGACTACAGCAACAACAATGTACTAGGACCCTAACAAGCCACTGCTGGGTTTTTAGTATCAAGCTGAAAAACATAAATCTTGAAAAAAAAAAAAAAAAAAAAAAAAAAACCCACACACACACACACACACACACACACACACACACACACACACACACAGTGTTATAAAAAGTGCAACTGGAAAACTGGGTATATCATAACATAAATGCATTATATAAGAGGAAATACAGTGACAATCAAGGACCTAGAGAATGTAATAAGCAATAGTTATTAAAATAAACTGGTACTGTACAGTAATGACAGGTTTTATTACGCCAAGAGAACACAAACAAAGAATATTACACTGCTCCCCTTGGAACTTGCACTTAATTGTAACTTCCAGCTTAATTCGCATACAAATACAAAAGCACAAGTAATACTATACAGTCAGTGGAAATTAGTTTCAGAGGCCAACAACAAAATCTACAATACAAACTAAGGCAGAGTTGTGAGTCAACATCTAGTTGATAGCAAACACTGTTAACAAATTAGGTGAACAAATGTTAGGCAGCCCGCACAAAAGCCGAAACTGTAACGATGGACCCCTCCCACCCCAGTTTCTTCTCTTTGCACATCAGTAAGTATTGTATGTATGAAGACCAAGATTATCAGGTACAACAAGCCAATGTTCGTTAATTGTTATGGTCTTAAATCAAGCTTCAAACTGATAACTGTTATCCTTCATCATTTGGTTTCCATTTTCATCTTTGTTGTTATCAGCTGAAGAAGCAAGCCAACCTATACAGTTTTTTTATTTGTTTAAATTAAATATAATACTTGATTATGTCTTTTGGTTCATTGGAATAAAAAAGTAAGGAACACACAGTTCTTTCAATTTATATAGTTGGTTGGTTTAATGATTAAAGGGGCAAACTACGAGGTCATCAGTCACTCCCACCTGCAACAGGTAAGTCGAAGAAACTACACACCAAATAAAGGCCTAGTGCATGAAACCCAAGGAACGAAAACCCCAAGGTCTACCCAAGGTCAACGAAGCCTATATAAAGGAAAAAGAAATGGGGGTAAAAGAAAAAAGTGGGCAAAGTGCCACATCCAGGGAGCAGCTGGAGGCCTCCAAAGGCAGACTGTGATGGGAGCCATACTGCCCACCACTTACCACAGGCACCCCACCCAGCAATACTAAGAAAAGACTAGCAAAATGGACAGTGCAAGAGAAGCACAGGAAAACAGAGGAAGAACACCAAGTCAAACAGAATATGCAAGAGGAGGGACAGAAGCAAACGAGCAGGTAAGGTGAGGGCTGGGGCGGATCACCAAGCCCAGACTGCCGGTGCCCATTCAGGGCAGACGACACAACACAATGTCCCACCAACCCCTTTATGCGCCAACAAGGCTGAGGTGCCATACCTTAGAGGGAGTGGTAAAAACCCATTCACAAATAAAATGCAAAACCAGGTCATCCACTGATGCATTGTCCACTAACATCAGGAGTTGTGAGTCAGGAAGGTTAAGAGTCCGTTGCACTATCGCTAAGGTTAGGACAGTCCAACAAAATGTGGACTGCCATCAAATGGGCATCACAACAACAGTTTGGTGAATCCAGTCAATGGAGGAGATCACCATGGGTCAGCCGAGTATGTCTGATACAGAGCTCACAAAGGACAATGAGTTTTTGTGAGAGGCCCGCATGGAGGTCCTCCACAAAGTCATTACCTACTTCATTGCCCGTAGTTGGTTCAGCAATGTCAGAGTATGCCATTCTGTATTCCTAATTCTTAGAACTTTCGAAGGTCCAATTCTGGGATACTGATTTCAAGAAGCTGCTCACTGGTAGCAAGTTTGGCCAGCATGTCAGTGAGTTCATCCCCCAGGATCCCAAAGTGACACAGGTCCCACACACAGACCACCAAGTGGGAATCCTGGATAGTCAGGACCAAGGAATGGCAAGGGTAACAACGGTGAAGAGCTTGTAAACTGCTGAAAAATACATGAGGAAGGACTCACTGATGCAGGAAAGGATATGCTCAAGAGCACAAGAGATGGTTAACAGTGCCAACTACGCAGTGGAAACACTGCAGCCATCCGACAAGGAGCAGAGTGTGTTGCATCCTGCACGGACATAAGCAAAGCCAGTGTGACCAGCAACCATTGAGCTATTAGTATAGACTACTTCTGAGCCCCGAAACATGCCAAGAATGAAGAAGAACTGGTGGCTGTGGATTTCAGGATGACCAGAGTTACTCGGACCTTGCAATGAGTCATGACAGAGGTTGGATGGAGCGTGTCCACAAAGTTGTAGACGAAAAGGCCCTGAGAAGAGGTGCAAGAGGGGAAAGCTGGAGTTTAGAAAACAGGGAATCGATGTGCATGGCAATTGTAACCTCAGACCTGGAGACCTGGGCTACCACTGCAGGCAGATCTTTGTAACTAGAAAGACGAGACCACAGTAGCACCGGGGAGCAACATATGCGTAACATACATAAGCGATCGACTGTTGTCAGTGCAAAACTCACAATGGTGGAACCCCTGCCTCCACAAGGAGGCTGATCATGGGGCTAGTCCAGAATGCACCAGCAGCCAGTCCTACTCCACAATGATACATCGGATCCAGCATCTGTAATGTCAAAGGTGACACTGAGCTGTATGCAAGACTCATGTCATCTAGACGGGACTGCATAAATGCTGTGTAGAGCCCTATCGGAGTAGAGTGGTCCTCACCCCAGTTGGTGTTTCTGAGGTATCAGAAAGCATTGAGGTGTGACAACATGTCCGCTGTAGTTTACAACGATAGGGAAGCTTTCTCAACCACACATCACAGACCAGTCCCTATAAGAATGATGAGAGTCCACTAGATTGAGGGACTGGCTATCGAGGTACAGATCTGGATGCGCGTTAATGACAAATGTGTAACGCAGGTCTTGGCAGCTGAAAAATGGAAGCAATGAATGAGAGCCCAAGAGTACAATCGGCATATAGTTCCCTGCAGTCTGTGTCCAACAACGATCATCACAGATGAACAAAAATAAATGCAAAAATCATCAGCATACAAAAAGGGGGATACCACAGGCCCCACAGCCACCACAAGACCATTGACAGCCGCTAAAAAGAGGGGGACACTCAAAAAGAGAACCCTGTGGAACCCCACTCTCCTGCAGAATGGAAGTGCTATGGGAGGTGTCAATCTGTAACTGGAAAGTGTGCCATCAAAGAAAATTCCAGATAAAAATTGAGAGCACGCCAGAGAGGCACTAATCGTGTAAGGTGGCAAGGATGTGGTGGCACCATGTGGTGTCATAAGCTTTGGGCAGATCAAAGAAGGCTGCAACAAGGCGTTGAACCAAGACAAAAGCCATTTGAATAGCAGACTCCAGGTGACCTAAATTATCTACAGTAGAGTGGCCTTGGCGAAAACAACCCTGGGTTGAAGTCAAAAGGTCCTGGAATTCAAGGATCCAATACAGCCTTCCACCATACATTCAAGTAACATGCAAAGGCTACTGGTTAAACTGACTGGACGATAGCTCAGCGTGTGAAGATGTGGTTTACCTAATTTAAAAACTGGAATAATGACACTTTCTCACAATTGGGAAGGGAATTAGCCCTCACTTTAGACATTGTCATAAAAGGCAAGTATATGACATTGGTTAGCCACCGATAAGTACAGGAGCAGTGTCCGGGCAGAGAGCAAGGTTTCTGGCAAATTCCCAGTTGCCCAGTTGGCATTGTAAGGCTCCAAGCAGTGTTGCTGTTGTTGTGGTCTTCAGTCCTGAGACTGGTTTGATGCAGCTCTCCATGCTACTCTATCCTGTGCAAGCTTCTTCATCTCCCAGTACCTACTGCAACCTACATCCTTCTGAATCTGCTTAGTGTATTCATCTCCTGGTCTCCCCCTACGATTTTTACCCTCCACACTGCCCTCCAGTACTAAATTGGTGATCCCTTGATGCCTCAGAACATGTCCTACCAACCGATCCCTTCTTCTGGTCAAGTTGTGCCACAAACTCCTCCTCAATCCTATTCAGTACCTCCTCATTAGTTATGTGATCTACCCATCTAATCTTCAGCATTCTTCTGTAGCACCACATTTCAAAAGCTTCTATTCTCTTCTTGTCCAAACTATTTACCGTCCATGTTTCACTTCCATACATGGCTACACTCCATACAAATACTTTCAGAAATGACTTCCTGACACTTAAATCTATACTCGATGTTAAATTTCTCTTCTTCAGAAACGCTTTCCTTGCCATTGCCAGTCTACATTTTATATCCTCTCTACTTCGACCATCATCAGTTATTTTGCTCCCCAAATAGCAAAACTCCTTTACTACTTTAAGTGTCTCATTTCCTAATCTAATACCCTCAACATCACCCGACTTAATTCGACTACATTCCATTATCCTCGTTTTGCTTTTGTTGATGTTCAGCTTATATCCTCCCTTCAAGACACCATCCATTCCGTTCAACTGTTCTTCCAAGTCCTTTGCTGTCTCTGACAGAATTACAATGTCATCGGCGAACCTCAAAGTTTTTATTTGTTCTCCATGGCTTTTAATACCTACTCCGAACTTTTCTTTCGTTTCCTTTACTGCTTGCTCAATATACAGATTGAATAACATCGGGGATAGGCTACAACCCTGTCTCACTCCCTTCCCAACCAATGCTTCCCTTTGATGTCCCTCGACTCTTAACTGCCATCTGGTTTCTGTACAGATTGTAAATAGCCTTTCGCTCCCTGTATTTTACCCCTGCCACCTTTAGAATTTGAAAGAGAGTATTCCAGTCAACATTGTCAAAAGCTTTCTCTAAGTCTACAAATGCTAGAAATGTAGGTTTGCCTTTCCTTAATCTTTCTTCTAAGATAATTCGTAGTGTCAGTATTGCCTCACGTGTTCCAGTATTTCTACGGAATCCAAACTGATCTTCCCCGAGGTCGGCTTCTACTAGTTTTTCCATTCGTCTGTAAAGAATTCGCGTTAGTATTTTGCAGCTGTGACTTATTAAACTGATAGTTCGGTAATTCTCACATCTGTCAACACCTGCTTTCTTTGGGATTGGAATTATTATATTCTTCTTGAAATCTGAGGGTATTTCGCCTTGCTCATCAGATGGTAGAGTTTTGTCAGGACTGGCTCTCCCAAGGCCGTCAGTAGTTCCAATGGAATGTTGTCTACTCCGGGGGCCTTGTTTCGACTCAGGTCTTTCAGTGCTCTGTCAAACTCTTCACACAGTATCGTATCTCCCATTTCATCTTCATCTACATCCTCTTCCATTTCCATAATATTGTCCTCCAAGCAGTGGGGAATGAAAAATAAAGGGAGTCATTCCATGTGATGTTTGAGAAGACTGAACTGAAATGTTATATTCTTCTGCAATCTCTCTGACAGTCAGTCTTTCAGTGGCACGCACAATTTTGTTCATGTTCCTAACAAGCAATTTTACAGGTTCCACAGTGGGACAATCTTCTGTTGGGGAAAACCTGAGGAAGAAGGAATTGCTGAAGTAGTTGCTGAAAGAATGTAATCGATCAGACTCCATACAGGCTCGTCAATGCCGTCACGGTGGTGGAGCAGTTGGGATGGCAGCCGAAGAAAAGGCATCCCACTCTGCATTAGCAAAGGCTCACATGGGAGGGTGTCCAGGCGAGTAATGCTGAAGAAAAGGTAAGACAATCAGAAAATGATTGTGTTGCACAAATCACCATTAACTCCCCATTGAACAGATGAGCTAAGAAGGGAAGATCAATGGCCAAAAAAGTTCCACATGCCACACTAAAGCGTTTGGGTGCTCCAGTGTACGTCCTGCCAGCAGGCCTTCAACAATCCTTCATCAAACAGCGGTCATAGTGGAACCAAATAGAGTGTTACGGGTGTAAAAATCCACAAGGAAAAGGGAGGGAGCTTCCAAAGGAGAGCAAGAAGAGCAGGAAACATAGGAGGGAGGAGATGACAACTGCATATTGTTACTGCTGAGTCTAAATGGGTCTGAAAGGCCACTGCTTCCAGCACAGTATGAAGAGCTAACAAAGTCCATGTGGACCAACAGACAGACGCCACAGGATGCTTGCAAAGGACCAACCCAGTTCTGGCAGAAGGCCTGGAAACCACAAATAGTCAGCAAATGAGTATCCACAGAACGAGATTCCTGCAGTAAAACACAAGCTACAGAATAGAGAGGAGGAAGAAGAGACTGCAATTCTGAAAGGTGATGATAGTAACTATTACAGTTCCACTGGAGAGTAGTACAAGAGGCTAGATGGAGGTCAAACAGGCCAGAATCGATCATTGTGCCGAGTCAGTGTCTGTCACCAGTAAGGATAGACGACATCCATGAGATGGCAGCACTGTACGCAGCACAGAACTTGAGTGACAGTGACGTGACTGAGGACTGTTTTTGATACTTAAAATGGTGATGTTTCCATTATAAGAACAGCATGTAAACATTAGTTTTCTCCATTTGCAGAGTCTGACACCTATTGAAATTCATTGCCAGTTGAATGAGTCACCTGTCCAATGATGAAAATTTTTGGCCAATGCATATACAATAGAAATGCTAGTCCCACACTGATAACTTTTAATACCCAGATTTTACAAGAAATAATCCGGTATATCTTTCATTCCTGACATTCTAGCATGTGATAAAAGTTAGCTATGTGCTCTATAACACACTGTAACAGTAGAAAGATAAAAAGACATATTTCATATTGCCAAAGACAGTCTTACATGTATGTTAAGTAGAATGTATTAAGATAAGTATCGACACTACACACACAGAGAGAGAGAGAGAGAGAGAGAGAGAGAGAGAGAGAGAGAGAGAGAGAGAGATACCTGTGATTGTGTATCTACATATCCAGGTATTTCATACACTCCAGTGCTCACACTTCGATCGGTTTCAGGCTCATCATCTACATAACTCAATGTACGGCTGGCTGAGAGAGGTGAGAAGTGAGGTCTTTCTTCAGTGCGATCAATAAATCCACCCTCACTGAAAAAAATTATATTCAGTTTTTAATGTCTGAATTATATTTTCCTATTCTACTTCCATGATCAAAGGTACTTACTCATCTGAAGGGTGGGAGGCTTCACCCCACGCCCTGCGTGGTTCTCTAGCACCCAAAGAGGTTACTTTGTTATCGTATGAACGAGAAGGTCGTGTAGAAGGAATAAGTTTTGATTTCTCTTCAGCAATTACTGGCGCAGGGACTGTTTGGCGAATAAGCCGCTTGCTGGGAGAAGACCTGCAACAGTACATAATATCTCAATTTTCAAGTGACAAAAATTCTACAGTGTCTAAGGGCCACTGCAAGAGTGTGGCATTGTTCTTGTTAATACAGAGGCATATTACTGAATGGAGTACAGTTTTATCAAAAAATTTATTAAAATTTGAAAATAGTGAATGAAAACAATGTACAAAAGTGATAGGAGGATTCCAATCAACTGCAGACAATTAGTGGGTGTGTCACAGGCACAGAAGGCTCACATGAAGACCCCTTTTAAGCTTTTGTTTTCCTAATAACTTTAGTCACACACACCTATCTTTTTCTTTTTAAGTGACAACACTATTACAACAAACAGCTATCATAAAACAACTGCAACAATAAAACCAGCGAAAACTCTTTCACTTTCATACAGAAATGGCTCTATGTGAACATTTAAAATCACAACAAAAAGCATAAAACATGTTATTACTGTACCTGATAAAATGTCTTTCAAGCCTGGCTCTGTGTCTTCCTTCTTCTATTGTCTGGAATTCTGTGCGGCCAGAATATGTGAATTTAGAGCCAAGGGATAGGTGAAACCTTCTGGTTCGAGTCTGTGGTGAATGCAGCCTAAAGAACGTGTGATACTCAACACACGATTTCCATAAATTTTTTGATGATCGGTACGTTGTCATATTGAAACCCAACAGGGTATCATAATCCTCAGACTGTAACAAAGATGACATTAAATACTAAAATATGCCTTTTTCTTTACGATATTATTTCACTAATTATTAACCAATAGAAACAAATTTAACGTGTTTATATAAGGGCACTACTTTTTTTAAAATTACAAATGACTTACTGGCTCCCTTCGAAGTTGGATGAAGAATTGCTTCCGTTTGAAAGATATCTTAACTATCTTGGACCATGAAAAAATGTTAATTCTTATTCCATTGTGGAATACTACAAGTCCTAAAGATGTAACTCCAAGCTGTATATCTTTATTTGTTGAATCCTGTGCACACCATCGAAAAGCAGTCAGAGACAGGATATAAAAGCAGATTTATTAATACATCTAATATATTTCTTATTTGAAACACTATTACACACAAAAACAAATATGTAACTTCTTCACAGATGAACCTCAGAGTGTGCTAAATCTACACTCCTGGAAATGGAAAAAAGAACACATTGACACCGGTGTGTCAGACCCACCATACTTGCTCCGGACACTGCGAGAGGGCTGTACAAGCAATGATCACACGCACGGCACAGCGGACACACCAGGAACCGCGGTGTTGGCCGTCGAATGGCGCTAGCTGCGCAGCATTTGTGCACCGCCGCCGTCAGTGTCAGCCAGTTTGCCGTGGCATACGGTGCTCCATCGCAGTCTTTAACACTGGTAGCATGCCGCGACAGCGTGGACGTGAACCGTATGTGCAGTTGACGGACTTTGAGCGAGGGCGTATAGTGGGCATGCGGGAGGCCGGGTGGACGTACCGCCGAATTGCTCAACACGTGGGGCGTGAGGTCTCAACAGTACATCGATGTTGTCGCCAGTGGTCGGCGGAGGGTGCACGTGCCCGTCGACCTGGGACCGGACCGCAGCAACGGACGGATGCACGCCAAGACCGTAGGATCCTACGCAGTGCCGTAGGGGACCGCACCGCCACTTCCCAGCAAATTAGGGACACTGTTGCTCCTGGGGTATCGGCGAGGACCATTCGCAACCGTCTCCATGAAGCTGGGCTACGGTCCCGCACACCGTTAGGCCGTCTTCCGCTTACGCCCCAACATCGTGCAGCCCGCCTCCAGTGGTGTCCCGACAGGCGTGAATGGAGGGACGAATGGAGACGTGTCGTCTTCAGCGATGAGAGTCGCTTCTGCCTTGGTGCCAATGATGGTCGTATGCGTGTTTGGCGCCGTGCAGGTGAGCGCCACAATCAGGACTGCATACGACCGAGGCACACAGGGCCAACACCCGGCATCATGGTGTGGGGAGCGATCTCCTACACTGGCCGTACACCACTGGTGATCGTCGAGGGGACACTGAATAGTGCACGGTACATCCAAACTGTCATCGAACCCATCGTTCTACCATTCCTAGACCGGCAAGGGAACTTGCTGTTCCAACAGGACAATGCACGTCCGCATGTATCCCGTGCCACCCAACGTGCTCTACAAGGTGTAAGTCAACTACCCTGGCCAGCAAGATCTCCGGATCTGTCCCCCATTGAGCATGTTTGGGACTGAATGAAGCGTCGTCTCACGCGGTCTGCATGTCCAGCACGAACGCTGGTCCAACTAAGGCGCCAGGTGGAAATGGTATGGCAAGCCGTTCCACAGGACTACATCCAGCATCTCTATGATCGTCTCCATGGGAGAATAGCAGCCTGCATTGCTGCGAAAGGTGGATATACACTGTACTAGTGCCGACATTGTGCATGCTCTGTTGCCTGTGTCTATGTGCCTGTGGTTCTGTCAGTGTGATCAAGTGATGTATCTGACCCCAGGAATGTGTCAATAAAGTTTCCCCTTCCTGGGACAATGAATTCACGGTGTTCTTATTTCAATTTCCAGGAGTGTATATTAGAAAAGATCATTTATTGATGTATATCATTATGGTACAGAATTAGTAAAATATCAAAGCTCAATGAAATGAGCAAGGACAATTAACAGTAATAGCACAAAATATATTGAAAATACTTCACAAGAGACAGACTTGGGCATCGTAAACAAAAAAATAAATAAATAAATAAAAACCACCACCACCACAACAACAACAACAACAACAACCACCTCGATGTAATGCGCAACAAATTCCTGAAATTATCTGACTCCTGCCTAAACCAGTTGACAATGACATCTGCAAGGTCTCTAAACTTTAACTGAAGTTTCATAGTATGTAAGTTTTCAAACAAAATATGACACAAAAACTTCTTGGAACACATGCTTTGTTTAAAAACAGGTTAAAATGGAACTACACCCTAATCTCTCCGAGATACAAGAAAATCCAACATCCTCCTGGCCATCAGTCTACAACTTTCATGATATGAGCAGTCACGAGTTTAAAAAAAAATCCCTTTTTCCCAAATCCCTGATGATTAAAGGACAGACATTTATATATAATTTGTATTTAAGAAATCTACTCCATATGTGTGTTAGTGAAAAATGTATGCAATCATGTGCAAGTCTTAACAAGTGTTCTGAAAAATGACGCACACCATCTGTCTTCAAGACTCTTGAAACATACAGGTACATTAATGACATATGAGAAATAAGTCAGCAGCTTTAAATGTTCTTGATTATTGCAAACATTATAACACATTCCATCTTTCACACCTGCACAACGGAACTGACACACAGCCTGATGTCTACATTATCTTTCAATAGTGCCACACTGCAAGAAGACTTTAGTGATATATCAAATTTATAAGAAATAAACCCAAGCTTTTTGTGAGCCATCAAATGACACTGATATGATACAAAAGAATGCCTGATTGTGCACGTTAAACATTCTCTGCTAGTACGACTGTTAGTGTGAAGGAACACCAATTTTCCATCCAGTTGCTCAGCCAATTCTCTAACAGACTTGGAAAAAAAAACTCAATTTTATATAAATGTATTTTTAAGTTTCCCCTATAAATTCATCAGTTTCAGTTGAAAACCATCCAACCATCGTCAAGGAATGCTGATGACAATTCGGGACTGAGCACACGTCGGAGATAGCAAGAATAAGGAAGGAAATAAGATCCGTTCTTTTCAGTAGAACTATCCTGACATTTCAACTGATTCAATACAAAACACCACACACAAGCTCACAGTGATGCTCAGGCAGAGTTTTTAACCCAGCTTTTCCTGAATGCTACTCCAACATGCTAACCAATGTCCTACCTCACTCAGTATCAAAAAACAAAATAATGATGTCCTAACTGCACATTCCTTATGAAAAATATCAAGCCTGTATTTTCTGGCCAGTTCAGTAGTACAGAATCCCAAAGATCTTAATGCTTTCATTACAGGAGCAATATGGTATTTCACCATTTGAGAGAATCACTACAGGGAATAAAAAACTGGCCTTAGAAACTAAGTGGAATCAAATAGTGACAGCTTCATCAATTGCAACAGACAGCTCCCACCAACCAAATGTAATCTGGTTTTCTTTCTTTCACTGATTGCTGTATCTGCATCACAGCAGAACATGACAGTACATCTCCTCCTCAAGAAAAAGAAAGTGAATTTGATGTCTTCAATATTATACTTACTCTAGCACGATGCAAGTCCACACCATACATATCCAACCTCTTTGCATGTTCAAGGAAGTTGAATTCAGCATCGGCTGGTGACTGGCGCCTTTTGGAGAAACACAGTAAGCATTATAAAAATCGTGATAAAAACATAGCACTAAAAATGAGACTGGCTTTAAAAAATTGTAAAACACTGAGAAATAATGACAGTAATAGTAAGTATAAAAGACTCTGATGAACTTTTAGGCGAAAGTAAACCTCTTATACCAACATCAACACTTATTTTGCGTATAATGATAATCACTTTTTTTGAGGGAAGGAAAACAAAGTACCAACCAGCAAACAACAAATCGGAGTATGAACCATCAACACTTTCACAGAAAATATATCAAATTCAATTGATGCATTGTTTCTTCACGCACAGCCCTCCTCCCCCTTAAGTGTGGGATACTTGGGAATATATGCATACATGAACCTAACTTGACATCCGGCTCTTTTTTGAATAATTGGTTGCAGCACCAGAGAAGCCATAGTTATGGTCCCAAGCACAACCCATACTGAGCAACTGGATGTAGAGCTTGTAGTTGAGACCTGCATGGATGTGTAGAGGCATTGTGTAACCATGGTTGTCATATGCTATCCAAAGATGGTGACAGCATAGTCGTTCACTCTCTCAATTGACACCTTGCTGCATTTAGCATTTTGCAAGGTGTTTAACACATTGTTTCCACATTGCACCGCTTGGAAACGTCCAGCGTATCAGGGGTGACAAGGGGACTAAATCAGTGTAGAGCACAACACAGGAGCAGTCCACCACTGCTCTGCATGAAAAAACTGCATGTTCATCATGGTGCAAAGCATGTGGCTATTGGTGCTTTGTGACATGTTTCTAAATTTGCTGTATCAATGGTGGTAGTTCCACCTGATCGGGCAAAGGTGCAGGTGTGAGGTAGTCAGCCAGAATCCTCAGTGGCTTCCCACAAACCATTTCAGCCAACAATGAATCACATGTCAGATTTATAAGCCATCTGTAGTTCTGAAAGGACCAGAGGTAGTGCTTCCATCCAGGTCTCTTGATGACACTTGTGAGTGCCCTTTAAAGTTCCATACCATCTTTCAACCATCCCACCGCTGACAGGATGATAACTTTTGGTGAGGTGGCACTGGAAACTGCACAGAAACATTCCATGCAGGAAAATTATATCCAAAAACAAAGATGATGTGACTTACCATACGAAAGCACTGGCAGGTCAATACACACACAAACAAACACAATCATACACACAAAATTCTAGCTTTCGCAATCAACGGTTGCTTCATCAGGAAAGAGGGACGGAGAGGGAATGACAAAAGGATGTGGGTTTTAAGGTGATTTACCAACTGACCTGCCTACACTGTGAAGCTTTCTATGTGGGAATGACCAGCAACAAACTGTCCATTCACATGAATGGACACAGGCAGACAGTGTTTGTTGGTAATGAGGATCACCCTGTGGCTAAACATGCCTTGGTGCACGGCCAGCACATCATGGCACAGTGTTACACCGTCCGGGTTATCTGGATACTTCCCACTAACACCAACCTGTCAGAACTCCAGAGATGGTAACTTGCCCTTCAGTATATCCTCTCTTCTCATTATCCGCCAGGCCTCAACCTCCGCTAATTTCAAGTTGCCGCCGCTCATACCTCACCTGTCTTTCAATAACATCTTTATGTGGGTTTTAAGGGAGAGGGTAAGGAGTCATTCCAATCCCGGGAGCGGAAAGACTTACCTTAGGGGGAACAAAGGACGGGTATACACTCGCGCACACACACACACACACACACACATATCCATTCACACATATACAGACACAAGCAGACATATTCAAAGACGAAGAGTTTGGGCAGAGATGTCAGTCGAGGCGGAAGTGCAGAGGCAAAGATGTTGAATGACAGGTGAGGTATGAGTGGCGGCAACTTGAAATTAGCGGAGATTGAGGCCTGGTTGGTAACGGGAAGAGAGGATATATTGAAGAGCAAGTTCCCATCTCCGGAGTTCGGATAGGTTGGTGTTAGTGGGAAGTATCCAGATAACCCGGACGGTGTAACACTGTGCCAAGATGTGCTGGCCGTGCACCAAGGCATGTTTAGCCACAGGGTGATCCTCATTACCAACAAACACTGTCTGCCTGTGTCCATACATGCGAATGGACAGTTTGTTGCTGGTCATTCCCACATAGAATGCATCACAGTGTAGGCAGGTCAGTTGGTAAATTACGTGGGTGCTTTCACACGTGGCTCTGCCTTTGATTGTGTACACCTTCCGGGTTACAGGACTGGAGTAGGTGGTGGTGAGAGGGTGCATGGGACAGGTTTTACACCGGGGGCGGTTACAAGGGTAGGAGCCAGAGGGTAGGGAAGGTGGTTTGGGGATTTCATAGGGATGAACTAACAGGTTACGAAGGTTAGGTGGACAGCGGAAAGACACTCTTGGTGGAGTGGGGAGGATTTCATGAAGGATGGATCTCATTTCAGGGCAGGATTTGAGGAAGTCGTATCCCTGCTGGAGAGCCACATTCAGAGTCTGGTCCAGTCCCGGAAAGTATCCTGTCACAAGTGGGGCACTTTTGTGGTTCTTCTGTGGGAGGTTCTGGGTTTGAGGGGATGAGGAAGTGGCTCTGGTTATTTGCTTCTGTACCAGGTCGGGAGGGTAGTTGCGGGATGCGAAAGCTGTTTTCAGGTTGTTGGTGTAATGGTTCAGGGATTCCGGACTGGAGCAGATTTGTTTGCCACGAAGACCTAGGCTGTAGGGAAGGGACTATTTGATGTGGAATGGGTGGCAACTGTCATAATGGAGGTGCTGTTGCTTGTTGGTGGGTTTGATGTGGACGGACGTGTGAAGCTGGCCATTGGACAGATGGAGGTCAACGTCAAGGAAAGTGGCGTGGGATTTTGAGTAGGACCAGGTGAATCTGATGGAACCAAAGGAGTTGAGGTTGGAGAGGAAATTCTGGAGTTCTTCTTCACTCTGAGTCCAGATCATGAAGATGTCATTAATAAATCTGTACCAAACTTTGGGTTGGCAGGCCTGGGTAACCAAGAAGGCTTCCTCCAAGCGACCCATGAATAGGTTGGCGTACGAGGGGGCCATCCTGGTACCCATGACTGTTCCCTTTAATTGTTGGTATGTCTGGCCTTCAAAAGTGAAGAAGTTTTACATCAGCATGAAGCTGGCTAAGGTAATGAGGAAAGAGGTTTTAGGTAGGGTGGCAGGTGATCGGCGTGAAAGGAAGTGCTCCATCGCAGCGAGGCCCTGGACGTGCGGAATATTTGTGTATAAGGAAGTGGCATCAATGGTTACAAGGATGGTTTCCGGGGGTAACAGATTGGGTAAGGATTCCAGGCGTTCGAGAAAGTGGTTGGTGTCTTTGATGAAGGATGGGAGACTGCATGTAATGGGTTGAAGGTGTTGATCTACGTAGGCAGAGATACGTTCTGTGGGGGCTTGGTAACCAGCTACAATGGGGCGGCCGGGATGATTGGGTTTGTGAATTTTAGGAAGAAGGTAGAAGGTAGAAGGTAGGGGTGCGGGGAATTTTAGGAAGAAGGTAGAAGGTAGGCGTGCGGGGCGTCGGTGGGGTCAGGAGGTTGATGGAGTCAGGTGAAAGGTTTTGCAGGGGGGCTAAGGTTCTGAGGACTCCTTGAAGCTCCGCCTGGACTTTGGGAATGGGATTACCTTGGCAAACTTTGTATGTGGTGTTGTCTGAAAGCTGACGCAGTCCCTCAGCCACATACTCCCGACAATCAAGTACCACGGTCGTGGAACCCTTGTCCGCCGGAAGAATGACGATGGATCGGTCAGCCTTCAGATCACGTATAGCCTGGACTTCAGCAGTGGTGATGTTGGGAGTATGATTAAGGTTTTTTTAAGAAGGATTGAGATGCAAGGCTGGAAGTCAGAAATTCCTGGAAGGTTTGGAGAGGGTGGTTTTGAGGAAGAGGAGGTGAGTCCCGCTGTGACAGAGGACGGAACTGTTCCAGGCAGGGTTCAATTTGGATAGTGTCTTGGGGGGTTGGATCATTAGGAGTAGGATTAGGATCATTTTTCTTCGTGGAAAAGTGATATTTCCAGCAGAGAGTACGAGTGTAGGACAGTAAATCTTTGACGAGGACTGTTTGGTTGAATCTGGGAGTGGGGCTGAAGGTGAGGCCTTTGGATAGGACAGAGGTTTCGGATTGGGAGAGAGGTTTGGAGGAAAGGTTAACTACTGAATTAGGGTATTGTGGTTCCAGATTGTGTTGATTGGAATTGAGGTTTTTGAGGGAGTGGAGCTGGAAGTGGGAGATTGAGTAGATGGGAGAGACTGGGTTTGTGTGCAATGAGAGCAGGTTGAGGTTTGCTGGAAAGGTTGTGAAGGATGAGTGAGTTGCCTTTCCGGAGGTGCGAAACCAGGAGATTGGATAGTTTTTTGAGGTGGAGGGTGGCATGCTGTTCTAATTTGCGGTTGGCCTGTAGGAGGATGCTCTGAACAGCCGGTGTGGATGTGGGAGAGGAAAGATTGAGGACTTTTATTAAGGATAGGAGTTGACGGGTGTGTTCATTGGCCGAGTTGATGTGTAGGTGACGTCTGTCCACCCACATTATGACAGCTGCCACCCATTCCACATCAAACAGTCCCTTCCCTACAGCCTAGGTCTTCGTGGCAAACAAATCTGCTCCAGTCCGGAATCCCTGAACCATTACACCAACAACCTGAAAACAGCTTTCGCATCCCGCAACTACCCTCCCGACCTGGTACAGAAGCAAATAACCAGAGCCACTTCCTCATCCCCTCAAAACCAGAACCTCCCACAGAAGAACCACAAAAGTGCCCCACTTGTGACAGGATACTTTCCGGGACTGGACCAGACTCTGAATGTGGCTCTCCAGCAGGGATACGACTTCCTCAAAACCTGCCCTGAAATGAGATCCATCCTTCATGAAATCCTCCCCACTCCACCAAGAGTGTCTTTCCGCCATCCACCTAACCTTCGTAACCTGTTAGTTCATCCCTATGAAATCCCCAAACCACCTTCCCTACCCTCTGGCTCCTACCCTTGTAACCGCCCCCGGTGTAAAACCTGTCCCATGCACCCTCCCACCACCACATACTCCAGTCCTGTAACCCGGAAGGTGTACACAATCAAAGGCAGAGCCACGTGTGAAAGCACCCACGTAATTTACCAACTGACCTGCCTACACTGTGAAGCTTTCTATGTGGGAATGACCAGCAACAAACTGTCCATTCACATGAATGGACACAGGCAGACAGTGTTTGTTGGTAATGAGGATCACCCTGTGGCTAAACATGCCTTGGTGCACGGCCAGCACATCTTGGCACAGTGTTACACCGTCCGGGTTATCTGGATACTTCCCACTAACACCAACCTATCCGAACTCCGGAGATGCCGCCACTCATACCTCACCTGTCATTCAACAACATCTTTGCCTCTGCACTTCCGCCTCAACTGACATCTCTGCCCAAACTCTTCGTCTTTGAATATGTCTGCTTATGTCTGTATATGTGTGGATGGATATGTGTGTGTGCGCGCGCGAGTGTATACCCGTCCTTTTTTTTCCCCTAAGGTAAGTCTTTCCGCTCCCGGGATTGGAGTGACTCCTTACCCTCTCCCTTAAAACCCACATCCTTTCATCTTCCCCTCTCCTTCCCTCTTTCCTGACGAAGCAACCGTTGGTTGCGAAAGCTGAATTTTGTGTGTATGTTTGTGTTTGTTTGTGTGTCTATTGACCTGCCAGAGAGGGAAACATTCCACGTGGGAAAAATATATCTAAAAATAAAGATGCTGTTACTTACCAAACGAAAGCGTTGGTATGTTGATAGGATTTGTGTGTGTGTTTGTGTGTTTTTTATTGTCTCCTATCAACATACCAACACTTTCGTTTGGTAAGTACAGCATATATATGTTGAAAAGATTGGACTCAAATTGCTGGTCCTGGTCTGATGTAATACGAAGAAGAGAGCCAAAGCATGCTAACCAATCTGTAATGAATGTTTTTGCAAACATCTCAGCCGATACGTCAGTAGTATAGCTGCTGCCCATCTGTCTACTGCTGTCATTGGATACTTGTTACCTTCTGAAGACAGTAGAGGGCCCACACATGTTTATGTTTAAGTGACCAAACCTCACTAGAAACTGGGGATACATCCATACCTGCACCAAAACAGTATCCCACCTTGCATTGCCAACACTGAAGGCACAAGCAAGCCCAGACGAGAGCATCATTTTTTACTGATGGCCACACAACATGGTCGGTTAATAATTTAGTCATAGCATTTCACCTGAATGTGCCAAGTTGTAGACACTTTTCAAAATTGCAATGAAATGTATGGTGGTCACTTCCAATTTGAGACATCACACCAGATTTTTTGAACTGCCACCTAACACCTTGACTTGCTTCAGCCTCAGCCCAACGTAAAGATCATTTAGTAGAAGTTGCAGTTGTTGATCGATCGCTTGGGCCATAGCGAGATTGTTGTAATTCAAAACGTTACCCAAACTGCAAATGTGATAAAAGTAGTCAGCCACTATGACTATGTCCATGGTAAACTGACAGACAGATTCAGTGTGCCTGAATTGACAAGGGGAATATTTATCACTGACATTTGAAAAGCTGATATGATAAACCAAATTGCCTTAGTATAGATCATCACAGACGGGCTTCAATTTGAGGGTGAAAATAGCTGATGTTCTCATAAGCTGCCAGAAGTTCCTTATTATGGGCATTCCATTTGTTTCATCCTGGATGTAAGTTTTTTGGGAGGGGGAGAAAAAAAACCCACTTAACAGTTGCCGATGTTTGTTGACTTTTTGGTATACAGTGGCACAAATTTCATTTTGGCTGGTGTCTATATCAATGGTAAATCATTTGGATAGTACAGGGTAGGCAAGCAGCACTGTCTTCACAAGACTCGCCTCTAGGTCATGGAAAGTTTTATCCATTTCTGGAGTCCATTTAGAATTCATCAGCACTTTGTGCTGTGAGCAGGGACTGCATTTCTCTGAGCTGCTTGAATAGTTGCTGTCGCCAGAAGATGACAGCAATAAAAAAGATTCACTATGACCAGAAAAATCAATTTTTGATTATTCCTTGGCTCCAGAAAGTCACATAAAATGGATTACTTCTCTGGTAGTGGGTAAGTGTCACGAGCCAAGATCCTATGGCCAAGAAAGGTTATTTCAATTTCACTTGTGACACACTTATCCTAATTTAACACAATGCCATGGCAATCATACTTCGTGAACATGTCTCGTGTAAATGAGTGTTAGACGAGAAAGGCCACTGTTTTTGGTATATCATTAGGCTCTTGCAGAACATGGTTGTAAGGCCTCATGACCATCAAGAATAGTGGAAACATCTACACCTACCACAACATGTGCAAGTTCTTGGATATTAGTTATGGCATACTTATCTGGAACAGTTCTGGGATTCAATACGCACAGTCACTGCAAGGATGGCAAGAGCCACCCTTCTCACAGACCATGTACAGAGGAGATGCCCATGAATTGTTGGAGGGACATATGACTCCCAACTGAAGCATTTCTTCAGATGTTCTGGTGCAATCCTGTAGGCGCACTGTGAAACAGGTGGACCTGGGATCCTACGTACATAGTGCACAGTATTGTTCTTACCACCACACTATAGTGTAAATCTCTATGGGCATCGACAAAAATTCTACACTATGCAGAATATTAGTCTCCTAAGAGAACTGTGTAACTACGTCAACTCTTCTCGGCATGCTACCAGTAGGATGGCCCTGAGTGCCAATCACTTTGTGACTGTCAATCCCATTTATTAGGCATGTGTTTGTCAATGAGCACAAAATGTGGAATAAAATCAGCACCTAACATAAGCTCAAAGATGTTAGTAACCACAGAGGTCCTATTTAAATGGGAAGCAAACCATATATCAATCATTAGATCTTTGTGGCCTTGAGTAGGGTAATAGTAGTTTACAGCTATTAAAATGAAGAGAATCATCAGACACTACATCAGTTATGCACAGGGCAGGGAGTGTGCTGATCTCTGGGCAGTTGTTAATCAAGCAAACCAGAAATTTTGTTCGAAATATATATGTAACTACTAAACACATCAAAAAAAGTTTTGCATCACGCCAGTTCCCAAAACTCCTGAAGATAGACATTGACCATGGATATTGTATCACATACACAGTCCCTTTGAATGTTCAGAGATGTCACTATACCCACCCAAAGATGTAAACAAACACGCATGAGCAGCGCCTATTTGACGGAGTTGGTCCAACAGCTAATCAGTTCCACTCATTCCACCCGGAAGAAGGTACACGGCTCATGTTGTCTGTAGTTCAGCTGTGCCTAGACGGTCAATACCGTGGTTCAATCGTGTCCGCATTGTTACTTTGTGCCAGGAAGGGCTCTCAACAAGGAAACTGTACAGGTGTCTCGGAGTGAACCAAAGCGATGTTTTTCAGACATGGAGATACAGAGGGACAGGATCTGTCTATGACATGTTTCGCTCAGGCTGCCCAAGGGCTATTGGCTATTACTGCATTGGATGACCGCTACCTACGGATTATGGCTCAGAGGAACCCCGACAGCAACGCCATCCTGTTGAAGGAAGGATTTCGTGCAGCCACAGAATGATGTGTTATGACTCAAACTGTGTGCAATAGGCTGCATGACGCCAATTTCACTCCCGACGTCCATGGCGAGGTCTATCTTTGCAACCACGACGCCAAGCAGCGCAGAACAGATGCGCCCAACAAAATGCCGAATGGACCACTCAGGATTGGCATCACGTTCTCTTCACTGAGTGTCACATATGCCTTCAACCAGACAATTGTTGGAGATGTGTTTGGAGGCAACCCGGTCAGGCTGAACGCCTTAGACACACTGTCCAGCGAGCGCAGCAAGGTGGAGGTTCCCTGATGTTTTGGGGTGGCATCAGTGGGGCTGACGTACTCCACTGGTGGTCATGGAAGGCACCGTAACGGCTGTACGACACGTGAATGCCATCCTCCGACCGTAGTGCAACCATATCGGCAGCATATTGGTGAGGCATTCGCCTTCATGGATGACAATTCACACCCCCATCATGCACAACTCGTGAATGACTTCCTTCAGGATAATGACATTGCTCGACTAGAGGTGCCATCATGTTCTCCAGACATGAATCCTAATGGACATGCCTGGGATAGGGTGGCAAGGGCTGTTTATGGACAATGTGACCCACTGACCATTCTGATGGATCTACGCCGAATCACCACTGAGGAGTGGGGCAATCTGGACCAACAATGTCTTTATGAACTTGTGGGTAGTATGCCACGACGAATACGTGCTACTGGGTATTAGAGGTACCAGTGTTTACAGCAATCTGGACCACCACTTCTGAAGATCTCACTGTATGATGGTACAACATACAATGTGTGGGTTTCGTGAGCAATAATAAGTGCAGACATATGTTTATGTTGATCTCTATTCCAATTTTCTGTACAGGTTCTGGAACCGAGGTGATGCAAAACTTTTTTTTTATGTAGGTCATTCCATCTCAAATCAACTAACAGTCTGAACCTTGATAGCTCAGATTTGGATGAATATCTTTTTTTTTTTTTTTTTTTTTTTTCAAGTAATGTACCCACTAACACTAGTTTAAATTTGAAATTTCAAATTTTTCTGACCTTTGGTTTTTGAGTTTCAAGTGTTTAAAAACCAAAAAACCTTCATTTTTGATCAATCAATGATTGTTTTAAAATGCTGTAGCTCAAAAGTTATACAACCTAGAGAGCTCAAAATTGCACCATTGTTTTCCTCTAAAAATTCCCTTCAATTTGATACGTAACATGACTATGCTACCTAAATTTGAAAATTTTAAGCTATTCCAAAAAAACATTTTTTGAAATTTCCGAAATACTTACCCTCTGATTTTTTTAATAAAAATTGTATGTGTTGTCCAGTCTAACTGACTACATGCATGCAAAATTTCAAGATGGGATCTCAATGGGTTCTTGTATAAAATAATATTTTACTACTGCAATACACACTAGTCAGGTGAAAAGCAGACTATTTCTAACAAACTTAAATTATTATGTTAGCCTTTTTATGCATTACCCTCTTATTGTTTGTTAATTCATTAAATGATATTTTAATGCGAGAATAAAATATATAAAGAAAATAATAACTTACGAATCTTACGATTTTGTATGACATTCACTTTTTATTATAAAAAAAACGTGATATTTTCATATAGGGACCAGGCTCTAGTTTTGGCCACTATCCCACTTATGGCCACCTTGATGTAACGGGGAAGCTACACTGCATTCTTTCATCATATACACTCCTGGAAATTGAAATAAGAACACCGTGAATTCATTGCCCCAGGAAGGGGAAACTTTATTGACACATTCCTGGGGTCAGATACATCACATGATCACACTGACAGAACCACAGGCACATAGACACAGGCAACAGAGCATGCACAATGTCGGCACTAGTACAGTGTATATCCACCTTTCGCAGCAATGCAGGCTGCTATTCTCCCATGGAGACGATCGTAGAGATGCTGGATGTAGTCCTGTGGAACGGCTTGCCATGCCATTTCCACCTGGCGCCTCAGTTGGACCAGCGTTCGTACTGGACGTGCAGACCGCGTGGGACGACGCTTCATCCAGTCCCAAACATGCTCAATGGGGGACAGATCCGGAGATCTTGCTGGCCAGGGTAGTTGACTTACACCTTCTAGAGCATGTTGGGTGGCACGGGATACATGCGGACGTGCATTGTCCTGTTGGAACAGCAAGTTCCCTTGCCGGTCTAGGAATGGTAGAACGATGGGTTCGATGACAGTTTGGATGTACCGTGCACTATTCAGTGTCCCCTCGACGATCACCAGTGGTGTACGGCCAGTGTAGGAGATCGCTCCCCACACCATGATGCCGGGTGTTGGCCCTGTGTGCCTCGGTCGTATGCAGTCCTGATTGTGGCGCTCACCTGCACGGCGCCAAACACGCATACGACCATCATTGGCACCAAGGCAGAAGCGACTCTCATCGCTGAAGACGACACGTCTCTATTCGTCCCTCCATTCACGCCTGTCGCAACACCACTGGAGGCGGGCTGCACGATGTTGGGGCGTGAGCGGAAGACGGCCTAACGGTGTGCGGGACCGTAGCCCAGCTTCATGGAGACGGTTGCGAATGGTCCTCGCCAATACCCCAGGAGCAACAGTGTCCCTAATTTGCTGGGAAGTGGCGGTGCGGTCCCCTACGGCACTGCGTAGGATCCTACGGTCTTGGCGTGCATCCGTGCGTCGCTGTGGTCCGGTCCCAGGTCGACGGGCACGTGCACCTTCCGCCGACCACTGGCGACAACATCGATGTACTGTGGAGACCTCACGCCCCACGTGTTGAGCAATTCGGCGGTACGTCCACCCGGCCTCCCGCATGCCCACTATACGCCCTCGCTCAAAGTCCGTCAACTGCACATACGGTTCACGTCCACGCTGTCGCGGCATGCTACCAGTGTTAAAGACTGCGATGGAGCTCCGTATGCCACGGCAAACTGGCTGACACTGACGGCGGCGGTGCACAAATGCTGCGCAGCTAGCGCCATTCGACGGCCAACACCGCGGTTCCTGGTGTGTCCGCTGTGCCGTGCGTGTGATCATTGCTTGTACAGCCCTCTCGCAGTGTCCGGAGCAAGTATGGTGGGTCTGACACACCGGTGTCAATGTGTTCTTTTTTCCATTTCCAGGAGTGTATTATAAACGGGAGGGAAAACTAAAACATCTGCAGTATGTCTTCACATCAGACTGCCTGAAACATAATGCAGTCACTTTCTATATATTCCTGAAAAAACTGCTAGAAATCATAAACCAAAACTTGCCTTTTGCACTTAAAATGATAACTTACTTTTCTGATGGCAGCACTGCACATTATAAAAATAAGGAAGACTTCCTTAATATGTGTTTGCATAAAACTGATTTTAAGTTGAGGCAGAGTGGGAGTTCTTTGCAACATCCCATGGCAAGAGCGCATGCGATGGCCTTGGCGGGACTGTTAAGCGGCTAGCTGCTAAAGCCAGCTTACGAAGGCCATATGACCAACAAATCTTAACACCCAAATCACTTCATGTATTTGCCGTGGAAAACATAAAAACTTTGACTTTGAATATTGCACAACAGAGGACTACGAACTGACCAAAGAATACGTACTTCCTCGGTTTAGTGACTCAAAAGCGATTGTGGTAACACAAAAGTTTCACTCATATAAACTCTGCACAGAGAGTCAAATTACTGTCAAGCCTTATCATTTTAGTCTAGATGAGTCTCTTGAATATGTGACAATACTGAACCAAATAACACCATCACATATGGAAAATATTACTGCTGGTTTTGTGACAGTAGCATATGACGGCTCTTGGTGGCTAGGATGCATTGAAGAAAAATACAATGACATGTACCGAATAAATTTTTTACACCCAAAGGGTCTAGCCCAGTCTTTTTACTATCCACAACCCAGAGATATATTAGATGTTCCAGGAAATACTCTTTACCAAGCAGTGAATCCGCCAACAGCTACGGGAAGAACCTACACTTTAAGTGCTAAAGAAATGAAGTTGTCTTCTCTTGCTTTGGAAAAATATCTTAAAAGATCATAAAAGAAGCACGTTTAAATTATGTTACACCTACCCTCACTAAACACTAAGTTGTATAGATACCATATGCATTAACTTTGTAAATACCAATTGGTATTAGAAATACAGTTCTATCCATGCAGATATCAACAAGTTAATCTTTTTCCCAAGTGAAATTACTTATATGTCAATTTCTAATATAAGGAACATGTTGTAAATGATTACAAATAAGAGGGTAATGTTGCATAAAAAGGCTAACATAATAATTTAAGTTTGTTAGAAATAGTCTATTTTTCACCTCACTAGTGTGTATTGCGGTAGTAAAATATTATTTTATACAAGAACCCATTGAGATCCCATCTTGAAATTTTGCATGCATGCAGTCAGACTGGACAACACATATAATTTTTATAAAGAAATCCAAGGGTACATATTTTGGAAATTTCAAAACATTTTTTTTTTTGGAATAGTTTAAAATTTTCAGATTTAGGTAGCACAGTCATGTTACATATCAAATTGAAGGGAATTTTTAGAGGAAAACAATGGTGCAATTTTCAGCTCTCTAGGTTGTATAGTATTTGAGCTACAGCATTTTAAAACAATCATCAATTGATCAAAAACAGTATTTTTATTTATAAACCCTTGAAACTCAAAAGCCAAAGATCAAAAAAATTTGAAATCTCAAATTTAAACTAGTGTTAGTGGGTACATTAAATGGAAAAAAAAATCATCCAAATCTGAGGGGTCATGGTTCAAATCGTGCCGTACAATTGGTTGATTTGACATGGAATGACCCATGTGTTTGCAACAAATGCCAGAGGTAGTAATGGTCGAGTTATATGACCAGGTGCTATACTGTTATAAATGGTTTATTTGCCACTGTCCTGCTGTCAGTAACCAGTTGTGGGTCTACACTCTTTTCCCTGGTGGTGCTGTTTGTAGGTGTGGCAATCTGTCACACCTAATCCAAACTGGTCTCAGTATTTGAGTAACCGCATGGCTTTGTGCACTTCGCAGCTTGAGATATAAAACATCTATGATACCAGAAGATGTTAGTCAAGTTAGCTCAGTACTTGCTGCAATCTTGAAGAACAGAAGAACATCGTGAATGTTACCTTTTATTAGGGCCAGTCAGCAGCTGCAACACTTAAAAATGCTTGGTCATCATCTCACCCATGACACACAGACTTCTGATTTATTTGGATAAGCTCACCGAGTGTTGGTACAAGGCGACAGTGCACTGAGCAGTCATGTCTTTGGGTGAGCACGGTGTTTGTGAGCTGTGTTTAGTGAAACATTGGCAGCTGCCGCTGAACCGCAGTCACCATAGCAGTGGAATCTAGCACTGCACACAGCCTATCGACAACTTGCAATAACTTATGTAAACATTGTCCTCCATGCACAATCGAAGCTAGCTGTATCTGTGGAGGCAGCTGCTGGTGCCAGACATGTAACAAGTCATCAGAAACCACACTGCTGTCAACCATAGCAGGTAAATGTCTTCAAAATTCCAATGGGATTTTGCCTTCACATTTTTCATGGTACAGCTTGTTTTTAAGCGTTTAGTCAGGGAGTTTAGTTTAATGAGCAACTAAATACGTTCTGAGAGTATGGTAGACTCATTGTTGAGTGGGTGTCCAAAGCTAAAGTGGTCACTCACTGGTCCAAGTTTCTGTGTAAATTACTCGTGGTCTTCAGTAGCCTGTTATGTGCGAAAATGCTTTCCAGAACCACAAACCATATTTCAGATTGGGCAGGCATAAACAACATGGCTGAGAAGGAAGAATCACACAAGCCTGTGGGCGGGAAGTCTGATGTGAGTGGTCACAATGTGGATGAGAACATTGGAACCAGTAACCTAGTTATGTCTATATTTGATGTCGCTTTTCGGCATAGCAGGGTTACGCAACACGGATGATTGTATTTAGCTCGAGTTCGGATTTACTGATTACACTGAGTTCATTGATTGCTGTACAGTCGAAAGAAGCTCTTAGATCTTTATCTCTTGCTGCATTTTGCTGCCAATGGTGTGAAACAGTTTATGCATGTCCTCCATGTCAAAATCTCATTTCGCAGGACACAGAAAATACTTGTATACCGTGAAATTAATCTTCTATCGGTGTCACCAATTATGTAGGCATAATTAATACCTGTATACAAATATCATTGTTAATTCTGTAATTTTTGTAACTTCGTGGCGTGTTAACACATTTCTTTCCTTTCCTCAGTATAAGTGATCATCATAATGATGGGAATAAAGGGAAGAAATGTGTTAACACGCCACGAAGTTACAAATATCCTGATACTGATACCTTCCCTGTAAGTTTAAAATGGGGAAAAAAGAGAATCCATGACTGACACACACACACACACACACACACACACACACACACACACACACACACACACACACACACACACACAGAGAGAGAGAGAGAGAGAGAGAGGAGGGGGGGGGGGGGACAGTGGAAGGTAAGATCAGGCTCATCAAAAAACATTGAAGGCAATTAAAAATTAGTGTGAGGTTCAGCATCAATGCTATATACAAGGTGATAAAAACATACAGAGATTTGCACTAATACAACCCCCCCCCAACCCCCCCCCCCCCCCAAAAAAATGAGACGCCAAGGATATGGTCAAAGACATTAAAGTCACCTTGTAGACAAGTATTATGTTAGGTCAGGAATTTCTTTTACTGCACTTACATGTGTTGCCATTAATCTCAAATGACATCATAATGGCCCATTTGTCAAAACAACATTTTTAGTGAATCACAGGAAAACAAAAACAGTTCCATTACTGAAATTACATCAAATTTATGTGTTTACAAACTTAAGGAAGGATGACAGAATTGCTTCAGCATGTCTCATAATAAACTGCTTGTACAGAGAGACTTCAAACAGGGCTGTCGACCCACATTCTTGTATGTAGTCCAATGTGTTGACTGAGTAATCAAAATATTAACCCAGCAAAATGAAGTTTGCAAACACCTCAATAGGTAGAAACAATACATATGATTAAACATTCTTTAACACATTTATCAAAATGTAATGGTATTAATCTATGATGCAACTAAATCATGGGCAACAAAATCATACACAAAGACATCCTCACTTTGAAGCATTTGGCTAATTCAACTACAGAATTAAAAATTTGACCAGCATTTACCAACACAGAACTGAACAATGAATGGAATTTCTGAAATTTTCGAATCATGAAATCCCCCCCCTCCCCCCCCCCCCCCCTCTCTCTCTCTCTCTCTCTCTCTCTCTCTCTCTCTCTCTCTCTCTCTCTCTCTCTCTGTGTGTGTGTGTGTGTGTGTGTGTGTGTGTGTGTGTGTGTGTGTGTGTGTTTTATACTGGTTGTGCTTACTTTTATACAGTGTCCGAAACAACAGGAATAGAATTTTAAATTATTTCACCAGTGTTTTGAGAAAAACTGGTAATTACATAATTTCCAGATGCGGTTGGCACATGTGATAAAGATTAGCAAATTCTATGATATTTGACAGAATTTCGAAGTCAATGAGAAGATTGTGGACAGAGGATACTGGTGAGGCTATTTCAGAAGGAGTAATCACAATGCATAAGATTAATTGCGTAAATTGCACTTACAGTGTCGGCATCTCTTGCATTGTGTGCTGGTGGAAATTTGCTGATGCTGCTTGACAGCAATCGGGTGACAGTGTATGGTAGCCAATGAGAACTGCTGATTCTAATGACTTTTGGCAGAAAATATGAATCGATTACATTTGTTCTCAGACCAAGAGTATGACTTACTGATCCGTTTATTATGACTTTTAAAATACTATTTTGTACATAGTATAGTCACAAGTAAAACAAGTACACTGTAAATATTTAAGAATATTCAAAACCATTTCTTACTAAAGAAAAGCTCTTATGAATTAATGGGATTCACAGTGAAAGAAGACTCTCCAAGCTGCTTTCACAATTTTGTAGCCCTATAGTGGGAACACTACTCGTTTTGCACCATTACAGGTACATCCTCAGGTGAAGCACTGTTAATTAAAATTAATTTTCTAAATAAGGTTTTATAAAAATGAAAATAATTTAATATATCTAAAAACAAAGATGATGTGACTTACCGAACGAAAGCGCTGGCAGGTCGATAGACACACAAACAAACACCTATCGACCTGCCAGCGCTTTCGTTCGGTAAGTCACATCATCTTTGTTTTTAGATATATTTTTCCCACGTGGAATGTTTCCCTCTATTATATTGATAAAATAATTTAATAAAATTTCTTAAGAATATTTGTCAAACATGCATTACCTAAACAAGTTTTTAATTTTTTTTTAAAAAAAAACCTTCACTCACATGATAGCCTTCAAATAATCAGAAGATACGATGTCTCATGATTGTTGTAAATCAAAAATGGTAATCCATTATAGGCTGTCATTAATGGTAAAATTGGCATTAACCATCAGCAGGTGAATGTCAGACTGGACACACAGAGCCACAAGATCTAGCATAAAAAAATAATTGCAGCCATTACAATTTATGCCTGAAGCACGTAAAAAAATTTTTGAACAATGTTTATGGTCTGTGAAGTTTGTGATTTCTTCAAATGTAAATAGTACCACCTACCCAAAGTACTAAATCATTGAAGGATCACTCACAATTAAGCAAATGTGAAAATGGCAACAGCTTGTCATGCCAAAGCTATGGATCGGTAACTGGCAGTGGTGCACAAGAAGCTCATATTGGCAAATAATTTATACAAAGTTTGAAAACACAAATCATGCAATTTCCTGTGGTGGAAAATATGAACATCAATGAACCTATGGTAAAGAATTACTTGCAGTATATGTGGCCAACCAATATCGTAACCTACTGGTTCCATGTCTGCAACAGCGAACACCTGTTATAGGAATGTGTTTAATTACTTTTTGCTTTTATCAAGGTATCTCTGCAAAAGAACCTCGGTTAGTAATGTCACTTTCATTTTTTGGCACTTGCCGTAGGTCTACCATAACTGTCAGCCAGATATACTGCACTGGTAGCTTGCCAAAGATTTGCTCCTTTTCATATTTTTTCATTACAGATAATCCCATGATTTGTGGTGTCAGACTCTGAATAAATGTTTGCCAATGTGAGCTTCTAAACACCACCAACTACCAGTCCCTTGCAATAGCACAACAAACCACCCCGTTTTCATTTCTGCTTAATGATCCTTAATTGCTTTTGTATTTTTGGTAAGTGTTATTTACTTCTGTAAAACCCAGAAAAATTACATACCAAAAACACTGTACAAAAATTTTTTACATACTTTAGCAATAAATTTTTATGCCTGTAATTATATTTTTTATATTACATCTTGTCATCTCATGTGTCCAGTTTGGCATTCACCAATGGGTGGTGGTGGTTAATGCCAACTGTACTACAGACAGTAACCTATGAGGGATTAAAACTTTTTATTTACAAATGAACTATGGGACACCGTAGCTTCCCAACTGGTTAAGGACTATCATGTGAGTAAAATTAAAAAATTCAAAAAATGCATATTTAACAAAAAATTTTGGAAGTTTACAAAAAAATTCCTTTTATAAAATCTTATTTTACAAACTGCATTTTAATTAACAGTGGACCACCTGATGATGCACTTTTAAGGGAGCAAAACTGGTAATGTTCCCACTAAAGGGTTACAGAGTAGCTAAAGCGGTTCGAATCCTATTAATTCACATGACCTTTTTAGTAAAAAATTGTTTTGAAGATTCTTAAATATTAAAAGGATGAATTTTAAAGTTTTTTTATTGATTTTAATATTTATTTGGCAAATGGAAAAAAAAAACTAGATGTGCTGACAGACTGAGCTGTAGCTACGCTCAAAGCCATTATGTTAGGATGTGACAGTCTGCTCCAGTCAGCGAAGCTAACTAATTTGAATGGAAGGAAATTAGATGTGCTGACAGACCTAGGTTAGATTGTAATGTGACGATTTCCTTGCGAGAAGGTGAAGTCAACGAACTCAAAATGAAAATACGATTGCCATAATAGACTGATGTTTAGTGTAGCCCAAGATGTACATTCGTCATTGCAAAATCCTATTTGTATATCTTACTTCTGATTTTGCCAAAATTTGCAACAGTGGGATTAAATTCTAACCTACTAGAATAAAATATCAGATAATTTTATTTATGAACCATCGAAAATTATGAACAGGCATTTTGAACTGCTTGCAACAACTGACTCAATTCTTCGTATTCTGTTCTCATTGTTCATCATACGAGTTGTTAACCTCAGCATGCAATGCACCTGCCACCAACATCACAAGCACACTTTTACTAATAAATTAAAATCTGTAGCGCCTCAAGACTAAAACACTCCATTTTTAAAGGTTCACTTTGATGATAATATGCTGAAAACTTGCATTTACATACTTGTGTAATTTATGTAGCTCTGTGATTTTCTTTTCCATCTCTTCTGTTTGACCAGGTATCAACTGTAGCCCAGAAAGATATCCAGGAAGGTGTTCATCAGGTTGATAGTCGCCCAGCTCAGCTGCAAAAAGCATAAAATCATTCTTGTGTGTGTCTCCAGAATAGGAAGTAGCGAAGTTAGTTAGATAGTTTCATGTTAAATGGTTCCTTTGCACAACAAATCATTATGATGTGGAGTGAGTCATTTTATGTGCACAATGGAAATTAATTTTTTAATGCTGCTCTATCCTGAACATTTATATGCAAGTTAGTAATTCCTACCTACAGCCTTTGTTTACCAGTAAGAGGAAAAATAGCTGTGAACTATACAGACTGCCTGAATACGATATTAATTTATTACCCACAATATACCCTCACCTTCATTATAGCTGTTGATCCGTGAAGCAGAATAGCAGCTTGACATTTCGTTAAAAGAACAAGATGTAGTTGTAGCAGCTAGCAACTGAAATTATCTAACTTGGCAAAAAGAAAATGTAATAAGAGAAATTTCTGATGTTCAGACAGAAAAACTGGGAAATAATAAAATATATTTCACGAGTAGTGCCCTATGCTCAGAACTACAGTCCATCCTGTATTTTCCATTGGTTTACTTTCATTTAGGAAGTACACCATTTTCCATCATCTACATTACATTCTGGTCATTACTGTCCTACTTACCTGTATAGGACACTAAATGTCACATTAAACAAGTTTCTTACCGGAATCTGAGCTTAATCCTTGAATCTCACAGTATGCCAGGACAAAGCAAAATTAATGACAGTTGCCTACAGAAAATGTAGTCCGACTGCAATCAGCAGTAGATGACATTTAAATTTTGCTTTTATGTGCATAAAATTGTCATGGAATCATAAAAATGTTAGGCAAATGCACACCTTAAAGACAACCATATTTTGGTAGTCCTGCAACAGTACCAGGTTTTGACTACCTCAATGTGGTCTGGAGCCAACACAAGTAATGGTATCACAAAGACTCATCTGAACACTGCACAAGTGTATAACTGATTACACTGGTATCATTGGATACACCGGGAGTGTGCTCAACAGTTGGTCAAGCTCAGCTCACTTGTGAATGACATCTAATTCTATGTTATAGGTAGACACACTGCATAAACTAAATGAAATAGATGTATGTAGAGATTATATGACATTTTCTGTTACTTGATTGAGCACCTCTTGGTGGCTCTGAAGCAGGCAGCATTATTGGGTCACTGAAAGTAAACTTGTAAGAACAATACAATAATCAGCCAGTTGGCCAACATCATAAATATATCGGGTTTGTTAGAAATGCAATTTTATCTGCTTTCGACTCCTGTTGATAAGGTTATCAACTTTAAACTATCCACCACCATGCAATAGTCTGTTATGTATAAATTTTAAGATCCCGATAGCCCACATTTGATGTAAATTAACTGAACTGTGTAAAGTTTACTTAATATCTACAGTAAAATAGTACACAGCCTCCTGTTGCCAATAGTTTTAATTAGTATTGGCCAAAAGGAAGCCACTGTGAACATCATCCTCCATACAGTTTACATCTTACCCCGTAAGACTTTTCTTTTCACCTATCTTGAAATTAGAGCTCTTAGACAACTGTTTTGTATCAGACTAATAGAGGCAGATGAATTTCTGACGACAGACTGATGAAATCCAGTCTTTCCAATGGTTTGATGCAGCCTGCCACAGATTCCTTTCCTACACCAACATCCATCTCAGAATAGCACCCAGTTTCCTCAGCAACCGGCCACAAGTACAGTTTAAAAAAGTCTACTTTATTCAACTCCTACCGGTTTCAAATTTTTACAGACCAACCTTCAAGTGGCTTCTTATAGTTTACCTTTCTTTCCCACTGGAGTCTTCTTTTGTGTTGGTTACTGATGTGATGCACTAAGATAAGATTTTTCATTCACAATACAGTAAAGTTATGGTACATTTTTTCTACCTTCATAGAATCATTTCATGAATGTTTCCATGAAGATAAAAAACCCTAACTTTATAGTATCGTGAATGAAAAATCTTTTGTTTGTCTAGTGCACCACACCAGTGACTAGTACTGAACAAAGATCCAGCAGAAAAAAAGGAAAGCTATAACAAGCCATCTGAAGGTGGACTTGTAAAATCCAAAACTGGTAATAGTTTGAGTTAAATAACCCTTTCAAAGCCACACTTCTACCTGGTTGCTGCATAAACTATAAAACTTACAAATCAATTCTCTTTTTTCTGTAAGCAGTTTCAATGAAACATAGCAATACTCAGTAGTTATTACAATTCTTCATCTCCGTTTTTTAAGATAGGAATGACAACTGATTTAGTCAAGCTCTCAGGCACCAGATCATATTTAAAACGTATAGGAATCATTTGCATACAGACTTGCTTACATAATATAACAGCTCTTGATTGATTTATCATATTTGATGGACTCTTAAGACACTTTTTTCTTCAAAAAATTGCGTCCAAAATTCAGGTGCTTCTTATACTCTAAATTAATTTCAAAATGTCCAGTGTTTGATTTAAAATTCCCACCAGTCTTAAAAATAGCCATATATTCAATGCTGCAGGAAACCTATCTGTCTGGCAACACTGGATTCAACTGGTAGCAGCAGTGCACCAATACAATGAACGCGAGTTGCGGGGATTCATAAGTTTGCTAACACTGTTTGCCTCCTGCCCCAATGTCACAAACCCAGAACACTGTCTAGCCTATGACGTGTCACTGCAGTCTAAGGTGCCAGTGATCTTGAATTTAAAGTGATTTGTGTTATCGGTAACAGTACACATTTTTTTAGTAGCAAGTTTCCGTATTAGAAAAGAAATAAAAGTTATTCATATGATTTGGGTTTAAATTAGAAGTAATGGCATATGCAGAAGAATATGGAAACAGAGCAGCTGAGTGGCAGAAAAAACCATTTGCGATTGGTGCACTAGCAAAGAAGAAGAAGAAAATGAAGTCCAAATGTGTAAACACAGGACTGAATGCAAAATGCCAAAACTAAAAGATGACATATTGAAGTGGATTAGAGGCCACTGTCAAAATGGCATTAGAATTAATATAAAAAGATTCAAATACACACTCATAACCTAGTGCTGCAGTGTCATGGACTTAACATGCAAATCAGAACTAAAATATCTCACAAAATGCCACAAGGGTATGAAGAGAAAATATTATTTTTCCATTGCTTTATTATTCAGCATCGAAAGAAAACCAGTGTCTAACTAAGACAAATAGCCAATATGAACAAAATTCCTCCAACATTCGATGCGCCAAGTAACAGAACTATTGCCGTGAAAGGTGATAAAACTGTAACTATAATAAGTGAATATGAAAAAAAAATGCACCACACTGTTGTCCTTTCATGTTGTGCTAACTATACTACACTTAACCAATGATCATTTTTAAGTACAAAACAATGCCAAAACCTTCTGAAATACTGCCAGGTGGTGGTGGTGTTCATGTACATGACAACGGTTTGGAGGGACAAGAGTGGTATGAAATTATGGATTAACAGAGTGTTTGTGAGAAGAAAAGGTGCTTTACTGAAGAAGAGTTCTCTTCTTGTGCTGGATCAGTTTAGTAGTCATCTGAAAAATTCTGTGAATGAGAAATTGAGACAGGAAAATACAGAGCTTGCTGTTATTCTGGGAGGACATACTCCACAGTTGCAACCTCTTGATGTCTCGATAAATAAACAATTTAAAGGATATATGAGAGAGGAATGGAACAAATGGATGAAACCCAACATGAAATCAAACTGAAGGGAGCTTTAAAACAATCTACTATCAAAAAACAAAAATAATTATTGACAGTATAATGTAAATGGTTAGACAAAAAATTCTACTCACCAAATGGTGGCACGAGAATACATACACAAGGTTTAACTTTTACCAGCTTTCGGAGCCATTGCCGCCTCCTGGTAGAAGAGTTGAAGGGAAAGACTGATTTTTGGAGACACTCTCCTCATCCTGTCCAGTAAGTCTCCCCTGACACGTGGTTCTGGGTGACTTTTATGAACTGTACCCCCTTTCCTCAACCTCTTCATTCCTTTTCCTTCACCCTTCTTCCTTCTCCTTCAATTCTCCTGACAGGTGAAGCAGCCACTGGCTCTCAAAGCTTGTAAAAGTTAAACCTTCTTTTGTGTGCATTTCCTGCCGCCGCTTGGTAAGTAGATCTTTTATCTACCTATCTACTATCAGACAAATGTGTCGGTGGATAGTCAAGTCATCGCCTGGGGTGAGAGAAGGCACTATTGTAAGATCTTCGAGAAGTGCGGCATATGTAATGCTCTCAATAACAGTGAAGACCATCTCACATACGAAATGGAAGAAGAAGTAGTTCAGATGACAATTTTCAGGGACTTTAAAAAGTCAGTTTGGTTTTATAAATGAAGATTTTTTTTGGTCTGGCTTTGTAATCAAATGTTAATTTTTTTTTAATTATTTAAAAGTTAAGGTGCGTCTTCTAGTCTGTAGCATCTTATAGTCCATAAAATATGGTAATCTTCTTTGGGGGACTCAATTTTTATTTCATTTAGTACATCATTCAGTTCACAATTAGGAAATGGCGTCTCTTTAATAGTTCCTTGTGATTTGGATTGTAAAAGATTCATGTTTGAAACCATAGATTCTGAAAGTACTCCAACCATTTAGGTAAAGAGATGGGCTTAATTTTCACATTCTCTTTTATGAATAATGGCTGAACAACTGTAGTCATTAGTAATGACTTAGTTTAGAACATGCATTAAATTCACTCTCTACCAACATTCATTAGTTGCCAAAGACAATAGAAATTAGTCTATTTCTTTTTATAATTGGTATATTTTTAAGACCAATTTCTTGATGACCTGTCCTTTCTTCCTCATATTATTCCAATTTTCTGCTGTATACTGTAGGAGCATAACTTAGAATTAAATTTCATGTCTACCTGCAGTTATTGAATATTTAAATTCAAATGATCGCCTTTGCAATCAGATGTTTTTGACTGTTCCTTGTCCTCCCAATTCTTATTTATGAAAAGAGAAACAACACAAAGTTCTTGGAGGGAATCAATGGAAAGAAACCTTACGATATCAATTAAGAGAAACATGACTGCCCTGACAAGGGAATAAGGAAATTGACAGTGTAAAACGTCAGTTTTTCGAGAATGCTTTTTCCATGAAATATGTAAAAGGGTAAGATAAACAGAAATTAGAACATAAGTTATGAGGAAAATATACTGAGAATCCTGAACAGTACAAATACACTGAAATTAAACCACGAATTTGGAAGTAGAAAGGAAGACACAATGAACATCTCCCTTGAACAACAGTACATATACTAAACAATTAACTATGGATTTGTGTGTTTGGGTGTAGGTAATTCAGTTTCACTCCCCTTTTTCTTTCTCCTCACCAACAAATTTAATAATGCTAACAACAAACAAATATATCCTTACATGAGGACGATTTCTGCAATCGCTGCACTGTAAGGTAGGAGACTACTTTCAATTAAAGCATTCCTATACTTTATCAAGTAATAAACCTTTAATCTGGTAGACTCAACACTTGCATCTACTCTACTGGCAGAAGTTGATGGGGCAAGCTGATACTAGAATGTAGTGTTTTATTTAAATTGCTATATCACAGAAAATTACTTGTCAAAATTTAATGAAATTTCCATGAATTGTTAATAATAAATCTTTAGTATATTTAAAACAGGAAGGTAGATTTGAGTTTAAACTCCTGCCGACAGCGAAGTCATTGGAGCACAGTTAAGATTACGAAATGATTGAGAAGGAAATCATCAATGCCCTTTGCAAAGGAATCACCCAGCCATTTGCCTGGAGTAATTTTAGGAAACCACAGAAAACCTAACTCTTAATGGTCGGACAGGGATTTGAACCATCGTCCTCCCAAATGGGAGTTCGGTGTGCTAACCACTTTGCTCAGTTACACCTGAAACATATGTGATCGCATAAAATGAACTAATGTGGTATACCAGGTGATCAAAAAGTCAGTATAAATTTGAAAACTTAACAAACCACGGAATAATGTTGATAGACAGGTAAAAAATAACACACATGCTTGGAATGACATGAGGTTTTATTGGCCTCCAAGGTCCCCAGACCTCAGTCCATGCGATTATTGGCTTTGGGGTTACCTGAAGTCGCAAGTGTATCGTGATCGACCGACATCTCTAGGGATGCTGAAAGATAACATCCGACACCAATGCCTCACCATGCTTTACAGTGCTGTTCACAACATTATTCCTTGACTACAGCTATTGTTGAGGAATGATGGTGGACATATTGAGCATTTCCTGTAAAGAACATCATATGTGCTTTGTCTTACTTTGTTATGCTAATTATTGCTATTCTGAGCAGATGAAGCACCATCTGTCAGACATTTTTTTAACTTTTGTATTTTTTTGGTTCTAGTAAAACCCCATGTCATTCCAAGAATGTGTGTCAATTTGTACCTCTCTATCTACATTATTTCGTGATTTATTCAGTTTTCAAATTTATACTGACTTTTTGATCACCTGGTACTTGAAAGCAATCTTCAAAACAAAGTACTACACTGCAGTCTCTTCTTGCAAGTTTCCAGCAGTTTGGGTACAACGAAAAGCTTGAAATTTATACATCACCTTTTCACTGACTTGATACACAATGAAAGCATTGTGCTCTGTATTCTTTAACAGCCTTCTAATTGTATTCATATGCCAATTTATAATTTTTTGTTTCTTTCCATGAAGAGAGTTTGCAGTTACTGATTTCTTTCAATTGGCTCACTTTACAACAAAGATCTTAACATAAGTATTTCTCTGTACTGTGGTTCCAAGCCTGAAGGAAAAAGTTAGTTCCCACTGTGGCCGAGTCCTCATTTTGCTTTGTATTCCTACGGTTTGAGGTAAAGAAAGTACATTATACAAAGCCACATTAACACAAAGAAAAGCAGTTTAAAATATGTTTTCAATATCTACCCATTTCCAAGTTAAAAAAAAACTCAAGACATACACTATTTATCAATCAGGATGCCTACAAAAATTTATAGTACCAATGTTATAGAGATGAGGCTCTTTCCCCAACACACATTTTTTGTGGGCAGGTTTAGAGGCCTAACTAAATTTAGCCTCTTCTGTTGTTTAACACACTCATTCTCCATTCTTATTGCTACATTCTCTCTTTCTTACAATCTTTTATTCCTATGTATTGTCTGCACAATCCTAGGATCAACTTCGTAAGATGTATTGTGGATAAATTTATTTGCTCATTTATTTCTGCTTGCCAATCATCACTATTTCAACATTACATGACCATGTTGTTGTTGATATTCAGCTATTCATTACTAGCTGAGAAACTAAATTAGTTTCAATTATTTATTGAACCAATCTTCATTTTCTACAACTATGGGCTTTTTATTTAATTTTATACACTGTTTGAATACTTAACCACTACTTAACTGCAATAACTTACACTGAACAATGTAACTGGCGAGAAGACATGCAGTGCTTGGTGGTAGCTGTAATCGTCCCTGAAGAATGTCCTGGCGAACTTGAAGAAAAAAATGGTAACGTGTGTACTCCTCCTGTAACTTGCTAGGATCTGATACGTAGAACTTAACACGAAAGTAGAAGTTTCCATCTGCAAGCAGTATGAAAATTCACATCAGAAAACTTGTCTAGTCAAGGGCAAACATCAAAGATTTACTACTTGTAATTATTAATATTTCTACTTGCAACAAAATCCAATCATCTTTAGTGTCAACTAAATATGCAGCAACTAATAAAACCAATTCTTATATGCATCCTCATGCCAGTCACTGTTTACCATCCTCATAGTCACAGACAACAATAACCAAATCAGTCTAATACACTTACTAGAATGAGTACCAGTAGACCAAGCTGACATCATGTGAAACATTGACTTTGGAGCATTAGTACACATTGTCACTGTACAGCAACCAGTGTGTTACTTATGAGATGGTTTAGGAGGTGGTTTAGCACCAGATGAAGCTTGACAAATAGGACCAAGACACTTTCTTACTCAAAATCTTGTCTAATTTCCTATTTTTGATGGATAATAAAATATTTACAGTCTTAGTTTCATTGATTTATTGAAGTCCAGGAACGGTATTTTTTGTGTCCTCTTAAGCCTTTCACACTGGCTTGCTTCCATAAAATATTCTCAGTTTACAGGCTGCACCATTTCAAATAAAACACTCGAGCTTTCGACAGCTGTCTCCGCCATCAAATCAGGAGTTGAAATTACTGACTGTCTAGATTAGCACAGTGTTTTGTTCACATAAATGTAAAGGCAGTGTCTGAAAGCTTCCAGAAAGAACTGGAGTTGCACAAGTTGGGCAGCTCTGAACATGTGCATTAAATGCTGAAACTCAGTCTCTACACGGTCATTGTCAGAAATAATCTTTGCCATTTGTACACAAGAAAGTGGTACTGAAAATGTTAGTACACAGGAGAAAGATTATTTCTGACGACGACCATCAAGAGTCTTAATTTCAGCATTTGAAGCACTTGTTCAGAGAAAATGGTTAAAGCATGTGAGAAATTGTTAAAGCTTTTAAGTGCCAGCAATGAAAGATGCTTCGTGAGTCAACAGAAGAAGCCAAGCCAGCTGAATTTTTTCTATACTGTTGAACAAGATAGGGTGCATGCTGAAGATACAAGGACTGAGACAAGTGTTCTGGCCTGCCTCCAAGATAAGAGATAAGTTACATCTCGTTAAAGACAACACAGCTCTTCGAGAGCCTGGTATGTGTGGTATTTCCTGTGGATGTGGTAGTATTTATGGTAGTACTTACATAGGTCAAACCATTTGCACTGTTGTCTTATCATTGTGCAGAGCATTCACGACATATCCAATAAAGTAACAACGCCTAGAAAATGGGCATAAAAACAATTTGGAAAAAAAAGGACTCAAACAATAGAATTCTGGAATCTGTTATTAAAGAAGTTACCAAAATCAGAATGAACAGCAACAATTTTAACAGAGACCAATGGTACACACTTAGTAGGGCATGGAGATGGGCTTTGGATATTGAGTGAAAGCAAAGACACAGGCTTGACACTTGCAGAGATGCAGGAGCATCAATTTCAAACATGGCACCGACTGCTCGCACCCCATGTCACTCAGTCCTGTAGTGGGAAAGAGCCACTAGGATGTGCCCAACTTGCCATCCATGCATTTGCCGCTCTGGCCCTCTCTGAAAGGATTCAGACACTGCCACACAAGTAGAACACCATGCCAGCCCCGGCAGTCAGTGATTTCAACTGATGGTAATGATTATTATGATGATGAATATGATGAATATGATGATGAATATGATGATGAATATGATGATGAATATGATGATGAATATGATGATGAATATGATGATGAATATGATGATGAATATGATGATGAATATGATGATGAATATGATGATGATGATGATGATGATGATGAAAATGATGAAAATGATGAAAATGATGAATATGATGAATATGATGAATATGATGAATATGATGAAGATGAAGATGAATGTGATGATGAAGATGAAGATGAATGTGATGATGAAGATGAAGATGAATGTGATGATGAAGATGAAGATGAATGTGATGATGAAGATGAAGATGAATGTGATGATGAAGATGAAGATGAATGTGATGATGAAGATGAAGATGAATGTGATGATGAAGATGAATGTGATGATGAAGATGAATGTGATGATGAAGATGAATGTGATGATGAAGATGAATGTGATGATGAAGATGAATGTGATGATGAAGATGAATGTGGTGGTGGTGATGAAGATGAATATGACGATGAATATGATGAAGATGAATATGACGATGAATATGATGAAGATGAATATGATGATGAAGATGTGATGATGATGAAGATGAATGTGATGATGAAGATGAAGATTAATGTGATGATGAAGATGAAGATTAATGTGATGATGAAGATGAAGATTAATGTGATGATGAAGATGAAGATTAATGTGATGATGATGAATGTGATGAGGAAGATGAATGTGATGATGAAGATGAATGTGATGATGAATATGAAGATGAATGATGATGATGAATGTGATGAGGAAGATGAATGTGGTGATGATGAAGATGAATGTGGTGATGATGAAGATGAATGTGGTGATGATGAAGATGAATGTGGTGATGATGAAGATGAATGTGATGATGATGATGAAGATGAATATGATGATGATGAAGATGAATATGATGATGATGAAGTTGAATATGATGATGATGAAGATGAATATGATGATGATGAAGATGAATATGATGATGAAGATGAATATGATGATGAAGATGAATATGATGATGAAGATGAATATGATGATGAAGATGAATATGATGATGAAGATGGGGACAGCTGTCGAAAGCTCGAGTGTTTATTATGATGAAAATGATGAAAATGATGAAAATGATGAATATGATGAATATGATGAAAATGATGAAAATGATGAAAATGATGAAAATGATGAAAATGATGAAAATGATGAAAATGATGAATATGATGAATATGATGAATATGATGAAAATGATGAATATGATGAATATGATGAAAATGATGAATATGATGAATATGATGAATATGATGAATATGATGAAGATGAATATGATGAATATGATGAAGATGAATGTGATGATGAAGAGGAAGATGAATGTGATGATGAAGATGAAGATGAATGTGATGATGAAGATGAAGATTAATGTGATGATGAAGATGAAGATTAATGTGATGATGAAGATGAAGATTAATGTGATGATGAAGATGAAGATTAATGTGATGATGAAGATGAAGATTAATGTGATGATGAAGATGAAGATGAATGTGATGATGATGATGAATGTGATGATGAGGATGAATGTGGTGATGATGAAGATGAATGTGGTGATGATGAAGATGAATGTGATGATGATGAAGATGAATGTGATGATGATGAAGATGAATGTGATGATGATGAAGATGAATGTGATGATGATGAAGATGAATGTGATGATGATGAAGATGAATGTGATGATGATGATGATGAAGATGAATGTGATGATGATGAAGATGAATATGATGATGATGAAGATGAATATGATGATGAAGAAGATGAATATGATGATGAAGATGAATATGATGATGAAGATGAATATGATGATGAAGATGAATATGATGATGAAGATGGGGACAGCTGTCGAAAGCTCGAGTGTTTATTCAAAATGACCAGCTTGTAAACCGAGAAGATTTTATTGCTGTTAGTTTTTTGAGCATCAGTTTACTGACTGGTTTGATGTGGCCCACCACAACTTCCCACCCCTTCATCACAGATTAGCACTTAAAACCCAACGTCCTCAATTATTTGTTGAATACATTGCAATCTGTCTTCTCCCAGAGTTTTTACTTTCTATAGTTCCCTATAGTACTATGGAAGTTATTTCCTGCAGTCTTAACACATGTCCTATCATCCTGTCCCTTCTTGATGTCAATTTTTTCCACATTTTTTGTGATTATGTTTTGGATCTATTCATCCCTTACCAGTCAACCTAATTTCAACATCCTACTAATTTTCAAAATCCTTTTTTAATTTTACTGTACACATCAAACAGTCTGATTCCCTTCTTTCCCTTTTTTCTCAAAGTCCATGATTCATTTCGATACAATGTTGTGCTCCACATACACATTCTCAAGAACCGATTCCTCACATAATGTCCGATGTTTGACGAGAATACACTCCTTTCAGCCAGGAACATCTCCTTTGCCTGTGCTAGTCTGTCTCTTATGTCCGTCTTGCTTTGTCTGTCATGGGTTAGTTTTCTTCCAACATAGCCGAATTCCTTCACTTCATCTACTTCATGATCATCAATTTTGATATTAAACTTCTCGTTATTCTCATTTCTCCTACTTCTCATTACTTTCGTCTTTCTTCAGTTTACTCTGAATCTACATTCTGTGCTCAGGAATTGTTCGTACCATTCATTTCGCCCCGTAATTCGTCCTCACTTTCACTGAAAGATACTGACGTCATCAGCAAATCTTGTCATTGGTATCCTTTCACCCTGAATTTTTATGCCACTCTTAAACCTTTGTTTATTTACATCATTGCTTCTTCTATGTGTAGATTGAAGAGTAGAGGTGAAAGACTACAGCCTTATCGTACACCCTTTTTAAACCAAGCACTTTGGTCTTGGTCTTGCTCTTACACTCATATCGTTCCATCTTGGTTCCTGTGTGTATTGCACATTATCCGTCTTTCTCTGTAGCTCACACCCATTTTTCTTAAACTTTCAGACATCATGCATCATTTTACATTGTCAAATGATTTTACTAGGTCGACAAATCCTAAGACAATGTCTTGATTTTTCTGAAGTCTTGCTTCCTTTATCAAGTGTTTGTTACACTTTCCTATAGCCAAACTGATCATCCTCTAACATATCCTTAATTTTGTTTTCCATTCTTTGTGTATTTTTCTCATCAGTAACATGGATTTATGAGCTGGTACTGGTAACTGTAGATGTGTAGATGATATTTTTCCAAAGTCTGATGGTACATCTATAGAGTCATGATTCCACACACCAATGTGAATAGTTACTTGGTTGCTATTTCCCCAATGATATTACAAATTCTGAAGGGATATCATCTGCAGCTACCATTTATTTGATCACCAGTCCTCCAAATCTCTGTCAAACTGACTGTTAACAGTTAACCCCTATGTCTTTGAAATTGACTTCTATTTCTTTTTATATCACATAAACAAGAAGTTTCTGGCCCTCCCACAGATTTTCCACCTTTTTACTCTCTCCTTTGCGTTTAACAGCAGTATTTCTCCTATGCCGTTAACATTGACACCTTGCTTTTAATTTCACTGGAGACTGTTATGACTTTACTATACGCTGAATCTGCTCTTCAGACTGTTTCTTTTTCAATTTCTTCACATTTTGCCTGTAGCCATTTCACCTTAGTTTCCTTGCACTTTTAACATTACAAGTAGCTGGTTTGATTGCCACAAGACAGACTAAATCTGACAGGTCGGCTGAGAGCTGGCGTGGATGTATGTTGGGGTGACCAGCTGACAAACAGACTGTGACAGGTGAGCTGAGTACAGGTAAAGGCAGCTAAAAAGCCATGACGCCCAGCAGGCATCCGGGTTTTCTCAGGCGGAAAGAGGGCTGTGTTCCAGTGGCATGGTTGCAGGATAACCTAAGATGGAGGGGCCTATGACTTAGAATGTCATCACTACCGTAATTTTAATAAAAATATGTGAAATACCTTATAAACACACTAGAAAGAAACCAATGACATGTTTGGAACCAAAATAATGGGATAATCTCACTAAACATAAATCCATATTTGAAGCTTTAATAGTTAAAAATTATTATTATTACTGTTATTGTTTATAACAACTCTTAACAACTGAACCCATCACAAAAGTCACTTAGGACACACTGATGAAAGAGGTATAATCACAGCAATATAATGAATAGATCACTTTTCTAAGTAAACAAACATGCAAAAATGTTATAAAAAATTTAGTTTATTTATGTTGAAAGTACCATAACTATGGAATCCTTCACAGAGAAACAAATGATCTTATCAGCATGAGTTCCCTTCTTTAATGATCTGATAACTTTCGATGTATATTTACACTACTGGCCATTAAAATTGCTACACCACGAAGATGACGTGCTACAGACGCGAAATTTAATCAACAGGAAGAAGATGCTGTGATATGAAAATGATAAGCTTTTCAGAGCATTCACACAAGGTTGGTGCCGGTGGCGACATACAACTTGCTGACATGAGGAAAGTTTCCAACCGATTTCTCATACAAAAACAGTAGTTGACCGGTGTTGCCTGGTAAAACGTTGTGATGCCTCGTGTAAGGAGGAGCAATGCATACCATCACCTTTCAGACTTTGATAAACGTCAGATTGTAGCCTATCGCGATTGTGGTTTATCGTAGCGCGACATTGCTGCTTGCGTTGGTCAAGATCCAATGACTGTTAGTAGAATACGGAATAGGTGGATTCAGGAAGGCAATACGGAACGCCGCGCTGGATCCCAACGGCCTCGTATCACTAGCAGTCGAGATGACTGGCATATTATCCGCATGGCTGTAACAGCTCGTGCAGCCATGTCTCGATCCCTGAGTCAACAGATGTAGACGTTTGCAAGACAACAACCATCTGCACGAACAGTTCGACGACGTTTGCAGCAGAATGGACTATCAGCTCTGAGACCACGGCTGCGGTTACCCTTGACACTGCATCATAGACAGGAGCGCCTGCGATGGTGTACTCAACGACAAACCTGGGTGCACGAATGGCAAAACGTCATTTTTTCGGATGAATCCAGGTTCTGTTTACAGCATCATGATGGTCGCATCCGTGTTTGGCGACATCGCGGTGAACGCACATTGGAAGCGTGTATTTGTCATCGCCACACTGGTGTATCACCTGGCGTGATGGTATGGGGTGCCATTGGTTACACATCTCACTCACCTCTTGTTCGCATTGACGGCACTTAAAACCTTGGACGTTACATTTCAGATGTGTTACAACCTGTGGCTCTACCCTTCATTCGATCCCTGCAAAACCCTACATTTCAGCAGGATAATGCACAACTGCATGTTGCAGGTCCTGTACGGGCTATTCTGGATACAGAAAATGTTCAACTGCTGCCCTGGCCAGCACATTCTCCAGATCTCTCACCAACCGAAAACATCTGGTCAATGGTGGCCGAGCAACTGGCTCGTCATAATATGCCAGTCACTACTCTTGATGAACTGTGGTATCATGTTGAAGCTGCATGGGCAGCTGTACCTGTACACGCCATCCAAGCTCTGTTTGACTCAATGCCCAGGCGTATCAAGGTCGTTATTACAACCAGAGATGGTTGTTCTGGGTACTGATTTCTCAGGATCTATGCACCCAAATAGCGTGAAAATATAATCACATGTCAGTTCTAGTATAATATATTTGTCCAATGAACACCTGTTTATCATCTGCATTTCCTCTTGGTGTAGCAATTTTAATGGCCAGTAGTGTAATTATATTTGGGATTTATAAAATAGGTCAAGTCAATGTTTTGACTTGAGTGCTGGGTGCCAATTTATATCTTCACGATTTATTCAAAGCTGCTAAAGTAAAGCACAAGTAACTTTATTAAGAGATCGCAAACTGACCGCAGAGACCTTCTATAAGTTTTATCACTAGTATTTACATGAAATGATAATGAAAATTATGAATAGTGGTCAGGACAAAAGTATCTACACTGAACTGAGGAATAGTCATGTGACAACCTCTAAAGAAGTGTGCAGGGCAGAGTTCATGGTTTTTTGTCTGTTGTCTTGGGTCTGCAGTTTCTGGGGAGGTATTTCTGTCTTTGTTTCATCTGGAGTTGGTAAAGTTTTGGGCGTGAAGTGAAACTTAGCATAATCTTGGGCATGTGCAATAGTTTGTAAATCTCAAGACTCTGATTTGAATCTACAGGCAGTTTAGTTAGTGACAAGATCACAGATGAATGACTTTAGTTTCTACTGTATGTCACTGCAGTTGTGGATTTGAAAGGGCTAGTGGTTTAATGGATTTATGTTGTGATGGACTAATTGATTTAGTTGGAACAGCATTGATGACCATGAGATTTAGATTCACTGGGGATGATAAAGCTTATGCTAACAAATGTTGAGAGTGAGTTTCGGTTTTCTGGAGTTCATTGCACCGATGTACGTAATTATTTATTGCATTCTGTTGGTTGTAAAAGCTATGGTTGCACAAAATACTTCCAAATTTTGCACTGCTGACACATACTAACAACTAGTTATCCATTGAGTTGTTTTATGTGGCCACCATTCACATACAATGTGCATTTCTGAAAAATAAAATGGATTTACATCAAAGTTGATATCAGTCTATTTTGAGCAACATTGTTATCCTTTGGGATTTCAACTAACAGATTCAAGTTCTGTTCCTCTTTTATTAAATTATTCGCTAATGTGTCTTGCTGCTTGTGTAAGGTATTCATATAAATATTTTTATGTTAAGCTGTTGGGCTAAAGAGTGTTTCACATCGATGCACACTCCACTGCAGAGCGAAAAATCCATTCTATTAACGGACCCAATTTTTTCCAAAAGCTGAACTGGTGTTATGTCACTGATGCAATTTTATCGAGAAATGCTGTTATTAAATTGAATATTACTTTCTTGATTAGATACAGCTGGGCATGTGGAAACATGAGGATGAATTCTGACATCATGACTGTTTGCCTTTTTAACAATGGGATTAAAGCCATTAGAACTTCACGGAAACATCCTCTGCTTATTAAGCTGTTAATCACGTGACATGTAGGCTAACAATCTCCACAGAAATATTCATTTTAAAAAATTTAAATACTGTCAACTCCAGATGAGAAAAATGATGTTGTGGGCTCTTATGATTTTAATACCTATTGTTCAGTTATTGGGATCAGGAAAAAGACCTGTCTTATGTTGGGAAAAGTTCTGTATGATTCTACTGATACAATGATTCCTGATGAGAGATCATAAGCTATCTTTGACAACAGCAAGTTAAACAGTTCATTCAACTGTTTTGCATATGAAATTCTTGTTTAATTTAGCTGAAAGTATTCTGGTGAGCCTGTCTGATCGATTTCTACAGTAACTCTGACAAGGGCTTTACACATCATTTGGGTTAACAATAAACCCATAGTTTGAGACTGCTTTGCTTCTGATATGACATTGTTGAGGGACCTTATTTTTATAGTTCTTAAAGTATCTTTGGAAATTTGGATTACTGTTAGTTCCACTCCGTGTCTTACACAGGAAGTGATTATTCTGTTCGCAGTCCATCCTTTGTAGCCACCGTTTCTCACAGGTTGTTCTGTGTGTCTTGTGAAAGGAAGGCTATGTTAAAATAGTGGCAGATTCCCAACAATTATTTTTGCTTTCCTCCAAGTATCACCCTCACAAACAATTTACCAGGTCCCATTCCCTAGGTGTTTTACTATACGGCACCTAATTAACATTAAGCTGTTGATACATCTAATGTACGTGTTCTGCGGCAATGGGGTTTGTTTATCCTGTATATGTGGTTTTAAGGATGATGTCTTCACAGTCAGAAAGCCCACTGGACAAGTGCCACAAAGTGAGCTCTTGTGTAGACACAGGATTAATAGATATGGCTTCAATTAAGCTGCAGGATGTAGGTGTTACAATCATATGCAAATTGATCATGTTCCATATAGAGAATGTACTCAATAGATTATTTCAGTCAACGGAGTCACTTAACTCAGCTATAAAGTTTACATTAACATCCCCACACAATATAACTGTGTTGCAGTAGGTTATGTAGAAGTTCACAACTTGCTCCAATTTATCCTAAAATGCTGACAAATTACGACCTGGTGCCCTGTAGAAAGATTTGGTTTTGTTGCCTAATCTCTGGAACATAATGCTCAAAGTGTTTCCCAACATTTATGTAGGCAATTAGTTTTTTTATTTGTGTGTGTGTGTGTGTGTGTGTGTGTGTGTGTGTGTGTTTATTTTAACCAAACTGGGTAGCTTCCCTACCAAACATCAAGCAGCCACCAATTCTGCTGAAAGTTCTGCTATAGTATGAGCCAATATTATAATTTGTAATATGAGTTACTGTAAGCTAACCAGCTTTAAGTCAATGTTCCATACTGCACAAACATATACATTCTTAAGTTCACTTAAGCAGTACTTCTGGATTTCCAGAATTTACTTTTTACAGATTGTACATTTTGATAGAAAATACAGAGAGATGCGTCAGTTGACTCTTTAGCGCATTTAGGTTCAGGAGTTGTTTCACATTTAATAACAGTGTAACCACTTTGCTATCAGCAATGCTTTGTGGGCACATTAATGTGGATAGTAACTCTTGCTTAATAGTTTTCATTGGATAGAGTCACAGGCAGTTCTGATTATTAATACTCTAGATTTTCCTGTACTTCCCTGTATTACTTGTAGAAAAAATATCTCTTAATATCCTGTTGGACTTCCTTTTGCCTGGTGTAATGCATCAACTCGATGTGGCATGGACTCAACAAGTGGTTGGTAGTTGTAGAAATACTGAGCCATGTTGCCTATACAGCCATCCGTAACAGCGAACGTGTTACCAGTGCAGGATTTTGTGCACAAACTGCCCTCTTAATTATGCCCCATAAACGTTTGGTGGGATTCATTTTGGGCAACCTGGGTGGCCAAATCAAGTCACTTTAACTGTCCAGAATTTTCTGACATGGCATATTGGCATCCATGAAAGTTTCATTGTTGTTTGGGAGCTTAAGTCCATGAATGGTTGCAAATGGTCTCCAGGTAAGTGAAACCATCAGCACACTCTTGACACTGTTGATATTGGAGTATTGAATTCCCAAATTATTTCTGAAATGGAATATCCAATGCATCTAGCTCCAACTACCAGTCTGCGTTCGAAGACTTAAGTCCCATTGTGTGACCATAACATTGTCAGAAACCTTTTCACATGAATCACCTGAGTACAAATGAAAGCTCCACCAATACACTGCCCTTTTACACCTGGTATATGTGATACTATCGCCATTTGTATATGTGCACATCACTATCTCCCAACTTGTCACCTCAGTGTAATAAATGCACAAATGATTCTTTCCAAGACCACTGAAGTGAAGCCCAAGGTGTGTGTGAAGGCCTGGTCCAAAATTATTTGAATCTACAGAAGTAACATTTTTGCATTAGTTGCAGGTTTTTGAGAAACAAATACTCGTATTTTTACTTTTTGATTTACACAAGATTCTGTCTTCAAGGTCATAATTATGTGATACAGCAAATATTAAATCTGTATGCATATATTTACTTAGACACAGTTTCAATTCAAGTGATGCCTTCCCTGTCTTTCTGTTTGTGCAATGAACGAATAAATCAATGAATATGGATGAATAATTGATAACCAAAAATAATGGCAATATAATACAATGTGTGGAACAGAAAAGCTGGAACAAGAACAACTGACGTAGCCAACAATAAAATTTTGGCAGCTTCTTCAAGGAGCACAAAGCAGAAAAACAAAAAAGAAGTATTTATTATCGTCGGCTGGGAAATACATCTCCAACTGGAGACAAAAAGCTTCAGGTTAATAGTCACATGCAAAAACAAATTATTAAGAGCCAAAATGCTAATAACATTCCATCATACATAGCAAACTTACTTCCATTTTTTTTTATATATATATATATATATATTCTAGCTCACTTTTCCTCTCAAAGGTACTACTTCTATAGTCTGAAAGCACACGAGTTTTACTCCTGACTACAACATCTCTCAGGCCTACCCTAGCTGTCCATGTTCCACATTTCAAACTCTGGTACATAAGGCGGCCTCCTTCTACACCACACGTGAGTTCAACTGCTTTCTAGCCTTTGATACTTTTTAACAACAGTACATAAATTTTAATACTCACTGTTTCTTATTTGCTTCTTCACTGGCTTTGAAGGATCAAGCCAACGCTATAAAGGAAATGTTTCTATTAGTGACTTCTTATTTTTGCTTTGTGTAATTTACTGTCTAAAAACATATAAAACAGCTTTGAGTATTACAAGTGGCATTTTACTTATTCATAATTGCAGCGATCAGTCACTATTTATATAACAACTTATTTTATTATTCTTTACTGGTTTCATGTCCATCCACAGGAGGTGCACAGCTAGGTGTTATACAAACAAATCACAGATCTAAAGTACTTGTTCTCAACACTCACTCACATTTTCTTCTTCCTTTCCACAAATGTGGCTATGAAGATATATAAACGTGTGTGTGTGTGTGTGTGTGTGTGTGTGTGTGTGTGTGTGTGTGTGTGTGTGTGTGTGTCACAGCTGTCAATGTGGAGGTAATTTTTTTGTTAATGGATTTAGTATAGACAGAAATTTTTATGGAATGATAAGTGATGTGGACAGTATGGTGAGCAGAACACCACTGAAGATTATATGGGTAGATAAAGGAATTAGTGAAGAAGAACTGAAATGAACCAGAGTGAAAATAAATTTATGGCACAACTTGACTAAAAAGAATGAATTGGTTGAAAGCACATATACTGCGACACCGAAGAATAGTTAATTTGGTAATGGAGTGAAAGTTGGGGAGAGATTGTAAGTAAAGAGACTAAGGCCTAATTACAGCAAGCAAGTTCAAATGCAAGTAGAGTGCTGCAGTTATGCATAACTTATGAGACTTACGCAGTATAATTAGCATGAAGAGTTCCACAAAACCAATCTTTAGTTTAGATATAATGACAATAAGTTATGCGAGGTCAATGTCACGGTAGGTGACACTTGCAATAGGCCAAAAGAAACAAATTCATCAGAACATTCATTCTTGGCCAATTGTCTCACTTTTACTTCTACACCATAATTCAACCACACTGGAATCAAAACATCATTTTCCATCACTATATATCTACATTAGAACTATTTCTTTTGGCAATTCATTACAATGACCACCAAAATCCCAATGTCAATATCAGATTTGTCTTGTACCATTTTTTAACTCCATCAACCAACTCCTAGAAATCTTGCACAATTTCCCCACCTTTAAACCTGCCTCACTTTCGATCCCTCTGTCCTCTCCAATTATGCTATTTTAATAATTGTTGAAACAGCTGTCATGCTCAGGTCCACAACCAATCCCAAACAAATCATACTTCTTGCAGGCAAATACTCCATCACAATTGCCAGGAAGACCAGTGATACATGGTGACTCCTCTTCATTAACTGTCAAATATTTCCTCGCTACATTTATTTGGCAGTTGCTGAAGAGTAGGTTGTGCACAACATTCATTTCGCATTCATTAAAAAAAATTACAATGGTGATATCAGGCATATTTTGGTGTATCTTCTTCCTCTGTCTCAACTTTTTTAGCATTAAACACAAATATTGTAACTGTCACTTAGATATACTAAAATGAATTATGAGAGATTACAAATTCATAATATGTTTTCCCTTCTAGTAAACTTTCTTATCTTTGTTAAGAGTTATCTTTGTGAATGTCCTTACCACAAGATCAGAGTTGCTGGGTGTTGGTGCTGCTCCATTTTCAGAATACTGGAGACCAAAATAATCCTTCTCAATAAGCTCTAGATGTTGAAAAACCAGATCAAGGAGAACATGACCTTTCGATCGCTTCTGAAATGAAATTAAAAAACAGTAAAAATAAATTCTCTATTGTGAAAATATACATACTCAAAATGTTCCTGAAATTTATTACATAAACAGAAATACCAACCAGGAATTTTTTAAAGAAAAATCAACAAAAGAATATTTTGTAAGAGTGATGATACAGGGTGGTATGCACACCACATTCAATGATATATGTTACTCCTAATGGAGAGGGCAGCGGTTGCACATAAAACTATGTTACGGTTTGGGTTCAGTCATTATATGGAGAGAATATGCAACAGATTTTTATCACTTTTTTGAGAATAGCTATTTATGCCTTTACTTCGAAATATTTGTTACACAACAGCTACACTTTCTATTCACATTGCATAAAACTTCAACATTTGATTACTGAGAAGAATAGGAAAGAAAAGAAGAAAATATCTTTACAGGAATGTTTAAAACAATACAGCATCAAATATGAATTGATTTGAAACCATTTTCCTCAGGCAACTGAATGAGCACTCCAGTAACCACCTCTCAAGAGTTTTCTAATTTACTGGTAGTCTGCTCCCCCCTTAAAGTATCAATATTCATCAATAACCATCCCACCACCAGAGGCCGCTTCTTCCTTAGGAACTCCTCGCAGTATTCAGATCAAGCCTTGGTGACCTTTTACATTTACCACATCATGTGAAACTCCCTCCCAAAGTTCTATCAAACCCAGAACCACAACAGACTCCGGCTGCTGCCAGACATACCTCGCCATCGACCTCAAGCTGCTTCAAGGACATGCTGCAGTCATCTCAGTGTTTCATCTGCCACACCACTAATGGCCTGGAAAAATGCAAGACAGCTCTCTCACCGAAGTCCGCCTGCCAGTTCCTTTTGTCACAGGCCAACCACAATTTTAAACACTCTGAGAATTTTGAAACTGATAATAGGCAAATTATAATCTGTAAATTGTATTTTAATACCTATGGTCCAAATGCACTTTTGTTTCTAAAAGTAAATAAGTAAATATTGGTGACTAATCTCCTCACATTCTTGTGGCTGGTGCTCCTAATCCTTTTACATATTAATTTCCCAAATTAGTGAGACACAATACTCAATATACCCAATATTTTGGGGAGTGGGGGGAGAGGTGGGGGGGGGGGGGGGCGAGGAATCGCATTTGTACGAAGGTTGGAACTTAAATAGTGGCAACTATTTATTCACAACCGATACAAAAGCTTTACATGTTTGCACCTGTTACTGTCCTTCAAAGTAGTCACCAGCGTTGTGTAGAACCCGTTGCCAGTGATGTGGAAGGCGTAGTATACAGTTAGCAGAGCCTGTTCTGTTGATGGTGCGAATGGAGCGGTCTACTGCCTGTCAAATCTCTGGAACAGTTCTGAAGCAAATGCCACAGGGTGGTTCCTTCACCTTCGGGATCAAATCAAAGTCACAAGGACTGAAGTCCGGGGAGTATGGTGGATGGTACAGTACTTCCCAGTCCCATAGACCGAACAGAGCAGCCACAGCTTGCACTGTATGCACCCGTACATTGTCGCGCAAACTGATGGGTGGGTTGCGCAGAAAGTGTCGCCGTTTCTTTCACAAAGCTGGTCGCAGGTGATGCTCCAAAAATGAACAGTAATACTGTGCACTGACAGTCTGCCGCGGAGGAACGTAATGCGTTAGGATAACACCATCACAGTCGTACACGAGGATCATCTTAACTTCAAGCTGCAGAGCAGTTGAGTTGCATTTTGGCCCTCCACCAACAGAAAAAAACATCCACAATTGGCTGACTAGTAAAGGAGAACTGAAAACCGAGGAAGACTAAATGAAGAAATCGGGGACTGGAGGCAAAATGGCCAAAACTAGAAGACGACAACTCTCAAGGATTTTTGTTTTTATAAACTAAGATATTTTCTTTTAGTCTGGCTTTGCAGTCTAATAATAAAAATCGTAATTTTTTTTTTAACATAACTGCATAAAAATTATGGTATGTCCTATAGTCTACAGCATCATAGTACGTAAAATACAATAGGTGTCCTTTGTGTATTGGTGACCATCTGTGTTTCTATTATTCGAAAATCATATAAAACAGTATCATTAGAGATTGATCTCTTAATGCACAGCTCTTATTCCTGCCGTGGCAGTTTGTAACCCTCACCCAACACATTAAGCATAACAGACATCAATGTGTGAAGCACGTGTGGTATGTTATCAGTATGTATCACTACCACATAGGAGGAAAAACAAACAGAAGATACACAGGAACCAAACAAATCAAATATGATAAAACGTGGGCTGAAGTGTGGCATAAATGCCACAATGACACTATACAGAGGAAGCAAATATTGGTAGGTCCTGCTACATTGAGCAGATTGTAAGTTAAGGAAATACATGTCACTATTCACACGTGGGGGGGGGGGGGGGGGGGGGACTTATCTTGCGAAAATACAGTCACTGTAAGACACACAGTTAGCAATTGATGTGTTCACTTGGATGACGCTTCTTAAAGATTTGCAGAATGCTATTTGTTACATGCAGAATGATCAATGAAGTGTCTGATGGTAGTTTCTGTGATAGTTGGGAAAATAAAGCTTCAGCCCTCATATCTAGATGTGAAATTTAACTCGCTACCTCCTAACAACATTGATGTCAGCCATGGAAGCTAAAAAATAGTTCTATCATGAAAAATACCAACAGTTTCTCTCAAGTTAACTACGATCCATGTCAATTTTATGTTTAAAAAAAGCCCACCTATGTTGCACTGCATAATCACACCAGTGTCCTCTAATACTCACACCAATGATGAGTGTCATATTTTCATTCACACTTTTAGGATAGTATATAGGGTGTTACAAACAGGTACAGCCAAACTTTCAGGAAACATTCCTCACACACAAAGAAAGAAAATATGTTACGTGGACATGTGTCCGGAAACGCTTAATTTCCATGTTAGAGCTCATTTTATTTCTTCTCTTCGAATCACATTAATCATGGAATGGAAACACACAGCAATAGAACGTACCAGCGTGACTTCAAACACTTTGTTATAGGAAATGTTCAAAATGTCCTCCGTTAGCGAGGTTACATGCACCCCCCTCTGTCGCATGGAATCCCTGATGTGCTGATGCAGCCCTGGAGAATGGCGTATTGTATCACAGCCGTCCACAATACGAGCACGAAGAGTCTCTACATTTGGTACCGGGGTTGCGTAGACAAGAGCTTTCAAATGCCCTCATAAATGAAAGTCAAGAGGGTTGAGGTCAAGAGAGAGTGGAGGCCATGGAATTGGTCCGCCTCTACCAATCCATCGGTCACCAAATCTTTTGTTGAGAAGCGTACGAACACTTCGACTGAAATGTGCAGGAGCTCAATCGTGCATGTACCACATGTTGTGTCGTATTTGTAAAGGCACATGTTCTAGCAGCACAGGTAGAGTATCCCGTATGAAATCATGATAACGTGCTCCATTGAGCTTAGGTGGAAAAACATGGGGCCCAATCAAGACATCACCAACAATGCCTGCCCAAACGTTCACAGAAAATCTGTGTTGATGACGTGATTGCACAATTGCGTGCGGATTCTCGTCAGCCCACACATGTTGGTTGTGAAAATTTACAATCTGATCACGTTGGAATGAAGCCTCTTCCGTAAAAAGAACATTTGCATTGAAATGAGGATTGACACATTGTTGGATGAACCATTCGCAGAAGTGTACCCGTGGAGGTCAATCAGCTGCTGATAGTGCCTGCACACGCTGTACATGGTACGGAAACAAATGGTTCTCCCGTAGCACTCTCCATATAGTGACGTGGTCAATGTTACCTGACACTGACACTACGGTTATCGTCAACTGCACGAAGAATTGACTCGTCCATTGCACGTGTCTTCGTCGTTCTAGGTCTTCCCCAGTCGCGAGTCATAGGCTGGAATGTTCCGTGCTCCCTAAGACGTCGATCAATTGCTTCAAACGTCTTCCTGTCGGGACACCTTCGTTCTGGAAATCTGTCTCGATACAAACGTACTGCGCCACAGCTATTGCCCCGTGCTAATCCATACATCAAATGGGCATCTGCCAATTCCGCATTTGTAAACATTGCACTGACTGCAAAACCACGTTCGTGATGAACCTGTTGATGCTACGTACTGATGTGCTTAATGCTAGTACTGTAGAGCATATCCGTCAATTGGGCCAACTGGCGGTGAATCGAGGAAGTACAGTACATACTGACGAAACTAAAATGAGCTCTAACATGGAAATTAAGTGTTTCCAGACACATGGCCATATAACATCTTTTCTTTATTTGTGTGTGAGGAATGTTTCCTGAAAGTTTGGCGTACCTTTTTGAAACACCCTGTATAATCTTTTACGTACTAGACCAGTACAGTGGTGCAAAGTCTGAAAATTGACAAGTAATTGGCTAAACAACTCTATTTACAAGAACAACACCAAAAATAAATACCTCAATTTGGAAACAATGTTGAGTATCATCCAGAAATACCACTGTAGCACTAAGGGTCTTGAGGCGCCTATCACGAGCCAGCTCTGAAGCTCGCACATTGTATGTGCCACTTGATCCACTAAATGCACGCCGTGAAACACTTTCAATCATTGTACCAAATCAGCCAGCCTCCCAAAGCTGTTCAGCATCCTGGAACAAAAATTTTTATGAAATAAGAAATGTTCAGGATTTCTATCACTCTTATATGGAGTTAGCAATGCTCTTAAACTATTCATGAAGGAAATATGAATATCCGGCATTCCCAGGGAAATGTTATAGGTCGTCTATTGTTCCTGACCTTTATTAATGATATAGCAGACAATCTGAGTAGCCTTATTAGATTGTTTGCAGATGACTGTCATTTACCATCTTGTAAAATCATCAGATGACCAAAACTAATTGCAAAATGATTTAGATACGATATCTGTATGGCGCAAAAAGTGGCAATTGACCCCGAATAAAGAAAAGTGTGCAGTTATTCACATGAGTACTAAAAGAAATCCACTAAATTCCGATTACATGATAACTCGCACAAATCTGAAGGCTGTAAATTCAACTAAATACTTAGTGATTACAATTACAAATAACCTAAATTGGAACAATCACATAGATAATTTTGTGGGTAGAGCAAACCAAAGACTGCGATTCATTGGCAGAACACTTAGATCTAAGTCAGCCTGTCCACCCTATTCTGGAATATTGCTGTGCTGTGGGGAATCCGCATCAGGTGGGACTGACGGATGACATCGAAAAGTACAAAGAAGGGCAGCTCATTTTGTGTTATCGCGAAATAGGGGAGATAGTGCCAACGACATGATGTGTGAATTGGAGTGACAATCATTAAAACAAAGGCCTTTTTTATTGCGACGAGATCTTCTCGTGAAATTTCAAACACCAGTTTTCTTCTCCGATTGTGAAAACATTCTGTTGGCACCCACCTACATAGGGAAAAATGATCATGACAATAATGTATGAGAAATCAGGGCTCGCACAGAAAAATTTAAGTGCTCGTTTTCTAGCTCAAGAGTGGAATGGTAGAGAGACAGCTTGAGGGTGGTTCATTGAACCCTCTGCCAAGCACTTTATTGTGAATAGCAGAGTAATCATGTAGATGTAGATAAATAAAAATAAATAGCTGTTTTCTCTCCCAACTTGATTCAGCAATCAAGCAGCAACCATTACACCTACAATTGCTTCCATTTACTTCTGAACTTGCAATAACAGTTACATTTCTTGCTTTTAATTTACGGATTTACTAGAAAAATTTTACAGATCAGAATCTCCAAACCTCATTTGGTCTCTGTCTGGGTCTTCTGCTAAGATAGTTTCATTAGTGTGATGATAGTTTCATTAGTGTGAAGAACTGGTCTCTCCACAAAGTGCTGCCAGATCCATTCCATGAAGTTGTCATTGGTGAGATGTTTAACCAAAGAGGTCTACTTGGACAGAGCTGACACTGAATTTCGATTGGTGCTCTGTTACATGCACCTGAGTATTTTTTCACAGACTTTACCTCTTAGTTGGAGAGAGAAGGAACCAGAACTGACACTGTTCACTAACTGCAATACTGGATAACCCTCATGCAACGCATTGACAACATTAACACAGAAAGCTTTTAGATATTCTCTAATAATGAACTGGACTTGCTTGATATGATAAAATCAAATATAAATTAAAAAAACAACAATAGCAACTGCATCAAACTAAATGTTACAGCAAAACTAAATAAAGAAAGAAAGAGACACCACAGTTTAATACTGCACAACTCAGCTTTAATTAAAAAAAGGACAAGGAACTGGTTTATCAGTAACTAGCTAGGTCTTTTTTTAGAGAGGCCCCTCCAAGAAGTCACCATAATTCATTTAGTGACAGAATACCTAGGTATTAATGGCAAAAGGTGGACCTTAACTGGACTACTCCCAAATGAAACTGACACATAACCATCAACCTATTCCTGTCAATACATTCACTTGAGTTTCGTAGATCTAGCAATAGCTAGTAATGAAAGTCGCACGGATTGTAACTATGCTGCGGAGAGACTAAAATTAAGGCTGAATGTGAGAGCTGAAGGTAGCACACAGAATAGCCCAGATAAAAAAAGCACTTTGGAAATCAAGTAACTATCAAACCTAACCCCATGACAAGAATGCAGACATTTATATAATTGAGGAGAGTGGTGCTCAGAATGATTCATTAACCATATACACAAATGCTGAAAATTCTTACTAACAACGGAGAATGAGTAGGCTAATTTCTACTGGATCACAAACCCACCCCCCACTATTCAGTTACCGAAGACACACAAAGATCTCTCTTACAATTATTAGGGCCTTAATATTTAGGTACTGTGTCATAGAGTAAAGCAAGGGTTAACTAAAGTCATTAAATTTCTGAAGGGCGTGTACATTTTAATGATGAGGGCATCCCTCTCAATTAAAATATCCCACAGCTAAAACAGGTCCCAACAATCGAATCCATGGGCAGGGATTACTCAGGAAGATTTTGTTACCAGAAAAACACAGATCTAGCTTTCTAAGGAGTGAAGTTCCAATGCTAGATCCCTTAATCGTGTAGGTGAGTTAGAAAACTTTAAAGAGAAATGGATAGTTTTAAGTCATGTACAGTGAGAATTAGTGGGTGCAGCAGCAGAAGAACAGAATTTCTGGTCAGGTGGTAATGTGTGGTAATGCAGAAGTAATTCTAACAATGAATAAAGAAATAAGTATGTAAGAGAACCACTGTGAATAACACATGGTGGATTACTTCAGCCAGGATAGAGACAAAGCCATGATTCATCACAGTACAAAATGCTTGACAAGGTAAATGAAAATTTACACTACACTGAGATCTGATCATGTAATTGTGGTGGTGATCACAGTTCAATAATGGGAAAAGGAAAAGAAGACATGTACAATAACAAGGACTACAGTAGGGGAGCACAGGACCAAAGTGGAAGCAGCATGTAGATTTTGCACAGAACATTATTTAATCACTGCAAACAGTTTGGAATCACAAAAGAATTTTGTATATGGGGAAGAGACCCAAAGACACGGAAGGTTTCAAACAGATTAAATAAAGGTAAGAGATATTTAGAAACCTATTGCAAACCAATGTTTCCAGGGGCAAATGTGACCTCTAATCATAATTTATTTGTTATGAAATGCAGAGCTGAATAAATTGCAAAAGAGTAGAAAATTAAGCAGACGGGTATTGGATAGGATGAAATAATCAGAGTTTGCTGCTGAGAGATCATTATGCAATAACTAACCAAAATAACAGGAGAAAGGAATAAAATAGAAAATGAATTTGTTGCTTCAAGTGATAAAACAGTAACAGCAATGGAGGAAAATCTAGCAAAAAGACGAGGTCCAGAAGAAATCCCTGAATAACACAGGAGATACCAAATGTACCTAATGAAACTAAAATACAGAAAAAGGTACGACATGAAGCAGAAAAATGGAAAAATATTTGTATGAAAATGAGGCTAACAGATCATATAAAATGGGGAGCAGGAATGGCTAGAGGAGAAATGCGAAGCTGCAGAAACACAAATGACTACTGGAAAAGTAGATGGCACTTAGGCCGTGTCCTATGTGAGCGACAGAAGCGAGTGCCAGCGCACGACAGCTTCAGGCGACAAAACACAACCGCAGGTGTGGTTACGGAGGTGTCCTACATGAGCGACATCTGTGTCGCTGCCTGTCTCCCGCTGCAACTGGCGACGTTTGAATTAAAACATGTTTGAATCTTGTCGCTGCAGCACGCACGACACAGAGCGATAGCCACGTGTCTTCTTAGCAAAGCAGCGGAGCAGACGTGATGGCAGCTATGAATTACTTAACATCCGATTTTAAGAAAAATATTCAGTGAAAAAATTTGATTCTTCCGCAACCTATAGCTTGATATCCTTCAATGATAAAGGTCAGAATTTATTTTCATTATTCATCATCGTTACTGTGCAGCACGCAATAGAGCACACGGCTGAACGAAACTTTTAAGAATTTGCAGAGGAAAATCAAATTGTGTAGACCTTCCATATAGTTTATTTAAGGCCATACATTATTGCATATGAAATGTAACCAATATATCTAAATTGTATTTAAAGTTGAGACCGGAATAATATCCCTTTTCATTCTTGAGATATTGGTTCCTATATCCATGGATGGGTCTCACGCGGCGCGTCCGAACCTTTCCTGCGCTTCAGGAATCAAGTGGTCATAAAAATTGCCGTATCTCATAAAAGGTTCAAGATATCGAAACAACGAATTTTGAAAATGAGAGCACGCAGAAAGGACTATTTTGTCATATGATTAACAGTCGATACGTTTTTGTAAACATGTGAGCAGAGCGAAAACAAGACTCCCTATAGCTTACACCATGAGGTTTTGTCCAAATTTTCATAGCCAAACAAAGGGAGAGAAACAGGTAAAATGATCAGCACGAGGTCTAGTTTTGGATGAAAATATTTAACTACTTTAAAGCAATCGGGGTAATGAACAAAAACTTAATAAGCTGAGGAAAAATTGAAATATTTCACGAAAAGATGCTGTAAATGAAGTGTAAAAAATGTCATCTGTTCAAGGCCTAGCTATTTTGCATACAAAAAGATACATTGGTGTGGTATTTAAATGTCAAAAAGGCTTCCTTCGAATCAAGTATGTTAGGAAGGCAAATGAGGAATCAGTAAGATCATGCTTTCTGAATAAAACTTGAATTTCGAAAGTGGAAGAAAGCAGTCAAATATTTTATGAAATGATTTGTGTAAAAGAAATAAGTAGATCAGAGAAACATCCTATGTGCCTTTGAAAGATGCTCGAAATCATGAACAGAAAATGAGGTCCACCAAATGCTTCCCTAATATTTTTTATTTCATACTTTTAGACAAATCATTACACAAAACATTTGACTTTCTTTTCAAAAATTTTGTAAGCTTTACTTTTACAGACTATTTAGAGTAACAAAACGCTTGGCCTAACACTGACTGTTGATGAATTACATTTGCAACGTCAAATATCTAAAATTTCATGGTTCATTGTAATTTATTAGCAATTGAATGTGTGTGATATACTGGGTTAGGTGTGAAGATGAAGTTCTTTGGTAAGACCTTAAAAATATACTTAGCGATGCAGTGTAAACAGTATATATGAAACTTAGTATACAGAATTGTAACTGAGTCAGTAAAAATACATGAACGGCCTGGAATTGAACCCAGGACCTTTTCTTCACACAAAAATTATGTACCAATCACGCTACCGCTACACCACAGCTAGCTCCTGATCGTTCACATCACTCTGTGTACTTATATTTGGATTCAGCATAGTAGTCATGTAATACTCATTCCTCCACATTTATTGGCTGTTAAAAGTTCTTGATCATGTAAAAAACCATTCGTATTTAATTTATTCATGAGATAGTCGATTACTCCTCTGCTCATTCACGTGTATTCGAAGAACTTGTCTGGTGATCTTCGTAGTTGACGATACTTGTGAAATTCTCCATGGAGATTCCTCCCTTTGTAAATTTCAGGCACAGCATTACTTTTCGCTTTATTTTCTTAGGTAAAAATAATTCTGTAGCCTTACTATCCAGCTACAGTATTCTACAGGTTAAGGACGCCATATTATAGAAACAGCTGGTTGGCTCTAAGCAGCCATCTTGTAGCACGACATAGTCGCTCGCACGCAGGACACCCAAGGTTTTCACCTGATGTTGCTGGAGTGTCGTGTATCCAGAAATCACCCGCTGTCGCTCGCTTCTGTCACTCACGTAGGACACGGCCTTATAGTAAAATTAATGAAACCTTCGCAGGAAACAGAAACATTAGTATGGATATCAAGAGATCAGACAGCACGCCAACACCAAGCAAAGAAGGGAAGGCTGAAAAGTGGAATGAATGTGCAGAATGGTTACACAAAGGAAAGAACATTTAAGGCAATATCTTTGAAAGGAAAAGGAAGTAGAGAAACACGAGATGCTGATGCAAGAAGAATTTCACATAGCTCATTAAGATCCTAGTCGAAAAAAGGCAACTAATAAGAGTTCACAACACCCAACTACAATCTTTGAGACACAGAACCATGAGAGAAGTGTTACAGCTGCTGCGTGCAATATATGAAGCTTCTATAAGAGTGTAATAATCCCAAAACAAATGAAACCATGTACTAACAGGTGTGAGTACTACAGCTCTCATCAGTTTAATAAAGATAGTAAAATACTAACACAAATTATCTACAGAAACTTGAAACTATCTGGAGAAGCTGACCACAGAGAAGATCAGATTGAGTTCCAGAGACTCATAGATATGCACAAAGCAGCACTACCCATGACTTAGCTAAGAAAATCAGAAGAAGAAATGAAAATCCACATAGTAACATTTCCACATTTAAAAACAAACAGTGACAATGTTAACTGAAATATGCTCTTTTGAATTCTAAGATGTCATGAATAAAATACAGGGAGCAATACGTGATCTTCAGTTTCAACAGAAACTTGGCTGCATTTCTGAGAGTCAAATGAAATGAAAGGGAGGATATAGTTGAAAAAGGAATAACCTAGTTTTGTAGTAACCCCTATGTTACTCAGTCTGTACACAAAGCACTAATGAACACTTAAAATTTTTTGAGAAATCAAACCCACCTTGCATGTGTACAAGCACAATAATGCAAAATGAAATGACACAGAGAATTCACCATTGGCTACTACTGCACTATACCATTACTTGACAGTAAAGACTGGCACTCCCATTCCAAGGTCCTCAGAATGGACTCTGAGGTCTAGAGAACTGTAGCTCACAGACAGTGTGTGGAAAATAATTTGTTTTCTTTTCATTGAAAATCACTATTTAATGGTATGTAAATATATTTCTAAAAATTTACACACACAATTTCAAACGTATTATTCCAGAGGGGGAGAAAGAACACTGCAAGTGATACATAATAATGTATCTTATTCTTGAAAATCAGTCTTTTTAATTAGGTGGCACTTACACTCATTATAACTCTGAAGCAGCTGCAGCAATTCCCAAAAACCTGAAACAAAAATGCAAAATTGAGACAGTCTAAGTGTGAGGGGAGAGCGGGTTGGGAGCAGTCAAAATCATTCACCAAATATTAGATCTAGAAACTGCTGCTATCAGTGGAAGAACGTACAATAATGAAAATGTGTAGGACCTATAGTTAAAACAAAATCATTCTGCACGATATGGACTAGCTGAAAGCTCACAGAGCTCAACATAGTGAGATTTGGGATTAGTCTGCTACAGTATACCAATACCAGACACTAAAGACTAGGACAAGTAACATTGTTTATTCAAAGCAAGGAGAAGGTATTACAGTAATGAAATTTTTTCAAAGGTGATCACATAAAGACTCACCTTTTATATGGCACAAAACAGCCTGCACTTCGAGAAAGTACACCTGAATCTTCAAAGAAGAATACTTTTAACCACAAATTACTTGAAATCTTCAATACTGTTTCGGCAATTTGCAACCAAACTGTCTCCTTCCCAGCTACCCTGGAGGTTGAGCTACGCTGCAGTTAAGTATATTGCTACTAAGATTTTGTATTCTCCAGTGAACTGCAGACCTGGCAGGATGGCTTGCACGCCTCAGTGATACATATTGTCATATACTGTAGGTGCAACCCGAACAGAGGGATATTTGTTCAGATGACAAACAAATGTGTGGTTCTGTAAGAGGGGCAGACCCCCTTTCAGTAGATGGAGGGGAAACATCTTGGATTTTTTTTTCCAGCACAAAAACAACTATGGTTATATGTGCCCATGTCAGAACCGTAGAACACAAAGGAAGAAAGGGGTTAAAAATGACTAAATGTTAGGCCCCACTGAAGGAAGGGAAGACAGCTAAAACCAGGGACTTGGATAAAATTCCATAAAATACGACAAACAGAGGTCCTGAACTAACGATTAAATGTGCTTTTCCATATTGATACAACAGATGAAAAGTAAAACACAGTCAACAGCTATAACGGTTGATAATTCAGACGGCAAACATAAATGAAAATGTTAAGTGGTGAAAAATGGGCAGTCCACCACAAAATGGCAAACCGTCAAAGATTGTGGGCAATGAGCACAAAGTGATGGGGGAGCACCACTTAACATATGACAATAGCTAAAGAGACAGTGCCCAATATTCAACCTACCTAAAATGATCTCCTGGCAAGAAAGATGAGAGAAGGTTGTCCAAGCCATTGAGAGAGGTTTAATTCCCCAGAGCTTGTTTCCATGAATGGAGGACCAGAGGTAATGCCAAAGTGACACCACCTGCTGACAAACAGCCCCACAAACATCATCAAAGGGAATGGAAGGACTACTGGGACAAAGTACGAGGACTGCAGCCTTGGCGGCAGCGTCAGCAGCCTCGTTTCCTGTCAGACTGCTGTGACCAGGAATCCACATAAACATCACAGTGGCTCCATCAAGTGTGAGCAAGTGGCAGCTTTCCTGAACCCGTTGCATTAAGGGATAGACAGTGTGCAATACACAGAGGCTTTGAAGGGCACAGAGAGAGTCTGAGCAGATGACGCAATTGAAAAGCCTGTGTCGCCGGATGTACTGCGTGGCCTGATACAGGGCAAAGAGCTCTGCCATAAATACTGAGCAGTGTTCCGGAAGCCGATAGCGAAAAACGTCGATGCCAATGATGAAGGCACACCCAACAGAACAGTCACTCCGAGAGCCATTAGTGTACACAAAGGTACTATTGAGAATTCCATGCAAATGTCGTGAAACAACAAAACTTGCAATAGAGCGAGGCTGGAATAGTGTCCTTAGGAAGCAAAAGAAGGCCAAGGTGAAAATGTTCCGCTGCGTGGACCCAAGGTGGTGAAGGGTTCACACCTATCGCAAAAGTGGCAGATAGTGTGAAATTAAGCTGCCGAAGCAAGAGCCGAAAACTAACTCCAGGAGGTAACAGAGAAGACGGACGCGCCCCACACTGGCGATCAAAGGAGTCATCAAAGAAGGAGGCATAGGATGGGTGGCTAGGGAGCCTGCTGAGGAGAAAGTCACAGCCATATGACAGCAGCAGTTCGGGAGCATCTGCATACAGACTCTCAACCACGTTAGTGTAAAAGGCAGCAGTGGCCAACCGGATGCCACGATGGTGGATAGTATTGAGATGAGGTAACAGGGTCGGACGTAGAGATGCATAAACAGAACAGCCATAGTCTAGTTTTGAACTGATAATGGACTGGTACAAATAGAGGAGGGTGATCTGATCCACTCCCCACAAAGTACCACTGAGGACACACAGGACTTTTGAGGGAATGCATACAGCAGGCAGCCAGGTAAGACTCGTGGGAGGACCAAGAAAGTTTCGTATCGAGCATGGCTCCAGGAAATACATAGTTTCAATGAACGAAAGAGTAACAGGTCCTAGATGTAAAGACAGTTGAAGAAACAAATTGCACTGACAGAAATTTATACAAACTGTTTGTTCACTGGAAAAGCAAAACCCATTGTTAATGCTCAATGAGTAAAGATGATCGAGACATTTCTGATGAAGATGCCGTTCAAGGAGACAATCTGTGGAGAACTGCAATAGATCACAAAATGGTCAACGAAAAGGGAGCTGGCAATGCATGGCAGGAGACAGGCAATCAGACGGTTAGTGGTAATAGCAAAGAGGACGACACTCAGGACAGAACCCTGAAGCACACTGTTTTCCTGGATAAAGGTTTCCAACAAGGTGGAACCCAAATATACTTTGAAAACTCGGTCTTTCAAAAATTTCTGAAAGAAATGTATCATGCGGCCATGGAAGCCCCACATGTAGGAAGCACTGAATACCAGTCCTCCAGCATGTATCCTAGGCTTTCTCCAAACTGAATGGGGGGGGGGGGGGGGGGGGAGCCACAGTCTGAAATTTTGCAGAAAATCATTCATGACATGGGTTGAAAAAGTGACTGAGATGGTCAACTGCACAGCGGTGCACTCTAAATCCACACTGTGCAGCGGTTAATAAATTAAAAGATTTGAGTCACCATACAAGCTGGGCATCAATCATATGTTTCATCATCTTGCAAACACAGCTGGTGAGAGAAATGGGGTGATAACTAGAAGGAAGGTGTTTGCCCTTATCGGGCTCGGGTATGGGTATGACAGTGGCTTCACGTCAGAACCTAGGAAACGTGCCCTCTGCCCAGATGCAACTGTAGATATGAAGGAGACAGTTCTTTCCCCCAAGGGAAAGGTTCTGCAACATCTGAAAGTGAACATCATCCATTCCTGGGGTGGAGACGTCGGAAGTTGGCCCACACAACGGAAGATGAATGGAACTGTTAAAAGAACTAGTAAAGGTAATCTAGCTAGCTTTCTTGCTATCCTGAAAAACATGGCAACATTGCATGTAACTGTTTTATAACGAACAGTTTGCCATCGTAGAATGACGATAAAAAATGCGGAGATCACATCTCCACACGTGAATTGTGTAGCGGCACGCCTCAGTCCACCAAGAGTCGAGGACACAGCAAAGTAAAGAGTAAGTGTCAACAGAGAGGAGTAAAGCTTCCAATCAGCCTTAGGAAGCTGCCATTTGGGTGTGCACATAGGTGGGGTAGGAGTCAGCAAATGGATAGCACAGGGGAAATGGTCACTTGAGTACGTGTCACAGAGAACGGACCACTCAAGCTGGACAGTGCAGAAGGAGAGGTCCAACTGGGAACAGGTGCACATGGAGTCTGAAAGGAATGTGGGTTCTCCCATGTTAAGGCAGATGAGGTTACATTAATTGAGAAGGTCAGCCAAGAGGGCACCTCTCAGACAGGTTCTGGGAGAACCCCAAAGCGGCTGGTGCATATCAAAGTCGCTGAGCAGCAAAAAGGGGTGAGGCAGTTGCCCAATAAGATGGAGGGAGTGCTGCCCTGGTGACACCAAATGATGGAAGGATGTAACCGGTACAAAGGGAAAAGGTCAAGTGAGGAAAGAAAATGCGGACTGGAACAGCTAGAAGCCAGGTAGTCAGGGAGATGGGTTGACTATGAACATCATCCTTGATGGGTAGCATGATTCTCCCATGAGATGGGATGCTGGCCTCAGGGGCAGGAGGGGGAATGGGGGAGGGAGGTGAAGGTCAAAGTGGTCGCGAGGATGCAATTTTGTTTCCTGGAGGCAGAGAACAAGCAGACACTGCAATTCCAAGAGCAGCCATAAGTCTACATCTGCATCTACATTTATACTCTGCAAGCCACCCAACGGTGTGTGGCGGAGGGCACTTTACGTGCCACTGTCATTACCTCCCTTTCCCGTTACAGTCACGTATGGTTCGCGGGAAGAACGACTGCCGGAAAGCCTCCGTACATGCTCGAATCTCTCTAATTTTACATTCGTAATCTCCTCGGGAGGTATAAGTAGGGGGAAGCAATATATTCGATACCTCATCCAGAAACGCACCCTCTCGAAACCTGGACAGCAAGCTACACCACGATGCAGAGTGCCTCTCTTGCAGAGTCTGCCACTTGAGTTTGCTAAACATCTCCGTAACGCTAACACGCTTACCAAATAACCCTGTGACGAAACACGCCGCTCTTCTTTGGATCTTTTCTATCTCCTCTGTCAACCTGACCTGGTACGGATCCCACACTGATGAGCAATACTGAAGTATAGGTCGAACGAGTGTTTCGTAAGCCACCTCCTTTGTTGCTGGACTACATTTTCTAAGGACTCTCCCAAAGAATCTCAGCCTGGCACCCGCCTTACCAACAATTAATTTTATATGATCATTCCACTTCACATCGTTCCGTATGCATACTCCCAGATATTTTACAGAAGTAACTGCTACCAGTGTTTGTTCCGCTACCATATAATCATACAATAAAGGATCCTTCTTTCTATGTATTTGCAATACATTACATTTGTCTATGTTAAGGGTCAGTTGCCACTCCCTGCACCAAGTGCCTATCCGCTGCAGATTTTCCTGCATTTCGCTGCAATTTTCTAATGTTGCAACTTCTCTGTATACTACAGCATCATCCACGAAAAGCCACATGGAACTTCCGACACTATCTTTGTTGGATCGAGGGGTTGTGAATGTTCAATTGGAGAAGAGTCATGAAGAGGAAAGGGGAAAGGGAAATAATAAAGGGGTGTCACCTCAGCAGCTCCTGAGGGCCAGGCTTCGAAGACACACTGCTACAGGGCACAGAGGCTGGAGGATCCTGCTCCATAATATCTACAGAAGCGTCAGCACGCTCCTTCTGTCTATCTCTGGAGTCCAGGGCAGAAAAACGGTTGGCAGTGTGCACCAGCAACATGGAGGTCACTCAGGTGAGGGTATCATGTGGCGACATGGTCGAAGAGGATCTTTGAGTCAGCAAAGGAGAAGACCATTTGCCTTTATTTGATTTCTTGGAGCCTTCCTTGTTGGCAGAGGAAGACTAACATGTCTGTCGGCTGGAGGGACATAAGAAGTCTTCGAAAGAGTATTTCTTCTGTCCTTTCCGGCCTGCCGATTGTGTAGCAGGTGACTTTGCCCCACGAGGCGAAAGTCTGTGGCTTCTTGTGCTGGTGCAAGTTGTCACCAGCACACTTGTCAGCAGAGATGTAGTACTAAGATCTATAGTAGGTGTTGGATACAGTGCGCCTATCACAAGAGAGGCCAGAGACACATCGACAAGCAACACACTGCCAACGCCCTCTAAACAGCATGTATTTAGGCTGCCACCGCTGATCGGAGGGCCTCAATGGCTCACTCATCAAGTTTGGCGTCTGTCAGTGCATTTCAGAGCGGACGCAGTTCACATCGCAAGTTACGACAGTACATAGCAACAAGATTAGTGTTTCTAGCAGGGCTTGCAGTGAGACTAAAGTTTTTAATAACAAGATTATTGATACTGTCTGCGAGAGGACTATTACTAATGAGCTTGTACCATAACACATGGGCTCCATTCAAGTTAAGTAAACATTCAATATAAATAAAGAACTGTGTTAATCCATGTGCATTTGTGTTGAAGAAAGAGGATACCAGCCACCTGCAACATCCTTTCCCTTGCTTCCTTGCAGTACAAGACTCTACAGTGGCAAAGATAATGGGTTTCAAACCCATGCATGCATAGCACCTCACTGCTTACAATGGACAGGAAATTCCAGTGCTTGGACTGTGTAGTTTGCCTGCCACTTACAAATCTCGCACTAGGACAGTGAATTTTACTGTGTTGAAATCAAAAGACAGTGAGAACATATTTGGTTTAGATACCTTTGATTTCTTTGGACTTAGCATCCAAGACAATGTAGTTTCGGTGACTGCTTTTAATCCAAAAGACAGTGTAGCTAGCTTTCTTAGAGAACTACCTGAGCTATTTTCAGACAGAATGGGAAAAGCTAATAACTTTGTAGCACATGTTACATTGAAAGACAATGCACAACCTAAGTTTTTCCGGGCCCGCCCTGTTCCAATTGCTTTAACCCTCCGGCGTGCACGCTGCAGCATACACACCACAAATTTTAGTTTTCTGAGTGTCCACTGGTTGGCGCTAGTTGTCGGTTTCCATGGTTTATAGTATGCAGTTTTCATCATAGATGGAGTGTGTGTAACCTCATTTGAAACCAGACCTGGCCATTGTTCTGTTGTAACAGCACTGTTAACTTCAGTTACACCTCTGCGGTGCAATTGCCACAACGTGCCTAGTCATGTAAGTATTTGTTCAACATTATATGCTTATGATTTGTTACACACATTTTCATCATTTATGCTTGTTTAGAATGTTAACTTACTGTTTTATGGGTATACTATATTTATTTCCTGGCAAAGTGATATTGTAAGGGATCCTGAAGAGATCCTACAAATTCTAGCAGAAATTTCGAAAGATGAGTTGATGTGAGATGAATCTAAAGAAAATTTTGATGGGGAAGAGAAAATTACTGTTGCTGACAACCACAGTAATGAATCAGAACAGTCTCAGGAAGAAGATGACAGTCAGGATTTTTCTTTGTTTAGGGTACTCAACTACTAAGGTCATTAGCGCCCAGTCACAAACATTAGTGCACTAATAGCGTAGAAAAATGCAAGGGGGCAACACCAGAAAGTACTTACAAAGACGCAGAGAAACAAAATAAAAGAGTTAGATCTTTTTGGACAAGTCCATCAATGTAATAAAACTAAGGACACGAGCAGCTGCTCGAGCGTCATCAGCTAAAAGTTCCTGTAAGGTAGACGGCAGACACAGGACAACATGAGAGTGAATAAAACGGGAAGGGCGTGAGGAGGTCGTCCAAGCCGTCAGGATCGGTTTGATAGCCCTAAGCTTATTTTCATGGAGAGCTAAGCCTCATGCCACAATGATGAAACGCGCCGACAAAGAACCCCACTAACATCAGTTGATGGGACACAAAAGGAAGTTGTCCGAGGCAGGAGGACAGCAGCCTTGGCCGCAGCATCAGCAGCTTTGTTCCCAGGCACATCAACGTGGCCAGGAATACACACACACACACACACACACACACACACACACACGAACACACACACACACAAACACACACACACACATACACACACAAAAAAGGGGGGGGGGACACGAGCACCGGTATCAGCTAGTGACTGAAGGGACCATTGAATTCGTTGCGTGAGAGGGTGGTCCAAATATGGGTCACAGAGACTCTGAATGGCGCTCAAAGAATCAGAGCAGATGGCATAGGGAGAATGACGATGGCGGCGGATATACTGAACGGCCTGATAGATAGCAAAAAACTCAGCTGTAAAGCTTGAACACTGGTCAAGGAGCCAGTATTGAAAGGCGTCATCCCCAACGACAAAGGCACACCCGACGCCAGCAGTAGTCTTGAAGCCATCTGTGTAAATAAAGATATTGCCAGCCTCGAACAAAGTTCAACAAACCTCGGTATATCGAATCCGCGGTCCTCTCCTTTGGGAGCGAGCTGAGTTCAAGGTGAATGCGAACCTGAGCCTGGAGCCAAGGTGGCGTCCAGCTCTCACCCACTCGAAAAGTTGTAGGGAGGGTAAAATCAAGTTGCTGAAGCAGGCGACAAAAACGAACTCCAGGAGGTAACAGGGCAGAGACATACGGGCCATATTGGCAGTCGAGAGAGTCGTCAAAGAAGGAGAAATATGACGGTTGGTTGGGCATTGACATCAGTCGGCAGGCGTACCGACAAAGCAACGTATCGCGCCGGTAGTTTAGCGGTAATTCGGCAGCTTCGGCATACAGACTCTCAACAGGGCTGGTGTAGAATGCTCCAGTCACCAGACATAACCCCCGATGGTGGATAGAGTTTAGACGGCGTAAGATGGACGGCCGGGCAGAATAGTAGACAAAGCTCCCATAATCCATCTTTAATTGGACAATGGACCAATATAAGCAAAGCAGGACCACTAGATCTGCTCCCCATGATGTACAGCTGAGAACACGGAGGACATTTAGGGAACGGGTACAACGAGCAGCCAAGTAAGACACATGTGTAGACCAGCAAAGTTTCCTGTCAAATGTAAGACCTAAAAATTTTGTTGTCTCTGTGAATGGGAGAGCAACGGTACCAAGATGTAGTAAGGATGGTGGAAGAATCTGTTTGCAATGCCAGAAGTTGATAAAGACCGTTTTCTCACACACACACAAAAAAAAAAAAAAAAAAAAAAGTGAAACCATTAGCGACACTCCAGGAATATAGACAGTCTAGACAACACTAAAGACAGTGCTCCAGGAGACATGTTCTCTGTGCGCTGCAGTAGATCGTAAATTCGTCCATGAAAAGGGAGTCTGAAACGTCAGCTGGAAGGCAATCCATTATTGGATTGATAGCTATGGCAGAAAGGGCCATGCTCAAAACGGAGCCCTGGGGCACCCCATTCTCCTGGCGAAAGGCATCTGACAAAACAGAACCCACACATACCCTGAACATTCAATCCATTAAAAACGCATTAATGAAAAGAGGGAGGCGACCGCAAAGGCCCCAAATGTGCATGGTGCGGAGAATGCCCACCCTCCAACAGGTGCCTTAAACCTTCTCCAAATCAAAGAACACAGCCACTGTCTGGCGCTTACACAAGAAGTTGTTCATAATGAAGGTCGACAAGGTAACTAGGTGGTCAACAGCAGAGCGGTGCCTATGAAAGCTACATTAGATATTAGTAAGGAGGCATCGAGATTCAAGGAGCCAAACCAATCGAGAATTTACCATGTGCTCCATCATCTTGCAGACGCAGCTGGTAAGGGAGATGGGGCGATAACTGGAAGGAAGGTGTTTGTCCTTTCCTGGTTTGGGTATGGGAACAACAATTGCTTCACACCAGCGTGTAGGAACATGTACTTCAGTCCAGATGCGATTATAGGCGCAAAGAAGAAAGCCTTTACCTGCAGGAGAAAGGTTCGTCAGCATCTGAATATGGATACTATCGGGCCCCAGAGAAGAGGATCGGAACCGGGCGAGTGCACTTTCGAGTTCCCGCGTGGTGAAGGTGGCATTGTAACTTTCACGATTGTAAGACTGGAAAGAAGGTGGCTGTGCCTCCTCTGCTTGTTTTCAGGGGAGGAAGGCAGGGTGGTAATGGACAGAGCTAGAAACCTCCGCGAAAAGCGGCCGAAGGCATTTGAGACATCCTCAGGATCCACAAGGACTTCATTTGCTACAGTCAGGCCAGAAATCGGGGAGTGGACCTTGGTGCCAGATAGCCAGCACAGGCCACCCCAGACAACCGAAGAAGGAGTAAAACTGTTGAATGAGCTGGTGAAAGCCACCCAGCAAGCCTTTTTGCTTTCTTTGATAACACGAAGACATTGTGCACCGAGTCATTTGTAACTGATACAGTTCGCCATCGTAGGGTGGTGTTGGAAGGTGCGTAAAGCACGTCGCCGAGCACGAATAGTGTTGCTGCATACTGTAGTCCACCAGCGGACTGGGACTCGATGTGGAGAAGAGGAAGTACGAGGGATGGAATATTCAATAGCAGTGAGAATAACATCCATGAGGTATGCGACCTGACTATCGCAGCTGGAGAAGTTTTGATCATGGAAGGTCACCAGGGAGGAGAAATGCCCCTGTCGGCTTTGGAGATGTTCCAGCTAGTGAAACGTGGAGAAGGGGTGTAATGCCGGAGATGGATTACGCAGGGGAAATGGTCGCTCGATTATGTGTCAGACGGAGCATACCACTCGAACCAACGTGCAAGTTGGATAGTGGATATTGAGAGGTCCAAGTGGGAATAGGTATGCGTTACGTCTGAAAGGAAAATAGGTGCACCGTTATTTAAGCAGACTAGATTGAGGTGGTTGAAAAGGTCTGCCAAGAGGGAGCCTCTCGGGCAGGATGCTGGAGAGCCCCAAAGGGGATGGTGGGCATTAAAGTCTCCAATCAACAAAAATGGTGTAGGAAGCTGAGCAATCTGTTGTATCATGTCTGCCCTAGTACAGGCAGATGAAGTGTAAACAGTACAAATGGAAAATGTGAAAGTGGGGAGAGTAATTCAGACGGCAACTGCCTGCAGATCTGTGTGCAATGTGATTGGATCATAGTAGACATCATTCCAGACCAGCAACATGACCCCTCTGTGAACCGGAATACCTGCCACAGGCGGTAGGTCTAAAAGCAGGGAGGTATAGTGTGCCAGGCCAATACGATCGCATTGGCGTAACTTCGTTTCTTGGAGACCTACGACAAGTGGGCACTGCATTCAAAGGAGCAATTTTAGTTCCTCTCGGTTGGACCGTATGCCGCGAATATTCCACTGAAGAAGTGCCATTATGAAAACGAACAGAAAAAGAAGAAACAAGAAAGGGTCACCTCAGTGGCCGCTGAGGGCCTGGCTTCGAGGGAGCACTGCTGCTGCAATCGATAGGTGGTGAGTCATGGTCCATCAACTCAACAGTTGCTTTTTTCTGTTATGGTTTTAGGGCGCAAAACTGCTACTGTCATTAGCGCCCGGTCTGTGACTTAGGAAAAGGTAAAAAAACGAAACTGGAAACCAGCAGCAATGGGAACGAAACTCAAAAAACTGGAGAAAATAAAAACAGAAGGAAAGCTTAAAAAACCACTAGAGAAAGGGGTTGGTTGTCCCCAAAAGGAGTGTCAAATGACTGACATCATCTCACTGGCACTAATAAACTTGAGAATGCAATCGGCTGAGAGCGTGTCATCTGCTAAAATGGAAGATATATCAGGCGACAGCTGTAGACGGGCACGTAACGCAGTAAAATAGGGACACCAAGAAAAAGGTGTCTTACCGCCCACAGCTGAGAGAAGTGGGGACAGAGTGGGGGAGGATCGCCACTAAAAGATATTGATGGCTAAAAGAACAGTGCCCAATCCGGAGTCTAGTTAAAATTACCTCCTCCCGACGACGCGTTTGGGAGGAAGAGGTCCAAGAACAGGGAAAAGCTTTCACGTCCCGCAATTTATTATGGGGAAGTGTCGACCAATGTGCGTGCCATAAAAGAGCAACACAACGACATAAAACACTCCGTAGATCGGCGAAGGGAATCGTGCGAATAGCTGGCCGAAGAAGAGAGACTGCAGCCTTGGCCGCTATCTCAGCCGCCTCATTTCCAAAGATACCAACGTGTCCTGGGATCCAGAGGAACACCACAGAGACGCCCCCGAAGTGGAGCAAGTGGAGGCAATCCTGAATCCGGTGGACCAGAGGGTGGACAGGGTAGAGAGCTTGGAGACTTAGGAGAGAGCTGAGAGAATCTGAACAGATAACATACTGAATCCGCTGATGGCGACAGATGTATTGGACAGCCTGGAGAACAGCGTAAAGCTCCGCAGTATAAACCAAACACTGGTCGGGAAGCCGAAATCTATTTGGGGTGTTGCCAACAATATAGGCACTCCCTACAGCAAACAATGTTTTTGAGCCATCAGTGTAAATAAATGTGGCTTCCTTCATTTGTGCACGTAGAGCAGCGAACGCCCGACGATAAACAAGTGAAGGGGCACCATCCTTGGGAAACTAACAAAGGTCACGGAGCAGGCAGGTCTGAGGATGGAGCCAAGGCGGTGCTGTACCCCAAGTTGTCAAGAAAGTTTTAGGAAAGCAGAAGGAAAGAGAATGGAGCAGTTGATGGAAGCGGCCTCCTGGTGGTAGTAGGGAGGAAGGGCGGCCTGCATACCCTAAATCCAAGGAGGCGTCAAAAAAAATGTCATGGGCCGGATTAGCAGGCATGGAAAGACAGTTGGCTAGCTTAACGACTCAGAAGGACTGCTCGCCGATTGGACAGCGGAGGTTCAGCAGTCTCAGCATAAAGGCTTTCCACAGGGCTGGTGTAAAAAGTTCCAGACACTAAACGTAATCCACGGTGGTGGATAGAGTTGAGACGCCGAAGAATAGACGGCCGAGCAGAGGAGTAAACTATGCTTCCATAGTCCAATTTCGAGCGCACTAAGGCGCGATAGAGGCGGAGAAGGACCACTCTGTCCACCCCCCCAGGAGGTACCATTCAGAGCACACAGGGTGTTGAGGGATCGCAGACAGCGAGCCGAAAGATAGGAAACGTGGGAGGACCAGGACAGTTTTCTGTCAAACATAAGACCCAAGAATTTAGCGACGTCCGAAAACGGAAGGTTGACAGGTCCTAGATGTAAGGAAGGTGGAAGAAACTCCATACGACGCAAAAAATTAACACAAACAGTCTTACTGGGAGAAAAGCGGAAGCCTGTTTCAATGCTCCAAGAGTGAAGGTGATCGAGACATCCTTGAAGACGTCATTCAAGAAGGCTGGTCCGTTGAGAGCTATAGTAGATCGCAAAATTGTCCACAAAGAGGGAGTCCGAGACATCAGGAAGGAGACAATCCATAATTGGATTTATGGCAATGGCAAACAGTATAACACTTAGCACGGAGCCCTGGGGTACCCCGTTTTCTTGGGAGAAAGTACGGGAGAGAGTAGTGTTCACCCGCACTCTAAATGTGCGCTCTGCCATAAATTCGCGAAGAAAAAGGGGCAGCCAACCTCGAAAGCCCCAAGAGAACAGTGTGAGGAGGATGCCTGTCCTCCAACAGGTATCATATGCTCTCTCCAGATCAAAAAATATTGCTACTGTTTGGCGTTTCCGGAGAAAATTGTTCATGATATAAGTGGAGAGAGCAACAAGATGGTAAAATGCAGAACGATGCTTTCGGAAACCGCATCGGGCAGGTGTTAAAAGACTGTGGGACTCCAGCCACCAAGTTAAACGGCAATTCACCATACGCTCCAAAACCTTACATACACTACACGTGAGAGAAATGGGGCGACAGCTAGAGGGGAGATGTTTGTCCTTTCCAGGTTTCGGAACAGGAACGACGATAGCTTCCCGCCATCGTCTTGGAAAAGTACTGTCGGTCCAAATTCGATTATAAAGGCGAAGGAGGTAACGCAGACTATGGGTTGATAAATGCAGCAACATTTGGATGTGGATACCATCTGGTCCTGGGGCGGAGGAGCGAGAAGAAGAGAGTGCATGTTGGAGTTACCGCATGGAGAAAACAGTATTATAGCTTTCGCGATTTTGAGAGAAGAAAGCAATAGGTTGCACTTCCGCTGCCCGTTTCTGCGGGAGGAAAGCTGGCGGGTAATTTGAAGAGCTCGAAATACCAGCAAAGTGTTGACCCAATGAGTTAGAAATTGCGACGGGGTCCACTAACGTATCACGCGTGACAGTGAGCCCAGAGACCGGGGAGAAACTAGGCGCGCCTGATAACCGTCGAATCCGACTCCAAACTTCCGAGGAGGGAGTTAAGGTGTTAAATGAGCTAGTAAAGAAGTCCCAGCTAGCCTTCTTGCTATCGCGGATGACGCGACGGCATTGCGCACGGAACTGCTTATAGCGCATACAGTTGGCCAAAGTAGGATGGTGTCTGAAAACGCGAAGAGCACGTCGCCACTCATGTATTGAGTCATGGCATGCTTCGTTCCACTAAGGAACCGGGGGGGCTCCGGGGCAATTCGGAGGGGCGAGGTATTGAACGTTCTGCAGCTGTAAGAATAACGTCTGTAATATGAGTGACCTCATTGTCTACGCTAGGAAAGTGACGGTCATCGAATGTCGCTAGAGACGAAAAGTGTCCAATCGGCTTGGGCAAACTTCCAGTGTCGTGGGAGCATATATGGAAGTTGTGGCTGCAATCGAAGGACACTTGAGTGTGTATCAGCAAGGGCGAACCAATTGGAAGCGCCGAGCTAGCGGAACAGTACCGACCGAAAGGGTCCCCCCAGTGTTGAGGCAAACAAGATCCGCTTGGTGGAAGACGTCTATCAATAGTGAGCCACGCGGACAAGGATGTGGAGATCCCCAAAGCGGGTGGTGGTCATTGAAGTCCCCAACCAGCAAATAGGGGGCTGGAAGCTGACCAAGAAGATGAAGGAGATCATCTCGTGCCATTGGTGTGGACGATGGAATGTATATAGTACAAAGAGAGAAGGTAAATCCAGAAAGGGAAAGACGGACAGCGAAGGCTTGGAAGGAAGTGTTTAAGGGGATTGGGTGATAATGGAGAGTATCATGGAGAAGAATCATGAGTCCTCCATGTGCTGGAGTGCCTTCAACAGAGGGGAGATCAAATCGGACTGACTGAAAATGGGGGAAAACAAAGCGGTCGTGCGGACACAGTTTTGTTTCCTGAAGACAGAAGATGACCGGCGAGTAGGATCATAAGAGGATCGACAATTCATCCCGATTGGCTCGAATGCCACGGATATTCCAATGGATAATGGACATAGGGTGGACAGAAAATGGAAGAATATGACCAAGGTTGTCCTCAACTCAACGACTGCTCAGAGCCGGCGACCGACAGCGTGGAACAGCATTCAGCCGAAAGCAGAAGATCCTGATCCATAAGTTGTTCGGGAGCAGCTCCTGCCACCCGCGATCAGCCGGTTGGTCGGCTGCCAGCAGTGTGCCTCGGCGACACAGAAGAGAAAGAGAAGAATGCGTTACATTTTCGAGTGTCCATCTCTGGACGTAGGCACAAAACATACTCCCAGAGGGGGAGAAAGGGAATGAAAGAGGTGGGGGTGGGGGGGAAGGATGCGGAAAAGGAAGGTATGCAGCCCGGAAAGGAAGGAAGGCCACATTAGCTCGGGGTCCCGTGCTCGCTACGCACGTATCCACAAAAGAGTTGTGGACCCCCTGGGGAGGACAACAGTTGCATCTGCTACCTTCCTGAGCTGGTCAGGAGGGGCAGCTTCCTCCACCGGTGAAAGGCCAGATGATCGGCTACCAGCGGTGCGGCCGGGCAAAACTGAAACAGCCGGAGACGCAGGAGAAGAAACGCGCCTCGGCAGAGATGGGGAAATCTTTTTCTATGAGCCTTCTTTGAAGAATTACAGTTTGTCAAAAGAACAGTTGATGGCTGTGAAGTTTGTGTACGCAAGAAATCTTCACGTGTCTGTTCTTTTTTGAAGGTCCGAGCATCTGATTTAGATGTCCTCGTCTTATCAGTAGCAGATGATGATGATTGAGCTTTAGGGTTGATGGGAGGAAGAGGAGATGTTGATCAGGCAATCTTAGCACTGGCCGATCTGACGACCAAATAGCTAAATGTTAGATCACATATCTGTGGAGCTACCTCCTTGGTAGGCCGAGGAGAGGCGAGAACGGTACTGTATTTACCTGCCGGAAGCACAGTGGACTTTCTGCTATTGAATAACTTGCAAGCAGCCGTGGTAGACACCTTCTCTTTCACTCGAATTTCCTGTATACTCTTCTCATCTTTGTAGACGGGGCAGTCGTGAGAGGAGGCAGCATGGTCGCCCGTACAGTTGATGCAACGAGGGGACGGAGGTGGACAGTCACCCTCATGGGCGTCCCTGCCACAGGTAACGCATTTAGCCGCACTTGAACAAGACTGGTTAAACCGCTGACATTGGTAACACCTTGTAGGGCTGGGTACATACCGCCGAACATAAATGATCTCATAACCCGCTTTAATTCGTGAAGGCAATTGCACATTGTCAGATGTCAGGAATATGGTTCGGGTTGGTATGAGGTCCTTGTTGACCCTTTTCACGACCCGATGGACGGCCGTCACTCTCTGATCAGAGAGGAAGACAGAATCTTCTCGAGTTAGTCCGTCGAGTGACCTGGTATATACCACGCAACGCGACGAATTCAAGGTGCAGTGGGCCTCCACCCGTACAGGAAATGTATGTAAGGGAGTGGCTCGAAGGAATAGTGGTCCTGGAAGGCGCTCTCTGTCTCCAACAGCAAGGTACCGTTGCGCAACCGAGTACAAGATTTCACTGGTCCTGCAATCACATCTACACCCTTCTGAATGACGAAACGGTTGACTGTTGTGGCCATTGCGGATGAATCCCCCATGTTTGCCAGCGTCTCCGATGGCGCGCTCCTTCCTTGTGGGGGACCTCTCAGAGGGCACTCCTGCCTTAGGTGATTGTTCACATCTCAGGGCACACCTCCTGAGAAACGGACGGAGGGACCAATTGGCACATTCGGAAGGTAACAGCTCAGGCAATCACCCCTCCCTGGGCCTGGCCTTTACCAGGGGGTATGTGCGTGCCTTACTTGTCTACCCAGGGCGGGAAATTACGCGTTACCCGTCACCGGCTACGCGTGCGAACGTGTGGGTCGGCCTTCAGACACGCACAGGGAGGAAAGAAGAGAGGAATGAGAGAAAGAGAGAGAGAGAGAGAGAGAGAGAGAGAGAGAGAGAGAGAGAGAGAACCTCAAACGCCGAAACGAAGAATAAGACACGAGAAAGAAGACAAGGAGAATATGGCAAGGAGGATGAGGCAGAGATAGAAGTAAGGGTATGAAAGCAAGGAGAAGAGTGAACATAGGGAAAGACCAATAGAGGAAGAAAGCGTGAGAATGGAGAAAAACAAGGGAAACAGGATCCTGGAATTTTGAAACATACATCTCCGGACGAAGGCTCGATACATTACTCCCAAGAAGAGGGAGTGTGAAGGGGAGGTAAGGGGGGTGGGGGAAGGATTGGGGACAAGGAGGGAAGGGGAAGGGCAGCCCGGAAAGGAAGGAGAACTGCACCAGGTTGGGGGCCCCGTGCTCGACACACACGTATCCACAAAAGAGTTGTGGACCCCCTGGGGGAGGGTTGTGGGGGGGGGGGGGACAGTCAGAAACAGCGTCACATGATGTTATGGAAGGTAACTATACATTTTATATTTGAAAAGACGGTGAAACTCTTTGGATTAGTCAGCCCCTAATTTCAGGGAAAACAAGTGGTAAAAACATTATCACAGCTTTGCCAGGCCCAAAAGAGATTGCCAGAAACGCACTTACACCTTCAGATGCATTTTATCTTTTTATCACTAAAAACAAGATAGACATCGTAGCTCATACCAACAGATGGATTGGGAAAAGCTGTAGTGACACCAACTACTCTAGAGCTTGCAATTGCAAAGGCACTTCTACAGAAGAAATTCATGCTCTTTTTGGTGCACTTTTTTTGATTGGTATAAAGAAAGAACATCATGCAAACTGCAGTGAACTGTGGACATCTGATGGTACTGGCATGTGTCTCTTACAATCGCTTTTCAGTTATAAACATCTCTGTTTTCTTCTTAGAGCAATTAGGTTTGACAATATTGAAACAAGAATTGAACGAAGGTCTACAGATAAACTGGCTCCTCTTTGTGAGTTTCACCAAGAATTTGCAAAAAGCTGTATTGCTTACTATTATGTCAGTGAATTTGTGGCAATTGATGAAATGCTGTAGGCTTTAAGAGGCCATTGTGGGTTTGTACAACACATTCCAAATAAGCCTGCGAAGTATGGTATCAAACTATATGCCCTTAGTGACGCAAAAACATTTTATATCCTCAATTTCAAAGTGTACTGTGGCAAACAGTGCACTGGGCCATACCTAAAATCAAATAAACCCGAAGACGTTGTCGAAAGGCTGGTAACTCCCACTGAGGGCATGAACAGGACTGTTACGACTGATAACTATTACACCAGTTATATTCTAGCTCAGAATCTACTAGATAAAATGTTAGCCACCATTGGCACTTTGGGGTAAAAAGGAAATTCCACCTGAATTTCAGGCTAGTAACACAAGGGAAAGCAAATCAACACTCAATAGCTTTCAGTACAATTTCTGTTTAGTCACTAAAAAAACAAAGCTGTGATCCTCCTCTATACGATGCATGATACAGTTGAAATTTACGTCAAAAGTGGGAAATCAGCAGTAAATTTGGACTATAACAGAACCAAGGGAGGAGTGGATACTGTGGAACGGATGCATGCACCATATACAACAGCCAGAATAACCAGGAGATAGCCGCTGGCACTGTTCTATCGACATCTTGATATTGCAGGAATAAATTTGATCATCATCTTTAGCCACAATAATCCAGACAATAAAGACAGATGGCAGGTTTCTCCAAAGAGCGAAATTAACGAACTTTCCGAAAGATATACAAATATTTCTTGAAAAGTTCAGAAAAGGAGGCCCAGTTCATGACGAACCTAAACCTGGAACACATCACATTTGTGGACGAAACAAAAATGTCAGGACGACGAAATTGTGCAACAATTGTGGAAACAATGTCTGCAAGAAGCTTTCCCATCAGAACATTGTGTGTTTCCCTTGCGATGCTAATGACAAGCAGATGGACATTAGTTCTGACTGAAGATGTTTATTTAAGTAACTTATTTTAATAGAGTTGACTGATTTTCTTATTTTACTTTTATCCAAAATAAATAATTAATGCAACGACATGCTGTTTTATTTCACTTTTTACCCTTTGGTTTACCTAAAAATGATAACAATGTGAGGACGAAATTGCAGTGTAAATGCCGCGGCACGCCCACTCGTGACATAAGATGGTTTTTTTTTTTTTTAGGCCGCAAAACTGCTATGGTCATTAGTGCCCGGTCCGTGACTTAGGAAACAGTAAAAAACGAAAATGGAAACCAGCAGCAATGGGAACGAAACTTAAAAAATTGGAGAAACTAAAAGCAGAAGGAAAGCTTAAAAATCCACAACAGAAAGGGGTTGGTTGTCCCCAAAAAAAGCTTCAAATGACTGACGTCATCTCACTAGCACTAATAAACTCGAGAACACGATCGGGCGAGCGTGTCATCTGCTATAATGGACGATATATCAGGCGAAAGCTGTAGACGGGTGAGGAACGCAGTAAAATAGGGGCACTCAATTAAAAGGTGTCTTACCATCCACAGCTGAGAGCAGTGGGGACAGAGTGGGGGAGGATCGCCGCTTAAAAGATGTCGATGGCTAAAAAGACAGTGCCCTATCCGGAGTCTAGTTAAAATTACCTCCTCCCGACGACGCGTTCGGGAGGAAGAGGTCCAAGCACAGGGAAGAGCTTTCACGTCCCGCAATTTATTATGGGGAAGTGTCGACCAATGTGCGTGCCATAAAAGAACAACACGACGACATAAAACACTCCGTAGATCGGCGAAGGGAATCGTGCGAATAGCTGGCCGAAGAAGAGAGACTGCAGCCTTGGCCGCTATATCGGCCGCCTCATTTCCAAAGATACCAACGTGTCCTGGGAGCCAGAGGAACACCACCGAGACGCCCCCCAGGTGGAGCAAGTGCAGACAGTCCTGAATCCGGTGGACCAGAGGGTGGACAGGGTAGAGAGCTTGGAGACTGAGGAGAGAGCTGAGAGAATCGGAACAGATAACATACTGTATCCGCTGATGGCGGCGGATGTATTGGACAGCCTGGAGAACAGCGTAAAGCTCCGCAGTATAAACCGAACACTGGTCGGGAAGCCGAAATCTGTTTGGGGTGTTGCCAACAATATAGGCACTCCCTACAGCAAACAATGTTTTTGAGCCATCAGTGTAAATAAATGTGGCTTCCTTCATTTGTGCACGTAGAGCAGCGAACGCTCGACGATAAACAAGTGAAGGGGCACCATCCTTGGGAAACTAACAAAGGTCACGGAGCAGGCAGGTCTGAGGATGGAGCCAAGGCGGTGCTGTACCCCAAGTTGTCAAGAAAGTTTTAGGAAAGCAGAAGGAAAGAGAATGGAGCAGTTGATGGAAGCGGCCTCCTGGTGGTAGTAGGGAGGAAGGGCGGCCTGCATACCCTAAATCCAAGGAGGCGTCAAAAAAAATGTCATGGGCCGGATTAGCAGGCATGGAAAGACAGTTGGCTAGCATAACGACTCAGAAGGACTGCTCGCCGATTGGACAGCGGAGGTTCAGCAGTCTCAGCATAAAGGCTTTCCACAGGGCTGGTGTAAAAAGCTCCAGACACTAAACGTAATCCATGGTGGTGTATAGAGTCGAGACGCCGAAGAATAGACAGCCGAGCAGAGGAGTAAACTATGCTTCCATAGTCCAATTTCGAGCGCACTAAGGCGCGATAGAGGCGGAGAAGGACCGCTCGGTCCGCTCCCCAGGAGGTACCATTCAGGACACACAGGGTGTTGAGGGATCGCAGACAGTGAGCCGAAAGACAGGAAACGTGGGAGGACCAGCACAGTTTACTGTCAAATGTAAGACCCAAGAATTTAGCGACGTCCGAAAACGGAAGGTTGACAGGTCCGAGATGTAAGTAGGGTGGAAGAAACTCCTTACGTCGCCAAAAATTAACACAAACAGTCTTACTGGGGTCCCCTAACTCCAACTTCAGAGCATTTTTGCTTAAGCTACAGAGGGTTCTTGATTCACTTTGTAGGAAGTACCAGAAAGTAGTTCTATGTGGTGACTTCAATATTAATTTTGTACATGATTGTGCAAGAAAAAGGATGTTGGTAGATCTCCTAAATTCATATGATCTGATGCAAACTGTGTTTTTTTCCAACTGGGGTGCAGGGGAACAGTAGCACAGTCATAGACAATATTTTTATTCATTCTTTATTACTAGACGGGCATTCTGTTAGTAAAAGGGTGAATGGCCTTTCAGACCATGATGCACAAATTTTAACACTAAAATGTTTTTGTACTCTAACCAATGTCGTATTTAATTACAAACTACATAGGAAAGTTAATCCAACAGCAATAGAGAGTTTTTCAAAACTTGTCAAGGAACAAGAGTGGCAAGATGTTTACAGTGCCGATAATATAGATGATAAATACAATGCTTTCCATAACACATTTCTCATGCTCTTTGAGAGTTGCTTTCCATTAGAACATTCTAAACGGGGTACTAGCAGTAATGGACAACCCGGTTGGCTGACTAGTGGGATAAGGATATCATGTAGAACAAAGCGGGAATTATATCAAAATGTTAGAAGTAGTCACAATCAAGCTACAGTAGCCCATTACAAACAGTATTGTAAGGTGCTTAAAAATGTTATTAGCAAGGCAAAAAGTATGTGGTATGCAAATAGAATAGCTAATTCACAGGATAAAATTAAAGCCATATGGTCAGTTGTGAAGGAAGTGTCTGGTCAGCACCACAAGGTTGACGATATGAAGTCAGTTTGCAGTAATAATATTTCTGTTACTGATAAATCAGATATATGTACAGTATTTAACAACCATTTTCTGAGCATTGCTGGTGAATTAAATAAAAATTTAGTATCTACAGGAAATCATATAAATTTCTTAGCAAATGCCTTTCCGAGATTGACGTCTGAAATACTCCTCTGTGATACAGACAAGAGGGAGATAGAGACAATAATCAAATCACAGAAGACTAAGGACTCTCATGGTTATGATGGAGTGTCTAGTAGAATATTAAAGTACTGTGCTGCACATGTTAGCCCTGTATTTAGCCATATTTGTAATTTTTCCTTTATGAATGGTCAGTTTCCTGAGCGATTAAAGTACTCAGTAGTAAAGCCACTTTATAAAAAGGGAGAAAGGGATAATGTAGATAATTTTAGACCTATTTCTATGCCATCAGTGTTTGCAAAAGTTATCGAAAAGGCTGTGTATGTAAGGTTAACTGATTATTTTATATCACACTATTTGCTATCAAATGTACAGTTCGGCTTTAGAAGTCGTTTGACAACTGAAAATGCTATATTCTCTTTTCTCTGTGAGGTACTGGATGGGCTAAACAAAAAGTTTCGAACGCTTGACGTATTTTTTGTTTTAACAAAGGCATTTGACTGTGTTGATCACACAATATTGCTCCAGAAGTTGGACCATTACGGAATAAGGGGAGTAGCTCACAATTGGATCACCTCTTACTTTAGCAACAGGCAGCAAAAGGTCATTATTCACAATGTTGATAACGGCTGTGATGTGGGATCTGAGTGGGGTACTGTCTAGTGGGGGGGGGGGGGGGGGGGTGCCCCAGGGATCAGTGTTGGGGCCACTCCTGTTCCTTATTTATATAAATGATATGCCCTCTAGTATTATGGGTAACTCTAAAATATTTCTGTTTGCCGATGACACTAGCTTGGTAGTAAAGGATGTTGTGTGCAACATTTACTCGGTTTCAAGTAGAGCAGTACATGACCTCAGTTCATGGCTTGTAGAAAATAAACTAATTAAATCACAGTAAGACTCAGTTTTTACAGTTCCTAACACACAATTTAACAAAACCTGACGTTTTAATCTCACAAAACGGGCATATGATTAGTGAAACTGAACAGTTCAAATTCCTAGGTGTTCGGATAGTAAGCTGTCGTGGAAAGCCCACGTTCAGGATCTTGTTCAAAGACTTAATACTGCCATTTTCACTATTCGAATGATATCGAAAGTGAGTGATATTTCGACACGTAAATTAGTCTACTTGGATTATTTTCATTCACTTATGACGTATGGTATTATGTTTTGGGGTAACTCTTCCCATTCTACAAGGATATTTTTGGCTCAGAAACGGGCGGTTCGGGCAATAAGTGGTGTGAGTTCACGAACCTCTTGTCGACCTCTTTTCACGAGTCTGGGTATTTTGACATTGGCCTCTCAATATGTATATTCCTTATTGTTGTTTCTTGTTACCAATATTAGTTTATTTCCAACAATAAGCAGCTTTCACTCGGTTAATACTCGGCAGAAATCAAACCTCCATTTGGATCGGACTTCCTTAACTCTTGTGCAAAAGGGTGTGCAGTATACTGCTGCATCCATTTTCAATAAGCTGCCACTCGAATTCAAAAATCTTAGCAGTAATCCACACGCTTTCAAATCGGAACTGAAGAGTTTCCTCATGGGTCACTCCTCCTATTCTGTCGAGGAGTTCCTTGAAAAATTAAGATGATTCACATTGTATTGCTGATAGCGTTTGCTTAAACTTATGGACTGATTTTCTTTCAGGTTCATGAACATTTATTTTTATCTGTTATTACTTTTTATGTTGTAAGTTCATGTACTGACACGTTCCATGACCTTGGAGATTTGCTCCTCAATTTGGTCCTACGGAACTTGACATTTAAATAAATAAATAAATAAATAAATAAATAAACGGAAGGCGGTTTCGATGCTCCAAGAGTGGAGGCGATCGAGACATCATTGAAGACGTCGTTCAAGAAGGCTGGTCCGTTGAGAGCTGTTGTAGATCGCAAAATTGTCCACAAAGAGGGAGCCCGAGACATCAGGAAGGAGACAATCCATAATTGGATTTATGGCAATGGCAAACAGTACAACACTTAGCACAAGGCCTGGGGTGCCCCGTTTTCTTGGAAGAAAGTACGGGAGAGAGTAGTGTTCACCCGCACTCTAAATGTGCGCTCTGCCATAAATTCGCGAAGAAAAAGGGGCAGCCGACCTCGAAAGCCCCAAGAGATCAGTGTGCGGAGGATGCCTGTCCTCCAACAGGTATCATATGCTCTCTCCAGATCAAAAAATATTGCTAATGTTTGGCGTTTCTGGAGAAAATTGTTCATGATATAAGTGGAGAGAGCAACAAGATGGTCAACTGCAAAATGATGCTTTCGGAAACCGCATTGGGCAGGTGTTAAAAGACTGTGGGACTCCAGCCACCAAGCTAAACGGCAATTCACCATACGCTCCATAACCTTACATACACTACACGTGAGAGAAATGGGGCGATAGCTAGAGGGGAGATGTTTGTACTTTCCAGGTTTCGGAACAGGAACGACGATAGCTTCCCGCCATCGTCTTGGAAAAGTACTGTCGGTCCAAATTCGATTATAAAGGCGAAGGAGGTAACGCAGACTATGGGTTGATAAATGCAGCAACATTTGGATGTGGATACCATCCGGTCCTGGGGCGGAGGAGCGAGAAGAAGAGAGTGCATGTTGGAGTTCCCGCATGGAGAAAACAGTATTATAGCTTTCACGATTTTGAGAGAAGAAAGCAATAGGTTGCACTTCCGCTGCACGTTTCTGCGGGAGAAAAGCTGGAGGGTAATTTGAAGAGCTCGAAATACCAGCAAAGTGTTGACCCAATGAGTTAGAAATTGCGATGGGGTCCACTAACGTATCACGCGTGACAGTTAGCCCAGAGACCGGGGAGAAACTAGGCGCGCCTGATAACCGTCGAATCCGACTACAAACTTCCGAGGAGGGAGTGAAGGTGTTAAATGAGCTAATAAAGAATTTCCAGCTTGCCTTCTTGCTATCGCGGATGACGCGTCGGCATCGCGCACGGAACTGCTTATAGCGGATACAGTTGGCCAAAGTAGGATGGTGGCGGAAAACGCGAAGAGCACATCGCCGCTCACGTATTGCGTCATGGCATGCCTTGTTCCACCAAAGAACTGGGGGGCGCCGGGGCAATTCGGAGGTGCGTGGTATTGAACGTTCCGCAGCTGTAAGAATAACGTCTGTAATATGTGTGACCTCATCGTCGACGCTAGGAAAGCGACGGTCATCTAATGTCGTTAGAGACGAAAAAAGTGTCCAATCGGCTTGGGCAAACTTCCAGTGTCGCGGGCGCAAATATGGCAGTTGAGGCTGCAGTCGAAGGACACATGGAAAGTGGTTACTCGAGTGTGTATCATCAAGGATGAACCATTCGAAGTGCCGAGCTAGCGGAACAGTACCGACCGAAAGGTCCAAATGAGAGAAATTTGTCGTGGAGGCAGACAAAAATGTAGGGTCCCCAGTGCTGAGGCAAACTAGATCCGCTTGGTGGAAGACGTCTAGCAATAGTGAGCCACGTGGACAAGGATGTGGAGATCCCCAAAGCGGGTGGTGGGCACTGAAGTCCCCAACCAGCAAATAGGGGGGGTGGAAGCTGACCAAGAAGATGAAGGAGATCAGCTCGTGCCATTGGTGTGGATGATGGAATGCGTACAGTACAAAGAGAAAAGTTATATCCGGAAAGGGAAAGACGGACAGCGACAGCTTGGAAGGAAGTGTTTAAGGGGATTGGGTGATAATGGAGAGTATCATGGAGAAGAATCATGAGTCCTCCATGGGCTGGAGTGCCTTCAACAGAGGGAAGATCAAATCGGACGGACTGAAAATGGGGGAGAACAAAGCGGTCATGGGGACGCAGCTTTGTTTCCTGAAGACAGAAGATGACCAGCGAGTAGGATCGTAAGAGGATCGACAATTCATCCCGACTGGCTCAAATGCCGTAGATAATCCAATGGATAATGGACATAGAGTGAACAGAAAATGGAGGAATGTGACCAAGGTTGCCATCAACTCAACGACTGCTCAGAGCCGGCGACCGACAGCATGGAATGGCATTCAGCCAAAGGCAGAAGATCCTGATCCATAGGCTGTTCAGGAGCAGCTCCTGCCACCAGCGATCGGCCCGTTGATCGGCCGCCAGCAGTGCACCTCGGTGACACAGAAGACGGCCGAGGGCGATTTCCGCCAGGTGGTGCTGTAGATGAGACACGCCTCGGCGGAGAAGGAGATGAACTGGGTTTCTTATTAGCCTTCTTGGAAACATGATGTTTAGATGAAGGAAGAACCGATGGTTGTGAAGTTGGGGTACGTAAAAAATCTTCACTAGTATGCTCTTTTTTCAAAGTCTAGGTGTCTGACTTTTAGGCTCGAGATTTAGCAGAACCCGATGAAGGGTGAGCAATAGAGTGGGCAGGTGAAAGTGGTGAGGTTGAACGGGCGATCTTTGCGCTGGCCGATCTGATGACAGTGGCACTAAAGGTGAGGTCGCAAGTCTGCGTGGCCGCCTCCTTTGTTGGCCGAAGAGAAGCAAGGACAGTGCTGTATTTTCCTGTCTGAGGCACGGTGGGCTATCGACTGGCAAATAATTTTCGAGCAGCAAAGGTCGACACCTTTTCCTTCACTCTGATTTCCTGAATGAGCTTTTCGTCTTTAAAAATAGAGCAATCTCGAGACGAAGCAGCGTGGTCACCCATACAGTTGATGCAACGAGGGGATGGAGGTGGGTAAGCACCCTCATGGGCATCCTTGCCACACGTAACACATTTGGCCGGATTGGAACAGGACTGGCTGGTGTGATTGAACCGCTGACACCGATAGCAACGCATAGGGTTTGGGACGTAAGGGCGAACGGAAATTATCTCATAGCATGCTTTGATTTTTGATGGGAGTTGAACTTTGTCAAATGTCAAGAAGACAGTACGGGTTGGAACGATGTTCGTGTCAAACCTTTTCATGACTCGAACAGCCGTTACGCCCTGGTCAGACAGGTAGTGCTGAATTTCTTCGTTAGACAATCCGTCGAGGGAGCGTGTATAAACGACCCCACGTGAGGAATCTAAAGTGCGGTGCACTTCCACCCGGACAGGGAAGGTGTGTATCAATGAAGTACGCAGCAATTTTTGTGCCTGGAGGGCACTGACTGTTTCTAACAATAAGGTACCATTCCGTAATCTGGAACAAGACTTTACAGGACCTGCAATTGCGTCGACACCTTTCTGTATAATGAAAGGGTTGACCTTGGAGAAGTCATGACCTTCGTCAGACCGAGAAACAACAAGGAACTGCGGCAACGATGGAAGAACTGTCTGTGGCTGAGACTCAGTGAACTTACGCTTGTGAGCAGACATAGTGGAAGATGAGGAAACCATTGCAGAAGTATCCCCCATGATGACCGGCGTCTCCAATGGTGTGCTCCTCCCTTGTGGGGGCCCTCACTGAGGGGACTCCCGCCTTAGGTGATTGTTCACATCTCAGGTCACACCTCCCGACAAACGGACTGAGGGACCATCGGCACTTTCGGAAGTTATCAGCTCGGGTAATCACCCCTCCCTCGGCCTGGCCGTTACCAGGGGGTACGTACACTCCTGGAAATGGAAAAAAGAACACATTGACACCGGTGTGTCAGACCCACCATACTTGCTCCGGACACTGCGAGAGGGCTGTACAAGCAATGATCACACGCACGGCACAGCGGACACACCAGGAACCGCGGTGTTGGCCGTCGAATGGCGCTAGCTGCGCAGCATTTGTGCACCGCCGCCGTCAGTGTCAGCCAGTTTGCCGTGGCATACGGTGCTCCATCGCAGTCTTTAACACTGGTAGCATGCCGCGACAGCGTGGACGTGAACCGTATGTGCAGTTGACGGACTTTGAGCGAGGGCGTATAGTGGGCATGCGGGAGGCCGGGTGGACGTACCGCCGAATTGCTCAACACGTGGGGCGTGAGTTCTCCACAGTACATCGATGTTGTCGCCAGTGGTCGGCGGAAGGTGCACGTGCCCGTCGACCTGGGACCGGACCGCAGCGACGCACGGATGCACGCCAAGACTGTAGGATCCTACGCAGTGCCGTAGGGGACCGCACCGCCACTTCCCAGCAAATTAGGGACACTGTTGCTCCTGGGGTATTGGCGAGGACCATTCGCAACCGTCTCCATGAAGCTGGGCTACGGTCCCGCACACCGTTAGGCCGTCTTCCGCTCACGCCCCAACATCGTGCAGCCCGCCTCCAGTGGTGTCGCGACAGGCGTGAATGGAGGGACGAATGGAGACGTGTCGTCTTCAGCGATGAGAGTCGCTTCTGCCTTGGTGCCAATGATGGTCGTATGCGTGTTTGGCGCCGTGCAGGTGAGCGCCACAATCAGGACTGCATACGACCGAGGCACACAGGGCCAACACCCGGCATCATGGTGTGGGGAGCGATCTCCTACACTGGCCGTACACCACTGGTGATCGTCGAGGGGACACTGAATAGTGCACGGTACGTCCAAACCGTCATCGAACCCATCGTTCTACCATTCCTAGACCGGCAAGGGAACTTGCTGTTCCAACAGGACAATGCACGTCCGCATGTATCCCGTGCCACCCAACGTGCTCTAGAAGGTGTAAGTCAACTACCCTGGCCAGCAAGATCTCCGGATCTGTCCCCCATTGAGCATGTTTGGGACTGGATGAAGCGTCGTCTCACGCGGTCTGCACGTCCAGCACGAACGCTGGTCCAACTGAGGCGCCAGGTGGAAATGGCATGGCAAGCCGTTCCACAGGACTACATCCAGCATCTCTACGATCGTCTCCATGGGAGAATAGCAGCCTGCATTGCTGCGAAAGGTGGATATACACTGTACTAGTGCCGACATTGTGCATGCTCTGTTGCCTGTGTCTATGTGCCTGTGGTTCTGTCAGTGTGATCATGTGATGTATCTGACCCCAGGAATGTGTCAATAAAGTTTCCCCTTCCTGGGACAATGAATTCACGGTGTTCTTATTTCAATTTCCAGGAGTGTATGTGTCCTACCTGTCTACCCGGGGCGGGGAATTACGCATTACCCCGTCACTGGCTACGCACGAAAATGCGTGGGTCGGCCTTCAGACACGCACAGGGAGGAAGAAAGAGAAAGGGAAAAACAAAGAAAGGGAAAGGAAAGAAGAGAGGTCTCAAACGCCGCAGCGGAGAAAAGGGTAAAGAAAAGAGGTAGCGAAAAGAGAAGGACAAAGGAAGGATGAAGACATACAAGCAGAGAAGGCGAAGAATGCGTTACATTTACGAACGTCCGTCTCCGGACGTAGGCACAAACCATACTTCCAGAGGGGGAGAAAGGGAAGGAAAGAGCCAGAGGTGAGGGGAGGGTGGGTGAAGATGGGGGATAGGGAAGGATGCGGAAAAGGAAGGTATGCAGCCAGGAAAGGAAGGAGGGCCACATTAGCTCGGGGTCCCGTGCTCGCTACGCACGTATCCACAAAAGAGCTGTGGACCCCCTGGGGGGACATAAGAAGGCATGCCCAGCAGAGGGTTAAGAGAGAAAGTAGCCAGAATTGGAAGATAATGGTGTAATTGCTCCCGGCATAATCAGCATCACCTCAGGCAAGGGAGTTACGTTCACTGTCTTGGATGTTATTGAATTTTATGTATGTGAAAATTCAGGAGCACGTTGAAACACGCATTTTTTGTTTTCTCCAAAAAATTCCTGCTCCGAGATACAGGCCTCTGAAGATGACACTGCGAACACCATTTCGAAGATGTGAATTTCGGAAAAAAATGTTTAAATGCTGTATCTCTGTAACCGTTCTAGTTATTTTGTTTAGATTTTTTGTATTTGAAAGATAATTTATTTATGATTACAATGGTATCCTCCATTTGGACATATCTGTCAAAGTTCTTTTACTGTCAGATTTTGAATTTTCTTTAACTTTCAAGAGTATATATACCTTCACTGAAGTCTTTTCTTACTAATTTCTTTGTTACAATGTTTATTTCTAGCGTATTTGTTGCAGTTATTTCTTATCACTTACTTTGTAGCAGATATTTCTTACACTTTCTTGTAATTTCTTGTCAATTTCTTTGTCGTGACTGTTCATTGCAGGTTTCTGTATTATTGTTGTTCAGTGCTAATTGTATAGTGAAGAGGCTTCTAAGAAATCTGAGACATCCAGTAAGTTCTGTGATTTCGTGAGAAATCTGCCAGTTGACGCAGTTGCAGTGTGTTTTTCGGGAAAAGAACTGTTTGAAATGTTTTCTGACTGGGGCCACAGGAGAGTGAAATGTGCTGACTATTTGCATATCCATAAAAGAGTGACATATAAGACAAACAAAAAAACAGACTTTGTTCTGGTTAGGAGTAAGTGTTCTCATTTGAAGACTCTGTTTCAAAGTGAAGAAGATGTTTCCAGTGACAACTTTTTGTGTTCTAAATGTTTTGACAGAATAACAACAGTGATAGTATCTGAACAAGGTGAAGCCTTCCATGGTGCAGATGATGCAGATTTTGCATCATAGAGGAAGAATTAAATACCCTGAATCAATCAACTACAGAGGTAGGTGTTAGTCCTGTTAAGAAACTGTGGTCAGTGAAGTCAAGTTATAAGCTCTATGCATCAAGAAAGCGCAGAGATATTACTAAAGTTATGGATGAATGCACTACAGCAAAACTGACCACACTCTTCAAAGTAGAAATTCTAGAAGAAAATGAACCGAAGCACTCTGGCACCTCTTGCCCGGAATTTTTCACAAATATCAATTCAGCTGTTGAATACTGTGCATCCTACAGTGAAAAGGTGCAAGTTTTAATTATTATTCCAGAGAAATTTTCAAAGAAAACAATTTTGAACCACATTCCATCAGTATCAAAGTACATGGTACACAAATCAAGAAATGCGAGGTCTGTAAAAGGAGTCTTTGGAAGACCAGATCCCTATTATGGTTATCCTTGGAAGTAGCTAAAGTTCAAATAGTGCAGTCATTTTATCTGTCAGATAAATGGAACTGTTCTTGCCAGAGTGCCAACAAAAAAAGACACTATAACTGTAACAGTTGAAGGTCAAAAAGTTGTGAAAGTGACTCGCAGTATTAAATAAACTTTCCCAATTTGTAAGAGTAACTATACAACTTCACATATTGGAAGATCAAAATATTATGCACTACGACCTAAGTGGGTGTACGTTTCTGTGTTTACTGCGCGAATTTTGAACTTTGTGTGATAACTGAAGAACTTACTGGAGCATGTGACATATGACACCTCGTTTGGGCGTGTGAAGTCATTAGTAGTCTGTGACGTAAAGTAAGAGACTTGTTTGTTTCAAGAATATCATGACTGCCCTGGAAAGGGAGGACTGTCTTTACGGATACTTGGCGTGGAAGACTTATAGATAATTCTGCAGAAATTACATATGCGACATGGGAGGATAACAGACTAATTGCCTTTGACAGTTTCATTGATGAACTTGATAAATGGTCAGTGAAAGCAGTAATACACCAGCATCTGAAGAAATTGCAGCAACAACACATCGCAGAAGTGAAAGTGTGCACAGGACGAAGAACTATGTTTAATACCTTTACTGTGATTTTGCTGAAAACTGGTCTGTAATTCTCCTACAAGTAGTACAAGGGCGTCATCGGAGTAATGACCCGGTTTCAATTTTTACAGGAGTGACACATTTTCAAAACAAGACCACAAGTGTTGCAGTTATAAGTGTTGACACAGGACATGACTCAGCACATGCTTTGCTAGTAATGCGCAAAATTCTTCAACTGCAAACAGGGGCAGAGAAGATCATTATTACTTCTGATGAAGCTCCCAGTCATCTTAAAAATAGTTACCAGCTGTTTGAATTGAGTAAGTCACTTGTGCCAACTGACTGGGTATAGAGTGTTACTGGTCACGAGAAGGGGCCTTGTGGTGGTTTAGGAGGCCTGCTGAAGCACCATGCTACATAACAATCTTTCCAGACCAAATACAGCTGTGATTCAGAATGCTGAAGATTTTACAAGAGTCGTGAAATCTTACACATCCACAGCCCTCATTCTTTTGTCCAAAGAGGAAATTGTAGAATTCCATGAACAGAAAAAAGAAAAATGGTCCAAACAAACTACTAGGAATTCAGTAGAAACATTTTTGGACTCTTAAGTGATGGGCGAACTCATATTGGACGCACTTTAAAGAGCAAGAAAGAAGAAATTTTGTTTGTTCAGCCAACACCTCAGAAACAGCAGGATAATATTCAGATTCACAACCTGAAAAGGGAAATGTTTGTGGCATGTGTGTATGACTGACTGGTGGATTACCGAGATTATAGGCACCAGTTATGAGTTAAATGAAATTGTAGTGAATTTTATGCTACCAAATGGACCAGCTGCTGGATATAGGTTTCCAGCTGAAGGACAGCAACAACACCATCAGTGCTCACTTCCTCTTTACGATGTTTTGAAGATTGGAAGTGCTCCAGTTCCTATTGGTTCAACAGAAAGGCATCACTCTATATCAAAGGAAGATACTGAAACAGCGGAACACATTTTTAGTTCATTGACTGGTTAATTTCAGTACAAAATAGAGTGCACAGAAGTTGTATAAATCGAAACCTTTACGTCTTTGGACCTTTCACATACATTTTGGAACCATTTAAAATGCTTGAAAAATGAGCCGCTTACTCATCTTTCAAAACAAAAATTATGTTAAATAACGTTACGTTTTGATTTTTATGAGCCTGTTAAAATTCAAATCAAAATATTTTATGGATTGGCATTTTGGGAAAAAAAAAACAAATTATATAAAAGTTCAGAACTAAGCTAGTCAATGGGCAAGTCCTCTAGTTGTGTTGCCTATGCCTTCTGGTTGCATTCGCATGTGTGTTGACTTCAAGTCTACAGTCAAACACACAGCCAGAAGCTGACACTTATCCGTTACCTCGTCCTGTGGAGCTATACCACGACACGTAGCGTTGTCCTCCATACATTGCATAGAAGGTTTGCCAGAAGTACTTGTGTCGGACAACAGACCAAAGTTCACTCCATGTGATTCTTAGGAGTTCTGAGAATGAAATGGCATTTGTCATCTAAGTAGTGCTCTGTTTCACCCCCAGTCCAACGGAGAGGAAAAATGCGCTGTACGCACTTTTAAACAACAGATGGCCAAGCTTTGCATTACCCACACACAGGAACAGGTGCTACAACTCTTTCTCGCCTCCTATCACTCCCACCCATGGACCATCACGGCAGAACTTCTGCACGGTCGCTGCCATCAGACACTGCTTCACTTACTACACCACTGCAGCATCTGGCGTCGCTAATGGCCCCACAAGTATCGCTTTGCACCATGCAATCTTATTCATTTCAGGATTTATGGCAACTGTGGGCACTGGGAGAGAGGTGTGATCGAAGAACACACTGAATCTTATGTACATGATTGCAGGTCCCGACAGTTTGAAGCCAAATTTGAGCTTGCCATTTGCCCATGCATGATTCTGCTGCTTTTCTTCTCCCAGATTCACGGCTTCACAGTCACTCACTGGTGCCACCAGGGCACCCCAGGAGGAGCAGATGGATGATGTGCCCTCGTCATCGTCCCAGGACATGCCTTCAGGCCTGGATGGGTGGGTGCCCTGGCAGCAGTTTCCCGGAGGATGCTCCTGTTGCCTCACAAGCCAGATGGTGGGGTACGGTTGGGAGTACGCCTTCCTCCAGTCTCTACGTCCAGTGTTCTGCCTCCTTCCTTCCTCATTGTCATTCGCATCTTCCCAACACGAAAACAATGTGGAATTTTTTTAGGGGTTGGGGGGTGGGGTCGAGGGATGAGGAATGTGCTGGTATAAGCTGTCACCAGCACACCACTCAGCAAAGATGTAGTGCAAAGATCAATAGTAGGCACTAGATAAAGCACGCATATCATGAGAGAGGCCAGAGAGACATCAACAAGCAACACACCACCAATGCCCTTTCGACAGCATGTATTTGTATTTAGGCCACTGCTGCTAACTGGAGGGCCTCACTGACTGACTCACTCATCGAGTTTGGCATCTGACAGTACATTCGGTTTGTATCATGGAAAAAATGTGCTCTGAAGTACAATTGCAATTTGGATAAATCAAATGCTCTCAACTCAAAATTAATTAAAAACCAGTTATTAAAGGTGTGAGGGAAATAAAACTTGAACATTTGTTCTTGTTAAGTGCAAGTAAAACAGCTTCATAGTGAAACTTAATGTGATTCTTGGAAATTCACTGTGCCCAAATTGTTACTCAAAAATATTTATCATGATCCAGAACAGAATCACACATTCTTAATGGCATTTATATTCGTAATGAGGAAGCTATTAGCAAATGGGATCTGATGATTTGGTTAGACTAACCAGAAAATTAGTGAAAGAGCAAGGCATTCAACCACCTTTAGGAAAGAAGAAAGGAATAGGTATAAGCGAAGAAACAATGCAAAACTCAATTATGTTAACTACAAAGAGTTAGGGGCTATTAGATTTAATGGTCTGTGACACTAACGGTTATGACTGCATGATGAGTTTGTGTGATAAATGCCGTGGTAAAGAAACTGCTCTTTGATTGTTTAACAACTCTAAGGAGGAAATGTCCAACAATGTTACCTTCAGACAGTGGGGTCACAACCGACACAGCAGGAATGATAACAGTGGTTAAATCCCAGGAAGAGTACTTTGAATCTTTAATTGATAACTTAGAAAATCTCAGAAGTCACCACTATGTTTCTAACACGCAAAGCAAATTTTTGAAGCACAAAAAAGCATAACTTTACAAAACTGAATGCATAGTCCTAGCTGATTTTACAGAAAACTTTTCATCTGTGGTTCAGGATGAAATACAGCAGTATCACGGCATCAATGATCAGGCAACAGTGCACTTATTTGTTCTGTTCTTCAATAATGAGAAAGACGAAGTTTGCAGTTCTTCAATTTGCATTCTAACTACTTGGAGCACAGCACTTCAGTTGTACATGTGTTTCACATATAAGGAACAAATTATACGAATTAAAGGTTGCCCAAGGTTGAGAAGCTCATACACTTTTCAGATGGAAGTGAAGTCAATGCAAAAACAAAAAGAATTATCCAAATCTTTGCAACCACAAAGTAGACTTCACGTTGGAGGACGAATGACAGTTTTTTGCCCCTTGCCATGGTAAAAATGCCTGTGATTATGTAGGAGGTACCACAAAATATGAAGTGAGTAAAGCCAGCCTACAAAGAATGACCAAAGACCAAATTCTTACAACAGAGAACATACATCTGTTTTGCAAGAATAATATTAAATGCATCACTTATTTTCTCACCAAGGAAGAAGAGCCAGTTGTTCATATCACAACACTTCAAAGCAGATTTGAAAACTGTACAGCAATAGAAAGAACAAGGCAATTCCACAAATTCCTTGGCACTGCAGAGAACTTGGTTCAATGCTATGCACCACCAGAAACTGAAATTTACAAGGATCATTGTGTCAGTAAAATTACATGTCTTTCTTTAACACTGTATGACATAGTGGCATGTATGTATGATAGGCAATGGTGGCTTGCACAGGCTGAAAGAATAAGTTTAGAAAATAAGACGTTTTTGTGCATTTTTACCATACTGTTGACCCAAGAATATCATTCAAGAAATCTACCGGTGACAAAGTCTGAATACCAATGAAAAACTTATTGAGGAAGCTTTCAGTGCTTGAACTTAAAACAGCAACTGGGAGGTCTTATTGTATATCACAAAAGATGTCTGAAGGAATAGGTGTTCTTAACAGTCACCACTTGGATTAGGAAGCATTGCATCTCGAAAGTATGTTACCTGGAAATATTTATTTTAAATATGTCAAGATCACATAAATGTTTAGTTCAGCAATTTTTAAAGTTTTTGCATGTAATTCAGTACCTTAACTGCAATAATAATCGATTACATCTAGCAAAAATGAGAGTTCCACTCTGCAGCGGAGTGTGCACTGTTATGAAACTTTCTGGCAGATTAAAACTGTGTGCCGGACCGAGACTCGAACTCGGGACCATTGCCTTACGCAGGCAAGTGCTCTACCAAGAGTTTTGTCATTTCGACGTTATTGTAGTTTTTTCTGTTTGTTGTGTGTGAATTTTGGTAAATTGCTTTTTTTTATGTCTTTGGCAGGTATGGATATGACTGACAAGGTCAACAGTTTTTGGTTGTCGGCAATGATGGAGGGGACAGTGCGTTGTCTCTAATACAATTTCTTCAACTGTTCATATTTTTGGATGAAGTCGTGGAGTGTTCAGTATGTCATGAAGAAATGAGGCTTACTAAAGTTCTGGCGTCTCGGACCAGGGATGGCTGTATGTGTAGATGCCGTAAGGATAACAGGTCAAGGGAAGTGTTCGATTCCAATTTTGATGGTTTGCTGTGTTTTATGAGGTAGTGATGATTGTGGACGTGGTTGTAGTTTTGGGTTTTATGATTTGGTATCGGCAATTTCTGTTGACCTATGTAGGTCAAGGGAAGTGTTATTTGTGGGATCGGGAACTGATGTTGAGCTATATAAGCCAAGGGAAGTGTCCGATTCCAGAGGATGTGTTTAGTGGAATTTGGGGAGTTTTGTGTAGTGTGGTTTGGTATGGTGGCGTGTGTCTAAATTTGTTTATATTTACTTTGTCCCCACCAAAAAAAAACCAAAATCACCACACTTGTCCCGTTAGTTTCATTAGGTTTTTTGTGGAATGTGTCTGTGTGTTGGTTTTTCAATGTATTTTCGTATTTATGGTCATGTTTACGTAATGATGTCTTAGGCGCCATATTGGAGTCTTAGTGTATGGTCGTTTCCGCCATATTTGTGACGTCATGGGTCAAAGCAGACGGGTGGAATCAGACGCTTCTGTATTTCTGTTTATATAGTACTTTATAGGCATGCAAAATGTGGAAAAGTCAAAGTTTTATATTCAGTCCAACCAGAGATAACTAGCCCAAACTTAAAAAAATAAAATTTTTTAAATTTCAAAAATCTATAAAAAAATTAAGGAAACATTTGTCACTGTTCTTGCTCTATGTAAGGCTAGCAGTTTATGACATGTAACTAAAAAAAAAAAAAAAAAAAAAAAAAAAACACACCTCTCTGATAAATCACTCCTTGACTGTTATTTTAGAGTTTAAAAAGAGTCTTTTCTAAATTTTCTATACCAAACTTTGGAGATCTTTTGACTGTCTATTTTTGAATTTAGGGTATTTTAGGTAATAAACAATTTTGTAGAGGAGACTTTGCTTAAAACAATCACATCAATTGCAATACTGTAACCTAATCCAGTGCATAAATATTCAAATTAGCAATAATGTCTCCTAATTCAAAAATGTTGTGTGCTAACAAGTAAAAATGGCCACAAAAATTCAGTACTGGTGCATGGTAAAATCTTTTTAAAAACTGTTTTGAACTTCTCAATTATAGGGTAATCACATAAAAAAAAACAGAATTTTAAAAAATGGTCAAATAACTAACCTAATTTTTAATGGTTCACTTCACTTGGATTGACCCACACATTTATACGCCAATTAGCTCTGCAGACAAAGAAACTGAAGAAATGTATGACTAGATAAGAGGAATGATTCAAACAGTCAAGGGAGACAAAAATTCAATTGTGATGGAGGACTGGAATTCGATAGTAGGAGAAGGAAAAGGAAAAATAGTAGGCAAATATGGACTTGGGGTAAAGGGATGAAAGAGGAACCTGACTGGTAGAAGAATGTAACAATTCTAGTTCCAAATAAAGCAGGTACTGACAGGTGTGAACACTGTCTAACGAAGTTTCATAAGTCATGGCTGCAAAATACTAATATGAATACTTTACAGAAGAAGAAGAATGGAAAAACTGGTAGAAGCTGACCTCGGGGAAGATCAGTTTGGATTCCAGGGAAATGCAGGAACACAGGGGGCAATACTGATCCTATGACTTCTCTTACAAGATAGATTAAGTAAAGTCAAATGTGTGTTTATAGCATTTGCAGAGTTAACTTTTGACAATACTGACTAGAACACAATCTTTAAAATTCTGAAGCTAGCAGAGGGAAATACAGGGAGCAGAAAGCTATTTACCACTTGTACAGAAACGAGACAGCAGATGTACGAGTCAAAGGGCATGAAATGAAAGCAGTGATTGAGAAGGAAGTGAGACAGAGTTGTAGCCTATCACCATTGTGTCAGTCTGTATGTTGAGCAAGCAGTAAAGGAAACCACAGAAAAATTTGGAGTAGGATTTAAGGCTCAGAGAATAAATACCTTTGAGACTTGTCAGTGACATTGTAATTCTACCAGACAACAAAAGACTTTGAAGACCAGTTGAACAGAAAGGGTAGTATCTTGAAAGGAGGATGTAAGATGAACATAAAAAAAAGCAAAACAATGACGATGGAGTGTAATCGAATTAAATCTGGTGATGGTGAGGAAATGGGATTAGTAAACATGACACTTTCAAGTAAGAGATGAATTTTGCTATTTGAGCAGAAAAATAACTGAGTATACACAAAATAGGGAGGATATCAAATGGCATGAGAAGTGTTTCTCTAGAAGAGAAATGTGTTAAAACTTCATATAGATTTAAGTATGGGTGTATCGACTAATTAATGAGGAGGTACTGAAAATAATTGTGGAGACAAGATATTTGTGGCAGAGTTTGATTAAAGGAAGCAAGACACATTCTGAGATGTCAAGGTCTCACAAGTTTAATACTGGAGGGAAGTGCGTTTGTATGGTGCTGGTGGGGAGGGGGGAGGCAAAAACTGTAGAGGAAGAAATACCAACTTGTGAAATATTTAACACTAACGAATTTGAATGCAAAATGTTTTATTAGGCTGCCGATCAATAGAAACACAAAACTCTTAACGAATTTCTTGACGCAGAAGTACACAACACTTTTCTATGTTGTATATAAAACTGGGTCAAAAAGTGATTTTGTAGAAGGCATATGATAACGCCCCATTAAACAATCTTTGGAAGAAACAAAACAATGTTCACTTACAAGAGCTTATCACCAGTATCAGATCACATTAGTGGGCCCATAGGCAATGGGGATGAATACGAAAGACGAAAACAGGTATTTCTGACCCACTTTTAGTATGCTAACAGAATCAAATGCAACCAGTAAAAACTAGATTCTAGAGTTATAAAGACAAGACTGAGTGGTATCAATTTCAAACACTCAAAATACCTGAACTCTGAAAACAATAATTAGCACCACTGACAAACAACTGACCATTTTGTACTTGCAAACACCTGACCATTTTGTACATGCAGAGTAATGGGTCTCACACGCACTGTGACAGAAGGCTTTATCCAGAGGATAAAATTCTACAGCCTTGCATCTCACACTATCATAGAATCCTTCCTGTTCTCATTGTTTAAAAAAAAAAAACTTTAACCCTGCATGTAATATATCATTATTCTAACAATTTATGAGAGCCAAACAAAGGATCAACTTGAATGAGCTGCACACACTAGCAACGAACTTCTACATAAGAATACAGAACAATCCATGAAACCATTCCTCAATCCAACATGACAATATTTTCATAAAAATAATTGTAATAAAACTGTAGTAATGATAGGAATATGTCAGTGAAAGGAATTTAAAAAAAAAGTTTTTGACTGATATACTTGGCTGAGAGCATTAGCCTATATAATGCCGGAAGCAGAAGATCGCTAAAAGAAAGTGACATGCAGTGACTGGCACATCTGAAAATATGATGAACACCACCCACAAACCTTTATTATGGACCCTATTCTTATGCTCTACTTTGACATAATTTAAATAACTGGTAACCAGCTTTGTCCCAACACACTTATGTCAAACCCTATAGCCTAATAATACAATTTCACAGAAAGCAGTTTTTTACTGTCTTTACTCTGAACCCCTTTGAGTGTGTATGTGTATCTGTAAGTACGGCCTGTGTTACCAGAGATGGCATAGGACTTATAGGTGTAAGACAGCTGACTGAGCTGATAAAGACAAACTAGAAGTTAAATCGGGAGTGTGTCCACATACATCATTTCTTCGTCCACCTGCTTTCTATGTCAACCACATCACGCACTAATTAACAATCCTTACGGCAATAGTATAATATGTTCAAACAACCGGTTCCAGTGCAGCCTATAAATGAAAATGATTACACGAGAAACACTAATTAATAAGCTTACGTGCCATGTGTGAAACGAACATAATTCGCTCATGCGATCTGAACCTTAACACAAAATTCACATACATCAATTTAAACCGTGGCATATTTCACTCACCTTATACGCTACTTGCCTTGTATCTTCAAAGTCTTGCAAGCATCAAACGCTCAAGTCCACTCAACATTATGTGTTTCTTAAGGCTCGCCGCCGCCAGAAACGTTTCAGTTCACATTGTTCATGGGAGGGTAACGATTAATACTTTTATCTTCCAGAGACTTATCTATGACGCCACACTTCAATCTCCCAATTTTCAAATAATAAATACAACTTCTAAAGCGCATTTTAATGTTTGCATATGTCAATGAGCGATTTACTCATTTTAAAATATGAATGCACAACTGGATGAAGGAAGGGTAGATATTTTTATCACAGCTGTCCTGTGGCATTTGTCACTCGCCTGTAAATGGGTGAAAAGTCGATGAAAGTACACGCACATTTTCTTTCGTATCACCTGCTCACGATCACGACACCTGCACGCAATCTTCAACACAATACCTTGTTATTTACTTCATATCACAGCATACAAAATCACATTCTACCAACGCTGCCTCCATCACAGATACTTGACAAACAGTTCAGTCATCTCTGCATTCGCAACGCTGCCTCGATCGATTACTTCTCGTCAACAATTTGTTCCACTTGAGCTAAATTTTCTGTATAGAGTACAAATACATTGTATTCTGTTTCCGCTATACAATCACTAAGGCTGCACTTACGGTATAATTGTCATCCTCAGTGCAATCTAAACACGTAATATAGTTGTTCCGTAACTCGCCTTCTTACACAATTGCTGCACTAAATTTCCTCTACACATTTTCTTCACTAAAAATGTAAGTCGAAGCAACTTTCTTGATATAGTTGCTTAAAATTTCCTTTCTTCTCATAGTGCATTCATATAAAGATATATTATCAGTAGCTCCTATCGCTTTCCGAAGATTCGATGACTGTGTATGTAATGGACTCTTCAGTATGAATATCAAGGAACCTCGACAAAATTAAATAATTTCTCGCTAACAAAATTACTCTCTAAATTTTATAAGTTAGTTTTCTTTTTCTTCTTCCAGATTCACTTAAAGTGCCTTATACAGAAGCAAGACATCGGGGAAAGACTGAGTCTTCAGTAAAAAAAAATGGTTCAAATGGCTCTGAGCACTATGGGACTTAACATCTGAGGTCAGCAGTCCCCTAGAACTTAGAACTACTTAAACCTAACTAACCTAAGGACATCACACACATCCATGCCCGAGACAGGATTCGAACCTGCGACCGTAGCGGTCGCGCGGTTCCAGACTGAAGTGCCTAGAACCGCTCGGCCACTCCGGCCGGCCTTCAGTAAAATATTTCGTAACGTTTGCCCCATCTCGTTATAATTAATAACAGTGGTTACAATTCGAATCACTCATTTATGCAAATTTAGTTTTTGTCATTAGTTTGAAATTTCTGAAGATGCACGTTTATTTTGTAAATAAGCAAATTTCTTCTTAAATATATACTCGTAGTTACAAAACTTTTCTTTTAAGTAAGTCGTTCAGAATCATAATTCGTTCACCTCCTCGTTACCGATAATTGCTGTCCACTGAACTGCTTCAGTACAATGCACTATGAACTGAATCTTTTGACAGAAAGACGAATTCGAACATTTTCTTCTACATCACTTACAGAGTTAGTTATGAATAGAAATTATTTTATTTTTTACTTTTATAACAAAGAACAAAGGGGTCTTGACAATATTGCTGTGATCTTTCTCAGGGTCCTGGCCGCCTGTTAGTAGATCGCAGTGACCAGCACTGCGAATGTGTACCTCAAGTGAAAAGGACGGTATCCCGTTGCCTCCAATCCCGTTAATTCCAACTGAAACACATATAGACATATGTGCATACATTTAAAGGCAGTTGTACTACACATATGAAAACATTAATTTTTACCTGTCGTCACTCATGTATCAAAGACAGCAACGTTATCTGCGGTAATATGTGAAATAAAATGATCGTTTAGCACTTTGGTGCAGAAACCCCGTCTTCAGTTGTTCTTCCACCTGCTGCAAGTCCTCCTATTTAACGCCACTTCGGCTACTTGCACGTCGACGAAGAAGAGATGAAATGATGAAAGTGACATAAACAACCAGGCTCCAAGTGAAAAGAAATATCCAATCCCACTAGGAATCAAACCTGAGACCTCGCGATCTAGAGGCAGCGATGCTGACCACTAGACCACGAGCTGTGGACGCAGTAATCTGTAACACTACACAAGTGATAGATCTCTACGAAAACTGTCAAAGCTCGTACCATATTCCTATTAAATTCGATCACATTGGTAATTTATAAACAGTGTCTAAGTGTTTTGCTACGTACACATGTAACCTAACGATCTCAAAATGTGTCCAAGATGTCTCTTGATTATGAGAATGGTAATACACTGCTTTAGAAAATCATTAAATTTTGTTCCAAATTTTTGTCCTATGTATAATCACTTTCTTATGTGTTGATCACTTTAGATCTCAAAGTGTAACAACTGAAGAATTTAAGAGATGCAGCAAGCTTAGTTTAAAGTAAAGTATGTAATGTTCAGCAAAACATTACACCAGTGACAAAAGTCCAACTGAAACTGCCATTCTTGGGCACTGAATGAGTTAATTGCTGTATTGTAAACGGCTGGAAATCACACTGACTGCTGGAAAACGACTGTAATGGCCGGGCTTCAGAGATATATGTACCATAGGTATTAAAAGTACCTTAGCTATTACCCCCTACTGTGGACAATAATGTCTCCTCATCCAGAGATATGGGACATATCATTATTCGTCAAGTTGGTTGTGACTTTGGTGTCAGTGGCAGGTCTAGAGGGCTTGTACTAGGGAACCAGGGCACCTCCGGGTACTTCACCTTGCTCCCTAACTAACAGTTTTGAGGAGCAAGGTCAACGTGGCAGGGGGATCTGTTAATCATCGGTTGTTCAGGCAATAATGCTACCTCTTAGGGAAGTTGCAGTAAGTAATAGGAAGCCTCATCTTTGGCAGTAAATGAGCATGCCAGAAGGCATCATTCACCATCGTCAGAATACTAGATGGTGGTCATGTTTGGCGTGCTTACACAAAACACCATGACATTATTAACTTATAGTGATCCTGCTTATACAGAAAAGTATGCCATTTGGGCACACACTATGATGTCACACACACATTAGTAATGTAAGGGTGATGGTATGTAGCAAGAGTTTATTTGTTTAAATATCATGTTGTGGTTAATTAATTGTACTTACTTGTCTCCTACTGCTGGTGCTTCATGATGATCCTGTCACTTTGGTGAACAGAACAAGAATGGCACTGTCCACAAATATTCTATAGTAATAAATGTGGGAGGGGGAGCTTGATTCTTATTGGTCCAAAGAGAAAGGGGTGAGGGGAGGATTTTTTTGGGTGATAGGGGCCTGGCAGAGTTTTTCATATTTTGGCAGCCTCTTGTCAAGTTTCCAAGATACAAATAAACAGTAATGGAGGGATGTGATCATTTGTCAGTGTCCTTGCAGAAGGTATAAGCAGGAGTGTGTCTGGCTTTAAATATTTTTCGTTATGCCTTTTGCTGACACAATATGATTAACAAGTTGAGCAATATGGTAGTTTCATCTCTAGAACTACATTATCTTATTTGTTTCAGTTGTAAATATTTGTTATGTATTATTGGTTTTCTGGCATGTTCTACATCCTGGAGGACCTCCTCACTATGTATCAATTGGAATGAAAGTAAATCTAATATATTCTAATCTAACTGTGCCAAATCTCCCTAGGCTAACCTTACATAGGTGATGGACGCTGAAAGATTAGCAGATACAATCATGAAACAACCACAAAAAATGCAGAGCATTTGTTTCGTCATAACAATAGTTTATTTTTTGCACAGTGTCGTAGTTGGAGTAGATACTACTACTACTACTACTACGTGATCAGGCCCAGTGGACCGCACGCATCTACAAGTTTCCTCCTCCACTGTATTCTGCCCATTGCTGCTATCCGCCATTCGTCCACATCTATTGACATTTGTTTTAAATCTTCATTGAGTCCATCCCTCCAACGCTTCTTGGGTCTCCCTGGCGGTCTCTTTCCTGTAGGTGTGAAATCCAGGAGCTTCCGAGGCCACCTGTGATCCTCCATCCGGGCCACATGGCCAGCCCACTGCATTCGTTTGGCTTTGACAGCTCCTGCTATGTTGGGCTGCTGGTATAGTTCCTCAAGCTCTTGGTTGTATCTGATCCTCCATTCCCCTGTATCTGCATCCAGAACCGGACCGAAGATCTTCCGAAGCACTTTTCTCTCAAAGACAAGGAGCTTATCGAAGTCCTGTTTCCGGATACTCCATGTCTCACAGCCATATAGAACAACAGGCTGGATCAGGGTTTTGTACAGTCGAATCTTGAACTGTCTGGAGAGAGATTTGGACCGAAGCAGTTGTGCTAGGCTGTGGTAAGATCGGTTTCCTGCTTGTATTCTGGCATTGATCTCTGCTTCACATGACGAGTTCTCAGTGAAAAGTGCCCCTAGGTATTTGAATTCTTGCACTCTCTTGTAGGAATGGTCCCCAACCTGTAGTGATTGTAGATGATCAGCAGTCTGACAATGACCACGCGTCATAACGAGGTACTCTGTCTTAGCTTCGTTTATGTTTAGCCCAAATTTGCTGGCAGCCTCCTTTAGTGCTTTGGTCATTTGCTCCAACTCCTCTTCCGATCTAGAGAGTAAACAGATGTCGTCTGCATAGGCTAAGTATGCCAGTCTCTTTCCTTCGATTTCAATCCCTTCGTTCTCTTGGAAGGTCTCGCGTATGATCTTCTCGAGGGCAAAGTTGAACAGGATAGGGGACAACCCATCTCCTTGCCTGAGTCCTGTCACAATTTCAAATTCCTCGGTTACGCGATTTCCCATCTTCACCTTTGCATGTGTCTCGTTCAGACAGATCTTTATCAGATTGATGAGTTTCTCTGCTATGCCAAACTCCCTTAAACAGTTGAGCAGGCTCTTACGATGTATGCAATCATAGGCCTTCTTAAAATCAACGAATAAAATATGCAAATCTTTACCATATTCACCCAGTTTCTCACTGAGCTGCCGGAGACTGAAGATGTGATCTAGTGTTGACCGTCCTGGCCGGAAACCTCCCTGGTACTCCCCAATCACCGATTCTGCCACTGGCTGAATTCTATGTATGAGGCAATTGGACAGGATCTTATAGCAGACGTTAAGCAGGGCGATTCCTCGATAGTTGTCACATTTCAGTTTGTCGCCCTTCTTATGTATTGGACAAATCAGAGCTGTTTTCCATTCTCCTGGTAGTTCTTCTTTGGTCCATATTGCCTGTATCAGTCGGTGTATTTTTTCTGCAAGTTTCTCTCCTCCTGCCAGGATCATTTCAGCCTGTATTCCATCTTGACCTGGACTCTTATTCTGTTTAAGGTGTCTGATTCTGGTTTTTATCTCATCCAGGGTAGGTGGGGGATATTCTGCATCGGCTGTAATTGGGTACTGGAAATCAAACTGCAGTTCGGGTTCATCACAATTTAGCAGCTGTCGAAAGTACTCTTTCCATCTCTCAGCTATGTCCCTATCGTTCGTCAGGATCTTATCACGGAAATCTTTGACAAATTTCTGCTTGGCCTGGTGACCTTTGCAGAGGTACTTCACCCTCAGAAACATTTCCCTCGTCTTTTGTCCTCTGAAGTCTGTTTCTGTTTCAGTGATGATATTCCTTATGTATTTCCTCTTTGCTCTTCTCAGAATTGCTTGTGTAGTCTTTCAGACCTCCTCAAATTGTGATTTGGCCTGTGCCAGATTTGTCACCTTCAGTGATTTGTTCCTGGCTTCCTTTCTTCTTTCCAGGGCATCTGCACATTACTTTCCAAACCAGATCTTCTTGCCCACTGGGTTTCCCATGAGTGTTTCCTTTGCTGTATCCCTAACTCAGCTCTGGATGTTTCCCCACATAAGTTCGAGGTCCTGATTCGCGTCCACTTCACTGAGTGCTTCAAAGCAGTTACTAAGTTGCAACTGGTATCTGGTCTTCGTTGCCTCATCTTTTAGTTTCTCCACATGGTACCTTTCCACTCTTTTTAACTTAGGCCCCGTTCTTCCTTTACACTGTATGTTTAAATGGAGTAGATATTTGTGCAAAAATCAGTTAATATCTTAAATAACATTGGGATGTGGAGTGCTTACAGAAAAATGACCAATACTTTGGTGCTAATTGTGTTAATTAAGATATTTCAAAGCTGCGTTTTTGGACAGTTAACTATGGTAAAATTGGCTACAATTTTAAGTAGGGTAGCACAAATACACAATTCACCTAGAGGAGTGAATGGTGTAACGCTTTCCGACATTTTGTAGAATTTGAAATGAAAAAATCTAGTAACTCATAAAAACCCAATATAGGAATAATGTCCTGCTTTGTAATGAGTATGTTGGATTCTTTCTCCTTACTGGACCAGTTTGTCAAAATTATTAGCCATTTTGCAAAATATCCCATTATGTCATTGATTTACTGTGTTTAACCACACACTGTAACATCAGACTATCTTATGTTAATATGTAGGTTGGAACTTAAATAGTGGCAACACTGTTGTGGAGACACTATACAGTGGCATATACTATTGTCGCTGATAGCACACGTTGTTGACATACCTACCTTACCTCCGAGCAAATGGACTCGCCCGTTCCGCGTCACCGGCGTGCGCACAATCAAGGGACACACAGTCACTTGCGAGCGAGCGGTCTAATGTAATGGTGTCACTGTGTTTTCGAAACAGGAACAACGGAGTTGGATCAAAATTGAATGTGCCAGAGGTCGTACAGCACGACAGTGTCATCAAGGTCTTCAAGAGGCGTTCAGGGAATCGGCATTGCCATACAGAACAGTGGCACATTGGGTAAAAGCTTTCAATGAAGGTCGGCAAACTGTGGCAGACATGCATCGGGCAGGTCGTCCTAGCGTCTCTAAAGAAGAAGTGCGTGCTGTTGCCATGACAGTGATCGACGCCACACAATTCGTGAGCTCGCCCATGAGAACGGATTAGCGCAAACGACTGTGCTTCGCATCCTGAAGGAACGCCTGGGCATGCGAAAAATTGCATCACGATGGGTTCCGTATGACTTGACGGAAATGCGGAAATGGATGCGTTACGACGCTGCTCAGACGCACTTGGAGCCCTACGAGCGCAAAGGAGAGGCTTTCTTATGTCGTATCGTAACACTGAACGAGACATGGGCCACATCGTCCGAGCCACAAATGAAACGCCAATCCAACGAAAGGCGTCATTATGGGTCACCGCGGAAGTCAAAAGTGCGTCAGAGCCCCAGTATGGTGAAAGTTATGGTGATTCTTGTGTACAACTGTGGTGGTGTTATCCTAACGCTCCTCCATGACATACCGTCAAAGCCAAGTATTACTGTTCGTTTTTGGAGCATCGCTTGCGACCAGCTTTGCGAAAGAAGCGGCGACACTTTCTGTGCAATCCACCCATCATTTTGCACGACAATGCACGGGCGCATACAGAGCAAGCTGTGGCTGCTCTGTTCGGTCGATGGAACGGGGAAGTACTGTACTATCCACCATACTCCCCAGACTTAAGTTCTTGTGCCTTTGATTTGATTCCGAAGATGAAGGAACCACTCCATGGCATTCGCTGCAGAACTGTTCCAGAGATGCGACAGGCAGTAGACCGCTCCATTTGCACCATCAACAGAACAGGCCCTGCTAACGGTATACTACGCCTTCCACATCGCTGGCAACGTGTTCTACACAACGCTGGTGACTACTTTGATGGACAGTAACAGGTGCAAACATGTAACTCTTTTGTATCGGTTGTGAATAAATAGTTGCCACTATTTAAGTTCCAACCCGTGTATATAGAGCCATTCTGCGGAATATGCCATGAGGTCATTAATTTGTACACACACTGTAATGACATAGCATCTTACATTAATATTTTCCGCCATTTTACAGAATATGTCATAACAGCATTAATTTATGCATGCACTGTAATATCACGGTATCTTTCATTATGAACTATGGTAATATCGTTTTTAAGTAGAATAACTCTTATCACTACACCGTACAGAGCTCGAATCGCAAAACTCGCAAAAATTGAATTATTGTAAAAAACTAATTCATTCTTATTTACAACAAATACCCTAACCCCAGACAAAGCAGATTTTCTCAATTATGATGCACAAACCATTGACAGATGGAACCACATTATTGGAAAAGTAATTAATTTAATTCTTTATTATTATTATTTATAACAATAAATTATAATCCTGACTTCAGACAAACCTGATGCTCTCATTGTGGTGCACAGAACAAGAATGATGCTGCCCACACGTTTGCTCTATTAATCAAAGGGTAAGGGATGAGATAGAGCATGTTTCCTATTGGTCCAGGAGGACGAGAGAGAGGAGGGGGATGGAGTTCCGAAGGCGTTAGGGGAGGGGTTGCGGGTTGTGACCTTAAATAAAATTCCCTAAGTTGCCTTATTCTACCACTGAAGTCCATATCTTACATTATTAATAATGTGTTACTGGATGGTATCTCAGCCATAATTGGTAATACAACACTGCTTGTTCGTTACCCCATATGGACCTCGTCGACAAGTATGGCTGCAACCTGGCGATAGGTCCCATTCATTCAATGTTTTGGAGTGTCACAGCAATGTTATTCCTTGTGCCAAAAAGTGAGGAGCGAGCAGATCACGGATTGTAGTAACTGAGGGAACTCTGACAATACAGGGGCACATCATGTACATCCTGCATTCTCATGTGTTGCCTCTCATATGACATTATTGTTTTGCCATTTTTCACCAGGACAATGTTCGTCCACACATGGCAAGTGTTTCTGCGAACTGTCTATACGATGTTGAGGTGCTCTTACATGCAAAAACAGCCCCAAAACTGTTCCCAGTAGAACAAGTGTGGGACTAGGTGAGATGTCAACTCTGTCCCTATTCCAGTATCCAAGGAATCAATGACTAGCTACAAGGGTTTTGGACCAGCTTGTCTTAGGAAAAGGTGCAGTGACTTTCTGAGACCTGTTCCAATTGAATTAGTGCCTGAATCCTGGCCAGAGAAGGTGCAATGCCATACTGGTAGAAGGTCATATTGCCAAGTTCTTCAAAAGATTTTCTCGATTTTGTAACCATTGAAATAACATCACATGCACTCCCAAACATGAAGTTTCACTTCGTTTCCTCCTCCCCTTCTGGGTCCTTCACTCTTTTTTGTCAAACAGTGAATTTCCAACCCTGAGTTGACTGCTGAATTATCTGTTAGAACTGCTTAGAAGCAGTTTGCAGAGAAAGTATTTAGCCACATTTGATAGGATGCTTTGTAAGAAGGAAATATGTTTAATTTTTGATGGGAAAGAAAATCACCCACGCCGTTGTCTAATGAAATAAGCCGGTATCTTGCATTTGACAATTTGTGCAGTGTGGTGCCGTCTAGGTATACGTCACTGTCACTGAAAACGAAGCAAAAATCAGCTAAAATCTGAGTCATAGATTCTCCCTCAACATTCCAAAAACACAAACATAAATACAGGACTAAACAATTATCACATTGCGACAAAGATTAGCACACTGTGACAAATACATACCAAGTCTTGTCTCAACATTATTAGTATATGTTTTCACTTTAAGGATGCCTTAGACACGTTTGACACTATAGGATTATGTTATAGTCATACATATTTTACTCAGGCTTATTACCAGTAGTGTAGCACAGTGAAATAGCAACAGATACTGTTTTGTGTTTATATCACACAGGCAACTAGTAACAATGGGCGAACTGTCTTGATTTGTAACTAATCTTGTCTTATTTTGAGTGTGCTTACATTTAGCATCATAGGTCCTCTTGCTAGAAAGACAGTCAGGTCTCTCCTTCGTTACCAGATACATATAGTTGTTCTTTGCAGTCTCAGGTTTGCTGTCATGAGACAATGACTTATAGTTCTCACAAAACTCTGCTGGGTAATTTTTGGGGAATGTACATTTCACGTGGGTTGCACAATAATTATAGACCACACCATGGTATACCCCTCATGTATTAATTCTACTTGGTACGGATCGCAGGCTGACAGGTGATTACCATAACTTGGTGTATTTTTGGGTAATACACCACAAGAAACACACTTTATAAACCGAATCATTAGCCTTAAATGTGTTAAGCAAGTAATAAATAATTATAGATTAGATCGATCAAGAGAGATAATTTACAACAGCATACTGACATTAGCACAGCTTTGTGGAACTGTAACACATTTTCACTTCTACTGTTATTTGTTGTAGCATTAGAGAAGTAGGACAGGAGGACTTAACACACAACAAAAATATCACTAGCAACCAATCACATAACGCGCTATTTATCAGCAGTGTTAACATGTATTATAATATTAGCGCCAGTAACTAGAAGTGACTTCATAATCACGTGACCAATTTATAAGTCCTTATTTCTTCCCAGAAGACAAAATTGTAGACTGCGAGCTATGTTCAATACTGTATAACACTCAAACTATTTCATATGGAATGGCTTATGTCTGCTCGACACATTGGTCCCTTTAGGTACTACCCAACCTCATACAGAATTTTTCAATGTGTGGTATATCACTTTAACAGGTGCATTTTTCTCAACACCTATAGAATAACAAGACAAATATTTAGATTCAATGAAACTATCCTCTTTATGCAGATTGAAGTAAGTGCTTCCTAATATTGTCGAAAGAAATATCTATACCATGTAGACTTTGCCCTCTTTACCAACTGCCAAATTGTAAGGTAAAATTTATAGAAATAGAACTGCTGATGATAATATGCAAAGTAAGTAAGTTCAGTTAGTTAAGTCTACAAGTTTCTTCTGAAATGCTAATTCCTCATCACAAAACACCTGTTAACAAATAGTGCAGAAATGCATGCAGTATTAACATTCAAACACCATGACTGTCATTACACAAAAGATGTTGGGCAACTCTATGTTACATCTTCTTTGCAGTTATACAAACTGAATTGACACATGACTGTTAACTGATACCAGTCACGCCAGTACAAACAACTTTGATAGCTATGGACCAGAAGGTGTTGATTTCGATCCCTCATCTGTCAGTCTTCGTATTTGCATCTTTCACTTCTGTAAACTCTATTAATGTTTTCTTTTTGTGCAGGGTTAAATACTACCATTATAAATTAAAGCTTAATACTTTCCTCTCTCTACCATTTGTCCATCCATACTCCCAAACTTGGCAATATGATCAGAATTCCAGCAAATGCTATTTGTTCTATTGAAAATCTAGTCTTCTGTAGCAAATTGGACTCCCTCCTGATTTTGAAATATAATTTGCTTTTGAATAATATAGAGGACTGTATAATTCTGTGTGTTGTACTCCCTCCTGCCATTAACAAATATGCGTTAAAACTATAAGCTTCTACAGAATATACTCATACATGCTTATACATCCCATACTGAGTTTGAAATATAATTTGCTTCTGACATTCCCACCCCCCACCCCCCATTATCAAATATTCTGTTAAAAGTGCAGTCTTATATGGTATATACAGTCTCTCCAGAATTTGAAATGCGATTTACTTATGAAGGATACCCAGTATTCGAGCAGAGAAATGGAACTGTATGTATAACGTAGATTACTACATACTTTACATACAAATAACTAAAAACTGTACACAGACAGAATACAATTTATGTCCTAGGTCTTGATTGTCTGGAAGGTGTGTGCTTCTACACAGCTAACTTTTGTGTGTTCATATTATTGAATAGCAATAGCGCTACATATATGTTTCATACTAGGAAGGATAACTATATCCCCTTTGTTAACAATATCCTCCTCCTAGTTTATAGGTATAACATTAAAAAAAGCCCTAGCCAGACAGAGAGTTCCCCCAGGAGACAAAAACTACAGAATGACAGAAGTGTCACATATGCACCATATGGACTAAAGACGTGGCAGCATTTCTGGTCATGTGTGTTTTTTGTATGTGTAGTGTTACTCACCACATCAGAAATGAATACAAAAGAAGGGAATTTAATGGCATATATTTATTTAAGTATCAGCTCACATGTCTTATAAATGTGAGGTGTCACTCCCAAGTGAACATTACACACAAATCTAGCAAGTCTATGGAAGAATGTATGGATGCCTTTGATATCGTTTTAAGTGGAACTAATAACAGTATATTGACAAAATAATATTGACAATCTAGTCTTTGGTACAAACAAACACAAAATTGTGTATTAAGATCAGCTATATTCTGCAAGAAATGATACCACCACCACTGACACTGCAGCATCTCGATTTCCACATTAAATAATTAAAACAATACAGAGCAAGATAATAGTTTGCACTAGATCTCCACCTGTCAAACGCAACTTGGTCATAAGCAGTAATTGCTTTACAAACTGTGGTGCAGTATAGACAGAGCTAACATATGTTTCTCGTGCTCATTAACAATAATTTGGGGCTTATGAACAACATACATAACATCTGTTCTAAGCTGTTAAAATATTCCAATAGGACACTCATTTCAATGTCGATCCATTCCACTTTGTAGCAAGAGTGTATTCATTTATTTGAAAAATTAATAATTCATTATTATGAACCATAAAACACAGACAATCACTCACTGGCCGTCAGAAAGATATCACTGCTGAGTGAAGGTATCTCATGTCTAGCATACAATGATTCAATATGGGTGGTATCGGTGTGAAGGACAGGTTTAGATATCTCCAACCAAGTGCAAATGTGCGTGTCTACATAGAATATCAAAAGAAAAAAAAACTCATCTTCTATGGCCTCCACATCCAAAGCAACATGTAAATTATTGTACATGCAGTAAAACCGAAAAATGGCTAAAATTATATTAACAGGCCTAAAAATAGACTAAACACTGAACAACAAAGATAGCCACACATCTATATCAAGTCGCTACTAAGCACTAACCTCTGATTTGCTACACACACACACACACACACACACACACACACACACACACACATGAAGTACTTCTTATTAGAACCTGTTTTTAACCAATAGCACCGTGCAAGGAATAAAATGATGCCTTTATAACAATGCAGAGTAACATCCAAGTCAACAAACGTTGCCATAAATGGTTTCCAGTACTTCAACGCAAATTTCTTCCAATTTGCCTATTCCTGATGCAGTACGATTCACTTGTAGGAGAATATAGCAGTTTGTCTTGACAACATGTATCTCTATAATGTATCGTCTTTTCACTATTAAACCCCATACACAGAATGTCCCACAATGGAGTTTACACTTTTTTAACTTTCCACTATTGAAACGCATATACAATGGTTCCACAAAGGGATTTACACTGTTTTAACATTCACAAGTCGAACAAAAAAAAAGGCTATGAATGTTTGGGTCACATTGATGATCATAACGTTACTGATGATGTTTTACTGTTGAAGCTGTTCGAAATGTCCTCCATCAGCGATTACACAGTATCTGCTGTGCCTTGGAACAGATCAACACAAATGTGTTATAATTGCCACCGTAATGGACTCACAGGCACTTACAGCTGCCTTTCACATGTCATCCAGTATAAGTAGCTTTGTGACATACATGGTGTCCTGCAGAGTTCCCCACAGAAAGACGTCTAACGGTGCTAGATTGGAAGATGTGGCTGGAAACTCAACACTTCTTTGTCGGTATATCTGCCTCTCAACAAATGTTTCATCCAGAAATTACTACACGACACTATGGTAACGTGACAGTACACTGTCTTGTAGGAAAGAAACAATATTCATCTCTGTATTTGGTGAACAGCTGGTACAAATCGTCCCTACAACATGGTAAGATTCTTTACACCTGTTACTGCCCTTAAAAAAAGAATGGCCCTACAAGTCCTCTGACTGAGACACCACATAGCACCACACTAATTACCCACGAATATTAACAGCTCATTTCTCGAAAACATGGGAATTATTTCTCGCCCAGTACACACAGTTATGACGACTGGTGGTTCAACTCAATTTAAATATCACCTCATGAGAACAAACAATGACATCATAATGATGTTACTTGTAAAGCAAAATAGTTAGTAACAATGTAATCATAAAAATGACAATGAAGTGATATGCATTTGGAACAAAGCGCTGAACTAAATTATCCACAACTGTTGACATTAAGCTGACAGAAAAATTTAAAATCCATTTAGCAAAAAATAAGTTGTCTTTTAGTTGAGATATAAAATACCTGTGGAACAATGTCATGTAATGGGATGCGAAAATGTTTGACAACAGGCAAAGTCAAATGCAGCACACTTTGTTTTTATAAGAACACAGTATTTGCTTCACAAATTCACGGTCACAGAGGAGGATGAGTAGTTACAGATCAAAGGGCGGACTCAGGGAGTAAGTAAAGTGAATACTTTCTCTACCGACAACCCAAACATATGACAAAAATCAGTAGTGCAAATGAGAGCAGACTAAGAGAGTTGAATTGGTTCCTCCACTGACAAACCAGTAATTGTCAGAATAACAGTAATAGGGGCTCTTCCATCATTTTCTGTCAGCTGTGTCGCATGTAGTCCATATTTGATAAAAAGCCAGGCAGTAAGACAAAGCAGAGAATTTACATTGTTGTTGTATTTCCATAGCGGTAGACTTGTCTTGGTGCCTAGGCAAACATCTGTTCATCCAGTGAATCAAAAGGGAACTTCCAATCTTAATTCCACCCATGTAAGAGTGCCTTTCAATGTAATCTGTGCACACATTTCATACTTTTAGAACTAATTGCCTCCCATACTTGTTCATGATACATGTAACATAAGTAAACAATAGTTAGATTTTATGTTAAGTAAATTTACATTCCATACTGGAATATGTGATTAACTGGATATATATGCATATTTAGTTAAGTATACTGAGAATCAGCTGTCTCATAAAACAGAGTTTGCTTATAATACCTTGTGTTTTGTGCATAAGGCATAAGTATGGAAATAGTTTATATGTGTAATGAAATACAGAAAAATCTGCAACTTGTGTTAATGTTATTTCATAGCTATACAACGCAATATGAACCTTGTGTACCTACAAGTTGGTATCTATACATATATTATATAGAGACTTCAGTTGGTACACAATTATACAAGAGGAAAGGTACCCTTTAATGCATCTACTTACAAACTGATTCTAAACTATGCCTTCAAACTACAACAAGTATTAAGCACAGTTTTGGAAAAGAAAGGGTGATCACTATGACTTTGGTAACTACTATGTGCACAGTTGTGCACAGTTGCAAAAAAGTCAGTCAGTTGTCAGTCATTATTCTTATTTCTGAATTGATACTATCTTACTGCCCAAGCATAGTATCATTTTATCATGTCATAAGAAAACCTGTAAACTATAAGTGTTCTATTTGTGTGATAGTGGAATGGCCGTTTGCACTATGGCAATTTGTCTCTTACATTTGAAAATTTACTATGAAATTCAGACCTCTTTGATTTGTTTAGTTATACGCGCTGAATCTCTCTCTCTGACTTTCGACATACCTAGTGCTCTGTATTCTTTCTTGTCTCAAGCACTACTGCTACCTTATTCTTCTTAACATATACACTCTAAGACAAAAAATAACTCTCTGTGAGGGAATTGTCCAAATGACACTGTAATTGGTAGATCTGATGTACAAGTACAGACAAACGAAAGATTAAAATTGTAAATTAGATGATTTATTCAAAAGAAAAACTTCAAAACTGAGCAAGTCAATATGTGTCGGTCTACCTCTGGCCATTACGCAAGCAGTTATTCAGCTTGCATTGACAGAGTTGTTGGATGTCATCCTGAGGGATATCACGCCAAACTGGCGAGTTAGATAGACAAAATCCCAAGATGGTTGGAGGACCCTACCTATAATGCTCCCACTACGGTCACAGGTTAGAATCCTGCCTCGGGCATGGATGTGTGTGATGTCCTTAGATTAGTTAGGTTTAAGTAGTTCTAAGTTCTAGGGGACAGATGACCTCAGCAGTTAAGTCCCATAGTGCACAGAGCCATATAATGCTCCAAACGTTCTCGACTGAGGAGAGATCCAGCGACCTTGCAGGCCCAGATGGTGTGTGGGAGGATATTATCTTGTCAAAATGTAAGCCCAGGATACTTGCGATGAAGGGTAATAAAATGGGACACAGAATATCATCAATGTGCCATTGTGTTGTAAGGGTGCCATGGATGACAACCAAAGGCATCCTACAATGAAAAGCCATGACAACCCAGACCAAAACTCCCATTTGTCAGTTTGTACGGCAATCTAAAATCACACTGATATCCCACCACTGTCCATGGTATATCCAGACACGTATTTAGTGGTCATCGGGACTGTTCGAAACAGGGCTCATCAATGAAGTCAATTCTATTGCAGTCAATGTGATTCTTATTCTTTTTCACACCTATCACCAAGCTGTATTGTCTTTCTCTCCTCTTAATCAGTTTTAATTTCATAATCATCTGAATATAACAAAAACTTATGTTCTAGTATCCTTAACATTATGACAATAAATTCTCCTATCGAACAAATATGTAGCTAATTGCAATGCATGTACTGTGTAGACTCTTTCATTTTTCTAAAACAGTAAACATAATTAGCAAATATTCCAAACACAAATATCATCCATTAGAAATCAAGAAATTTTATGTCATGTACTATCACACAAGAAAAGTGCTGGAGGATAAACATATGAAACTAACATTAGCAGAAGAAAATTCAAACGTCATTAAGAGTTTCATATTACTCACTGATTCTAATCCCATTTTTTAATTTATTTACACTTATTTACAATTACTATTTAAGTTATTTGGTAAACAGCTTTATGTTAGACACATGGTGTAGAATCGCATTTTCTTTAGAATTTCCGCCTCTTCTGCATTCATATGTGCAATTCATCAAATGTATACTGGACCATTATACACTAAGAGAATTTTGTATCTAGCAGTTTCCCTATATGGGATAATTAGTCAGATTTACCTCATTCGTAAATCGTTCACATTTATTGTACTTTTTGACAATCTGTTTCTTTTCTCTTAATATGGTTAAGCTCATTGTCAATTACATCACAATGGAATAGTCATCACTGTGGTGGCAAAGGCAATGTTTCCTTTGTATGATCTGGTGGCTGCTCATTTTTCAGTACTAGAAGTGTGTGGTAAAGAATAGACTCATTGGGTAGTTCGTTTATTATGTTCTGGAATAAACTTAAATATATGTCCCAAGTTCTGTGTTGGCATTAGCAGTACACTCTGCTCAGCTTTCCTAGTTCTTTCTTAATAAATTCGGAGGTATCTGGACTGGGATGATAGTATGAGATACAAACTGGTTTAATCTTTCTCTGATGAAATGTATGTGATCAGTAACATGACACGAAAATTGAGATCCATTGTCTGAGATTACTTCGTCAACATGACGAACTTTCTTTAAAAAATGTTAACCGAATGCTTCCGACACCGAATTTGCAGTTGCTTTCTGCAAAGGAGTAAATGAAACGAATTTTAAGGTAAGTTCTACTGCTACAAACATGAAAGAAAAATCTTGGTTTGTTGTGGGCAGAGGCTCGAGAATAACAGTGGCGGCTAGTTCTTTTAATTTGCCTGGAATAATCGAAAATAATAGAGCACAGTGTGAAAAAATGGGTGGCTTCGCTTTGGGGCAAAGTTTGCACTTCGTTAGAACACTACGAATACTTTCCTCCATGTTACTGAAATATCATATATCACATGTGATTCTTGAGTTTCACCAGGCGTATTTGATAATCAAAATATCCACGGGTGTGCTGCCGGTCTATAGTGTCCAATGGGCACAATATTGTGCCCATTGGACACTATAGACCGGCAGCACACATATGGATATTTTGATTATCATATATCACATAATTTATTAAAGCCTTTTTTGGGTACATAATAAGAGCAGCTAAGGCGTACACACCAAATACGTTTGTTCTTTATCTCATAAGGTATGCACTCTGTCCAAATAGAACTGGCAGGATTTCTAAAACAGAAAAGAATGTTATTTCATGTTGTATTTGTCTTGTCATGCACTTCTCTTTCACTTCTTTCCAAATGAGCTCCTTATCTCGTTCTTTTTCAATGTCACAGTGTGATAATAACATGTAATTTTCAAATGATACTTTCTGAATGTACCTTAAGCTAAAGTTGTTCTAACGAAAGCAATAGGAGCATTTGACAGAGTGTCAGCAACATTGTTTTGAGACCCATGAATCTAAACTACAGTAAAATTGAATTCATGTAAATGCAAAGCACATTTTGCCAATCGTTATGAGTTAGCTTGATCGTAATTAAAAATACCATTCCTCAGTGGCCTGCGTATACTCAAATATGTTTTCTTCAGAATAGTAACCGAATTTAGTGAAAGCCTAGACAGTGGCCAGTGATTCTAGCTTCGTAACAGAATACTTTCTTTGAGGCTTGGGTAGTTTATGGCTAGCAAACGCTATGCTTATTTGGGTAATAGTGCCTTCTTCCTCCGTTTCTTGCAATCGGTCTGTGTGAGCAGTCAGTGATTGACCTAACTGATATAAAATGTCTACAGCAACTCAAACTCTGAAATTCAGCCTGAGTTGTATCATCCTGGCACCAAGCTGTGTTTTTTCCTGTACATTCACACAATGTAGGTGTGGCTAAGGCCTTCAGATTCATTGAACAACTATAAAAGTTTGGTTGGATACCTCCTCCTGAAACAATATGATCAAGGAGCCTAATTTTGAATCTACCAAATTTCGGTTTCTCAATTACAATGCCAAAATGTGAAAAAAACTCTAACAATAAATTTAATACACGACTGTGCTCTTCTGCAATTGGCATGTAATCAACATAAGGTGTAATTTGTTCATTCAAACTATTTGGTAGAAAAGTGTTTAGCCCTCGGATAAAAGCAGCAGACGAAATATTGAGTCCAAAAGTTAAAACTGGAAACACATTCCAGAACACAGAAAAGCAGTCACGATGAAAGTTAATTTGGCAATAACTAGATCGTAAATGTGTAATAACTGTTCTAATGCTTGTGGTCGACATGTTTCTCACACGATGATAGTACCGATTTGTCTCAAATAAAGTTCCAATCTTATAGCTCCATCTTTCCTGTTCACAATATGGAATGGATTATTGTATGAGCTTACTGCTGGTTCAATAATTCATTGATCTAGCATCAACTGCATTTTTCTTGTGTTATCTTTTTCCTATGCACAAGAGGAATAACATACCGTGGTATGAAAAGCTTTGTGTGTTCCTTCACTTTGAATTCGTACAGGAAATTTTTTATCATTCCTATTCTATTAGTGAAAACATCAGAGTAAGAATGTAGAAATTCAGTAAGATCTCGTTGGTCTGCCTCAGAAGAACGCTGAAATTTATTTACTTTATTTTGTATCATTTCCTGAGAGTCTAGTTATGGCTCACATAACATAAAATTGCAGCGCATGTTACTACAAACGGATTTAGCCGAACTTTTCGACTTAAGTGGAGAAAGAAACCATGAGCAATTCATATCCTCCTCTTCCCTTGTAATCCAATCTTCAAACTTCAGATCCAGTGTAGTCTGATCCACAAACGATGGCGGTTCGCGCATGTCGAGGGACAGACGGGGATTGCATTGTTCACTATCCCAAACGACAGTTGCAGTACGAGCATGTGCGTGCTTTCCGCTTGAAGAAAGCTTGCTTCTGCAGAATCACTTTACGACCACCGTCACTGATGACAACTTGCAACAAGTGGAATAGAAATTCATTAAACATCTTGTTACGATCACGTTTAATGTTCACATTAGCTACGGCATCAACAGCAAAGCTCTCACAATGCTACTGAACGTTCATTAGCTTTTGGAGAACGCGTGACATAGGTGTGCAGAACAAGCTTAAACTCGACTGCGATTATTTATGACTGCAACTATAATAGACTACTAACGTTTACTTATGCCTAAGCGCCTTTAAAATTTAAAATTGGTTTGTACTCATTCAGGAAATCAATACCCAAAATTATCTCTGTAATAAGTAGAGATATTGTTTAAAAAATTGGCCAAAAATTCATGGCCTTGACATACGAAATCTAAACGAGTTTGGTATCTCATGTCACGCTCTTGCCTGTGATAGCTCCTTTTCTCTTTGCCTGTTATGTCGGACAAACTGCTTCTTTCTCACTCTTACTAAATTCTGTGTCGCTAATAACCGTAATCGGACTCCCGGAATCAAAATGGCCGATAACGAGATGTTTGCAACAGATATCGTGAAGATTTAGTGAGCTAATGTATTTTGTGTATTGTCGTTCTATTCTAACCGAGTATCTCTAATGTCTTCCATGACCCTATACTTATTCTGAAGTTGAAATGTTGTATGTGTTGGCAAACGTATTTTTTGTGGGCTCCGGCGCCAGCCATTGTCCTGATGTCTCACAATGTTCATGTCATCTTGATTGTAATAATTATAATAAAATCTCTGTCTCGAATGCCATTGTAGAGGCTGGTCTCACTGTGGTCGGTAATTTGTTCTGCAATTATCATTATAGCGACTGTTACTCGGGGGCATTTCCTCATTATGCTGTAATTGTTGTAATGGTTACTATTCGACTGTCGTTCCTTGTTATCAAATTCAGTTTCAATTCTGGACAACGACTAATACTGTGTGTCTTAGTACGAATAAATAACTTTGTCAAAAAAATCATATTAGTTCTTAGGGACTGTAGGATTTGTCAACCGCGATTTCGAACAAGCGTGCAGGACTTCCAAAACCAGAATAGTCATTGTTTTCGACCATAGTAGCGCTGTGCTTAATATGGTCCTGTGTTGTCTCTGGTCAATATGAAGACAAGAATGTTTGATAGAATTCGTCGTTTGACATTACGTATTTCTAAAAGCATTCTTGTAGATAGTTTATTCTCTAGGAAACTGCAACAAATTGTTTAGAACTGGCAAAGTGGGTAGGCTGAGTGTCATCAGACTGTTTATCTACATTTGTCAACAAACATGCCATTCTTATATTGAGTTTCTCAAATTGCTTTGTGACGATACTCAAATGCAGGTTAATACACACATCAAAAACTTTTGCATCACCCCAGATCCCAGAACTCCTGAAGACAGACGTTGACTGTGGATACTGTATCACAGACACAGTCCCTTCACCTCTGAAGGTCTCACTGTGTGGTGGTACAATATGCAATGTGTGGTTATCATGAACAATAAAAAAGGGCAGAGATGATGTTTAGGTTGATCTCTACTCGGAACTAAGGTGATGCAAAACTCTATTTCTAATTGTTGTGTGCACATGCGATGCTGGATCTCTCGTTCTTACAGTTAAGCAGTTTTGACAGTATCTAACGATTCAAGTCTGGACTCTATTTCATTTATCACAGACATGACATCTTCAGTCACTTCTTTCCTAATCTGCTTTGATAATTCATTAAAGTGAACTACCAGTTTCTCTCTGAATTGTTTGTTATTCTCTTCTAGTCTATTACCAATGTTAATGTCTTGTTTTTTGATACACCCTTCTAACATCTAACCAATATTCTCTTCCTGTGCTTTGAAGTTCCCTTTGTGCTTTCTATGATTCTCTCCCTACACTGCCATTTTCTGCCACTAGTTTCCCAAGCTCTTTATTACTCTCCTCCTGTGCTTTACTACTTTTTGTGATCTGTCTCAGCATGTCACATATACTTTGCAAAATATTCCCATGACCAAGTGTAGAATTACTATTTACTGAGAAGAGATTAGATCCACTTGTGTAAATTGCAGGGGGTCATTCCTACCAAGTTCCATGTTATTACTGGAAGACAGTAAATCTGCATCAGTGTGCATTTGTGTTACAGTGTCAAAAGCTAGGTCTCCGATGGTGAGGTAACAAGGGATACTGTAATAGTATAACTAATTTGCTGGATGTGGTAATGTTTACTGTGGAAGAACAGTTGGGGTGTAGCAAGCACAAGTCAATACACTTATGGAGTCACCTTCTTGATAAAGAGAGGAGGCAGCATATAACAGTTTCACATTGAATTACTTAGTTACATAGTTGCCTATGTCTCAGTGCATAACTTGATACATATGTTAATAATGTAAGGTGTGCTTGTCTTGTTAATCATTGGATTTGCTGGGTATCTGATCACTGAAATAGGAGTACTCCATAAACATAAGAGCTCTTCAAAATAGGACAAAACTCAAATTTAAAGCATAGTAGCAGGGATAATATTTTGGACATTAAAGAACATGTTTTATATAAAAATTAAGTTGTAAGAATGTTTGAGAACCTCTGTATAATAAGTTATTGTCTTTTATTGTGAAGGTACTGTTCAGTTTTCGATCTATGTAGAGCAAAAAGTGTATTTCGTATGCCACACCTTTTAGGCAAAGACGTGATTAAACAAAAGAAGAGGGGTGAAACTGCCAAAAAATGGAGTGCCCTTAAATATGTAAATAATCTGATGATTGTCTATAAAATAATATAAGGTACTTAGTTTTACATAGTTTAATGTTGTAACATTGTAAATGGATGATAACCATGTTTAGAAATAATATATTTGACTAACATAGTGTCACGTGACCGGACACAGGACAGAGGATAGGGGACAAAGGTCGCGGGCTTTTGATCGTGGTCCGTCGGTGCGGTAAGGTCGGTGTGGCTAAGAGCCGCCGACATAGTATCACGCGGCCATCAGTTTGTTTTGTGGATGTGATTTAGTAAAATAAAAACGTTTTCATTCTAAACTGTTGTCGGTGTAAATCATTCACTGCTGTACTTAGGCTGGCTATTTACTCAATATAGGGCGCGAATGCAACTGTGCACAACCGAACCCCTTTTGCAGACGAGTCATGATAAAAGGTTGTGTGCAATCCTGAGTGAAGTTGCAATTGGGGGCTCGTCCGGGATAGGACTGTTCTGTTCCATATTATTTTGTGATCGAGTGTTCCAGCGAGATTTAAGGCCTATTTATTGTCAGTGTGGGGGCTCAGACCCACAGGCAGTGCAATAGTAGTACACCGCTGCTCGCCTTTGTTTAATATTTTTATCGCAGTGCCACGGAATTGACATGCTACACCGCTGTTTGTTTGCTGTGTCACTGTTTCCACGTGCCACGTCCCGACAGCAGTAGCGAGTCGCTGTTAACTACACCGCTGCCCGCCTGTGTGGCTGTTTTCATTGCGGTGCCACGGCATTCACGTGCTACACCGCTGTCCGAGTGTCGCTCTTTGTTTCCTGTGTCGCTGGCTTCACGTGTTGCGGCCCAACCGTCTCTGTCGCGTCACAAACAACCGCATCGTCGTCACCTTCGCGTGTCGCGTAAAAACCACGCTGCCGCGTCCCAGCCGCCTCCGTCTCGACGCAGCCGTCGCATCATCGTTGTAGCGTCGCCACGGCATCTCCTCACCGCAGCCGGCGATTACTGACGTCGGATCTGGAGTGCATCGTGCAGCAGCATCAAGCGAGATAAGTAAAGTAACAGCAGCAGTTGCGTAATTTTATTAGTGTTTCAAATCATCAGCCATGGCTAAGGAAACTGAAAAGGCGCAGAGCGAATGTGAGTGAGAAGTAGGGAGTGATATTAGTAATCGTGGAATACAGGAAGGAATCGGTTGGGTGCCAGGAAGTCAACTTTCTGAATTTTTTGATAAATTGAATAAAAAATTAGAAAATATGGATTCCAAGATAGTGAGCATCGATTCAGAAATCGACAGTATGAAGTCTGCATTAGTTGAGGAGTTGGAATCCAAGCTTACCAATAAATCTGAAAGTAGTATGAACACAGAATTTCAGGAATTAAAAACCGTGCTTGGGAATGAAATAAAAACTGTATCTGACAAAGTTGATCAATTGCAGGCCAAATTTCTAGATATTGAGAGTAGACTTGACAGTAATGCTAAATTAGTAGTGGGAGTTAGTGACAAGGTTAAGGAAGTAAAAAAGGGGCTAACTGACAAAATTGAAGCTGTACAGAGTGATCTGGTAAGGCGGGTTCAGGTATAGGAACAAGGGTCTCGTTTATATGAAAAGCAAACAGATACAGAATTCAAGTTAATTAAAACTGATATATATGAGTGCAATAAATGGATTAGAGATAACAATAAAAAATTCGAAGGGGAGGTGAATAATTTAAAAGAAACCATAAACATTGTAGCTGCTGGACAAGGAAGTGTATAATTAGGGTCACCTATGGGCCAAGGATTCCCTACTAAACCCTTTAGTGGAGAGGGCAGATATCATGCAGTGGATTTCATGGCTGCCTGCAAAGACTGTTTTATACCTGGTATGACTGAGTGTGTTAAAATAACATACATAAAAAGGCAGTTAGAAGGAGCAGCTCAAACCTGGGCTAATCAACATACTGAACAATTTGAAGATTTTAAGACATTTGAGACAATGTTTTTGAATAAGTTTTGGGGACAAACGAAGCAGTTGAGGCTACAAAATGATTTTTTGAATGGGCCAGTGTACAAATTTGGGAAGGAAAGCATGAGGGAGTTTTGTGTGAAAGAATTAAACAAATTCATTCATTTGGACTGGCCATTAGGTGTGTTGACTGAGATTTCAACTATGATGAGAAGGTTGCCTCAGTCTTTACAGTGGGAGCTGATTCATAGCCCAAACGATTCTATGGAAGAATTTCTCAATTTCATTGAAAATATGGATAGAGCTCTCTGTTACAGGCCCTTGTATGTTGCACAGAATGATAGAAATCAGGATAAGGGAAACTCTAATAGTTTTAAAGGAAGCAGTGGTAATCGATTGAGGAATGACAGAAATCGTCACAGTAATCATGACAGAAATTGGAGGAATAGACAGCCTGGAGGGAATATGAATTTTGTAGGAAGGAGGGATAGCCTTGAGCAGAGAAGGAGTAATGATGAACAGGGGGAAAGGCATGAGGGACCACCAAACGCTAATTTCGAGAAAAAAACAGTTGGAAAACTAACTGAAGCCTCACTCAAGGTCTGCAGGGGGGCTGGCTACAGTGCAGGGAAAAAGACCAGGCAGGGATGCAATAAAGCAAAGAATCAGTATCATAGGGAAAGTGTAGAATTGGGTATATGTCACATGGATACTATTATAGGAAGTGAAAGGTTTTGGGGGGGGGATACAATAAACACAGAAATTTGCATAGAAGAGAACAAGATAGGCAATGGAATAAAAGCAGATTTTATGATCAATCCAATTTACACATCAAGGAAATGTTTGATAGATATGAAGGGGATCAGCCAATAAATGTTGAAGATAATGTAGGTTTATGCTCACAAAATCTGTTAAAACGATGGAAGAAAATACAGTAATGGTTGTGGGTGCAAATAACAAATATATAAACAGCAATGAAGACAGTTGCAAGGAGGTAGTAGACATGGGTCTAAGTGCATTATTTAATGATGAGAAAATTCATGCAACAAATGAGAAAAGGGGGACTAGAAAGAAAGAGAAGGCATAATGGAAGATATAAAGTAACAAAGTTCAAACCTGGAGACAAAGCATTGGTCAAAACCAAAGAAAAATCAAGTACTCCAGATGGAGAAATTAATATATCACTGATCATTTGTGGTGTCTGAATGTTCTCACCCAAATGCATATAGACTCGTATATCCTGCATCAAGGAAACCATTTGGCTTAAGAAATGTAACCGAATTAAAATTGTATGTTGAAAAATAAAAAAAAATTTCAGATGTATAAAGTACATAATGATTCGCCATGTTTTGTGTGATTGTTATTATTGTGGGGCTATTATGTCAAATTTATATTTATAATTGAGGGACTGTTTGATTAATATGCCTAAGAGAGTTGCACTCTGAGCTTGAGACGGGTGCTGGGGGTGGTGCAGGTTATGAGATGCCCAAATTTAAAGTACTGTTACAATTAGTCTTACAGTTTTCTTAAAATTTATGGCTGCACCAGTGGCACCTGGAGTTGAAACTGGTGCGTGGGGGTAGGATTGTTGCTGCTACAGTCATGTGGTACATTTATTGTAAGAAGACTAGTAGGTCTAAACAGATGTTTGTATTCATATATAATGTATTTTGTGACTGTTATCTGGAGGCTCCACTCGACCAATGCACAGCAGACATATGCTGACCATGGGAAGGTTTACTTTGACTGATCGCTAGGGAAGTTGTGGATCTTTTGTTTGAGCGATGACTCTTTGTGGTAACTGTTTGAATTTTGATAGAATGGCTTGGCTGACGAGAGGAGACACAGCACTGCTGGCTGACATGCTTGAGAGCTGCATTCCAATTAATACGGTTATGGACACAAGGAACTAGCTGAATCACACTGGTAAACTACAGAAACCACTGTGCAGAAGTGGACATGTTACTGTGTGAAACGTGTGCACCCTACAAAGACTAACATGGGCATTTATTTGATATAAATTTGTGTGAATTTTCCGGCCCACTAAGACTCGATATGAAACTATCAAATTGCATGTTAATTTTAAACTGTATGTTTATGCTAGAAACAGTGTTCGGTAATATGTTCGTGTGTTTCTGATAACAGTACCCACACTGATTATAGTAAAATGGGATGGGAGTGTTTGGTGCTACTTCATGTAGCCATTACTAAGGAAATGTCTCCGTGAATTGGGGGTATGTGAGGTTACAAGGGATACTGTAATAGTATAACTAATTTGCTGGATGTGGTAATGTTTACTGTGGAAGAACAGTTGGGGTGTAGCAAGCACAAGTCAATACATTTATGGAGTCACCTTCTTGATAAAGAGAGGAGGCAGCATATAACAGTTTCACATTGAATTACTAAGTTACATAATTGCCTATATCTCAGTGCATAACTTGGTACATATGTTAATAATGTAAGGTGTGCTTGTCTGGCTAATCATTGGATTTGCTGGGTATCTGATCACTGAAATAGGAGTACTCCATAAACATAAGAGCTCTTCAAAATAGTTCAAAACTCAAATTTAAAGCATAGTAGCAGGGATAATATTTTGGACGTTAAACAACATGTTTTATATAAAAATTAAGTTTTAAGGATGTTTGAGAACCTCTGCATAATAAGTTATTGTCTTTTAGGTCGTGGTCTTTGATCATGGTCCATTGGTGCGGTAATGTCGTTGTGGCTAAGGGCCGCCGACATAGTATCACGTGGCCATCAGTTTTTTTGTGGATGTGATTTGGTAAAATAAAAACGTTTTCATTCTGAACTGTTGTCGGTGTAAATCATTTGTGAACGATCGTGATTTAGACAAATACTTGAATTCATTCACTGCTGTACTTAGGCTGGCTGTGCAGAGTTACTATTTACCGAGAAGAGATTAGATCCACCTTTGTAAATTGCAGGGGTTCATTCCTGCCAAGCTCCATGTTATTAGTGGAAGACAGTAAATCTGCGTCAGTGTGTATTTGTGTTACAGTGGCACAAGCTATACTGTCACAAAAAAGCTATACTGTCACAAATCACGCTCTAGAAACATACTTTTGAGTATGAAATCTCTGATCATATTCTCATGATCATCTATAATTACTGATGTGTTACTACTCCAATCCTGTATGCCTGTCATTATCACACCTACCTCATTTGCACTGATAATCTGAGCAGGCCTCTGTCTCATCAGAAGCAGCTTCTTCCAGACCTTTAGCATTTCATTTGGATCTGGTAGTCATCAATAGAGTAACACAATTGTAGAAGACAACACATAAAAATCTCAAAATATTCCAACACAACCAATGGGTAATTACAAGGCACAGATAATTATTTGACTGCAGAAATGCTTTGTAGTGCACAGGCATGTTATTAGTGGTGCATGAAATAGATCCAAACTGGTCAGTTAATTTAAATTGTGAATACAGTTGCAGAGTAGAGTGCCTTCATCTAACCACAAAGCCAAAAAAGTGCGAAGGAATGTATCCTGAGCAGAAAGGCTAAAGGTGAAAGTTGTCTGTAGTTTGTGAGTTGTATACTGAAACTGTGTGTACTGAATTTCTCGTTAACGATCTGAAAACTATTTGACTTCTAAAATTCTGATTACAGATTCACATCTAGAACTGGCAAAGCGTCCACACATTTGAACATGAACTGATTTAAGCAAATTACTTTTTTAGGAATGTGATTTTAATTAATCTGAAATGTACATAACTCTCTGTAAATTAAACTGCATAAAGGAATGATTTACAAGAATACTCACAATGACTAACTGTTATGTAATTTAAATGTGCCCTACTACAAAAACGTATATGACGAATTTACTAAAATTTCATTAATAGGAAACTGTTACTAATATTCTGTCAAAGATGTTCGCTAAGGCCATACAACAAATTCTTATCTTCCAACAGATATTTTGACTCTCCTCTGGCTGCACTGCAATTGATGATCTCAAATCAATCATTGCACAGGAGTTTACCTCCTTATTCTTATTTTATTTAAATTGCTGTTTTAGCAAATAAGTTTCTATTTTTTTCCAGAATTATCAATTATTGTCACTCAAAAGTGCTAGGCATGGCAACACAAATTTTACCAAGCATGTTTCTTTGAACAATGGGGATACACTTTGTGTGAGATTTGTAAATGACAAAGAAAGTGATTTGAAATTCAATCCTTTGCATGACATAAAAGTGAATTCCAACTAATACGAATGACCAGCATGCTCTGCCTCTATATTGTCATGCCAGATAATGTTGTGTCTACAAAATATTTCTGTTACAAACATTTCCTTTCTTGGCTTTGTAATACAACATTATTTATCTAATGTTAACTGGGGAGGGCTAATTAGAATACTGAAACATGATTGGCAGTTCTTCCAGGTTGTCACCAAGTGCTGTTATTGGACGCAATGAAATCCTTGCAGAGCAATAATTATTGAACTTGCACTTGCAGCTAACTGTGCTGTCTCTTAATACAATGATCTTAAAAATTGTTCCTCTTCCTCAGATTACATATCATGGAGTATCTTAAATAGAAATCTCTGTGTGCCACCTCCACTGTTCAAACTGCTTATTCCCCCCTGATTCAGCACCCTCTCTCCAAGACTCCACAACTGCTACTGTGAAGGGCTGCAACTCGATTTGCCTATTACCCACTAGCTTGCTCATACTTTTCTCAATAATGCAACCTCCGTAAACCATAGGCTGTGTACTGCTCATGTATTCAGCATCCAACAGTATTTAAAGTATCAATATTATGAATAAACAGATTATTTTTATTATATTTGCATTAAAAGATGCACCAAGTGGTAATACACCATACGAACTGTTATTTACTTCTATTTCATTTAGTGAATAAGCCTTACAACATGGAGGAAGATGTACCTCCATATTTCGATGTGTGATGCACCTTAACACAAGAGCGTGCAGCAAACTAATGCCTCAGAATGTTTTATGTGAACTCTCTTAAAGTTTTTAAAGAAAACAAACGCTATTAACATTACATATGCGCAGCACTCTGCCACTAGACTGCTCTGAACTTTAGTATATAAGAATAAAAGTAGAGGTGAGATTGTGCCTCCATCAACAGTCAATCATTCTACAGTAATTATATCAACAAAGTGGTCTCTCATTGGGAGAAATATGTTCATTACCATTTGACTGTTTTGAAAAATAAATATGTAGATATGAAGAATAAAGATGTGGAATGTTAATAGTGTTTGTTTTTTAAAAGCTTTAGAGTTTTCACATTACAAATTTGGAGGCATTACTTTTCGGTAGACCCTCATTTGCATCAGTTTATAAGATTCAGGCATAGAACTGCTATTTTATTTGAATGTGTATATATACCCAGCTACCTGTAGAAATAAATGAAGCATGTCTATGATACCAGTGTTCTTTTTTTCCTTACAAATCCTCCTGTATGCTAGTGTAGTCTTATAGTATTCATGATGATTGGATTAACAAAATAACCTCTTCACTAGGACTTGGTAGTAATTGAATAGTGGTGGTGGTGGTTAGTGTTTAACGTCCCGTCGACAACGAGGTCATTAGAGACGGAGCGCAAGCTCAGGTTAGGGAAGGATTGGGAAGGAAATCGGCCGTGCCCTTTCAAAGGAACCATCTCGGCATTTGCCTGAAACGATTTAGGGAAATCACGGAAAACCTAAATCAGGATGGCCAGAGACGGGATTGAACCGTCGTCCTCCCGAATGCGAGTCCAGTGTGCTAACCACTGCGCCACCTCGCTCGGTAATTGAATAGTCTGAGGATACTTTGGAAAAGCAGAATAACAGGAATGGGTCACTACTGCGAAGCAGTTACAGTTTGATTGTCGTTGGTTCACGACTACAGGAAGAATAACATTCTCACGTCCCTGCTAGTGCTTCCAGATCGTCTTCAATTAGAGAATGTATACATATATTTTCAAAAACAACGTTCCAGCCCAAGTACCACTTACTCAATGAAATACTTTCAAGTGTTGATGGTATTACTTATAAGACTTTCATCCAAAGTCATGGTGTCCCAGTTCAAAAAATGGCTCTGAGCACTATGGGACTCAACTTCTGAGGTCATCAGTCCCCTAGAACTTAGAACTACTTAAACTTAATTAACCTAAGGACATCACACACATCCATGCACGACACAGGATTCGAACCTGTGACCGTAATGGTCGCGCGGTTCCAGACTGAAGCGCCTAGAACTGCTCGGCCACTCTGGCGGCATGGTGTCCCAGTACCTCAAAGATTAAAACCTAATCCAGTGTTCATATTCGACGATGTCATAGTGAAAAACGACCACCATATACATAAATATTTCTGCTCCAGCCATGAAAGAGATCTTTTTTTTTTTAATCTATGCCAGAATATTCAAGGATCCCAAAGTAACCGGTAGAAGGTTATCTGAACCTCAATATTGTCTTAAACAATTTAATACCAATTTAAAACATATTTACCATTCACATATAAGATCTGACATTACATCTGATGAATTTACAACTTTATGTAGAGATCTGTAGGATCGCTCATACTATAGTTTTTTAGTTATTGATAAAATGATGCAGATTAATGTAGGTCCACAGCGTTGGAGCCTTCAGGATGTTTTTAAAAGATAATTGTGTGTTTGTGTGTGCATAGATACACTGAAACGCCAAAGAAATTGTATAGTCATACATATTCAAGTACAGAGATACGTAAACAGACAGAATGCGGCGCTGCGGTCGGCAACGCCTATATAAGACAACACGTGCCTGGCGCAATTGTTAGATCAGTTACTGCTGCTACAGTGGCAGGTTATCAAGATTTAAGTGAGTTTGGGCGTGGTGTTATAGCCGGTGCATGAGCGATGGGACACAGCATCTCTGAGGTAGCGATGTAGTGGGGATTTTCCTGTATGACCATTTCATGAGTGAACCGTGAATATCAGGAATCTGGTAAAACATCAAATCTCTGACATCGCTGTGGCCAGAAAAAGGTCCTGCAAGAAAGGGACCAGCAACGACTAAAGAGAATCGTTCAACGTGACAAAAGTGCAATCCCTCCGCAAATTGCTGCAGATTTCAATGCTGTGTGATCAACAAGTGTCAGCGTGTGAACCATTCAGCAAAACATCATCTATATGGGCTTTCGGGGCTGAAGGCCCACTCATGTACCCTTCATGACTACATGACTCAAAGCTTTACACCTCGTCTGGGCATGTCAACACGGACTATGAACTCTTGATGACTGGATACATGTTGTGTGGTCAGATGAGTCTCATTTCAAATTGTATAGAGTAGATAGACATGTATGGGTATGGAGACAACATCATAAATCCATGGGCCCTGCATGTCACCAGGGGACTGTTCAAGCTGGTGGAAGCTTTGTAATGGTGTGGGGTGTGTGCAATAGGAGTGCTATGAGAACCCTGATATGTCTACATACGACTCTGACAGGTGAAACATACGTAAGCATCCTGTCTGATTTCCTACATCCATCATGTCCATTGTGCACTTCGACAATTCCAGCAGGACAATGCGACACCCCAAACGTCCAGAATTGCTACAGAGTGGCTCCAAAAACACACTTCTGAGCTTTTAAACACTTCCGCTGACCACCAGACTCCCTAGACATGAACATTATTGAGTATATCTAGAATGCCTTGCAACATGCTGTTCAAAAGAGATCTCTGCCCACTCGTACTCTTATGGATTTATGGACAGCCCTCAGTATTTATTGTGTCAGTTCCCTCCAGCACTACTTCAGACATTAGTTGAGTCCATGTCACATCGTGTTGTGGCACTTCTGCATGCTCGTCCTGGACAGTATTAGGCAGGTGTACCAGTTTCATTGTGTTTTCAGTGTATGTATACAGAAATGACAGACTAATTATGTCATTATACTTTATGTTATGAAGAATTTTGTAAGATCGTCCTCCTACAGTGCATCTAAGAGGGAAACTCAGAATATTCGTCTATACCATCACGTGAAAATAAGAACACTCAGTGACAGTATTAAACGTCATACTCTTAGATCTGAAGCACTAAAAAAAGTATCATGCAGCTAAATACCTATTCACAGGCCATTGTGAAACTAATCAACGAATTAACTGCAAGGTTTGATGCAACTGAAAAGAAGACAAGGAAGTTAACTACACAGATTAAAGTAATTGAAAAGAAGGCAAACAGGAATGTGTATGAGTTGTATACTGTTCCAAAGTCTTCTTAGTCTCAAACAACTTGTCAATAAAACATAAAGTCGATGAACCACATATGGCTACCCGAGAGAAACTGTGAATGTTGAAATTGGGTATTTCAGAAAGAGACGAATCGCTCAGAGACATATTTAGTTTTGAAACTTCCTGGCAGATTAAAACTGTGTGCCAGACCGAGAATTGAACTCGGTCCCGAGTTTTAATCTACCAGGAAGTTTCATATCAGTGCACACTCCGCTGCAAAGTGTAAATCTCATTCTGGAAACATTTAGTTTTGTCACAAAACCTGTTGAATGACTATTGGCGGTTAAAAAAGAGGTGGAAGAATATGCCAATGGTGATTTCATTAACCATTACAGTGATAGTCAGAAAGATAGAACTTACAAAATAAGGAAAAACCATATATGCTGGACACTCATCGTTGAACCGAGAGTGCAATACAGATTGGTGACTGAGAATTTATAAGAATGCCTGGGCTACTGAATCTAATATTCTTAAAAACTAGAAACTAGACAGCTATTCTCCAAAATTTATTCAAAATTATGGTCAGAAATTATATAGGATGGAGGGATTTAAGGGGGCCAATGGAGTACCAGCAAAATTCATTAAGAGTTGAAAATAGAAAAAACGTTATTAAAAGTATGTAAGCAGACGTACTTGGCAGTGATATTAACGACTTTCAGAATAAGAAAATTAACCACAGATCCCAACAAATACACTTATTACGACGAGCCCAACAAAATAGTTGAAAGATTGCAGCTGCTCAAGCATCATCTGCAACTGAGAATATAGCACATCTGAATGAAAACATTTCTGTAATTTCTGCACTTCAGAGCACAGAGAAAGACATATCATCGAATAATTATGGAGACAATTGTTCAAGAACTCTATAAACCAGCATGCAAGGAGTTCTCACTTAGGCAGGATACAATTTGAGTTTAGGATGACTTATGGCAAGGGGATCTTGTAGATCATGGGGAATAAAGATTTAAAATACATTTTGGTGGTCATTGATGTGTACTCGAATTTTGCCTAGGCTCTACACGTCAAAACAAAGACAGATAAGCCATTTGCACAGGTGTCTGAGAAATTGCTGCAGACAGGAAGCAGCCACATCCCTTATAATCTACGTGCAGATAATGGTGGCGAGGTCTATAATAGATATTTCAAGACAGAAATGGAACAGTATGGAATATGTCACTACTCAACATTCTCTTAGTTGGAAGTATGTATAATGGAGAATTTGAACCAAATGATAAAAGGGCAAAAATGTGGATGTGTTTTAAGTAGTAGGGCAATTGGGTTTCTGAGACAGTTTGTTATTGCAGGTTGCATACATTCAGGGGCAAGAATGCATTCAGGACTAAGCACACATTCAGGGGCAAATTTTATTGTTTTATTAAGTTGAGCAATTACTCAGCTACGTCGTTTATGGTCCCCTGGTGGTTGATTTATGGCCTCCTAGGGATAACCTGTCCTTCTGAGAACCCATTCCCCACACCTTTCTGCCTCCCACTTCTTCTCTCCTACTCCTCTCCCCCCTCGTCAATACAAACACACCTTTGATATAAAATTAACTGACTAATTAATTAATTTGTCAATTAAATAATTAGTCACTTAATTCGATACCAAAAGTGTAGTTGTAAAGGTCAGAGGGTGGGGAGAGGGGTGGTAGAGGGGGAGGGGTGTGGGTTCTCAGAAAGACAGCTTATCCCCGGGGGCCATGAATCAATCCCCAGGGGGTCATAAACTACTTAGCTGAACAATAGCTTAAGGTCATAAATCTATAAAGTTTGCTTCTGCATGTGTGCTTCTCCCTGAATTTATGGAACCTACACTAACCAGTTGTCTCAGAAACTCTGTTGCCCTACTACTATGATGACCTGGTGGTGGCAGCAGTGCAACTTGCTACATGGAATTGGGTGGTCTCCACCACATTCCAGCCAACAGTTTACAATTAGTTTATTCGATAAGTTCAATTCATGTTGGCAGTGAAATAACTATATGGTGCAGTGTAAAACGATAGTGTGAAGTGTTATGTGTGCTTAATAAACAGTTGTGGGTATTTTATATTACATTATAAAGAATTTGAACTACAACTACCTATTGTTTCTGACGAAATTTTTGAAAGGAGGCTGCATCTTTATGTGAATGTTTTTGATATAAAAATAGACGGTTTGAACTCATAGTTAAATAGTTCATAAGTTGCGAATACAAAAGCGGAATTGAATCTACAGATTGATAATCTCCATGCAATAGTATAAAGTGTTCATGCTAGAACTGAGAATGCGCATTCGCAATTAGAAATTCATATTCGCTTAACATCAGTACACACACACACACACACACACACACACACACACATATATATATATATATATATATATATATATATATATATATATATATATATATATATGTACTGATGTTAAGCGAACACTTAGAGTTTTAAAATACAAATGAAAGACGAAACTGACAAAAAACAATAAAATAATAAGAATAGAGTTTTTTGACCAAACTGACATAGTTCATGAAGGGTTTTTGGAGCCTATCAACGAAGTATTATCAGATGCTGAAGAGGAATAGGAAAAACAGAAAATGGGTTTAAAACTATATTTAATGATACTGAAGAATGACACAAAGAATTTAAAATCCAAGTTACAAGAAAATTCTAGAATTACTAGATCTAGGGCCTTTCGCTGAAATATGGGGAGCGTTTAGGAAATATATAGAGTGACACTTCAACTGAAGAAAGTATGTTGACGAACATATTAGCGAAAGTCACCTCATCATGGTACTTATTAGTAGAATACCCTTGTATGGTAGGTAAAAAATGATGGAAAGAGAATGATCAAGGGCTAGTGCTATACCTGGAGCAATTAAATATATTTGATAACACTAGGGAAGATGACAGGTTAGGAGTAACAGAGAAGGGTACCATTAGGAAAGTAACTCAGAGCAAAGAAGGAGAAATAATTGTCAGATCAATAGACAAAACCCTGATGCCTGGGCAAGAGGATATAATGCACATGGTTCAGAAATGCTTAGGGCACAGGAGAATCAGTTTGTAAGGGAAAACCCACATCCCACAGGGGAAGTGATTATTCAAAAATTCGGGAAACTAATGTTGACCCGAGGTAAGGGCCGATATGTGGGACATGAAACAATGAATAATAGTTAGCCTGTAGTTATAAACTTAATTTAATATGATGAAATAAGGAGTTCACAGCATAATTTGGTTTTGGAAAACATTAAGGTTGGAAATACCATCCATAGGGAATCCATAACCAAGGGCATGATTTAGGAGCCGTCAGTGAACGTTATTCTAGATTCTGGGAGTGATGTTAGATAATTGCCAAAGAACTTTACAGGTCTAAACGTAAATAATGGGACTGTCCCATCAAAATGGTTAAAGGACTCAAAGTTGTAGGTATCACAGTGTGTAAAGCATTTTACTATTATTATATATCGACCAGCTTCGAACATATAATGCACAAAAGATTTAAAAAGCTCTCTTTAGCCTACAAAGCTATGATAAAGGCATGGTTGTTCCATTTGTGAATTCAGAAAAAAAAGAACTGGTTATGCTAAATGCCCATGTTTAGGTAGTTGTTTCAGAAAACTTACTGTTGAAAACGGAACATAGTGATCACTTCACACAGAGGAGGGAATAGTAAACAAATAGAACAAGTGTAATTCACGAAACAGGGATGAAAGATACGAATTAAAAGAACTGTTCTTAGAATTTAGCACAATGTTCTTGGTGAACCTGAGGTTATCAGGGAATACAAGTGTAAATTAAAAATCATGAACCCAGATTTGTTCTTTAAATGTGTATCCCCTATACCATTAACTTGAAGAAAGCAGCTGTGAGTGAAATCACGAAAATGATAGCTCATGAAATTGTTGGAAGGTCATAAAATATTTTTCATATTCCATTATTAGCAGTAAAGAAACCAGGAGGGGGGTGTACATTTGGTTGATGCTATGGCATTAAACAAAATTATCGAAATGCAAGAGTTCGCTATATCTGGAAGATATTTCAGTTGAACTTGAATCGTCAAAGTATATTAGTGCACGGATCCTAACGCCAGATATGGATAAGTGCGTTTGCAACAGGATTAAAGAGAGTATGCAGCATTCCTTTTTGAAGACAGGTCCCTCCAATTCACGGTGCTGCCCTTGGGTTTAAGTATTCTGGCTGCTGTTTTTATTTGAGCATTAGACTTAGCTCATAGGGAACCTATTACAAAAATTGGTTGCTGATGATTAATAATAAATCAGACTTCAAATGAATATATGGTAGTATTAAAGGAAGTATTTGTGAAGATGAAAGAGAAAGAATCAAAATTAAGCAGTCCAAATCATTTTTGAAAACGCATCAAGTGAGATTTCTAGGTTATATTATACACAGTAGAGGGCCAAAGGCTGACCCATCTGGGTGTGGTTGCAATTTTCCAATGCACTAGTACAAGAAACAGAAACAGAAACAGGTAAAGTGATTTTTGGGAATCGTAGAACTTTTTAAGTGATTTTTACAGGGAACTTACTTGACCAGTCCTATCACTAGACTTGCAATGTGGCACTGAGGGGGGGGGGGGGACACAAGAAGAAAACATTTATAATAGTATAAAGTGAGAACTAATAAATGCACTAATTTTGATCCATCCCAGTTCTGAGTAAGTGTTAAAGTTGACAACAGATAGTGCAGATTGTGGAACACCATGTGAAATTTTCCATTGGGAATTATGTGATGAGCAATATTTACACCATACAATTGTTTTTGCAACCTGTGTTTTTAATAAACATTAGAGGATCCATTACCCAACAGCAAAGTACTTCAAAGATTATGGTGTGTACTAACAGATAGGAAACAATAGTTTACACAGATCATGAAGCATTAACATTTCTGATGGGCTGTCACTTTCTGCACCATACATTGATGTGATGGAAGCTGTCTTCAAGAATTTGAATATGAAGTGCATTACATGAAAGCTTCACAGAATGTTGGTCTTCATACCACATCTCAGGTTCCTATGGGCATAAGCGATACAAAAACCACCAAAGGACTGGGAACCATATAGGAACTATATTTATAAATACTGGAAATCACTTCCAGTGGGTCACATAGCTTCCTGCTGCCATAAAATCTGAGCAAATGAATGATTCACAGTTAGAAAAAATAATTCAGGCAATAATGGAAGGGAAAGACAAGAACAATCCACTTAGGCAATAATGGAAGGGAAAGACAAGAACAATCCACTTAAACTATGGATGATATATAAAGATGTGCTTTACTGAAAAGTTTCCCATCTAGAATTGTCTTATAAAATCTGTATATCTTATTCAGCAGTTCAAGAATTAATTATATAAAAAATACATGAATGCAGGCTATGACCATTTTGGAGTGAGGAAATATGTTAAACATTTGATGAAATATTATTATTTTAACAACATAACAAGAATCGTGAGATCAGTATTAAACATGTCAAAAGGTGCAGTGTTAGCTATAATCTATCATTCCAAAATTATTGTGAGATTTAGTAGCAGTGGATTATTTTGGACCACTTCCCAGAAGTCTGAGAGGTGTTACATACACACTTTTTACTAGAGAATCATGGTCGAAGCATGTGGAGTTGTGTAAATTAAAAAAGACCATTGTGCAGGGAGCTGTTTGAAGTTTAACTCATGACTACTTTATACATTGGCAAGTTCCTAAAAGATTACTATGTGGTAACATCAGTGTATTTTTAAGCAAACCAGTTCAAAGAGATGTTATGTCATATGATATTAAACATGTACTAATATCCAAAATCCACAAGCAAATCCTGTAGTACATACAACAAAAGAATTGGGTCATCTCTGTAGAATATACCATTGCTCAAAATATTCTAGGTGGATCAGCTGATTGTCAAATTTGGGAAAACTTTGAATGAGCTGCCTCACTTGAATGTAGGATTGGCCCTCTTTAAGATAGTAGGTGAAAAGGTAATAAGGGAATCATTACTTTTATTAATAGCCTGGTTGCCTAATGAAGGTAATCAGATGATCATACAAAGTAATCTAGTGCATGTCTTTGGTTCAAAAAGCTGTACAAAGACTGTCTAAACACAACCAGCATGCTACAGAACCAACATTTCAGACAGGCGATTTAGTAATGGTCAAAATTCACTCTGAAAGTTCAACATAGAGTAAAAAACAAAGCCTAGTATTACAAGCTATTTATTCTGTGTTAGAAATAACACTCACTTACGATTGTGGAAATCTGTTAAGAATTTAATTAATATAATGTGTTTGAGTTCTATACTATGGCTAAACGAATTTATGTATTAATACTACGAAAGGTGGTTACTTAAATTTTACTCAAAATGCTGTCATTTCAAAAGAAAGTATATAGTGACAGTTTTGTGACCTGTAACGCTAGGATTGCCAGTCGGAAATGTGATGTAAACAGACTATCCAAAGCTGCCACACTGCTGTTCTTACTGCCTCAGAAAATATAGGTAAGAAGACGGCAAAATTAAATTGAAAGCATATAAGGTAATTCAAACCAAGTAAAGGAATTCAATGCCATGAGCAAGTATCTGTCATACATTACATTCAAGCAGAAGAGCTATGACAACACCATCATCAATGTCCATCTCCTACTGAAGACACCACAGATGACAAAAAAGATGAGTTTTAGGAAGTGCTAAATAGCATTATGAAGAAGTCCAAATAAGAAACATACAGGAACTTCTAACTGATTTTTGTCATCGAAGCAGGAAAAGAAAATATTTATTCTCTGACCACAGTACAGCTTGTACAAACTAACCAATAATAACAGCTTCAGGATGATTAAATTTTCCGCTACAACGAATATGGTTATCAGCTCAACATCATTCCCACACAAGAAAATTCATCTAAGAAATGGTGCTCACTGTATGGTAAAATAGTATGTCAGATATATCATGTAATGGTAGACATGTAGAGCAACCAAATAGTGAGAGATATTAGAGTGCCAAGAGGCTGGAGTGTAGAACTGACGATTTCTCGATGCAAGCAATACTAGGCTAGAAATAAGATGCTGCTCTGCCTGTGTTGTTCAGAAGTATGATACACTGTGTCTTTGGACATGCATGGATGTCTGAAGAAGCATTGTATCATTCTCCTTACCAACACAGGGATTGCAATATCGTATTTATCCGCCAATGTAATGTGTCATGCATGCATGTCCAAAGGATCATTTGCAACATGCTTCTTAACAAAACAGGCACTGCAATATCGTATTTATCTGCCGATATCAGCAGCGACTCTCAACTAAAATGTCCTCCCCTGTACTAAGTCGTGCACAGATAGCCAAAGTTGTTAAGAGGACTGCTCACGTAAAGCAGGAAATCTGGGCTCGAGTCCTTGTCTGGCTCAAATTTAATTGTCGTCATTCCCTTATACAGCCGATGGTTTTCATATTAGTAACTATGAGTGCATTTCACATAGACTTAGAAAAGTTCTGTTTTGCTAAAAGGAAACCCAGAGTCTCATGTAGCAAAACTAAAAAGTGAGAAAAATGTAAAGAATTTTAATTAGAAGTAAACAACCGTTTAGATGTGCTACATAATGAAGAAGATGTGGAGAAAGTGTGGCACAGTGTGAAGACAGGAATGGCAGAAAATGTTAATTAAATGCTGGTTAGGAAGAAAACAATAAAGGGGAAAAGATGATGGTTTAATGAGCAAAGTGGAGACACAGTTAAGAGGAGCAAGAAAGCGTGTGAGCTATGGCTACAGGATGCAGGTAATAGGACACTGATTGTAACGTATCTAGGTGTGAGCAGAGTGCTGTGAAGAGTACTGAGAAGTGAAAAGAGAAAATACCTAAAACATGTTCTTGAAAATGTGGAACTGCATAACGGAAAAACAAATTGTAGAACATTTTTTCTACATGTGAAAACAGCAAGAAAAAGGTTCGACATAAGAAATCAGTACATCAGTCACAAAAATGGAAATGTGATCATGGATACTGAAAATGTGGAACTGCATAACCGAAAAACAAATTGTAGAACATTTTTTCTACATGTGAAAACAGCAAGAAGAAGGTTCGACGTAAGACATCAGTACATCAGTCACAAAAATGGAAATGTGATCATGGATACTGAATTGGTCTTATAGCGATGGAAAGAATATTTTTACGAACTATTCAACTACACTAACTGAGAGTTACAGTTTAGTGAAGATAAAAAGAATCTAATTAGACAGAGATTGACATTAGATGTATGACATAGTGAAAGCTATAAAGAAGATGAAAAGCAAAATAAAGCGCCTGATGAGGATAAGGTATATGCAGAAACGTTGAAGTACAATATGAAGGAAGAAGACTAGAGGCTGAGCTGTGCCAACTCATCCACTTCATTTGGAAGATTGAAACGCTGCCCAACAGATGATAGATAGCTGTCATTTGTCCAATACACAAGAAAGGAAGCAAGATGAATTACTCTAACTACCAAGGAATGAGGTTACTTAACGTCGTGTTAAAGATCGTTTCTGCAATTATTTTAAAATACTATAACAATTCGCAGAAAACGTCATGGCAGAATAACAGACTAGATTCCGCCCAAACCGTGTTTTTGTTCTCAGGTAAGTTCTTGTGACATACTGGGAAAAGAAAAACCCAGGTACTGTTCATAGATTCTGAAAGACCTTACAGCAGTTTTCATTGAGATTGCCTCTATAAAAATTTGAAGGGGTTCCGAATACCAAATAAACAATTGAAATGATTAGAGCAGAGTGAATCAAGAGAAACATTAAGAACTGGAAGACCAGGCTCAGAACATTTTCACATTTGAACGGGATTAAGACAGGGACATTTACTGTCATACATAATGTTTAATCTCATCCTGGAGAAAGTCGTAGTGGGAGCAAAGTTGAAGGGTATAATGGGTTGTGAATGGAAGGCGGCACGTTTCAGTAGCTTACGTGGGCGATATTGCGTTAATCAGCGGGAGTGAACACGATCTTCAGGAGATGTAAAAAATGTCGCCATATCAGCAAGTAAAGCAGGACTACTCAAAAAAAGAACACATGCTAGTAGGCAGAACTAAATATGAACAAGAGCACCTCACAGTTGATGGAGACAAGCTCAGGTCTGTTGATCAGTTCAAGTAGCTAGGAAGTTGGTAAATTGTTATAATCAAATACTGACAGATGTAAATAAAAGAATTTCTGCTAGCTCCAGATGTCTGTATGCTCTCAGAGATATGTTCAAGTCTAAAGCCATATCACATGCCGTGAAAATGAACTACAGTGCCGTTATTCACCCCATTGTGTTCTACATATCAGAAAGCTGAAGATGCAAAAGCTTCTAACATTTGATAGAACGTGGAAGAGAAGTATCTGGTGCCCAGTGAGAGACGGAGATACTTGGAGAGCAAGAAAGAATCATGAAATTTATGAGATCATGTACCAGGCCAAAGTTTTGCAATATCAAATAGAGTAAATGATTCCAACTCCGTATTACAGTGACCTACTTCTTCAACAAGCTTTCATTGCCCACATTACAACAAAAATACTTAGGCCAAGAAACAGATCGGAATGCGATGTAAAGAAAAATGTGGAGACTCTGAATGTAGGTAATTGGTGGGAAACAGCAACAGACAGAATGCAGTGGACACTGATTGTTGACGCAGAGCATGAACAACAGGGTGGGTGTTTATTGGATATGTAATTGAGTAAAGGCAACTAGTTTAAATTTATGTATTATTAATGCTGAAATATATGACAGTGGTGTAATATTCTACAATATTTATTATCTTACAAACCATTTCTCGGTTGTTATGCCTTCTTTAGGTACAACTCTCCTAGAAAATGGACTCGAAGGAAAAATGAAAAATGTCTCTGTTTCTTGACCTCATATCTGCCTTTCAGTCCATTTCAGAAAAGGGTCTCCTACAAAACTCAGCAAACTACATCATGTTACAAACACACTCTGACAAAAACGTCTGCTTAACAATAGTCCTTCTAAATACAGCATTAAAATTCCATAAACTTCACACTCACTTGTCACAGGGTATTGCCCTATATCAAAGTCTTTTCAACTAGTACATTTTGGACCTTCCAAAAATCATAGCTCATGAACTGATATACACTAACGAAATAGTCATTCTGATCCTGGGGCGTCCGCAGCTTGTGGTCTAGTGACGAGCTTCGCTGCCTCTGGATCATGGGATCCTGGGTTCGATTCTCGGCCTGTTTGGGGATTTTCTCTGCCTGGGGACTGGGTGTTTGTGTTGTCCTCATCATTTCATAATCGTCATCATCATTCGTGATAGTGGCTAGATTGGACTGTGTAAGAACTAGGACTTCATACATGTGCTGAAGACTGCGCAGTTGAGCATCACTCAAACCAAACATCATCATCATCATCATCATCTGATCCTGGGGTAATGCCTTAGTCTTCGATCAAACATAGCCACTGGTTAAATTTTGTATAAAAGCGTCAGATTGGTGTCCAAAAACTTCCAGTCAAAGAAGTCACACCCCATCTGCCAATAGCCTTGTCAAAGAGGGAGCAGGAGTGAATAGTGGCTCAGGACATTCTCTTACCCTTGGCATGGGCCAATCCTCCTAAAAGAAAGAAAAATCAGCAGTGATCAATGGCATCAATATCCAGAAGACAATGGAAACCACAGCATTACAGACATGTAACTTGTATCATCAGGATATATGACTTGTATTTGAAAAAGTGTCATGATGCCCTCTTCATTACCAATACATTCTGGATTTGTCCCCCATTCATGTGTCCAAGGAGAATGTGACAAAAAAAAAGATTAAATAATCAACGAAACCATAACACTGTACGAGTTGTAGTGTGGTATGTCAGGAGTCTGAATGTGCTAAGGAAGCTAGAAAACTGAAAAGGAAAATCCAGGCGTCAGTGAAGTGAAATGGAAAAAAGATAATGATTTCTGGTCAGAAAAATATGGGGTAATATCAACAGTAGCAGAAAATGGTGTGATGGAAGTAGGACTTGTGATGAATATAAAGGTAGGGCAAAAAGTGAGGATAGGATTATTGTCATCATAATCGATAGCAAAGCGACACCAACAACAGTAGTTCAGGCATACAAGTTGTTGTCACCAGCAAAAAACTGACAGAAAAACTAACTGAGTGCTTTAACAAATTTCAGCAAGTAATAACAAACACATTGTTCAAAAACCACAAACGGAGGAGATACACTTGAAGACGGTCAGGAGATACAGGAAGATTTTAGCTAAATTGAATGATGGTCAGACAGAGATTCCAAATCAGGTATTGGATTGAAAGGCATACCCAGGAGAGATATACACTATGATCACAATTTAGTCATGGTTAAGAGTAATCTGAAGATTAAGAAACTCGTCTGTAGGAATCAGTGTGTAAAGAACTGGGATAGAGAAGTATGGAGCAATGAAGAGATGCAGCTGAAGTTCTCCAAGTCTGTAGATACTGTGATACTGAATACCATAGCAAGTAATTCAGTTGAAGACAAATGAACACCTCTATATGGGGCAGTTGCATAAGTTGGACAGACAGAGATAGGTACAAGGAAGATAACTGCAAAGAAACTTTGGGTAGCCGGAGAAACATTTCAATTCATAGACAAAAGAAGGAAATATAAAAATGTTCTGGAAAACACATAATTATAGCAATATGTTACTTAGGAATGAAATCAATAAGAAGTGACAATAAGAAGACAAGAGAAATGGCTACAGGAAAAGTGCAAAGAAATCGGAAAAGAAATGGTCAACACAAGGACTGATTCAGTATATAGAAAATTCAAAACAACCATAGGTAAAATTAAAAGCAAACGTCTCTAATTTAAGTGTGCAAGAGGGATTTCACTGTTAAGTACGCAGAAGAGAGCAGATAGGTGGACGGAGAATGCAGAAAGCTTCTATAAGAGGGAAGAACTGTGTGATGTCGTGATTGATGGAGAAATAGAAGTCGATACATAAGACATAAGGGATCCAATGTTTGAAGAGCTTTGGAACACTTACAACCAAATAAGGCGAAATTAACAGGTAACATAACTTCAGAATTTCTGTAATGATTTGGAGAAGTGGTAACCAAATGATTATTCAAACTGATTTGTAAAATTTGTGTTTCTGCAAAAACACCATATATACATCAGATTTTCAGAAAAATATCATCCACACAATTTCGATAAGGGGAAAGAATTGCGAGAATTATCGCACCTAACAGCTCATCCATCCAAGCTGCCGACGAGACCAGTATACAGAAGAATGTAAAAGAAAATTGAGGATATGTGATGGTCAGTTTGGCCTTAAGAAAGGTAAGGGCACAAGAGAGGCAGTTCTGATGTTACACTTGGTAATGGAAGCAAGAATTAAGAAACAATAAAGCATATTCATAAGATCTGTCACTCTAGAAAAAACGTTCGTGATTATAAGATGATACAAGGTGTTCGAAATTCTCTGGAATATAGGTGTAAGCTGAAGGGAAAGACAGGTAAAACGCAATATGTACAGCACCTTATCCGGCTAAATATGAATGGAAGACCAGAAGAAAACAAGTATGTTTTGTCCACAACTGAGAAGAACTGATTTGGTAGAAATTCAGCTGTGTGTGACTTAGACAGCATGAACATTTTCATGGGTGGAGGTACATCAGTATTAGAAATGTGACTCATTTGAAGAGTTTCGAATGACATAGACAAATTAAATCATCCAACCCCTTCTGAAGTAATATGGGTCAAATCAACCAAAAATTGAGTGTTTTAGGAAACTGCTCAAAGATATGAACTGGAAAGATGTTTTTAGTGCTCTTGACATCAATGAAAAACATAACACATTCATGAACAATGTCAGTACCATGTTTGAAATCTGTTTTCCTCTAAAAGTTACTCAAATTAAACAGAAGTCTATAATAAAACCATGGATCACACAAGGAATAAAGATTTCCTGTAAGACAAAAAGGAAAATGTATCTGTCGACGAAGAATTCAAGGAATACTGTAAAATATTAAAAAAATTAATTCAGACATCTAAACAAATGCACTACGAGAAGAAGATAGCAATGTCAGGGAACAAAATAAAAACAATATGGGATATAGTGAAAGAGGAGACTGGTAGAACCAGAAAGGAACAGGAGCAAATAGCACTAAGGGTAGATGTCACATTAGTAACAGATGGGCATAGTGTGGCAAATCTATTTAACAAGTACTTTATATCCGTTACTGATAGAATCAGTAAATAATGCCCTTGAATATCTGAAACTAGCCTTTACAAATAGCTTCAGGTACATGAATATGTCACTCACTTCACCAAAAGAAATAACTTCCATAATAAAATCTTTAAAAACAAAGCATTCTAGTGGTTACGATGAAATATCAACAAAGTTAATTAAGGCATGTTCTTGTGAGTTTAGTACAATTCTAAGTTACTTGTGTAACCAGTCAATTATAACTGGGACATTTCCTGACTGGCTGAAATATGCAGATGTTAAGCCACTATTGAAGAAAGGGGATAAAGAGATGCCATCAAACTACAGACCGATTTCACTTTTGCCTGCATTCTCAAAAATTTTAGAAAAAGTAAGGTACAGGCAGCTTCTCAACCATCTGACCACAAATAACATACACTCCTGGAAATGGAAAAAAGAACACATTGACACCGGTGTGTCAGACCCACCATACTTGCTCCGGACACTGCGAGAGGGCTGTACAAGCAATGATCACACGCACGGCACAGCGGACACACCAGGAACCGCGGTGTTGGCCGTCGAATGGCGCTAGCTGCGCAGCATTTGTGCACCGCCGCCGTCAGTGTCAGCCAGTTTGCCGTGGCATACGGAGCTCCACCGCAGTCTTTAACACTGGTAGCATGCCGCGACAGCGTGGACGTGAACCGTATGTGCAGTTGACGGACTTTGAGCGAGGGCGTATAGTGGGCATGCGGGAGGACGGGTGGACGTACCGCCGAATTGCTCAACACGTGGGGCGTGAGGTCTCCACAGTACATCGATGTTGTCGCCAGTGGTCGGCGGAAGGTGCACGTGCCCGTCGACCTGGGACCGGACCACAGCGACGCACGGATGCACGCCAAGACCGTAGGATCCTATGCAGTGCCGTAGGGGACCGCACCGCCACTTCCCAGCAAATTAGGGACACTGTTGCTCCTGGGGTATCGGCGAGGACCATTCGCAACCGTCTCCATGAAGCTGGGCTACGGTCCCGCACACCGTTAGGCCGTCTTCCGCTCACGCCCCAACATCGTGCAGCCCGCCTCCAGTGGTGTCGCGACAGGCGTGAATGGAGGGACGAATGGAGACGTGTCGTCTTCAGCGGTGAGAGTCGCTTCTGCCTTGGCGCCGTGCAGGTGAGCGCCACAATCAGGACTGCATACGACCGAGGCACACAGGGCCAACACCCGGCATCATGGTGTGGGGAGCGATCTCCTACACTGGCCGTACACCACTGGTGATCGTCGAGGGGACACTGAATAGTGCACGGTACATCCAAACCGTCATCGAACCCATCGTTCTACCATTCCTAGACCGGCAAGGGAACTTGCTGTTCCAACAGGACAATGCACGTCCGCATGTATCCCGTGCCACCCAACGTGCTCTAGAAGGTGTAAGTCAACTACCCTGGCCAGCAAGATCTCCGGATCTGTCCCCCATTGAGCATGTTTGGGACTGGATGAAGCGTCGTCTCACGCGGTCTGCACGTCCAGCACGAACGCTGGTCCAACTGAGGCGCCAGGTGGAAATGGCATGGCAAGCCGTTCCACAGGACTACATCCAGCATCTCTACGATCGTCTCCATGGGAGAATAGCAGCCTGCATTGCTGTGAAAGGTGGATATACACTGTACTAGTGCCGACATTGTGCATGCTCTGTTGCCTGTGTCTATGTGCCTGTGGTTCTGTTAGTGTGATCACGTGATGTATCTGACCCCAGGAATGTGTCAATAAAGTTTCCCCTTCCTGGGACAATGAATTCACGGTGTTCTTATTTCAATTTCCAGGAGTGTATTATCAAGAACACAGTTTGGTTTTCTGAAGGGTTCTGATATCGAAAAGACTATTTACACCTACAGTGAAAATGTACTTAATTCATTAAATAACAAGTTACAAGCAGCAGGTATTTTCTGTGATTTGTCAAAGGCATTCGATTGTGTAAACCACAAAATCCTTTTAAATAAATTAGAATTCTATGGTGTCACGGGCAGTGCTGCAAAATGGTTCAAGTCATACCTCGCTAACAGGAAACAAAGGGTGTCAGTGCAAGGGACTAGTGAATTAAGTCATCAGTCATCATCAGAATGGGACGAAATTACATGTGGTGTCTCACAAGGATCCATCTTAGGGCCATTGCTTTTTCTTGTGTACATTAATGATCTCTCATCAGTTACACTGCCAGAAGCAGAGTTCGTTTTATTTGCAGATGACACAAGTATTGCAAAAAATTGTATGTTGAGTGTAGTTCTAGAAAGATCTGCTAATGATATTTTCATGGATATAAATAAATGGTTTAAAGCCAACTCACTGACATTAAACTTCGAAAAGACTCACTATATGCAATTCAGAACCTGTAAGAGGTTTCCACCCAGCATATGCATAAAGTATGAAGAAGAGCAGATAGAAGAGGTTGACAGTCTTAAATTCCTGGGATTACAACTTGATAATAAATTCAGTTGGGAGGAGCACACCACAGAACTGCAGAAATGCCTTAACAAATCTGTATTTGCAATTCGAGTGTTAGCAGACATAGGCGACATAAAAGTGAAAAAGCTTGCATACTTTGCCTACTTTCATTCCATAATGTCATATGGTATAATATTTTGGGGTAACTCTTCAAGTCAAACAAAAGTTTTCAGAGTCCAAAAGCTTATAATACGTATTATTTGTGGAGTAAACTCACGGACGTCTTGTAGAAACCTCTTCAAAGAACTGGGTATACTAACTACTGCCTCTCAGTATATTTACTCCTTAATGAAATTTGTCCTAAATACCCTCCTGGAAATTGAAATAAGAACACCGTGAATTCATTGTCCCAGGAAGGGGAAACTTTATTGACACATTCCGGGGGTCAGATACATCACATGATCACACTGACAGAACCACAGGCACATAGACACAGGCAACAGAGCATGCACAATGTCGGCACTAGTACAGTGTATATCCACCTTTCGCAGCAATGCAGGCTGCTATTCTCCCATGGAGACGATCATAGAGATGCTGGATGTAGTCCTGTGGAACGGCTTGCCATACCATTTCCACCTGGCGCCTTAGTTGGACCAGCGTTCGTGCTGGACATGCAGACCGCGTGAGACGACGCTTCATCCAGTCCCAAACATGCTCAATGGGGGACAGATCCGGAGATCTTGCTGGCCAGGGTAGTTGACTTACACCTTCTAGAGCACGTTGGGTGGCACGGGATACATGCGGACGTGCATTGTCCTGTTGGAACAGCAAGTTCCCTTGCCGGTCTAGGAATGGTAGAACGATGGGTTCGATGACAGTTTGGATGTACCGTGCACTATTCAGTGTCCCCTCGACGATCACCAGTGGTGTACGGCCAGTGTAGGAGATCGCTCCCCACACCATGATGCCGGGTGTTGGCCCTGTGTGCCTCGGTCGTGTGCAGTCCTGATTGTGGCGCTCACCTGCACGGCGCCAAACACGCATACGACCATCATTGGCACCAAGGCAGAAGCGACTCTCATCGCTGAAGACGACACGTCTCCATTCGTCCCTCCATTCACGCCTGTCGGGACACCACTGGAGGCGGGCTGCACGATGTTGGGGCGTGAGCGGAAGACGGCCTAACGGTGTGCGGGACCGTAGCCCAGCTTCATGGAGACGGTTGCGAATGGTCCTCGCCGATACCCCAGGAGCAACAGTGTCCCTAATTTGCTGGGAAGTGGCGGTGCGGTCCCCTACGGCACTGCGTAGGATCCTACGGTCTTGGCGTGCATCCGTGCGTCGCTGCGGTCCAGTCCCAGGTCGACGGGCACGTGCACCTTCCGCCGACCACTGGCGACAACATCGATGTACTGTGGAGACCTCACGCCCCACGTGTTGAGCAATTCGGCGGTACGTCCACCCGTCCTCCCGCATGCCCACTATACGCCCTCGCTCAAAGTCCGTCAACTGCACATACGGTTCACGTCCACGCTGTCGCGGCATGCTACCAGTGTTAAAGACTGCGATGGAGCTCCGTATGCCACGGCAAACTGGCTGACACTGACGGCGGCGGTGCACAAATGCTGCGCAGCTAGCGCCATTCGACGGCCAACACCGCGGTTCCTGGTGTGTCCGCTGTGCCGTGCGTGTGATCATTGCTTGTACAGCCCTCTCGCAGTGTCCGGAGCAAGTATGGTGGGTCTGACACACCGGTGTCAATGTGTTCTTTTTTCCATTTCCAGGAGTGTAATATATCTCAGCTCAGTTCATACACACAATACCAGGAACAAAAATGATCTGCACAAGGACTTAAAAGCACTTACTTTAGTTCAAAAAGGGGTCCACTACTCAGAAACACTCATCTTCAATAATTTGCCAGCAAACATAAAAAATTTAGTTACAAATAAAGATCAGTTTAAAAGGAGCCTGAAAGACTTACTAGTGGCCAACTCCTTCTACTCCATCGACGAATTTTTTAATAGAAACAAATGATGTGTTGTATATATTCATACTATTAGTATTGTTATTTCAGCTTAAAAAAAAGTGACCAGTTCCACATCCACGAGGATCTCCTCAACACGGATCTATGGAACGAAAAACTAATCTAATCTAATCTAATCTCAAAGAAAGAATAACAGAAATAAAATGAAATATCGTTAGTGAGAAAAAATTCAGAGTGAAAGGATGTCAGTGGTAAGATTTGCTGATCACATTCTGTCCTTACAAGAAAATGAGGAAGAACTGCAAGATCTGTTTAGTGGGATACATGACCGCAGACTGTGGAATTAGAGTAAACTGAAAAAAAGGCGAAAGTAATGACAAGAAGCAGATATGAGGTTAAAGACAAATTTAATATCACATAGTATATGAAATGCAGAGATTCTGTTGCATTCTAAGAGAAATAACGCAAGATGAACAAAGCAAAGAAAACACAAAAGAAAAAAATAGCACAGGCAAAGAAAGACTTCCTGGTCATTAGAAGTCTACTAGTAGCAAACATCGGCATTGAATTGAAGAAGAAATTTCTGAGAGTGTCCATTTAGTGTACAGTTTGCATGGGAATGAATCATGGGTAGTGAGAAAACTAGAAAAGAAGAGAATCGAAGCCGTGGAGATGATGCTGTAGCAGGATGGCGAAAATCAGATGGACTGAAAAGATAAGAAGTGAAGAGGTTCTCCTCAGAGTCGACGACGAGATAATCATCTGAAAAAATTGACAAGAAGGGGGGAAGAATGATGGGCATTTGTTAGCCATTACGTGACCAATGGGACATATATTTTCTATATTGCGATTTCCTGTGTTCACAGGGATGTGAAAGTCTCACCTCTGTGTGGTGTTGGAAACTAGTGTTAAATATATCAACCATGTGGAGTTTACAGGCTCGTTGTTTGGCTCCTAATGTGCGAGGTATCGCTTGATGTGTTGTGCATTTTCAACTTTTCGCGGCATAATGATTGTCTCGTCTTGCGACTCACTCTGAGGGTGGCCAGACGATACTTGGCCGAAATATCAGTGGAAGAAATTTTATTTGCATGGCTACAAGCCCGAAAGTTAACGGAATATGGCTTAATTGTTTCAGTTGTATATTATGTGCCTTGGGTTTTGGCTGTTTGATGTAATATTTTTCCTGTCTGTAATGGATAAGCTCGGTAATGTATTTATTGTGTTTTTTACACTGTCAGGAATATTTAAATTTGTGTATATATTTAATGATGAAATACTTTTAAATTGCCTTCACCTTATGGCCAGTCTGTGTAGCGAACGTCTCCCTGTGGCTTTTGTACAAATTTGAGTTTAAATTTTTACATTTATGTAGTTTATTCGGTGCTGTAATCTTATTTTATTTTTCTTCGTTTGATGTGAAATGGAAAACTCCACGAACTTGTTGTTAGTTTTTTGAGTGATGAATGCTTATATTCCTATTTTCTTTACATTTCTATCTTACAAAATCAATGTGAAAAGAAAGTTCCGCACATTTTCCTCCATGATTACAGATCCACATAATGAATCTGTTTACTATTGCAACGTCCAAAAGAAGAAAAGAAAAACGATGCCACCATTTGAGTGACCTACTGTCAACAGCATATGTTTCTCTGCACTGGCCAAACCGGTCTACAGCTCTCATTACAGCTGTGTCCTCTACTATGGATGCAGAGCAGGATAAAGTCGATGGTGAACCATTTCTATTTATCTTGTGACGAATATTATATTTTTCAGGTAGTGAGCAGTTGACAAAACTAACTGGTTTATTATCTTGGAAATTGTTTGATGAAATCAAAATACTTACGTTCTTCCTTTTGTAGAGCTTAATCTCTAGTAAAAAAAAATATTTTAAATGGGGACATACATGGCTCACTGGACTTGATGAGGAATAAATTTAGGGAACCATTAATTCCTCCTCGAGTCAAACGAGACCTACACATCTCACTTAAATAATTGTAAAACTATATACAACAATCGAAATTTAGAAACATGACCTCACTTTCCATCTACTCCAAATGCAGGAAAACAATTTAGAGAGCAATTTTACACGAAATCTTAACTAATTTGCTCATGGAAGTATTAAACAACAAGCAATGCCTTCCATGGTACTTGAGGAAGCTGTGGAGGCTAGAACTGTAGGGAAAGACAGAAAACGGAGTATATCCAACAAATTATGACAAAGGGTGCAAGTGCTGCTCTAAAATAAATCGGATGACAAAGGAAATGAATACATGGTTGGCCCCATCAAATCAGTCAGAAGACTGATAGTACAAAAAAATCAATTTCACAATAATAAGAAGATGTTTCACTTAGTTGGAGGACACACTGAAGGACTTCAGATGATGGTTGACTACACCATGAAATACAGTCTTCAGTTTAGTTCGCTAATGAAAGAAACAACCACATTCCACATCAGAAACAGGAAGACAAAGAATCACACAATATAATGCAATCCTGCCCAAACACCTGGATGTACCTCTTATACAGATCCTTACTTATCAGTAGCATCTTCAGAAACCATCTGCTTAGTTTAAGAGCTGTAACAACTTCCTAACTGGAAATTTATGGAGTACAGATGCAAGGATGATACAAACAACTGCCTTACCATTGACATATTCACAAGCTCAATATCGTTCTGTTGTATGGCTGGATAGCTTCCACACTTGACTGTTTGATATCCATTTGAGCCACCTGATGAGAATCGTATCTCTAATCCATTGCTTACCCGTACTGATGAACATGTATGCTGTCAGATTACGATCTGGGATTCTGAAGAATTGCTCACTGCCATCCGTCGGGAAACAAGAGTGCTGCAATGAGACTAAAAGATCGTAATCCTGCATGGATGATGACTGAAGAATTAGCTGACATGTCATTTACACCTGATCAATTGTGTGGACGAGAATGGGCTTAATTAAATCTTCACACCATCAACATCTATAATCCTTGTGCAAAACTATCAGAATTCTACTTCATTCATTCTAGCTAGACCAAACTTAACAGGGTGTACTCTGTTGTTAGAAGAAGTACTTCTGCTGAAGACTGAAACAAAATATTCACCTATTTCAGTAGAATTTCACACATCCAGTCTTTGTTTGGAGACACTTTCCATACCCATCAGCTTCAAATAAAAAGCAGCTACATCATCTGGGAATTAACAATTGGATTAAAGTAATTTATTTTTGCACTATAAATAGTTATAGAAAAAATAGGATAATATTCCAAATTAAGGAGATTAAACGATTTTGAAGTGGCAGGTAGGTGTCATATAATGTATAATGCATTTCTCTTCTGGTTGAAAGCCTTCTATTAAATGAAATCTTGAGTGATAGTAAGGATTTTACTCATAATACATGATACAATAGTCCCTAAAAACAATAGCCCGATTATATGAATTATTTTCAAACGCTAGAAATCATGAAATTTTACTAGGATGTTGTCAGCCTATATTGTGGGTTCATGCTATTGTAGTGTTATGCAAAATTTTAACAATTAAATTTCACTGGCAATGATGTCTTTGTTTAATGGCTGTGCTCACTCTCTGCTATATTCATTCCAACTGTTTAACTTAAGTTGCGGACCATAAATTTATGAAGGCCCATTTCTAATTGTAGTTATAGCTATTCCTAAATATCTTTGTACGACTATAGTCAGTAATCTGCACTAAACGTTTATCAGTACTCCAATAATCAACAAGTTCATTTGTTCTGCTGTTGCAGAGGTCTTAGATTTGATCTCATGTTTTTGACAGGATTCTTCCAGTACTTGATGTCTCATGCTTGTCATAGGATTGTTCTGATACTTGATAGGAGTTCAAGTCCTACAGTACTTTGTATTCGCACAAAATGTGCTGTTACACAAGGGTTTAGACTGTACATTTAACTTAAGACCTGTCATCAATATCTAGGTGCTACTAAGTCAGAGGAAGGCAAGTGCAGACCACATCCATTGGTACTATTTAACTTCTCATATAAATGAGTCCATTCGTCTTCCTTTCATCGCTTTTTTGTACAGTTAATAATATTGTCCTGTACAGACAATACTGCAATACTAGTGGGCCATTCTTCTGTACAGTCCTGCTCTTGTCTGAATTCCTCTTCTCTCTCTGTCATGTTTTTAGGAGTAATTGGTACTGGTAATTATTAACTATGACGAACAGGCCTGAGAGAGGATGTCATATTGGTATACTGCATAACTTTTGTTTTGTCTATGAGTGATTCTAACCGTTTTTGACAGATGAATATAACAATACGTTTTGTTATCCACTGGTTCTGTCCAAGTAATGGAAACAACAAAATAATCAGGTGACATGATCTTCTTAATCAGCCTGTCAGTAGCGTGACACATGTGAAACAGCACACATTTGGTGTCCATTTTATAGAGAAGGTTACTTGTTTGGTGAAAAGAATATAAATCGTTTTATTACTATTGTTTATTGTTTATTCTTTCAATAGGCTTTTTAAAATTATTAGTCCAGTTTTAATTATTAGGTTGAGAGTGCTCCACCTTAGTTCAGCATCGTGATTTGCGACATACTGCAACTGTATTCTTCTACACATATTTTCACACTATCACATTCATACATATCATAAACTTACAATTATATTTACTTGCGGTGCGGTCCTTTCTTATATTTATATGGTATCTAACATTCGACAAGCACCTATCTTTTTTCACTTTAAGACATGTCAATGCATCATTCCCTGGAAGAAAAAACTGAATACTAACTTAAAACTAAATCTGCATAGATTAGTATACAGTGGTTCGATGGCCACAAATACCTCTTTCATACATTCGACCATGTATTTACTTACTTCAGTGTGCAGTCAAGCTATCACAAACTCATTTAATGTCATGTGTGCAACTCTACCTACCTTATAAATCTGAAAGATAAAGTGTATTATAGGCATGATGAGACCTCTTATTCAGTTTGCCACTCATATTGTACTCGCTTGTTTACCTGCATCAAGGGTTTTCTGATCCCTTAATTATATTTAGTATGTTACTTTCAACACTTAAATTTGTAAATACATAGATATAATGTACATAGTAACATAACTTTGCCTTCTGAAGAGATTATGTGTCCTAAAAATTTTACCTTTTCTTGTCCAAAATTAGATTTCTTGAGATTTGCTGTTATTCCATATTCGGAAAAACGGCTCCATACTTGTTCAATTAATCTTAAATGTTCTACCCATGTGAGTGTAGCGACTAAAAGGTCGTTCACGTATGCTGTTACCTTAGTCAAAAGTTCAGGCCCTAGCACTCTGTCAAGTGCAGAGATAAATACACCTGCACTTATGCTCAATAAAAACGGTAATACTTGAAACTCGAAGCTCCTGCCCCCACATATGAAGGCAGTGTACTTCCGACTTTCTTCATGTAGTTTTATTTGCCAATATGAAGCCCATGGTCGATTGTAGTAAGAAATTTAGCATTGTGGAATTTCATAAGCTGTTCCTCTAAATTTTCTGGACGTGTTCAGACTGGTACAATAATCTTATTAATGTTATGTACGTCGAGGACCAAGCACACTTTGCCATCTGGCTTACTCACAGCCAAGATAGGACTACAATAAGGGGAAAATGATAGCTGTATTACGTCCCATTCAAGCATCCTGTTAATCTCTTTTCTTACTGCTTCCCTCTTTGTCCATGGTATAGGGTATGAGGTAGAACAAAAAGTTTCGTGAGGATACACTTCCATTTTGTACACGAAATCCTTAATAATACCTGCTCTTTTTTCAATTACATGTACATAAGCAAGTATTAGTTCCCTAAGTTCTGCTTGCTGTTCTTTAGACAAGTACTTTGATTCACTTACCTTTGTGCTTATTGTGTAGAAAGTTTATTTCTTCTGCTGACGATTGTGCCGTTATTTTATGTGTTGACAAACGTAACTATGGGATTTACCACTTGAACTTCAAAGTCGTGGGAAACTTCAGTTTTACATCTATTAGTACTTCCCCAGATTAGGTCTATTACAAATAATTGGTTATTAACAGTGAAATGTCATTGGCCTTTTCCTATATCAATTTGTACTTGGTATGTCTTAAATGTATCCATACCAATTAAGCAATCAACTATTAATTTACCTACTGTCAAAAAACTGCATCGTACAGAAAACGATCCTATTGTATGGGAATTAATGCTTTAGATTTCTGACCAGAGGCAGTTTGTACTTTGCAATTTTGCGCTGGCAGTGTGACGTTTCTTCAGTTCTTGAAAGAATCCCTGTGACATCAAATTAGTCGTAGCACCTGTGTCAAACACAATGGGTACATCAAGGTCAAATATTTTGGCTTTAATAGTAGCTTGTACCTTGCTCTCTCCCAAGTTTTTCTGTGTACCCTCATTACCTTGGTACAGTTCATCTCTCACACCATTACCATGATCCTATCTGATAAAGCAAGTCTCGATCAAGCTCGTTCCCCCACTCACCTCCAAGGTCACAGAACGAGGGCCTACCGTGATAGGTTCAAGTTTCCCGGCGTCGCAGTGGCATCGATCTCTAGGTTAGGCGTAACTTCCACTATGTTGACCATTGGTGTTTGATTACGCCAATTAGTGCCCTGAGAGGCTCCCGACTGAAAAATTCTCTGGCTTCTGCGTGTTATTCGGCATATGTGTGTAACTTTGCTGGCCGAATTCCGCTGTCTGTGAGTTATTCGGTTGTCTGTTATTGTTTCGCGTTTGCCAAGCGATCGGCTGATTCTTGCCGGTAGCTTGTATCTGCACATGTTATACAAGCTGCCATACCGCTACTCGCCCATCGTAATTCTTTTTGCTAAAGTTTTGCCCATTTCTTTTATATCCACCTTTGTATTTACGGCTTTCTCCACTGCAGTTGTAATTCCGTTACCATTACCATAGGTCTGTATGGGGTAAGGTTTCCATCCGTGTTGTACTACGAATCGGTTGTTTACTTGTTGGTCCGTAAATCTCTGTGTAGCTATCGGCATATTAACAGGCTTCTGTCGTACTGGTCTCTCTTCGTATATTAAATCTTTTGAGTCCAGTACAGATAGAAAGTATTCGGTGTCGTGTTCCGAGATGTAATGAGTTTTTCTAATGTGGGCAGCACGGCTGCTTGAGATACCGGGCTCGTCCAGTATCTGGTTTTATTCAAATATTTTTCGAAGTAGCCCCTTAAGCTTCCATACTTGCTATTGAACGGAGCTGGGTTGAATACTTCACGTCTGAGCCTCTCTTGTACGGCCTCAGACCAATACCTATCCAGAAATGTTCTCTCAAACTGTTCATAATAGTGGCAACGCTCCGCCAAGTCCGTAGCCCATAGCAGGACGTCACCCTGTGGCAAGGTACAAGGTAAAACATTTCGAAATGCTCTGATGAAGACCACAGGATGTATTCTTTTCCCTTCAGAAGTAAATATCGGAAATTGTCGATACCTGAGTAATCCCTCATCTGCAAGTAATGTTGACAAACACGCCGCGCTGTCAGTGACAGGCGTGTCTATGAGCGCTTGTGGGGTAGCGCATGGCAATTGCACTTGCTCGACAGGTCCAACTACCGGCAAGTGTTGTTGCATTGTGCAACCTTCGCTATTTTCCTTCGACGGGCTAACCCCGTATTGTGGGAAACCAGTGAAGGCATCTAACTTCTCTAAAAGCATAGCTTTGCTTTCTGTCATATGTTGTTTTGGAATGTCAGTAGTTTTAGCAACACTGCCTCGTAATCTTTCCTCTGCTTTCTTTAAACCCGAGTTTATTTTATCTAGCAGTTGACTTTCTTTCTCTTTTAGAGCTTCTTCTTCTGTATCTACATAAATTTTGCATTATGACACTACCTTTGCTGCAAGGGTGCTGTCCTTATCCAGCATCCCGACTTCGGCTTTTTCAGTTACTTCCTTTACATCTGCACATAACTTATCTCTCTGGTTTTTGGCAAATTCTGACTCTAAACTTAACTGATCTACTCTTAGACTCAACTTGTGTACTTATGTAGGTAGGTTTCAGCATACGTCTTGTAGCTCGCTGACTGCGGTCTTCACATTTCTTACCGACGTATCCACGTGGGATTGCGTCTCCTGAATTTGAGAATATGCTGCGCTAAGGTTTTGCAACTCACCTGCAAGTTGTTCCTGTTTACAATATACGGATGTTACCTTTTGCGTTAACGTATTTATATTGCGGGACATGTCAGCAATTATTTCTTGTTTTAGTTGTTTACCGAGCTTTGTGGACTTCCCAGACACTTCGTCGGATAACTCAGTGCGTATAGGTTGGCTCACCTCACTGAACAGTTGACTAATACTATTCTTGAAATCGTTGAAAGCCTGATTTTGCTGTGTATGCGGTTGCCCTATATTTACCTTATTTTTGTGAACTGCTGTGTAAACTGTTATCCTATATTTTCCTGATGTCTTGTGAACTGCTGTGTTACACTCTTAAGCTGTTGTGTTACACTTTCTTGAAATTCCTGTTGTCTTGTAAGCTGTTGTGTTATTAGTTGAATGAGTTGTGTCAAATTGTGGGTGTCACTAGTATTTACATTGCTTTTTCGAACTGTTTCCTGCTCTTGCATTCGCGACATAGTGAGCAAATAGAGGAAGTTTCGCAGCCGCGCGCTTCAGTTTCACTATTTGGAAAAATGTTTCCCGGTGAGAACTGAGAAACTGCCTGATCGATCGTCATAAAAGTGACATCATGATTAGTTATATTTCCAGTGTCATCAGTTTTTAATAGCGCGACGCTAACCTGGTTGTTTTTGTAGCCACCGGGCAGTTACTTTCAACTGTTACCAAGCTCGGATTTCCAACATCTTGGCATATTGCATTTTGTAATGAGTAGTGGTGGGCAGGAAATCGCGTATCTGTTAGAAATCACAGTGACTGAGAAGTCACAGATATCACAGTAGCAACTTTACAGAATCTAACTGCGATTTCAGTCACAGTTAGCAGTCGCAAGTAGTACTTCACATTCAAAGACGTGAGCCATCTATTGATCGAATTTAGCACTGCTTTCTGCGATTTCAGTTCAAGTCGCAACTAAGAGTCGCAAGTAGCAACTAAAAAGCGCGGTTAACAGTGGCATCTGTTGGTCAAAGTTCGTACTACGTCCATCTCTGCGGTACGCTATGGAGTCCAACTGTTATTTCCGTGACAAGTCGCAACTAAGAGTCGCAAGTAGCAACTAGAAAGCGCGGTTAACAGTGCCATCTGTAGGTCAAAGTTCGTACTACGCCCATCTCTGCGATACACTATTGAGTCCAACTGCAATTTCCGTGACAAGTCGCAACTAAGAGTCGCAAGTAGCAACTAAAAAGCGCAGTTAACATACTTTTCCTAGTGTCATCTGTTGACCGACGTACGTACTTCGTTATGAGAGCCTTGTGCCTCACGAGATCGATGTGCTGTGTGTGCATATGAAGGGCTTATTTCAATAGTGGTACAAGTCCATTTTTGTTCATTTTGAGATACAGAGTCGTAAAGTTAAATGAGCGCTGAAAAGTCTGCAGTTGAGATACCAGAAATATTCAAGCATATGGCTTCTTGCTAGAGATGAACCTTTATTTATGTTTGTTTGGATCACTAATTTCAGAAGCATTATAGACAGAAAAGTGGAGGTAATGGACTTGTACCACTATTGAAATAAGCCCTTCATATTATATGACGACATGCACATTCAGCATCAGTTATGGTTGGTCAAATACTGCTGTGACTCAATGTATTATATTAATAAGAAGCAACATTGCCTTTTTCTCCTGAAAATATCAAGTAACGTAACAAATGTGTTTGATTCTGCTTCCAATATGACAGTTTTGGTCAATACTCCACATGCCTACAGGACTTTGCAATGTTAACACAGAGGAACTCAGACATCTGTATAAGTGTAGTGAAATGAAAACAGTATTATTGGGTCATATGAATGCCTCACTTTTGTTCAGACACAGTTCAATACTCGGGATAAAAGTTTTACACCTGTGTTCTACATGGCAACTTCACACACAAGAACTTTTTGCCGACACTACTACCTCCTACATAAGTAAGCTTTTCCTGTGTTACTTTCAAGTAATGCACTTAACCTATTCCTGATTTAAATGGAAGATCTGTACTTCCCACTTTCATATCAACAGCCTCAAAATGCATATTGTAGACTTTGGGATATGTTACAGGTCAGTGTCACACCCAAGATTGTGGACACGGGGAGGGGGGGGGGGGGCAGCATGTCACTTTCCAACTAGTGTTTACCAGTAAATAAGTGGCGGAAAATTACGGGTGGGACGGCTTAAACATGTGGAAAATGAGATTTTCATTATTCACTCACTGTATTTAACATTTATTATTCCTTTAAAATCGCACAACAACTTCAATAAAACACAGTTTAATCACTCATCTGCACACTTATTTCACAATTATGTCACTTTTAAACTGCAAAATCTTCTAAGAGCTGTCTTGAATCTTCACGAGTCTCTCTCAACAGCCTTGATGTGGATAGATACGTACAGCAACCAGTAATCAGAGTCAGAACTGTGTCTGCAAAATCACAAGGAATATTAAACAATTTTTGCTGTCACTAATTACAAGTAATATAATTGTCAGAGTAGATTGCTAAAATTTGCTCTAATGAAAGCCACTCAATGGGGTATATTTCACATTTGCCAGAACGATCTCACTGAAGTAATTAAGTCCATCGAAACACTTAGAAACTAACCTCTCATCTGACGAAAACGGTCTAAAGATGCAGTGGCAATTTCTCCAGATCTGTTGACAATGATATTTTGAGTTATCACTTTACTGAGTGACTAAAATGTAGTTCGCGTACCTGTGAACATAACAATTTGGTAGAATTCATTTTATAAACACGAACTATTACGCTACTGTATGGCTACTTACATATTAATTACACTATTAATATTTTCACAGTTGTTTCTTCAATACAAGATTAAAGCCAACGGAAGAACAAACGTAAAACATACTTACCAATGACAGGTTTGTTGAGATGCAATTTTCTGTGTGGACAGATGTAACTTTTTCATACGGTGGTAAGTCGCAGAAATCGCAGGAGTCACAGAAATCGCAGAAGTAGCAGAAGTCGCAGAAATCGCAGAAGTCGCAGAAATCACAGATGTCGCAGAAGTAGCAGAAGTCGCAGAAATCGCAGAAGTAGCAGAAATCACAGAAGTCACAGATGTAGCAGAAGTCGCAGAAATAGCAGTGGCGGAGGGACACACGACCTAGGTTCCTTAACTGCGACTCTGAACTGCGACAAATCACAGTTAAGAATAACAGATACTGAAAAGTAGCATTCACAGAAATCACTGATATCGGAAAATCGCAGTTTAGCCCATCACTAGTAATGAGTTTCAACGATGGACATTTCATTTGACTCCACTGTGAACAGTGTTTAATGAAATTATGAAAAGAAAAAAAAAATGAATTTGCTGGTATCGGTACTTTTCAATTAAGGAAATTTTAAACGCGTAGTCATTAGTGACTCTGATTATTCTCTGACACGGCTCTACAAAATCTGAATGTGTTATTTTCCGGCAAGCGCGGCCATATAAGTATACACCGTAGCAGCTTGCTACCTTAACCGCTGAAATCCGCATTCCTGGCGCGTCTCGTTAGTAGGCAGTATTTAACTTTTAGTTTCCTCCTTCAAGTTGTTAATAGTTCCAATCCCACGGACATGTAAAATAGGCCTCATTAGTTTCTTGTAACTATAAAATGGATCATTTATCCCCCCCCCCAGAAAAAAATTATCTCAACAATTGAAAAGTCTGTTCATATTCCGTTCGTCGCCATCCTTTGAACGGTCGCCATTGAATAGTGGCGGGGGCAATAAAATGTAATATACATTGGAATCTGATAAATAATTGCTGTTTAAATAATTAACAAAAAAAAAGGAATTTTGAAAGAATAACCGAAAAAAGAATTGGACGGTACACATATCCGGAGTGAATTTTAACTGACATTAATATCAACAGACCCTGAATATTCAATACATATATTCAGCATTTAACTTTACGTACTTCTTTTTCTTGTCACCGCCATTGTGCATAGAGCTTGGTATGATAATACTGGATCCGGATCGCCCATCTTCCGCTCACACAAGTTATTCTTGTCTGTTTCGATCCTCTTGATGCAGGATTCTCGCCGCGTCGCGGAATGATGAACAGTCGGGTATGGTCGTAGTGAGTGTACGAATAAAATTTTCTATCTCAATCCGTTTCTATTACACCTTTTAATGTACAATTGGAATACATATTTTTTTAACAATATTAACTCGGTGGGACTCGTCATACGTCCACCCGCTACCACTTGTAGAAACAGACAGATGAATATAAAGAAACTTATATATATATATATATAGGGTGTTACAAAAAGGTATGGCCAAACTTTCAGGAAACATTCCTCACACACAAAGAAAGAAAATATGTTATGTGGACATGTGTCCGGAATCGCTTACTTTCCATGTTAGAGCTCATTTTATTACTTCTCTTCAAATCACATTAATCATGGAATAGAAACGCACAGCAATAGAATGTACCAGCGTGACTTCAAACACTTTGTTACAGGAAATGTTCAAAATGTCCTCCGTTAGCGAGGTTACATGCATCCACCCTCCGTCGCATGGAATCCCTGATGCGCTGATGCAGCCCTGGAGAATGGCGTATTGTATCACAGCCGTCCACAATACGAGCACGAAGAGTCTCTACGTTTGGTACCGGGGTTGCGTAGACAAGAGCTTCCTATGTCCCCATAAATGAAAGTCAAGAGGGTTGAGGTCAGGAGAGCGCGGGGGACATGGAATTGGTCCGCCTCTACCAATCCATCAGTCACCGAATCTGTTGTTGAGAAGCGTACGAAAACTTCATGTGCAGGAGCTCCATCGTGCATGAACCACATGTTGTGTCGTACTTGTAAAGGCACATGCTCTAGCAGCACAGGTAGAGTATCCCATACGAAATCATGATAACGTGCTCCAATGAGCGTAGGTGGAAGAACATGGGGCCCAATCAAGACATCACCAACAATACCTGCCCAAACGTTCAAAGAAAATCTGTGTTGATGACGTGATTGCACAATTGCGTGCGGATTCTCATCAGCCCACACATGTTGATTGTGAAAATTTACAATTTGATCACGTTGGAATGAAGCCTCATCCGTAAAGAGAACATTTGCACTGAAATGAGGATTGACACATTGTTGGATGAACCATTCGCAGAAGTGTACCCGTGGAGGCCAATCAGCTGCTGATAGTGCCTGCACACGCTGTACATGGTACGGAAACAACTGGTTCTCCCGTAGCATTATCCATACAGTGACGAGGTCAACGTTACCTTGTACAGCAGCAACTTCTCTGACGCTGACATTAGGGTTATCGTCAACTGCACGAAGAATTGCCTCGTGCATTCCAGATGTCCTTGTCGTTCTAGGTCTTCCCCAGTCGCGAGTCGTAGGCTGGAATGTTCCGTGCTCCCTAAGACGTCGATCAATTGCTTCGAACGTCTTCCTGTCGGGACACCTTCGTTCTGGAAATCTGTCTCGATACGAACGTACCGCACCACGGCTGTTGCCCCGTGCTAATCCATACATCAAATGGCCATCTGCCAACTCCGCATTTGTAAACATTGCACTGACTGCAAAACCACGTTCATGATGATCACTAACCTGTTGATGCTACGTACTGATGTGCTTGATGCTAGTACTGTAGAGCAATGAGTCACATGTCAACAAAAGCACCGAAGTCAACATTACCTTCCTTCAACTGGGCCAACTGGCGGTGAATCGAGGCAGTACAGTACATACTGACGAAACTAAAATGAGCGCTAACATGGAAATTAAGCGTTTCCGGACACATGTCCACATAACATCTTTTCTTTATTTGTGTGTGAGGAATGTTTCCTGAAAGTTTGGCCATACCTTTTTGTAACACCCTGTATATATATATATATATATATATATATATATATATATATATATATATATATGTGTGTGTGTGTGTGTGTGTGTGTGTGTGTGTGTGTGTGTCTTATACGTATAAAAAGAAAAAAAAGGATAATAGTGTTACATTATAAGGATTATTAGCGCCAAAACTGGGACATCGTTGGTTCGCAGAAAATTGTTGAAACTCCCAAGAAAATGAAAATGGGCCGAAACGATCTAATGGTTAGACTGGACGCAGTGTCACTTTTTATGAGGATGCCAGAACAAGACACACTGGTCTTTAGGCATAAAAGTTCCCACCTGTAATTGTCAAGTTATTTCCTCGTGTTCTAGCAACAATGTACTTCTTGTACTACAACGAATATTATGAAACTGTGGGTGGTACAGCAATGGCCACACCACTGTCTCCTGCAGTCGCGAATTTCTTCATGGAGCACTTTGAGGAGCAGGCTCTGAACTATGACGTGTTACGTCCGTCTTGCTTCCTAAGGTATGTCGATGACACCTTCCCGATATGTCCTCACAGTGAAAATACACTACAGTGGTTCGTAGATCACAGGACCATTAAATTTACCATCGAGATGGAGAAGGATGGCAAGCTACCGTTCTTGGATTTTTTAGTTGAGCGGAAGGCAGGAGGCCGCCTTGGTCATTCAGTGTACAGGAAATCGTGTCCCACACTGGTCGATATTTGAACGCCTATAGTTATCACCACCCTGTACACAAGAAAACGGTCCTGAATACGTCAATACACAGAGCCAAAGTTATTTCTGATGACGACCACCTACGTTTTTAATTGCAGCACTTGAGACAAGTGTTCAGAGAGAATGGTTATAGCAAAAGAGACACTGCAGACGCTTTCAGGTGCCACGGAAGGAGGACGCCTCGTGAATCAACAGAAGAAGCCGAGCCGGCGGGTTTCCTACCATACTGTGGGACAACGAGCAGCATGTCAGGACGTGTACTGCAGAGACGTGGATTGACACCAGTGTTTCGGCCCGCCACCAAGATAAGAGAAATGTTGCACTCTATTAAAGACGACATAGCTCTCCGTGTCCCTGGTGTGTATGGTGTCCCTTGCGAGTGCGGCAGCACCTATATAGACCAGGCGATTCGCACAGTTGCATAGCGCCATAATGAGCACAAGATACATATAAAATAAAGGGAGCCCAACAAGTCGGCCATAGCTGAGCATTACTTGGAAAACGGACACAAAATACAGTTTGAGAACACGAAACTCTTGGCTCGTGTGTCAACATACTGGGATTCCGTTATAAAAGAGGCGGCTGAGATTAGAATGAACAGCAACAATTTTAACAGAGACCAGGGGTTCACTCTGAGTACGGCCTGGGGGCGGACTTTTGATGTCGAAAGGAAGCGACGACGGCGGGAGCGGCAGTTTGAAACGTGGCTCCGGCTCCTTGCGCCACCTGACGTCACTCGGTCCTGTGGCGGGCTGGAGCTGCTAACGATCTGCCCAGCTGACCTTATGCACACCCATGGTATGGCCCTCTCCGATTGGTGCCAGCGGCCGTAATCCTGGGTACGTAAGGGGAAAATCGTGCCAGCCCAGACAGTCAATAGTTTTACTACTGTGATGTTTAAAGCTTTCCGGCGTACTGATTGTTCCGTGAAAACACGGGAGAACTGCCGGATATCAGTAACGTCCTGCCACGATATTTCGGCGCAGAGTCTTCTGGCCATCTTCAGGCGAGAGCCACTGTAGTAGTACTGGCGAGTAAGCGCTGAGCTGAGCTCCGCTATTTAAAGCCATTCTGAGGTGACATTGCACATGCGCTGCTCAGCGTGCGTGTTCATAACAGGCCCGTGCGCTGCGCCTCGCGCCCTCCACGGTGAAAGTTTCGCGTATCGATATCAGGTCGATTTTCTTCTTTATGCAGAAAACTACGTTGACTACGAAGTTCCTCTATAACAGGATTCCAAAGAGGGTTTAGCTGATAACCGCTATCTCGATTGATGAGAGTCTCGTTGTCAGACAATCTTATTTCCACAGATTCATTGATAATCGAGATCCAAAAGTTTGATGTATGGGCCAAATTTTTTGTGTCGTTGTAATTCATGGAATGGTCTGTGGAAATACAATGTTCGGCGATTGCGGACTTGGTGGATTGGAGAGAGCGAGTGTGCTGTTGGTGTTCCACAATGCGTCCCTGCACAGTTCGTGTTGTTTGCTCTATATATGATTTGCCGCATTCACACGGAATTTTGTAAACACCTGATTTACGAGGCCCAGGTCGTCTTTAACGGATCCCACCAGTGATGAAATTTTGGAAGGAGGGCGAAAGATGACTCTCACTTGATACTTTCTCAATATTCTGCCTATCTGTGAAGAAATATTCCCAATAAATAGTAGATAAGCAGTCGATCTGAAGGCCTCTTCCTCTTCCTTGTTCCGTCGTTTGAAGGTCTTCATCACTCTGTTCACTTGCCTAGGTGAAAAGCCATTCTTCAGAAATACTTTTTGCAGGATTTCCAGTTCTGCTTGAAGACAGTCGGCGTCAGAGATAGTATGGGCATGGTGAATCAAGGTTTTGAGAACGCCCATTGTTTGTGCTGGATGGTGGCAACTAGTAGCTTGTAGATACAGGTCTGTGTGAGTGGGCTTTCTGTACACCAAGTGACCAAGTGTGCCATCACTCTTCCGTCACACAAAGACATCTAAAAATGGCAGACAACCAATGTTCTCTATCTCGATGGCATGTTAAAGAAATACTTTTGTTCTTTGGTGTATTAATAAGACAAATATATTACTTTTTCAGTGAAAATGTAATGTGCTATTGAACCTATGTAAATATTACAAACTTTAATGGAATTTAAATGCTAATGTATAAAGTGTGCAGTTTTCATATTGACTTCACATTTACCTAATTAGAATTTAACAGTTCAATTGCATTATTAAAAGCAAAACATCTCTCTTTGGTTTCAGTTAGTATAGAATAAGAGAATAGTTTATCAAACTTCCAGCTCGAAACTGACTACAATAATAAATGTCTTATTCAATTTAAGATTGACTGATTAATGGAAATACTTTTTTAATGTGGTTCAAATGTTATAGTTAAGTTTTTTTGGATCATCAGTCTTCTGAATTATTTCCTGCAACCTGCCACGGATTCATCTCTTGTGTCAATCTTTTCATCTCAGAGTAAGATTTGCAACCTAAGTCATCAATTATTTGCTGGATGTATTCATATCTCTGCATTCCCCTACAGCTTTCGCCCCCTAAAGCTCTCTCCACTACCATGGAAGTTATTCCCTGAGGTCTTAACAGAGGCCCTCTCATCCTGTGCCTTTTCTTGTCAGTGTTTCCCATAATATATTCCATTTCTTCCTGATTATTTGGAGGACCTCCTCACTCCTTACTTTATCCATCCACCTAAATTTCAACATTTTCTGTAACACCACGTTTTAAATGCTCCAATTTTGTTCTGTTCTGGTTTCCCAAAGTCCATATCTCACTACCACACAATGCTATGCCCCACACCATACATTCTCAGAAATTTCTTCCTCAAATTAAGGTCCATGTTTGATAATGAAAACTTTTCTTCACCAGGAATGCCCTTTTTGCTAGTGCCAGTCTGCTTTTTACGAGCTTCTTGCTCTGTTGCTCTGTCTGTCACAGTTTATTTTGCTATCTAGGTAGAAAAACTCCTTAACTTCAATTACTCTGTCACCGCCAATTACGATATTACGTTTCTCACTTCTCTCGTTTCTGCTACTACTCATTGCCTTCGTCTTTTTCCGATTTATTCTCAAATCCTTAGATATTAGTTAGACTGTCATTTCAGCCAGCAGATTCTTTAATTCTTCTTCACTTTCACTGAGGATAGCAATTTCATCAGCTAATATTATCACTAATATCCTTGCACGTTCAGTTTTAATTCCTCTATTGAACCTTTCTTTTATTTCCGTCATTGCTTCTTTGATGTATAGATTGAACTGTAGGGGTGACAGGCTATATCACTGTCATACACCCTTTGTAATCAGAGCATTTCGTTCTTGCTCTTCCATGCTTATTGTTACCCCTTGGTTCTTTTACATATTCTATATTACCTATCTTTCCCAATAACTTACCCCTATTTTTCTCAGAATTTCGAACAACTTGCACCATTTTACATTGTCGAATAGTTTTTCCAGGTTGACAACTCCTATGAATGTGTCTTTATTTTTCTTATGTCTTGCTTCCATTATCAAGTGCAATGTCAGAACTGCCTCTCTGGTGCCTTAACATCCTCTAAAAACAGATCCTCAGTTTTCTTTTTCATTCTTCTGTATATTATTCTTGTCAGCAATTTGGATCCTTGAGCTATTAAGCTGATTGTGCAATGATTCATACACTTTTCGGCTCTTACATTATTCAGAATTGTGTTAGTGATATTATCCTGAAAATCTAATGGTATATTACCAGTCTCATTCATTCTACACACCAACATGAATAGTCATTTAGTTGCCACTTCCCCCAATGATTTTAGAAATTCCAATGGAATTTTACCTATCCCTTCTACCTTATTTTGTAGTACACCATCAACAGCTCTTTCATGTCATGATTCTAATACTGGATCCCCTACCCCTTCTTGTCGGCCCCTGTTGCTTCTTTTTGTCACACCATCAGACAAGCCCATTCATACAGGCCCTCAATGTACTCCTTCCACCTATCAGCTCTCTTTTCTACATTTGAAATTGAATTTCCATTGATTCTTAAAGTTACCGTTCTTAATTTTAGTTTCACTGAAAGTTGTTTTGACTTTCCTATATGCTGAGTCACTCGTTTTGACATTCATTTCTTTTTCGATTTCCTCATATTTTTCATGCTGCCATTTCACCTTAGCTTCCTTGCCCTTCCTAATTATTTCATTCCTAAATGAACTGGATTTCTGCACTCCTGAATTTACCTGAGCATTTATTAACTTACTTCTTTCATCATCATGAAAGTATTCCTTCTGTTGTTGCCTATGTCTTCTTCACAGTTACCTTCCTTGTACCTAGGTTTTTCTTCCCAACTTTTATGAATGCCCTTTTTATAGACGTCCATTCCACTTTAACTGAACTGCCAACTAGCATGTTCAGTATAGCAGTATCTACAGCATCAGAAAACTTCAAGCATATCTCTTCATTCCTTAGTATTTTCGTATCCCACTGCTTTGGGTTTTGATTCTTTCTGACTAGTCTCTTAAGCTTGAGCCTACTCTTCATCATTACTAAATTGTGATCTGAGTCTGTATCTGCTTCTGGGTATGCCTTAGAATCCAATATCTAATTTCGTAATCTCTGCCTGACCATGATGTAATCTAACTGAAATATTCCCCAATCTCCTGGTCTTTTCCAAGTTAACTAGAACACATTGTTCTGTTCATTGAGGAGCTGGTAGTAGATTGTGTTCCAAAAATAAACAGCATAGAGACACTTTCTGCATGACCTGAGCATTATTTTGCAGGACAATGCTCAAGCACGTACACTGCAAGCTGTTACTGATTTGTTTCACTGATGGGGCTCCTAAGTGCTGTACTACCTACTGCACACCCCTGACTTAAGCCTTCGTGAGTTCAATTCGATTTCTAAACTGTGAGCTCTATCTGCAACAGCATTGAAGCACTATGCCTCGTCGACGTGTGTATCGTCATCGTCGCCACCGCATGCCAGTTTATAAACACATAATCAGCCTGGAAAATAAACTTGGAGCAAATGGCACTGCACAATCTGGTATTCTTAATGGACCTATATTTGTCCGTGGATGTCGAGTTAATTTTTCACTCTATGACACAACTGGAGCAATTGGCAGTGGGTGGTTTACACTCGCAATTGTCCGCTGTGAGAACGCCTCGCTACCTGGACTAGAATCTTTTGCCGACCAAGGTGTCATCGCCTACAAGACTTGGCACTGTGGAATCGACCTGAAGACGCAAAGTAGACCTAGTTTTGTTTATAGTAATATGCCTTTTACGTTGTATACCTGTTCATGTCGTAAAGTTTCCAAGCATTCACTTCAGATCTGCTACAAATTCGTCAGGCAAGTGGCACTGCTAAGAGTATCCTACGACTTCCACATCGCTGGCAACGGGTTATACACAATGCTGGTGACTACTTTGATGGTCAGTAAAACTTTGAAACATGTATCTATTTTGTACAAACTGTAAATAAATAGTGGCCGCTATTAAAGTTCCAACCTTCGTATCTACTTCCTTGGTAAATTGAAGTATGTAGTAATAATAAATACACATTTACAAAGTGTTAGTGTCATACAAAGATTCAAATCTAAAGTTGTATCTTTGAAAGGATTGATTTACTGAATGCTGAAATAAATATGTTCATAGGAAGATTGTTCCAACAATAAGGTGAAGACCCTGAAACCCCACTGAAAAACGATGTCATTCCATCAGCTGCACCAGCAATGGTGAACGCTTCTCAATAGTTATATGCCTGAAGTATAGTGAAAGATCGTCCTGGTAATACTTTGAAAAATAGACCTTGCAAAGCTTGTGTATTTTTAGATTCGATAATTATATGATGTGCTTCTCTTACAGTTGCTCTTGATGCAAGGATAGCTTTATTATATCATTATTGTGATTTTGAATTTCTGTTGGTGGTCATAGTATTTCTAATTCAGTAGTTGGTGCTAATATACTTCTGAAGAAATATCAAAAGTATGATACAAAGAATTAAATTTCAGATGCAATAAACAGAATTATTACTCATTATAATTCAGGTGAAGCAAATCTTGTACATAAATCCTTGATTTGTACCTTTATCAGATGCAGTTCTTCATGAAAGAACTGTTGTAAATAATGCAGTTCCAAATCCAGTTATAAAAATATTAATATTGAATGAATGAAATCATTTAGCTGGTCACAATACTAAAACTATTGCGACATTTGCTCCTGTCAATGGCCAGTGTCTATAATCTACTATGTTATAGGGGTGATGTGAGCGAGCTGTTAACATATGTTTAATATACTTCTTTTGAATACAGAGCACATAAAACAGAGAATATGTAAGCTTAAATTATTGCAACTGCTGATTCTAGGATTAACAATAATATTTGATCAATATTTAATAGTGAGATTAAATTTATTGCTGTAGATTGCTGAATGGATAACATTTCTAATTGTTTCAATTAGAACTGTAAATGATGTTAATGCAGGAGGTATACCTTGAATACTAAGTGTGCAAATATATGACTGGTGCGATTAATTCACGAAAATGATGTAAATCTTAGTCGTGTAGGTAAAGCAATTGCGAATGTTTGTGCTAGGTCAAAAGTTCTTGTAAAAATATAAGGGAATAATCCTATGAAACTGTCATATAATATTATAATAAAAACTGAAACGAAGGTAAATGGTGCACCATTAAAAGATTTTTATCCTAACAGGGTTTTTGATTAATTATGTGAAGTTAAATTTAATTTGTTTCAGATAATATTTATCTGTGATAGTGGTAATCAGAATAATGAAGGAATTGATAATAAATTTTTGGAGATTTGTGGTAGGTCTTATGGGACCAAACTGCTGACGTTATCGGTCCCTAAGTTTACACACTACTTAATTTAACTTAAACTAACTTACACTAAGGACGACACAAACGCCCATGCGAAAGGGGGGGCTCGAACCTCCGACGGGGGGAACCGTGTGGACCATGACAAGACGTCTCAGACCGAATGGCTACCCCATGTGACGAAATGATAATAGTCTTAAGAATGTTGTAGTTCAAATTATGTTAATTGATGGCTTCAATCACAGTCTAATACATACAGTCACAAAACTCTCTGGTGGGAAAGTTGTTACTGTTTGACAACTGGAGCGACACTAGCGCTCCAAGTGGTGTGAAAGTGAAATGCATCATAAGGATAATGTTCGTTTTTAATTATTTTTTACTTATTTTTGTGTTCTATGCGTTAGTAAGTAACCAAGATACATGAATTATCACGAGATATCGTAAAAACAGCCAAATCACACTGATTCCGTGATATGAGCTACAGCTTATACATAAATAAATTGTTTCGAATATGCATATATTTGCACCTTATCCCACTGAAAACAAAAGAATATAAACAAACATTTCATGCTAAGAAGCGTATAGTTCCGTTTTTGTCTGCTGTTACTGTCGCAGACACTTCTCTTACACTTCAGACTACTTTATAATACACACATATTTTTGTGAATGTAATTAATTTTGCTTCAAAAGTGAATATGTTGAAGATTCTTACCATTTATGGCTCAGATTTAGCAACAATTGTAGAATTGGCATCTTGCCTGTTAGGATATAGTTGTGTTTCTTTAGATGATTTATTATCACATCTGTGTAGCTTTCCCTTAAGATACAGTTGCGATGGCCTATTTGGTACGTTAAATAATGTATGTATTACATTCTGTATAAGTTTTCTACATTCCTCATTCATTAATTTGGCAGAAAGAGTACTGGCCAAAACTCTGCTTGTTGGGTAGATATATGACGTCTTCCTATCAAACGCCAGGTCTTCTGTTGTTAACTAACATTTTTTTGTTATTAAAGGAATACGACATTTTTCAGTAAACTTCCACATATCACAGAGAATCATAAAGTGACTGTCCTGCAAAGTAGCATATTGTACTTCCCATGGCACTTAGGAAACTAAATAGTAACAAATGTGATATCATTTTTTTAGTTATTGTCGATTTTAATGATATTAAATACAATCCCTACTGTAACAATTGTATTACAGATCAAAATAAGCGTTAGTATTCGCACTCATCTGGTATTGTATTCAGAAGTAGCGCTTGCTGGCCTCTTGGGGCGCTAACAAGATGGAGTGTCACAACTGTTATGCTAAGCCGCATTTCCATTTCTTACCCTCAACACCACTCGCACTAGTCGACTTACGTGTGGAAATGCCCAACTTGCACACAGTCATGCCATCTTACATATATGTCACAACAGCTGAAAGCTGTTCTACTTTCTTGCACAATGTTGTATTCCCTCAGCAGTGCGTACAAGGTACAGCAACTGCCGATAGGTGGATCTGCCCTCATTCTACTCCAGTTTGTTGGATGGCACAGATCTAGAATCATGTGAGTATTTACACGAAAAATTAGCATCATGCCAAAATAATAGGTATAGTCCTCAACTAAGTAAATAAATATTTTCTTAAGTGGAAAATTTTTATTAATCAATGTAACAGGAACAACTTTTTAGCTTGCAGCAACTCTTTATAATCACTTATTTGTAATACAGTAACACAAGATCGTTTGAAGTTACGAAATGGATTAAAAAGTATTGTAACTGAGAGTGTGACCGTGTTGAAGTTAATATTACTGAAGAGCAGTCAATATTGTGAAAGCATTTATTCTTTCAGTAGAACGATGACAATTTTTTACTTGTCCTTGAGTGTAGATGTCAAGGTGAAATGGAAATTTATTTCTGACTTCAGAGATTTAAAATTATTCTTGACCCTCATCAATCCTACAGTAGTCGCACATGGACTGACAGTCGGCATGGATTAATTTTTTTCTTTCCTTTTAATCTTGTTGGACCTTAGAATCACAGGACTCATGTACTTTCCTACAATCCTCAGTACTACATTACTCCATTGTTTCATTTGAACTGGAGCAGCAGTGGTGGAATAGTCAACAATTGCATACTCACAGTCCTGTGCAAGCAACAGTGTTCCGTGTAATTTACAGTGTTGGTTTTAGCAGTAATAGTAAAAGGTAAGCAATTATTGCCATATTATTGCTAATATTGAAGGGGGTTCTTCTTATTGTAGTGTTATCTTCTATTAGTTATATTGTTTTGTAAGGTTCAGGTTAGGTAATTATTTTACTTATATATTTTTTGCAGAGTGGATGCATATAAAAAAGAGTCTGAAAGAATTGGAATGCTCCTCGCTCAGGTTTTTGCAAAGAGTGATGATGAAGGTGACTGCGATGATGAATGTGGAAAAAGTGCAGATAACATAGAAGAGTAAACTGAAAATACTGACACAGCACAAGAGGTGTCTGATGGTGAAGAAACTGTTCACAATATCACAAACGATCCAATGTATATTGGAAAAGATCAGGTTACAAAATGGAATAAACATGTAACTCTGTTAGAACCAGGTCTGAAAATTTAATAACCCATCTTCCTGGTGTAAAAACTACTGTAAAACATCCGATAACGCCAAATGAAATTTGGAAGCACTTATCTACTGATGATATTATGAGTACAATAGTAGAAAACGCGAACCTGCTTATCGACTTCCAAAGAGGTAAATTTTCCAGAGGCAGGGACTGCAACACTACGATTACAAGTGAAATTCAAGTTCTAATAGGTTTACTATATTTGGCTAGAGTGATGAAGGCCAACTATCTAAATGCAGATGATCTATGGAAGACTAATGGCACAGGGGTACAAATTTCAGGCTCACCATGTCACTGAACAGATTATGTTTCCTTTTCAGATATCTGCATTTTGATAACAAGTCAACAAGAGAAGAAAGACTGAAATATGACACGTTATCTCCAGTAAGAAATATTTTTGACATGTTTGTCTAGAATTGTAAAACATTATATACTCCCTTCGAATACTCCACCACTGATAACAAGTTAGAAGCATTTCGAGGCAGTTGTCGATTTGTATAGTATATATCCAGCAAGCCAAACAAATATGGAATAAAAAAAGTTGCCGTCTGTGAAACTAGGATGCATTACACTGTGGATATGGAAGTGTATTTCATAATACAACCAAAGGAACCATATTAAGCAACTAATACTCCAGCTGCTGTAGTTCAGAGGCTGTGTACCTCCATCAAAGGAACTGGCATGAATATCACAGTTGATAACTGGTTTACCAGTCTTCAGTTGTTGAACCATTGAAAACTTATTTTTAGGTAACTTTATTACAAACCATGCGAAAAAACAAAAAAGGAATTACCAACTGAATTCATGAAGCCAAGTAAGTGTCAACTGGGTTCAAAAATGTTTGCCTTCAGAAAATCTTGCACTCTTGCATCATGTTCCAGAGAATGGAAAAAAATGTTGTACTGGTATCCAGTCTTCACTGTGATGACAGTGTTAACAAAGAGATGGGCAAAGCAGAAATGATAATCATCTATACCACGACAATAGGAGGCATGGACATGTGTGACAAGTCGTGTACCATCTACACACACTCGCCGATGGCCAATGATCACATTTTATTCCTTACTCTGTGCTGGAGGTATCAATTCTTTAGTGATTCATGCTGCTAACAACCCATACAGCTGCATTCCACGAAGAAATTTTCTGCACCATTTGTCTTATGAGCTTGTTACAGAAGATGTGAGAATCTGAGCTGCCTTGAGTAACATATATAACTAATATTCCTTCAAGGATTTGCGAAGTTTTCCAAATTTGAAGCGAAAGCAAGGCCCACCAAACATCCTAATAAACAAAGAGGATTTTGTGCATTCTGTGACAGGAGAAAGAACAGACCTATCAGGTACAGCTGTTGCAAATGTAGAAAATTTCTCTGTCCAAAACATGCAAGTGTTATTTGTTCAGAATGTTTAAAACTGGAAGACTGTGACTGAATTGTATAAACTGAAGAGCTTTCGTAACCAGTGTGTACCTTTTGTCCTATTTACGATATTATCATACATCTGCTTCATATCCACAAATAATATTGTGACATATTCAGAAACTTTCAATTTCAGTGGAACTGGACAAAATTTGTAGTTTTATAAAAGGTATGTACTTAGCACATTAAAATTAAACATAGTAAACTGCATATTCTCTATTAGTTTGTTGATTTTTATTTATCAATCTGTATTTATCGCCATGTGGACTGATAGTCTGTAGGGATTACTAATAATACGAAACTTGATGTTACTACTCCTGGGTTAAAACTCTATGCAAATATAACGGGTTTCATATTGGCGCTATTATTGAGTAATGACTGTTCTGCACAGTAATACAAAGTTTGGTTACAAAATTAAGTACTGCACCAGGAAAGAAAAGTACGTTTACAACACCAGTGACCTATCAGAACCTTTACTAACCCTGAAAATAAAAAGAAAGCTGAACTGTTGAGACAAAAACCTTACATTCCTATGTTCCTTCAGTGTATCATAGACAACATAAATATTTAAAAACAATGTCTTCAGAGTGCAATGCTTATATTGCAGTGACTACAGTAGCCAGACATTTTAATGTTACTTGTAATTTAATGCGAGCTGGAATGACGTCTTACATACCTGTATCAGACCTTTGTATGGAACCAGAAGTATGGCTAAAAAAGATTTCAAAATTGATTTTCGTCATTCGAAAATGATTTTCGAACGAAATGTTATTCCTGGCAGATAGCTCTCTTATTAGCATTTTGGATGTTCCCAAAAGATCCCTACGAGATGACGGTTTCCATACTCAACATTTGCATATACAATTTTTGTTCATTAACGTGACCATAAGTTCCTTGGCTAAAAGCTGCTAAACTCCTGTATGAATAGTTTCATTTACAGCCCTCTTTAAAATCGCATAAGGCCAGATGCATGCATTGTAGCCAATGTTAGCACCAACAATGTTGACTGAATCTGTGTATCTGTGAAACAGCATTGGAACCAGTTTTGGCTCCAGTGTGATACGAGCCCATTGCTTGTCGATATTTAGACCAAACATTAAAGAACATCAGGCCAATAGCGATACACCATCCACACATTGGCGCGAACTGTGTTTACTTCCTCCCATTGTAGCTTCGGAATAGAGGTTTTTTGATCGCTCGTTCGTTTCCGCATTATTTATTTCCACATGGTAATTTCGAAATGACACAGGAACAGTGGATAAATAATCAAGTGCGAGAGGTTTGGAGCTATAACAGCAAGCAAGTACTCTGTGGAATCCAGCAAGAAGTAGTCACAAAACCGCAATGCAAATGCAGGTGCTTAGCATAGGATAAAACGGAAATTTAGTCTGATTCTGAACTGTACTGAACGAACTTAAGAAGGAAAAAGAATCTTTAATCTTCACATATCGACTGTATGAAAAGAAAACTAAGGAATCGCTCACTTCACAGACATTAACTGATGAAATATACAGATTCACATGGTTTGCTTACAACTTACTGGATGGTTTTCTTGTCAGGTTTACAGAGATGAGTACTAATTCAATAAAAATAGATGTAAGTGAACTGAAACAAAGCTGTTTTTGTATGATACCGTTTTCATTATCATGTAAGCTATTGTATATATTTTCATATTTAAGATCTAGCTGAACAAAATTCATCTGAGAATTCTTCAAGTATTTCTCTCGCACTATGTGTTGTCTGCCTTGGTGCATTAATTAGTGGCAATGGTGAAGGTTGTTTTCCCTGTCAGATGCGTTGTTTTGCACCTTCAAGCATTTACATGCTATGTGAACTTCTACTTTTATTCAATAAGTTGTGCAATATTACACATGTGAGGGTTGCAAGTGTTTTTTTGGTGCCAAAAATTTTGGTTTCTGAAAAAGTCTGAAAACAGGTGTCATTATACCAAATGTACATTCAGTTACAAATTTGACAACTGAATATTCTCTGTTGACTCCAGGATAAGGCTTCATAATTCTGTCTCTTAATCCAAAGGCACAACCTGCTGCAAAAACGTAGGAACTGGCGGATTTCGACCAGGAAGAGAAGCTGGTTGGAGAAATATATCAGTGTCCTGAAGTTCACAGTAAAGCAAGCTTCTTCTTCTTCTTCTTCTTTGGTAATGCTACAGCCCATGATGAGCCTTGGCTTCTTCAATGATTTTCCTCCACATCCCGGTTGCTTGCTGCTCTTTTCCAACTCCTGATTCCCATTATGCTGAGATCCACTATTACTTCATCAATACATCTTCTTCTAGGTCTCCCTTTTCGCCTAGCTAAATGGATCAAACTTACATCATATTCTTTGGAATTCTATCCTCTGCCATTCTCTCCACATGTCCTAGCTATTGTATTCGCTGTTATTTCACAAATTTTATTATATATCTACCTTGTATTAGTCCTTGTAATTCAGCATTGTAGCATATTCTCCAGTCTTTTTTCTCCTTTATTGGACCATAGTTTTTGCATAGTATTTTCCACTCAAAGGTTCTTATCGTATTTTTGTCATGTTTTGTCAACGTCCATACCTCTGACCTGTATGTAATGACTGTGCAGACTTGGGAGTTATACATTAGTAATTTTGTTTTCTTGTAACAAGGTTCTTTCTGAGAAGTTGCATATTTGCAAAGTAAGCTCCGTATTCTTTCCCTCTTAGTCTTTTGAATACTGTTATCATTTGTTAAAAGAGGGCACTCCTTTGAAGTATTTCCCATTGATGTTTAGGTCTTTAGGGGTTATCTGGCCTCAGATTGTGGCTTTACAATACATTTTATTAAGTTTTCATTTATTATGAAGCCAATTTTTAATGTTTCTGTTCCCACTGCACGGTATGTTTCTCAGAGTGTAATGATAATTCTTCCTACTATAGCAATGTCATCAGTGTGTACACATATCTGGATAGTTTCCATGAATACGTTGATTTTATTTACTACACTATGCAGGGCTATTTTGAATAGGACAGTGGAAAGACTATCACCTCGCTTCACACCTTTATTAAAGTCAAAGCTTCAACTTGTTCTGCTAAAGACGTTTACTTTTACTCTTGTCTCTGTTATTGTCATTCCGATTAGTCTTATTAATTTAGCATGTATGCCAACTTCTTTCAGTACTCTGTATAGTTCTTGCTGGTTTACGCTGTCAAAGGCTTGCTTGAAGTCGATGTATAAGAATTGCAGATCTATATCATAGTCATAGAACTTTTTCCATCATTTATCTTACCACAAGTATTTGATCAGTTGTTCCTCTGTGTGTTGGAAAGCCACACTGATATTCCCCTTGTTTGTCTTCTGTGTTTTTCTGTATCCTTTCGTTTAATATACTTGGTAAGATCTATAAGCTGTGTTTAGGAGTATTATACCTCTATAGTTTTCACATGCTGTTCTATCCCCTTTCTTATAAATGGGAATTATTATTCCAGTTTTCCAACTATCTGGCACAGTTTCCGTTTTCGATGTATCTGATATTAATGCGTGTAGTCCCTTTATCACAGCCTTTCCACCAGTTTTCATTAATTCAGTGATTATGCCATCTTCCCCAGGGGCTCGACTGTTTTTCGTCTTGTGCACAGCTTGGGAGACCTCTTGTAGTGTTGGCTTTTTTGCCTCATTGGCACCATTGTCTAGTTTCAGCTCCACTCTTTCCTCCTATGCAGCTGTCGCTTCATCTTCTAGGCTGGTATTTAGACTATCTTTCAAATACTCTGCCCATCTTTCCACTATCTGTTCTTCCTCCCTTATTATTTTTCCATCTTTACTGGAGCATGCATTTATTTTCGGCTGGAATCTGCTCTTTATTTTCCCCACAGCATGACAGAACTTTCTTATTTCACTCTGTTCCTTTAACTCTTCTACTTCCTGAAATTTCTGTTTAGTCCACTCTCTTTTCTTTCTCTTGCACAGTCTATTAGCTCTTCTTCTTAATTTTCTGTATTGTTCGGCATTATTTCTGGTTTCTCTCTGTAGCACTTTTATTCTTGTCCTATTGTTTTCCTCTGTTGCTGACCAGCCATCTTCAGCAAACCATTCCTGGGTTCTTCTGCTCCTTCTTATGCCCATTATTTCTTCTGTAGCGTCTTTAATGGCTTTTTGAATCTTGCTCCACCTTTCGTCTACTACTGTTGCAGTCTCTTCATTGCTCAACTTCCTGCTTAGTGTTACTTGGTATTGTGCCAGCCGGTGTGGTTGAGCTGTTCTAGACTCTTCTACATCTACATCTACATCCATACTCCGCAAGCCACCTGACGGTGTGTGGCGGAGGGTACTTTGAGTACCTCTATCGGTTCTCCCTTCTATTCCAGTCTCGTATTGTTCGTGGAAAGAAAGATTGTCGGTATGCCTCTGTGTGGGCTCTAATCTCTCTGATTTTATCCTCATGGTCCCTTCGCGAGATATACGTAGGAGGGAGCAATATACTGCTTGACTCCTCGGTGAAGGTATGTTCTCGAAACTTTAACAAAAGCCCGTACCGAGCTACTGAGCATCTCTCCTGCAGAGTCTTCCACTGGAGTTTATCTATCATCTCCGTAACGCTTTTGCGATTACTAAATGATCCTGTAACGAAGCACGCTGCTCTCCATCGGATCTTCTCTATCTCTTCTATCAACACCATCTGGTACGAATCCCACACTGGTGAGCAATATTCAAGCAATGGGGGAAAAAGTGCACTGTAACCTACTTCCTTTGTTTTCAGATTGCATTTCCTTAAGATTCTTCCAAAGAATCTCTATCTGGCATCTGCTTTACTGACGATCAACTTTATATGATCATTCCATTTTAAATCACTCCTAATGCGTACTCCCAGATAATTTATGGAATTAACTTCTTCCAGTTGCTGACCTGCTATATTGTAGCTAAATGATAATGGATCTTTCTTTCTATGTATTCGCAGCACATTACACTTGTCTACATTGAGGTTCAATTGCCATTCCCTGCATCATGCTTCAATTCGTTGCAGATCCTCCTGCATTTCAGTACAATTTTCCATTGTTACAACCTCTCGATATACCACAGCATCATCCGCAAAAAGCCTCAGTGAACTTCCGATGTTATCCACAAGGTCATTTATGTATATTGTGAACAGCAACGGTCCCACGACACTCCCCTGCGGCACACCTGAAATCACTCTTACTTTGGCAGACTTCTCTCCATTGAGAATGATGTGCTGCATTCTGTTATCTAGGAACTCCTCAATGCAATGACACAATTGGTCTAATAGTCCGTATGCTCTTATTTTTTTCATTAAACGACTGTGGCGAACTGTATCGAACGCCTTGCAGAAGTCAAGAAACACGACATCTATCTTGTCTATGGCCCTCTGAGTCTCATGGACGAATAGCGCGAGCTGGGTTTCACACGATCGTCTTTTTCACTTCAGTCTGGAACTGCGCGACCGCTACGGTCGCAGGTTCGAATCCTACCTCGGGCAAGGATGTGTGTGATGTCCTTAGGTTAGTTAGGTTTAAGCATTCTAAGTTCTAGGGGACTGATAACCTCAAATGTTAAGTCCCATAGTGCTCAGAGCCAATTGAACCATTTTTGTTACTTGGTATTTTTTTACTTCATCACGGATTTTCAGTTTTTCAGTATCCCAGTTCATCTCCTTTTCTGTTCTGTTGCCATTCGTTAATGACAGTTCTGTCTCAATGATGATTTTATCACAAATAGTCTGGGGCTCTGCAGCTCTGTACATCTATAATTGATGTCGAATGGCGTGCAATCGCTAAAATATGGTCGATCGGATTGATTACTCCATTGACTGCAGACTTCCAAGTACTCAGATGGATACTTTTTTTTGGGAACCAGGTACTTTTAATAATCATATTATTGCTTACTTGGAATTGCCATGGTAAATATCCATTCTCATTGTTTTCTTGATCTAGTGAATATTTTCCAGAAACTCCATATTGATGTTCAATCTTCCCTATTTTTGCATTGAGATCCCTTATTACTAGCATCAGATTGTATATAGATACTGCGCAGCATACTTTTTCCAAGTCTTCAAATAACTTTTCTTTTATTGTATCCTCTTTTCATTTGTTGGTGCATGTACATTTACTATTGACATATTCGTAAATTTCGCTCTTAGTCTGACTCTGCAGAACCTTTCATTTGTGGGTTGAAATTCTAATAGGCGTTTCCTAAATTCCCTAGTTATTATAAACCCTGTTCCAAATTGGCCTGTTCTTTCTTCTGGTCCATTATATATCAATGAATACTCAGGTTTAGCTACCTCCTCATTTTCTTTCTATCTTATTTTTTGTAGCTCTGCTGCATCATACTTAAATTTTAAAATTTCATTAGTTATTTCTTTCATTTTTCCACGTTGAAGCATTGTCTTCACATTCTATGATGCTACTGTCAGATCCTTTATCCATTTCCTTTGCTGGTGTCATGATACATGTTTTCCGCCCACTTACTGAGGCTTCTGTTGAATTTCTGTAATATTCTTTTTTACAGTTTGGAGTTATTAGCCCCATGACCAGCCCCCAACCAGGAGGGTCAGGAGTTGTATTAGGTTCCTCAGCTGAGACCATTCTGGCTTTGGTGACCCTGCCAATAGCTATGCTACCACTGGCACAGCTTTCGAATTCGACGACAAATCACACAAATCCTCCTGCCTAGCACTGGAGGTGCCTATTGTAAGGTGGTGTCCCCTGAGAGGGCAGAATGGCAAGCCATCATAGAAAACTTCACCATCACTCATCTGGCCATAGGTACCAATATCCTCAAACAAAAAGTTGTCAGCTATACCTAATAATATTATACTGAAACTACTTTTGATATAAAAAACTCTGATCCACTATTGATAGGACCTTTTATTTTGACATGTTTGTCATCCAAAGGCCCCAGACAATGTGGGAATCGCCAAGTGCTTTCAAATCTTTGTACTACAAGAAGCCATTCTTCACAACTTGCAGGACAACTGAAACAGAAATAAACAAAAACAATTTAGTACTTTCTCTATAATAGTATAAAATGATTGTCGTTCACATTATTAATTATAGGAAACGTTCCCAATTACTAACATTGTGTGCTTCTTTCAGACTTTTTCCTGTAAAGCAGACTGGTTAACGAGTAATACGGATTCAGTGGCAAAAGAATAACAGAAACACTGGCTGATACCAAACGCCATAGACAGCCAGTAACAGAACGTGCCAAAAAACAAATGGACCAGTCTGCCTCAATTTCGAAATCATTATCAACAAATATAAAACAAGGGCATTGGAATGCAGTCGAATTAAATCGGCTATGCTAAGGGAATTAAATTAGGAACTGAGACACTTAAAGTAATAGATGAGTGTGGCTATAATGATGGGTGAAGTGGAGATATAAAATGAAGACTGGAAAAGGCAAGAAAGGCATTTCTGAAGAAGAGACATTTGTTAACACAGAATGTAGATTTAAATGTTAGGAAATCTTTTCTGAAGATATTTGTCTGGAGTGTAGCCATATATGGAAGTGAAACATGGATAATAAACACCTTAGACAAAAAGAGAATCGAAGCTTTCGAAATGTTGTGCTGCAGTAGAATGTTGAAGATTAAATTGCAGCAGTTACTCGGAGATAAAGGGGCTCACATAGGATAAAGGAGCAGGGAGAGCTGCATCAGACGAGTCTTCAGACTGAAGACCACAACAACAACATCAGAAAGAAAAGAACAAGAACCTGATGAGACAGACTTATACTGCCAACTTCTGGCAAAGAAAATTTAAAAAATTGATGAACGAGAAAGGGAGGAAACTATGCATGCAATAGACAACTTCTTGTACGGAAAAACAAGCAGTAAAAAATCAATACATAACAGTGCACCAACGTTCGAGCTACAACCAATATATGCAGTATGTGCAACAGCCATAGAGCTCTGGCCTGGGGAAGAAACAGTAGGTGAATGAGCCCAAAGATGTAACAGAAAGAGCTTTGTTAATGTGCAATGCTAGCGAATGATTTTTCTTTTTCTTTTTAATTATATTTCTAATAAAGTGTCCTTTTTCAATTAACAAACATTTTTCCACATACCTGCAGTCTGTACTTTACGTTCTCCTTAGATTGTGTGGTGGAATTTTATGGTGTTTGAAACACCGATTTTGCAAACTTAAGGCATTATCAATGAAATCATTGGCATGGGTATCTGAAAGAGATAGGTAGACCTTTCAAACTTAATAGTCACTTTGCCATACATTGATACTGAACACAATTTCAAAAGTATTCATTACCTTAACATTGTCTTTCAAGGCCTCACATATTGCTCTGTAAAAGCACCATCAGTGATATCACTTGAGTGGATATTTTAAGCAGGAAATGTAGGATTTTGGAACTGTCTCGTGTAGCAAGACATCGAAGAATCACTGCAAAACGAACTTTAGCAGATGTAACTTCCCTCCAAAACGTATCTTTCTAGTTTTTTTGAGTTCAATCGTTTGAAGACGCAGCTTTAAATCTGTCGTTGACATACGACAAATTTATCAAATTGCCCTGAAACTTCATGCAGCAAATGGTCTAACAATTGATGTCTGTCATACTGCAACAATAATTATAAATAAAACTAAGCGTTAGAATTTGTATTATGGTAACTGATAGCTTGTATCTCATTTAACAATTACTGATTTTTATATGTGTGGACTGATATAAGCCCATTATCTTCTTTCACATGGTCTCCTTTTTTTATTTTGAAGTGACAAAATGTAATTATTCGTGCTCAAAACTGCAAATGCTCTGGCTGTGATCTGTGTGTCAGCATAGGTGGTATGATTAAAATGGACAATACACTTTTACACTAGAAATTTCGGAGAACATTCTCAGGTTCGCATGAGTAAAGTGAGTCAGAGATTATGCGTCACCAAGGAGCTTTCTTAGCTTGAATAAGAGGATGGGGAAAATTGCTCAAAACAAAGAACATTCTCCGATTTTGTATGAATAAAACAAGAGAAGCTTCCCACAAGTGGAAAACATTCTTTTTTTTATTGAAGTGAGCTCTGTAGCATGCTCCAATCTGAGCATGTTGTGTTGAGACTACGTTTACCAACTTTTTGGTAGTAACTGCAGAATTTATGTTGCTTGGAAGGCAAAAAAAAAAAAAAAAATCCGTAGACCGAAGAAATTCTGAAGAGAGAAACTGAGGAAGTTTATAGGTGTATATTAATAAAAACATCATTTGTCTGAATAGCTTCCTAGATAAGACAAGAGGTTCTATTTTTCAAATGAAGTTAAAAGCAAAACATTTTTGTTGCTATTTAGAAGACCCAAATTTTCGTGTGATGTACGAGAAGACCAAACAAGTGAGTCACTGACTGTTCCAGATGTTCGTCATCATGTCTTGTTACAGCATAAATTATATATTTTGTTATGTTAGAAATAAGTAGGCGGATCAGAAAAATTAATAACTGGTACAAACATAGCGATCTGTTTATCTTAACGAATGGTACAGGCGACCGCTTACCTACTGCACACGCGAGAAGCCCTTTATGCATCGTATTTAACAAGTATAGTCTCATTTTAGAAAGTTCCGGGTTTGAATTGATGAGGATGTCATGTTGTGGCGAACGACAGTGATTTCGAGTGGTCGCGCTAAAAGCAGAGACTTTCCAACACAGCGAAGTGTTCTTAATTTTTGTTTTTGATTACTTCGTGTCGTTTTCTGAAATTATTTTGTGAGTTTTTGTGTGATTGCTAATTTGAATGTGTTTTGTGGATGCAGTCAAACAATAAAAGTCAAGTAACACTCTCAAGACGTTCTTCGTTATTTAGTCACTTCAGTGGTGACTCCGATATTACGAACTCGAAAATCAACTCACAAGAAAAAGTGACCACAAGAATGGAAGGGACTATCACGCACAGAAACTGGACGGCAGGAAGACGAAAGCAGGGAGTTCAAGCAACTACAATTGAAAATTCATCCGTGCCGTTTCGTAATAACGGCGAATCAGAAACTGGTTTAATCTCGCGGGTCGCTCTACGTTTACCGCCGTTTTGGCCACAGAAACCGAAAATTTGGTTTGCACAGGTAGAAGCAAATTTCCTGCATAGTGGAATAACAAACGAGAAAACATAGTTCGCCTATGTGGTAAGCCAGTTGGACCAAAACTACGCATCTATGGTGGAAGATATAATTGTCAGGCCACCATCTGAAAACTGTAACCAACACCTGAAGTCAGTGTTAATATAACGGGTTTCCAAGTCGGTTGAGCAACAAATACTACATTTATTGCATCATGAAGAGATGGGAGACGAGATGCTTTCGCAGTTTCTTCGACCCCTGAGAAGCCTCGCAGCAGACAGACTCAATGCTGCGAGTGCTGTGGACAAGTCGCCTACCTGTATCAGTGCAAACCATCGTACATTCACGCATGGAATCGAATTTAGATAAGCTTGCAGAGATGGCTGACCGAGAACAGGAAACAATTTCACTTCCGCTACCTCCAATCACAGAGCTTCCACGACATTATACAGCAACGTCAACAGATATGGCCGCAGCAACCATACAGTAAATATCTCTGGAGTGAGCATTCACATGCGCAGAACAGATTTTGTGTTGCAACACACATTGCTGGCCTGGTCACGTGTTCTCGGGACGTCGTGTGTTTGTCCGTATAGCGCCCTGTATATTTCGAATGTCACTACATCCCTAGTGCAGACGGATTCTTTTCGTACGTGTCGTGGATTATTTATATATGTTGTACAGACATTTTAATAGTATACATTTGATACCGGGAATAAACCAGCTACGTAACTTTTAAGGGCAAGTGATATTGCATTCTGCATCTTTGCGATAGGTGTCACAGTTCAGATGCACTCGATTTTCGGTAGTTTTCGGTATGATACGGCCCTTTATAGTATTACAGAGCCTGACGTACACTTCTGCAGTGATAGTCTTGCAAAACAACTTGACAGTACACTAGTACTTTTGCAAGTGTCCAAAAAACACCGAATTTACCAGACATTAGCGATTATACCCCTGCTAATTCGTCCTTTTTTCTGCTGTTTCTGCGTATTTATTTTCTCGTTTTTGCGACCTTAAGCACAATTTTTCTTACTGAAGTGTTTATTTAACGCATTTTACGTACTTACTCCCCGTTTATTAAATAAATAGTAGACTAAGAAGGGGGGAAAAAAAGCGATCGGAGAATAAATGTACTGTAAAGCAAATACAGTTGGTTATGTAACAGTCAACCCATATAACACCATTAAGGGAAGTGGAAAGCGACAAAATGAAAGAGTTTGGGGACATGATTACTAATATTTTACGCTTCTTAATCAAATGGTGAAGAAAATAAATTGAAGGCAAAATACACCAAAGAAGATGAATGTGTATTTTGATTAGCTACATTATTGTGTTTTTTATTTGATTTGTGCAGAAAATGTATTTAAGCTGAAGGCAGAAATTGGTAGGAGGTGCTGTGGAAAATTAAAAATAGTTGGTATAGCATCTACCTTCAGCCACACTCATCCAATTTTTTCTCTGTATAAACATTCCTCTTCAAAGTGTTTTGAACATACTTTGGAATATTTCGTGGGGACAAAATTACTTCTCCTTATTTTATTGAGCCACATCTTTACTCGTTGTTCATCCTCTGGGAGACTAAAATGTAAATCACACATAATCATTCTCTACAGAATCAAGCCTTAATTATAATGCGTCTCGAAATTTTTAAACATACCACCCATGAAAAGTTACTATCCCTCCTTTCACATATTTTTCTTTGCATCCGTAGCAACAACAGTAATTCACCATCGCTATTACACTATCAACAAAAGGTGAAAACACAACAAAAACTCTTGATATTATAAATTTCAAACTCTGCGGAAAGCACACACGCACAGCGAAGTCCCGAAAATACATGACAATCCTGGTTTAATGTTGACAACATGCGCAGAACGCAATGCTCACTCCAGAGATCTTTACTCTATGGCAGCAACACAGCGGACGTACCATACAGACACACAGGACGAGTTGCAACAGTTGTCAAAGGCAGTACAGCAACTGTCATGCCAAGTAGAGACGATAACAGTGCAGCATGAGCAAACGGAAGTTGACGATAAAGAGAAAAATAATCAGAGACGACGGAAAACATTTTCTCAATCTCCAGCTAGGAGCAACAGCCCGAGCCCACATTTTGTTTGTATCACGAGCGCTTTGGTGAACTTGCAACACGATGCTCACCAACGTGTAATCACCCAAACTTCTCGAGCAGCCGGCAATAGGCGAGACTGGCTGCAGGAGTTATGAGGGTGAGTCAAATGAAAACCTTAAATTTGTAATAACAAATCGAAATTTCGCGCTGTTATCCTGTAAGTTGGTAAGCGTGCTACAAACAACGTGCAGAATGGCCTGTAGGTGGCAGCATAGTGCAGATGCACACATACCGTCACAGTATCAGTATAAAGATGACCACCCCACTTGCGATTTGCACCAGGGAAGAACAGCGTTCTGTTATTCTGTTTTTGCGCTGTGAGGGTGTGAAACCTATTGAAATTCATCGACGAAGGAAGGTTCAGTATGGTGATGCATTTTTGTCGCAGCAGCAAGTCTACAAATGGAGTAGGAAGTTCGCAAATGGTGTGACTTCAGTGGAAGATGTTCCTCGTCCAGGTCAGGGATAACGAGTTGTGACTCCACAGAACATTGCAGCATTTAAAGCCATAGTGAAGGAAAATCGCCGAGTGACACTGCAGCATGTTTACAGATTAGTCATGGGTCAGCACACCACATTGAGCATGATGCGCTCCAGTTTCACAAAGTGTCTGCAACATGGGTGCCACGGCAGCTGACTCCTGAAATGAGAGAACGACGTGTTGATGCTTGTGAAGAACTTCTTTGGCGCTTTGAACGAGAAGGTGATGGCTTCCTTGCAAGAATCGTTACAGGGGACGCAACCTGGGTTCAGTTTCCCCAACCGGAAACGAACAGAGCGATCAAGGAATGGCGCCATTCCTCATCACCAAAACCAAAGAAGTTTCGAACAGAAGCATCAGCAGGGAAGGTTATGGTCGCTCTCTTTTGGGATGAAAAAGGCGTCATTTTGGAGCATTATATGCCTAGAGGGACCACTGTTGGGGTGCTTCATACACAGATCTCCTAAAAGATCATCTGCGGCCTGCAATCAAATCAAAGCGAGATGCAGGTGTCCTTTTGCAACATGACAATGCACAGCCCCACAGTGCCCGTACAACAGTTGCAACAATCACAGATATGCATTTTGAGTGTCTTCCTCATCCTCCGTACTCACCAGACCTTGCCCCAGGTGATTTCCATATGTTTGGACCACTCAAAGACGCAATGGGAGGAAAGAAGTTCCGTTCTGATGAAGAGGTACGCCATGCGGTGCAGGAATGGTTGTGCAGACTACCAAAAGAATTTTTTTCTAAAGAAATTTATGCTTTTTGTAAGCACTGGAGGACTTGCATTGAGTGTGGGGGAGATTATGTTGAAAAGTGATAGAGCTTTGTACCACTTCTACACAATAAATAATACGTTAAAAATATTTAAGGTTTTCATTTGACTCACCCTCGTATTTATAGTGCCAATGAAACAATTCATTCTCGTACAGACTCTCTGTGGCAGATAAACTTTCGTGGTGCAAGTTCCTCAAAGACACAGGGTCGAATGCTTCATTATACCCGCACAAGATGTTACGCGTTTGTGTGAAGCCCATGCCCTTACAGTTTTCTGCAGCAAACAACTCGGTAATTAAGACATTTGGTGAAATAACTCTGACGTTAGATTTCGGGCTGAGGAAGAGATATCAGTGGCAGTTTATTGTAGCTGATGGAGCAGCACCAATAATAAGAGCAAAGTTCCTCGCGAATTTCAGCTTTCTGCCTGATGTCAGAAATGGCTGTCTAATCGACAATTCTTCCGGTTGCAGTACAAGAGGCACCCAAGCACCTTATCCCATGAAACAGGTGCGAGTAGCATTCGTCACAAATGAGTTTACGCAACTGTTTCAACACTTTCTCGAGATCGCTACTCCACAATACGAGACGAAAGACGTGAAACATAATACGCAACATTCCATCAAAACCACACCAGGTCCACCAGTGTCTGCACGGCCACGGAAATTACCACCTGACCACCTAGTAATAGCAAGACAAGAATTTGAGAAATTGTTGAAGGAAAACATGATCTGTCCGTCTGACAACCCGTGGGCTTCGCCGTTGCATTTAGTTCCCTAGAAAGATAAAACATGGAGACATTGTAGCGATTTCCGGGTACTAAACGCAAGGACAATACCAGATAAGTATCCGGTTCCGAATTTACAGGAGTTTAACAATTTGCTAGCGGGATCATATGTGTTCAGTGTAGTGGATTGTGCGAGAGCTTGCTTATATGCAAATTCCAGTGGCGGCAAAGACGTCCAAAAGACAGCTATAACTACCCCGTTTGGCCTTTTTGAACACATTTATATGCCTTTTGTACTTAAAAATGCAGCCCAGATATGGCAAAGGTTTATCGACGAGGTTTTGCGTGGCTTGCATTTTTGTTTTACATTCTAGTATTTTCTGAAACTGCAACCGAGTATGAGGATCAACTGACACAGGTTTTTCATTGCCTCAATGATTATGGTGTGACCATTAATTGCAAGAAGTGTGTCCTAGGACAAAACCAAGTGACTTTTTTATGGTGTTTAGTTACCGCAGCAGGAATTACTCCAACGCCGGAGAGGTACAAGCGTTACAACAAGTATCACCCGCGACCACATACCAAGAATTACGAAGGTTTCTAGGAATGGTAAATTTCTACAGGCGGCACTTACCAGGGACGGCGGAGAAACAGGAGCCGTTGACAGCAGCACTCGCAGGTACGAACGTTAAAGGTAAGCGCAGAATTCAGTGGTCTATGGAAATGCAACGCTCATTCGAGACAATGAAACAAGTGTAGTTGACGCAACGCTTCTATCACACCCTGATCCGACTGCACCTTTGGCAATTGTTGTCGATGCAAGTCAGGCAGCCATAGGCGCAGTCCTGCAACAATAAGTTACTTTTTCTTGGCAGCCTTTGGCATTTTTGTCCAAAAAATTAAATGCACAACAAAGAAATTGGAGTGCATATGATCGTGAGTCGCTGGCGGTTTTTGAGGCAATCACATATTTCAGAACATCAGTAGATGCCAAAGACTTCACCATTTCCACGGACCATAAACCCTTAACGTTTATTTTCAAACAACGAAGCAAACACAGTTCTCTGAGACAACACAGGCAGATTGAATTTATAGCTCAATTCACAACCGACATAAGGCATATAGCAGGGGCAGACAATTTTGCAGCATATTATCTTTCCCAAATAAATGGCATATCCCGAACCATTGACTTTCACGAGTTGGCAGTGGCACAAGAGAAGGATGTAGAGTTGCAGCATTTCCTCTTGAACGAGAATACGGGTCTCCATGTAGTGTAAATTAGATTACCGAACTCGAGTCTCAAAGTTTGGTGCGATGTCTCTACAGGTAGAAAACATCCATTTGTGACAACAGACTACTGCAGACGAGCATATCATAGCGTTCACGATCTGGCCCATCCTGGCATCAGGAGCACTATCCGCCTGGTGACAGAACGTTTCGTATGGCCCCAGGTAAGGAAAGAATGCAAGCCTGGGCGCAAGAATGTTTGGCCTGCCAAAGAAGCAAAGTGGGTCATCACGCCTATCCCCCATTAGGGATTTTTCCTGACAGTTGCGAAAGATTCGCTCATGTCCATCTTGACTTGGTGGGACCATTACCTCCCTCAGATGGTTTCCGCTACCTTCTTACGGTAATTGATCGATATACCCGTTGGGCGGAAGCCGCTCCGATAGCGGACATTTCAGCAGAATCGACAGCAAAGACCTTCATGGGCGTGTGGATAGCGCGTTTTGGATGTCCTGTACATCTAACCACGGATAGAAGGGGACAGTTTGAGTCAACTTTATTTCAACAATTAGCCAAGCTGTGTGGAATGAACCACCACAAAACTACCAGTTGTCATCCCAAGAGTAATGATGATAAATGGACACAGGCTCTGCCTTTAGTATTACTTGGTTTGTGCACTGCTTACAAGCCTGAATTAGGCACGTCTACTGCATATATGGCGTATGGCCAGAATATCCACGTCCCAGCGGACTTCATTGAAGACAGGAGTCCTACAACAGGAGATTTGATACATCACCTACGTTCATAGCGCAGTTACGACCACAAGTGTGGCGACTGGGCACAATTCCAGGCACTATGCATGGACATCAAACAACTTTCATGCACAAAGACCTGAGTGGTTGTACCCACATTACGTTGAGATCAGACATCGTCAAACCACCATTTCAACAACCGTATTCGGGGCCTTACAATGTTTTGCGCCGAAACACGCATACGATGGAAATCTCCTACAGTGGGAAGTCAACAATGTTGCCAATATAAAGAGTGAAGCCAGGTTACATGCCTGTTGACGGTAACGAAGATCCTCACCAAGCAAACAAGCCAGCATCTACGTCTACAACTACGTCCATACTCCACAAGCCACCTGACGGTGTGTGGCGGAGGATACTTCGTGTACGTCTATCGGTTCTCCCTTCTATTCCAGTCTCGTATTGTTCGTGGAAAGAAAGATTGTCGGTATGCCCCTGTGTGGGCTCTAATCTCTCTGATTTTATCCTCATGGTCTCTTCGCGAGATATACGTAGGAGGGAGCAATATACTGCTTGACTCCTCGGTGAAGGTATGTTCTCGAAACTTCAACAAAAGCCCATACCGAGCTACTGAGCGTCTCTCCTGCAGAGTCTTCCACTGGAGTTTATCTATCATATCCGTAACGATTTCGCGATTACTAAATGATCCTGTAATGAAGCGCACTGCTCTCCATTGGATCTTCTCTATTTCTTCTATCAACCCTATCTGGTAAGGATCCCACACTGGTGAGAAATATTCAAGCAGTTGGCGAACAAGTGTACTGTAACCTACTTCCTTTGTTTTCGGATTGCATTTCCTTAAGATTCTTCCAATGAATCTCAGTCTGGCATCTGCTTTAATGACGATCAACTTTATATGATCATTCCATTTTAAATCACTCCTAATGCGTACTCCCAGATAATTTATGGAATTAACTTCTTCCAGTTGCTGACCTGCTATATTGTAGCTAAATGATAATGGATCTTTCTTTCTATGTATTCGCAGCACGTTACACTTGTCTACATTGAGATTCAATTGCCATTCCCTGCACCATGCATCAATTCGTTGCAGATCCTCCTGCATTTCAGTACAATTTTCCGTTGTTACAACCTCTCGATATACTACAGCATCATCCGCAAAAAGCCTCAGTGAACAAGGTCATTTGTGTATATTGTGAATAGCAACGGTCCTACGACACTTCCCTGCAGCACACCTGAAATCACTCTTACTTCGGAAGACTTCTCTCCAATGAGAATGACATGCTGCATTCTGTTATCTAGGAACTCCTCTATCCAAGCAAAGAATTGGTCTGATAGTCCACATGCTCTTACTTTGTTCATTAAACGACTGTGGGGAACTGTATCGAACGCCTTGCGGAAGTCAAGAAACACGGCATCTACCTGGGAAACCATGACTATGGCCCTCTGAGTCTCGTGGACGAATTGCGCGAGCTGGCTTTCACACGATAGTCTTTTTCGAAATCCATGCTGATTCCTACAGAGTAAATTTCTAGTCTCTAGAAAAGTCATTATACTCGAACATAATACATGTTCCAAAATTCTACAACTGATCGATGTTAGAGATATAGGTCTATAGTTCTGCACATCTGTTCGACGTCCCTTCTTGAAAACGGGGATGACCTGTGCCCTTTTCCAATCCTTTGGAACGCTACGCTCTTCGAGAGACCTACAGTATACCGCTGCAAGAAGGGAGGCAAGTTCCTTCGCGTACTCTGTGTAAAATCGAACTGGTATCCCATCAGGTCCAGCAGCCTTTCCTCTTTTGAGCGATTTTAATTGTTTTTCTATCCCTCTGTCATCTATTTCGATATCTACCATTTTGTCATCTGTGCGACAGTCTAGAGAAGGAACTACAGTGCAGTCTTCCTCTGTGAAACAGCTTTGGAAAAAGACATTTAGTATTTCAGCCTTTAGTTGTCATCCTCTGTTTCAGTACCATTTTGGTCACAGAGTGTCTGGACGTTTTGTTTTGATCCACCTACCGCTTTGACATAAGACCAAAATTTCTTAGGATTTTCTGCCAAGTCAGTACATAGAACTTTACTTTCGAATTCATTGAACGCCTCTCACATAGCCCTCCACACACTACATTTCGCTTCGCGTAATGTTTGCTTGTCTGCAAGGCTTTGGCTATGTTTATGTTTGCTGTGAAGTCCCCTTTGCTTCCGCAGCAGTTTTCTAACCCCGTTGTTGTACCACGGTTGCTCTTTTCCATCTCTTACGATCTTGCTTGGAACATACTCATCTAATGCATACTGTACGATGGTTTTGAACTTTGTCCACTGATCCTCAACGCTATCTGTACTTGAGACAAAACTTTTGTGTTGAGCCATCAAATACTCTGCAATCTGCTTTTTGTCACTTTTGCTAAACAGAAAAATCTTCCTACCTATTTTTAATATTTCTATTTACGGCTGAAATCATTGATGCAGTAACCGCTTTATGATCGCTGATTCCCTGTTCTGCGTTAACTGTTTCAAATACTTCAGGTCTGTTTGTCACCAGAAGGTCTAATATGTTATAGCCACGAGTCGATTCTCTGTTTAACTGCTCAAGGTAGTTTTCAGATAATGCACTTAAAAAAAATTCACTGGATTCTTTGTCCCTGCCACCCTTTACAAACGTCTGAGTCTCCTAGTCTATATCCGGCAAATTAAAATCTCCACCCAGAACTATAACATGTTGGGGAAATCTACTCTAAATATTTTCCAAACTTTCCTTCAGGTGCTCCGCCACAACAGCTGCAGAGCCAGGGGGCCTATAGAGACATCGAATAACCATGTTTGAGACTGCTTTAACCGTGACCTTCACCGAGGATATCGGAGGAAACAGTTTCTCTTGTGCCTCCACCGTCCAGTCAGCAGACATCACCAGAGCAAGTGCCGCATAGACACACACGAGCAGGTCGGCGGGTACGCTTCAAGTACCCATACGTCCCGGGAGCTCCGAACTTTCGGGAGGGTGGCTGTGTGGCGAACAACAGTGATTTCGAGTGGTTGCGCTAAAAGCAGAGACGTTCCAACGCAGCGGAGTATGACTGCGCACAGAACCCCTTTGGTTTCCTGATTATTCTTAGTTTTTTTATTTGACTACTTCGTGTTCTTTTCTGGAATTATTTTGTTAGTTTTTGTGTGATTGCTAATTTTATTGTGTTTTGTGGATGTAGTCAAACAATAAAAAATAAGTAACACTCCAAGAATTTCTGCGTTATTTCAGCAATGTATATTAGTAATTTCAATGTAATCTTAAAATTTAGTTCACATCATGTGTTTACCTAACTTCATTAACAAAAACGTTTCCTCACATGACGAAAACTCTGTAATATCGCAAGAAAATCCATCCGCAAACTGTCTGAAATCGTCTTAATATCTTGCTGCACATAAAAGTAAAATCGAAACATAGTGCAACTCTTGCAAAACATACTGATGCCAGTTCCATGTTTGTACACTGAATAGTTTGCCTGCTTGAGCGAGTTGAATGAAATGTAACATTGCGCGTGCGTTCTTGTGCCGGACACGGCAGATAACACACACTGAGAATTTTCTTAAAGAAGGAGAGGAGGTAGCGAGAAGAAACTCCCTTGTCAGAGAATACGCTTCAAATTTTTTATTCATACGAAACTGAGAACTTCTTCGGAGAATGTTCTTTCGCTCTGAGAATCTTCTCCGGAGGATGCTTCCTTTTTTATTCATACTACTCTATGTTGACAATGGATCTATACAAATTCACCTGATTGTTGGCTCCGATGTGTGTTTGCTGTCCTGTAAATATTGGCCAATGTTGGTGCTAGAGTTGGCACCAATGCATTGACGAAGAGTAAGCACTAAGCAGCATTTTGACATGTGGAAACGCTAACGCATGGGGGAGGTTGAGCACGTGTAAGAAATGCTTGTGGACACCTGCCTTTAGACTGTGGCTTAAATGTTGATCTCCTTCGATTTTAGCATGGATTTGAGTCTCTTTGCTATCTGTGGTCAATGGAATCGATCTTAACGTTTTCGATTAGCCTGAACAAATTCGCATCAATGAAAACATGATGTGATGTTAGTAAATAATTTGTGGTAGGTGGTGACAAAAAATAGTAATAACAAAATATGGAAGACAGTAAAAAATGCGCCGAAATTCAGGATTTCGAGTTCTCTGACCAAAAATTCTCCGAAGTGGAGAATAACCAAGGAAAACGTGAAGCCAATGAAATAGATAACCATGACATTAAGAGATTCAAAATCGAGCAAGACGTAAAAATAGGAGATTTAAAAGCCTATGCTCAATCTACAGCGTGTGGTAATGATTTTTCAGTGGATGAGAAAAAAAATATTTGGTCGGACGCCGTATCCAAAAAGAAAATGCGGAAACTTCTCAAGATACAGAAGTGGGAGGAAGTAAAAAAGGAGAGGAGGTAACGAAAATTAAAGAATAGAAACTTATTTATCTATAAATTTTTGTAGATTTGCTCCATTTTCTTAACATTACGTGCGGCACAATGAAAATCGCTGCGGATCTCAAGGACTTCATGAAAATTTGTTTTTGGTGTGTTTCCTGTCGAATGGTGTTAGAAACAAGCGATACATCAAGTATCTACTGTCGAAACTTGATTTACCGCACTGCAAGACGTGAAACAATCTAGTTTCGTGAATAATGATACAAATGCAGCAGGCCTAGAGATACTTCTCGTCGAACATTTTCTATTTTGTGTCAGTGATAGGCTATTTGATGTAGTGATGAATATTTACTTGTCATTCGCAGGGCACAAGAGAGAGAACGTGCGAAAAGGAAAAGAATGCTGGCAAGATTAAATAATATAAGTCTAGGACCATCACGGAGCTTTCTGAAGAAATGTACAATGGCAAATAGTAAATGCAAAGTTCGTGTTGTCATAGACCTGTCATTTGATGATCTGATGTCCGATTCGGTATGTACTGTGTCACATATTAGATTTAGTAACTAAGAAAAAATCTGTTACAAAATTTGTTGTTGCAGTTCAGAGGAAGTTCGGCAGTAATTACTGCTGTAGTCTCATGACATTGAATCGATTGGTGAATATTTTTTTGGTAATTGGGTTCAAGTGTGGCATCCCTCCCCTTTCCCCCCACCAAAATGTTAGTTGTAACAGACTGATCTGTAGCGCAGACCGAGGTCTAGGTTAAGTTGAAAGCTGGCAATTTGGTTGTGATTTAGCTAAGCCAGCAAATGTATAACTAAAAAAAATGTGTTGTAGCAAAGTAACCAGTAGTGAAGTCTAATGTTTATTCTGTGCCGTATTGAAAAGTTTGTAAAGTGGATCGAACATATGTATGTGGATCCGTGATGGGTAAGTGCTGTAGAGTTTAAAACAGATATTTCAATGCTCTGCAGTGTTATTCTAAGATAATTTACCTTCATGTATATTTTATGTTTTGTATTGCATCTGTTACAGGCTTAAATTTTTGTTATATCTGAAGTCTTCAGTGGGATACCAAACTATAAAATCCAATATTGTATATTTTATTGCAAATGGAACTGTTGGAGAACTTTCATATGTGCATAATAGTACTATTTAAAAAATGAAAAATCTCCACATATTCATGTGAGCAGAGTTGTATTGTGTTCTGTGATATGTTTGAAGGCATACTGTGTAGATTTTGTAAAGTATGACTGTCAAGTGAGGAATGCAAATGTGGAACAGAATATGAGAAAATAAGACTTTTCTGTCCAGTTTTGATCTGTTGATTGAGTAGTGGTCTACCTTCGAAAAGGCATTTGTGTGTCATTGACATACTTTGTTAGGATTACAAAGGGAATATTTGTGATGATAAATGTTATAGAGTGTATCTCTCTCTGTGAAGAAGGTATTTATCAGTACATAATGGGTTTATCTCAATTGCTATATACAACTTTACATTCAATGAATCACCTCCAATCTTCACATCCAGAAGCTGTGGGGATGTCCTGCTTTGTGCTGTTTTCATATTCACATGGTAGAAAGCAGAGCAGCATTCACAATGACTGGATTTGAAAATGATAATGATTTCTTAAAACTGGTAATCCGTTGTTATTTTCTTTAAAAAAAAAAAATTCTAAGCAACAAATGCAGGATACTTTTAATTCAAATTTCATCGTGCTAGATATTTTCTTCACAGGCAGTCTCATGCATTAGTGTTAAAACTTTTAGTCCTCACATTGTTGACGTGTACATGTACTTCATAAACTACTGTTTAGTGCATACCAGTCTTAGCGATTTTGTCTTATTCCATACACATATTGAGCAAGAGCAAATGATTGACTCTATGGCTCCGTATGTGCCCTATCCTTTGTTATGTTAGTTTCATGATCCCTATGTGAGATAAATGGTGGTGGCAGATGCAGAATGGTCCTTCACATGTTGTCAGGTTCATTAATAAGTGTGCTCACAGAGTATGTTGAAGAAATTAATAGTGCCATTTTCTGCTAGCAGGTGAAAATATGGTGCTGGAAGCCATCAGAATGTGAAATGTTTCCTGTTTTGATGTCAGTATACTGTTTTGTTGCTTGGCAACATGTGTTGATTTCCTTTGTGAGGTGACTTTTGGTGTACAGGGTTAATAATGTTGAAGTTTTCCATGAAAAAGTGGATTGCCTATTGAGAAGAAAGATTATGCACTGTTGCTAAAATTGTTCTATCTCAGTGGCAGCAACAGTAGCATTGCATTGCGGGAATATCGCTGACAGAAACAACTGTGAAGAGACCCATGTGTCAACAAATGGGCTAAAGAATATGATAAAGAAAGCTGAAAAACAGGTGAATTAGATGGTTCAGCAGGGAGAGGGAGGTGGCCCATTCCCGTGGCAGTTGCTGATGAAGTGGCTGTACCTATAATTGACTATATAACAGATGCCTCAAATTCTGCAGCCAGTGCTTGAGCTGTATCATGGGAATTGCCTCTCACCTGGTCAACAGTTCGAAAGATTTTGTGGTGCATTTTACTTTGGTATTTCTATACAGGACTCTGTATTTGCACCACTGAGCGAGGTGGTGCAGTGGTTAGCACGCTGGACTTGCATTCAGGAGGGCAATAGTTCAATCCCACGTCCGGCCATTCTGATTTAGGTTTTCTGTGATTTCCCTAAATCGCTCCAGGCAAATGCCATGATGGTTCCTTTGAAAGGGCACGGATGACTTCCCTCCCCATCTTTCCCTGATCTGATGAGACTAATGACCTCACTGTTTGGTCTCTTCCCCCAAACAACCCAACCATCGGAATGTGCACCAAATGAAGCCCCAAGATAGGCTACAACACTGTCACTTTACCCTTTGTTTTTTGACACCCATGGAAATGGGTGACATGGTTGGGGAATATTCTTCATATGGACGAGGCACATTTTACTCTGCATGGTGCCGTGACTGCACAGAACTGTCGCATATGGGATTCTATGCTGCCACATGATGTGCAAGAACACCCACTGCATGCAGCTTGTGTGTAATGAGGTTTCACAAGCTCCTCCATATTCAGTCTGTTTTTCTTCGAGGAGATGATACCTCTCGAGCCTGTTGGGTGTACAGTGACATCTGCCCATTATAAGGACCTCCTTGTATAACATGTGATTCCAGCTTTGCAAGAAATCAATTGTGACCACACCGCTATTTTCAAGTTAGGATGGGGTGACAGCACATGTCACTTGTGAGGTGAAAGATTTACTTCAAGAAAGTTTGGTAATGACAGCATCATCTCTATGCAGTTTCAAGATGTGTGGCCCTCAGGGGCTCAGCCTTCATTTGCTGCGTATAGGCTTGGCGACCCCTGGGTTCTGAACTGGGTACTGGTAAGTACTGTCCTTGATCTTAAAGTGTGCTGTGCGTCAATGGGATGCATGGCTGTTGATGTGGAACAGTTGTTAGCAAGCATTCTGTGGGGAAAATGCTGCACCTTAGTGTTATAAGGCTTACCTAGGCCTACGAGGCTCTTTCTAGGTATACCCTTATTTCGCTAGTTGCTCGTGGGACGGAGATGGATCCTGCAAAATCCAACAACCAATCATTCAAGAGCCCTCATTTGACAAGCACTCCAGATTCTGGAGTTGTTAAGAGTAGTTCAATAATTAACAACAGAATGCATGCTGCAGGTTATAATGCATTTTTGATAGTTAGAAGAGAGGGAACCTTTGAGCAAGTTTCCCTTTTTACATTAAAAAGGGTTTAGAGGGCACCATGGAGACATTAACATTAGTCAAGTGGTTGCACAATGGGACACAGTTGGTTGAAACTTCCAGTTCCCAACAGGCAACGAACCTGCAGAAAGCGAAAAGCCTTTTGGGAATACGCCATTGAAACTGAGCTCCACACAGCGATTAATTACAGCAAAGGCGTTGTGACATGCAGAAATCTGGTGGACATTGCCAAAGAAGATAGCACACTGGACTCACATTCGGGAGGACGACGGTTCAAACCTTATAGAACAACTCCCCTGCCCATTTCTCCTACTAGGGGACTTCATTCCCCATAATGTATTATGGGGCTCGAACTATACTGCCCTAGGGATTGAGTCTTTGAGAACATCTTGATGTCTCAGGAGCTGTGCATCCTCACCACAGGTGGTTCTGCTCATTTCTTGGCTGCTACTGGGTCATCCTTGCCATCAACGTCTCTTTCTGTTCTTCAGCCCTTGCAGACTCTGCTCAGTGGGAAGCAACTGATGACCTTCATTCCAGTGACCATTTCCCACTGTGGATCCACCTACTGGATGGAGCATTACTTGAACAGAAGCACTGAAATCGATGGTCAGCAGGGCTAACTGGATGCTGTTCTGCCAGGTAGCTGGCTGTGTTTGAACACCGTGACACCGTCCAAGAATGGGTGGACCACTTCACACAAACAATCCATCATGCTGCTGACTTATCCATCCCAAAATCATTCGGTCACCTTAGGAGGCAACTTGTACCGTGGTGGACTGATGAGTGCCACTCAGCAATTTGGGTCAGGCATTTGGCTCTTAGAATTTTTAAAAACCACACAGCAGCAGAGAACTTTAGAGTCATGAGAGCCAAGGCTCGACGCATAATTAAGGTGAGTAAGAAAAGGTCATGGCAGGTGTTCTTGGACTCCCTCAACCATTCCACTTGCTCTACAAAAGTATGGGAAACCACTAGGATGATTTCCAGTAAGTACAGTTGTTTACCAGCAGCAGCAGTGCTGAAGCAAAGGTTTCTTCAGGCAATGCCCAGAGACATCGCTCAGATGATGGCAGAGCATTTTGCAATGACTCCTGACGAAGCCAGCCAGGATCTGACATTCCACCGCTAACATATGACTTTTGAGAGGGGCAAGTTGGACTTCAGATTCAACTATTTTGAATCTTACAACCGCCCTCTCTGTATACGGGAGCTGGATTTGGCACTGTCTGAGACTCGTGATGCTGCACCTGGTCATGACCAAATCTGGTACTGCATGCTTCTACATTTGCTAACAGCATAATAGGAAATCCTCTTCAGCTGATTTAATTTGATAGGCAGACAGGCTAGTCCCCCAATTCAGGGAGAGAGGCAGTTCGATCTCTCTCTTCAAACCAGGAAAGGACCGCACATGTCGCCTTAACGAGCTGTGTATGAAAGACCCAGCAGTGAACAGTTAAATGTTGTCTGGTCTGGTCTGGTGTGGTTGTCAGAGATCGGGCAACTCCTTAGCCATTCTCAGTGTGGATTCCGGAGATTTTGGTCCACTGTTGACAACGTGACCCTGCTAGAGGCAGCTATTCAGCAGGCATTTCTACATAAACATCACTGTCTTGGTATATTATTTGAATCAGTACTGCATACGACACTACTTTTAGACGCAGTATACTTGTGCAACTCCATCAATGAGGCTTTTGCGACCACCTCCGCATGTTCATATGGTATTTGCTGTCTAAATGGTTGTTTTGGTCATTAGTTTCTGACACACTGTTGGATCGTTTTGAGCATGAGAATGGTGTCTCTCAGGGCAGTATTTTAGTGTTACCCTCTCTGCCATAGCCATAAACAGTATCATGTGTACGTTAAGGAGTCCTGTACAATGTTCCTTATTTGTGAACATTTTGTAATTTTCTGTTCCTCCTCTAGTGTTGCAACAGCGACTCGTTAGTTGCAGATTCAGATTCTTTATTAGTCATTGGCCACATGTAGTGGAATGGGCTTTACATTGATGTACAATAGCATTTGTTATATTAATTATTGTTCACTTTGGATGTACAAATAATTTATCCTATATTAATCTGTGTTACAGAATTGTAATTCTAAGCTCAATTTCAACAATGCAAGTATCCAAGAATCCTCTTAAACTGTAGAATGAATTGTTTACCATCTTACTTTTAAAATTATTGAAAGGTGAATTCATTGCAGAATGTGGCAATTTATTAAAAATTTCAAACAGCTCACTTTGTGAGAGTTACCAGTTTTGTCAGCCTACGTCTAGGAATGTCAATACTTGTTTTATTTTTGATGTGTTATGTTGTTTTTTTTTTTTTATCAGTGATGCATAGCTGTAAGGATTTACCAGTCTCATTATTTTGGTCTTAGTGAATAAATGGTGTTAGTGTTCCCTTGGACCAACCTTAGACATTATTCTTAGTACGTTTTTGTGAATCAGTAATGTATCACTAACATGAGTGACCCATACAACAGCCCGTAGGGTATGAAAGTTGGAAAAAATCCGAAGTGAGCTATCCTAAGATATTCATTTCTGACTATATCAGATAATTTCCACGTGAGATAGGATACCCTTGAAATCTTTCCGCAGACATGATTAATATGGAGTTGCCAGTTTAATTTGGAATCCGTATATATTCCAGCCAGTTTTATGGATTTTGCTTCCATGTCTTTAGCAGCAGGCTTTGAGTTGCCTCTGGATTGCACAGTCATTTCTTAGATGTGAACCAGTTTAGTGTTAAGAAGAGTGAGTCCTGTTATTTCTGGCGTAACCTTAGCTTAACTCAATCTGTGGTGATTAGTGTCGCCCTCATAGCAGAAAACTGACTGAAGCCCAACATAAAGTTGTAGATGTTAATTGCAGAGAGATCATATTCTTATTTTCAAATGCAATCAATATCTGATTAACAATTTCAGCGACTGCAGAAAACCATGGTGAAATCCATGCTGTCTACAACCAAGAAGGTTATGATTTTCAAAATAGATTCTAAGCTGTATGTGAAAAAGTGCTTCAAATATTTTGGAAAATATTGTAACAATAGACACTGGCCTGTAGTTCTGAGAGAGATGCTTTTCCTCCTTTTTGTATATAGGTATAGCATTTGAAATTTTGAGCTGTTCTGAGAAAACTCCAAATTCAAGGCACTTACAATAAAAGCAAGTGGTTTGCAAATAAGGTGTATTGTTCTTTTTATTGTGTTGTTAGATAGTAGCAGTCCATGCTTTTTGTGTCTAAATTTTATATTAGTAGTTACTATATCTATGGGTGTGACAACATCCCAATGGAATTCATATACTGTAGGAAGCTGATCAGCAAGTATATCAGTTGCCGTTGTCTTTGACTGTATAATTTTAGATCTTAATTCATTTTCTGCAGTAGTAAAGTATTTATTGAGCTCTTCTGGCTCAAGCAAAACACCTTTAGTTTGGGTTGAAGTGGATTCTTGTTTTGTAATATCCCAGGCATTTAGTTGGAGCTCATTTTATGTAATTTTCATGGGCAACTTGTTGGGCAGGTTTAAGTTTGGCTTTATAATGTTTTTCACATTTCAGGTAAGCTTTATAAAAAAATATCATACTGTTCTGTGCAACATTTGCAATTATCTTTATACATTTTGTACAGTGAAAGTATTTTTTCCCTGATACTAGCAAGATCATAAGTGTACTATTTAAGCTTTTTACCTTTTTTGTTTGGTTTGGAACTGTTTCTTTTCAGTGGTGATCAAGAGTTCCATAAATCAATATGTGTCTTCAAGAAATTATTAAAGTGAGTTACAACAGTTGATTTATCCACATCATAGTCATAAACAAAGTCCCAGTTTGTGTTTCCAAGGCAGTCTGGGAAGAATTAAATACATTCCTCTTTCTGACCTCTAACCCATGTCATGCTTGGCTTCTTATTTGTTGTCATGTATTCATTATCTGGCCGTGCATAGTGGTATGTGAGGAGTAGTGGATCGTGATCTACAAAGCATTCATCTGCTATGCTAACAGAGTATAGATCTTATGAGAAATTATCTGTAATATTGTCCAAACAGCCATTCTCAACTGCTGGGCTTTTGTTAGTACAATATAAATTTAAAGATCTGAGTAAGTTTAAAAATGTTTATGAGTTGGGCTCATCTAAGCCAGATAACTCTATGTTGAAGTAACCACATACTGCAACATTTGTTTTGAGTTTTAAGATTTTTCTTATTTGTTCAAATTTCTCAAAAAATAAATTAACGTCACCATTTAGAGATCTAAGCAAACTGACAATTATGATATTCTGTTTGATGAGTCTACTAAATTCTCCGCTTAATTCAGAGAAGTAGGAGCTTACATCTATTTTAGAAAATTGTATGTATTGCCTGATAAATATTGCACCTCACCCCCCCCCCCCCCCCCCAATTTTTCTCCCATTTGTGCACAGTATAGCTGCCAGAATGTACTCATTTGGTATGAAAAATCTGCTTTATTTTCTGTAAGCCAATGTTCTGAGATGCACAATATATCACATGTTTTTACCTTACAAAAATGTTCCAACTCTAATAATTTATTCCTAATACTGTGAATGTTGAGTTGCATGAGGGTAAGTAATTTGTATTTTCTTTGCTTTCTCTGTAAATGATTAGGAACATGATTTTTACATGAAGTAGTTTTACTCTGTGATGATTCTGGAACTAAACTTTTACAATGTTGTCCAAAAAAGAGACTGGATCTTCCTTGACTGTACACTTTGTTGAACCCATTCTTTTGTTTCGAGTCTTTTCTCAATTATTCTGTAAACTTGTTTGCACAAAAAAATGTTTCACTTTGTAATTTAAATGTGGCCCATGTTTGGAATGCAAAGGTCAATCAATATCATCTACATCACAATTATCATTCTGTGAACAAAGCTGTATGATCTGAGTGCTTGTTTTGTATACTTCTCTGTTGATACCTGAACTTTTGGTTAAATAGTGTCTGTGGGGTATTGTAGCAACAATTGAATTTTTTGATTGGTTATGTTCTAAGAACTTCTTTATATCTGTAATACAGGCATCCACTTAAACACTTAGCATTATTTGCTTTTGGCCGATATCTTCTGGGACAGTGCTCGTTTTTGCTCCTGGTTTCACGATTCCAGTAGCTGCACTTATCACTATTTATGTCCTTAAATACACTGGTTAATTTCATGCCGTGACTATCAGCCAAAAGCAGCATATTGTGTTTATTACCTCACGGATTTTTGTTTGAAGAGCCACTGTTATTAGCTGTCATTTTAGTTTTCCGTTGTTTTGAAAAGTGTTCATTACCATCATTATTAATACTGCAGTCAGTACCTGTGCTGCTTTTGTGACTATGCTTGCCCTGGCTTTTTGTCACTGGTGATACACACATTATTCTTGTAGGTCTTATTTGAAGCACTAGAATTCTTGTTCAGAATAACAAGCTTGTTATTATTGGCATTTTTGTCACATGTGAGTCACTTGAACACAGTACACCAGTTGTGTGTTGATCACTTTGTGTTGTTAGTTTTTTCTTTACTTCTTCGAATTTCTTTGTGTGGTCTTCATATTTGGAATGTGCTGTAGCCATTTCTCCTTTCAGTGCGTTAATTTCTCCTTCCCGTATGATGCCAAAAGAACTTTGAGATTGCTTACAACTAAGCACTATGTAGATAGTTTTTCTGTTACTGTTTTGTGTTTCTTTAAGAGTTCATGTTCAGAGTGTATTACTGCGAGATCTTCTTTTACTGTGTTTATTTCCTTTGAATTTGAGATTTATTTTCACCCAATAACATGATACCAACACTTGCATTTTGTGCATAAAATACCTCTTACTACCTTTTTGGAGCTCATATTACATATGGAATGACTACATAATAACAAAACTGAGAGATGATCTTTGTCACTATCTTTACTCGGAGCCATGTTTTTTTATGCAACTTGCAGTGCAGAGATTAGAGGAGTGGGCTGCAAAGACAGGTTTTCAGTTTCCTGCAGGTAAGTCAGGTAAGTGTGGTGTGGTGTCTCTCTCTCTCTCTCTGTGTCTGTGTGTGTGTGTGTGTTCATTTTAATCATTCTTGTTATATTTTTAATTTACTGACTTGTATATTAGGGACACAGTTCTACATTTTAAAGACTCAGTGAGTTTTCTGGGCCTCAGTTTTGATTCCAAGCAGTCGTTGTTGCCACACCTCAGAGACGTGAAAGCCAGAATCCAGAAGGCTATGACAGGGTGTGTCTACTCCAGTTGTGTAGGGGTTTCGTGCATTCACATCTAGACTATGAGTGCACTGTGTGTGGGTCAGCGAGGCTTTTTTACCTGCAGATCATTGACCACGAGGGGAATGGGCTGGCCATGGGTGCTTATAGACCCAGTCCCATCGCCAGCCTTTGTGCTGAGGCTGTGGGGAACCACCACTCACGATCAGGCGACAGCTGCTTATGTTGCGTCAGCCATGTAAGTTCCTCGTAGCTCTGGAACATCTTTCCTCCAGTCATCCATGAGCAACAATGCTCTTTTGGATCTGCATGTAGCATGCGCTGGAGTCACTTTGTGTGGAGCAAGTACAACCCAAAATCCAGGCTTTTAATTGCCTGCCACTCTGGTTACTGCAGATGCCCAGAGTAATTTTAGATTTGGGGCAGCACAGGAGAGGTTTCACTCCTGCATATGTTTTCAATACATTATTTTATGACATTTCAACTGAGCATCACAACTCTACAGCTGTCTTTATGGATGGATCCAAACAGGGGTACTTTATTGGTTTCTCTGTTGTTTCCCTTGCCATGTCCTTAAGGTCCGACTGCCTCGAGGCTTTTCTGTCTTTGACACAGAATTGTGTGATCCTGTGGGCACTGGAATAGCTGAGACGTGTTTAGAGTGCTAAATTCCTTGTGTTACGATTCTCTTGAGTGTTCCTCACTCTCTACAATGCTTGTACCCAGCAGATACAGTCCAGAATATCCAGGATGCCCTTGTCCAACTATAACAGGAGATGCCTTTCTGTTAGAAACCATGGCACATGAGTATTGTTGGGAATGAAAGGGCGGATGTAGCAGCTAAGGAGGCATGTCCTGATCCTCAGTTATTTCAGCGTGCCCTCCCCCTGCATCCTATCACCTTACTGTTGAGGTACAGAGTCATGTGTTGGTGGGAAGACGAGTGGCTGAAAGTCACAGATAACCAGCAACGTCTGGTAAAGCCCACAAAGTGGCTGTGAAGAAGGGATGAGATCCTCCTTATTCATCTTCGCATTGGCCACAGCCCTCTGACACATGGCTTCTTGTTTCAGTGATAGGACCTTACAGTGTGTGGTGCTTGTGGCGTGCAGACCACCATGCAACACATTTTACTGGCCTGTGTTTTATTTTCAGACTAGAGGGCAGCAGCAGATTTTTCTTGGTAAAGTAAGATCAGTCTAGCTCTTGCTCCATGTCATGGACAGAGTTGTTTGTGCAGTAATTATCAGTGTTATTTTTGATGTGTACAACTGACTGTAAATATACTCACATGGTGTAGTTAAAATCCTCATTGTTTGGATCAGCTGTTTACAGTCAGCTCAGCTACTATTTTTGGTTATTATTCTTATGACTCTTTTCTGTAGTTGTGTATTTGTTCCCCAGAAAGCAATTGAGTGTACATATGAATAGCATGCAACTAAAAGACACTGGCTGTTACACACTGATGACATTCTGTTTGCAAGTGTATTTGCATGTTCACAGCACCTCCCCTGAGAATCAGTCTTCTTTCCTAGAAATTTTCTGTTACATATTCTGTAGTGGTGCTATTTCCATTCAATTCGAGAGTGTTATTTTTCCTCTGCAAACTGAAATTCATGGCATTTGTTTGCTTTATGTTCAGTGTCACTTTACCACATATTAACCAATTGTAAATTTCCTTGAGGGTTTCATTTGCTTTCTCTGCAGGGTTTTCTCTTGTTTTCTCAGTGACTGCATAGTCTAGAAGTGAATCTTTCTTACTGACAGCTCACTAGCATTGTACCGTTGCCTATTGACAGCAGATAGCCAGCCAACGAGGGCCTGCACTTGAGCAGGAAGCTCAAGTCACGTTGCAACTCTGTCTATTGTTCTCATAGCATAGGCGATAGTGTACGAGACTGCTGAACCGTTAGCTTGGGTTCAACCTTTGACTTTAGGAATCCAAATGGAGAACACATTCGGTGACACTGTCTCTGGCAGGTTGCTTGAATTTGTGTGTGCAACAGCCTGATTGGCTAATTTCAGTGCTAATTAACTCGGTCATGGCGCAATGCATTGAATTATTTTCTTAACAATTATTCTAAGCACAGCCTACGCTGCAACACCCTACAAGCTTTTCACACTGTTTCTGACTACCATATATATAGCTATCTTAAGAGAGTGGAACATCCTACTCTTTCTAAATTACTTGTGTCACTTCAAAAGATGATCTTTCATTGCATACAGTGCTGAAAGACATAGGTTTCATCTGCTATTCATTGTTCAACGGTCGCAAAATATTAATGGTAAGATGTAGTTGCTGGGTGGTGCAGATTTCTGCATCATGAGTGTGAGATTTGACAATATTGTGTGGATAGATGAAACTTAGATTAATGCCAGCCATTCATTACATGGAGGCTGGAGTGATGGAACTCCTGAGGAGACCTTGGCAGTACGTGTTGGAAAAGGTGGGCGAATTATTATTATACATGCAGGTGCATCAGACAGTTTTATGCCAAACTGTTTGTTAATATTTCATTCAAAAAAGACAGGTGATTACCATGAAGCATACTTTTTTAAAAGTGGTTTGAGACATCGCTTGTGATGAATCTAATAAGTCCATCAGTAATTGTTATGGATAATGCCACAAATCATTGTTCACGATAAAGACACCGACTTTGGCAACAAAAGAGGATGTTATCACTCAGTAGCTGAAACAACACAACGAGGGTTGTAGAGAAGATATGAAGAAGGCTGAACCACAATTTACAACATACAACATTGACAAGATTGCTAAAAGGCACGGGTATGAAATCGGTCTGCTTCCTCCATGCCATTGTCATGTCAGTGCCATTGAAGGGATATGGATGCAAATAAAAAATTATGTTGCTGCAAACAATAAAATATTCCCTATCTCTGAAGTTGAAATATCTCTTTGTAGCAGTTGTCAATCAAGTGATGAGCTACATGTGTACGAAAATTGTGAACACCACTGCAGATATCATCAGAGAGGCAGTCAGAATGAACGTGTTGTTGAAGAAAGCTTTAAAAAATTAATTATACAGCTGGGAGTGAGCAGTGATAGTTTTGCAGTGTAGAAGAAGACTATAATCAGATTCTGACAGTAATGTGGGTTGTGTTTCCCATTGGTGTAACTACAAAACATTCAGGAATGTAAGTAGTGAGCATGCCATCGACCACCAGGATCATCACATTGTGATGACCTTCTTCAGAGTATAACTAATAATACACTGATAAATTATTCTGTCACTCATTGTAGAACTAATTAATAATGATAATATTTATCAATGGAAACAAAAACTGTGAATATTCAGTGACTTGCAAAAGTAGTTTTCATTTCTGTGGTGAAGTTTACAAATAACTTTATGATATTCCAGCATTTTGGGTACTAAATAGCTCCTTTCAATTATTTGGGTTTATATAATACAAGTAGCAACTGATAAATAAATTCATGCATGCAAATACAACCTGCATGATGTTGATGCTTATGTTTCTGCTGCTAGATAATGTGCATAATAGCGACCATGTGCAGAGTGCCGCAAGCCATGTTTGGCAGCATTGCCAGTACCTGCCTGAAATGCCAAAACCAATCACTTGTCTCATGGACTGTTATATTGCAGTTATCAATAAAGATAATTTTTTTTCTCCATGTCTAACACTATCGGGAATGTCATTGAAGTATACAAGGAACAGTATTGGCCCTAATATGCTACCCTGAGGAAGTCTTGGTTCTGGTAAGTGTTTTACTAAAAGTTTAGGCTCTACCCTATCTGCTAGGTATGATCAGCTACACTTCTTATTCCTAATGTTTCTAGCGTATTTAGAATAATCTTATGCTCAGCAGCATCAAAAGGTGTGGAAACATCTTAAAATATGCCTGTGACACAATCATCTTTGTCAAGAGCATGAAGTACTAATTTTTTGAATTTTTTTTTTTAGCTGATTCTGTACTACTGCCACTTCAGAAACCAAACTGTGATTAACTTGAAAGGTTGTATTTATTCAAGTAATTCATTAATCTGCCTTTCATAATTGATCCTGTTATTGTTGAGAATGAGGCAACAGGGAAATGCGCAGGTAGTTTCAGTGTCTTCTGCATTACCTTTCCTTAGTGGAGGTGCAACTCATGCCTGTTTTAAATACTCTGAAAATTTTCCTGATGTTCTTGTTACAGTTATTATGTCTGTTAAGGGAGTGTGTATACAATGTATGCATTGTTTCAGTGCTCACATTGGTACTACATTCAAAACTACTGACTTTTTATTTATTAGGTTTTGTGCAATTTTACTGACTTCATTCTCTGTGGTTGATAGTAATGTCATTGTACTTGGTGCATAAATACATAGAGGTGACACATTGGGTTTTGCGGACTTTTGTTGTAATTTCTTTGTCGTAATTTGCTAAGTGATGTGGATAATTTATCACTTTTTCTTGTCAGTATGATATTACGCCTCTCCTTGTTTCCTTTTTAATGACTTCCCACACTGCATTGCCATTCTACCCTGCATTGTATAATTGTGCCATTAGTTGACTTTTTTTGCAGCAGTCAGCACTATCTTTTTGTGACTGTGACATGAATTTAAGAGTGATGGCTCATCACGTCTCTTTTCATGGAACTAAAGTAGGCCCAGTCAAGGGTTTGGGTGGACTTCTTAATACCTGCTTCTTAATACCTGCTGGACTTCTTAATACCTGCTGCTTGTTTTTGTGAGACATTAATACTAATGTGGATGAATACTTTTGAAAATGTCTTTTTGAAGTTCAGTTTAAATAAAGTTCAGAACTTAGAGAACTTCACATTGACATTTGTCTCTCTATACAATTCACCTCAACTAATGATTGTTAGTTTTCCTGAAAAATTTTGTGTTTTGATTTATAATAAAGTCTATAGTAGACCTGCAGTTCAGGGAATTTTTCCATACCCGGTTTCACTGTTATTATTTGGCAGAAATGGTCTGATAATTCCAGATTTTATTACAGCTACTCCACCTTTCTTCCTGTTCATGTTTGTGGTCAGATGGTCAATTAATTATGTAAATGTAGCAGCAACCCATGTTGCACTGTGAGCCAACAGGGGCATGTCATAACTTAAAGGCTTTTTATAAGGGTGCTAGTAGTATCATTTATGATATTTGTGTTTAATGTTTGTGTTTCCATACAAAATTATGTTGACTTTTGTAACTAAGGGTTAATCTGGAACTTTGTTAATTTATTGATAAAAGTGTCCACATTATCACTGGGTGACCGAAACACACACAGAATGATTAATTTCTTGGCGAGGTCAAGCTCTGCTAATTCGATAGCTGATATTTCAAAGTATTTGTCTTCACGTTCTTTACCAGTGACATGTCATGATTTAAATTTTGTTCCTTTTCTGCTAGAATTGCATGATCCTCCATTCTTTGAACTAGTCATATAGGAGAAGAGTCTGCCATTGCATACAAAGGTAATACATGTTGGACAGCTGTGTCTCAATTTCAAATTGCTGCATTTTATCCTTTTTATTGATTGCTTGTTTTGATGAAGGATTATTGTCTGTGAAATGTCCCATTGTATTTATCGTATAGTTTAGTTTTCTTTATGATATATAGTATGTGTGTGACTTATTGTTTTAAAATCTACCGAGCGAGGTGGCGCAGTGGTTAGCACACTGGACTCGCATTCGGGAGGACGACGGTTCAATCCCACGTCCGGCCATCCTGATTTAGGTTTTCCGTGATTTCCCTAAATCGCTTCAGGCAAATGCCGGGATGGTTCCTTTGAAAGGGCACGGCCGATTTCCTTCCCCATCCTTCCCTCACCCGAGCTTGTGCTCCGTCTCTAATGACCTCGTTGTCGACGGGACGTTAAACACTAATCTACTCCTCCTCCTCCTTTAAAATCTATCTTGTGAGGGATTATTTCAGGATTTTTGAGACTGCTGGAGATACTCTTGGGCAGGGTAACATAATGTCTGGTTTTTTTCTAAAAAAGACCTACATCTCCTACCCATGACAACAGGTATTTGACCATGCGTGACCTTAGATCCACCCCTTTGCTTTCATGAATCAGTTATACCAATCTTTGTTTCGCAGTCCTGTTTAGGTGTAGACCGCACCTAGTGAAACTCCATCTATTGAGAGCCCCGACTGGTATCAGAGCAACATGCACAAAGTCATAAACCCACATTAATCCACCTCACAGCTCCATTAAGGCATGGCCAACCATGACGTTGGAACAGCTCAACAAAGTGTAAATTGGTGCTATGGTCGGGGAAGTTATTTTGGCCAGCTGCACATCTGTGTCACAAGCCTCATCCCTGTCCAAACCATTTGCCACACAACTCTCTATCACTACAGGGCCCTCTTTTGAAAAATCCATACGTAAAGCCCCTAAGTCCTCTATCACTTCACTTAGCCCTGCATTGAATTTGAAAATGTTGGTGGCCTGGGATGCTGCCTCTAAGCTTTCCTGCAACTGAGGGCCTACACTTCCAACAAACACTGCTGTAACCTCTGCATTCACAAGGGGTGTGCAGAGTTTTCTGTAAGGTTGAATGAACATAAACAAAACTTGTTTTGCTGTAAATCCTCTGCAGTTCAGCAGTGTAGCTCTACATACCTATTTTATGGTTTGTCACTTACATTTTTTTATTTTTTACCTACCGTCTCTCCCCCGAAGATTTATCAAAGGTACAGTAATTTGTTTCCTGTATGTTACCCTTGAGTGACTTATATTAGTTACGGTCTTTATGTTGGGTGGTTTTCACAATCCAGTGTTGCACCCCTTTCAAGTGTATTGTGGACAGGAAGGAAACCAGTGCTGCACACCTACACTCCCAGTTACAGACATTTTAATCAAACTGTACCTGTAATTGCATACTTTTGTGGCTGTTGTCACAGTCAATAAAATTCTTCTGACTGCACTATCAATATGTAAAATCCTCCAATATTTCGGCCATTGTTGCAAATGACATTCCTCAGAGAATTTTTGCTAACTACTGAATGAGAATCCACGAATATATAAGATCTAAAACTATTCTCACTCCGCAGTTAACAAACACATGTTGAGGAAGGCTATTTACAACAATGGTCAAAATGTTGGAGAATTTTACGTATTGACAGTGCACTCATATATCACGAAAAAATTTTTTGGCAGAAAATGTACCTGATTTGGCTCAGAGAAATGTAATATTTAATTATACAGGGTGTGATTCAAAAGTTTCAAGACTTAACTCAGAACTAGAAATTTGTTGGACGTTTAAGTACTGTGTACTAAAATTCTTCAAAATATGATCCTTCAGCATCAACATAGCGCTGCCAGTGCATCTTCCTTTGTTCGTAGCCCTTCTGGAAGGCCTCTTGCATCATGCTGTCAAGGGCTCTCATCGAAGCCTGTTGGATGGCATCGATGGAGACGAATCGCTTCCCTTTTAGGCCTGTCTTGATTCGGGGGAGAGGAAAAAGTCACTTGGAGCCAAGTTGGGGCTGTAGGGTGGCTGCGGCAGTGTTGTCACATTGGACTTGATCAAAACTTCGGCGCCAGCGCGCGACATGTGAGCGGGCGCATTGTCGTAGTGGAGAATCCAATCGCCCTTGATCGCCGGGCAGATGCAGTGAACTCGATCCCTCAAGCAGCAGAGCACTCCAGTGTAAAAGTCACCTGTGACAGTCCGTCCACGAGCAACAAACTCCTTGTGAATCACTCCTTTACCAAAAAAAGAAAACAATCCGCAGTCGTTGTCTTCAACATTCCCACAGCCATCTTTGAAACGTTTGTGCCACATGAAAACCATTGCACGGGACAGGGCTTCTTTCTTAAAGGCCTCTTGAATCATACCGAGAGCCTCCGTGCCGGTTTCGTTCAGTCGCATGCAAAACCTAATCGCATAACGCTGCTCCAAGTGCTGCTACATTTTCACCTCTCCCAATTTTTGACTGAGGTCAGTGACACGCACTCACGCTTCAACCAATGCGGACTCTCCAGGTCTGTGGAGGCAACTGCCACAGCATCAGTTCGTTCCCTGAGACCCCCCACTACTTCCCCCACCTGACGGAACCAGTCCGCATGCGCTCCCCTACTGAGAAATGAATGTCTTGAAACTTCTGAATCATACCTTGTATTGCCTGCTTTTGGATCTAGGTGATTTATGATGAAAAACCTTAGATAGTTCAGTTAAATATTTTGCAATTACTTTTTTAAGTCTCTGTTATAAGTCTGTCACAGTATTTTAAATGGATGGAAGAGAGAAGCAACACAGATTTAGTTGGTATTACTTGTTGCGCATGGAATGGTAAAGACTGTGTTATTTCAAATGAATCTGTCCTGTATTTGTGTAGGGTTTATACAGATCATTGTTGCTAAGGTTTAAATACAATTTTCATTCGTGTCAAACATAACTACCATTTCAGTGATTAAAAAAAATCTGTTGTTTATGTTTATTTTACAGGATATGAGCAAATGTGTTAAACAAATGCTGCATTGCTACAGTTTAAACAGGAGAGCAGAAAATCCTATGCAACTGTACTTCACAAATTTTAATGGAAAAGTGGCGCAGGAAATGGAAAAACACGATGGCTATAGAAACTGGGATGTATGTATTACCTTTTAACAACAAAGTTAAAGTAGAAAAGCAAAGTGTATATCATATGACTCCTTAAAATTAAATTTGTGGTTTTGAGCTCTCTTGGACCTGGAGGAAAAAGGAGAAAAAAGATGCATTATTGTAGTAAATGATAAAGTAAATTACCTGCTATTTGTGGCAAATTGAATTTGTTACTAACCCTAATCCTTGTAGCTGGTAGAGTCTGCTGGAGGAAATCACAGAGCCAAATATATTTTCAGTCCATTTCCTCATATGAAACGTGAGGTTCCTAGTGCTACAATGATGTTCGATAGGTAATTGTGCAGCGTACTGTCCCTATCTTTGGTTATGTAATTGCTAGAACACTGTATGTAATAATTGCCATCAGGCCATGGCGCACTACATTTTGAATAACCTGCCAATGACAACTGTGCGGGCCGGCCATCAGAGGCCGCCTGCAATGGGCCACATGACTTGTACACGTGGCGTGCCATCTGCCGCACTGTCAACTGGAGCCCTCCTCTTTATAAGTGCAATGCAGCAGGCAGTTGCTCTCACATTGTGTTCATACTTATTGTGAGCAACTGCTTGTATCAGTACCTGGATTGTTTCTGTGTGTGTGTGTGTGTGTGTGTGTGTTCTCAGCTGTTGTACGCTTGTGGAAGGAGAATAAATTTTGGTTCACTGTGGCAATGTTGTTGTTTGTGTCGTACAGTACAGTACAGTAATACTTCTACTGAAACATCCAGGTTGACGTTATTGGCATTTCAAGTTTTGTCATTGTATTTGCTATCACTTTCATTGTTAGGCATATAGTGCTTGAAGTGGGCTTGATTGTGACTGCATTGTTCCTTTAAATAAATAAAAATGTAACTCTGTTGTTAATGATGAATTATAGTCATAACCCAGATCTTGAGCACTTCTGAATGACACAGTTTGGGAGTTTATTTTTCTTTCAGTGCATTTGTTCATCATTGACTGTGTCAGGTGATGATATTCCATATATTTTTTGTGTTACTGGTGACTGTAGCCCATCAAATGCAAAAATCAACAGATTTCGTTAAACCATTTCATATTAAAAATTCATCAGTACTCATAATGTGCAGTCTTAACTGTCTGAAGAGCACTCAAATAACAACTGGCAGTGTATTCTGCTCTGTGAATATGAGATGTAGGTCACCTTTAGACCATATTAAATTCCAGTTGCTTTTGTCAAAATGTGAGGAAACATTTGTTCGCAAGTGGCTAAGTAATTAAAAGGTCTTCATGGAGCTGAAGAATGACTGTGGTTTAAAGTGATACAAAAGAGATTTTCCCCAATGAAGGGTTAAAGAATCAATGTTATCACAACTGAGGTGATACTGTCAGGATTTACAGAGGCACCAAACATTAATGGGGTACCAGAGATGCATAAATAAGGCTAACTCCATAGCTGGTGTGGTCAGATCAACTATGAGGGTTGGAACTTAAATAGTGGCAACTATTTATTCATGACCGGTACAAAAGAATTATTTGTTTGCACCTGTTACTGTCCTTCAAAGTAGTCACCAGCGTTGTGTAGAACCCGTTGCCAGTGATGTGGAAGGTGTAGTATACTGTCAGCAGAGCCTGTTCTGTTGATGGTGCGAATGGCGTGGTCTACCACCTGTAGAATCTCTGTAACAGTTCTGAAGCAAATGCCATGAAATGGTTCCTTCATCTTTGGAATCAAATCAAAGTCGCAAGGACTTAAGTCTGGGGTGTATGGTGGATGATACAGTACTTCCCATCGACCGAACAGAGCAGCTGCGGCTTGTGCTGTATGAACCCTTGCATTGTCGTGCAATATAATGGGTGGGTTGCGCAGAAAGTATAGCCGCTTCTTTCGCAAAGCAGGTGATGCTCCAAAAACAAACAGTAATATTGTGCATTGACAGTGTGCCGTAGAGGAACGTAATGCATTAGGATAACACCATCACAGTCATACACGAGAATCACCATAACTTTCATCATACTGGGGCTCTGACGCACTTTCGACTTTCGCGGCGACCCATAATGATGCTGTTTGTTGGATTGGAATTTCAGTTTTGGCTCGTACGATGTGGCACATGTCTCATCCAGTGTTACAATACGGTGTAAGAAAGCTTCTCCTTTGCGCTCATAGCCTTCCAACTGCATCTGAGCAGTGTCGTAACGCATCCATTTCTCCATTTCCGTCAAGTCATGTGGAACCCATCGTGATACAGTTTTTCGCATGTCCAGGGGTTCCTTCAGGATGTGAAGCACAGTTGTATGCGTTGATCCAGTTTCGTGGGCAAGCCCATGAATCGTGTGGTGTCAGTCACTGTCCACTATCATGGCAACAGCATGCTAGGACAAGCAGCCCGATGCATGTCTGCCACAATTTGCTGACCTTCGTTGAAGGCTTTTACCCAACGTGCCACTGTTCTATATGGCAATGCCGATTCTCCGCATGCCTCTTGAAGACCTTGATGACACTGTCGTGCTGTAAACCTCTGGCACGTTGAATCTTGATCCAACTCTGTTGTTTCTGTTTCAAAAACATAGTTACACCATTACGTCAGATCACTTGCTCACAAGTGACTGCTTTTCCCTCAATTGTGCGCACGTCGGTGATGTGGGGCAGGCGACTCCATTTGCTCGGTGGTAAGGTAGGTAAGTCAACAATGTGTGCTATCAGCGACAATAGTATATTCCATTGCATAGTGTCTCCACAGCAGTGTTGCCACTATTTAAGTTCCAACCTACGTACTTACAGTCTGAGGAGACAGGCATCAATCACACTGCGTATTTGGTTACACCTAAAGTCACATACTCAACATTTAGTGCACTTTGTTCATTGTATATGGGGACAACGTATTTTATGTTCAGGTCTGAGATTCAGCTTTATGTTACATTCTTACTAACCAGAGTACTAATAAGAGACTAAGAGTGTCTCAAGGACATTTCCCATTAAATAAATGTGATATAGCTTAGTTAAATCTGTTTTTGATGTATTTTAATATGTATTAGGATAATGGATTTTTTTGCATCAGTTGTAGCTGATACACTTGTGGAGAGCTTGGAGCAAACAGTATTAAGTTCTTTGCCACCATGTCTGTGCTATTGGAAGATTCATTGATGGTATGTTCACTAACTTGATGGAACACATCTACAGAGGCTTCACCAACCTATCATCAGCCTGCTTAAAATGTACAGTTCATGCTTGAAACAGAGAGGAAAAGTGTAATTATATTTTTTGGCCTTTAAAGATTTAACAACATTTTTGTTGGCTGGGTGAATATTCTTACCCATTTAATTGACACCACAATGAAAATATGAAGAGATCAGAATGATTCAAGCCTAAGCCTTACTGTATTACTTCCTCAGCATTTTCTGAAATTTGTTATTAAACAATGGTAGGTCTTTTCTGTCCTTAGTCCACTTACTCAACACATACTTCTCCAGAGCACCATTTTCAGTCAGTTTAAACTTTGCCCATTTTCCCCCCTTAGTTCCAGTATGATGGATGTAGAGGAATTGTGGGCAAAGTTTAAACTGACTGTAAATGACACTCTGGAGAGGTCTGTGTCGAGGAAGTAATGATGGAAACGAGTTATAATCTTGGACATCAGTAACATAGTTCAGTTGAGTTTCATAGCATTAGAATTTGTTATGTTGCATCCTATTTAGGAAAAAAGTAAAACAGGCAGAAAAGCTGTTGAATAACATGTTTTAATTAGTAGTTCAGGATGTCAACTGAAAGCTATAAAAGCTAAATATAGTGTTTAGAGGAGTACTTTAAGAACTTATTAATAATTGTGTTGATAAAATTAAAGTGAATCAATCAACAGCTTATTCTAGTGAAGTATTTCAGTTGAGTGGGGTTTTTACATACAACTGTGCTGTATTGGGAGTAAAACTGGTCAATACCAGTAAGCCAGGGAAATTACAGGAACAATAGCATTTACATGAAAAAGTTGTATGCCATCAGTGTATATATTATGTGTCAGAACTGAACTTATTGAAATAAAAAAGGAAGTTACAGAAATTACTTGATAAATTAGTGGTTGGAGAAGATTTATTTTGAATAGATGATGAAATGAATCATTAAAAAAACCCTCTGTATTTTTGGAAGCAGATTATAGCTTAAATTGAAAGATATACAGCACTCACTAATTTGGTTATAAAAATGTCTAGAGTATAATGTATGTAGTACATAGTTTATTAGAGGAAGCAAGTATGCTGAGGTGAATAAATAGTAACAAGACAGGATGTTTAAAATAGTGCTACCTCTCACCTATCGGTACACATGTGACAGCATGCACTATCTGATATGTTCCAAAATCATGCGCCTAAAAACGGGATTCTTCTGGGGTTCATACTTCAGGTTCAGTTGGTGATGGAAAGGTAAGATCAAGTGTTTTGTATAGCTCTAGGGTCTGGGAACATTTATATACCCAACAGAAGGTTTTCCTTAGTATCAGTATTACATTACAGGGTCAAAGTTTGAATATTATACACTTCCTCGTGCTTAGGCAAAGGGAGCAAAAAAAAACTTTTTTTCTTTTCATACAAAAAATGAGCCACAGAGCCCAAGATGGCTATGACAGTAAATACCTGAAAATTTTGTGATACATCCCAATCTCGAACAATCTTGAAAATTTTCTTGGTATTCTTATCCATTTTCGAGATACAGAAGTTCAAAGTTTCCCTACTTGTACATGTAAAATACGCATGTTAAATCCAGTGTGAGGCAAAAACATAGTTCATAAAGTGACCTAGCATGAAGAAATATGCTGTAAAGTGGCTCTGTTATCATAAGAAGGGTTCAGGAAATTCCATGTTGTAGTACTGAAGCACATGTAAAATTTTTGTGCGCGTAAAATCTGGTCCAAGGTGCAAAATTATACAGTTTTTTACTATTTCAGTTTCACATAAGTAAACTATCAAAATTTTATTGACTGATCATTGTTTTTTCATACGAGTGAGATGCCCTGCTTGTGGCACGGAAAGAATGGAATCGGCAGAAAAATACTCCTGTCGAATGCAAAACAGACGAATATGCTCCTGTTTAAAAGACTCTGACTGAAAAGTGGGGTACCAGCTGCCTCATTCTACCTTACTCTGTACTTTTTAAAACTGTCCCAAAAATTTTGGGATGTGGACATATTCATGCATTTTTATGCTGAGAAAGGAGGAGACAGTGGCAGTGGGAGAGAGACAGAAAAGTAATAAATATTGGAAGAGAGTAGACAGTGGTTGTGGTATAGAAAGAGCGAAGGAGACAATGGCAGTATGAGAGAAAGAGAAGAAGACAGTGGCAGTGGAAGATAGTTGACAGTGACAGAACAATGCTATGAAAAGAGTGAAGGAGACAGTATCAGTGAACATGAGTGATGTGGGAGTGAGTGAATGCTTGTCATTTTATAAGCTTACTCCTTACTGTGTGACAACAATTTTGGTTATTTTCTCCACATTCTTTTATTTTAATATGTGTAAGGATGCTGATAACCTCGATGCTGAGCACCTGTCAGCTAAAACACACACACACACACACACACACACACACACACACACACACACACACACACACAGTGCCAGAGGGAGAAGAATAAAGAGAAGAAAAAAATTGGAAGTGAATGAGAGCCAATGGTAATCAGAGACAGAGTCTACGACAGTGACAACAAGGAAGAGAGAGATAAGTGACAATGAGGAGAGACAGCAGCAGTGGGAAAAAATGAATGAGGAAGTTCAGTAAGACAAAGAGAAAGAGGGAAACAGCGACAATGAGAGGAAACTGTAGTAATGGAACGGAATGAAAGAGACTGTGGCTGTAAGACAGGAGACAGTGACAATTAGAGAGACGCAAAGAGATAGTGACAATGAGTTGGGCTGAATGAGTGAGTGAGAATGGGCAAGTGGGAGGCGGGTCTACTGTCAGTAGACAGTAGACAATAGATACTATTGAAAAATGAAAATCCTATTCTCAGCTTTTAAAACTGTTAGTTTTTCCCTCTTAGAGGAAAGAGAGATTTCTGGGAAAGGGGGGGGGGGGGGGGGGAGGTCAGGGCGGTTTACCGAGACCCTTGATTGAGAGAAGAATTCACAACAGATGAGTCCCTCTAAACCAATGACTGCCTAAGCATTGATTGTGAGCTACTAGCAGCTCCAAGGACATTTTCAGTAGCCTGTGGCAATGCCCAGGTTGGATAACATGAATTGCTTCACTGAGCTCAGACCATGCTCAGGACAACAGGTGCTTATTACTTCCCCACTACTGCCATTGTCAGTGAAGAGTACTACATTGTTGGCCTCATAGTTGATTGTATATGTGTGAGGTCATGCACCTTATGTTTTTCGTGTGTGTATCAGACATTCGCTAATGTGGATAGCTTGATTTGGCATAGATATTAAGGTACATTTGTTCTAATGATGGTATGTTCAAGGAAAAAACCATAAACCTTTTAACTCTCATTTGGAATGGGAAACTGTTTATTTTTTTTACCAAGTGATGGACAAATGTGTGTGTTTACTATGCTATGCAAGTGTATCAGTTGGGAAGAAAGGGAACATCAAATGTCACTTCAAAACCATTCACTCAAGGACTTAAAAGGGTTTTCTGCTGGCTTGTGCTCTAAGGAAAGAAAATGCAAGGCATCTAAAATGTAAATTTTATGCTAAACAATCAACTTCTGTAAAACCATTAGACAAGAATAAAGCAGCAACTGAGGCATCATTCTGAATTTCAAAAACTATTTCACTCTGTGTAATACACCAGCAGTCACTGTGTGGGAAGTGTTTAAGAATGAACAGTGTAATGAAAACAATCATAAAAGCTGTGAACAAAGTTAGAGCTCATGCAATTCAGAGATGTTTCATCATCGCACTGCCTGATGAACTAAATTGCCACTATTGTGATCAACTGCTTCATGTGAAAGTTTGTTGGCATAGTGGATGTAGAATTTTACAGCACTTAAAGAGTTGCTTTCTGCCTTAGGTAAATTTCTGAAAGACTGAGGCCAATTCTTCTGTGAACTAGAAAATCTGGTTTCAATTATTTATTACTCATTTCATAACAAAGCATTCCAGTTCTATCAGATTTGAAGCTTGTAATGTGTAATAATTGTGATTTATTATTTGATTGTTTTATACCATTTTTCACTGTAGGAAAAGCTAAGCTTGTAATTATTAGCGTATTTTATTCCCACACAGCACTAAAATTTATATCTATTAGCAACTATAAGTACTGCTCTTGTGTATAATTATGACTTGTTCCATGCCCATGCATTTCTCTTGCATACTGGATCAATGGAATATGAATAAATAAATAAAAATAAAAAAATAAAAAGATTTTGGTTTTCTCACAGACATCACGGAAAAGTTTAGTATCCTTAACTTGCAGCTTCGAGCTAAGGATAAAGATATTAGCAGAAAAGTTTCAGATGTCGCTTCATTCTCAAAAAAGCTGGAACTGTGGGAAAAAATCTCATCCAAAGTGAATACAAACACTTTACCTGTTTGAAACAAATGTTTGACAAGCAAGGTTCTTCAGTGCCTCCATCCTGCAGCAAACTATGAAAAGTCAATTCAACAAACACTTCTAAGATTTCAAAAGCATTTCGATTGTAGCACAGTCTGTCAAATTGCAGGAGAGTTCTTTACTTGGGTCGTAGAGCATTTTGATTTTCAAGGAGACATTGCTGCGGTTGAGTTGAGACCGATTGATTTTCAAAATGATTTATCTTTAAAATTACTTTATTCAAGCTCTGAAAATATTTGGCCTCTTGTTTTTAAAGAAAAATACCCAATTTTGATTCAGCTTGGTCTCAAAGTGAAGGAAATTTTCATTTTTACATATCTGTCTGAAGTTTCTTTTTCCATTATGAAAGTTATAAAAAACAGCTATGGAAACAGGCTGACTGATGAACACTTGGAGAACTGTATTCAAATGGCAGACACTATTTACTCTCCAAACATTAAAAAACTTCTCATTACAGTTAATAAGCTTCATGATAAAAAGACATTCTTTTTCTTGTAGTTTAGTTAAAATTAATTTCATGTTTTCTAGAAATGAAACATTATAGGCAATTGTCAGATTTTCCCAAACAAGTTATTATTTCTGTCCTAGTTTCTTTTGGTGGATCACAGTAAGACTTCAGACTGGTGCAGCAACTCACAAGCTACATAAGTCTGGCGACTACTGCCATATAAACTACAGGTCTAAGTAAACTGCCTTTCTGTCCCAGCAATCCTATCCCTCTTTCTTCCCTGAGGAAGCAGTTAACAGTGTGGAGTAGTTTTTTACTCATTACGTGTATTATTACGTATTAATAGATTTGTATGTGATAATTATTATCATAGGTTTGTTGTGTAGCTATTGATAATATCATGACTAAATTGATATCTCTGAACAGATCTATTTTCACAGTGACAGTTACACTGAAATCTTTAATAAGAGTGAACTAGTGTACCTTACAAGTGAATCTGATAACATAATTACTGAATTGGAGGATGATAAAGTGTACATAATTGGTGGATTGGTGGATCACAATGCTCACAAGGTATTTAAATTTCTATTTTACTAATAAAAAATACAATAACTTTTAGAATTTTATAAGAAATATGTAGATTGTCATTTTCTTCTAGAGATGCACTTTTTCTTTCTTTTTGACATAGGTTGTTGGCTACTGAAAATTAATAACTTTCGAAAATGTGTTTTTGGATTTATTTAATATTCTATTTGAACATTGTTTGAAATAATGTTTTGCTAATATTGTTTTCATTACAAACAGAATTCAGTACTTAAATCATTTTATTCATATCACACTTTTGCCAATATTCATGATTATTTTCTTATAATTTTTTTATAGATGTAGTTATTCATGTTTGTTTTACATTTCCTCCTAAACCACTGGATAGATTTCAACCTCTTTCATCTAGGTTACGTTGCATGACTGGCATATTGTGCAGGTAGTATTGGAATGGCATGGCTGAGTAGAGAGAGGGGAAAGAGGAATTGAAAGTCAGATAGGGGAGTAGGAGATGAACAGAGAAAGAGAGAGTAGGAGGATATGGATTAAGAGGGTGAGGAGGGTATGGACAGAAAGAGGGGAAGGAGAAGATGGACAGAGAGATGGGAGGGGAGGGGAGAGTTAGGCGGAGGGGAGAAAGTGATGGACAGAGGGGGAGAAAGTGATGGACAGAGAGAGGAAGGGGGAGGAGATGCTCAGGGGGAGGGAAAGAGGAAGTGGATAGAGGAAGGGAGGGGGGAGTGTAGGAGCCAGATGGGAGATGGAGAGGGGTAGTGGGCAGTTGGAAAAGGAAGAGGGGCATAGGAGATGGACAGAGATGCGGGGAGGAGACAGTATGTCCAATATGTGTGAGATACACATACTGGATTGATTTCAAGCATACTTGGTTCATGTATTATTTACTACCTGGAAAGAAATAGTGTGTTAGTAAGAACACTTACCTTCCATGGAGTAAGGGTGGGTATGAAAATGGGATAACATACAAGTATGAATCAGGAATGTGGAACAACGTCAGCCAAATTTTGTACATAGATGATTCATTATATGCATAAAAATACTTTGTAAGTAATAGACTGCTACTTACCGCACGTAGATGGATGAGGAGATATGACATGTAAAAATATTCGACAATGACCAACATTAGTGTGGAATCCATGGCCTTTGGGTTTGATGGAGGATCTTTGGTGACAGTGTTGACGACATTTCACTCCTTTGTGTGTGTGTGTGTGTGTGTGTGTGTGTGTGTGTGTGTGTGTGTGTGTGAGAGAGAGAGAGAGAGAGAGAGAGAGAGAGGAAGGGGGGGGGGGAGGTCGGGGAAGGGAGTACAAAGAGACATGTCAACCCACCTCTGTTATGCCTGAAGTAATTTCAACACAACTGGGCTTATGTATAGATATTTATTTATGAAAACAATGTAAATTTCCAGTTTTACACAATACTGTCTTTAAACATTCACTGTAGAGAAACTACTCTGCCAATTACTGAACTGCCGTCATTGTTTTAACACGCTGAAGTCACATCTCAATAGTGCCATCTAATTGCCATTTGTAAAAAACTTAAAAAGTTGATCCTTGTAACAGCTGAAATGTTATGTCTACTAACATCACTTTGTTTCCTTTATACCCTTGTTCAGTTATTCTCTTACGTAATGTTCATTGTATCTTTCACATCCTCTAGAAGACATTTCAAAACATTTTGTTTAACTTAACATTTTATATTTGGCTTGTTCCATGTGTGGTTTTCTTTTGATTTGTTATTGTCAAACAAGCAATGTCTTTTTTGTATGCATAAGTAATTTTGTTAAATATGTCTCCTTTTGCCTGTGTCTGTAAAATTTTAATTTTGTAAGATGCAGAACTTGTTGATTAGGATTTGTTTATTACTGTCTCTATCTTATGCTTATTCTGTTTTACAACTCATATCCTTTCATTTTTGGATCTGTTTCCCATGTCCATTTGTTTGTTTTCTGCTGGTGTTAGGAACATAAGGAACATAAGTTGTTTCTTTTGCCAAATTATATTTACATATGACCTTTTTGTAATTTTTGGTGTCTTGCTGAAGAACCGTTCTTTAATTTTGACTTACTTTTGCTACAGAATCTGACATTATCCTCTTGTAAAGTGTTTTGCTACTATTTAGTATTTTCTGTAACTCTACATGAATACCTTCTCATTAGAATGTGAGAACATTGCTGCCTAGATTGGAACATAGGCGTAAATTATTTCCACTGAGTATGGTTCCTTTGTTTTTGAATCAAGCCATACTATACTGTCTGAGGCTCCTTCCGTATCTGTAATATAGGTTTTGCTTTTCTTTTTTACAGTAAAGATTAAATCTAAATTTCCTCCTAAGTGTGTTGCAAAACATGTGCCCCAATTTTAATTCTATGTGGTCTTTGTTTTTCCAGTCCACTTCTGCTAGTGCTGCTGTACCTCATTTGATATTATTTCTCTCCTCTTCCAACTCCACTATGCTGTCTTCATATCCTAACATTCCACATTTTATTGATCCTAACCAAATAGTAGTAGAATCAGTTTAAAGCATAATCTCCCTGTTATTGTCTATTTAGTCAAACTTAATGCAGTAAGATGAAGTTTTTGATGTATTGGCTGTCCTCAGTAACTGAAGCCATTGTCATAGTTCTGTCTCTCCACTACACTCGATATTCATTCTCCTGGTATGAATTATTGCTGTCCCTGGAGCTCAGATTTGGCATTAGAGCCTCTAACAATTATCTTTCAGGGCCTGAAGAGTTCTGTGAGATATGTGAACAATTCTAAATCATAGCAAAGCTATACTCACAACATTCTCAGAGCAGGTCTCAGTGCATGGGATCAACTTGAGCAGTTTGTTTGCTGATCACATGCCCATGGTGATCTCAACTTAGTCTGATCTGCAATACATTTAATCAATATGATTGCCAAGTTTGGCTCACCATGCTACCTACAGTTTGGATTGGTGAGTAGCCATCCATGTTTGTTCACCATACGGCTTCCCAACAGGACTGCTATCTTATAGGTTCTAACTCCTACTGTATGAACATCTGGACTAGGTGGTTCCTTTTAGTCTTCACTAAGATATAAAGAAGGCATGTCCTCCCTGTTCTTAGTGGTTTCACCTTTTCTGCCATTTCTGATGATATATTTCTTTCTGTTTGATACATAACCATTCCCATTTTCCTTCTCAGCTATTCAGAAACTTCCTGTTTCAGGGTGTGTGTTACAGAGTGGCTGTGGACCAAAATATTAGCCATGGACAACTTCCTATTGAAGAGTTCTTGGAAATGAAGACAAGGAAAGTACTGACAGTCGATCACGGTGAGAATGTGTGAATTATCCTGTGAAATAAGAAGTATGTTACTGTGTGAATGAATGTAACAACAGCAATTCTTATTTTTCAGTTTTTGAGATCCTGCTAGGTGTTAGTAGTGGCATGAGTTGGAAAGAAGCATTTTTGAAAGTATTACCTCCAAGAAAAGGTGCTAAAGAGAAAGATATTAGTGAGATTAACGATATGCTCACAGAACCTGACAAAAATGTTAAAACTGAAGAAGAAAAACAAACTGATGTGAAAATACCTACGGCCACAGAACCTGACAAAAATATTAAAACTGAAGGAGAAAACCAAACTGATGTGAAAATACCTCATAAAACTGAAACTATGGTCACAGAAGCTGACAAAAATGTTAAAACTGAAGAAGAAAAACAAACTGATGTGAAAATACCTATGGCCACAGAACCTCACAAAAATATTAAAACTGAAGGAGAAAACCAAACTGATGTGAAAATACCTCATAAAACTGAAACTATGGTCACAGAAGCTGACAAGAATGTTAAAACTGAAGGAGAAAACCACACTGATGTGAAAATACCTCTTAAAATTGAAACTTATGGAGAAGACCAAGAAGATGTGAGAAAAACTGACACAAATTTTGAAATAGATGGAGAAAAACAAACAGATGTGAAAAGACCTTGTGAAAATGTTGAAATGTATGGAGAAGACAAACAGATGGGAAAAAAAACTGACAAAAATCTTGAAACAGATGGAGAAAAGCAAGCAAATGCAAAGTCTGACAGTGTTACTGTAGAATAAAATGTACGATCAGATAAAAATCAGTGCATCCATTTCCTTTATTGGAGAAGTAACTAAAATGTGAACTGCAGAAGAATTTATGTAAAATCATGACTACTTTGTTTACATTATGTTATTAGAAAATTTCACCTAGTTTGAGCATATTGGCTGTGGAATTTTGAAACAATCATAATCTCTTATAATTTAGTGTTGCAAACAAAAGTATTGGATCATAATGGATGAACTACTACAATGTATCAGAATGTAATGGATGAACCACTTGTTCACAGTGAGCAAAGAAACTAAGAAATGTGATGCTTTATAAGTGTGTGGAAAAATCTAGACTGTAATATGACTGTTGTAATAGAGATGGATCAATGCTAACCAATTAGGACAGACACTTACATGCAGTCATGCACACAGATGAAATCATAAACTGCTGTGTTTTTGGACAAAGTCCTTCCTCAAAGCTAAAAAAAAAAAAAAAAAAAACACACACACACACACACACACACACACACACACACACACACACACACACAGAGAGAGAGAGAGAGAGAGAGAGAGAGAGAGATATCTGTGGTGGGGATCTGAAAAGTGACATTTTCCAAATGTTTAGCATTTTAAAGTAATTTCTCTGCGCCTGACTGTTGCTTAGTCAGTTCCACTCTACTATGTAATGAGTATTGATCTATTCTCATACACGTACCCATCTGTTGCACATTGACCTCTTTTGTTTGCTAAGCAGTGATCTATTCTCATAAACAGAATGAGAAGGTGTTATTTTTTGAGTGCTTCAGAAGGTTTGGATGTGTAATATTACCCATTCATCTTGCTTTGTTCTGGGTTATACAATTTTTTTCTGTTACCAGTACTGTTGGAGTCCTTGCTACTCCTTACAATTTTCTAGGTTACAATCATGTACTGCAATGACTGTGACACTTACGGACAAGCAGTTTTAAAATGTCCAGCTGCAATCAATAATGTCAGCCTGTAACTATGTCTCAGTTTTATTATATATGACTGTGGATGGTATGATATATTACATCTGCACATTGTGTACATACATGAAATATTAAAAGCATTTCTTATGCATTGTATTGTGGCAGAATTTTTTTATGAGGTGAAAGATTACAAAGCTTGTGTATCCGAATTTTTAGTTGCAGCTAAGCATATTTAGCAATTAAATAAATGAAAGTATAATGACTGGTTTATGGACTATTTTTATCATTGCAAAATTCTGATAAACATTTCACATTTATCATATCCTTTCTGGATTACAGTTTTCAGTAAACTCAAAGAAGTTTCCGTACTAATTTGCTTATTGAAAATGACAAATTAAATTAGAGCTTAACTATTTGCAACTGCTTTTAAGTGATGAGATGTCTATGTGTGATCTTTTAGACAGGCTACATCTATACTTTGCAAACCATTGTGAAGTGCATGGTCTTTTCCCATTCGATTCACTTGGGGAGCATGGAATGAATGTCTGCATAAGCACCTCTGTGCATGCTTGTATTAGTTAAATCTTGTATTTCTCTAACATTTATTACACACAGGTATTTCTGCAACCTAACTGCTTGCAATTGACTCATTGATAAGTGAAGTCACGGATTATAAATTTTTGCGAAGATGCTGAGTCGCAGGTAGGCACAACAGAAAGATTGTCACAAAATGAGCCTTCGGCCAACAAGGCCTTTGTCAAAATAGGATAAAACACACACACACACACACACACACACACACACACACACACACACACACAACCATAGTCACTGGCAGCTGAAGCCAGACTACGAGCGAGCAACAGCACATGATGGGAGAGGCAAACAAGTGGGGGTAAGGAGGAGGCTGAGGCAGGGAGTGGGAGGGATAGCAGCGTAGGGGTGGGGTATGGTACAGAACTTCTAGTGGGAGCATGCAGGGAATAGGTAGAGAGGGCAGGGCAGCTAAATTTAGTTGAGCGGTTATACAGAGGGCAGGGGAGAGTGGCGAGTAGCGGAAAAGGAAAAAAGAAAAAAGACTGGGTGCATTGATGGAACAGAAGGCTGTGTAGTGCTGGAATAGGAAAAGGGAAGGGGCTAGATGGGTGAGGACAATGACTAACACAGGTTGAGGCCAGGAGGGTTACATGAATGTAGGATATATTGCAGGGAGAGTTCCCACCTGCACATTTCAGAAAAGCTCGTGTTGCATGGAAGGATTGAGATAGCACAGGCTGTGAAGTGGTCATTGAAATGAAGAACATCTTGGTGGGCAGCGTGCTCAGCAACAGGGTGGTTCAGTTGTTCTTAGCCACAGTTTGTCGGTGGCCATTCATGCGGACAGACAGCTTGTTGGTTGTCATGCCCACACAGAATGCTGCACAGTGGTTGCAGCTTAGCTTGTAAATCATGAATGATTTTACAGGTAGCCCTGCCTTTGATGGGAAAGGTGATGTTTATGACTGGACTGGAGTAGATGGTGGTAGAGGTTGTATGGGACAAGCCTTTCATCTACAGTATAAACCCGCTTTTATGTTCCTGGAATTAATTTTTTCCCATCGTTTGTGACATGTTTTAATTACTCCCATCAAATTTCCTATGTCCACAATGTTAATTCACACCCGATTTTGCATCAACATATTTATAATTTTCCCATGATTTATGCTTTATGAAAAAATGTTCCTGGAAAAAAAAACTGACGCAAAATGATGCTGGCATGATGTTGGCTGTCAAGTAGTGTTTACAAACATTATGTGGCTAAGTTTCTTGACACCAGGGAGCTCTACTTAGTGGATTTAAACTGGTAAACATGTAAATATTGGAACAGTTCATGCTGCTGCCAAGTTCTACTCTGCATGGTGGCTGATAGGAGTAACTAGATTTGTACCAATAAAGATTAAAGAAATCAGGACCAATCACTACCATTTCCAAACTGTCTATACAGTGCGTGCACGACATATTTAGTGTGTTTCGTCTTTTGGCTTCTTGTAGCACTAGTTGACACCTTCATTCAGTTTGCATTGCCCAAATGTTTTTCGTTTGAACACAGTGCGAATTACATATATTCTCATGCTGACCAAAACATGTTTTAAGGGTTTATTCTCATTGTTAGGTGCAATATTTACAAGTATTGTTTGTGATGTTACAAAAAAAAAAAAAAAAAAATGTGAGTAATAGTTTGTGTGTGTGTGTGTGTGTGTGTGTGTGCACAATAGGCATCAAAAACTTCTTAGGGACTTGTTTATTATCTAATAAAGGTTTATTATCTAATAAAAACTGCTGATATAATGGGAACTGATAATTGGGAACTGATAATTGGGAAGCAGAAATGTTTGACTGACTTTCATAAATCATTATTGATGTTTTTAAATGCCTGTAGTTGTCACTCATTATTTAAATAATGAAACACTGCGTCAGTTACATATTTTCTCATGTTTAGCACAGTGCGTTTCAAGAATTTGTTCTCGATATCAAGTGCAAATATTTACATAATTATTTTGTGTGGTGTTTGCATATGTGTCTCTTGAACTGTAGCCAACCATTACCATGAGAGAATGTATCATTAATGTCAATACTAAAATTAAGTCTACAACCACAGAAAACACAGAAAATGCAAGGGGGTATCCTGTACATAACTTTTACATCTTAAAATGTTACTTCCCACATTTTATATTTTCGCTCATTTTACACCATTTTTTTGAAGTCCCTTGAAAAGTATAAAAGTGGGGTTTCACTGTAGGGTTATTACAGGGATATGAACCATGAGGCAATGGGTTGCAAGTAGGGATTGTGTACATATATTGTTATCCCATCCTGGATTCTCCATTGTTTGATTATCACATTTTCGTGAATTGTAAAGTGCAGAGCTATATATCTTTGAACGTTTCAAGCAAGTGGCCAATATTTGCTCAACTTTCAAATATAACCAAGATGTAAATAGATATTTGTGCAGCTTTTTTCAGATAATACCTCATTATACATACTTGAATCATGTGCAAAACATCTGAGGTTACTGTTAATGTTGCCTGCCTGGTCATTTATATGCAACATGAACTACAAGTTTCCCAAGAAACACCTATCTAAGATAACATGCTTCATTCTCCACACTGAGAAAGCTTCATTTTAGCCACAGATTTTGTGTGGCATAAAATGTTATTGTTCTTGTATTAATAATTGTTTGCACATTACTGAGCCAATGGATCATATATTGTATCTACCTAATTGTCTTGCTCTACGGCATTCAGTATGTGATGTGAGAGAAAGGCAAATTGTGTTTTGCGTGACCAACATTTCCTTAATACATGCTGGTTGGCGTGGTGTGTGTGTGTGTGTGTGTGTGTGTGTGTGTGTGTGTGTGTGTGTGTGTGTGTCCTTTTCAAAACACCTCATTATGTTTGAGCTCACAATATGTTCTAAGACTTGCGACAGACGGATGTCAATGATATTGTCACATTCAAACCACAATCAAATCCAAATCCGAAGGCAGGGTCATCAGTGAGGTACAATACTTGGAACTGAAGGCATGTTTTTTTTACTTACATCAGTGTGCAGCTAGAACAGAACTGACTTCCAGTACAGAGTGCAGCTATTTATACAAAAATCAGATGTTCCAGAATGTTGGTATTTATGCAAACAGTGAATATTCCAGAATACACAAACATGACAAAACATAAGATATTTTAATAAACTCCCAGAAATGATAATACTGTATAGCAAATGATTACTGGTGATCGTGTTAGAGCTGGTGATGACAGCTAACCACTACACCAAACTACATGCGCAACAGCTCTTAGCATTGCTCCCTCTCCTGGAGTACCAGTGGCCTGATGTTTCAGAAGTCCTTATTGGAGCCAACTACAGCAACCTGGACCTAGATCTTGTCACTGGTCCTTTGTATGGTGTCACTGGAAGATCCATGCATTCATGTCATGTTGTTACATCCCCTTCACTATGATGAGCATTGAAGGCAGCCCCTCCCATTGAAGCTTCACAATCTTTGAGTGGGTCTTCAGTTTCCTTGAACATCCCATTGTCAGTCTTCATCTCAGGACTGTAGTATGGCTTCATATGGAGGGTGCTTTTTGTTTTCTTGATGAAGAGCCATAATCCTTGACTTCCTATATGACATCCCGCAAGCAATGAAGGACATAGTATGGTCCAAAGTAGTAACTTTTCCTAAAGTTCCATTTTCCACTCAGGTGTAAAAATAGATACCAAGTCTCCTGAGCTCTATTTCATTGGTCAGTGCTTGGCGTTATAGCACACTTGGTCTTTTTCTTGGGCATTCAGGGTCCACATGCAAGCCAGCTACCTAGCTTCTTCGCTCATGGTGATGAGGTGTTTAATTTTAGTTTCCCTTAGTATTGTCTGATTAATATGGGACAGTGCATCAATTATTATTTTTATCTTGTGACCGTGGAGCATAAAGAATGATAGTGTGAAGTATGTAGTCTCTTGCTTCACTGTGTTGTAAGCGAATTTCATGATGAGTAGTACTGTATCTACCAGAGTCTTATTAAAGCATTCTGTGAGACCATTCATCTGTAGACAGTAGACAGTTTTCACCCTGTAGGTGATCTCATAACATACAATTACTTCTTATACAAGTCTCATCTGGAAAACTTTATGATGATGAGAGATCATCACAAGGGGTGTACCATGCTTCAAAATGATTTCTTCTACAATGAGATTTGCAATTTCTGGAGCTTTTAGCAGTCAGCACAGATTTGGTGACAGCGTTGCATGTTCCAGATGAGGTAGTCAGTGCAGGTCGATAACCATTTGTCAACTTTGGGAACCTTCTGACACTGACGTTCTTTACAATAGCTCACATAGTGTCTATTGGATCAGAAGAGACCCCACCAGGGATACCTGTGTCTAATTCTATATAGAGTCTTCATGAAACCCAGGTGACCAGATGTAGGACTGTTGTCGAAATAAAGGTAGTTGGATGTAGATGTTGTATGACGAACTACCATTTCCATCCCACTGGTTCATAGTTCTTCGTATGAAATGTTCTATCTATTAATTAGTATTCTCCTTTACTCAATTCATCCTCCTTCAAGGTTTCTATGGTTTTCAGAACCTTCTCTTTGTTCAGCAGCAGTGTCATTTAGTGCAACAGGGACTGAGATCATCCAAGCAGCTGTGTTCCACCTGAAGATTTCTTGAAAGGCACTAAGTGTCCTTGTGTTAGATTCTGCATTTGTATACCACTGTGACATTGTACTCTTTAGGCCTCAGTTGTAGAATTCATCTCTGCCTTGGCGGTACTCTGAAAGCATAGGCTATTGCCTCTCAATTTTCTCTAGAACTGCATCTGTACAGTAACCCCTAGCATCAGCTTGAAGTTCTGACTCAACATTGTCATCATACAAAGCTAGGACTGAATATTTTAGTGCTTCCTTAAGCAGAACGAAAGATCTTTCGTGAACCTCATTCCAGGAATATTTGGTGTCTCCTTAAAGTACTTCTTGCGATGGATGTACCTTGGTACAGAAGTCCTTTACGAGTTGCCGATAGTACAAGTGCATTCCTAGAAACATCTGACATCACTATTCTGCAAGGAGTTGAGAAATCTGCGACATTTTATTTTCTCTGGATCGGGGTGGGCTCCATCACCATCCATTAGGTGCCTCAAGATTTTTATTTCTTAAGTGATGAAGAAACAGAATGTGATTTTCACTCTGCAGCAGAGTGTGCGCTGATATGAAACTTCCTGGCAGATTAAAACTGTGTGCCGGACCGAGACTCGAACTCGAGACCTTTTCCTTTTGCGGGCAAGCGCTCTACGCTGCCGACGAAGAAATACTTTTTTTGGATTCAGGCAGAGGTCTGCAGTCTGAGTACACTTAAAGACAGGTGTCAAGGGGCTTAGATGTTCTTCAAATGCCTTATAAAATAGTGACAGTATCATCCCAATAGCAAAGATCCATCATACATTTAAGGTGTCAAAGTAGGTTGTTCATTGTGTATTCGAAGATGGCTGGACCTTTTACGCAATCCAAACAGCATAACTTTGAACTTATACAGACCATCAGGTTTATGAATGCAGTATTTTCTACATCAGTCTCAGTAACCTAGATTTGCCAGTAGCTTGTCAGCATATCCATAGTTGATAAGTGATTTTCTCCTTTCAAGCAGTCGCTGGTAGTTGACACAAAAACACCATGTGTAACCCACTTCTTCTCAGGGACCACAGGGAAAGACCAAGGGCTCATTCAGCGAGCAATACCCTATACAAGGGCTGGCTAACTGGTGGACGATTCCCAGTGTCAATACAGTATTTTACCATGGGCCGCTTGGTCTGTTTTTTCTCTCCACTCTGGATTTGAAAGTATCTGAAAATAGGTGCAGGACAGCTAATGGTTGCCGACATTGTTCCTTAGTGAGGCCAGATCCTATAGACAGCTCAGTAGTATCTTCCTTCCCAGTGTTATTTGTAGGGGCAGTGAAGCATGATTCCTTTATTGATGGCAGTGTTTTGCCCATCCAGGACTGGTTCCTGGCCCCTCTGCACATACTGTTAAGGATGAGTTAATAGTTGCTTGTGACAGTTATCAGAAGTTCTCATTGATCACCTACAGTGCTTATGATTGTTGCTACCATGTAGATTTCTATTGTGATCCTGAGTAGGTTTTTGCAGTTGAGAGAAGCTTCACAGTTTAAGTGAGTGTCTCAATTGATGACTGGAACTCGTCTCATTGATGACAGTAGGATGATGTCGTCCCCAACAGCAAGCAACCACCCAGAGCAATCATTGTTATGTGTGCTTGTTGGAACAGCTTTTTCAGTCTGGAGTTCTGATCTTCTATGGTCTATGACTACTTTGATGCCTGCAAGAGGTCCCAACTGAGAATAACTTTATGACTAACAACTCTGTCAAAATGACAAATTCAAGGGATTGCTGAATTCTGTGATTGATAGATATTTTTCAGTACTTTTTCCTGTCAGCTGGAAGTGCTTCCTGTTTGCAACTTTCAGTGCAATTGCTTTTGTATTACGGAACATATTATTCTTTAGCTGATGACAATAAATATTTGTCATTACAGGAAATGAAGACCCTGAGTCAATTAGCGCCTGGACAGGTTGGCCATCAAAGATGATGTCAGTGAGATTTCCTGGCAACTTGGTGACTGTTGTCCATGGAGGACTTTCATCTGTGGCAGCCTCATTTACATCTACATACATTTTGTGCAAGCTGCCATATGCTGTATGGTGGAGGGTACTATGTACCACTGTATGTCATTCCCTTTCTTATTCCAGTTGCAAATGGAGTGGGGGGAAAAATGACTTTCTACAAGCCTTCAAACAAGTCTTATTTTCTCTTACTTTGTCTTCAGGGTCCTTAAGCAAAATATATGTTGGTGACTGTAAAATCATTCTGCAGTCAGCTGCAAATGCTTGTTCTCGAAATTTTCGCAATAGTGTTTCGTGAAAAGAACATCATCTTCCCTGCATGAATTCCCATTTTAGGTCACAAAGCATCTCCACAACACCTGCATATTGGTAGAATCTACTGGTAACAAATCTAGAAACATGCTTCTGAACTGCTTCGTTGTCATCCTTTCATCTGACATGGTGGGAATCCCAAACACTCAAGTAATACTTAAGAACGGGTCACCCAAGTGTTCCACACACAGTGTCCTTTGTGCATAAGCTACACTTTCCTAAAACTCTCCCAATAAACTGAAGACGGCCATTTGCCTTCCCTGCTACCATCCTAATTTACTTATTCCATTTCATATCACATTGCAGTGTTACACCTAGATATTTAGTTAGTGTGACTTCGTTAAGCTGCATGACACTAATACTGTATTTCAACATTACATGATTGTTTTTCCTACTCATCTACATTAACTTACATTTTTCTATGTTTAGAAAAGGGTACCATTCATCACACTGAATAGAAATTCTGTCCTGTATCCTTTTACAGTCAGTGAATGATGACACTGTTCTGTGTAGGATCTTACAGAATCACTGGCAAAGAGGTGCAGATTGGTGTTCACCCTATCCGTCAGATCATTTCTTTATATGGGATGAGTCACATAAGATGTGATGCCCCTGTTATTTTGTGAATGGTTCCAGGTATCAAAATGAGGTACTAAGGGGCATGTACTTAGATATGTGATAAAGCGCCTAAACTTTTATGGTGATTGAGATACCGAAGCAAATAAGATTTTTCTAAAAATAGAATGATATGCTTGTTTAATGGCATCTGAAAGTACTTGAAAAGATGAGTACAGTGATATAATGCTTGTTAACATTGAGGTTGAAATTCTTTGTAAAAGAACCCAAGAAATATTCTAAAACTGAAAGGCAAGTCGGCCAGACTCAACTGTTGCACTAACTTCTCTTCATTGGTGTACATGCCTGCATGCAATGAATGTTGAAGCAGAAATGACCTGGCAGTAGATGACATAGTTTCTGCTAGGCAGAAAAATAAATGATCAGAAAGCTTGATACAGTGAAGTAGCCTGGTGTTTTCAGTGCAATAGTTGAGTCTGGCCAACTTGCCTTTCAGTTTTAGAGTATTTCTTGGGTTCTTTCACAAAGAATTTCAACCTCAATGTTAACTAGCATTATATCATTGTACTCCTCTTTCCAACTGTTTTCAGATGCTGTTAAAACAAAGTATATCATTCTATTTGAAAAAATCACACTTGCTTTAATATGTAAATTAATACAAGAGTTAAGGCTATCACATTCCAAAGTATGTGCCCCATTGTGTGTTACCATGTGCCAAAAACATCATTTCGAAATCTGGAACCATTCATGAAATAAAAGGGGTGTTATGTCCTATGTGACTCACCCTGTATAGAGAATAAGAGTGGTTCTATCACACTTCTGGGGGTACTCCTGATGATACCTTTGTCTCAAACACTCATTGCTGGTGACAATGTTCTGGGTTCCATTACTCACGAAGTCTTTGAACCACTCACATATCTGGAAACTTATTCCATTTGCTTGGGCTTTTGTTAACAGTTTGTAGTGGCACACTGAGTCAAACACCTTCCTGAAATCTAGGAATTTGGAATCATCTCCATTGATGGTCATCTCATATGTGATCGGAGGCTTTCCTGGCATATGTGTTGTTCCCAGGGTTCTCTGGTGTCCAGTCGGATGCGATCATTGAAGTCCCATGGTCTGTCAGTTGGACTGTCGGCACAGGGAATTGAAGCTTGACTGACAGATATAAATAACAATGACAATGAGCACACAGACCATTCCATCTGAACCACCTGTGATGGCGGAAAGGTTATTTGCCGAAATATCATGGGTCTTCAACAATCGCGTCTGGCTGGACACCCGAGAGCCCTGGAAACAATGATGGGCATCTCGTTTGGTTTTCCTAAATTTGAGGGTTAGGTGAATGCCTGGTACCTTTGTTCAGTGACAGAGAATGGCTGCAATGTGTTGGAAAGCAATCTCGCCTGTGTTACAATGATTTACTTTGACCCACTACAATCATCTGCAAGTGACTGGCATGGACTGTTGTGATAGATGGCATCTTGCAGCATAATAATCACCAAACACTTTTCTTCTCTGTTTACGGTTTTGGGCAATATGTCCAGGACATCCAAAGTGAAGACATACCAACTTGTAGTCCATCCTCCAAATATTAGTTTTTTTTGTGGGATGATGTACTTAGTGGAGAAGTAGATTGTACCTTCATTGGTCAGATGATGGGCTGTCATTTGTTGGTTGTAGCATAAGTCCAAGCTTTGTGATATCTTTGAGTAGTGGTGGAATTTGGTGCTAAGATTTGATTTGACAGGAAAGCTAAAACAGCTTAGGTCTAAACCAGCACTGCCTGCACCGAAACAGAGTTCATTGTGCGGTATTGCTCCCTGTGTATCTAGTAAAGCCAACCAATACCCTTAAATAGTGCAAGGAGCCGCTTTACCAGTTTTTTGTTAGACGCAATTTCTTCAGGTCTAGTTGTCCCAAAGATTCTGTATCTTTTGCTCTCCAATGCCATGCATTCAAAGATTAGGTGTGATTCAGTTTCTTCACCCTCATCACAGATCCTACATTTAGGGTCTTTTTCTGTTATACCCATTGTGTGTAGGTGTCTTTTGAAATTCCCATGGCCGGTCATCAGTCCAGTCATGAGCATGATCTCTTTCCTGTTCAATCCCAGGATTACAGAGCTTCTTTTAAAAAATGGCTTGGGCATCATTACCTTACCATGTTTTTGTTTATGGACCTTGGTCCAACATTCTACATGCTGTTTCCTGAGCCAGTTCTGTAGTTCTAGTTTGATCATAGCCTTGGTGATTGTCAGGACAGGTTCCTTTCCAATAAATGGAGTGGTTGCCCCCGTCCTGGCCAATCTCTCGGCTTGTTCATTGCCACAGATCCCTGAGTGGCCAGGGACCGACTCTAGGTGTACCCTATTGCTTCCCACTATTCCACCAGAGCCCTGTGGCATTCTGCAACAATCTTAGATCTTGTTGCAGGAGCTGCCAGTGATTTGAGGGCTGCTTGGCTGTCTGAATAGATGTTGATGCTATGGTCATTGTAGCACCTACACATATTCTCCTCCACACATGCCCTGATTGCATTAATTTCAGCTTGGAATACAGAGGCCAGTTCTCCTAGAGAGGTGATGCCCTCCAGTCTTTGCTGAACCCCGCACACCCCTGCACCAACGCCTTGGCTGATTTCGACCCATTGGTGTCCCCCGTACAGTGTCGAACAGTTTTTTCCCACTGCTCCCTCCTCACAATTATTATATTGTAAGGCTTGTTGAAGCAGTTGGGAGTTGTTATATAGCCTACAGGCATTTCCCCAGCCATTCCTATGTTTACCTCACTCACTATATTAGTGTATGACTCTGGATATCCCGATGAGATCTAGTTCTTGCCAGTTTTAAGTCTGTATGCTCCAGCTGCTGCTTCCATCTTGACCCAAAGGTGTAGTGGAGGCATGTCTAGCATGGCTTCCATCCCAGAGGTTGGTGTGCTGCTAATTCTGCCTGTTATCACTAAGCAGGCCAATCTCTGCACCTTAGCAAGCTCCTTAGCTGCAACCCGCTGCTCTACCTTCTTCCACCACACTACGGCCCCGTAGGGAATCCTAGGTCTAACCACAGTGGTGTATATCCGGTGCATACCTCTGGGGCTTTGGCCCGAGTTTTTACCACAAGCCCTTCTGGTTCCCACTAGAGTACTTTTTTTTTTTTTGCCTTGGTGCAGATACTCTTAATGTGGGGGGGGGGGGGGGGTCTACGTTCGTTTCTCATCTAAGGTTACCCCTAGATATTTCACTAGCCCCTTCACAGGTAGAGTTTCATCGAAGAGCTTTAGATTCAAATTTGAGTGTTGGCTATGCCTCTTCATAAATGTCACCACAACAGTCTTCTTAGGATTAACCCTCAGATCCTGTTTAATGCACCAATTTTGCACAATGTCCAATCCTCCTTGTACCATATTTCTGACTGTGTCGGTAAATTTGCCAAGTATTACTGTGACAAGGTCATCTACGTATCCTTGGCAGAAGCATTGTATAGAATTTAGTTCCTCGATGAGTTCGTTCACCACCGGATTCCACAATAAAGGGGACAGAACTACTCCTTGTGGGCAGCCTCTAGTGGTGTTAATTACCATCTTTTCATTCATCATGGTAGCCTCTACCTTCCTTCCCTTAAGCATCGCCCTGATCTACCTACTTATAGCGGTCCCTGGATCATGCACACCTGCTGCCCTTACCATGGAATCAAAGGTCATGTTATTGAAGGCCCCGTCGATATCCAGGAAGTTGCAGAGGGCTATTTCTTTGAAGTGAAGTGCTTTCTCCACCCTCCCAATGAGTTGGTGGAGAGCTGTCTCATATAATTTACCTGGTTGATATGCATGTTTGTTTGAATGTAGGGGTGCCCTAATTAGCCTCCCCTCCCCAAAGTATACATTAACCAGTTTTTCCAATGTTTTGAAAATGAAGGGGAACAGACTGATTGGTCTCGTATCCTTGGCCTTGGTATGATCAATTCTCCCTGGCTTTGGAATGAAGACAGCCTTCACTGCCCTCCCAACATTGAGAATGATTCCTACTGCTAGGCTAACCCTGAATAACCTGCATAGGACTCTTATGAGTTTCTCTCCTGCCTGTTGCAGGAGAGCTGGAAAAATTCCATCTGGGCCAGGGGACTTGAATGGTTGGAATGTACCCACCACCCATTGGATTTTATTAAAGTCCACACACTCCTTGGCCGATTCCCTGTCATCTCTTAGAGTTCCTGGGAACCATTGTCTCTCCGGGATCACATTCTGGTCTGTGTTGTCCGGCAGAGAATATTGAGGAAAGTGAGATTTGAGGGGCAGTTCCAGCATCTCAAGTGCCGTCTTTGTATATTCCCCATCCTCCTTCCTCAACGTACTTCCTGGATTGATTTGTACTCTAGTGAGGATTCTGTGAAGTCTGGCTTGAGCAGCTGTGCACTCCACTTCCTCACAGAATGCCTTCCAGGATGTCTTCGTTGCTTGTCTGATTGCAAGGTTGTAGTTGACAGGGGTCTCACGATATTTAGCCTATTGTCCTTTACGTCTCACAATGTTAAACAGTCTTTGTACCTGTTTTCTTTGAATTTATAAGTTATTATTCCACCAAGGCACACTCCTATTTGTGCATTTCTTGGTGATTGTGCAATTGTCCTGATATGAGGTCACTATGGCAGAGGAAACAGCCTCTGCTACTTCCTCAAACCCTACTGTATTCCTTACTGAGGTTTTAATTTCCGATAATTCTAAGTCAAGGTCCCTCCTAAATGTCTCCCAGTCTGTTTTCCTGGGATTTCTATAGGTCATGGTCTGTCTGATTCCCATTCCAATCTTGAATTTAATGTACATGTGGTCAATGAGGATGGCTCTAACACTACATGCCATTGTTTGACATACCTACCCATCATCATGGAACCAAAAGTTATATCAATTACTTCTTCCCTTCTCCTACTCCTGAATATAGGTTCATTTCCCCTATTCAGGACCTCCACGTTGTTAGCTAAAAGAAATTCAAGAAGGTACTCACCTCTACTGTTGGTATCCTAGCTGCCCCACACCAGGTTGTGGCCACTGGCATCGCATCCCATCAGCAGTTGGTCACCTTGCCGATGGCAAGCCTCTACCAGTCTCCTCACCTGCAAAGGAGGAGGAGAGCTGTCTTTGTAAGGAAGGTTTGCTGAGGCCAAAATAATTTCCCTCGTGATACCCTCCGCACATTGCTGCATTTTAATGGTCACTAGGTCCCTGGAGTAGAAATCCATCATTGGCGTGAAAGAAATTCCATTTCTTACATAGATGCATGTCCTGGAGTTTCTTACATTTCTGGCATAAATCAGCTTATCTCCAGTGCCACTGAGGCCCAATATGCCCCCTTTATATAAGTAGGGTTCTTGTATCAGGGCCATGTTTACTTCCTGCCTCCCCAGGCAGCGTCTCAGGGCTGCAGAGGCCCCTTTACTGTGCTGCAGATTAATCTGCGGTACCTCCAGTCTCTGCCTTGCTGCCATTATTGCCTTTGAGGTCTTTGAGAACCCTGACGGTGACCTACGAGAAACCTAAAAACAATTTCAGGTTCTGCTCTTGCATCGCCTTCAGGGACTTCCGTCTGACCTCCACCACCGGGATCCGTCCTGGTACAACCTTCTGGTTGATCACTCTCCAGTCTTCTGTTGAGACTTTTGGGTTCTGAGCCCCTGTTTTCTCAAAGTCTTAGTAGAGACATTCTTAAGAATCTCTGCTACCCATAGTGACACCTTTGCGGTGTTAAGAAGTTCCGCTGCCGTCTTGACCAGCAGCTTCGTATCTTCTCTCGGGGATATCATGGGCACCTTGTCCTTAAGCCATTCCACCGTGTGCACCCCCTCACAAGAGACAAAAATGAGAGCACCACGATCTAGATAGATCCCCTTGAAGTTGGGTCCTGGACCTGCACCCCCCCCCCCCCCCCCCCCCCGCCCCCAAGCTTTTCAAAGAGGGCCATCTGTACAGATTCCTCCTGCTGTGAGGTGATGGCCACCAGTGGATAGCCTTTCTGGATAACTGCCATCTTAAAAACCGAGACTGCTGTACTATAGGTTTGTTTCACTATTTCTTGCCTCGGTTTCTTCTGGGCTCGCTTATCCAGGGAGGAGGGAGTCTTAGATTCCTCCCTTATCCTCTTGCTGCCTGTCCTCAATGTTGTGGGGGTCTGTGTATCCTCTTCAACCTGAGACAATTTTTTCTTGGGGTCTTAGATTCAAGTCCCTTTAACTCCCTCCATTTGTCTTTAGGAAGCCATTCTTTCCCTTCCTTTTTCCTTTGTCCCCTGAGTAGTTTCATCCTTTAGGCCCCAGACAAGGCTTTAATCTTGATTTGGTCCAACTTCTCGGTTACATTTCCCATTCCTGGCTCAGGTCTAGACCCTGATTCAGTAGTGGGAATGCCTTCCATCGGTCCTGACCCTGATGTTTGGGTGTCAGGTCTCAGTTTGCCACTCAGTTTGTTGTTCTTTATTTTCTTTAATCGTGTCCATTTTGGTCCCATGAGATTTGGGAATCTACACGGTCCACACCATGAATTCCCTGCATGGTGTAAGGCTACTTACTCAGGGAGGTCACCCAGTATCCCTGAGGCTCCGTTTGCGACACATCTTCCCATATGCCACGCACCCCTTGGCACAGATCGCATCACACTTTGGGTTGGGAAAGGGAATTGGGTAGGACTAGGAATGGATAGGGAAGGTATTGTGGGTCACACTTAATCTGATCCATCGGCTGAGGCCTTTCTGGCAGTAGGTCCTCTACCTTTGGTATAGCCCTCAGCTTGATGTGGATATGAAAGCCGCATGGACAGTGCTTCGTCAAAGTGGTGTCCCCAGAGGTCGTGCTAAGACTGATACACCCTTTCTTCAACGGTCTCTATCCATGCAGGATACGATAGCTGATGCACAGTGATCAGTTTTTGTCCAAAGCACTCAGTGAATTCCCTCATTTGTTCAGAAGGGGAGGCCAACAATATTTTCACCTTTCGGCCAGTTTACAGAATCGAGGTGCACGCCCTGCTATCTGTCTCAATGATTTGACAGAAACTATTGTGTTACTTATATCTATATGTTTGGCTCATGTTGATGAGCCCATCATTTCATTAATGGTTATAGTTATTGTGATACTTACAAGGAAGTAAGACACTGCGTGAAATTCAAAAGCACTTTGAAATAGAAATTGGTATTGCTATGATTTTGCCTTTGGTGTATGTTACATAATATGTTGCTGTGTATGAAATTTAACTAACATATCGAATTTTTCTTTGGTCTTTCTTGGAGGTCTCTGATTCTCACCAATCTCAAGAAAATTGATCTGGTGTAGCACACTCATTTGCAGTTGCACTGCTCAATTGTTATGCCAGAGTGAAACGTCCACAATATTCCTCATATGTCATAAATGGCTTCAGACACGGAAATGAGATTTTTGGTAAATGATAGCATGCAGAGAGGAGAGTATTTTGGCATATGGTTATTACGCAAAACTTCATTATCTGCTGTGTTGGCCCACTAAGTACAGACTTTTTTGATGAAGTAATGCAATTTTTAGGTGCCATTGATAGCTGGTCAAATGAGAAATACTATGGGTTTTGGTGCAACATAAGTAAAGACATGACATGTTTATTATATACCAAAGGTGCACTATTTCACAAGATATTGACCTTAGTTTTCCTCAGATCCTCACTTAATAATCTTTATAAACCAAAGTTTCAGAATTATCTTGCAACTGCATCGGCACAACATGTTAGTGAGGTGAGACGGTATAAACTCTGTTGAGTTTTGGCAAAATAAGGAAATTTTAAGATGTCGACAAGAGAAATATGTAAGTTTTACTCAAAATTCGCCTCTCATGATGCTTCTCTGAAAGTGAGAAATGGCTAATAAGCCAGGCGAACATAAATTGCTGCATTTTCAATGGAACTCCTTTTAGATAGTAACCAAAGCAGTGGTGGCAGCAGATAGTTTTCAATAGTCACCATCCAAGTGCGGGCATCTAGGGGTTGTGCTTAATATTAACAAAAATGGGAGTACAGGCTTCAGTTTAGAAAGGCACTTCCCTTCCAGCACTTGGCATTTCCCCTACAGTGCCTGCCCACAACCTCCACTGCTACCGCCCTCCCCAAGTGTGCCCTGCCTACTGCGCATCTACCAGCCATGGTATTCTGTGCGGACTGTACCTCCTGACTTATCAGATCAACATTTGTGGCTGGCATCTCTTTTGCACTTAGTCTGGCATTTCTGGCTGTTATTCACTGCTGCATCTTTACCCTTAGTAGCTGGTGCCTGAGAGTGAGCTGGTGGTGATCTGTCACAGTTGCCATAGGGACCACATTCAGGAATTGGTCATTCTTCATTCATCAGACTCTTTTCTGTTACATTTCGCTGGCACCACTGTATGAATTTCTCTATCATTAAGACATACTTTACCAGAAGAGCTCGGTACATGTCTTCTGCAACTCCTTTAATCTAGTGTGAGATTTCATTGGCTTCTGTCATATTCAGGTTCATTATATAGCACATGGCAAAACATTCTTTACATATGACTATGTTGTTTCCTGATGACATTGGATCCTGTTCTTCAATTGTTCTGTTGCAAAGCGGACACGATGCTGATCATCGCCAAACCTTTACTTCAGTTTGGCCAGAAAATTGTCCCACATATTGAGTTTCTCTTCATTGTTGAGTCATCCATGTAAAAGTACTATTTGCCAGACACATCATGTCATCTCATGTGTTGCACATGGCAACTTTGGTGAATCTTTTCAGCCATTTCGCTGGGTCCTAGTCAGTGCTCCAGAAAACAGTGATGGACTAGTCAGTGCTCCAGAAAACAGTGATGGATGCATGATGTGCAGCTGACTGATGCTGTTTTGGAATCCATCCATCCTTTGAATATATGGATCTTATGGACGGTATACTGCTCTTGTTCCATTTCCTGTCCATGTAGGTGCTGGCTTTTACATTTTGAAATGTAAACTTTTATAGCTGGCAGTGTCACAGTTAATAAAATGTACTGAGATATTATGCTATGGTCAAGTGGATGTCACATTTAAACCCACTGTTTTGTCCCCATCTGCAGAGGACTTTATTAAGGGGGATCATAGCTTCTTAGAGTGTCCTTTCATTAAGGATGTTACTGAGTGCATAGGGAAAAATCTTGGAGAAAAAAAAGCCCACATCGTGGTAATCCACAGACCCCCCAGCCCCGGAAGATGCGAGAGCCCCTAAACTTGGCTATGGATGCTTGCTAACTGCTGGAGAAAACAGAAATTTTCAGAATTCTGTGTAGTTGTATGGAGGGGCACATGGGTACTACAAAAAGAACAGTCAAAAGGTGACTAGAAAAGCACAAGGGCAATTGCATAAAGGGGGGGGGGAGGGGAAATTGACAGATCAGCTGTTGTGGAACATGCTTTGCAGGCAACGCAAGAGACCACCACATTCATTTTGATAGGATTCAAGTACTGGCAGCCGCAAGAGAATACCATGAAAGGCTATGTAGGGAGGCCATAGAGATTGTAAAACACCCAGGAATTTCAATAGAAAGGAGGGGGATGTGAAATTGAATGACATCTGGATTCCGGTGCTGAAGAAGTGTAACAGTCTTCCACCACAGGGTGATAGTAACAGCAGACAACGGTGGTTGACAACAGGTTTTCAAAACATGTTACTTCATATCACTTCACTGAAGCGTGTGTAAATGGAATTTTGCTGCAGTCAGTAGCAAGCCAGATGTGAATTGGACACTGAAGAAGCTACAATCCCCCTTGAAAATCTCCTCTGTAGGTGGGGACGAAACATTGGGTTTAAATGTGAAATCCATTCGACCACAGCATAACGGCCCAGAACATTTTATTAATTGTTGCTTTTACATTGCCTAATTGGAACCACAGTGATGTACAATCATGCTCATAAATTAAGGATAATGCTGATACGTGGTGAAACAATGCTCTGGTGGGTGATTTGCGGGTTTAAATCACCTTGGGGTATGACCATGCAGTGCATTTGACCTGCGGTTGTCGCACGGTGGTGCTGGCAGAAGTCCACATATGCAGAGTTGTGTTGGTGCATGTCAGAGTGTAAGTGTGCAGATGTTTTCAGACGAGGGGTACAATACTAGGGCGACTAGAGGCTGGTCAAACACAGCAGGTCGTAGCACGGGCCCTCCGTGTGCCACAGACTGTGATCTCACAATTATGGCAACGATTCCAGCAGACAGGAAACATGTCCAGGTGCTACATTACGGGAGGGCCACAGTGTACAACACCACAAGAAGACCGATATCTCACCATCAGTGCCCACAGACGGCCACGGAGTACTGCAGGTAGCCTTGCTCGGGACCTTACTGCAGCCTTGCTCGGGACCTTACCGCAGCCACTGGAACAGTTGTCTGCAGACACACAGTCTACAGACAACTGGACAGACATGGTTTATTTGCCCGGGGACCTGCAAGGTGCATTTCACTGATACCTGGTCACAGGAAAGCCCATAAATCCTGGTGTCAAGGACGCAGTACATGGTCATTGGAACAGTGGTCCCAGTTTACATTTACGGATGAGTCCAGGTATAGTCTGAACAGTGATTCTTGCCGGGTTTTCATCTGGAATGAACCAGGAACCAGATACCAACCCCTTAATGTCCTTGAAAGGGACCTGTATGGAGGTTGTAGTTTGATAGTGTGGGATGGGATTATGATTGGTGCGCGTACACCCCTGCATGTCTTTGACAGGGGAACTGTACCAGGTCAGGTGTGTCGGGACATCATTTTGCACCAGTATGTCCGCCTTTTCAGGTGTGCAATGGGTCCCACCTTCCTCCTGATGGATGGTAACGCACGGCCCCACCGAGCTGCAATCGTGGAGGAGTATCTTGAAACAGAAGATATCAGGTGAATGGAGTGGCCTGCCCGTTCTCCAAACCTAAACCCCATCGAGCATGTCTGGGATGCTCTCGGTCGACGTATCGCTGCATGTCTTCAAACCCCTACGACACTTCAGGAGCTCTGACAGGCACTGATGCAAGAATGGGAGGCCATATCCCAGCAGCTGCTCGACCACCTGATCCAGAGTATGCCAGCTCTTTGAGCGGCCTGTGTACGTGTGCGTGGTGATCATAACCCATATTGATGTCGGGATATGTGTGCAGGAAACAGTGGTGTTTTGTAGCATATGTGTTTAGGTACAGTTTTTTCAACTTATCACCAATACTGTGGGCTTACAGATCTGTGTCATGTGTGTTCCCTACGTGCGTATGCTATTAATGCCAGTTTTGTGTAGTGCCACATTGTGTGGCACCGCATTCTGCAATTATCCTTAATTTATGAGCATGAGCATGAGTGTAGATGTTTCGAAGTACTTGGCATCTCCAACCAACAGTGTCACTTTGTAACCATAATCAAGTCCAAATCTGAATGCAGGGTTCTCAGTGAAGTACAAGACTTAGAACTGAAAGTACTTTTATTACTGACACAATCGTACAGTCAGAATAGCATTCACCTCTGAATGGAGAGTGCAGCTGTTTATACAAGTATCAAATATTCCAGAATGTTGGTATTTATACTGAAATTGAATACTTCAGAATATAAAAGTGTAAGATATTAAGATACTTAAAGATTTTTCCAGAAATGATAAATGCTGAATAACAAATAATTGCTGGTAGTTGGGTCTGAGCTGGTGGTGTGCAGCACAACAACCAGTGACACTAATTGCTGTGTCACACTGCATGCATCACAGCTCGTGGCAATACTGGACAGCACTTTGCTGGCTCAGGTCAACAGCCTTCGTGTAGACCAGTGTGTTATGTGCATTCTTCCATCTACTATAGACAGTTTTTTGTTCAAAGGATCTGTGATATATTATGGTTGAAAGAGGGTCTAAGTCATCCACAAATTTTGTACAGATATTTCATTGGACCTTGGAGATTTGTTCAATGTTGGTAATTTCAGCTGTTTCCCAATACCACTGACACTAATGTCGCTCATCTTTGCAGTGTTGCTGGAATTAAATTAGTGCAGTAGTTCAAGATCCTGTTTGTAAATCAAGTTCAACATTGCTGATTTTGCTTTGCTGTCTTCAATCTATATCCCTGTGTCGTTCATGAGTGTGTGTGCACTAACCTGAAGTGCCACTGGTTGCCTTAACTTGGATTTTTTGAGATGTCTTTCGATAAGATTAGTGTGGTAGTTACTGAAGGTTTCACACATTGCTGTTTTGACAGCCAAATTAGATTCATTTAGCCTCTCTCTCAATGCTCCTGCACTTTGTTTTACGTCTATGGTGCAGTAGTTGCCGTTTGTTTAGGTATTTCTTTACCGTGGAGAAACTGTGTCATCAAGAACTACTTTAGCTGCTATATTTCTGTCCAGTGCTTGGGAAATTATACTTCTAAACTTGACCTACAGTTCATCTACATTCTCTTGCCAAGAATTAAATCTTTAAAGTTCTTCCTGAAGAAATGGCAGTAGCATCTCTTTAGCTACTTCAGGGAATTGCCAATCTTTCTATTTGCTTTATTTGACCTTTGTTCTTTGGTAGTCATCTAATATATTTTTGTCATGAGTTGGCTGCGGAATTATCTTTTATAAGTAGTTTTAAGAGAAGGCCATTTAATGTTGTTTGGATGTCTTGTCACCATTAACACTTACAAAAACTGTAACTATGACAATCAATTGTTTGATATTTGAAGTTTTTCCAGTTATGACAGTATGATTGGGGAACATACGTACTAGCACGCTGAATTTTTCTGTTGTATCTGAGGGTGAGTTTGAGTCTAATAGAAGGCCACAGTTGTGTTAATACTCACCATTGAGACTGATTCTTGCTGAAATGATTTTGTGCAGCTTCTGTTTCGGTCGTTGTGGACTTTATTTTTTTTATTTACTGTGACGAATATACCACCTCCATTTCTCATTAACTTGTCCTTTCTATATATACATAAATTAACCCTAATAATCTGACTGATGTAAGTTTCAGATTTTGGCTAGCTTTCTGTACTTAGTATTAGGTGAGTGGCACTGATTTTAAGGAGTGCTTCAAACTTTGGCACTCTATTTCAAATGATTCTGCAGGTGATCAATAGAATTTTAATAATTTCGTCTCTAAGGGGGGGCGGGGGCATTTCTTTGGATCTTACACAAGTACTTCAGTGTTTCCTGGTGCTGGGATGTAATTGGGCAGCCAGGGGTGTGTACGACATCTCTTTCTGTGATGCGTTGATCACCTTTGCCTGCGGCAGCAGACAGCTGTCATAGAGTGCACAGGAGATTATTAGGCACTGTTCCAATGTCCATTTTACTGTGGAGATGATGAGGTTTTGGGATGGTTTTCTGTTGTATGTGTCTTCCTGAGTAGCTCTTGTATGATGTGATCTCCCTGTAGTGCTGTGACTTTACGAATAAGCTCGGTCTCTAGTCTTTTGTAGGCATTCTCTGTGGGTGGAGCCATGGCTATATTCTGAGCTTCGGAAGCATAGTGTTGTTCGAGCTGATTCACTGTCAATGCAAATTTAATCGCATTTTGCTGTAATTCTGACATCGCAAAAGCTGGCCTTGACCTTGGTAAACCAAAGAACTGGATTATGCGGCCAAATTGGTGGGAGGTGAACGGCCAGTCATGATAATGCAGGCAGTTACGTTCTGTAATGAATGTTACTGCAGACCAGTCTTGTCAGTGATGATTATGTCGTGGTCACCACTAACAGGAATATTAGATTGTGTAATGCTACCCATCCTTAAGTGCTCAGACACATGCTGAAAATATGCTTGAATGATTTTATGAACTTGAAATAACAGAACAAAAAGAACCACTTGCTGTAGGCAATTTGTCAAAATATAACAAGAATAGCACAGAATAAAAATAAAATAAGAATTAAAACTCTGAGGAGTAAGTAATAAACATTAACACAGCGCTCCCAGTGGTGGACACAAACTTGGCGGTTGATTACATTCATTTGTCAGCGCACAGTTACTCAACTCGAGCCACAACTGCATCTCTGGATGGTGCAAAAAGAGCTAACACACATGACCACAGCAGTCAACATATGTAGAGGTCACTACAATATATTCAAATATAAAAAGGAACTCACTTATCAGGCAGGGAATAAAACATGCAATACAAGAATTTATTTATGAATAAGGAGACATGCTAGATTAAGTTAGGCAATCAGCCTAGTATTTAGGATAATGTAGGACATACAAACATTGATGGAAGTGGGAGTTATTATTTTAAAAGAAGTAATTAGGCAAATGGGAGAAGATGTTGCAGGTGTGAGGAAGAAATCAAAAGAAAATCTTAAATGGGTTCAGGCAGCTGTTAGATAGAAGGCAAACATTGTAAGCAAATGATGATAGTCTTATTTAAGAAGAGTCTAAATTAAACAAAATTGGTTGGAAGTGTCCTTGAGTGTATGTGAAGAAGGTGTAACAAAAATTTCATGTGAGAAACAAGTAAAGAGTATAAACAAGACAAAACGGGAACTACTGTGTAATAGACTTTATGCTACACTGGTTACAATAGCAAATGTGAGTTACTAACAATAGAGTGAAACTGTACCAGTATTCGACGATTTCTTCAAATGGTTGTATAATTAAATAAATTAATCAGAATGTTTGGATGGGAAAAGAGGCATCAGGATAGGTTGCAGAAAATAGAATGCAAAAGGTTTGCAGATGACTTGGTGATTCTTACAGAAAATAGAGAGACATTGATTAAAATGCTAAATGACTTGAATGAAGCCTATGTAGCATATTGTATGAAAATAAATAATAGAGTATATATGTCCTGGGGAATCCAGAAAAAATCATGGAATTTTTTCATTTGGGGAAAAAACCAAGAAGTACCCATGTATTTTTTAGGAGTCTGGGTATTTTCATTATTTTAGTTCTCAGTTAAATTTCTGAGATTTTGATTGATAAGATTCAATACTCTAACAAACAATTTCACTTTAGCCTGTTACTGCACAATAATACTGCAGTAAAAAAACTTAACTGAGAGAATAACACCGACATAAATCTTTGTTGCAAAGAAAACACACTATTTACAACAACAAAACACAGTGCACATACAAGGGTCTGCCAGCAGCAAAATGTATCAAATGCTTTAGGATGAAGATCATGCAATATTTCGTAACAACAAACTGCTTTTGACGAACGTGATGTCACAACTGTTTACATTTCTAACAGGTCATGGGAAAATATTGCAAATGGTGGTTTGAGAATTGTTATTTTCAATGTAAATTTCCTTTTATGCAAGACAAATTATGTTATGTGTGAGAATTTGTGATGAATTTCAGAAATCATGGAGTGTTTGTCAGACCGTAACACTTTGAGGACCAGTCACTTGGAAAAATTTCAGGCCCAGAAGACCAGCCATTTATGACACCATTTAAAATTTTACTGGCACATTCGTGTTCGAAATATGTTAAAGGATAACACACACTAAAAAAGAAAAAGTCTTCAAGGTTAATTTTTCATATTTATTTTAGTTCTTTCTGAGATTACAAATTATTACCCAGAAAAAAGTATATCTTTAAACTGGAAATTTGGGATTTTTCCCCCTAGGTCCTTTACACACCCTGAATGGAGAAAATGAAAAGCATTGTTATACCTGGAATGAAAGAATAGGAAGTTAGTGACAGAAACCATAGAACAGGTGAGAGCATTCAAGGATTTGGGAAGGTGGAGTAGGAAGGTATGCAGTGTGGATAGAAATCAAAGTGAAAGGGGCACTGGTAAAAGAGTCATTTCAAAAGTGGAAAATATCTTAGTTAGTGATCTGAAAATAGGATTATGAAATCGACTATTGAAATATGTGGTGTGAACTTTTATGGAGCAGAAACATTGACATTGAGAAAGTAGAATGAGAGGGGGATTGATGCTTGTGAAATGTGGATATGATGCAGAATGGAGATCAGCTGGACTGTTAAAGTCATGAAGAGTAAGAGAAGGTCGAAAGAAGTTGCTGACAATGAAGAATAGGAAGCTAAACTGAACAGGACATAATTTGAGGTGAGGTTGTCTTCTAGTAGATGCCTTTGAAGGTTTTGTTCTGGGGGAAGAGGGGGTAGGGCAGAAGGAGATATCAGATACAGGATGACATCAGTAGACTGCAAGAAAGATACCAAGGAATGAAGAGGGAAGCAGACGATAGAGAAACATGGAGGCCTATGAAGTCTAAACCGGCCACAAAGCAGAAATGATAATGAATCAGAATCATTGTTAATTAACAACATTCATTGTGTAATTCCAAATCATACGCATAAAATCAGAAATATTAATGAAAAAATGGCACCAGAAGATTGTAGTGTTCGAAAAGAAAAGATTAACTCTCAAGCAAAAGTAATACAAGAAGAGTGAGACATTTCCCAAAAGTAGGAACAGCGCCATAATTGTTCTCTTTCAGGAGACATGAGAGAAGCGAAATTGCAGACCTATCAGCCTTCTCTGCATGTTGTTCAAGATACACTTTAAAAATGTCACCAGCTGCACACAAATAAATATGTTAGATCAGGCAAATGGACAAGCCAGCTTTAGAAATTGGCTTAGCACAATGGAGCTTTTACAAATCATTTACAAAATTGTAGAACAGAGCAGTGAGTATGAAATAGCATTTTGTGTGATGATATACTGAAAAGTTCTAGGTGGTATACAAAACAAATAGGAAGGAATAGCCACTCACTTTATAGCTGAGGCATAAATGTGTTAACATACACGTAAACAAGATTGAAATCACCAGTATAATTTTGAACAGTATACTTCATTGGAACTAACAGATTAACAAAACCACACACTTGCAGGGCTTTGTTGTTTCAGTATTACAGCCTGACTGCAGTGAGGAGTTGTGTTGGGTGGAGTTAGTGACTGGAACAAGGAGTGTGGGAGATAAAATGTGACCAGGTTATATGGCTATGAATCTCTTCCTTAACTTCTTGATTGTAGTTGTTAAAATGAGTATCTCTTTGCTGCATTAATTTCCACATGTAATGAAAGCTTTGGGTCTTCATACACCAGGAGCTGCTTGTCAAGTTAATCAAATCAAATCAATTGAAGAAGCCAAAATGGTAAAATTCTTTAAAAATCCTGTCCGTTGTACCACAACTGACACAAGGTTAGTGTCTGGAAGATGGTGTAACACTGACCCTTCAACAATTGAGACAATACTAGCTCTTTATGGCTCTTGCTTCTGATATTTATGTACATTTTAACAATCTAGATGTTTTGCCATACGTAGTTTTAAAGAGACTTTTTAAATACATGAAATGTATTCGCAGTTGTGAATATGAATATGGACAACCATTACATTTATAATGAAATGATGACAATGATAATTTGTGCCAGACTAGAACATGAACCTAGATTTCCTGTTTATTTTGAGCAGTTGCCTTACCATTAAGCTATCCAAACATGTTTCACAGCCAGACCTAAACTTCCATATGTCGTCAACCAAGCGTTTACACCAAGTGAGGTGGCGCAGTGGTTAGCACACTGGACTCACATTCAGGAGGACGACGGTTCAATTGGTTCAATCCCACATCCGGACATCCTGATTTAAGTTTTCTGTGATTTCCCTAAATCGCTTCAGGATAATGCCGGGATGGTTTCTTTGAAAGCGGACAGCCGATTCCCTTCTCTAATCTTATGAGACCAATGACTTCGCTGTTTGGTCTCTTCCACCAAATCAACCAACCAACTATGTGTGTACAACCTGCACTCATATGTCCATTATGTATATTCCTGTGCAGGGGAGACATTTTAATTGAAAGTGACTTACACACTGTTAGCGGATAAGTATGATATTGCAGTGTCTGTGTTGTTCAGAAGTGCAATGCAATGTTCCTTCAGACATGAATGCATGCTGGTTATAGACCCGTGATTGACAATATATGGAAGTTTAGATCTGGCTGTAAGCATGCTTCTATAGCCTAATGGTAAGGCGACTGCTTGCGATAAGCGGGAAATTCGTTACACAACTGATGGTTGTCCATATTTGCAACCACGAATTCATTTCGTGTATCCCATAATGGCTGTAGTTGCTGCAGTGCCTGTTCGTTTGGACATCATTCATGTGCAAAGGATTTCATTGTTCTTCCGAACAACGCAGACACTGCAATATTGCAGACTTTTTAAAGTTTACAGTTAAAATTTAATTGATTTTACAAAATTCATTACACAATTTGTTTCTGTGTTTTGTTACAAAATTTATAAGTGAGTTAACATGTTGAACTATTTTGACCATTGTGGCCAAATTGCATGAAATGCCTATATACAGTAATGTTTGAACCACTTTTCTTAATAAATTTATAAGTACAGATTTGATTTTGATACTAACATGAATGCTGCATCTTTATGAATAGCTGCAGGGCAATTACTATCACTTTTTGTAGTACGAATTTTGTAAATCATAGTGTGGACTCTCGTTTCCAGTGGGTTTTACATATTTTCAGTTATTAATTAGATATTGTGACCTATTGATTATATTTCATCTTAGTTACATTTCAGGTACCTCAGTTTCATCAATACAGTGAATTAACAATATTACAATGCATGGTTATAGCTTTATGTAACTTCAAATAAGGTTCGTAATGTAGTATTGGGTATTTTGAGATGTTCTGAATTGCAGTTTTTGTTAAATGCCTTCCCATTCTGTCACTTTACACGCCCCCCCCCCCCTCTCTCTCTCTCTCTCTCTCAAGGTATCAAACATAAGAATTATGGGTGAGACTTTGTCCTAGCATGGATGTACCATAATAGGAGTATGCTCTATGATAATTTTAGTGTCAGTTTGGTTTATGTAGCAGAGTGATGATAAATACTATTAACTAATCATATTACAGACATATACTGAGTAAAGAACAGTTTTAACATAATACAGTAGCATTACACAGATTATTAAAGAATACTTGTTTCTTACAAATGGAAGTTCGTGTTTGAAGTATTACCACAAGGTGCCTCATTTGTTAATGATTCATGAAGGTGTTACCATGTGAGGCACCCATCACTATGTATTACTACAGCTCTTTACAGGAAGGAATGTTTGCAGTGCAAACACCAAGAGCTGCTCACATATGCTTCACTAATGAATGTTGATTTAGCTTTTGAAGTGACAGTAGATGTATTTTGATTTGACAAGAATTGGATCAGTAGTGTTGGGATACATGAAGGAATGACTAAAGACGAGGCATAGAGAGAGAGAGAGAGAGAGAGAGAGAGAGAGAGAGAGAGAGAAAAAGAGAGAGAGAGAGAGAGAGAGAGAGAGAGAGATATGTCTTCAACAAATTTTGACACACTGTCAGGTGTGGGTGCAGGAGGGAGGGGGGGGGCAGGCACTCACAGTTTTTTACTGCCCCTCCCCCCAAATGAAACGAGCCGTCAACCCAGATTCACATATGCCTCGGATTTTAATAACAATAAAATGTTAATATAACAAAATAATTTGTTAACAATAATAAAATATATGAATATAATAATTTATTTACACCATTATTTAGTATACGGCTACTGCATCCTGCCAAGAAACTGCAATTAAGAGAAATCCACAATTTGGAAGGCATTCATTCAAAAGTTCGAGAAGTAAATTTGTCATGGAATTGATTTAAGAACTGAAACAGTAAAAAATACTGTCAAACTTTGGTAGGGTAATAATTTACACAGTATAAAAGTACACAGTATGAAATTGGAGTGCCCAGTCACCAGTCTGTCATGATCTTATTATTGCTTGCTTAAAACTTCTACCTTCTACTTGATAGTTGTCTTAATTCCTCTGAGATCTTCATTTCTCATAGCCCTCCTCCCCTGCCATCTGTACGAATTCCTGCACATGACATGCAACTCTTTCAGTAGAATCAAAGTTTTGTTATTACAAAGTGACCAAACAGTTAGTGAAGAAACATTTTAAATTATTGGGGCTGAAGGCAGATGGAATTCTGTCTAGGAAGCATCACATTCAGGATCGTGTGCAGAAATTAATGTCGCTATTCTTCATATAAGATAAGTCTCCGTCTCCACTACCTTAGACACTACAACAGGGACGCTTATTCACTTAGCATACTCTCTTTCCATTATATTCTTTGTTCTATGGTATCAATATTTTCTGCAACTCTGTGCACCCACAGAATACACTGATAACCAAAACATTATGACCACCACCCACCATGAGACCGGACGCCGCCCGGTGGTGTTGTGGGTATGTGAGGCAGTAAGGAATGTATGCAAGTAGAATAGAGATTAACGGGGAAGCGTAAGGATGATATGGGCCGCAAATGAGAATATCCACTAACATAAGTGATTTTGATGAACTGTAGATTGTTGTGACACAGCACCTGGGAATGAGGAACTCACAAACATCGAAGCTGGTTGGCTGTTTCCATGCTGGCTTGAGCATTTATGGAAACTGGTTGATGGATGCGAGACCATGGTTATGTGACAGTGTGTTGGACATCCACATCTCATCACAAGACTTGGAGGTCGCAGGCTTGCCTGCTACCGAGCGAGGTGGCGCATTGGTTAGCAAACTGGACTTGTATTCAGGAGGATGACGGTTCAACCCCACATCTGGCCATCATGATTTAGGTTTTCTGTGATTTCCCTACATCACTTCGGGCAAATGCTGGGATGGTTCCCTAACATCAAACACCGGTGTGCATCCTGTGGGCATCACAGTGTTACTTGCCCTCTTGACTTGTCGTATTGACTCTGCATTTTTCAGCTATGTTCTAAGCAAGGATACATCGTTTCTAACATTCTTGCTTAATATATACCGTGACATCTATTCATATTTGGGTAAGCTGGATCATATTTGACATAACTTTTCGATTTATCATTACTTTGTGATTCCTCGCCCCCCCCCCCCCCCCCCCCCTTCTCTTCATAGAATGTAAGCTTTCATGGCCAGTACTACCACCACTTGAAACTTCCAGGGTATTCTCCTGTTAGCCCACTAGTCCGGAATTCTTAGGTGATGGTAACCATAGTGTTTCGGTTGCAGCCTTTCACAGCAGTGGAAGATAAAATGAATAGTCTAATAACGAACACGTTCAATTTATGTGAGAGAATCCTGAGAACTTGTAGCCCACTTCAAAATTTTCTTTATGTGTCAATCGTGCTATGAGTCCTCGAGCATTGCCTGCCTGGAATCTTTGCCGAGCACAAATGATTGGACAGATACATCAGCTCGAAAAATAACTGGAAGATTCACCGCGTAATTTATAGTTTCATTACCGATGTTGACCACCTCTGCGACGTGCTTAATCTGACATCGTCTGCTGCGGGAGACATTTTTCAAAAATATGAAAAAAAGATGCCGACACTTATTTCTTCAAATTGTGAATACTTTACTATTAGCAGACCAACTTACGTCAAATCCACGAAATCAGTGACGATCAGTGCAAAGCAGTCACATGAAATGATATCAATGAAAAACGTTGAGAAATATCGAACCTGCAGTATAATAAATATGTCGTGACAGACGAAAGTTTGTGTCAGATCAGGATTCTAAGCTGGAATTTCTGCTTATCGCGAATAGGTTGTCTTACCAACATCTGACAACAAGAAAAGGACCCAAAAGACTAAAAAAATAATACTGTTCTGCTCAATATAAAACAATTCGTACAAAATAGAACTTCAGAATTATGGGTGTAGACCTACTACCTCCAACAATGCAAAATTCTTTTTTTGACAGAGCTCACCAGAACCATGACTGTGTGGAGACAGAATCAAAATATCAAGTATGATGTTGCAAAGGTACCCGTCACGAAAATTGTCAACGGCTGGGAGAGCATTGTGCTAACCACATGACTTTCCGTATCCGCATCCGATGATGCCTTAGGACTGAGGATGACACGGCGGCCGGTCAGTATTGTTCAAGGCCTGTTCGGACGGTATTTTGTTCGTTTTTTGATGGAGAGCTAGATCCTGTGCATAACTGATCAAAATGTTTCTGTTCAAAGACATTGCTGCAGCGTATATGAAGTAGCGCTTCTCCCATGCGGGTATATAAGCACCGACATGTAAGCAAGTGACATTGTTACCAAACGTGTCCAAACAGGGGCAAGCTGCTGATATTCTTTTCTAGTCTGCCGAAGAACGAAAACCAGTAGACTTCCATCGGAGAATGAAGAATGCCTATGGGACAGCATTTGTATCGAAAACCACTGCTGTGGAATAGTGCATCAAAGGTTGCTGCTGATTCAGATAACGCACGACCCCATATAGCAAATGTCGTAACGCAGAAGTTACGCCAACTCAAGTGGCAGACATTCGAGCATCTCTCCAGAATGAGATGTTCACTCTGCAGTGGAGTGTGCGCTGATATGAAACTTCCTGGCAGATTAAAACAGTGTGCCGGACCGAGCTCAGATGGTAGAGCACTTGCCCGCGAAAGGCGAAGGTCCCGAGTTCGAGTCTCTGTCTGGCACACAGTTTGAATCTGCCAGGAAGTTTCAAAATCAGTGTACACTCCACTGCAGAGTGAAAAATCTCATTCTAGAAACATCCTCCAGGCTGTGGCTAGGCCATGTCTCCGCAATATCCTTTCTTCCAGGAGTGTTAGTTCTGCAAAGTTCACAGAAGAGCTTCTGTGAAGTTTGGAAGGTAGGAGACGAGGTACTGACAGAATTGAAGCTGCGAGGACGGGTCGTGAGTCGTGCTTGGGTAGCTCAGATGGTAGAGCACTTGCCCGCGAAAGGCATAGGTCCCAAGTTCGAGTCTCGGTCCTGCAAACAGTTTTAATCTGCCAGGAAGTTTCATTCGAGCATCTGCCCTATAGTCCTGGTCTCTCCCCATGTCATGGTAACGCCTTCGGTACCTCAAAAAAGGCCTTGGACAGTCGACGATTCGTGTTGGACGGGGATTCGCAGCAGGCAGCTACGAACTTCTTTACACAGCAGGGCACGGTGTTTTACCAATCGGATATCTTCAACCTAGTGCGTCTGTGGGATGATTGCCTCAATGCACACGGCGATTTTTCCTGATTGGCATGCCGATTCTGCACGCTCGGCCTTCGAACTGAAACTTTTTGATCACCCCTTATGATGTTTGAAGAAAGAGTTAAAGAAAGCGTTTCTGTGCTTTAAACATACGTATGATTCTGTAGACAGACGGTAGTCGCTAAACACTCTGCAAGAACTCGGAATAGCTAAGGAAATATAAGAACTGTTACAAGAGACTCTACCAAATTCAAAACTTCAAGTAGAATTCATGGAAGCAGTGTGAGCTAAGGACAACAAACGGGCAACAGTCTGGTTTAGCTTTGTACTACAGTAAATCCCCAGTGATTCGAGCTAATTGGGGCAGAGAGTTACCGCAAATTACAAAAAACTCTGGTAATATCGAAAATATCACTAAATCAATGGGTATATCATGAATAAATGTTTAATGAGCACAATAATGATTAAAAAATAAATAAAAAACAGAGAAACACATACCTGTGTTATATGTACATATATGGGCACACATTTCCAAGTTGCAAAAATATATATGTAAAGGTTTTTTTTTTTTTTTTTTTTAAATTACCGCTACCAGTCACAAACTTTGTCAACTATTGTATTACTTATTTATTTAGCGACATGTTTCGAGGGAATACCTCATCTTCAGGATAAATGGCATTACAAAAAACAACTTTACAATAAGGTCATACTGATGTTACATAGTCTTTTCGTAAATGCTGTGGAAGAAGAGAAAACTTAGTAAGAGACGATGTCACTTTGGAAGCTGGACTGATGTTTGCATGAAAATGTTTTGTAACGGTCACTCACTTCGTTCTTCTGGCGTGGCAGTCTCGTTGTGATGCGCTGAGGTATTTCCATTTCTGTGGCTCTCTTGGCTGTCTTGGTCACTGTTCACAAATTGTCACTAACATAGCAGTAACTTGAAAACACGATCACTAACAATTCTGTAGCGCAGTGGATCGCAATCTTGTCCACTTAGGCGTACTGTATTTTAACATATAATAGGGGTAACAATAAAGATAGTATGCACTTACATCCTTTTGTCAGGCGGACCCTATTAGTGAAGGGTCAACAAAGAAAGAGCAAGCGCACTCCTCGAAACCTAACGGTACCTGTCCATACGTAAAAGAAATGTATTAGCAGCCTGAGGCCAAGGTTATTTCTGTGGATTAAGAGCGAGAACCGTAAGTGGGACAGTTTTACCTGTACTGTAATTGGAAAATTGAAAGAAAGTTCAAAATATAACACATTCGAAATGCGTAAAGCGTACGTTTGGACAACGTAAGGAAACGGGTTTTTAAGTTGTTTGGGAAAAAACAGAGCTGCAACTCACAGTTAAACTACACTACCCAACTTAAGCACGAAACAAAGAAAATTCAGATGAACAAACGAATTTAACCACTTAGGTAAGGGGGAAAACTAGCAGAGAAAAATTACGGGAGGAGGACTTTACACTCCACTAAACAGAAGATGTTGACAGCAACTAAATAACTCCGTAGAAAAGCAAAAATTCAAGGTCAAAATATAATGGCCATAAAAAAGATATACGCCCCGGACCCTAGTTTAGAATCTGTAAGAAGAAACGGAAAAATCATTAAAAAACAATTCACACACGAGAATAAAAACATGGCGAAAACAATATTTAGAAATGCAAAACATAGTATTATTTTAGGAAAAGAAAGGGTCTTACAATGTCTATAGGACACTTTGTGGAGTCACTTCGAAAAACTGAAAGGTAAATCTAATCTGTAGGAAGGTGGTTTAAGCGAACAAGAGATGGGAAACAAAACAAAATAGAACTGAAGCGAGATCGTTTCGAAGATTAATACGAATCCAAGAACACAGAGAAGGAATCAATAGAGAGGAAAGCAAGAAGTGAATAAATGAAAGAGTATGGAGGAAATGTAAAGCAGGCTTATCTTTTTAAAAGCGTATCTTTCTCAATGACTAATAAAGTCATTTTACAGCCTGCCGGCGATCAAGTCGTCATTTTTTTAATACTTCGAGCACAACCTACACAATAAAATCGAAGAGCAGCATCCTTATTTACAGTTTCTTTGGTTTTTCTGGCTGTTGTTATCGCGGTTTTGCTGTTAAAAATTTGAACTTGGACAAAATACAGAGATCTGTTCGAGGTATTGCAACGATGCAACACTTCGCTCACTTTCGTTGCGCGGGTTGCAGGGCTTGCAGGCAACAGTAGCGGCGCAGTAGCCGTGGAACAGCTGAATCTTAGTCCGCCCCCTGTAGCTGAGTTGTCAGCGCAACAGAATGTGTATGCTAAAGGCTCGGGTTCGATTCCCGGCTGGGTCGGAGATTTTCTCCGCTCAGGGAGTGGGTGTCGTGTTGTCCTAATCATCATCATTTCAAACCCATCGACGCGCAAGTCGCCGAAGTGGTGTCACATCGAAAGACTTGCACCCGGCGAACGGTCTACCCGACGGAAGGCCCTAGTCACACGACATTACATTTAGCTGAATCGTAGAAATATCGGGATACGGAATTAGGGTTCTGGACATGCTAGCAGCTCAGATGACTGCTAGAGGAGCGTTACCAGGCTGGGGTAACCGGGGAAATGCCCTGGGAGCTCCTAGCGTAAGGGGTTTCACGGGAGTCTAAGAGATAAAAACGAGGAGTAATAATGAAAAATTTAAACCCTAAGGAAAAGTGAAAAAACTTAAAACACGATATGTATCAATGCATGTCCGAAAATGACCGTACTGTGCCGATGGTCAATAGCTGTATAGTGGAGCAAGAACCGTGAATGCGGGCTAAATGGATTTCGGCCCGTTTGGACTTTTCCAGTGCCTTGGCTCGCAGACAAATGACATTCAGACGACGGGCGCTGAAGTATGTCTCAGCACATCACCCAGGTGAGACCAAGCACTCCACTTGAGGAAAGAAACGCTAGACTATGGTTGTCTGCCCCAGAAGAAAGCTAGACCCAGTGCCACAAGGAATTTCTTTTGAAGTGGCTTATGCCGATGTTTTGACCACATCATGCTACGGTGGCAAGGTTTAAAAGCTTATTCCGTGAGTTCTTCCAGGTAACGTTGAAGTCCTAGAAGCATAAAGCGTTTTAATGGAACTTAACCACTTAGGACTCTTCTTTTTCTTCCATTTCATGAAGTGAGTGCTAGCCCGTTCTGAAACCAAAGGAGTTTAACAGATATTGTCTCCATCTTCTCAGTGACCGTCCTATATCCCATCCTCCCGTTTGATTAAATGTTATGCCATGGCAGGCGCACAGGTGACATCCTCTCGATGTCATACATTTTTTACAGTGCCTAATCCCTTCTGTTATGGTTGTTTTCTTGTCTAATCGCTATATCTTCACTTCGCAGTCTGTCTCTTAACGTTAATCCAAGAAGTGACCTCTGTTCAGCTGCTTCGATTCCTTTGTTGTCCTGCTTTTATTAGAATCCAGTCTTCAATACGAAATACACCGAAGCGCCAAAGAAACTGGTATAGGCGTGCGTATTCAAATACAGAGATACGTAAACAGGCAGAAAACGGCGCTGCGGTCGGCAACGCCTATGTAAGACAACAAGTGTCTCGCGCAGTTATTTGATCGGTTGCTTCTGCTACAATGGCAGGTTATCAAGATTTAATTGAGTCTGAACGTGGTGTTATAGTTGGTGCAGAAGAAATGGGACACAGCATCCCCGAGGTAGCGATGAAGTGGGGATTTTCCCGTACGACCATTTCACGAGTGTACCGTGAATATCAGGAATCTGGTAAAATATCAGATCTCCGACATGACTGCGGCCGGAAAAAGACCCTGCAAGAACGGGAACAACGATGACTGCAGAGAAGCGTTCAACGTGACAGAAGCCTTCCACAAATTGCTGCAGATTTCAATGCTGGGCCAACAACAAGTGTCATGGCACGAACCATTCAACGAAACATAATCGATATGGGCTTTCGGAGCCGAAGGCCCACTCGTGTATTCTTGATGACTACACGACGCAAAGCTTTACGCCTCGCCTGGGTCCGTTAAAACCGACATTGGACTGTTGATGAATGGAAACATCTTGCCTGGTCGGACGAGTATCGTTTCAAATTGTATCGAGCGGATGGACGTGTACAGGTATGGAGACAACCTCATAAATCCATGGACCCTGCATGTCAGCAGAGAAGTGTTCAAGCTGGTGGGGCTGTGTAATGGTGTGGGGCGTGTGCAATTGGAGGGATATGGGACTCCTGATACGTCTAGATACGACTCTGACAGATGACAAGTAAGCATCGTGTCTGGTCACTTGCATCCATTCATGTGCATTGTGCATTCCGACGGACTTGGGCAATTCCAACAGGATAATGCAACATCCCACAAGTCCAGAATTGCTACAGAGTGGCTCGAGGAACACACTTCGGAGTTTAAACACTTTCTGTAGCCATCAAACTCCCCAACATGAACATTATTGAGCGTGTTTGGGATGGCTTGCGACGTGCTGTTCAGAAGAGATCTCCAACTCCTGGTACTCTTACGGATTTATGGACAGCTCTGCAGGATTCATTGTGTCAGTTCCCTCCAGCGCTACTTCAGAGATTAGTCGAGTCTATGCCATGTCCTGTTGCGGCACTTCTGCGTGCTCGCGTGGACAAGAGCAGGCTAGCCACCACGCTGTGGACTCTTAGTGTTGTGTCTTTCCTCATAGTTCTGCCGAGCTATTTCCTTAAATCTCTGGCAAACATAATTCTTAAGAGTCAGAAGTGTAATGATCGAAATGTAGCAATTGATCTTAAAAGCAAAACTAAATGTTGTTGCTTAGTTACCCTAATAGGAATTCAGAGCAAAGAATTGGAATAGCTAAGGATTGGTAGTGTGACAGTATGGACGTTGCAGTTTCTTATGACCTGTTACGTATGGCACTATGAGAAATAGGATCATTCGACCTGCTGAAGATGTTTTCAAAATCTAGGAAGATCCCTAACAGAGAAATAAAAATATTGAAGTACTTTCATGAGCACTGCGATGACGAGAGGTTGACAGAGCCAGTAACTAGATTTAGAGTGACACTTTTTAATTAAATGGTTGTCTCTTTTTTATTCTCCAGTAAATACGAAGTTTCAAAGAAAGAAGGAATTTATAGACGTGTACAGAGCAACACAGCATTTGTTCATGTTTATCGCGTGTGACGAAGTTCTTAACGAAGCACTTAAGCTCACAGTATCACCTGATGACGTTTCTTCACTGCTTCCAGCCCAGCTGAAGTTGATGAGAACTTCAAGGAGGAATATCAAAACTGTCTGGTTCACAAGAATTAGCAGAGCCGTTATGAATCAAATATTTCACTGCTGTTAAGTTACCCACGTATTATATCTCTAACTGTACCTATGACTGTTTACCGAGCTGGAAATAAAGAGAAAAATTGCGTCCTGCAATAGGTTAAGATTGACGATACTGTCAACAGAAAACGAAACAGCACGAATAGTAATTTTTCAGACCGAGCGAGGTGGCGCAGTGGTTAGCACACTGATCTCGTATTCGGAGGACGACGCTTCAAAACCGCGTCCGGCTATCCTGATACAGGTTTTCCGTATTTTCCTTAAATCGCTTCAGGTAAATACCGGGATTGTTCTTTTGAAAGGACACGGCCGATTTCCTTCACTAATCCGAGCTTGTGCTCCCTCCCTAATGACCTCTTTGTCGGCGGGATGGCAAACACTAATCTCCTACTCCTCCTCCTCCAATAATTTTCAAAAACTTTACTGGTACAAAAAGAATGAGAATACATAAGTAAATCAAAAGTTTACGGCACTAAGCACATAGATTTATATTTTATCACGAATATTCATTTTTACGTAAGGCTTTCAGATTAACTCTCTGCTTCTATTACGATTTTAAGTAGGTTGCAGTACTAGTTAAATACAGAATTTGAATTTTTGTATTTTATTAAAATTTATATTGGGTAGTGTCCAGTATTTGTTATATCCAATGTGGTAGGGTCGAATAACTTAGGGGAGCCTGAACGATCCATCTCCTCCATGTTAATCGTAGCAAATAGAAGGAACATTTTTTCTAAAACCATTAAACATATTGCTCTGGAATTTGGCCTACATGTTGTGTGAGTATTTCCCTACAAAGTTGTAATGCTATGTTAATAAATATTGATTGGTTTTTGTTTTACAATTTTTTTAAACAGATGTTTATTTTTTTCTTTAAAATTTTACACTTCTATAACTCTTGCATAATATATTTTTTTTACAATTTATTATAAAAATGAAGGAAAAGAGGTAAACAATATTCTGTATAAATTTCATTGATATACTGTTAGCAGTTTTTGAGAAAATGTTCCTCAAAGATGAAAATTTTGAAGTTACGGGAGATGGCTTCCAAAGTTTTTTAATACATTCCTGCCCCATATGATGGATTATCAGCATCCTCTTCTCTTTCCAATGTTATTTTCCTTTTCACTGGTCTTTTCTTCCCTTTAGCTGCACGTTGTAGGCTTTTGTCTCTTCTTCCTGCACCTCTTAGTCTTTCTTCATCAATTAGGCACGTTGCGGAAATGGTGTTGTGTCCTGGTTGGAAACCTAAACGTTTCAGCACATCACATTTGATAATGTTTCATTCATTGTATGTTGCCACTGCTTCATACACACCAAAATGCAACGTTTTTATCTGTACAAACACTCTTTTGCGAATCCTAATCCAAATTAAATTATTTACAATTTCATTCGGATTTTGTGTTTCCCCATGTAAACACTTTTCCAACAAACTGGCTGTGATAAATCTCTGAATATGGGCTCAATTACATCAATTACAGCATTTGGCAAATTGTTTTTATGGGCATATTCCTTTCCTGATTGGTACTTACACCATGAGTCATCACCTATGGGGCACAATGCATGTTGTGGGTGCTCATTTGTTGATGCAGTATGAAAAAATAATGCCCATACTGCTCTCTTCATATGCTCAAAGCTTCTTGTATTTTGTCTAATTGCACACCTCTGCAATCTGTCAATTGCTTCATCTGTCAATCTTCCTCTTCCTCCAAGGATCGTACCATCACTAAGCTTCTGGGATCCTAATGTCTGCTTTAGTTTGCGCATGCAAGCCCCCATGGGCTTCTGCACATGTCCAATGCACACCTGTTTTTTAATGTGAATTTCATTGCCATAAGGTTTGAGTTCATCTACAGCTTTATATCCCTTAGAATCACTATCTCCTAGATAGTTAGTGTAACGTACATTATACCACTCCTGTGATCTGGAAAAAATTGCTTTCACTCCCTCTACTTCCATCACTCCACTCGTGCCGTGAAAATTTGCTTCACAACTTTCACTATGTTCGTCCTTGGTATTGCCCTTACTTCTACAATGTTTTGAGAGAATAGCAACATCAAATACTTTGCAACTGTCTCCACTGGTAGCTGTCATAACTCCATTTAGAGATTTATGACCTCTACATTGCCATGATCCGTCTAAAGCAACAGTTAAATCTCTACGATTCCCATTATCTGTCATAGCTTCTTCAACTGCTTTCTTCATTGTCACTTGAGCAATATCTTCAGCAGAAGATCCCACCAGTTCATTATAAAATCCAAACTTGGTTGGTGGTTTTGGCAAGTTCACAATTCTACATAACATTGTCCCTGCAGCACTGCCCTTGCCAATGCAACACAAGCCATACACTGGCATAACATTTATATCACACACCTTCTTTCCATTATTACCACTACGAGGAATACTGTTAGAATTAGAAAACGAAACTTCTGCAGCACATTTGTGACACTTCAGTAACATTTTACATGCCAAACCAATGTGTGAAGTTATTTCCAGTTCCAGCCCTCTTTCTTTGCAAACTTGGCGTAATATGTTATGTTTCAAAATATTAGAGAGAAAGGAAATGTTAATTATTTCATTCACATCATTACTGTTACTTTCATAGTTTTCAAATTTTTCTTTGCCGTCACAAAGTTTTATGCTCGAAGAAGTTCTATCATATTCATTCGGAGTAGTCGGTGAAGCGGTCTGAGCAGCATCTCCCTTCGAAACAACAAAAGATTTCTTCTTCCACTCATTGTGCCTTTTCTTAAACACTCGATTGCTGAAACGGGGCATATTGATATACACAAACCAAATACGTAAAACAGGCACGAGCAAAATTCGTAAAATACGCAAAATTGAACAGCTAAAGAACACAAAACAGACTCCACAAGTATAGCGTTTATGTTTACCGTAATAAACAGTCACTTGTCACAGAGATAAAGCCATACAACGTTAGAAAACAAAACACTGTCTAATTCCGCAAAGAAGGAGATACCTTAGGGGTTCCGAGGCAACTCAAATCGCTTGATACGGGCAAGTCTTCAGGTCCAGATTGTATACCGATAAGGTTCCTTTCAGATTACGCTGATACAATAGCTCCCTACTTAGCAATCAAATACAACCGCTCGCTCACCGATAGATCTGTACCTACAGATTGGAAAATTGCGCAGGTCGCACCAGTGTTTAAGAAGGGTAGTAGGAGTAATCCATCGAACTACAAACCTATATCATTGACGTCGGTTTGCAGTAGGGTTTTGGAGCATATACTGTATTCAAACATTATGAATCACCTCGAAGGGAACGATCTATTGATACGTAATCAGCATGGTTTCAGAAAACATCGTTCTTGTGCAACGCAGCTAGCTCTTTATTCGCACGAAGTAATGGCCGCTATTGACAGGGGAGCTCAAGTTGATTTCGTATTTCTAGATTTCCGGAAAGCTTTTGACACCGTTGCTCACAAGCGACTTCTAATCAAGCTGCGGGCCTATGGGGTATCGTCTCAGGTGTGCGACTGGATTCATGATTTCCTGTCACGAAGGTCGCAGTTCGTAGTAATAGACGGCAAATCATCGAGTAAAACTGAAGTGATATCAGGTGTTCCCCAGGGAAGCGTTCTGGAAGCTCTGCTGTTCCTGATCTATATAAATGACCTGGGTGGCAATCTGAGCAGTTCTTTCAAGTTGTTCGCAGATGATGCTGTAATTTACCGTCTAGTAAGGTCATCCGAAGACCAGTATCAGTTGCAAAGCGATATAGAAAAGATTGCTGTATAGTGTGGCAGGTGGCAGTTGACGCTAAATAACGAAAAGTGTGAGGTGATCCACATGAGTTCCAAAAGAAATCCGTTGGAATTCGATTACTCGATAAATAGTACAATTCTCAAGGCTGCCAATTCAACTAAGCACCTGGGTGTAGAAATTACGAGTTCAGTTGGAAAGACTACATACATAATATTGTGGGAAAGGCGAGCCAAAGGTTGCGTTTCATTGGCAGGACACTTAGAAGATGCAACAAGTCCACTAAAGAGACAGCTTACGCTACACTCGTTCGTCCTCTGTTAGAATATTGCTGCGCGGTGTGGGATCCTTACCAGGTGGGATTGACGGAGGACATCGAAAGGGTGCAAAAAAGGGCAGCTCGTTTTGTATTATCACGTAATAGGGGAGAGAGTGTGGCAGATATGATACCCGAGTTGGGATGGAAGTCATTAAAGCAAAGACGTTTTTCGTCGCGGCGAGATCTATTTACGAAATTTCAGTCACTAACTTTCTCTTTCGAATGCGAAAATATTTTGTTGAGCCCAACCTATATAGGTAGGAATGATCATCAAAATAAAATAAGAGAAATCAGAGCTCGAACAGAAAGGTTTAGGTGTTCGTTTTTCCCGCGCGCTGTTCGGGAGTGGAATGGTAGAGAGATAGTATGATTGTGGTTCGATGAACCCTCTGCCAAGCACTTAAATGTGAATTGCAGAGTAATCATGTAGATGTAGATACCCTGCTTGCAGCCAGCGAGCGGCGCTGTCAGAGGTGACACACCTCGTCGCTACAACCGTTTACGCGGCACGTCAACTTTGTAGTGATAAAAAACACACTTAGAATTCACTTATAAAGGTGAAACTTTGTTTTATTCAGAAAACTCCAAATAATTTTATAATGGAAAAAAACCAGAAAACGTTAATTTTGTCATTTTCATTGTTCCGGCTCCCTTTAATAAAAAATAAGATTATATTATGTTTTCACGAAGTATAAAAATAAAATATACATTTTAGTAAATTCTGTCCTTATTTATTCCAGCTTTTGATCAAAGTGCGAAATGTGTGGCCAGGGACAAGGTTGGATTGCCTGTGAGGATGAGACTCAGGCGACGCTTCAATGAGTGGGGAAATGGCTGAGAGAAGACGACGGAGCCACAACTCTGGTAGCTGGCTCGGGATACCTGTGACTATAGTTATGCCCTTGCTCTGCAGTTTCTGCTCTCTGTGTCTTCTGACTGATGAGAACTTATCATGTCCTGCCATACAGATCTGTGGGTTTCTTTTATTGTTATTGAGACATGCTGCAGAATTCTAGAACATATTTTGAATTCAAATATAATAAATGTCCTACAGACTGAAGAGCTTATACCCACGAATAACCACAGATTTAGGAAGCATCGCTCGTGTGAAACTCAACTTACCCTATTCTCACACGATATACTGCGTGCTATGGACGGCAGGCAGATTCTTGACACGGAGCCCCATTGCAGACTGTTAACGAAGGTACGAGCATCTACATCTACATGGTTACTCTGCAATTCACACTTAAGTGCCTGGCATAGGGTTCATCGAACCATTGTCATACTACTTCTCTACCATTCCACTCCCGAATGGCGCGTGGGAAAAAGGAACACCTAAATCTTTCCGTTCGAGCTCTGATTCCTCTTATTATATGATGATGATCATTTCTCCCTACGTAGGTGGCTGTCAACAAAATATTTTCTCATTCGGAAGAGAAAGTTGGTGATTTAAATTTCGTAAATAGATCTCGCCGCGAAGAAAACCGCCTTTGTTGCAGTGACTGCCACACCAACTCGCGTACCATATAAGTGATACACTCACCCCTATTGCGCAATAACACGAAACGAGCTGCCCTTCTTTGCGCTTTTTCGATGTCCTCCGTAAATCCTACCTGGTAAGTATCCCACACCGCGCAGCAATATTCCAGCAGAGGACGGACAAGTGTAATGTAGGCTGACTCTTTAATGGGTTTGTCGTATCTTCTAAGTGTTTTGCCAATTAAGCGCAGTCTTTGTTTCGCCTTCCCCACAATCTATGTGGTCTTTCCAGTTTAAGTTGCTCGTAATTGTAATTCCTAGGTATTTAGTCGAATTGACAGCCCTTAGATTTGTGCGATTTATCGTATACCCAAAATTTATCGGGTTTGTTTTAGTACAAATGTGGATGACCTCGCACTTTTCTTTGTTTAGTGCCAATTGCCACTTTTCGCACCATACAGAAATTCTCTCTAGATCGTTTTGTAATTGGAATTGATCGTCTGATGATTTTATTAGACGGCAAATTACAGCGTCATCTGCAAACAATCTAAGGGGGCTGCTCAGATTATCACCTAGATCATTTATGTAAATCAGGAACAGCAGAGGGCCTATGACACTACCTTGTGGAACGTCAGATATCACTTCTGTTCTACTCAATGATTTACCGTCTATCACTACGAACTGTGACTTCTCTGAGAAGAAATCACGAATCCAGTCACACGACTGAGATGATACTCCATATGCATTCAATCTGAATAATAGTCGCTTGTGAGGAATGGTATCAAAAGCCTTCTGGAAATCTAGGAATATGGAATCGATCTGAGATCCCTTGTCGACAGCACTCATTACTTCATGGGAATAAAGAGCTAGCTGTGTTGCACAAGGACGATATTTGCTGAATCCGTGTTGGTTACGTATCAATAAGTCATTTTCTTCAAGGTGATTCATTTAGAGAGTAGGTTCCCAGATATGTGAGTGGTTCGAAGACTTTTTAACAGAATCCAGTGTGTCGTCCTCGATGGTCAGTGTTCATCAGAGACAGGGGTCCCGACAGGAGTTCCCTGGGAAGTGTGACAGGACCGCTATTATTTTCTGTATACATAAATGGTCTGGTGGACAGGATGGGCAGCAGTTAGCGGTTGTTTGCTGATGATGCTATGGTGTACGGGAAGGTGTCAAAGTTGAGTGACTGTAGGAGGATACAAGATGATTATACAAAATTTGTAGTTAGTTGTGATGAATGTCTCTAAATGAGAAATGTAAGTTAATGCAGATAAGTATGAAAAACGAACTCGTAGTGTATGGATACAGCATTGGTAGTGTCCTGCTTGGCACGGTCATGTCGTTTAAACATCTGGGCATTTCGTTGCAAAACGATATGAAATGGAACGAGCATGTGAGGATTATGGTAGGGAAAGCGAATGTTGGATTTCGAAGGACTTTAGGACAGTGTAGACCATCTGTAAAGGGGATCGCATATAGGACGCTAGTGCTACCTATTCTTCAGTACTGCTCGAATGTTTGGGACCCACACCAGGTCGGATGAAACGAAGCCACCGAAGCAATTAAGAGGCGAGCTGCTAGATTCGTTTTCAGTAGGTACGAGTAATACGCAGATATTAGGGAGATGCTTCGGGAGCTCAAATGGAAATCTCTAAAGGGAAGGTGACGTTCTTTTCGAGGACCACTACTGAGAAAATTTAAAGAACCGGCATTTGAAACTGAGTGCAGAATGATGCTACTGCGCTGACACACATTTCGCTCCCAGTTAGAACTACAGCTGTGGTTATAATTAAACTGGAGCTAATCAGAGGTCCAGTGTAGGCTGTAACTGTGGAATGCCAGAGAAACTTGGTAGATATTCTAATGCGTTAGTGCGGAACCGATTTACGCTGCGAGAAAATTGAGTTCCAGTTCTGACCACCGGCTGCAAATCTGTCGCTGTACAGCATCTTGACGACGGTCTGTTGCTGATGAACAAACTGTGTAAGCGACGATTAATAGTATGAATATTATGCCTTTCTCACTTGTCTGATCTTTTCTGCCCACATCCCATTCCTAATCTATTACATATGGAAACATTTCAGTATGTTTATCTTGCATTGACGGTGAAAAATAGGCACCTGGTGGCCAAAATTGGAACTAATTTTTTCCCAGCGTAAATCGGTTCCGCATTTGAATATCTACGAAATTTCGCTGCAGTACATTAATTACAGCCCACACTGGAAGTCTGTGAACAGCTGCGCTTCAGTTACAACTACCAGATATTTGGAAAAATTCAGCCTTGCCGCCAGTAACTTACTAAGGCGACTGCAGTACTGAAATTGGATTAGGACGACTGGGCGGTGAGTTGTTAAAAAATTATGATTCCTCCTGATCCCCTGGTTGCTCCTCTCCTCTCCAACCGCCACGCTCTGCTGCGCCTTCACTGTTGTGTCCACCCTACCCTCCATCTCTAGACCCTTCATCTCCTTTCCCAAGGTGGCTTCCGTCAACTCCCCCTCCAAGATGATGCCCTCTCTCCCTCCATTTATTCCTCCTATCAACTCTGATCCTCACCTCCCCCTCCTTTCGTCCTTTTCCTGGGCTCCCTCTTCCCCCCCCCCCTTCCATCCTGTTTTTCCGTACCTACACTCTCTCTGCCTCCCTTCTCTCCCCCGAGTGTTTTTGCGTTTCCTTCCACCGCCTTTCCCCATTCCCTCTCGCGTCTGCCCTGCTTCCCCCTTCTGAGCCCTCTCCCTCCGTCGGTTCCCCCCCCCCCTTTCGTTTTTCCTCTACTCCGCCTTTTTTTTCCCTCTCATCTGTCCAGATCCCCCCCCCCCCCCCCCCCGCACACACATCTGGCCTTGCCTGTGGTGTGTCATCTTCATGCCGACCTTTTAGTGCAGTGCTTCCAGTGATTGTTAAGTGTTGTATGTCTTTTCTGAAGTGTTGCGAACGGACATCATACTGTCGCTGGGTGTGATTTTTATATATCTTCCGCACAGAAACCAGACCGACGCCGTGTTTTTTTTTGTTTTTTTAATTGTCTGTCTACTATTTTTCCCTGTCTGCTTCCTGTGTATTTTATTATCATCGCCCACAATTTGTTTTATGTTTTAACTTTCCACAATTTTCCGCCGTTTTACAATTTACGTCACCGCCTGCTTTTATTGTTTCTTATCTTATTAGGTTTAAAAATTCTGTAGGCTGAAGAGCAGCGTACTAAGCTGCTGCCAGCCCGCCCCCTTCGTGGGAAATCGAAATCCAATATAGGAAAAAAAAAGATCTGTTTTGAGCCTCAGATCGTCTGCTTTTATTACAAATTTGTTACAACAGGAAGCAGGAAGCACCTGCTTCCTTCCCCACTTCCCTTACTCGTTTCCGACAGTGACCATTTGCGACACGTTTATTAAAATTTATAGAAATGAAAAGAAAAAGAAATGAAATGAAAAAGAAGGTTGTACACATGGAAGAATCCTGTAAAAACCAGAAGGTATCAGATAGATTATATAATGGTAAGACAGAGATTTAGGAACCAGGTATTGAATTGTAAGACATTTCCAGGGGCAGATGTGGACTCTGACCACTATCTATTGGTTATGAACTGTAGATTAAAACTGAAGAAACTGCAAAAAGGTGGGAATTTAAGGATATGGGACCTGGACAAACTGATTAAACCAGAGGTTGTACAGAGTTTCAGGGAGAGCATAATGGAACAATTATCACAAATGGGGGAAAGAAATACAGTAGAAGAAGAATGGGTAGCTCTGAGGGATGAAGTAGTGAAGGCCGCAGAGGATCAAGTAGGTAAAAAGACGAGGGCTAGTAGAAATCCTTGGGTAACAGAAGAAATATTGAATTTAAGTGATGAAAAGAGAAAATATAAAAATGCAGTAAATGAAGCAGGCAAAAAGGAATACAAACGTCTCAAAAATGAAATCGACAGGAAGTGCAAAACGGCTGAGCAGGCATGGCTACAGGACAAATATAAGGATGTAGAGGCTTATCTCACTAGGGGTAAGATAGATACTGCCGACAGGAAAATTAAAGAGACCTTTGGAGAAAAGAGAACCACTTGTATGAATATCAAGAGCTCAGATGGAAACCCAGTTCTAAGCAAAGAAGGGAAAGCAGAAAGGTGGCAGGAGTATATAGTGGGTCTATACAAGGGCGACGTACTTGAGGACAATATTCTGGAAATAGAAGAGAATGTAGATGAAGACGAAATGGAAGATAGGATACTGCGTGAAGAGTTTGACAGAGCACTGAAAGACCTAAGTCGAAACAAGGCCCCGGGAGTAGACAACATTCCATTAGAACTACTGACAGCCTTGGGAGAGCCAGTCCTGACAAAACTCTACCATCTGGTGAGCAAGAAGTATGAGACAGGCGAAATACCCTCAGACTTCAAGAAGAATAGAATAATTCCAATCCCAAAGAAAGCAGGTGTTGACAGATGTGAAAATTACCGAACAATCAGTTTAATAAGTCACAGCTGCAAAATACTAACGCGGATTCTTTACAGACGAATGGAAAAACTAGTAGAAGTCGACCTTGGGGAAGATCTGTTTGGATTCCGCAGAAATATTGGAACACGTGAGGCAATACTGACCTTACGGCTTATCTTAGAAGAAAGATTAAGGAAAGGCAAACCTACGTTTCTAGCATTTGTAGATTTAGAGAAAGCTTTTGACAATGTTGACTGGAATACTCTCTTTCAAATTCTAAAGGTGGCAGGGGTAAAATACAGGGAGCGAAAGGCTATTTACAATTTGTATAGAAACCAGATGGCAGTTATAAGAGTTGAGGGATATGAAAGGGAAGCAGTGGTTGGGGAGGGAATGAGACAGGGTTGTAGCCTCTCCCCAATGTTATTCAGTCTGTATATTGAGCAAGCAGTGAAGGAAACAAAAGAAAAATTCGGAGTAGGTATTAAAATCCATGGAGAAGAAATAAAAACTTTGAGGTTCACCGATGACATTGTAATTCTGTCAGAGACAGCAAAGGACTTGGAAGAGCAGTTGAACGGAATGGACAGTGTCTTGAAAGGAGGATATAAGATGAACATCAACAAAAGCAAATCGAGGATAATGGAATGTAGCCGATTTAAGTCGGGTGATGCTGCGGGAATTAGATTAGGAAATGAGACACTTAAAGTAGTAAAGGAGTTTTGCTATTTGGGGAGCAAAATAACTGATGATGGTCGAAGTAGAGAGGATATAAAATGCCGACTGGCAATGGCAAGGAAATCGTTTCTGAAGAAGAGAAATTTGCTAACATCGAGTATAGATTTAAGTGTCAGCAAGTCGTTTCTGAAAGTATTTGTACGGAGTGTAGCCATGTATGGAAGTGAAACATGGACGGTAAATAGTTTGGACAAGAAGAGAATAGAAGCTTTCGAAATGTGGTGCTACAGAAGAATGCTGAAGATTATATGGGTAGATCACGTAACTAATGAGGAGGTATTGAATGGAATTGGGGAGAAGAGGAGTTTGTGGCACAACTTGACAAGAAGAAGGGACCGGTTGGTAGTACATGTTCTGAGGCATCAAGGGATCACAAATTTAGCATTGGAGGGCAGTGTGGAGGGTAAAAATCGTAGGGGGAGACCAAGAGATGAATACACTAAGCAGATTCAGAAGGATGTAGGTTGCAGTAAGTACTGGGAGATGTAGAAGCTTGCGCAGGATAGAGTATCATGGAGAGCTGCATCAAACCAGTCTCAGGACTGAAGACCACAACAACAACAGAAATGAAATGATCGTGTGACATTGTTGACCAGGAGGCCGCATCGGGGGAAATTCGGCCGCCGGGTTGCGAGTCACCTCGTTGGGCGACTTGCTTGTCCGTGATGATGATGAAGAAAGGATGATGACGACAACACAACACCCAGTCCACGAGCGGAGAAAATCTTCAACCTAGCTGGGAATCGACCATGGGCCCACTGCATGCTAGGCAAATACATTACCGCTCAGCTAAGCAGGCGGACAAAATTTATAGAAAACCATCGTAATATAGGATCACATTTATAGGAACCTTTTCTGTTGCTTCGTAGTAAGTGACTAGGCGAAATAAGTAACCAAACCAACTGTTAACTTCCTGTGAAGGGCAGATTTGCACAGATTGTGCCCTGTATGTCAGTAGTCATTCTGGTCTGACTCTTACTACTTACCTTCACCGAAATGCTCTATCATTTTCGTTCCTTTGCTGTTTCAGATGGCTTTACACCAGTGCCGGCCATGGGGTGCCAAACTATGTGCGAGGCAGATGTGTGGGTCATGTGCGAGCTCAGGCTCGGTCTGCCTCGAATTTGTTCGATCCTTCTCGGAAACACTCCGTACAGCGCGACATTTCATTTAGGATTGTGGTGTAGCATTTTTCGGTTGGCACAACTCTCTCGGCAGAACCGCGTATCAGCGCTGTTTACCCTTCGCTATTTGTTCGTAGTATGAAGTAAGTTCACAGTGGCTGTTTGCACAAAAAGAGGCACAAACCTTTAAAAATGAATGTGAATGACAGAAGTGAGGATGAGAACTCTAAATATCTATTACGCAATCAGATTATCATTGGGTACTGCAAATATGCTGCGAAACGACGTTACGATACTGCACAGAAATAATTTAAAGATTTAAATGATAATCAAAGAGGGAAAATTACAATAATCGTCAGATAGGATTCTTTGTTTTGTACATTAATAAGCGCTTTCTGCTAAATTTGCAGGTATGGAGCACGCAAAGAAATTGATGGTACGAGTAGTAAAATTTCAAGTCATACGCGCTATTCCACTGTCAGTTGCAACAGTTTCCGATCGAACTGAACGAAGAGTATGAAACGTCCCCTTTGAAAAATTAATGAATAAACATCTTACGTTATTTGCTTTTCAAACAGCTGAGCAAAACTGAACGTACTCAGACATTTCGCTCTTTGCCTATTCTGATCCTCACTAAACTGACACACAATACTTTTAGCGCAACGCAATCTGACTGAAAAATCCCTACAAAAGAATGGCCCTGACTAACGTTAACCTATACCTTTCATGAATCACTTACCTCACAAAAATCTTCGTTACTCAAACTACTGCAATACAGCGAGCGCCAATACTGCCAGCTAAATAAAATATTCTGGCTACTTAAGGCACTAACTACTGATAGGCATAGTTAGCAAATGAAAGATTTTGATAGAGAACAAACAATGTATTTACCTTAATAGTGTTCAAAAGTCATAATATATATATCATTTCATGACATCCAGTCTTACAAATTTACTCTCTCTGATGGACACACGTCCAGATCATCCGCTGTCAAAACTCCGCCATCTCTCTCCCCACATCCACCACTGCTGGCGGCTCACCTCCAACAGCGCAACACTACGCGCTGTTAACAGCCAAATGCCCAACACTACAATAGCCAAGAACAATGCAAACCAGCCACAGACTGCACACAGCACAGCCAGTGATTTTCATACAGGGCGCTACGTGGCGTTACCAATAAAAAACCCTGAACAGCCTACTTACAAGTATGGAGACTTTATATTTTACTGAAAATTGCGTTGAATGCGTCAACGGGCATGCCTGGAACGAGCTGTTGTTGAATTTATGAAGCAAAAAGGAGCGCAAGAACGAAAACTAGAACATCCGGAATGGACTGCAGACCTCGTATTTTAAATGGACTTTACTGCGCACTGCCCACAGTAAGAGGTTGCAAGGTGAGAAGTAATTTGTTTCTGATTTGATGGAGAAGCTTTTAAAAAGAATACCTTATTGTAGGATGGACACATCTGACAAATACAGTCCAATTCTCTAAGCTCACTGGCGTTAAAGCACGCGAGATTTGAAGAACTCATTGTGACCTTGAAAGACGTACAAATATTGTTACGTCTAGGTATTCTGCGTACTCCGTTCGGTAGACAAGCAATCAAACGACTAGTATTAATGAGTTTTATTACAAAAGACAATTGCAGTACTTAACTTTGGTAGACGTGTCGCGAGCAAATGGCGACATATAAAGTAGTCAGTCTTCTTCAGAACAGAGCAACAAGTCTGTGCTACGTAGAGCTAGCTAACGAAGTGGCCAACATTGAAACTGCTATCGAAGCGGCCTCCCACCAGTCGGGCGCGGCGCTTATGTCGTCTTCACATGGGGGTTGTTGCTGTCGCGTTGTCGTACTGGAAGGGAGGTCGGTCAGCGTGCGATTGGCTGACTTCTTCTCACAAACTTCTCTTCCCTATCGTTCCCGACTGGCGTGCCGACGCTGACTTTACGCTGTACCAAGTACAGTTATCTCAAAGTTTTGGGGACACTGCCGTTTTTACATCTGCTTTCGAGACTGGCTACCGTTTCAGTGGAAAGCGCTACTGCGCAGGTGCAGAGGTAGGTCATTCACCTGCTGTGTAATTCCTGTTTGAAAGACAAATCGTTTCACGTTAGAACTGTCCAGGACTTCTACATTGTTTTCCTCAGTTAGAGTTTCCATGTCTCCATAATGAGATACCAATAGCGCCACAATATTTCGATCAACATATGAACATATGAACCATGGACCTCGCCGTTGGTGCGGAGGCTTGCGAGCCTCAGCGATACAGATAGTAGTACCGTAGGTGTAACCACGACATAGGGGTTTCTGTTGAGAGGCCAGACAAACGTGTGGTTCCTGAAGAGGGGCAGCAGCCTTTTCAGTAGTTGCAAGGGCAACGGTCTGGATGATTGACTGATCTGGCCTTGTAACACTAACCAAAACGGCCTTGCTGTGCTGGTACTGCGAACGGCTGAAAGCAAGGGGAAACTACAGCCAAAATTTTTCCCGAGGGCATGCAGCTTTACTGTATGCTTAAATGATGATTGCGTCCTCTTAGGTAAAATATTCCGGAGGTAAAATAGTCCCCCATTCGGATCTCCGGGCGGGGACTACTCAGGAGGACATCGTTATCAGGAGAAAGAAAACTGGCGTTCTACGGATCGGAGCGTGGAATGTCAGATCCTTAATCGGACAGGTAGGTTAGAAAATTTGAAAAGGGTAATGGATAGGTTAAAGTTAGATATAGTGGGAATTAGTGAAGTTCTGTTGCAGGAGGAACGAGACTTCTGGCCAGGTGAATACGGAGTTATAAATAGAAAATCAAATAGGGGTAATGCAGGAGTAGGTTTAATAATGGATAAAAAATAAGAGCACAGGTAAGCTACTACGAACAGCATAGTGAACGCATTATTGTAGCCAAGATGGACATGAAGCCCACGCCTACCACAGTAGTACAATTTTATAAGCCAACTAGCTCTTCAGATGATGAAGAGATTGAAGAAATGTATGATGCGATAAAAGAAATTATTCAGATAGTGAAGGCAGACGAAAATTTAATAGTCATGGGTGACTGGAATTCGACAGTAGGAAAAGAAATAGACGGAAAAGTAGTAGTTGAATATGGAATGGGGGTAAGGAATGAAAGAGGAAGCCACCTGGTAGAATTTTGCACAGAGCATAACTTAATCATAGCTAACACTTGTTTTAAGAATCATGAAAGAAGGTTGTATACATGGAAGAGGCCTGGAGACGCTGGAAGGTTTCAGATAGATTATACAGGGTGTGCATAAAGTCTGGGGACATTTTCAATTATTTATTGCACAAGAACCAAACATTGAACAGATATCATACATATTCATTTTGAAGAGAAACCCTGAAAGTTTTTTTCATGCATACCGCCAAAGCGTAATTTGCTAATTTGCCAATACTCAGCGCTAGTCGCAAACATGGTGAGTTCAGGTGCAGAGCGAGCTTTCTGTGTGTTGGAGTTTGACAAAAACAAGTGTGACACAGATGTTTAACGGATGTTTAGAACCAAGTACGGTAAGAAGCCACCAACAAGCAAGGCCATTTACCACTGGCACAACAAGTTCGTTACGAGGTGTTGCTTGTGCCCGGCAAAGAGAAGCAGACATCCCAGTGTGAATGAAGTGAATGTGGACCGCTTATGAGAGATATTCATAAGGAGTCCAAAGAAATCGGTGCGTCGTGCATCCAATGACAGTGTGGAAAGTCCTGCGACACAAATTGTCTATGAAATCATTCAAATTGGAGCAGTGCAGAAGCTCACTGACGACGACAAAGACAAGCGTTTTGAGTTTTGTTCGCAGTTGCAACAATTGAATGAGGATGAGGATGGCATTGTTGATCATTTAATTTTTAGCGTTGACGCCACTTTTCATACTAATGGGAAAGTGAAGAGGCATAATTGTCGTGTCTGGTGTACAAAGCACCCACACGAATGCATTGAATTTGAGCGTGATTCCCCAAAGGCAAATGTTTTTTGTGCCTTGTCACATCGAAGACTGTACGGGCCATGTTGGACGAGGACGTGCTGACAGTGTTCGAAGAGGAGCCAGCCACGAGCACTCGTCTTGTGGCAGAGGCCCCGCACACAGGTAATAGCGCCGTGTAGCGTGTTGTCCATGAATATCCCCTCCATTCATACTATCTGCAGGAACTCCAGGCATTACGGGAGGACGAACACGACGGGTACAGTATGCGCAGTGGTATTTACAACAGTGCGTACTTCGGCCACAATTTCCGAGCTTGGTGCGATTTACGGATGAATGCACGTTTACTAGAGACGGCATATTAAAACTGCACAACCTGTACGTTTGGGCGGACGAAAACCCGCGTGCACATGTGATTCATAATCACAAACGCGGGGTTGATATCGACATCTGGGAACGTACCATTTACTGCCAAACAGACTAACAAGACCGATCTATCTCACATTTATTAGAGATGTTTTGTCTACCCTGTTGGACGCAGTGCCACTAAATGTTCAGATGGACATGTGGCAGCAACACAAAGGAGCTCCAGTACACTTTGATGTCGATGTGTCGAATCGCCTGAACATCGCATATCCCAATCGATGGATTGGTACAGGTGGACCAGTACCACGTCTAGCACGATCGCATCTGTCACCTCGCGACTATTTTCTGTGGGGTAGTATGAAGAGTAAAGTGTATAGCATACCAGTAACGTCAGAGAAGGACCCTATTGCTCGAATCCACGGAGCGATTGAAATAATTCAAAGATAACGGCACGAGTTAGCTCATTTGCGTGGGGCTGACCACCGCTGAGGTAGGCACTGCAATGATGTAGGAGGTGCGTGGTTCGAAATCCGTTGGTAATGTAGACAGCGCGATGTGCTGGTCACGTTGGCTTGCTGACGTAATATGGAACGCACAACCATCTCAGACTTCGAAGCGCTCCAGCGCCCAAGCCGCGCTAGTATTGGAACAACAGGGGTACTACCCCAGAGTACCGTTATCCAAGATGGCGGCCGTGACGTCACAGACACACCCCCAGCGACGTCATTCAAGATTGCGGCCGTGACGTTACAGACACATCCCCAGTGACACCAATCAAGATGGCGGATTTTGGTGGTAAGTTTGAATTTTGGTGGGAAGAAGGTCAATTGGGCTACCTCCACTAACCTAAAACCCCTCCCCCCCAGGTAATGGTGGGAAGATCAAATTCCAACATGATAATGCGTCACACCTAGGAAAATGGCGGGAAAATGGACTTGTCTTTATTATTTAACCAATTTCAAGCAGGTGTTCGCCACTGGGTCTGGACTCCAACTGGCTTAGTTCATATCGTCGCCACCAGAGAGCGCCACTATGACGTCAGATCATGATGCAAGTACCGTTATTCAAGATGGCTGCACCCAGTGTATCCACCACGTGGCTTAGTACACAGAGGACGCTGTCGTGACGTCAGCTTATCACGCGAGTACCGTTATTCAAGATTGCTCTGACATCCCGAACACGCCACGAAGTCCGACAATTCGAGAGCACGTTGGGGCTGTTGACAGCTGCCACGGCGTCTGACAGTTAGCGAGCACGTGGGACTGCCCGGTCGCGAACCCGGCGCATGGGCTCGCGCTAATAGCGCGCCGTTGGTCCTGCCTGCTGCGGCAGCGTAACTGTACATCACCGTTTGGCCCCACAGCCTCAAGCCCGCACCTTTATACTCTCGCCGTACATAGTCTTCAGTAAATATGCTAACTAAAGCAACACCCACATCGCGCATCTAACCTATCAATTACCTAAGTATTTAATTCCATGTCAATTTTAATTATATTCAATAATTCAATTTATAATTTCAATATTCAATGATCAAATGAGAAGTTCCACATTTTCCCACTATCAAGGCGGTGTTCATTCGTGACCTAGCACCCCCCCCCCCCCCCCCTTAGAATACTGCACTCCTATTTGCCACGTGATTTGACTTCTTACAGGTATGAAAAGATGTTCACTGTACTTTCAACTACCCAGTTTCAACTACTTTTCAAGGACCAGACCGCCACCTCTTCATAGGAACCGCCGCCGAGTTTGAATTCGTGCATTAAACAAAGGTCACTTGCGCTTTCGCACCGACTAAAACATTCTCAATGTTGAAGCCTCCTGGCAGATTAAAATTGTGTGCCGGCTGAGACTCGAACTCCAGACCTTTGCCTTTCGCGGGCAAGTGTTCTACCAACTGAGCTACCCAAGCACGACCCACGCCCCGTCCTCACAGCTTTACTTCTGCCAGTACCTCGTCTCCTACCTTCCAAACTTAACAGAAGCTCTTCTGCGAACCTTGCAGAACTAGCACTCCTGAAAGAAAGGATATTGCGGTGACATGGCTTAACCACAGCCTGGGGGATGTTTCCAGAATGAGATTTCCACTCTGTAGCGGAGTGCGCGCTGATATGAAACCTCCTAGCAGATTAAAACTGTGTTCCGGGCCGAGACTCGAACTCGGGACCTTTGCCTTTCACGGGCAAGTGCTCTACCAACTGAGCTACTCAAGCACGGCCCACGCTCCGTCCTCACAGCTTTACTTCTGCCAGTACCTCAATGTTATTTTTATGGCACATGGCTTTGTGAAAAAAAGTATCAGCCAAGTCCAGCCAGCTCTCCGTCATTTTATAGTGCCCCGAAAACAGTTAACGCTCGCTTTCTTGTTGTCTCAGCTTGTGTGCTTACCCCACAATGATTGAGTGATATTGTTTGTTCGAGTTGGGGAAGAAGTTTTGTGGATGGATGACAACTTCTGGGGGTTGCTAGCAGCTAAACAGTGATTGCGTACGTGAGTGCAAAATTAGGAATAACTCGAAATGGAACGCAGAGCCATAATCTATTCCGTCACCGTGACATATGAGTCATGAATCACTATCGGATGGTAGTTTGGAAACTCTCCGCAACGCTGCCAAACTCTTCTAGTTTCCTTATGTTGTAAGTGTGTTTCATTTAAAAATCTTCCAGTGTTGTGCTATCCGTCGTAAGAATATGATTTACACTGTGTGATGTCTAGTTTTCCGTGAGATGTTGTTGATCAGAGCGTCTTAATGTCAGTTTAGAATCTGACACAGACCTCGAAGTCGCGGCAGAAAACGAAATGTTTGACAATGTACAAAGGCGTGTTAGAAAACAGTGTCCGAAACAGGAGCAGAGGGAGCGTCTCATACAATAATTTGGTTAGAGTATAGGTGATTAAAGTTTAAAGTGGTCTATGCGGTGTTTGTAAATTTAATATTATCGTCTCCACATAGGCAGCTCCGGTTTGAGGTGTCGGACTTGGTGAACCATTAGGAATGCCTGGCTGGCTGCATGCTACGCTATTCTGGGGAAGTACTGTGAAACGTCTTTCTTCGCGCTGGAGGCCCACCATAGCTATACGTCATTGCGACTGCATCGATATCTAGGTGACTTGTGAAAAGGATGAGCTTTTATAGTTCGTAATTTTTTTATGTTGGGGTGAGTATAGAATAACGAAGATAGCATGTTGGGGATCTGCAGTACTTGTATCTAGGTATGCACCACAGTGCGCGCATTTCCACCGAATGCTAAAAATCGGTCCTGTTGCAGTAACTCAGCTCGATCTGTTTCTACACGGGTTGCAGAAGGTGTTGGATATGTCTTTGTCCGTCTTGACTTGGAACTACCACTTGTGGAAAACTGTAGAAATGGGTGCGACTGGAGGATGTGTAGGGTGTGATTAAAAGGAGGTTGTAATTTTACTGTAGCAGACAGATTCAAGGAAGGTGATTCGTTTAGAGATATGAGAGTGAATGAAATATGATTGACTTGTGGGTGGAGCCTATGCAAGTATGTGTTTGAATGGACGTAATTTCTAACATTTAGCATAAGGCTAGAGATCTGAGAAGTTAGTTTCTTCTCAGGACCTCAATCAGCACATGATCTACTACTACTGTCTGTCATCGCCTATAACTCAGCGGATATATCGTGGAATGTCTGATATGGTCTCGAGACAGAATGCGTTGCAGAAACTAATGAATTATGCAGTTGCATGCGGTGTGATGGAATTGCAAATAGTGCTTGCATACGACGTTCCTTAGCCAAATGACTTTCAAAGTTCACTGAGTTTATCGCTAGGTCGCATCGTTGGCTCTTAATACACACATTTCTACAATCACCGTCATGGTGTTTGTCCGGAAAACACCACCTCATTCAGAGGTAATGTCGTACCTCGATTCGTAAAGCGGTTGTAGGTTTTAACATGGATACTTGGATGCACCTGTAGAACGACGAGCGCTTGTGAGAGTAACATGCAGTAGTTGTTGGGATCGGGATTTTTTCATTAACATGTGCTCGATAACGTCTACGACACGTTGGTATGACTGGTAAGAAGAACGTAAGAGACATGCACACGCATCGTTGATTTTCGGTCAGTATTATTTGGTGTCGTATGCATCCAGTTATTGAGGAGGTAATATTATACTTAGTATTAGTGCTGGGTGTGTGATATGTTCGCATTTGAGTATCAGGTTTATAAAGAATATCTGTTTGTGTAAAGGAAATGTCTATGTGCTGTTGTAGGGAGGGTATGGATTTGACTTGGAGTACTGTGATAGCGAAGGGAAGAGTATGTCTAGTGGTAAGGAAGGCACAGGTATTTCCAGAGCCACAGCATTCAACAGAGTGTATTTCCGATACTTCGCTCATTGCCGAATACCGTTCAGTTGAGACCGCGATCGTAAGATTTAATTGTAAGTATGGTGATAGGAGATATATGTGAGGGGTTTTCTAGAATGTGTCCATATATGCAAAGTCTGTGGTGGTATTGATCAACGTTCCCATGTTAATGGTAGCAGTCTTCCAAATGCAGAGGCCCGTTGGAGTGTAGGAATGTATCAGAGTTAACTTTACCATCTTCTAGATGACCGAATAGCGAGCTAATACTTAGTATGAGAAGATGGTTCGTTGCGGTGGAGCGTTATTCCCTCCCATGTAAATTGTTTGGTCGACTGCTTCTGCACATTTGGTGCCTTTATTTAGTTGAGGGAAGATCGATTGTGGTGTGTTGGACACACGTTTGCCTGTCCTCTAGACGTGTTCGTTTGTAAAGAATATTGATCATCTGGAATCTGTTACATCACCGACTTCGGTATTCGAGGTTGCAAATGTAAGTTTACTCTATTTGTTTCTAGTTAGTCAGTGGTTTACAGCACGCTGCACCTCGCTAAAGTTTGGTGTTTGTGGAGAAATAATTTACAGTCTACATCTAGCGCATTCTGTCGTGTTGCGATCGGGAGGCTACTTCTGTGCGCTTGATGTCGAGGTGTATAGCGAAAAATGGCATAATATTATGGCGAAAATAGGTGTGTTCTTGTAATCGACGAGTATGGAGATGTGCATAGAAAAGCGATCAGGCAAGGAAACGAGCCTATCATTGCACATCAGTTCTGAGAGAGTGACTTCGGTATGCTGATGTAAAGGGGATGATTTGATATGGTGGTGAACATGAATTGCATGTTTACTAGATCGAGACAGTACTCGGTGATATATTCCCGGGATGGAGATCGGTTTGATGCTCCAATATCCTTGCAAGCATCATATGTATTTGATGACCTGTAGACAACTTTGCGCATGGAGAGCTGCATCAAACCAGTCTCAGGACTGAAGACCACAACAACAAACAGACAACTTTGCGATGTTTAGTTTTCGGTGCGAAATGGTGATCAGTGTAAAATAGTTTATTACCCCTGAGTGTAGCGTCTGCAGAAAGAAAGAACAGGTTGGGGGTGTATAGATTGAGTGCACTGTCAGTGCAATTTAGCAATCTTTGCAAAATAACGACAGAAAGCACCAGAAACAAAAATACTCGATTGATTGTGGTGGGATATAGGAGCAATGAGAACATATGCTTATGTTGAGAGCAGGAAGGCTGTCACGTTATGTCCAGGAGGAAGACTGGATTCGGCAATATTTTGGTAAACAGGTTCTGTTAGGGTAGGAATTATGGCACATACAACCTGTGACAACAAGAAAGCGAGCGTTAACTACTTCCTGGGCACTATAAAATTTCGGAGAAATAGACTTGGCTGACATTTTTTTTTCACGACACCCGCTCGGGGACTGTGACAGAGCATGCAGGACCCGAGCTGCGGCTGCCTCACTTCGCAGGTGTTGTGGCGCGCGGCCCTAAATGGAGGTCTGTGAGTGCTTTGACAGTTGACGGCCTCGTCGACCATAGGTGCGATTCCGTCATCATCGGTGTATAGCGGATAAGAATTTACGTATGAATGGGGGTGCCACCACTTCATGCATGCGGAAGCCGAGCAGGGGCTGTGTGCGGTTTGACATCTGACTGATGCGTCACTTGTCACTACCTCCCGTGTACTCTACTGGACAGGGGGCGGTGGACTGTGCTTGCACGCGTTGATTGCATTATTTCGCGAGCGGTTCTGTAGGCCCTGCTATGCGCTATTTGGACAGTTTACGAGTACTGAGCGTGTCTACACATCAATTTGAAGAATTATTTAGGAGCAGTTTGCTATTGTGTACTGAAATTACGAGCTGGTTGCGTGTCTGTGGGCTGTGCAACATGGCCCTAGGCACGTCAGTTTGGATTTTTTGTGTCAGTGTGATAGATACTCTATCGTTAAATAAGTTGTTTGAAAATAAATAGAGTGCACTCCATCCTTAATCCCACCAGTAGCCTAGAGCAGGCTGAGTCGTTTTCCCACCATTTTCGCTCACCATATTGGTTTACGTCACGAAAAGGACGACAGCGTCCTCCGCTGGTGGTACTGAGTATTAGACCTCATGGAGAACACACAGTTTGCCGCCATCATGGATAACTCTACTTGTGTCAACAGCTCGTGTCACGGAGGCGTCCTCTGGCGGCGACGAAATGTACTAAAGCAGTACGTGGTGAACACACTAGGTGGCGCCATTTTAGATTACAGTACTTGCGTCATCACGTGACGTCACTACAGCGTCCTCTAGTGGCATGGATTTGAACTAAGTCAGTTGGGCTATGGACTCAGTGGTGAATACGCTTGGTGGTGGTTGTTGTTGTTGTGGTCTTCAGTCCTGAGACTGGTTTGATGCAGCTCTCCATGCTACTCTATCCTGTGCAAGCTTCTTCATCTCCCAGTACCTACTGCAACCTACATCCTTCTGAATTTGCTTAGTGTATTCATCTCTTGGTCTCCCCCTACGATTTTTACGCTCCACGCTGCCCTCCAATACTAAATTGGTGATCCCTTGATGCCTCAGAACATGTCCTACCAACCGATCCCTTCTTCTGGTCAAGTTGTGCCACAAACTCCTCTTCTCCCCAATCCTATTCAGTACCTCCTCATTAGTTATGTGATCTACCCATCTAATCTTCAGCATTCTTCTGTAGCACCACATTTCGAAAGCTTCTATTCTCTTCTTGTCCAAACTATTTACCGTCCATGTTTCACTCCATACAAATACTTTCAGAAATGACTTCCTGACACTTAAATCTATACTCGATGTTAACCAATTTCTCTTCTTCAGAAACGCTTTCCTTGCCATTGCCAGTCTACATTTTGCATCCTCTCTACTTCGACCATCATCAGTTATTTTGCTCCCCAAATAGCAAAACTCCTTTACTACTTTAAGTGTCTCATTTCCTAATCTAATACCCTCAGCATCACCCGACTTAATTCGACTACATTCCATTATCCTCGTTTTGCTTTTGTTGATGTTCATCTTATATCCTCCCTTCAAGACACCATCCATTCCGTTCAACTGCTCTTCCAAGTCCTTTGCTGTCTCTGACAGAATTACAATGTCATCGGCGAACCTCAAGGTTTTTATTTCTTCTCCCTGGATTTTAATACCTATTCCGAATTTTTCTTTTGTTTCCTTTACTGCTTGCTCAATATACAGATTGAATAACATCGGGGAGAGGCTACAACCCTGTCTTACTCCCTTCCCAACCACTGCTTCCCTTTCATGTCCCTCGACTCTATAACTGCCATCTGGTTTCTGTACAAATTGTAAATAGCCTTTCGCTCCCTGTATTTTACCCCTGCCACCTTTAGAATTTGAAAGAGAGTATTCCAGTCAACATTGTCAAAAGCTTTCTCTAAATCTACAAATGCTAGAAACGTAGGTTTGCCTTTCCTTAATCTTTCTTCTAAGATAAGTCGTAAGGTCAGTTTTGCCTCACGTGTTCCAGTATTTCTACGGAATCCAAACTGATCTTCCCCGAGGTCGGCTTCTACTAGTTTTTCCATTCGTCTGTAAAGAATTCGTGTTAGTATTTTGCAGCTGTGGCTTATTAAACTGATTGTTCGGTACTTCTCACATCTGTCAACACCTGCTTTCTTTGGGATTGGAATTATTATATTCTTTTTGAAGTCTGAGGGTATTTCGCCTGTTTCATACATCTTGCTCACCAGATGGTAGAGTTTTGTCAGGACTGGCTCTCCCAAGGCCGTCAGTAGTTCGGATGGAATGTTGTCTACTCCGGGGGCCTTGTTTCGACTCAGGTCTTTCAGTGCTCTGTCAAACTCTTCACGCAGTATCGTATCTCCCATTTCATCTACATCCTCTTCCATTTCCATAATATTGTGCTAAAGTGCATCGCCCTTGTATAGACCCTCTGTATACTCCGTCCACCTTTCTGCTTTCTCTTCTTTGCTTAGAACTGGGTTTCCATCTGAGCTCTTGATGTTCATACAAGTGGTTCTCTTATCTCCAAAGGTCTCTTTAATTTTCCTGTAGGCAGTATCTATCTTACCCCTAGTGAGATAAGCCTGTACATTCTTACATTTGTCCTATAGCCATCCCTGCTTAGCCATTTTGCACTTCCTGTCGATCTCATTTTTGAGACGTTTGTATTCCTTTTTGCCTGCTTCATTTACTGCATTTTTATATTTTCTCCTTGCATCAATTAAATTCAATATTTCTTCTGTTACCCAAGGATTTCTACTAGCCCTCGTCTTTTTACCTACTTGATCCTCTGCTGCCTTCACTACTTCATCCCTCAAAGCTACCCATTCTTCTTGGTGGTGGTGCTGCATCTAATTCTTTAAATAAAGGCTGGTGTATGATTTCGACAGTTGACGAATAGCAAGCCGAGTCTTTTAGAGTTCTTTGGCTATCTGGACGTAAATGCTTTGCATTATTTACGAGTGGTTCGCATGTCTGTAGGTTGTGCAATATGTTATTTTTGACGGTTTACAATTAGCAAGCGTGTGTGTAGAGAGTTATAGATGAGTTATGTAGGAGTAGTTTGCAGGTCTGTATGATGTGGGGCATGTCTGAGCGTGTGTTCTGTGATACATATACTCCATCCTTAGATAAATTGCTCCCAAATAAATAAAGTACATTCCTTCCTGTCTCCATCAGCCTAGTGCGGGTGAGTCCTTTTACTAGGAACCCCTACGAAGAGGTTGCGCCCTGGAGGCTTAGGTTAGTGGTGGTGAGCTTCGTTTGCAGCAATTTTCTTAGGCTGGTGGCGAAAGCGCAAGTGACCTTTGTTTGCTGCCAGAATTCAAACTCGGCGGCGGTTCCTATGAAGAGGTGGCGGTCTGGTCCTTGAAAAGTAGTTGAAAATGGGTAGTTGAAAGTACAATGAACACCTTTTCATACCTATATGAAGTCAAATCACGTGGCAAATAGGAGTGCAGCATTCTAGGGGGGGGGGGGGGTGCTAGGTCACGAATGAACACCGCCTTGATTGTGGAAAAATGTGGAACTTCTCATTTGATCATTGAATATTGAAATTGTAAATTGAATTATTGAATATGATTGAAATTGAAATGGAATTAAATACTTAGGTAATTGATAGGTTAGATGCGCGATGTGGGTGTTGCTTTAGTTACCATATTTACAGAAGACAATGTACGGCGGGAGTATAAAGGTGCGGGCTTGAGGCTGTCGGGTCAAACGGTGATGTACAGTTACGGCTTCTACCAGTTTTTCCGTTCTTCTGTAAACGATTCGTGTTAGTAATTTGCAACCGTGATTCATGAAACTGATACTTCGTAGTTTTTACACCTGTTAGCACCTGCTTTCTTTGGAATTGGAATCACTATTTTTTTTTTTTAAGTCTGCTGTATTTCATGTGTCTAGTACATCTTGCTGACCTCGTGGAAGGTCAGTCTGTATTCCGGAGAAATGTAGGAACACATGAGGCAATACGGACCCTACGACTTCTCATAGAAGGTTGAGGAAAGATAAACTTACGTTTATAGCATTTGTAGAGTTGGATAAAGCTTGTGACAATGCTGACTGTAATACGCTCTTTCAACTTATAAAAGTGGCAGGGCTAAAATACAGGGAGCGAAAGGCTATTTACAATTTGTACAGAAACCAGATGGCTGTTATAAGAGTCGAGAGGCATGACTTGTAGCCGAACCCCGATATTATTAAATCTGTATATTGAGCAAGTGTAAAGGAAACAAAAGAAAAGTTCGGAGTGTGTATTAAAGTCCATGGAGAAGAAATAAAAACTTTGAGGTTTGCCGACGACATTGTAATTCTGTCAGAGACAGGAATGGACTTGCGAGAGCAGTTAACGGAATGGACAATGTCTTGAAAGGAGGATATAAGATGAACATCAACAACAGCAAAACTAGGATAATGGAATATTGGCGAATTAAATCAGGTGATGCTGAAGGAGTTAGGTTTGGAAAGAAATGAAAATCGGATGGGGCCCAGTCGGGGGACTGTATGAAGGCGTCGCATTGTTGCAGATGTTGCAGCGCTCATGTGTGGTCTGGCATTGTCATGTTAAAGAAGAGCGTTCTCCATGTGTGGACGAGTTCTTCGAATTCGAAACTCGATTACAGTGCGCTGTTTCTCGCGCACCGACATGCGTACGTTAGACACCGCCATATTAAACGCTGCAATTCGGACTCCTCTAGTGGCTGAGGGCTGCAAATATGTAGACATGAAGAATAAAGATGTCAAATGTTAATAAAGTTTGTTTTATTTAAAAAGCTTAATGAATTGTCACATAAAAAGTCGGAGGCATTACTTTTCTGGACGCCATCATATACTGGATGTAAACGATAACTGTTCACCATGTATCAAAGTGGTGTAGGAAGAGACTAACAGTCTGATATGAAACAATTACTGTCTACCACGTCAGGAAACAGCCTAAAACTGGTCTACAAAGGCCACCTAAGTTGCCGCGCATGCTCGCCTCATGAGACTGTATAATATTCTCTCGCTCTCTTATGCCAACAGTTTAGTTGTGCACTTACAAATTGTAAAACTGACATTCATGGATATGTTATCTTGCAACTTTGTGAATCTTAACAGCATAAAAATAACAATTAGATTGTTTTGTTTCTTTGCCCTTCTTAATTATGAGCCGACTGTGCTTTTAGGGTCAAAATTAGATCGAATTGGGAACGTAATTAGTTTTTGCGTAACATGTTCAAAAGTCTTTTCCTTTCACTATCCTCACAGGAAAGGTTAATAATGTTAATAAAAGCAGGTCTCAGAAAAGTGCGAGATGATATTAATGACATCTGGTGGCGTTCATGAGCTGTATCTTACGGGCTTTTATAGGCCAATCTGAAGCTGTTTCAAGGGTTGAGAGACCACACTTCGAGTTCTCCTACAACCCTGTTGTATTTTGTTATCAATTATCTCCATATAACGGTTATCTGTACATGCAGAATTATTTTTAAGTAACTCTTAGATTTCAGAAAACTATTGCAAAAAATACACGAAACACAGAAAACACACATTTCATTGGATAGAACTTCCCTCTAAGATAATAAGTGCGCAATACAAAGCGACAACATCAATAATTGTGTGCAGTACACTTAAGTAGCTGCCTACCGCTGCTGCTGCTGGGCAGGAGAGCGCAACAGCAGGCGTATTAAGCATCGAAAGCTGCATCGAGAGCTGCTCTATCCACTGATCTGTGCCATTTTTTTGTATGTCTTCTGAAACCCCAGAGGTGCTTGTGAGTAGGATGTTTTCAACATCTCAAGTGGGCTCCATTTATTTTCTGTCGAATAGTAAGTGAAAAGTTGCATGATAATGCAGACAGTTTAGGGATTGTGGTAACATAACATTGTAACAAAAAAATATATACCTTAATAACACACAGAGTTGTTCTTGCAGCGATCATCTGCAACTAATAAAAATTTCCTTATAGCACATTGCTTGTACTGAACGAAAACATTAGTCCTAAAATAAAACTATCGGTGTTTGGATTATACACACATCAAAAAAGTTTTGCATCACCCCAGTTCCCAGAACTCCTGAAGATAGACGTCGACTGTGGATATTGTATCACAGACGCAGTCCCTTCGATTGTTCAGAGATGTCACTAAACCCGCCAAAAGATGCCATGCATGAGCAGCGCTTATTAGACGGAGGGAGTCCCACAGCCGATCAGTTCCAGTGATTCCACCAGAATGGATGTATACGGCTCGTTTTGTCTGTAGTTTAACCATGACTAGGTGGTCAATACCGCGGTTAGATCGCGACCGCATTATTGCTTTGTGTCAGGAAGGGCTCTCAATAAGGGAACTGTAGATGCGTCTCGGAGTGAAGCAAAGCGATATGGAGGAGATACAGAGACACAGTAACTGTCGATGACACGCCTGGCTCAGGCCGCCCCAGAGCTAATACTGCACTGGATGACCGCTAGCTACGGATCGTGGCCTGGAGGAACCCTGACAGCAACGCCACCATGTTGAATAATGCTTTTCGTGCAGCCACAGGACGTCGTGTTACGACTCAAACTGTGCGCAATAGGCTGTATGCGCAACTTCACTCTCGACGTCCATGGCGATGTTCGTCGTTGCAACCACGACACCATGCAGCGCGCTACAGATTGGCCCACAAACATGCCGAAGGTTCGCTTACGATTGGCAACACGTTCTCTTCACCGATGAGTGTCGCATATGCCTTCAACCAGACAATCGTCGGAGACGTGTTTGGAGGCAACCCGGTCAAGCTGAACGCCTTGGACACACTGTCCAGCGAGTGCAGCAAGGTGCAGGTTCCATGCTGTTTTGGGTTTGCATGATGTTGGGCCGATGTACGCCGCTGGTGGTCATGGAAGGCGCCGTAGCGACTGTACCATACGTGAATGCTATCCTCCGACCGATAGAGCAACCATATCGGCAGCATATTGACGAGGCATTCGTCTTCATCGACGACAATTCGCGCCTCCATTATGCACATCTTGTGAATGACTTCCTTCAGGGTAACGACATCGCTCGATGAGAGTGGCCAGCATGTTCTCCAGACATTAACCCTTTCGAACATGTCTGGGATAGATTGAAAAAGGCTATTTATGGACGACGTGACTCACCAATCACTCTGAGGGAGCTACGCCGAATGGCCGTTGAGGAGTGGGACATTCTGGACCAACAGTGCCTTGATGAACTTGTGGACGAATACAGGCATGCATCAGTGCAAGAGAACGTGCTACTGGGTATTAGAGGTGCCAGTGTGTACAGAAATCTGGACCACCACCTCTGAAGGTCTCGCTGTATGGTGGTACAACACACAATGTGCGGTTTTCATGAGCAATGAAATGGGCGGAAATGATGTTTATGTTGATCTCTATTCCAATTTTCTGTACAAGTTGCGGAATTCTCTGAACCGAGGTGATGCAAAACTTTTTTTGATATGTGTATTATGTTTCTGCTATTATTGTTAGATTACTGTCTGCTGTATACCTTGCTACGTTAGTTACCAGCTTTTGTTTACTAGGTTCTATTTATTGTTTTCGAAAGCGTTTCTGCTTGTTGTTTGTGGGGACGTTTACTAGTAGTAGCGATGGGCTTTGTAATTGGTGAGTGCGTTTATAGGTGGTGGGGATCTCGTAATTTTTTTTTGTCATTTCCACATCGTCAGGACTCTACAAAACTATACTGGTAACGACAAACTTTCTCACTGTTTACGAAACATTGAACTGTCGTTCTATCTTGTCTCACATGACTTGCATGGGAGTTATGAACATCGTTTTCACAGCGGTCTTTGAACAATAGAACTTGGTATAAAAGAATATACGCTGAGGTGACATAAGTCATGGGATGCCTTCTAATATCGTGTAGGACCTCCTATTAACCGGCGTAGTGCAGAAACTCGTCGTCGCATGGACTCAACTAGTCGTTGGAAGTCCCCTGCAGAAACATTGAGCCATGCTGCCTATATATCCGTCCATAATTGCGAAAGTGTTGCCCCCGCAGGATTCCATGTACGAAGTGAACTCTTGATTATGTCCCATAAATGCTGGATAGGATTTATTTTGCGAGATCTGGGTGACCAAAATTTTCAGCATAAATCGCGAACAATTGTGGTCCGGTTACAACACGCACTGTCATCCGTAAAAATTCATCGCAAATGGCTGCAAATGATCTGCAAATAGCGGAACATAACCATTTCCAATCAATGAACGGTTCAGTCGGACCATAGGACCCAGTCACATCATGGAAACACTATTATGGAACCACCACCAGCTTGCACAGTGCCTTGTTGACAAGCTGGGTCCATGGGTCAGTGAGGTTTGCGCCACACTGGAACCCAACCATCAGCTCCTACCAACTGAGATCGGGACTCATCCGACCAGGCCACGGTTTACCAGTCAAATTGTGTGTGAATTCCTAAGGGACCAAACTGATGAGGTCATCGGTCCCTAGACTTACAGTTCCCGGGTTCGATTCCCGGGGGTGTCAGGGAATTTCTCTGCCTCGAGATGACTGGGTGTTGTGTGCTGTCCTTACGTTAGTTAGGTTTAAGTAGTTCTAAGTTCTGGGGGACTGATGACCATAGATGTTAAGTCCCATAGTGCTCAGAGCCAGAGCCTAGACTTACACAATACTTAAACTAACTGATATTAAGAACAACACACGCATCAATGTCAGAAGGAGGATTCGAATCTCCGGCGGGAGTTTACCAGTCGTCTAGGGTCCAGCCAACATCGTCACGAGTCGAGGAGAGGCACTGCAGGCGATGTACACTACTGGCCAATAAATTTGCTACACCAAGAAGAAATGCAGATGATAAACGGGTATTCATTAGACAAATATATTATATTAGAACTGACATGTGATTACATTTTCACGCAATTTGGGTGCATAGATCCTGAGAAATCAGTACCCAGAACAACCACCTCTGGCCGTAATAACGGCCTTGATACGCCTGGGCATTGAGTCAAACAGAGCTTGGATGGCGTGTACAGGTACAGCTGCCCATTCAGCTTCAACACGAGCCAGTTGCTCGGCCACCATTGATCAGACGTTTTCAGTTGACGAGAGATCTGGAGAATGTGCTGGCCAGGGCAGCAGTCAACATTTTCTGTATCCAGAAAGGCCCGTACAGGTCATGCAACATGCGGTCGTGCATTATGCTGCCGAAATGTAGGTTTTCGCAGGGACTGAATGAAGGGTAGAGCCACGGGTCGTAACACATCTGAAATCTAACGTCCACTCTTCAAAGTGCCGTCAATGCGAACAAGAGTTGACCAAGACTTGTAACCATTGGCACCCCATACCATCACGCCGGGTGATACGCCACTATGGCGATGACGAATACACGCTTCCAATGTGAGTTCACCGCGAAGACGCCAAACACGGATGCGACCATCATGATGCTGTAAACAGAACCTGGATTCATCCGAAAAAATTACGTTTTGCTATTCGTGCACCCAGGTTCGTCGTTGAGTACACCATCGCAGACGCTCCTGTCTGTAATGCAGCGTCAAGGATAACCGCAGACATGGTCTCCGAGCTGATAGTCCATGCTGCTGCAAACGTCGTCGAATTGTTCGTGCAGATGGTTGTTGTCTTGCAAACGTCCCCATCTGTTGTCTCAGGGATCGAGACGTGGCTGCACGATCCGTTACAGCCATGCGGATAGTATGCCTGTCATCTCGACAGTGATACGAGGCCGTTGGGATCCAGAACGGCGTTCAGTGTTACCCTCCTGAACCCACCGATTCCATATTCTGCTGTCATTGGATCTCGACCAACGCGAGCAGCAATGTCGCGATACGGTAAACCGCAATCGCGATAGGCTACAATCCGACCTTTGTCAAAGTCGGGAACGTGATGGTACGCATTTCTCCTCCTTACACGAGGCATCACAACAACGTTTCACCAGGCAACGCCGGTCAACTTCTGTTTGTGTATGAGAAATCGGTTGGGAACTTTCCTCATGTCAGCATATTGTAGGTGTCGCCACCGGTGCCAACCTTCTGTGAATCCTCTGAGAAGCTAATCATTTGCATATCACAGCATCTTTTTCCTGTCGGTTAAATTTCGCGTCTGTAGCACGTCGTCTTCGTGGTGTAGCAATTTTAATGGCCAGTGGTGTAGTACTGTTAGCAAAGCAGTCACGTCGGTAGCCTGCTGCCATAGCCCAATAACGCCAAATTTCGCCGAACTGTCCTAACAGATATGTTCGTCGTACTTCCCACGTTGACTTCTGCAGTTATTTCACGCAGTGAGACTTGTCTGTTAGCACTGACAACTCTACGCAAACGCCACTGCTCTCGATTGTTAAGTGCAGACAGTCGGCCACGTTGTCCGCGGTGTCTGAAATTTGGTTTCGTGTTCTCAACACACTCCTGACATTGTTGATCTCGGAATATTGAATTCCCTAACGGTTTACAAAATGGCATGTCCCACGCGTCTTGCTCCAACTACCATTCCGCGTTCAAAGTGTGTTAATTCTCGTCGTGCGGCCATGCCCACGTCGGAAACCTTTTCACATGAAGCAACTGAGTGTATCTGGCAACTCCTATAATGCACTGTCCTTTTGTGTGTTGTGTACCTCATACTACCGACATCTGTATAAGTGCACATCGCTATTCCATGACTTTCGTCACTTCAGTGAATTATGTTAAAATGTTACGAATGTTCTGAAACAAAAAAAGGCTGAATCAGGATGGAAGATAAATGCTTTGAGGGGTGACAGTATTAGTGATTCTGTACAAAAAGGCCTCATATGGACGTATGCCCTATTCCGAATGGCTTCCGCGATAGAACATATTTAATACCACTTTTGAACATTTTTCTTGAATAACTCGAGAACCGCACCCTCCAGCGAAAACGTGCGGCAGCACAAAATTAAACTATATTAAGTTTCCCATTAAAAAGGAGCTATTCATTTTTTTCTCTCGAACTAGTGGTTTGTGCGAAGAGAGTGCAAGAATGCTGAAAATCTCGCTCGACGCGCATGCGCTGTAGCCTACGTAGTTTTTGTCGGCCAATTTGAGGTAGCATATTGAGGTAGCACGTTGAGACGAGTAGTCTGATACGGGACACTTGTGGTCTATCAAATCGGGAAACTACATCAAATTGGCATAAAAATCTACGATATGGACGTCGAACGATTTTTTCAACGTTCTCGCGCTCTCTTCGCACAAAGCATTAGTTCTAGAGAGAGAAAAAATGAATAGGACCTTTTTTGTAGGAAATTTAATATAGTTTAATTTTGTGCTGCGACACATTTTCGTTGGAGGGTGCAGTTTTCGAGTTATTCAAGAAAAAGGTACAAAAGCGATATTAAATATGTTCTATCTTGGAAACCATTCGGAAGAGGGCATACGTCCATATGAAGTTTTTTGTTCAGAATCACTATCACCCCTCAAAGCATGTACCTTTCCTCCTGACTCACCCTGTATGTGTATCATACACCACTGGCCATTAAAATTGCTTTACCACGAAGATAACGTGCTACAGACGCGAAATTTACCCGATAGGAAGAAGATGCTGTGATATGCAAATGATTAGCTTTTCAGAGCATTCACACAAGGTTGGGCGCCAGTGGCGACACCTACAACGTGCTGACATGAGGAAAATTTCCAACCGGTTTCTCATACACAAACAGCAGTTGACCGGCGTTGCGTGGTGAAACGTTGTTGCGATGCCCCGTGTAAGGAGGAGAAATGCGTACCATCACGTTCCCGAAATTGCGGTTTATCGTATCGTGACATTGCTGCTCGCGTTGGTCGATATCCAATGGCTGTTAGCAGAATATTGTAACCTCCCCACAAAATAAAAATTAATAAATATAAATATGATTCTAATTTAGTGTAACTTCAAAACAGATAAATTCCTAAACCTCTCAACAGTAAAAATTATAATTATGTCGTTCACATTCAGTGTAACATCCCCATAAAAAAAAGTTCAGTAACATGGTAATAATACAATGTAACTAACCTCTCAATTAAATTATCGCTCACTTATGACTTTTCAATAATTCACTGCGAATTTAACCTGGTAAATTTTGGACGACAGCAGTGCTGCGTCATGGCCCTGAAAGATAATTCTGAATAAAAAAGGAAAAATTCTTACCTCAATTAAGTCGCCGGATATATCTGCTCTTACAATAAATTTTTCCGGCACAGCTCTGTGCAATGCTGGCCGACCTATCTGTCATTTATGAAAGGAAGCAACTGATTTTTCTTTTGCAATAATCGGGATGATCATGGATGGGAGAAATTAGTAAATTCTTTAAATTGAAATGAATGGTTGTTAAAAGTTAGTTTTTATGAGGAAGATTATTATTACGAGATTTTTAAAACATTTACATGGGACTTGAGATAACATTACTACATATGCGCGAGGCTGCAATAATACTCAGGCTCCAGCATCGCTGCACCGCGACCGGGCCAGCCAACACGATACACCATACCAGACCAGAGCAGACTCCAGACCAGCAATAACTTACTGCTACAGCTACACAGTTCCTACTGTAGTCAACACTGCTCTCTGGTCAGAGACCTTGCATATCGCAGGCAGCGCATGAGCAATACATCGAAATTACATCTGCTCGGACCTCTTACAATATGGAATCGGTGGGTTCAGGAGGGTAATACGGAACGCCGTGCTGGATCCCAACGGCCTCGTATCAGTAGCAATCGAGATGACAGGCATCTTATCCGCATGGCTGTAACGGATCGTTCAGCCACGTTTCGATCCCTGAGTCAACAGATGGGGACGTTTGCAAAACAACAGCCATCTGCACGAACAGTTCGACGACGTTTGCAGCAGCATGGACTATCAGCTGGGAGACCATGTCTGCGATTACCCTTGACGCTGCATTACAGACAGGAGCACCTGCGATGGTGTACTCAACGACGAACCTGGGTGCACGAATGGCTAAACGTAATTTTTTCGGATGAATCCAGGTTCTGTTTACAGCATCATGGTGGTCGCATCCGTGTTTGGCGACATCGCGGTGAACGCACATTGGAAGCGTGTATTCGTCATTGCCATACTGGCGTATCACCCAGCGTGATGGTATGGGGTGCCATTGGTTACACGTCTCGGTCATGTCTTGTTCGCATTGATGTCACTTTGAACAGTGGACGTTACATTTCAGATGTGTTACGACCAGTGGCTCCACCCTTCATTCGATCCCTACCAAACCCTACATTTCAGGAGGATAATGCACGACCGCATGTTGCAAGTGCTGTACGGGCCTTTCTGGATACAGAAAATGTTCGACTGCCGGCCTGGCCAGCACATTCTCCAGATATCTCACCAACTGAAAACGTCTGGTCAATGGTGGCCGAGCAACTGGCTCGTCACAATGCGCCAGGTACTACTCTTGATGAACCGTGGTATGGGCAGCTGTACCTGTACACGCCATCCAAGCTCTGTTTGAGTCAATGCCCAGGCATGAGGTGGTTGTTCTGGGAAATGATTTCTCAGGATCTATGCACCCAAATTGCGTGAAAATGTAATCACATGTCAGTTCTAGTATAATATATTTGTCCAATGAATACCCGTTTATCATCTGCATTTCTTCTTGGTGTAGCAATTTTAATGGCCAGTAGTGCATTAACTGATCCGAGAGAAAAGTTACGATGATGTAACTTCACTGAAACATTTTTGGGTGTAAAGAAAAAGAAAACCATCTCCTCAAGACAGACTCCTCTCGGAACGTTTTAGTTTGAAAGCAAAGGCGGACACAAAAAGTGACCTTTAACGTCACGACGAAGGGCCACCACAGTTTAACTATTCAAATTCGCTGCCTTGTTGCCTCACAGAGAGAAGATGTGCCGGTACTTACCGTGGTTTATTTTATACTATGGCTGCCACAGTTGCCGCGAGGTTAAGAAAGTGAGGTACAACTCACCGCCAGCAGATGGCAGATGGTCAGACGAGTGTAGCAAGAGCGGTGCTTTACATGTGGCCAGGGTTTATGAGCCAGCACAAACAAAGACACGCTGAACGTGTGAGCAAACAGCGCAGAACAAGGACGGCCTGCACGCGCCGCCCCAGTTGAGTCAGCGGGTGCACTGACTCCCACGCCGGATCACAGATGCACTTCACCGCTACCAGCATTTCACTGTCAAACCTGTTTACCGCGCACCAAAACACAGGGCCAGCCAAACCTTCAGGGGCTCAATTGTTGCCACGGCTGAGGTGGCTACATGCTTGAAGCTAAGGAACAAATGGTTGGAAATGAATATTGCTAGTCGCTATGACGTCTGACGTGTGAGGCACGTTTTCCTAAACTGTTCATGTTTCACATTAAACAATTACCAGCCACATCGACGTCGGTGGCGCAACCTAGAAAAGCAATACACAGTTGTCCGTCAGCGGTCTACGATGGAGTTTACCGTTGTTTACAGGCAACAGTTAGTTGTGTAGTGTCCGGAAAGCCGAACGAATGTACAGATAAACGTTTTGCAATTGTTAGGCATTTATCACCATGGATACAAGCTTATGAGTAAGTGGATCATTGAAGCCACAAAAGAGTTGGCCGAAGTTCTCGAAAACGAACTGTTCGAACAGTAGGAAGTGAGGATGTTATGTGATAGATTGAACAATAAGGACCGATGAATTTTGAGAAATGCACACTCCTAAGAGTACGGTGTATAGACTATTTGAGGAACAGCGGTTACACACCAGCCATAAAAAATATGTACAAACAATGGGGTCAAATGACTTTTTAATCCTGAATTTAGTTTTCTTAGCAGATTATGCAGCCCAGTATTTCGGTGCTGAACATCATAAGATTTGTTTTATAGACGGATGAAGTCTCTTACAATAGAGAATATCTGGAGTGATGAAAACCCGTACGCCATACACCCATTATATCACCAACAACGGTCCTCCAATAACTTTTGAGCTTGAAACGGGTAAGATAGATTAGTAGGCTCTTACTTATTGCCTTACTGTTTGAATATTACACGTTACCTTGTGTTCATTCGAGATGTGCTGCCCCAATTTTTGGAGGCTTTGGCTCTTCTTATCTGCTAGGGGATGTGGTTTCGAACCGACGATGCACCACCCCACTTCGATATTAATGATAGTAAGCATCTGAACAACAAACACCCTCATCCTCGGATTTGAAAAGAATGTGGTATCTTTTTTGTATGGTTGCAACGAGTCGACTCTTTTTAATTACTCTGTTCGCGAAGACTTGCGAAAATTAAGGAAATCACTGCACTAAGTTGTAATAAACTATTTCCGTGACGCTGTATGCAAATCGGCCTACTATGGACCAAACCACTGTTAGAATATCATCATTTGATAATTATTAATAAAAAAGTACGACGCTGGTCTAATATATTATTCTACTAAACGGTTTTCGTCTATGACGCCATCGTCGGGTACAAAGATAAATATGGATATACATTTCACAATCACGCATATTTATCTTGGTACCTAACGATGGTGTAACAGCCGAACACCCTTTTATAAAATAATAAATACTGTATAATATTACACAAGTGTCGTGCATTTTTTCAATTTTAACATATAAAATATTCCACCGAGAACCGACGGAAAAGTCAATTAATGCAATAATTTGCTAACTTCTGCAGTACAAGGATATTCACTTAATCAACCGCGCTCTGATGTACACCAAATACAACAGAGTAGGCTATCGAACTATGTAATGGGCTAGATGAACTGTCTAAATTTGGGAAAAGACAATTTCTCTTGATAATTTTGTAGTAACACTTCTAAATACAGACGAAATACATTGCTACACTTTGATTTTATCCATACTGGATGAGAGGTCGTGGTTGTGAATGTCAATGTTAAAAAATATATCGGCTCAACCACTTGTTTATAGTGTAAAACACTAAGATTGACGCGTTTCGGAAGTCAAGTTTCCATCATCAGAATAATAAAAAGTAAAAGAACCTGTTAAAACTCGCTAAAATGGAACATGCACCAGGCACAATAAAATTGATAATAAAATTAAAACATCGTGGCTACTTCCCTTGTTGCAGCCGTGTCTTCCAAGGTGCATCTCCACATAGTCGTCAAAATATAAAAAACTCTAAAATGGTGTCGCCTATGGTGTTCAACATCTAACCACATGGCTCTCTCCTCTATCGTCGTAAACCGCCCGTTCGTCTTCGTTGATACCACACACCACGCAGCCAAACACGACACTGAAACGCGAGTGAGCTCACGCGCCAGTAAACAAGGAAGTCACAGAGATGTCTATACAAACAGATAACGTATACATGTTCCAAGGGCCTCATGAAATGACGGTATCCTGCCAATTGCTAAAAATGTAGTTACTAACAGAAACCAATGAAATGTTTGAAAAAGTTCTTTGTATCACCAGTTAACTGTTCATTCAGTGCGTTCTGATTATCCACGCTATGTATCGTAATTTCCAGCTGTTCTAGTAGATCCAGCTTTTTGCCTTTGTCCTGTCTGTGTAAAATAACGAGATCCTGATCTATTCCCACCATGGGGTGTCCCGTTTCCCAAATATGCTACAGCTGACATTTCGAAATTATTAAGCCGGAAAGCATTGCTATGTTCTTTGTAACGTACTTTAAAGGACCTACCAGTTTGGCCTACATAGCTTGCCTTTCATGTGTTACACTGAATTTTATAGACCCCCAGCTCTCTCATTTTATCGCTTTCCTGCTGTAAATTATTTCTTAGTTTAAACCGCGGCGTATTATTGGTCTGAAAAGCGGTATCAACTTTAAAAGGTTTGAAAATGTTAGCCACTTTTTGCGAAATACCACCGAAGTATGGTATTGTGACTCTCGTAATATTATTTGCGGTATTCTTCCTTGCATTCGCGCTGTTTCTGTCGTATTAATTTATTGACAACGTTTTGGTGATATCCGTTAGCTCTGGCTAGTTGTTTCACGATGTTCAGCTCAGTCATTCTGTCTTCTTCATTCATAGGGACTCTAAAGGCTCTATCTATCAAAGATCTAAAAGCAGAAAGTTTCTGGCTATTAGGATGGCAGGAATTATTTTGTATCAACACATCAGTTGTGGTTGGTTTCCTTAATATGTTAAAAACATGCCTACCATTTTGTTTCTTAATACTTAGGTCGAGAAATTGCAGTTCACCATTTTTCTCTTCTTCCACAGTGAATTCAATTTTACCGTGTAACTCGTTAAAAAAATGGTTCAAATGGCTCTGAGCACTATGGGACTCAACTGCTGTGGTCATAAGTCCCCTAGAACTTAGAACTACTTAAACCTAACTAACCTAAGGACAGCACACAACACCCAGCCATCACGAGGCAGAGAAAATCCCTGACCCCGCCGGGAATCGAACCCGGGAACCCGGGCGTGGGAAGCGAGAACGCTACCGCACGACCACGAGATGCGGGCTAACTCGTTAAATTTATTTACTATTTCTGCAACTTCTTTTTCTTGTCCATCAATAAGAAGCAGCGTATCATCTACATAGCGTCTGTAATATACAACTTTATCCACGGGATGTTGCGGGTTAACGAGGAGTCTTTTTTCCAAATGATTTATAAAGATGTCTGCTATGGTTCCAGATATACTGGAACCCATAGCCAGTCCATCTTTTTGCATATAAAATTTATTGTTAAAAGAAAAATAATTATATTTCAGAACGAATTCTAACAGTTCGATGAATTCGACTATTTCTTGCTGAGACAGTGTTTTGAATTTAAGCAAATTTTCCTTGATGACCTTAACGGCCTAATTTACCTGCACATTCGCATAAAGGTTTTTAATCTCTAGAGATATCAGGCGGGCCGTGTCAGCGATAGGCTTATCCTTAATTTCATTTATCAAAGCTGAATTATTAGTGATTGAAAACTTCTTCTCGAACACGAAAGATTCTTTTAAAATTTTATCGTGCATTTTAGTAATTTTGCATAAAGGACTGTTTCTAGAATTCACAATTACTCTAGCAGGACAATTTTCCTTTTGTACCTTAAACTGGGATCTAAGTCGTGGAGCTTTCGGATTCATGACGGAGCAGCGTATTTTTTCTTTTTCTGTGAAGAGGAAGAAAGTCCTGCAACAAGGGAAGTAGCCACGATGTTTTAATTTTATTATCAATTTTATTGTGCCTGGTGCATGTTCCATTTTAGCGAGTTTTAACAGGTTCTTTTACTTTTTATTATTCTGATGATGGAAGCTTGACTTCCGAAACGCGTCAATCTTAGTGTTTTACACTATAAACAAGTGGTTGAGCCGATATATTTTTTAACATTTCTTTTGAGATAAAATGAGCATTCGAGGGCATTTCCGCAATCGTTTCCAGGAATTACTGTAAGACTTCTGACAACTGAGTAGGTGCGAGATAGGCGATTCAGGTAGGGTGATATTACTGCTTAACATTATAATCGGTTAAGAAGTTAAACAAGCACCTTTATTTCAGCATACAGCATAATCTCCGTAAGAATAATTTAGAATTGTGTTCTTCGGTTCACAAGCTTTAAGATGAATTAGTCTTATTGCCGCTTCTGTTAGCAACACACAACACAGAGGAAAAGGAATATAAATACGGGGCAACTTCGCAATGCAGGACATAGTTCTGCATTTAAAGTTGATTAAATCAATATTTTCTGTAACTTTATAGCAGCCATTTATGCCTCAGCTTGGCCTACAGAGAATGTTCATAACATTCCAGATTCGTAGCGTTCATGTAGCACCGGCTGATGTCTTGAAAATTCGTTTTTATACGTGCTTGAATGACGGCCTCGTCATACTGGATCTCTTGATAGACTGGCGAAGTAGTGAATTCGGCTAAACGGCTGGTAGCTAACGTCTCTTCTTAGCGCAGGAAGTCTCTCGTATGCCCATGCCGCTTATCTGCTGGCGAGAGAACCTCTTTACAAGCAATGCTCTCTGCACTCCACCTTAAACGACAACAAGCATTTCGTTTTGGCAATACTTGGTCACTCTATTCAAAATTTACAGCTTTTAAACTTACAGAACTTTTCAATACAATTACAAAAACTGCAAAAGCTGCCTTTGACTGCAATTTCGATACGCAAATTTATGTAGTTAAAGATAAAGTAGTATTAACCTTAAATACGCAAATATTGTGATTGCAAATGTTACTATTTTCGGATTAGGTACGGTCAAAGACTTTAGTGTGGATCTTGCTGGCCTACATCACGTGGACAGCTCACAGACACATGACCTCTGCGGACGAGCATTAGTGTACTGAAAAATGCCATTATCATAATGTCGTGTGAGAGGTAACCCATGAGGACTCAGGATGTCTGTGACACCTCGTTGTGCCGTCAGAGTTACCTCAGTCATTACCAGCCATGTCGTTAAATCATATGCGATGGCTCCTCACACCATGGTGCCAGCAGTGCAGCACTATGTCTACACGCAGCCGTTTATGTTGTGGTGTTAACAGGAGCCTAGCAGCCTAGCCCGACTGCTGTTAGTCTCTGACCAATGGTGAGTAATGACACAAAAAGTTTTAAGTAGTTCATTAATTGTTGTCGGATGGCAGCAAAAGGTGCGAAGGATTTACGATGTGTCTGATGCACAATGCGGCGATCCTCCCTCGTTGTGGCCAGACGTAGACTACTGAAACCTTGAAGAGAGTACGCTCGCGCTCACGTTCCCATGCAGTCCACAATCGGGCCACTGTCACATCCGAATACTCCACATATCTGGATGTGACCGATTCGACCAGTCGTCAAATGGAGACAAACAATGAGGCCCCTTTCAGACTCTACAACTCAGACCGAGAACGCTTTTGTAGTGATCACTCAATATCTGACGTTGTTCACAACCCTTACTTATCTTACCAAGCGCAGTAACAATACTAAATACACTACTGGCCATTAAAATTGCTACACCAAGAAGAAATGCAGATGATAAACGGGTATTCATTGGACAAATATTTTATACTAGAACTGACATGTGATTACATTTTCACGTAATTTGGGTGCATAGATCCTGAGGAATCAGTACCCAGAACAACCACCTCTGGCCGTAATAACGGCCTTGATATGCCTGGGCATGGAGTCAAACAGAGCCTGGATGGCGTGCACAGGTACAGCTGCCCATGCAGCTTCAACACGATACCACACTTCATCAAGAGTAGTGACTGGCGTATTGTGACGAGCCAGTTGCACAGCCACCATTGACCAGACATTTACAATTGGTGAGAGATCTGGAGAATGTGCTGGCCAGGGCAGCAGTCGAACATTTTCTGTATCCAGAAAGGCCCGAACAGGACCTGCAACATGCGGTCGTGCATTATCCTGCTGAAATGTAGGGTTTCGCAGGGATCGAGTGGAGGGTAGAGCCACGGGTCGTAACACATCTGAAATGTAACTTCCACTGCTCAAAGTGCCGTAATGCGAACAAGAGGTGACCGAGATGTGTAACCAATGGCACCCCATACCATGACGCCGGGTGATAAGCCTGTATGGCGATGACGAATACACGCTTCCAATGTGCATTCACCGCGAAGACGCCAAACACGGATGCGACCATCATGATGCTGTAAACAGAACCGGGATTCATCCAAAAAAATGACGTTTTGCCATTCGTGCACCCAGGTTCGTCGTTGAATACACCATCGCAGGCGCTCCTGTCTGTGATTCAGCGTCAAGGGTAACCGCAGCCATGGTCTCCGAGCTGATAGTCCATGCTGCTGCAAACGTCGTCGAACTGTTCGTACAGATGGTTGTTGTCTTGCAAACGTCCCCGTCTGTTGTCTCAGGGATCCGTTACAGCCATGCGGATAAGATGCCTGTCATCTCGACTGCTAGTGATACGAGGCCGTTGGGATCCAGAACGGCGTTCCGTATTACTCTGCTGAACCCACCTATTCCATATTCTGCTAACAGTCATTGGATCTCGACCAACGCGAGCAGCAATGTCGCGATACGATAAACCGCAATCGCGATAGGCTACAATCCGACCTTTATTAAAGTTGGAAACGTGATGGTACGCATATCTCCTCCTTACACGAGGCATCACAACAACGTTTCACCAGGCAACGCCGGTCAACTGCTGTTTGTGTATGAGAAATCGGTTGAAAACTTTCCTCATATCAGCACGTTGTAGGTGTCGCCACCAGCGCCAACATTGTGTAAATGCTCTGGAAAGCTAATCATTTGCATATCACAGCATCTTCTTCCTGTCGGTTAAATTTCGCGTCTGTAGGACGTCATCTTCGTAGTGTAGCAATTTTAATGGCCAATAGTGTTCAAAAAACACTAATGCACTGTCTATTTCTCACACAGTGTTATAACTCCAATCATTTACATACACATGGCTGGCGTGTACTTGTACGAGGTTACGTTGATATCCAAACATGTCTTCTGGGCGCTTCACTTTCTTTGTCCATACTTAAAGTTCCAGTTTCAATACTCAATACGAAGAGAACCACTGCTCAGAATGACATCAAATTTGAACAGCATATTACTGACGGAGGGGGAACGTCATGGAACAAAAAGAGGTCAAAGAAAATTTGGCCAATAAATGGCGCTGTAAGTGTCATAACATGCACACTGTAAGGGCACGAGTTTTTCCAGATTTTGTAGCCAAAGTGTGGAAATAAATAATTTCATTGAGTTGGAGTGAAATTTCGTACTAATTTTGAATATAAAACAAAAAGCTTTATTAGTAGAATTATGTGATTTTTGTTATCCAGGATAATCATTCAGAATATAAAGTCTTAATTATTATGTAAACAGATTTATTAGGTTCAAAAATGGTTCAAATGGCTCTGAGCACTATGGGACTTAACATCTGAGGTCATCAGTCCCCTAGAACTTAGAACTAATTAAACCAAACTAACCTAAGGATATCACACACATCCATGCCCGAGGCAGGATTCGAAACTGCGACCGTAGCAGTCCCGCGGTTCCGGACTGTAGCGCCTAGAACCGCTTGGCCACAACGGCTGGCATTTATTAGGTGACAAGTGCTATTTTGTGTATTTTACTATTTTTTGTATAAGGTGTTCTGCCTGGTCTCTGTGCCGTTACAAGAAAGGTGAAGACGTATTTGGAGTCTTGACGGGAAAAGTAGTCAAAGACGGCAAAGAGTCTTCTGCGCCAGCGACACTATCAAGGAATACCAATGACCATAAGTTTATACCAAGAATGTATACATTAATGTATTGAAAAATTTTTAATCGTTACACAGAAGGTCTCCTGTAACAAGATACTCACCATCTGACATGTGTTGTATTTAAAGGCGCGATAACAGCCTTAGAAGATCGGAATCGCCAAGTCCTGCTTTTTTGTAAAAAAAAAAAAAGTTATTCCACGGATAAGAAGAATATTTAACAAACTTCCTGGCAGATTAAAAGTGTGTGCCGGACCGAGATTCGAACTCGGGACCTTTGCCTTTCGCGGGCAATCTGCCAGGAAGTTTCATATCAGCGTACACTCCGCTGCAGAGTGAAAATATCATTCTTTAAACATCCCCCAGGCTGTGGCTACGCCATTCTCCGCAATATCCTTTCCTCCAGGAATGCTAGTTCTGCAAGGTTCGCAGGAGAGCTTCTGTGGAGTTTGGAAGGTATGAGACGAGGTACTGGCAGAATTGAAGCTGTGAGGGCGGGTCGTGAGTCGTGCTTGGGTAGCTCAGATGGTAGAGCACTTGCCCTCGAAAGGTAAAGGTCCCGAATTCGAGTCTCGGTCCGGCACACAGTTTAATCTGCCAGGAAGTTTCATATCAGCGCACACTCCGCTGCAGGGTGAAAATCTCATTCTGGAATACTTAACAAGTTGGAGGTTTGCAGACTACTCCGAGCTGAAGATCACAACTAGGTAACTTAAAATATAAACGAACTCTCGCATCACCAACAGACGTGCGGAGGGATCGTACACTGAACGGTGATTGAGCGCCAGTAGCCATGCATAATTTCCGCACACCCAAGGGTATGAAAAAGGCATTTGTCCGATGTCTGCTAAGGTATGGGGAAAATGATTACAAAATTCAAAAAGACAGGTTCTTTTGAAGTGCATTGTGGCTGAGGGAGGAAAGCAGTTGATCCGACGTCTGTCCAAGATGCGACGACAGCACGGCTGGAGGAGTCGAACGGTGGTATGTAAACACGCAGTGTGCGGAGAATTGCCCGAATTTTGGACGTGCTTGAGAGCAAGATGCATAAAATCTTCCAAAACATCCTGCACTACTATCCATACAAAATCACTCATGTTCAGGGGTTGCTTCCTGCTGACAAGCCAGAGAGGCAAACTTTCGCTCTGGAATTTCTTGTTCATATAGAGGTGGACAATGAATGCCCACGGAACATTCTCTGCACAGACGAAGCCCATTTTCATCTCCAAGAACACGTCCATACACACAAATGCAGAATATGGGCAACTGAAAATCAGCACGCACTTCAGAATGTACTACTTCATTCTGCAGTATGTATGGTGTAATGTGCAATTCATACCACAACCGTCGTATTGCGATTCATCTGTCATTTGTAGCCGACCCTGTTTACATTATATTTTTTCTAATTCCATGGCGTTTCCCCCTGCGTCAATGATATGCTGTTCAAATTTGACGGGATTCTAATTAGTGGTTCTCTTGCTACAGTGGTTTGAAACTGCAACTTTAAGTATGGACACCCTATGTATAGCACATTACATGTACTTATAAATAGGAGGAATGTCAGTCAAAGCTTGCAGTTTTTCTCCTCGTGAGTTTTTACACTTCTGGCCATTAAAATTGCTACACCACGAAGATGACGTGCTACAGACGCGAAATTTAACCGACAGGAAGAAGATGCTGTGATATGCAAAAGATTAGCTTTTCAGAGCATTCACACAAGGTTGGCGCCGGTGGTGACACCTACAACGTGCTGACATGAGGAAAGTTTTCAACCGATTTCTCATACACAAACAGCAGTTGATCGGCATTGCCTGGTGAAACGTTGTTGTGGTGCCTCGTGTAAGGAGGAGAAATGCGTACCATCACGTTTCAGACGGTCGGGTTGTGGCCTATCGCGATTGCGGTTTATCGTATCGCGACATTGCTGCTCGCGTTGGTCGAGATCCAATGACTGTTAGCAGAATATGTATTCGGTGGGTTCAGGAGGGTAATACGGAACGCCGTGCTGGATCCCAACGGCCTTGTATCACTAGCAGTCAAGATGACAGGCATCTTATCCGCATGGCTGTAACGGATCGTGCAGCCACGCCTCGATCCCTGTGTCAACAGATGGGGACGTTTGCAAGACAACAACCATCTGCACGAACAGTTCGACGACTTTTGCAGCAGCGTGGACTATCAGCTCGGAGATAATGGTTGCGGTTACCCTTGACGCTGCATCACAGACAGTAGCGCCTGCGATAGCGTACTCAACGATGAACCTGGGTGCACGAATGGCAAAACGTCAGTTTTTCGGATGAATCCAGGTTCTGTTTAATCATGATGGTCGCATCCGTGTTTGGTGACATCGCGGTGAACGCACATTGGAAGCGTGTATTCGTCATCGCCATACTGGCATATCACCCGGCGTGATGGTAGGGGGTGTCATTGGTTACACGTCTCGGTTACCTCTTGTTCGCATTGACGGCACTTTGAACAGTGGACGTTAGATTTCAGATGTGTTACGACCCGTGGTTCTACCCTTCATTCGATCCCTGCGAAACCCTACATTTCAGCAGGATAATGCCCGACCGCAAGTTGCAGGTCCTGTACGGGCCTTTCTGGATACAGAAAATGTTCGACTGCCGCCCTGGCCGGTATATTCTCCAGATCTCTCACGAACTGAAAACGTCTGGTCAATGGTGGCCGAGCAATGCCTCGTCACAATACGCCAGTCACTACTCTTGATGAACTGTGGTATCGTGTTGAAGCTGCATGGGCAGCTGTACCCGTACACGCCGTCCAAGCTCTGTTTGACTCAATGCCCAGGCGTATCAAGGCCGTTATTACGGCCAGAGATGGTTGTTCTGGGTACTGATTTCTCAGGATCTATGCACCCAAATTGCGTGAAAATGTGATCACATGTCAGTTCTAGTATAATAAGTTTGTCCAATGAATACCCGTTTATCATCTGCATTTCTTCTTGGTGTAGAAATTTTAATGCCCAATGGTGTATGTGTGCTCGATAATCATGCTTTAAGTGTGAAGGGTTAGTTATTCTTCACGACCCTGCCCTCGTAACTGACACTTGATTCTGCATTGTGCGTCACTAATTACGCGTGCTTGGCGCTTGTGGGGAGGCGGGAGGGTGGTTTCAAACGTGGCGCCGGCCTCTCGCGCCACCCGATGTCATTGGTTTTGTGACGGCTCCCTAACCCAAGGTCCTCGGCGGTACCTGTGGGGCAGCCACCACAAATTGTATAAAGCGTGGGTAGTGACCAGGATGTAGCTATGTCTGTTGGCCGAAAAATAATTAATGACAAGAATTGCGCCAGCTAGAATGAAGAGATAACTTATCTTTATTTCTGACGAAACGTGCACCAGCAAATCAAGTCCAAGTAATATCCAAGAGTAATCCGTGTACTGAGCCTAGTCGAATACAATAGCAAATGTCACATTGCAATGGCTCCGCTATAAACTCCACGAAAGGCTAGCAGTAGACAATCGACAAGAGACTATACGTCTCAGGGCCAGCGCTCCTCCTTATATGCAAAAGGCAGAGGGCGCTGCGGACCCGAGCTCAGCCATGGCGCGACCTCTTCCGTCGGCGGCAACGCCCTGAAACGCCGACGGCCGCCACTGGAACTGTGGCCAGCGATGGCACGGTCAGGGCGCGCGTGCGCGAGTTGGTTGGTTGGTTGGGTCCAAGGATACAACAACTGGAGCATAGGGTATGTATATCTACGGAGTGAGCATAGTCTACTGGGCATATTCTCAAGATCAAACCCGACCAGTCACGTGATTTTGTGAATGACGCTGCTTGACTACAGTTTGCGATAATAGAGGAACTTGAATAATACACGTGTTCACCTTGCTTGATATATGTTTCTGCACGTTTGAGTTTCAGTAACACATTGTGTACCGTGATTCGTCATTCCACGCAACGTTTTTTCACTGTTCAATCGTCCAATGTTTACGCTCCTTATACCAAGTGAGGCGTCGTTTGGCATTTACCAGCTTGATGTGTGGCTTATGCGCAGCCTTTCGACCATGAAATCCAAGTTATCTCAACTCTCGCCTAGCTGTCATAGTACTTGCAGTGGATCCTGATGCAGTTTGGAATTCCTGTGTCATTACGACCCTCTTCGACTGTCGGCGGTCTCTGCCAGTCAATAGTCGGCCTGTACGTTTTTGTGCTCTACGTGTCCCTTCACGTTTCTACTTCACTATCACATCGGAAACAGTGGACCCAGGGATGTTTAGGAGTCTGGAAATCACGCGTACAGACGTATGACACAAGTGACACCCAATCACCTGACCACATTGGAAGTCCGTGAGTTCCGTGGAGCGCCCCATTCTGCTCTCTAACGATGTCTAATGACTACTGATATGGAGTACCCGGCAGTAGGTGGCAGCACAATGCACCTAATATGAAAAACGTATGGTTTTGGGGGTGTCCGGATACTTTTGATCACATAGTGTACACCTGGAGCTACGGTCTGGGGTGCGATTTCGTATGACAGCAGTAGAACTCTCGTGGTTATCCCATCACCCTGACTGCAAATTTGTACGTCAGTCTGGTGATTCAGCCTGTTGTGTTGCCATTCATGAACAGTATTTTAGTGGGTGTTTTCAACAGGACAACCCTCGCCCGCATACCGCTGCTAAAACTCAACATGCCGTGCAGAGTGTCGACATGTTGCCTTGGCCTTCTCGCTCACCAGCTGTGTCTCCAATCGAGCACGTGTGGGACATCATCGGACGACAATTCCAGCGTGATCCACAACTAGCATTAACCGTTCCTGTACTGACCGACCAAATGCAACAGGCATGGAACGCAATCCCGAAAACTGATATCCGGAACTTGTGCGACACAACGCATGGACTTTTGTATGTTTTCAGTCAACATTCTGGCGGTTACACCAGCATTTCGCATTTGCGTTGGCTTTTCTCCTGCTTACATCAATCTGTGATCTTCAAAGTTAACCACTTAAATATACAGGGTGATTCAAAAAGAATACCACAACTTTAGGAATTTAAAACTCTGCAACGACAAAAGGCAGAGCTAAGCACTATCTGTCGGCGAATTAAGGGAGCTATAAAGTTTCATTTAGTTGTACATTTGTTCGCTTGAGGCGCTGTTGACTAGGCGTCAGCGTCAGTTGATGCTAAGATGGCGACTGCTCAACAGAAAGCTTTTTGTGTTATTGAGTGCGGCAGAAGTGAATCGACGACAGTTGTTCAGCGTGCATTTCGAACGAAGTATGGTGTTAAACCTCCTGATAGGTGGTGTATTAAACGTTGGTATAAACAGTTTACAGAGAATGGGTGTTTGTGCAAAGGGAAAAGTTCTGGACGGCCGAGAACGAGTGATGAAAATGTAGCACGCATCCAGCAAGCATTTGTTCGCAGCCCAGGAAAATCGACTCGCAGAGCTAGCAGAGAGCTGCAAATTCCACAATCAACTGTATGGAGAGTCCTACGAAAAAGGTTAGTTATGAAACCTGAACGTCAACTACCCGAGGCGATGGATCGGCCGCCAGGCAGCCCGTGACAGAGCACTTCATCACTGGCCTCCAAGAAGCCCTGATCTTACCCCCTGCGATTTTTTCTTATGGGGGTATGTTAAGGATATGGTGTTTCGGCCACCTCTCCCAGCCACCATTGATGATTTGAAACGAGAAATAACAGCAGCTATCCAAACTGTTACGCCTGATATGCTACAGAGAGTGTGGAACGAGTTGGAGTATCGGGTTGATATTGCTCGTGTGTCTGGAGGGGGCCATATTGAACATCTCTGAACTTGTTTTTGAGTGAAAAAAAAACCTTTTTAAATACTCTTTGTAATGATGTATAACAGAAGGTTATATTATGTTTCTTTCATTAAATACACATTTTTAAAGTTGTGGTATTCTTTTTGAATCACCCTGTATTACCTAGACGAATTTATTCCCAAAATGTCATTACACTACATTACTTATTTCTTGCTGCTGGGATTTTTTTTCAGTGTATGTCTTCCACATGAATGAAGATAGATATATAGGGTAGACTTTAACTTACTCATCCGGACTAAAAATTTTACCTTGTCGCCAGTTGTAAGTTGATGGTTCATATGGTTGCTGTCCGCCTCGATAGCTGAGTGGTCGGCGAGACGGAATGCCGTACTAAGGAGCCCCGGTTCGATTCTCGGCTGGGTCGCAGATTTTCTCTGCTCAGGGATTGGGTGTTGTGTCTTCATTATCATCATCATCATCTCATCCTCATCGACGCTCAAGTCGCCGAAGTGGCGTCAATTAAAAAGACTTGCACCAGACGACCGGTCTACCCGACAGGAGGCCCTAGCGACATGAGACTTCATTTCATTTCATATGGTTGCTTGTAGTCGTCGTCGTGGTGCAGTAGCGCACTCGCTCAATTGTTACAGAATCATGTATCCCGCTGTAGTGGGTATCTGAATTTTCCCACAACTGCGAGAACATGACGAAAATTGCATTTTGCTACAGTACTGAGCACTATCGCAGTGGCACCCGGATTTCTTAACAATGAACTGCCTCAGCGAATGTCAGTGGCCCACAGATTTCGCGTTGCGCCATCGGGCTCCTTTTTATGAGGCTTTGTGGAAGACTCGTCTGTGTGCGGCCAGTTCCAAAATCTTTGGGTGAGCAGTGGCGGTGCACAGCAACACCAGTGAATGCAGTAACTACAGACATGCTCGTGAAATTATTGGATGTTTGTCTTGCATCAGGTGAAGGGCATATTGAACATTTGTGGGTGGTAAATGAAATTACTGATCATATATGTAATTGTAAAAAATATCTGAACGTTGTATGTACACGCGTGTGAAATGTAACCTGTTGTAAAACCGGAAGTTTGTTTGAAAATAAAAAGACTGTAGTCCTATGCGTAACTTATGGTGTAACATATGTTTCTATCTGCATTCACGACACAGTCTCGTGAAATCAGATGAACATTTTTGAAACACACTGTATTTGGCTACATTTCTCGTACACCCTCTCTCCAGTCAACAATCCTGTGGTCATTCGCATCGCTCTTCTTTGTATATTATCCGCTGAATAGTATCCAGACACCTTTTAGTCAAAGTTTATATACGGTATGTCCACCCTTTCCCTTCGTGGCGGTTTCCATTCTGCTGAGGACAGGTCCGACGAGGTTTTAAATGTCTGTGGAGGAGTCGCAGCCTATTCTTCCTCAAGAGCCGAAACGAAAGAAGGTAATAATGATGGACGCTGGAGTCTGGGACGAAGTCGCCGTTCAAACTCATCCCAGAGGCGTTCCATTGGATTCAGCTCGCGACTCTGGCCGGATCAATACATTTCTAGAATGTTACTGTTAAAAAAAAACGTTAGCTCACAGATATTACTTTATTACAAAAACCATTCTCATACCGTAACACCTCCTACACGCTTCACTATTGGCACTATATATGATGGCAAGGAACATTTTCCAGGAATTCGCCAAACTCAAATCCATTTGTCGGATTGCCGATACAGCGTGATTCTTCTCTACAGATCCCTCGTTTCCAGTCATCCACTTTCCACTCTTTACACCACCTCAAACGTCGCTTAGCATTGACTGCAGAAATGTGTGGTTTGTGAGGAGCTGCTCGACCATTGTACCCCATTGTTTTTCATTCCTGACGCACGGTCACTCGACTGTTGGTAGCATTTTGGATATCATGAGTGATTCCTGCATGCGATATTTTTGCAGCCACCCTCGGCAATGCTCCAGGGTTCCTGTCCGTCAGGTGTTGGTTTGGCTGTGGCTTTTTCTTCGCGTTTCCACTACACAATCACATCGCCAACAGTCAACTTGGGCGGCTTTAGAAAGACTGAAATATCCCTGATGGATTTGTCACTCGGGTGACATGCAATGACTAGCCGACGTTCGATGTTACTGATCTCTCCTGGTCTACCAACTCTGATGTTACTGCTTCTCTACTGACAACACGACGCTCCCCGCCTTACGCAACATCCAGTGACCAATTCCGGATTACATAGGGGTGTCCTGATATTTTTGATCCGATAGTGTATTCGCTCGATGTCTCCTATTAGTCCGACCTGACATGTGTTCCATACACTTGGGCAGTACTGAAATGTGATCTGTACAACTGGTCTGTGTACACGCTATTTTGTACACGGACTGCAGTTTCCTAGTCCCTTACAAATAAATCATAGCCTGTCACTTGCTTTACTTGCAACTGAGACCAGGAGGTCGTTCATATCTACAAATCAAAAAAAGTTTTGCATCACCCCGGTTCCCAGAACTCCTGAAGATAGACGTTGACTGTGGATATTGTATCACAGACACAGTCCCTTTGACTGCTCAGAGATGTCACCAAACCCTCCCAAAGATGTAAACAACCATGCATGAGCTGCGCCTATTAGACGGACGGAGTCCGACAGCCTATCAGTTCCAGTCACTCCACCAGGAAGGAGGTACACGGCTCGTGTTGTCTGTAGTTCAACCATGCCTAGACGGTCGATACCGCGGTTCCATCTCGTACGCATTGTTACTTTGTGCCAGGAAGGACTGTCAACAAGGTAAGTGTCCAGGCGTCTTGGTGTGCACCAAACCGATGTTTTTCGGACATAGAGGAGATACAGAGAGACAGGAAGTGTCTATGAGATGCCTCGCTCAGGCCGCCCAAGGGCCACTACTGCAGTGGATAACAACTACCTACGGATTATGGCTCCGAGGAACCCTGACAGCAACGCCACCATGTTGAATAATGCTTTTCGTGCACCCACAGAACGTTGTGTTACGACTGAAACTGTGCGCAATAGGCTGCATGATGCGTAACTTCACTCTTGACGTCCATGGCGATCGTTTTTGCAACCGCGACACCACGCAGCGCGTTACAGATGGGTCCACCAACATGCCGAATGGACCTCTCAGGATTGGCATCACGTCTCTTCACCGATAAGTGTCGTATATGCCTTCAACCAGACAGCCATCGGAGACCTGTTTGGAGGCAACCCGGTTAGGTTGAACGCCTTAGACATACTGTCCAGCAAGAGCAGCAAGGTGGAGGTTCCCTGCTGTTTCGGGGTGGCATTATGTGGGGCCGACGTACACCGCTGGTGGTCATGGAAGGCGCCGTAACGGCTGTACGATACGTGAATGCCAATCTCCGACCGATATTGCAACCATATCTGCCCCATATTGGCGAGACATTCGTCTTCATGGACGACAATTTGCGCCCTCATCGTGCACATCTTGTGAATGACTTCCTTCAGGATAACGACATCGCTCGACTAGAGTGGCCAGCATGTTCTGCAGACATGAACCCTATCGAATATGCCTGGGATAGATTAAAAAGGGCTGTTTATGGACGACGTGACCCACCAACCACACTGAGAGATCTACGCCGAATCGCCGTTGAGGAGTGGGACAATCTGGACCAACAGTACCTTGATGAACTTGTGGATAGTATGCCACGACGAATACAGGTATGCATCAATGCAAGAGGACGTGTATAGCATCCGGGACCACCACCTCTGAAGGTCTCGCTGTATGGTGGTACAACACGCATTGTGTGGTTTTCATGAGCAATAGAAAGGGCGGAAATTATGTTTCTGTTGATCTCTATTCCAATTTTCTGTGCAGGTTCCGAAACTCTCGGAACCGAGGTGATGTAAAACTTTTTTTGATGTGTGTATTTCATGTTATTAATGTCCTACATTATCGCTTTTGATGAAAAGTTTTACTGCCCAATGACGCAACTGAGTGTCGAAAAAGAGCGTACAGTGTTATCCTATGACAAATCGTTACTTACTGAAATATTTGTTTTTAGTGTCCCACCGCTTGCACATATTTGTAAAAAATCAAGTTTCCTACCCTCAGCTGCTATAAAAATATTTATTATTGCTACCAGTTTCGATTTTTAGTAATCGTCATCAGGCACAAGACTTTTTTGAATACACATTACAGCATCTGAGTGAATATATAAATGACGTCCCCTCTCTCTCTGTATAACGCTAAAAACATCAGCTGTATCAATAGAACGCATTGTATTGACATCTGAGCATTATTCAGACGTTTTCATATGACGGTATGGTAGTACACTGCATCCAACATCCGGGAACTCGTAAATTGGTCGAATAACATCGCCCTTAGACGTTTGAACCACGAGAGAGCTACATGACTTTCGACAAGTTGCTTATTAATGCGCGCGGAATTTGTTTTTAAGAACTTGTAGACCACCGACACTGTGGCGCCTGAGAAGCCCGATGACTGCTTGACGGTTATAAAGTGCGCTACGCGATTGGCTTCCCGATGACGTGGTAGTGATGAAAAGCGCTGCGGTTCCTTTGCTTGCTCATCATGGTAACAATAGCACTGAGACGCCAATACCCTGTGAGAAGACACCACGATCGCGGAGCTCGCTGGAGTCAATTCGCTAAAGCTCGAAGAGAGTTGTCTTTAATTCATATGGTTTTCATTGTACTTGGTTTTGTGAGGGAAAGTCCTTTTGTTTATTGTTTTTCATTCCGCAGTCGGCGCGGGATAGCTAATCATTGCTGTTCAGGCATGTATATTTTACATATAAGAAACCTGGAAATGAAAAACTGATAGAATGGAAATATTATCAATTACATTCTCTCAAACTAATCCTGACGTGGCGATGAATGACTGCGACAGCGATGGAGTTGATGTTGTATAAGGCTGCAGACTCTTTCAACGAATTTCGCTGATGAAATCTCCGCCGGCCTAGGCGCTACAGTCCGGAAGCGCGTGACCGCTACGGTCGCAGGTTCGAATCCTGCTTCGGGCATGGATGTGTGTGATGTCCTTAGGTTAGTTAGGTTTAAGTAGTTCTAAGTTCTAGGGGACTGATGACATCAGAAGTTAAGTCCCACAGTGCTCAGAGCCATTTGAACCATTTTTGATGAAATCTTCTTGCTTTATTAACTGAATGACAGTGTAGTCCAGAAACATCGTTTCAACGAGCGTGTTGCTGGTCATCCTCAGATGAAGTATGGGCTCGCTGTGAGATTTTTTGGGAGGGTATCCTTGGCTCCAGTTCTTCTGAGCTGTTCTTTCAGACGTTCTCGTTGATTAAGTTGTAGTGGCTATTCGTCTGATGGACTTTTTGTTGTCGATCTGTAACACACGAGAAAAATTACGTTCGTAGGTCGGAAGAAACAACGTTATTGCACAAGGAGGTTGGGCACCTAGCGTCGCTGTACTTTCTTCGACACTGTGATGTAGCGTCTTTGACTTGTTACGAGCAACTAAAGCTGTTCATGTGTTTCCGCTCATGGTTCACACGTCCTATGCAGGAATGATATCGAATCTCAACATTTCGTGGAAACTCCCTTCTGGTTTATAGCCGCTTTCAAATGCTCTTGCGTGTTACAAATGGTTTCTTGCAGCCCAATTCGTTGCCATTGTTCCTTCATCTGCTTTTCTGCTTGTTTCGAGTTGATTGTAATCCTCCTGAAATTTCTATCGAGTTCGTCTCATAAATTCTCAATGGCATTAACGACTCATGACTGAGGATGGGTCTGAATAACTTACGAGAATTATAAAGAATCCATTATCTTAAAATTTATTACGTGTGTTGCGGTTCATTATGGCGAATAAATTTGAATATAGACCTGATTCCCAACTTTTCTGCACTCTTACGCCAACTTTGTTTCAGGATATTGTGAGACATTCCTTCTTGTTTAATGTGTTATCAATGAAAGTAATCTCTGCTACACCAGATGATGAAATTAGCCCCATAATCTGCCCACCCAATCCCACCCCCCGCCCTCCACCGCCACGTTTTATAGTAGCTTGCAAATGTTTTGCCTGAAGTTCATCATTTGGCTTTCTCCTCTTTCCTCTGTTGGAAACACGTAGAATTCGCTCTCATGAAGAAATATTACATTATTCCATCAATTTGAACATTTGTTGACGTGATCCCATGTGAAGAAAAGCTTCCTGCCTCGGCTCACTTCGCTCACGTACATTTTTCCTTAAAATCAAACAATGCAAACTGCATCTAGGAATATATTTTAACTGTGTCTGTCTGCAACTTAACTTGTCAAACTTTCCCTACAATTTCTCCTTGTTACTCTTCCATAGTACCCTCTCTCTCCGGTAATCTTCCAGACAGTTGATTCACTTACTTACTCACCACATTCTTCCGGCGGTTGGACTGCAGTTTTAGGTACACTTAATCGCTGTTTGTACTTTATCTGTTTTATACTGAGTGACTTTCGCTTTCATTTAGCGTCATCCTCTGCCGTTTTTGAAGGCCATTCTATGCAGCCGTGCCCCTCAGATCGTCTTATAATATCCCGAACTATACTTTATTCAGATTCACTGTCTCTGGGATTGCACATCGTCGCACAGGGAAAGAGTTTTTCAGTTGGCCTCCGGGAGCTAACGGGCAGTTTAGACAGGCAAAAAATACATAACTGACAAACACTGGAAATACACTCCTGGAAATTGAAATAAGAACACCGTGAATTCATTGTCCCAGGAAGGGGAAACTTTATTGACACATTCCTGGGGTCAGATACATCACATGATCACACTGACAGAACCACAGGCACATAGACACAGGCAACAGAGCATGCACAATGTCGGCACTAGTACAGTGTATATCCACCTTTCGCAGCAATGCAGGCTGCTATTCTCCCATGGAGACGATCGTAGAGATGCTGGATGTAGTCCTGTGGAACGGCTTGCCATGCCATTTCCACCTGGCGCCCCAGTTGGACCAGCGTTCGTGCTGGACGTGCAGACCGCGTGAGACGACGCTTCATCCAGTCCCAAACATGCTCAATGGGGGACAGATCCGGAGATCTTGCTGGCCAGGGTAGTTGACTTACACCTTCTAGAGCACGTTGGGTGGCACGGGATACATGCGGACGTGCATTGTCCTGTTGGAACAGCAAGTTCCCTTGCCGGTCTAGGAATGGTAGAACGATGGGTTCGATGACGGTTTGGATGTACCGTGCACTATTCAGTGTCCCCTCGACGATCACCAGTGGTGTACGGCCAGTGTAGGAGATCGCTCCCCACACCATGATGCCGGGTGTTGGCCCTGTGTGCCTCGGTCGTATGCAGTCCTGATTGTGGCGCTCACCTGCACGGCGCCAAACACGCATACGACCATCATTGGCACCAAGGCAGAAGCGACTCTCATCGCTGAAGACGACACGTCTCCATTCGTCCCTCCATTCACGCCTGTCGCGACACCACTGGAGGCGGGCTGCACGATGTTGGGGCGTGAGTGGAAGACGGCCTAACGGTGTGCGGGACCGTAGCCCAGCTTCATGGAGACGGTTGCGAATGGTCCTCGCCGATACCCCAGGAGCAACAGTGTCCCTAATTTGCTGGGAAGTGGCGGTGCGGTCCCCTAGGCACTGCGTAGGATCCTACGGTCTTGGCGTGCATCCGTGCGTCGCTGCGGTCCGGTCCCAGGTCGACGGGCACGTGCACCTTCCGCCGACCACTGGCGACAACATCGATGTACTGTGGAGACCTCACGCCCCACGTGTTGAGAAATTCGGCGGTACGTCCACCCGGCCTCACGCATGCCCACTATACGCCCTCGCTCAAAGTCCGTCAACTGCACATACGGTTCACGTCCACGCTGTCGCGGCATGCTACCAGTGTTAAAGACTGCGATGGAGCTCCGTATGCCACGGTAAACTGGCTGACACTGACGGCAGCGGTGCACAAATGCTGCGCAGCTAGCGCCATTCGACGGCCAACACCGCGGTTCCTGGTGTGTCCGCTGTGCCGTGCGTGTGATCATTGCTTGTACAGCCCTCTCGCAGTGTCCGGTGCAAGTATGGTGGGTCTGACACACCGGTGTCAATGTGTTCTTTTTTCCATTTCCAGGAGTGTAAATTGATGACACCATACGAGAGCATACAGGTACAAGTTTAGTAAAGGGTTTTGGAAGTCTGCTGTTGATTGACATGCACGTGAAATAGTGAACAGCAGGTTTTGGTAATTTAAAGGAAAAGATGGAAGAAATATTAAAGATAAACAAATGTAATTAAATATATTAGTACCGGTTTAATAAACTTGGTTGGCATGTCGTGTAAAATTTTAAGGACTAGTTTAACATAGCTAATTGTTCTGGTACAACAGTTTTAAGGAATGAAGCTAAATGAGTTACGTAAATAGAGCCATGCGTTAAGCGTTCATCAGATTCGAAAGTAAAATTCTACCTACTGACTTGACAGAGAATCCTAAGAACTTTTTGGTCTTACGTTAAATCAGTAAAAGGATCGAATCAGTCTTTCCAGAAATTCTTTTGACCATAATGGCAATGACAGGGAGGACGCTACAGAAAAGGCTGAAATACTAAACGTTTTTTTCCAAAATTGTTTCACAGAAGGCCTCACATAGTGTCTCTTTTAAATCGTTGCACGAACGAAAATGGCTGATATCGAAATTAGTGACCATGCGAAGGAAAATCAACTAAAATTGCTCAACGGAGCACTGGACCTGACAGAATACCAATACGATTTTACACGATGCGAAAGAACTTGCCCCTCCTGTAGCATCAGTGTACCGAAGGTCTCTGGAGGAGCGAAGTGTTTCTGATGATCGGAAAGAAGAACAGGACATTGCCGTCCTCAAGAAGGGTCGTCGAACAGTGACACAGATGTAGCAGAATTTTAGAAAATGTTTTCTGGAGACCGAAAATATGCCCTGTAGGAATCAACATGTGTTCCGAAAACAATGATCGTGTGAAACTCAAGTTCGCTCTGTTAGTCCACGAGACCCAGAAGATGGTAGGTACCGGCGTCTAGATAGATGCCATGTTCCTTGACTTCTGTTCAAGGCATTCGATATAGTTCCGCACTACCGCCTAATGAACAAAATACGGGCGTATGGTTGGTTTCACGTAAAGGGACCAAACTACAGGGTCATCAGTCCCTTTTTCCTAAGCAAACTAGGCTCAAGGTAAAGGAACACCCAAAGTACGTCTGGGAAAGTAAAAGGGGGAAAAAGAGGGAATGGGGTACCGCACCTAAAGAGAAAACGAAAGGAACGAACAAATAACGGGGAAAACTTACACCACGAGGAAAAGTAGACGGATATCAGCTCAACTTTATGATTGGACTGAAGGGTTTCTTGCAAACAAAACGCAGCATGTCATTCCCAGACGTAAAAGTGACTTCGGGCGGAGTTTTATAGGTCTATTACTTTTCACAATATATATAAATGAGATAGTAGGTAACATCGGAAATTCCATGGCCGTTCAGTCGCAAAGCTAGAAAAATGTGGTGGAATTCAGGAAGACCTTCAGAGGATCGACTCTTGGTGCAGGGATTGGTAATTGACCCTCAACATAAACAAATGTTCCGAGAGCGAAAGTTCCTAGAAGAGCCAACAAATATAATGCTTCCTCCTATGTATGAAGATAAAATTCGAGAGATTCGAGCCCACATGATGGCTTACTTCCAACAGTTCTTCCTGCGAATTATTCGCGACTGTAACAGGAAATGGGAAAAATTGACAGTGGTACACAAAGTACCCTCCGTCACACACCGCAAGGTGGCTCGCTGGGTATATACGAAAATGCAGATGTGAAAGAATAAGAATAATAGGCACAAATGTTCGGTATCTTAACTGAAATGACTACACAGATACACTGTGTTTCCGAACCAGCGTGCAAAAATGTAACCGGACATAGAGAGTGCTCCACTAAACAATTTAAGGTAGGGAACCTGGGGTCGGAGAAGCCAGTTTAAGAAGATATGGAAGTAAACTTGTCTACCGCTTTGTCTAGTATTACTGTTTTCCAGCTTATTTGCAACTAACATGCATACAAGTTTACACATAATGTGCTGTTTATTTACATGTACATTCTTCATTTCCTGCAACAAAACAAGAAAGACGAGCCTGATTACTAGGAAGTCATGATGCAGGTTTTGTTTACTTTATGTGTCATAAGGTAACTCTGTTGTATCGTATTTACATGGTCCCATGACAAAATGTGCTCTAAATCAACGACAGACCCATTCATTACTCAGTGCTATTCAGAGACGTACAGTGCAATACGATGGAACAGTACCGGTACAGTTTCGCAGCACTCACTGACATGCACCTTGTGTGTGGGGAAGTACTTGCAATGCTCTCGCAGCTGAAAGGCTGTATACGGAACGTTTTCGTAACAGGAATCGTCCGTCGCAACGAGTGTTCATTTCTCTCGATAGAGGAATGCGGGAGATGGGTTCACTAGAAAGAAGAAACGAGGTAACTGACAACATGGTGACCACTCGCTCACCCGATTTTGAAGACGAGATGCTGTAACGTGTTGAAGTACTCGTTGTATTGTAAGTGAAATGGGCGCTGCACATACTAGCGAGCGGCGAACACTTCACGAACAGCAATTACACCTACATCGCCCATTGCTCGTGACTGACTTTGCGCCAAGGGTTGCAATGTGTCAGTGGTTGCTCGAGCAATGGACTGATAGACCAGATACCCTCCAGATCGTGCTACTTACTGACGAGGCCTCGTTTGATCGTGATCGTATTTCGAATAGCAGGAACAGCCATGTATGGGAAGAGGAAAACCTCACGCTCTAGTAGAGTCACACCACAAAACACGTTTGGCACTGAATATCTGGTTCAAATGGTTCAAATGGCTCTGAGCACTATGGGACTCAACTGCTGTGGTCATAAGTCCCCTAGAACTTGGAACTATTTAAACCTAACTAGCCTAAGGACATCACACACATCCATGCCCGAGGCAGGATTCGAACCTGCGACCGTAGCGGTCGCGCGGTTCCAGACTGTAGCGCCTAGAACCGCTCGGCCACTTCGGCCGGCGTGAATATCTGGGCCTGCGTTGTAGGCGCTAACCTCATTGGGCCATATCTTCTACCTGGCCGTCTGAATGGCCACCTTTACTTGAGGTTCCAGCAAAGAGTTCTATTTGAGTTGTTGGAGAACGTACCCTTGGCTGTTCGTGAGAGAATGTGGATACAACATGACGGTGCACCGCCTCACTTCAGTGGGGATACCCGCAATCGCCTCAATGCCTTATTTCCTGGTCGCTGGATTGGAAGGGGGGGGGGGGGGTTTCTATTTCATGGCCTGCGAGGTTACATGTCCTGAATACCCTTGATTATTTCCTATGGGGATATCTAAAGTCACTTGTATACGAGACCTCGTTGGATATGGAGATGGAATTAGTTGCCAGAATTGTAGCTGCCTGTGATGTGATTCGAAACACACAAGGGATATTTGTAAGGCTGCGTCAGAATCTTATTCGCCTATGTCATGATTGCATTGATGTTGTTGGCCGTCAGTTTCAGCACATTTTGTAAGATACAGATCATTGCGTCACTGATAGTCTTTGTAGTTAACTGTAAGTAACGTAAATAAAAAACTACACAGTAAGGTGATTTTATTCCTATTACCTCCTCAAGCTGACTTCTCCGATCCCAAGTTCCCTACCTCAAATTGTTCAGTGGAGCACCCTCTAAGCCCTGTTAAATTTTTGCACCATCTTACGGAAACACCCTGTATATTAACATGAAACGAAAGTTGATATTGTTCCTAGTACTGCGTTATTACTGCTGAGATACCTTGGAGGCTATTAAAAATTTAAAAAGACTTTATTGTAGTTAGGATGACTCAGAGAAAGTAGAGCGGCAGTACTCTTGGGAAACTCTACTTTCAGACGACGTAATTGGCGCAAAAACGTTTGTCTGTGCCTCTCCCAGTTTGAAGGTGAAAGATGAGTAGTTGTTGCCGTTCGATGGTCGTTTTAGTTTTCCTGCAACCAACTGCGACGTTGTAGTCCACGTTGCAGGATGGAGCAATAACAGGCGAGAGGATACAAGAAACAGTCCGTATCAAACCACACACAATGCGCGTTTATAAAAGCTTGCTCAAGTCATGCGCTTATGTGACCGAGTACTTATAGGTTCATTCCTTCACGACCCTCCCAAATTAATTACATTCATAAATATGTTTATTACCATTTTGAAGTTATTCAGTGACGTTTTCTTATTTACCAGGTGTCTCTCTGGTGATTAGGAACAACTTCAATTGACATCGTAAATGATTATAATAATGTACATTAATGGTAAGCCTCTGTATATATCTACGTAAATACTGTGATTAATAAACTTCCTGTAAGTGCATTCCTCGATGTTATAAGACTGTACAACTTTTGTCGTTCAGGTCTTCAGCTTTATAACGGCTCCCCAGAAATTTTATTTGGGCGGTTTATCGTCTCTCTGTTTCCTCTTTATTTTTTTGAAAAAATACATTGAGACGTAAGGCTCTGAAACCATAAAATATGAAATTTTTTTTCAAGATTGTCTATTATTTGTTACATGACACGCTAAAATGATTGCCATATTGAGAGTACAAAAACAGATACAAGCTGACATGTTACGATAACATTATATAATGCCTTCGACATCTACCTCATACGCCGCAAGCCACCTAATGGTGAGTGACGGAGGGAGCTTCTTGTACCACTACCTGAGCCCTCCAACCCTGTTCCACTCGCGAATGGCGCGTGGGAAGAATGACTGTCGACAAGCCTCTGCATTGGCTCCAATTTTTCGAATTTTCTCCTCATGGTCATTATGTGAGTCGTATGTATGGGAAGTTATATGTTGTTCGACTCTTCCCGAAAAGTACTCTCTCGAAATTTCAATAGTAAATCTCTTCTTGATGCACAACGCCTCCCTTGTAACAACGGAGTTTGTTGAGCATCTCCGTAACACTCTCGTGCCGACTAAATAGTTTCAAAATAGTAAGCAGGACGTATCACAAGGAAATTGATTTTTTGATTCTTCGGGTAACGGAACATCCTTTCTTATGATATTCACATCAACAACAAACGACAAACATTTGATTTATTTCACCAAAAGAGTCATCGCCACAGTTGCTTTGGGGATTCGTTCATGAATAGGGTACTCACTTACCACCATTTTGAAAAACATCAAACCCCTCCTCGACTGTTAAAACAATTGATCCATAAAATCTACAGTTACAGTTTAGGCTGTTTAGCTATTTTCTGAAGTCCAGGCAAATTTCTTGCTTCGTAATTTCACCAAGGATCCACATCAAAATAGTTAACCGACGGAGAGTGTAATAACAGATTTTATGAATCAACAGCTTTAACAGTAGAAAGCGTCGATGATGTCTTTCAAGAATTTTTACGTAACTGTGAGCCCTAATCACAAAAAAATTAAATTATTATATTTATTTGTGATTCCATTTACCGTCTCGCTCTGACACATTAAATGACTGTACTTTTCTAGTGAAATGAAGTGTTAAATCAGTAAAAGTCCGCTTCCCCCCAAATGTTTTACGAGTTCTGCCAGTATGATGGTCACCATGTCACTGCTCACATTTCTTTTGTGAACACCTATATGCTTCTTGTGAGCAATGTCAAATTAATTAGCGTCCGAGTAACTTGCAAAACTCATTCCTAGGAAAATGTATGACGAGTTACACACCCTGCTTTCAGCTGTTGGCAGTGGAACCCGAGCAATGATGCAAATGCGTAGCGATTCCGAGAACTCTCTTGGATGAGAAACGGCGGGATCTTAAACTGCCTTCTGCATTGTAGCGTATGCTGCACGACCCCTCCCCCTAGTAAACCGTCGCCTGTTTATAAACAGCTACCTGCATAGAACGACGGCCTCAAAGGAAGGAATGTTAAAGTAAGCTTCTCGTCGACTTTCAGGTCAATGAACGCTACCTCAGTTGAAGATAGAAAATTCAAGGAATTCCTCTCGTCGACTTGTTGAAGATACTATTCTGGAATTCACTTCAAGTGATTAATATTGTATATATTGTATCTAATCATATTATATTTAACGATTTATATTATACAGGATGTGAAGAAACATGTCAGAAATCTCAGGGATTTATTCTTACATCAAAACATTACAAAAAGTTGACATGGACACGGGTTCGAAAATCGTTGAAAATGTATGAAAGCATTTATTATTCATGGCACAATAATGATGCACTTACCAAGCACATTTTCATTTAGAGAAGTTGCTAGAAGTGACCACCTCCTGGTTCAACACACCCTGAGCCTGCGTTCCATACTTTGTAGTACGTTGTGAAAAATTTCGGCGTTTGGTTAAATCCATTTAGGATGCTCTACCTCAGAACAATGACATTGGAAACGGGAGTTGAACAGAAGTAGTATCGTGCATAGACCACGTTCGCTGGATAACATCTAGACGTCATCATCAAGTAAGTGAAGTAACTCGTGTCTGACTAACTGCAGATACGTTCATTCAACAAGACGTGTGATAAGGAACATTCCGGCTGAAATGTGATGTCTGGTTTCTATACACGGAATTATTGCTTTCTGGTGTAGTATTACTGCTATGCTGTTGCGTGTTCACGAAAGTTTGCAGCGAACCATTGAAGTTGTTGCCAGGAAACTTTGTACATTTATGTAAAATAAGAGTTATATGAATCCCACCAACTGCAAAACTGATTTCTTTTGATGTCGAAAACATTTACAATTTAAACCAAGTTCGTGGCAAAATGAACATCATAAAAGAATATCTGGCAGGAAACCCAGAATTACGGAATGCCATCACAAAGGAACTGATACTACAAAAGAAGACATTCCAATGGCAAGCCCATTGTCATAAATACTAACGAGTATTTTAATGAATCACATTGAAAACAGATCGTTTTTAGAAATAATAGACACCAAAGCGAAGCCTTATACTAGTGTATGTGGACGATATCTTATGCCTGATAGATGAACCACAAGAAGTAGATGAAAGGGATACAAATGCTTAAAACGTGAGATGGACAGAAAGTACAAAATGGCTAAACCGGAATGATTGGAGGACAAATGTAAGTCTACAGAAGCTTGCATATAAAAGGGGAAGATAGGTACCGCACATAGAAAAATGAAAGAGGCCTTTGGGGAAAAGAGGAGCAGCTGTATGAATATCAGAATCTCACATGGAAAACCGATACTAAGCAAAGAAGAGAAAGCTGAAACGTGGGAGGAATATATGGCGAACAAACTGGCAACACCAAAAAGTAAATAATGTAGAGTAATGAAATTTCGGAAATACATCTGACTAGGTAAAATAATTAAGTGATTAACATTTCAAGATAACAGCTTAATGTAAATGCTGGTACATTAGTAAACTGTGTAACCGCCAGAATGTTGAATGCAAGCATGCAAATGTGCATGTATTGTGTTACACAAGTGCCGGCTGTCAGTTTATGGGATGCAGTTCCATACCTGTTGCACTTCGTCATTCAATACAGGGATGGTTAATGCTGGCTGTGGATAACATTGGACTTGTCACCCGATGATGTCCCACATGTGCTCCATTGGTGACAGATGTGATGATCGAGCAGGTCACGGCAACATATTAACACTGTTCAGAGCATGTTGGGTTAAAACAGCGGTATGTGTGCGAACGTTATCCTGTTGGAAAACACCCTCTGGAAAGCTGTTAATGAACGGCAGCACAACATATCGAAGCACCAGACTGATGTACAAATTTGCAGTCAGGGTTCGTGGGATGACCACGAGAGATCTCCTGCTGTGATACGAAATCGTACACAGACCAAATCTTCAGGTATAGGTCCAGTGTACCTAGCTCGCAGACAGGTTGGTTGCAGGTCCTCAACTACCCTCATTCTTAGTTGCACACGGCCATCACTGGTGCCGATGCAGAACCAGCTTTCATCAGATCTCCACTCTGCCCACCAATGAGCTTTCGCTTGAAATCACTGAAGTCGGAAACACCGGTGGTTTGGAATGCACGCTACTGGGTGTCTGGTTCGGAGCTGTCCTTGAAGTAACCAGTTTGTAACAGATCGTTGTGTCACTGCGGTGCTACCTGCTGCAGATGCAATGCGATGCGCCAGAGCCATACACAAAACATGATTGTCTTTCCTCCCTGTAGTACCACGTGGCGGTCTGGAGCCCATTCTTCTTGGGACCGTACATTCCCGTGACCACCGTTGCCACTAATCGTGTACGATGGCTACATTCCTGCCAAGCCTGTCTGCAGTATCACAGAGGGAACGTCCAGCTTCTCGTAGCCCTATTACAAGAACACTTTCAAACTGAGCGAGCTGATGGTAATGGCGTCTTCGTCGTCTGAAAGGTATTCTTGACTAATATCAACTCACTACGTCGAATCTCGAACGGAGCTGACGCTCAAGACCGTTACAGTGTGCATTTAAAGCAAACTTGATCTGCATGCTCATTTGCGCTACTAGCGCCGCTCATAGGCGACTGGCGCGAAATTTTAATAGACGTCATCTTTCAGATGTAGAAATACACCTACCGAGTTTATGTCGCACAGCTCCTTCCTAGTGTTGCGATTTTTTTTTCTGTCGGTGTAGATGGGCTGTACAAGGTACATGAATTTGAAGCAATATTATAGAAAGGGAAGAGGAAACATATGAAGATGAGATAGAAGATACGATACTGTGAGAAGAATTTGACAGAGCAATGAAAGACCTAAGTAGAAACAAGACCCCTGGAGTCGGCAACATTCCGTCAGAACTGCTGATAGCTTTGGGAGAGCCAGCCATTACAAATCTACTCCACCTGGCGCGCAAGATATACAAGACACGGCAATTTACTCCCATACTTCAAGAAGAATGTAATAACCAGAATTACAAAGAAAGCAGGTGCAGACATGTGTGAATATTGCCGCACTATCAGTTTAATAAATCACGGTTGCAAACCACTGACACGAATTATTTACAGAAGAATGGAGAAACTGGCAGAAGCCGACCTCATAGAAGATCAGTTTGGGTTCCGGAGAAATACTGGAACACGCAAGGCAATAACTACCCTATACCGTATCTTAGAAAAGAGATGAAACTAAGGAAAACGTAGTTTATAGCTTTTTTAGAATGAAAGAAAGCATCTGACAATGTTGACTGCCATACTCTCTTTGAAGTTCTGAAGACAGCAGGGGTAAAATACAGTGAGCGAAAAGCTATTTATAACTTGTACAGTAACCAGACGGCAGTTATAAAAGTTAGGTACATGAAAGGGAAGCAGTGGTAAAGAAGGGAGTGAGACAGGGTTCTGGCCTATCGCCAATGTTATTCAATCTGAACAATGAGCAAGCCGTAAAGAAAACAGAAGAAAAATTTGGAGTAGGAATTTAAGTCCAGGGAGAAGAAATAAAAACTTTGAGGTTTGCCGATGACATTGTAATACTGTCAGAAACAGCAAACAACTTGGAAGAGCACTTGAAAGGAATGGAGAGTTTCTTGAAAGAGCAAATAAGATGAACATTAGTACATCACGTAACTAATGAGGAGGTACTGAATAGAGTTTGGGAGAAAATAAATCTGTAGCATAACCTGAGTAGAAGAGGGGATCAGTTGATTAGACATATTCTGAGACATCAAGGGATCACCAGTTTACTGTTGGAGGGAAATATCGGGGTAAAAATCATTTAATGAGACCAAGAGGTGAATACAGTAAGCAGATGCAGAAGGGTTGCTTCGTTATTCGAATATGAAGAGGCTTGCACGGGATAGAGTATCATGGAGAGCTGCAGCAAACCGGCTTTCGAACTGAAGACCGCAACAATAACACGTAATACAGACTTTCAAATACAGCATTGCATTCAACAAACAAAATTAGGTTATTGATTTATATGTGGAAATGACTGTAACTTCAGATATTTCTTCTGGCAAAAGTTTGTAACGCCTACATTTATGTTGAGTAAATTACAGTATTTCAAAAGAAAAACGCCTTTCGCCTGCACTTTTGTTTATCTTGCCGGCCGGAGTGGCCGTGCAGTTCTAGGCGCTACAGTCTGGAACTGAGCAACCGCTACGCTCGCAGGTTCGAATCCTGCCTCGGGCATGGATGTGCGAGAAGTTAAGTCGCATAGTGCTCAGAACCATTTGAACCATTTGTTTATCTTGTACACACAGACACGCTTCGCCTTAGTTACGGGACCTCTCCATTGGTTGTCAGATCAGCGTTAAATAGATTATTTTTTAGCCAAACAGCTTTCTTCAGGTGGCAAATTGATTGAAAGTTTGCAGTTTGTTTTTGGTCCTAGTTTTCAACATACAACTCTTTAACTGACATTCACTATACATACAATGTCAGTTAAAGTGCTGTATGTTGAAAACAGTGACCAGAAAGAAACTGGAAACTTTCAACCAATTTGCCATCTGATAGAAAGCTGTTTGGCTGACTTATAATGAATTAGACGCTGCTCTAACACTGCCTTGTAACTAAAGTGAAACGCATCTGGGTCCAAAAGACAGGTTAAGAAACTTAATGTGCAGCATGCAAAAGACGTTTCTAAGTACTGTAATTTATGTGCAGCTACTACGAAAATGGCCAGTACAAGTAACTTGTTATTTATGTTGGGGCATATACCCTTCACTATAGTTACATTAAAAACAGCAAATCTAGAAAAATACACTCCTGGAAATGGAAAAAAGAACACATTGACACCGGTGTGTCAGACCCACCATACTTGCTCCGGACACTGCGAGAGGGCTGTACAAGCAATGATCACACGCACGGCACAGCGGACACACCAGGAACCGCGGTGTTGGCCGTCGAATGGCGCTAGCTGCGCAGCATTTGTGCACCGCCGCCGTCAGTGTCAGCCAGTTTGCCGTGGCATACGGAGCTCCATCGCAGTCTTTAACACTGGTAGCATGCCGCGACAGCGTGGACGTGAACCGTATGTGCAGTTGACGGACTTTGAGCGAGGGCGTATAGTGGGCATGCGGGAGGCCGGGTGGACGTACCGCCGAATTGCTCAACACGTGGGGCGTGAGGTCTCCACAGTACATCGATGTTGTCGCCAGTGGTCGGCGGAAGGTGCACGTGCCCGTCGACCTGGGACCGGACCGCAGCGACGCACGGATGCACGCCAAGACCGTAGGATCCTACGCAGTGCCGTAGGGGACCGCACCGCCACTTCCCAGCAAATTAGGGACACTGTTGCTCCTGGGGTATCGGCGAGGACCATTCGCAACCGTCTCCATGAAGCTGGGCTACGGTCCCGCACACCGTTAGGCCGTCTTCCGCTCACGCCCCAACATCGTGCAGCCCGCCTCCAGTGGTGTCGCGACAGGCGTGAATGGAGGGACGAATGGAGACGTGTCGTCTTCAGCGATGAGAGTCGCTTCTGCCTTGGTGCCAATGATGGTCGTATGCGTGTTTGGCGCCGTGCAGGTGAGCGCCACAATCAGGACTGCATACGACCGAGGACACAGGGCCAACACCCGGCATCATGGTGTGGGGAGCGATCTCCTACACTGGCCGTACACCACTGGTGATCGTCGAGGGGACACTGAATAGTGCACGGTACATCCAAACCGTCATCGAACCCATCGTTCTACCATTCCTAGACCGGCAAGGGAACTTGCTGTTCCAACAGGACAATGCACGTCCGCATGTATCCCGTGCCACCCAACGTGCTCTAGAAGGTGTAAGTCAACTACCCTGACCAGCAAGATCTCCGGATCTGTCCCCCATTGAGCATGTTTGGGACTGGATGAAGCGTCGTCTCACGCGGTCTGCACGTCCAGCACGAACGCTGGTCCAACTGAGGCGCCAGGTGGAAATGGCATGGCAAGCCGTTCCACAGGACTACATCCAGCATCTCTACGATCGTCTCCATGGGAGAATAGCAGCCTGCATTGCTGCGAAAGGTGGATATACACTGTACTAGTGCCGACATTGTGCATGCTCTGTTGCCTGTGTCTCTGTGCCTGTGGTTCTGTCAGTGTGATCATGTGATGTATCTGACCCCAGGAATGTGTCAATAAAGTTTCCCCTTCCTGGGACAATGAATTCACGGGGTTCTTATTTCAATTTCCAGGAGTGTAGAATAATAATATCATCCCAAACTGATCATGCTACAATCGAAACCAATAAAAGGGGAGGAACAACCCATATTTGCCAGAGAACAACAATAATTACAGTTTTCTGTTCAAAAGCGTATTGCATTATCATCTTCTCCCCTAAAATGGCGGTTGGCGAAGTGCAACATCACTGAAAAACTTCTAAAGTGTCGAGTAGTTACAGTTAGATTTTCGAACCATCAGTGGAACTAGGACTTAAACTGAAACTAATGAAAGTAGATTAAAAAGTTATGTTAGTCATACAACAATATTAGGAGTGTAGAACATGATGCATTGACATCTCATCTGAAACGGTGGTTGGTGAAGTGAACCACGACTGGAAAAATTCTAAAAACTTTCAATTTTCGTACCTACTATTCCTTGAACATTATTTTGAGCGCCCCACAAACCAAACATCATCATCATCATTATCATCAACTTGAACATTATTCGCAATAATAGATGCTGTTCCCACGCTGTAGACAGAACTATTATCAAAAAAGTTTTAAATTAATTTTCAAATGCGGCAACACTATCAACAAACAAGAAATAGGTAATTGAGGTAGCTGTGGAGATGACTATAACTTCAAATCTTTAATTTTCAGAAATGTCAAAATACGGAATAAAGTCAACTAGATCATTGCAATGAGGTGACAAAAGTCCTGGGATAGGGGTACGCACATATACAGATGGCGGTACTAATACGTACACAAGCTATAAAGGTCAGTGCTTTGGTGAAGCTGTCATTTGTACTGGGGTGCTCCATGTGGAAAGTTATGCGACGTGATTATAGCCGCAAGGCAAGATGGGAATTATCAGACTTTTAACGCGGAGCTAGACACTTGGGACATTCCATTTCACATATCGTTAGGGAATTCAGTATTCCGTGATCCAAAGTTCCTTGATTGTGCCTCGAATACAAAAATTCGGACATTACCTCTCGCCACGCACAGTGCAGTGGCCGAAAACCTTCTCTTAACGACCAAGAGCAGCGGCGTTTGTGTAGAGTTGTTAGTTCCAACAGCAAGAAACACTGCGTGAAATAACCGCAGAAATCAATGTGCGACGTACGATGAACGGATCCTTCACGACAGTAAGGCGAAATTTGACGTTAATGGGCTATGGCACCAGACGACGAAGCGAATGCCTTTGCTGACACCACGACGTCACCTCCAGCGCTTCTCCTGGGATCCTGAACGTGTCGGTTGGACCCTAGACGACTGGAAAACCGTGGCCTGGTCAGATGAGTCCGCTGTGTTTACATGAACTGGGGCTGGGTCCTGTGGTCCAGCTGGTCATTGACAGCAAATGGATATGTTCAGCTACCTGGAGACCATTTTCAGCGATTCCTGGACTTCATTTTCCCAAACGATGGACTTTTTGTGGATGACAATGCGCCATGTCACCAGGCCACAATTATTTGCGACTGGTTTGAAGTACATTGCTGACTTTCGAACAAATGATTTGGCCACCCAGACCGCCCAGTATGAATCCCATCGAACATTTATGGGATATAATCAAGAAGTCAGTTCGTGCACAAAATCCTGCACTGACAACACTTTGGCAATTATGGACGGCTACAGAGGCAGCACGGCTCACCACTTCTATATGGGTCTTCCAAAGACTTGTTGTGTCCAAGTCACGTCGAGTGGTTGCACTACGCCGGGCAAAAGGAGATCAGACATAATATTAGGACGTATGCCATGACTTTTGTCGCCTCTGTGTATGGTAGCATCTGTTTATGACCCCCACAAGGGCAACACACATGACAAACGTTTAGCCACGTACTGCTCACAATAGCTGTATCGAAAGCAGAAAATCTATTGAAATAGCCAATAATATCCTTTTAACTACTCATAGTATAATGTTTCACCGTTTTAGGCCCCTGGGTTACGGGAAAGAAACTAACATTGGCAACACCATGCATGTATTACGTAACGGCGAACACAACTGGATGAGAATGATGTTATGTCCCGCCCATTCTTGACGTGGGAAGCTCTCTGACTGACCTGTTTCTGAGACGTAAAGTAGAAAAGGGAGGAAGTGTCGTGGCTTAAGAATGGGTTAACGTGATTGATACGGCAGCAAAATGCTGAGATTTTTATTGAGAGAGCTAAATATTTGTAACACCCTCAGGTAAGGAGCTATCTGATTGGCTTATTTCCACGAAAGGTGTACGGTTTTGGAAACTAAGTGGTTTAGGGAGGGGGATGATGAGAAGAGGATGAAGGGGGAGGGGGACGAAGGGGGAGGGATGGGATGTAGTTAGAGGAGGATAGGCGTGGGAGACAGGGCAGGAGGAGGAGTATGAGGAGGAGGAGGAGGAGGAGGCGGAGGAGGGAGTGTAGTGGAAGGGGTATGGCTTAGGAATGGGGGTATGACTTAGGAGAGGGGTGGAGCATGGTGACATCGTGCATTTGGCCCTGCTTGTTGGCAACCCTATGGTCAAAGGTCAAATTTGATCCAAAGAGAACATTACATACCTCTTCTGCACCACCGATCAGCACATTCTCTGATGAAATGTGGATGTCCAAAACCTTGCCGCCTTCTCTTTGTTTCACCGTCTTGCAGCCACTTTCTACACACGCTCATAACAGCAGGGCGTGGACGGCAGATAAGCTTTGCCTTTTCTGAGTTGCCCATTGGCAGGTACTGGGCCATAACAATCTCCCCTTCGTCAAAGTTCGTTTTTTGTTAGTATTTCAGGTTGGTTAATGGTGCCTTCGTCTAACAAAATTTAAAAAAGTATGAAGTGCTGGGAAGAGAAAAGAAAAAGTGTATCTATTCTGTGCAGATTAGCTTGCAGTGGCAATGCAGTAATGAAAAATGATTACTGAATTGACGGGTAATGAAGCTACTGATAGTCGTCTACCATAATAATGGTGGACATCCACATACGTTGTGGTAGTAATAGCGGTATTGGTAATAATAACGGTAGTAATACTTGAAAAAGTAATATTCTGCTTTTGGTATAATCACGATATTGTCATTTAAACTAATGTGAGTGTAGAAATAGAATTGTTAGAGAAAAGACTGCCTGTTGGCAAACACTGTAACGTGCAACAAATAAATAAAATATAATGATAATAGCCCCTGATTTACCTGCAACTACATCTATATGATTGCAAATCATACTTAAGTAAATGGCAGAGGCTGCAAGACACAACTTTCAAAACATATTTTATGCGTTCCTCTCTGGAGCAGCGCACGTATTTCCGTGGGAGCTCTGATTTCTGTTATTTTATAGCGATGTTTCATTCTCCCTACGTAACTAGAAAGCGACGAAATATTTAAGCGTTTGGAGGAGAAAGATGTGTGAATATTTGCATCCCCGCAGTGAAAACGCCTTGTTTTAATAATTATTGCCATCCGCCCGCACTTAACATATTCCTGACACGCCCTCTGCTATATCGTGACAACATAAAATCGGCTGTCCTTATTTGGGCTATCTGGATCTCTTCTGTTAAGTCTGTCTGGTGAGGATTACAATGTTAAATGATGATAAGGTGCTACATTTCTCGGTGAACAAAGCGTTTCAATGTATAGTTATCAAGAAATGTTCAGAGATTGTCTGACTTTACACCGTTGATTATTTATGTTGTTTGAGGAGCGAAAGTTTCAAACGATGGAGTGTGCTAGATTGATCTTCATGTCACGTCGTGGTAATTGCATAGGTGACAGCTGCTAATGGAAACGAAACGGGAATGACTAAGAAGTAACACAGCTGCTGGTACGACGGAAACAGGATGTACGCGCAATAGTGCGGAAAGCCAGGAGGGAAGGCGTGTTGTGATCTTTAGCCCTTGCAGGAGTCAAGAAGACGTCTATCCTTTTTCAGGACAATGCATTCCAACCAGCATAGTGGTAATACATCCCGAACAGGTAACAAGAGAGACTAAAAATAATAATTACTATTACTGTCGAAGGCTGAAGTTCAAGACATTAGTCAGGAAGAATCAATACGCAAAGAAGTGGGATACGGAAGTACTAAGAAAGGACGAGATACGTTTGAAGTTCTCTAACGCTATAGATACAGCAATAAGGAATAGCGCAGTAGGCAGTACAGTTAAAGAGGAATGGACCTCTCTAAAAAGGGCCATCACAGAAGTTGGGAAGGAAAACATAGGTACAAAGAAGGTAGCTGCGAAGAAACAATGGGTAATAGAAGAAATACTTCAGTTGATTGATGAAAGGAGGAAGTACAAACATGTTCCGGGAAAATCAGGAATACAGAAATACAAGTCGCTGAGGAATGAAATAGATAGGAAGTGCAGGGAAGCTAAGACGAAATGGCTGCAGGAAAAATGTGAAGACATCGAAAAAGATATGATTGTCGGAAGGACAGACTCAGCATACAGGAAAGTCAAAACAACCTTTGGTGACATTAAAAGCAACGGTGGTAACATTAAGAGTGCAACGGGAATTCCACTGTTAAATGCAGAGGAGAGAGCAGATAGGTGGAAAGAATACATTGAAAGCCTTTATGAGAGTGAAGATTTGTCTGATGTGATAGAAGAAGAAACAGGAGTCGATTTAGAAGAGATAGGGGATCCAGTATTAGAATCGGAATTTAAAAGAGCTTTCGAAGACTTACGGTCAAATAAGGCAGAAGGGATAGATAACATTCCATCAGAATTTCTAAAATCATTGGGGGAAGTGGCAACAAAACGATTATTCACGTTGGTGTGTAGAATATATGAGTCTGGCGATATACCATCTGACTTTCGGAAAAGCATTATCCACACAATTCCGAAGACGGCAAGAGCTGACAAGTGCGAGAATTATCGCACAATCAGCTTAACAGCTCATGCATCGAAGCTGCTTACAAGAATAATATACAGAAGAATGGAAAAGAAAATTGAGAATGCGCTAGGTGACGATCAGTTTGGCTTTAGGAAAAGTAAAGGGACGAGAGAGGCAATTCTGACGTTACGGCTAATAATGGAAGCAAGGCTAAAGAAAAATCAAGAGACGTTCATTGGATTTGTCGACCTGGGAAAAGCCTTCGACAATGTAAAATAGTACAAGATGTTCGAAATTCTGAGAAAAATAGGGGTAAGCTATAGGGAGAGACGGGTAATATACAGGATGTACAAGAGCCAAGAGGGCATAATAAGAGTGGACGACCAAGAACGAAGTGCTCGGATTAAGAAGGGTGTAAGTCAAGGATGTAGCCTTTCACCCCTACTGTTCAATCTGTACATCGAAGTAACAATGATGGAAATAAAAGAAAGGTGCGGAGTGAAATTAAAGTTCAAGGTGAAAGGACATCAATGGTACGATTCGCTGATGACATTGCTACCCTGAGTGAAAGTGAAGAAGAATTAAATGATCTGCTGAACGGAGTGAACAATCTAATGAGTATAGAATATGGACTGAGAGTAAATCGGAGAAAGACGAAGGTAATGAGAAGTAGTAGAAATGAGAACAGCGAGAAACTTAACATCAGGATTGATGGTCAAGAAGTCAATGAAGTTAAGGAATTCTGCTACCTAGGCAGTAAAATAACCAATGACGGACGGAGCAAGGAGGACATCAAAAGCAGACTCGCTTTTCTCGCATTTCGCATTTCGCATTTCTGGCCAAGAGAAGTCTACTAATATGAAATACCGGGCTTAATTTGCGGAAGAAATTTCTGAGGATGTACGTCTGGAGTACAGCATTGTATGGTAGTGAAACATGGACTGTGGGAAAACCGGAACAGAAGAGAATCGAAGCATTTGAGATGTGGTGCTATAGACGAATGTTGAAAATTAGGTGGACTGATAGGGTAAGGAATGAGGAGGTTCTATGCAGAATCGGAGAGGAAAGGAGTATGTGGAAAACACTGATAAGGAGAAGGGACAGGATGATAGGACATCTGCTAAGACATGAGGGAATGACTTCCATGGTACTAGAAGGAGCTGTAGAGGGCAAAAACTGTAGAGGAAGACAGAGATTGGAATACGTCAAGCAAATAATTGAGGACGTAGGTTGCAAGTGCTACTCTGAGATGAAGAGGTTAGCACAGGAAAGGAATTCGTGGCGGGCCGCATCAAACCAGTCAGTAGACTGATGGGAAAAAAAAAAAGACTGTCGATTGTGCGTAAAAAAGCCGACGAAAATGGCGATACTGATGTTATCCCTTTGACTTTTAACAGCAAAGTGATTATGAGATTGTCTCGATGAATATTTGACTAATATAACCCAGCACGTTATACTAGACGACTAAGCTTCCAGAGAAACGAAAGTAACTTCGGCTGTGCTCCGTGGAATGTTTTCAGTATACAGACGCTTGACCAGTTCGCTTCCGTATCTGGTCAGCGAAGCAGACTGCCATGTGGGGTGGAGCCGGGTTAGATTCCCGGTACTGCCAAGGATTTTTCGTTTGTGGGAGGACTGGTACAGGGTACAGCCAGCCTCGTGAGGCCAACTGAGCAGCTACTCGACCGATTAGTAGCAGTTGCAAGGTCAAGAAACCCGATAGCGACCGGGAAGACGGAGTGCTGACCATTTGCCCCTCCATAATGCTTCCAAAGACGCCATTAGCAGAAGGTGACGCTGCGGTCGGTCGGGCGCGAGTGGTCCGTCTAGGACCAGAACGCGGCACAGGATCAGCAGCGCTATCACAATGTTCGCTGACGATGCTGTAGTGTTCAGGAAAGTATCGACACTGGACGAGACTGCAGACGATACAGTTATCTATAATGAAGTACTATCTGAGAGAAGCTGCATAAATATTCAGTCAGATCGTGATAAGATTTCAACATGGTGCAGAGATTGGCAACTTGCTCTAAATGTTCAGAAATGTAAAACTTCGCGCTTCACAAAACCAAAAAACGTAGTATCCTATGACTGTAATATCAGTGAGTTACCGTTGTAATCGGCCAACTCATACAAGTACCTGGGTGTAACTCTTGGCAGGGATATGAAATGGAATGATTACGTAGGTTCAGTCGTGGGTAAGGCAGGGGGCAGACTTCGGTTTATTGGTAGAGTACTGGGGAAGTGCAATCAGTCTACAAAGGAGATTGCTTAAAAATCACTCGTGCGACCCATCCTAGAATACTGCTCAAGTTTGTGGGACCCGTACCAGCTAGGACTAGTAGGGGATATTGAATGTATACAGAGAAGAGCAAGCACGAAGCCACAGGTTTGTTTAATCCGTGGTAGAGTGTCGCAGAGATACTGAAGGAACTGAACCGACTGACTCTTGAAAACAGACGTAAACTATACCGAGAAAGTCTATTAACAAAGTTCCAAGAACTGGCTTTAAATGGTTGCTCTAGAGATATACTACAACCCCTACGTATAGCACACATAGGAATAGTGAGGATAAGATTAGAATAATTACTGCACTCACAGAGGCATTCCGACAGTCGTTGTTCTCGCGCTCGATACATGAATGGAACGCGAAGAAATCCTAATAACTGCTACAATGGGACGTACCCTCTGCCATGCACCTCACGGAGGCTTACAGAGTATAGATGTAGATCGTGAGGAATTGCAGAAAGAGTTTGACATTATTTCCACTTGGTCTGATGAATAGAAATTGTCTTTAAATTTAGATAAATGTAACATAATACCTATAGCAAAGAGGAAAAATCCGAAAATAATGTGATTATAAGATTAGGGAGGAACCTATTGAGCACATTCTGTTGTATAAGTGTTTACTGGCAAAGCTAGAAAGCTATATGAACTGGATTGTTGGAAGGGTTCTGGGAAAGTCCGAAGCGTCGTTATAGGAAATCGCATACAAGAGGTCAGTGCGACCAATTCTAGGATACTGTTTCAGTGTTTGCAGTCCTTATTAAGTACCGGTACGCATGACAACGTACACTGAAGGAATTCAGAGATCTGCTGCTAGAATCGTAACAGGTCGGTGTAGGCCATAGTAACGTGTAACGGAAATGTACCGGGAACTTCCATGGGAATCTTCTATAGGGGGGGAAGGGAGAAGACTATGAGGTCATAAGAGACGGATCACGCTCTCGGAATGTTGCAAGGATGGGGAAGGAAATCGGTCGTGATCTTTCAAAGGAACCACACCGACAGCGATTTAGGGAAATTACGAAAAACCTAATTCTGGATGGCCGGATGCGGATGTGAACCGTCGTTCTCTCGAATGGAAATCCCATGTTCGATAAAATTAGAAAACTTATATTCGAGAAATGCTGTAGTACCATTATGATGCCACCGCGTCTCGCTTAGGGACAATGAGGATAAAATAGTACAGTGCAAGTCGAACTGAACACCAGACTGGATTTACATCAGAATGACAATCATTGAAAATATATTCATTTTGAAGATAGTAACAGATAAAAGATTAGCATTTAATAATGAGACACACATAGCTTTTATCGACTATGTCAAGGTGTTTGACATATTAAACGTGACAAAACTCTGGTCAGTATTACAAGAAAATAGAGCTCAGCAATACCCGATATGGCCCTAAAAAGCTTACGAAATGACACTAAATACTGTATATTAGGGGGTAACGTTGTCACAAAAAGTCTGAAAACTTGTTGATCTATTTGCTCCACATTTCTACACAAGGCTCTAATAAATATTTGGACGGACACAGGCTATATATCTTTAAACATGTAAAATATAACTTATCTATCTATCATCATCATCTTGGACAGTTTCCAGCCACTGGCTGGGTCTGTCGGGAACACAAGCCTCTCCATCGTGTTCTGTCTTTCCACCATTCCCCCTCTTCCACCTTCGTCCAGTTCTCTCCTCTTCTCGTCACACATTCCTTCACTCCCTTCACCCATCTATCTCTTGGTCTTCCTCTGAGCCTCTTCCCCTCCAGTTGCAGATCAAACATCCTCTTTGGAATTCTTCCCTCATCCATTCTCTTTATGTGTCCATACCACTGCAGTCTTGATTTTTCTATCCTGTCCTGTACTGGTTCCTCCTTCAGTCTGTCCCTCACATACGCATTTCGCAATCTGTCTCGTCTTGTTACACTCAACCTGCTCCTCTGGAACTTCATTTCACTAGCCTGTATTCTACTTTTGTCGCTTTTGTGCATTACCCATGTCTCACTTCCGTATGCCAATATGGGGACAAAGTAGGTTCGGTATATAATTCCCTTGGATTTCTGTGGCACCTCCTTGCTCCAAATAAGCCCCCTAATGCATTTGTAGAACTGCCCTGCTTTTCTGCACCTTTCATTTATTTCCATTGCGTTTCCCCCCTTACTTTCAATCATGCTTCCCAGGTACTTGAAGTTCTCTACCACTTGTAGTTTTCCCCTTCCACAAGTTATATCCACATTTGGCCTATTCTTCTTCCTTGTTGTGACAATTATTTCACTTTTCTTTGCAGAGAAATGCATTCCATATTGTGCTGCCGTTGCCTCCCATACATCTAACTGCTCTTGCACCTCCTTCTCGCAATTTCCCCATAACATCAGGTCATCGGCAAAAAGCACTGCTTTCATTTTATGATCTCCAATTGCATCTGATACTTGCTGTAGGATTTCATCCATAACAATAATAAACAATAAAGGCGAAAGTGCACTTCCCTGTCGCAGCCCATTTTCCAGCTTGAACCATGCAGTACGTTCCCTCCCCACTTTCACACAACTCTCACTTCCCTCATACATTTTTCTGACTTTTCGTGTTATCTCTTCATCTATCCCTTTTGCGTTCAGCACATCCCAGAGCTTGTCCCTACAGATACTGTCATATGCCTTCTCAATATCTAAAAAGGCCATGATTAAGTCCTTCCCGTACTCATAGTGCCTTTCCTGCAGTTGCCTTACCGCAAATATGAGGTCCGTTGTTGATCTTCCCGGTCTGAAACCATACTGCTCCTCTTGCAGTCTACTTTCAATACTGCTTCTTATTCTCTTCTCCAGGATCTTTTCATAGATTTTTCCACAGTGGCATAGCAGGGTGATTCCTCTGTAGTTCTCACATCTCCTTTTATCCCCTTTCTTGAAGATCGGGACTATAATTCCTTTCTTCCAATCCTCAGGAATTCTGTTCTCCTTCCACACCACGCTCAGCACTCTGTATAGCCACTGGGTTCCTACTTCTCCTGCTGCTCGTATCATATCCACTGTTACTTCGTCCCAACCTGGTGCCTTGCCCCCTTTCATCCTCTTTATGGCTTCTTCCACTTCATTCCAAGTTAGATCATCAATTTCCCCACTATTATAATCGTCTGCTGCCTTAGGCTCTCCATCGCTGTTAGTTACCCGCTTGGCGGCATTCAACAGATCTTCAAAGTACTCTTTCCAAATCTTTTTGAGCTCATGCATTTCCTCCACAACTCTTCCATTATTATCCATGATCCTCAGGCACTCGCTTCTGTCGTTCCTCTTATTTCTTACCATGGTGTAAAGTACTTTTTTGTTCCCTTCACTGTCCTCTTCTAACATTCTTGTCCATTTTTCCATCCACTTCTTCTTCTCCGCCCTTACTATGGCCTGTGCCGCTTTCTTGCTTTCCTTATAGTTTACCCTAGCTTCCTCTGTTCGGGTCTGGAACCATTCTCTGAAGGCTTTGTTCTTTCGAAGTACTGCCTCTTTACATATGTTGTTCCACCATGGGGTTTCCTTACTTCTCCTCTTTGCGCTAGTTCTTCCGCACACAGTCTCAGCTGCCTCAACTAGAGCCCTCTTAAAATCTCCCCATTCTTCTTCCACTGTTCTCTGATCTTCCTTTGGCAGCTTCTTCCTGATCAGTGTCTGGTACTGGGTCCTCCGTTCATCCTCTTTCAGCATCCATGTCTTCAACCTTTTCTCCTGTATATCAGTTGCCCTCCTATCTTTTTTCTCTCTCAGGGTGGCTACCAACAGCCGATGGTCACTGTCTAAGGCCTCAGATGGAATGACCTTAACATCTGTGAGGCTGCTCATCATCTGCCTATCCACTAGTACATAGTCTACTACTGAAGTTTGGGACCAGTCTCCACTGTACCAAGTTATTTTGTGGCTACTTCTCTTCTTGTACCAGGAATTTGCAATCGCCAGCCCATTCCTCTTGCAGAATTCCAGCAACAATTTTCCTTCTCTATTTCGGTTCCCCCAGCCCTCTGGTCCCATTATCTCCTCGAATCCTTTCCTGTCTGTGCCAACATGTGCATTGAGGTCCCCTATTATAATCTGGTTACCTCCATTTAGCTGCTTTTGCATGTCATCTTCAAATTCCTCCTTCTCCTTTTTTGTACACCCCACCTGTGGGGCATATGCTTGGATGATTTCAATGCTTTTTCCTTTCACTCGTACTCTGGCTTTTATCATTCGATCATTGATACCTTCCACCTCCTCCTGCAGACCCTCTCTGACCACTATTGCCACTCCATTTCTTCCCCTCTCATTCCCTATCCAGTACAGTTTACATCCTTTACTTAGCGGTTTTTCACCAACTCCTCTCCACCTAGTCTCAGCAAGTCCCAAGATGTCCAATTTCCTCCTTTCCATCATTTCTACAATTTCTTCTAACTTCCCATTTAGAGTCCTTACGTTTAAGGTGCCCAGTCGTAAACCATCTCGTAATCCTTTTCCATTGCTTGGCCGGTTTCCTTTAAATCCGTTCCGTGATCCGAGGCATGTTCCCTTTTTGAAAGCAGTTGATTTATCCACTACTGGCTTGCTAGGCCTATCGCAGCTTCACCAGAGCCCCGTTAGCCGTCACGTTTCAGGGTTCCCATAGGGCCTTCCCAGCTACCGTAGCGGTCCTGGGGCACACGAAGTCCCCGCTGTAGATCGCCCCTATAGGCAGTCCCCTACTTTGTAACGTTGCCCATCTCCCACGACTTGGACGAGGGGTTGGACTTATGGGAGACAACTTATCTATCTATACTTACTGTAAATAAAAACAAGTCGTTGGTTAATATTGTTACCAAAAATCTCGAAAAGTCTTTGACCGATTTACTTCAGACTATTAAACAACACGGTAATAAATGCTCTGCATATTTTTCAATATGTTTGGTATATAAATACATGTACATGAAACATAAAGAGGAAAGATTGTTAGGAAAAGTCTCGAAATGTTATTTACTGATTTAGTTCAGTTTTTTACATGATGCTCTAATATACGTTCGGATGAACATAGGCCACAAATTTGTAATGTAAGTGATATATAAATGCATATAGTACGTGAGGGGAAGCGTTGTTAGAAAAAAATCTCAAGAAGTTCTTGACCGATTTATTTCTTATTTTTACATGATATTCTCATAAAGTTTCAAACGCACATAAGATAAATATTTTAAAATATATGTATTTAATATGTGAAGGGGAAACGTTGTTAGCAAAAATTTCGTAAAAGTTCTTTGACCACTTTATTTCAAATTTTTACACGACGATCTAATAAACATTCGGACATATATTCGCTGATTACTCTTTAAGTATATTTAATATATGAATATGTATTTAACATATAAAGGGGAAACTTTGTTATAAAAATCTCGAAAAGTTCTTGACCTATTTCCTTCAAATTGTTACACGATAAAGGGGAACCTTTGTTAGAAAAATCTTGAAAAGTTCTTGACCTATTTGCTTCAAATTGTTACACAACACTCTACTGACATCAAGACGGACATGAGCTATGTATTTTTTGAGCAACGGTGTACAACTGCAAGAAAGAAAATACTGTTCTGTGAAAATGTATGATTTCATTTTCTTCGTTGCAGTCAGTTTTAATGTAGAAATCAGGGCATTTAAACAATCTGACAAATTGTTTCTTCCACAAATATTCTTTCTACTTGTACGTCATTTTAGACAGAAATTGTATACACAAGAGTGTGTTTTTTATTTTCTTCGTCGCAGTCAGTTGTAAGAGGACAGAAGAATGTTGGATTTGTGTCTTATAGGCTTATGATTAGAAGACTACTTTGGAATCTGAATTATTTGAAAGTTTGTGATCCTACCCGTTCATAAATTAAAACTGCGAGAAGTATTGCCATCAGAGCTTCTATCCTTACAGATCTAGCAGCTGGACAGGTCTCCCCTGTACCCGTTATATTAACTATCCTAGCCGCGTTACCCATTCATTACAAGTGACTTTATTTCTCAATCGAGGTATCGTTTGCAGCAGCAATAAAGAAGGCTTAATGTTAGAGAGAGAGCGGAGGAGGAGATGGACAGAGAGCTAAAGGGGGGAGAAATGGACAGATGGGGAAGGAGAAAATGGACAGAGAGAGGGGAAGGGAGAAGATGCACAGTGAGTGGTGTGAGGAGAAGAGCGAATAAGAGGGGAAGGAGAGTGAGAGGGGAGGCGGGAGATATGGACGAAGAGAGGGGGAAGAGGAGGAGAGGGACAGGGGAAGGGGGGGAGAAGGAGATTAAGACGGATGTACAATTCCAATACACATTAGGAATTGCAAAGCGTTGGCAGGTTCGCTAGTTTGTAATAAAAACAGGGCACAAAATATGAAAGAATGGCATTGTAACCAAGAATTAAAAAAGGGTTGCAGCTTTTCCCCAATTTATCCAGCATATATGTAAATAATATGATTAAAAACTAGGCTGAGAAAAAGAAAAACAACAAAGAATGAAACTAGTTTAGGACTATTGTATAAAAACATTAATGTGTGCTGACGACCAGATATAATACTCAGTTCAGAAGAATTACAAAGAAATTGGTCAAAATTATAATTTCAAAATATCCATAGAAAAGACAAAAGTAGTGCCATTCCGAGGAAACCAATAGGTGAGATCAAAAATAGGTAATAAGAAACAACGTAAACGAGCAAGTGACTAATTTTAAGCTGAACTAACTAGCTGCACTGCAACATTTCTTTTGATTACGATGAAGAAATAAAGAATAAGAGAGAAAAATTTCAGGATGTCCGTGGGACAATAAAAAGAACATAAAATGAGAAGACAACTACGGATCGGACGCTTGGATACCAAGAAAGACATAAATCGAATAGTGTCATCAGGAACGGAATACCTCAGATCAATTAAAGGATTTGAACTAGTAGACTGATTAAGGAAACAAGGTATTAGAAATGTACTCAAAATATTTGCAATAACTGAAAAATTCGACACACGTAAGCAGGAATATTACTGACACGTAGTCAGCACAGTCAAAAAACACAACTAGCTCTTCATTCACACGAAATAATGAGTGCTAACGACAGGGGATCTCAAACAGATTCTGTTTGTCTATATTTCCAGAAGGCTCTTCCTCACAAGCCATTACTAATCAGATTGTTTCTCTATGGAGTGTCGTCTAAGTTCTGCAACTGGATCCGTGATTCCCGTAGAAAGGTTACAGTTCATTGTAATCAATGTGTTATGGCGTAAAGTCAAGCGCCGGAACGCCAGTCGGGAACGATAGAGAAGAGATGGCTGTGAGGAGAGGTCAGGCAATCGCACTGACAGACCTCTCTCAGGACGACAACGCGACAGCACCCGCCCCTATGGGAAAAGGACATAAGCGCCGCGCCGGATTGGCCGCGGCCCAGTTGAAGAGTAGCTTTAAGGCTAGCGAGTCCTACAGCAGCATCGACACTAGTTCTTTACTTGTACAGTCTATGTAACTCGGACTAGGAATTGTTTATACTGAAGAATGATGCTTATTTTGCATGTCGCCCTTTGCTTCCGACACATCTGCGTAATTGACAAAGTTAAGTATTGTAATCCTTTCCTTTTCTAATAAAACTCATTAATGCGATTTGTTTGAATGTTGTCCAGCGATCCGAGAAAGCAGGTGTCCTAGACACTCCATATATGACGATTGGGCTGGATTTAACACAACGGAAAGGCATCTGTTAAAACAGACGTGATACCTAATGTTCCCCACGGCTGTGTTATAGGTCCTCTGCTGTTCCTAATTTGTGTAAACGATTTAGGAGACAATCTGAGCCGCTCTCTTAGATTGTTCGCTGATGATGCTGCCATTCATCGTCTCATAAAGTCATCAATGATCAAAAGCAATTGCAAAATGATTTACACGAGGTACCTGTACGGTGCGAAAAATGGCAATTGACTGTAAATAATGACAGGTGTGAACTCATCCATATGAATGCTAAAAGGAATTCATTAAATGTCGGTTACACGACAAATCACATAAATCTAAAGGCTGTCAGTTAGGTATTACAATTATGAACAACTTAAATTGGAACGATCACATAGAGAATCTTGTGCGGAAGGCGAACCAAAGACTGGATTTTATTGGCAGACTCCGTAGAAGATGCAACGGGCCTACTAAAGAGATTACCTACACTACGCTTGTGCGTCCTCTTTGGAATACTGCTGCGCAGTATGAGATCCGCATAAGATAGGATTGAAGGAGAACATTAAAGTTCAAAGAAGGGCAGCTCGTTTTGTGTCATCACGAAATAGGGGAGAGAATGTTATAGATATGGTATGCATGCTGGGATGATTATCATTAAAACAATGACTTTTTAGTTGCGGAGAGATCTTTGCACGAAATTTTAATCACCAACTTTCTCATCTGAAGGCGAAAATATTTTTCTAATGACAGCCTATATAGGGAGAAATGATCACAGTAATAAAATAAGAGAAATCAGAGCTCGCATGCAAAAGATTTAAGTGTTTGTTTTTCCCATGCGTTGTTAGAGAATGGAACGGTAGAGAAATAGTGTGAAAGTGGTTCGATGAACCCTTTGGCGGAGACTTAAGTGTCGATTGCTGAGTAGATGTAGAACGAAAGGAACATGTGAACAGAATGCAACAAGGCTGATATCGTAAAAAATGTTTTGTAATAATCATCTTGTGGTGCAGTTCTTCTTGTTGTCTCCGTGCTTGCTAAGAAAATGGGATGAGAAGTTCCGCCTTATGCAAGACACCTTTTTTTTTTCTTTTGTTTCACCCATACATGTTTCAGCACTTTTGTGCTATCATCAGTGGGTTCTATTTTTATTTTTTATTTTTAACTGTAAATTTGTTGTTAACATATTAACATTTTCGTCGTTTACAACATTATGTAAAAGTTGCATTTATAACTTAATTGCCGAAAAGGAACATACCTTACATTATATTATTGTCCTCTTGTTTTGGTAGCTCTTATGCTACACAATATACAACATGTCATCTGCAAACAGCAAAACGTAATTTATTTTCTATTTGTTATGTATAAGGCGGAACTTCTCATCCCATTTTCTTTCCGTTCGTAAATACATAACAAATAGAAAATAAATTACGTTTAGCTGTTTGCAGATGACATGTTGTATATTGTGTAGCACAACAGCTACCAAAACAAGAGGACAATAATATAATGTAAGGTATGTTCCTTTTCGGCAATTAAGTTATAAATGCAACTTTTACATAATGTTGTAAACGACGAAAATGTTAATATGTTAACAACAAATTTACAGTTAAAAATAAAAAATAAAAATAGAACCCACTGATGATAGCACAAAAGTGCTGAAACATGTATGGGTGAAACAAAAGAAAAAAAAGGTGTCTTGCATAAGGCGGAACTTCTCATCCCATGTTTTGTAATATATATCCAAATGGAAAAGGAACGTAGATCGGCCCAGGAAACGACGGGGCTAAGGAGCTGCAGCTCGAACTAGATTCCTCGAACCTAATCCAGGAATGTAAATGATGATGATGGTAACAGAGGCATTTAGACAGTCATATTCCGCATGCTCGGTACGCGAATGGAGGAGGACAGAAACTTGATAAAATTGATACGACGTACCCTCCGCCACATTGGCTTGTGGAGTAGATACGGAGTTACGTCAAAAATTATTTGCAATACAAATAGGAAATGTAGGTTAACATAATTTTAGAATATAGTCCCCTTGCTTTTCAACGCACTTCATCCAGCGTTGCACAAGCTTCCTGATGCCCTCAGAAAAGAAGGTTTTCGGCTGAGCAGCAAGGCACGCATGCACCGCGTCGTTCACCTCTCGGTCCGAGGTGAATCGACGGATGTTTAAAGCCACGTTAAATGTACCAAACAAGTGATAGTCGGAAGGGGAAAGATCAGGACTATACGGGGATCAGCAGTTACATTAAACTTGAGTTTCCGAAGCGTTTCAGCAGTGTGGGCAGCGGTATGTGGACGGACTCTGTCGTGCAACAATCAACATCATTCTACAGTGATCTTCAGCGTTTGCTTCGAACTGCAGCATTTAGCCTGTCAGTAAGCATCTAACTATAATGCGCACTGTTTATAGTTGTACCACTCTCCTGATAATGTTTCGGTTCTGGGACCTGTGCGTCCCACAAAGCGGCAACATTCAGTTTTTACGATTATAGCAGGGTCTTCAACTTTTTCCTGCTGGGCGATTGTGGCTGTTTCCATTCCATACTCCGCCATTTACTTTCCGGCTCTTAATGGTGGAGCCATGTTTCGTCACGGGAGATGATACTGTCTAAGAAGTCACGTTCCTTACCACAGCGATCCAAATGTTTTTAGCGAATGTCCAAGCACGTTTGTTTATTCAACACTGAACTGTTTCTGGACCTATCTTGCAGAAACTTTGTTGGTGATTTCGTAGGCAGAACGATGATTAATCTGCAGACGATTTGCTACTTTATGAATAGTCTCTCGGCCGTGCACCACAACCACGTCATGTGCACGCTCACTGTTGTCATAATTTGTAATGGTGCATAGTCGTCCAGCTCTGTCCTCATGGATAACACTCGAGTGACCATTAAAAATTTTTGCAATCCATTCGTAGACACTCCAATGCAGTAAGACGCTGTTCTCGTATTGAACCGAAAGTCTTTGATGGATTGCGGCCCTCGATACACCTCCTGACCACATAAACCGGATCACCGCTCGTTGTTCCTGTTTGGTGCTAACATCTAATGGAGATGCCATAGTCTACCTGCAATAAAAGGAAGAGAAATGTAGGACATAGGATCAAATTTTCATAGCAGAACCACAGCAGTATAACAAAAAATAAACGACAACAAAGGACAGTATGAACAATCTAAGGAGTGTTACATGAACATTGCGGACAATTTTTGACTTACCCTCGTACGTAAATGTAGACCTATACAGATATCCACATCGGCATCGGCGTTTACGCGAAACGTAATTACACTGAAGAACCAAAAACACTGGTACACCTGCGTAATATCGTGTAGGGCCCCCGTGCGTACGCATAAGTGCGCAACACGACGTGGCATGGACTCGACTAATGTCTCAGTAGTGCTGGAGGGAACTGATATCATGAATCCTGCAGGACTGTCCAGAAATCCGTAAGACTACGAAGGGAAGGAGATCCCTTCTGAACAGCACATTGCAAGGCAGCCCAGATGTGTTCAATAATGTTCATGTTTGGGGAGTTTGGTGGCCAGCGGAAGCGTTTAAACTCAGAAGAGTGTTCCTGGAGCCACTCTGTAGCAATTCTGGAGGTGTGGGATGTCGGATTGTACTGCTGGAATTGCCCAAGTCCGTCGGAATGCACAATGGACATGAATGGATGCAGGTGATCAGACCAAACGTGTCACCTGTCTGAGTCATATCTAGACGTACCAGGAGTCCAATATCACTCCAACCGCACACGGCCCACACCATTACAGAGCGTCCACCAGTTTCAACAGTCCCCTGCTGACACGCACGGTCCACGGATCATGAGGTTGTCTCCATACTGGTACATGTCCATCCGCTCGATAGAATTTGAAACGAGACTCTTCCAACCAACATGATTCCAGTCATCAACAGTCCAATGTCGGTGTTGACGGGCCAAGCGAGTCGTGAGGCTTTGTGTCGTGCTGTCATTAGAGTACACGAGTGAGTTTTCGGCTCCGAAAGCCCATATTGGTGATGTTTCGTTGAATGATTCGGTCGCTTACACTTGTTGACGACCCAGCATTGAAATCTGCAGCAATTTGCGGAATGGTTGCACTTCTGTCACGTTGAACGGTTCGCCTCAGTCGTCGTTGTTCCCGTTCTCGCAGGACCTCTTTCTGGCCGCATCGATGTCGGAAATTTGATGTTTTACCGGATTCCTGATATTCACGGCACATTCGTGAAATGGCCGTACGGGAAAATCCCCACTTCATCGCTACCTCGGAGATGCTGTGTCCCATCGCTCCTGCGCCGACTGTAACACCACGTTGAATCTTGATAACCTGCCACTGTAGCAGCAGTGACCGATCTAACAACTGCGGCAGACACTTGTCTGATAAGAGGCGTTGCCGAGCTCAGCGCTGTGTTGTACCTGTTTACATATCTCTGTATTTGAATACGCATGCGTATACCAGTGTCTTTGGCGCGTCAGTGTATTACTGTAGACATCCTCACGCGAGCAGACCTCTTACCACGGTAACGTAGCCTTCTACCGCGAAGCGACCGGAGACGTTATGGGCCTGTGGCCGCTGGCTGTGCTGGTTACGGAGTCGGCCGCAAGGCGGCGCGCGCGGCGGCGCTGGAACGACGCGGCGGCGGCGAAGGCGCTCAGTTTGACTGCGTCCTCAGCCGCTCCTGGAGGCGGCGGCGCGGCCTGCAGTGTACACCGCCTGTCACAGACACGCGTCTCTCGCTCGCTCGACTTGACGACCACCCGCATCCTAGACGGCGTCGCTCATCTCGTCACACAGATCCTCAGGCACCACCTTAGCCTGCTCGTCTTTTTAATCGAACGGACATAGCCGCGTTCTTTTTTTTCCTGACACCGTTACGTTTATTACGTACGACAATGACAGAGTGCGCTCGACACGGACGCTGGCTGACGGCCGTCGCGTGGCTGCTGACAGCGACGACCGGCGTCGCCGGCTTCAACGTGGACACGGAGCACATGGTGCGCTTCCGAGGTACCAGGGGCTCCATGTTCGGCTTCAGCGTCGCCGAGCACCGAGACCGCCAGGGAAACTGGTGAGTACTCCCTGCTTCAGGAACCCATCTCTAGCAAGCGAGTGCGTCATCTTCATATGACAACTCTGCACAGACTGTGAAATTGCGTGTTATTTTGTCGAACGTTTGGAATGAGGGGTTACCCATTCTGTGATGGGTGTACAGTGAAAAGGAGTAATGGAACTGAAACAGTACTATATTGAGCGTGGTACTTGGGGGAGTAGCATGCCGAATGGTCTCGTCGAAAGAGTTTTCGAAGCAGATGCGCTAAAAAAAGTGTTTACTTCTGTAAACCTCATTGTTTGATGCGAATTATGGTCGGGCAACAAATATCCTTGCCTGTCGGCATCAAGGAAGTTTCCAAAGTCGTGCAATTATTTGCGTTATAAAGCAGTGCGCTAACATATCCTGCAATGTATTGGTCAATTTTATTGTTTTTCTGATGTTAGTGACATATACTTCGGAATTTCGGTTGTGATCTGCAGTCACTTTTTATTCACTTGGCAGAAGATGAAAGACACTTTAAAACTGTCTTTACCGTGCCACTTTCAAATAACGCGCTGGAAATAAATACACTTAAGTGTTTCCATGAGCGTTTCTGTTTCTCCTGCTTTATAGCAATGCTCAATCATCTCTGTCATTGGAAGACAACAAAATATTTTGACAATGTGACAAGAATATTATTGACAATTTTTGGGAGAGGATTACGCCCTTGTTTTGACTATTGCCATCCCGGTTCGTTCGTGAAATCCATGACACATTCTCCATTATCGTATAATTTATTCGGAGCGATGCGTTTCTACAGCAGCCGAAATCTTCAGCAATACAAAATGGCGTTTATTGTATTTAGTCAGGGCAGGTATTTTATAATACTCATAGTACCTCTTCGGCTAATATACAGCGTAGTTTTATTGTCTTTCACTGGACGCATGTTTGTCCTAGTGTGTGAAGGCACTTGAGGATGCCGGCATGCTGCCGAAACGTAACTGTAAGCATTATTTCGCCAATAAATGTTAAATGAAACAATAAGTCTGTGTCATTTTGTTGAAAGTTACATGCGATTCTTGTGTTGGCTGTGTGATTTTCATGCAAGGCTTGAGGAACCTATGAGGTTATGAGTATGACTTGCAGATTTCCTGGAGAAGTTTGTTACATGATTTTTATGTTTGCTTCATATAATTAATGAGATGCGAAGATTACCTCTCGGCTCACTGACGATTTGTCTTTTATCCCGATTGTAGTGAGCCGAACAGAGCAGATGAAGTGTAGTGTTAGTCTAGTTTCCGCGTGGCTGCATCGTTACTAACAAGGGAACATCCCCATCGCACCCCCCTCAGATTTAGTTATAAGTTGGCACAGTGGATAGGCCTTGAAAAACTGAACACATATCAATTGAGAAAACAGGAAGAAGTTGTGTGGAACTATGAAAAAATAAACAAAATATACAAACTGAGTAGTCCATGCGTAAGATAAGCAATATTAAGGACATTCTGAGCTCTGGGGCGCCGTAGTCCCGTGGTTAGCGTGAGCAGGTGCGGAACGAGAGGCTTTGGTTCAAATCTTCCCTCGACTGAAAATTTTACTTTCTTTATTTTCGCAAAGTTATGATCTGTCCGTTCGTTCATTGACGTCTCTGTTCACTGTAATAAGTTTAGTGCCTGTGTTTTGCGACCACACCGCAAAACCGTGCGATTAGTTGACGAAAGGACGTGCCTCTCCAATGGGAACCGAAAACATTTGATCGCAAAGTCATAGGTCAACCGATTCCTCCACAGGAAAACACGTCTGATATATTCTATACGACACTGGTGACAGCATGTGCGGGACATGACAGGAATATGTTGTCGACCCACCTAACTTGTACACTTGGCGAATGGGTAAAAAGATTCTTCTACCTTGCCCGATTTAGGTTTTCTTGTGCATGTGATAATCAGTCCCAAAAAGGTGATGAAAACATAAGTTCGTCACATAAACTGAAAATAAAAAGTTAAACTTTTCACTCTAGGGAAGACTTGAACCGAGGACCTTTTGTTCTGCGGCTGGTCACGCTAACCACGGGACCACGACGCTCCTGAGCACACATTGTCCTTAATATTGCCTATCTTCGCATGGACTACTCAGTTTGTACATTCTGCTTATTTTTTCATAGTTCCACACAACTTCTTCCTGTTTTCTCGATCGATCTGTGTTCAGTTTTTCAAGGCCTATCCACTGTGCCAACTTATAACTACATCTGAGGGGGGTGCGATGGGGAGGTTCCCTTGTAAGATGTACTTAAAGAGCTAGGCAGCGTGTATCTTGTTAGTACGAGCATGACAAGCCACGCTTGCATCGTTAATGCGGCAGTCCGGCAAATAACAAACAGTGTACGGAGGCAACACTGACGAGTTGTACTTGCAGCGACCGTGGCTGTTGGCAACATGACTTGCACCGCTGCACGTGTAGTAAGCTCGTGTTTACACGCTGCTGCACGAGATAGCAGCGGGACGCGGGATCGCAAGCAGTCGACGAACGTCCTTGGTACAGCACCGTAGAAGCCGAGTACCGCTCGCCGCCGTCATCGTAATATTTAGCTGCGGCATCGGTCAGAGTTGTAGTAATACCTGGCATTGCCCTCTCCTCCGCGTAACCAGTTTCGCATAACCTCTGTGGTGTGTTTGCTTAGCTAAGTAGCATTGCATTGGGTTGTTGTACAGAGTGAACCCGAAAGCCACAGTAAAAATTCGGAGGTTGTTGAGGGATATTTCCTGATTATCTTTGTATAACAAACCCGTTCTCTCCGGTGGCTCGTTGGAGAATGAATGTAGTTGAGATTTATTTGGTTTGTTATTCCAGTTACCTTTGTTTCTCTGAAAATACTCTCAAAACAGAGAAATTGCCTGTAATATTTAGTCAATAAAACGTACACCGCAAACCTAGATAGAAATGTACCGTGACGTGGTTGCCGTCGGATAACGTCGTTGTACCGCTCGCCAATTGCGTTCAGCGAACCAGTAGACGAGGTGCATATCGGCCAACGCGTAATCAGTAGACCTATCGATACAGCTGTGTATCGCTGTGTACAACTAACACTGCAGGAAATACAACCCCAAGACAGATCAGACTTCAAGGCGAAGAGCTTTGACCAACGATGTATAAAAACAGTGTCATACAATTTTTCCTATAAAGTCGATTACAAGAGAAGTGTATTTTCTAAACTTTTGTGTTTACTAAAATGCTGTGTAGAAGATAGACTTGTATTATAGTTCTTGCACCTGTCAGTGGGTATTTAGTATTATACTGCTGAAGGCCAAATAAAATTTAAAAAAAAGGTGAAGAGTAAAATACGCATCGCTGTTTTCAACAGTAAGTACCGAGAGTGAATGGAAAAAGGTTGTTTCCGACCAAGGCACACACCGTACACCGTCGACTTTTGCACGCCGGCCGGATTGGCCGAGCGGTTCTAGACGCTTCAGTCTGGAACCGCGCGACCGCTATGGTCGCAGGTTCGAATCCTGCCTCGGGTATGGATGTGTGTGATGCCCTTAGGTTAGTTAGGTTTAAGTAGTTCTAAGTTCTAGGGGACTGATGACTTTAGATTTTAAGACCCATAGTGCTCAGAGCCATTTTTTTTTTACATTTGTGTTTCTGAAAAACCTCCTAAACTAGTTCGTGGGTCTGTATTGATTGTAAAAGAAAACCGAACCTCTGTCTTATAATACGTAAAGGATATCTTTTCAGGCAGACAAAAAAGGAAACCTTGCAAGAAGTCAGCGCTACCATCTGACTATGGGCTCAGGCCCGAGCCTAGTTCTGGTATAATAAAATAATTTCAAGAAAACTTGTGGCTGGTTGCAGTATTTCCTGCAGTGTAATCATAGACATAGTTTTGAAACATTTCTGTACACCTCAGTAATTCTGCTGGTTTGCACATAATGTAGAAAACATAGGTATGACGTTTGTCAAAGCCATCTTCACGAAAAAATTTGTGTGCGATATTTCATGTTTTTCGGTGAAGAGGAATTATTTTCAAAAATGTTCAAATGTGTGTGAAATTTTATGGGACTTAACTGATAAGGTCATCAGTACCCAAGCTTACACACTACTTAACCTAAATTGTCCTAAGGACAAACACACACACCCATGCCCGAGGGAGGACTCGAACCTCCGCCGGGATCAGCCGCACAGTCCATGACTGCAGCGCCATAGACCGCTCGGCTTATCCCGCGCGGCGGTGTCGGAACAATAAATATGTTTTGGTACTGATTTGTTGAACTTTTTTTCCGTACTGATTTTTATACTTCTTTCCGTAATTTCTATCCTGATAAAATCAGTCTAAGATTAAACATTTAACTTTCAAAAGCCTAGGTTCACTTGGAAACATAGATCTACTTAGGTACGTAGTGGGACACATGGGTCCCACTTCACCGACTTTCAAAATCGGGCCGCTTACTTTTTTTTGTATTGGAAGTGTATTATTTATCACAAAGGAAGACAGTATTTAGTCTTTTATTTTTCAAATATATGCTAAATAAATTTTAACCATGAAAGGATTAACGTAAGTAGATTCATGATCTCTTTTTAAATTACCATCACATTTCTTTATAGAAGCTGACCGCTTGCATTTTTAGGCTTTGAGTCATTAAAAGAAGGTGTAACTATTAGCTAAACATTTGTTAGCAAACATCGCAAAAGAGTTGTCAGTTTATGGGATATGTTGTTTCCGAAACAAAGGTCTTTATTCGCTCACCAGTCACCAGTGTTTCTAAATCTACAGGGTGCATCAAAAAAAATGTATACACACTTTGAAGCGTCATAGAAAATTTATTTCCCGTTCTACAATGTTAAATTTCTGGAAATGGAAAGCTTAAAGCCCAGTTGGAAAAATAAATGTACTTTGCAAATGTGATTAATGTTCAAACTGGAGTAATTCAGCATCAATACATTTCTGAGTACGAGTCACCACTGATTCCGTACATCGTACCAAAGTGTCCAATGAGATTCCTGCGCACACCGCCTGAATCTCATTCCAAAGTGTGTCCAGGTTACGTAGTTTACGTTTGTACAGCTCATCTTTTACTTTGCCCCATAAGAAGAAATCCAGCGGCGTGACGTCTGGAGAGCGTGCAGGAAACTCGATTGGTCTCCTGCGCCCTATCCACTGGCCTGGCACATTGTGATCCAGGTATGCTCGTACGATCCTATGATAGTGCGGCGGGGCGCCATCTTGTTGGAAATAAAACTCATCATTACCGTATAATGTACAAATGGCAGGGAATATGGAGTCAGCAAGCATTGTTAGGTACATTTCTCCAGCAACAGTACTTTCAAAGTGGAAAGGCCCAATGAGTCCCCTTGCAGACAAACCACGCCACACATTTACACCAGGCAAATTCACAGCCTTTTCAACTGTAATGTGAGGATTATCTTCAGCCCAGTACACACAATTGTGCCTATTGACAGTTCCATTGAGTTTGAATTGGGCTTCATCCGACCAAATTATGCTACCCATAAATCCCGGTTCACGTCTCACCATTTCCTGAACCCATTCACAAAATTCTAACCTTCGATCTGGATCGTCATCACTTAGCTGTTGCACCAGCATTGGAATGTACACACGAAACTTGCCTTTCTTCAGAATGCGTAGCACACTACTAGCACTTACATTACTCTCACGTGCCGCTTGCCTTGAAGATTTTGGAGGTGAACGCTGAAACAGTTCCAAGACCGCAGTTGTGGAATCATCACTTGTAGCTGTACGAGGTCGCCCTGATCGACCTTTATACACATCACACACTGTTCCATGAATTTCGAATTTGTCTCGTAGACGTGTAATTGTTAACCTTGAAGGTGGTTCTGTACCATACTCACTTCTCCACTGTCTTCGAACCGCAGCTACAATCTCAAACTTTCAGTACCACTTAATTATCTGCTTTCGCGCTTCAAAGTTCAAACGCACGTCCGCCATGTTGCAGTTACTTCCTTGCCACTGCTGCCACCTGTTGAAGAAACATAACATTACTTTCTCACAGATATTTAACCTTGTAGAACGGGAAACAAATTGTCTATGACAGTTCAAAGTGTGTATACATTTTTTGACGCACCCTGTATACTCCGCAAGCCATCTTATTGTATGTGACGGACGTTAATTCTTGTAGCAGTGTCACTTGCCCGCCCTGCTGTTTCAGTCGCGAATGGTCCGCAGGAAGAGCGATTGCTGTGAAAGCCTCCGTGTCAGCTCTCGATAATTTTATCTCGATGATCTTTTCTGGAGATATACGTAGGAGGACGCAATATACTGGTTGACTCTTCTAGGAATGTACACTTTCACAATTTTAACAGTAATACACACGGTGATACAAATCGCCTCTGTTGCAGCTTCTGCCACTGGAGACGGATGAGCACCTCCGTGATGCTTTCGCACTTTCTAAACGGACCCGTGACGAAATGCGCTGCTAGTCATTTGGATTTTCTCTATTTCATCTATCAATCTGGTACGGGTCCCTGATTGACGAGCAATATTCAAGTATCGGTCGAACAAGGTTTTTGTAAGCTGCCTCCTCCGTGAATGGACTACATTTCCTAAGGCTTCTTCCAATGACTTTCGGTGTGGCATGTTCCTTTCCTGCTATTACTCTGTCGTTCCACTTTAAAACGCTCCGTAAGCGCACTCCCAGCTATTTAACGGATGTGCCTGGTTCTACTGATTGTTCGGCAATCGTGTAATCACACAATAATGGGTATTTCCACCTGTATATTATATATTTTTTATTTTGAGGACCAAGTATCTATCCCTGTATCAAGCACCAACCCCTTGAAGATCTTTCTTCTTTTTGCTACAATTTTCTAGCATTGTCTCTTCGTCGTTTCCGGACAGCCTCTTGGAGCTTCCGATATAGAGTAGGTATAAATTTCTGGCAAATTAAAGCTGTGTGCCGGATTGGAACTCGAACCTGGGACCTTTACTTTAGTAGACAAGTACTGCTCAAACTGAGCTCTCCAAGAAAGGCATAGGATGCGCTCTCACATCTTTACGTCTGCCAATACTTCATCTCCTACCTTCCAAACTTACACAGAAGCTGTCCTGCATGCCTTGAGGGTCAGGATGACATGTTGTCGCTTGCAGAGCCAGGTGCTCAATCTTCAAGCAACCTACATGCAAGAAGTAATCAATGTAAATACGCAGTTCGTCTTCACTTCATCTCTACAGCGTGACAAAACTGTTTTTCATTTATAAATAAAAAAGCGAAGGCAACTATTACAACAACCTGTCTCTGTTCTTTTACCCAAAACCCCACCTCTGTTTCACCGACTGCCTAAGATGGCATAGAACGGTTCTACTGGAAAGGGTCTCTTATTATCAGAGCACCACTCTTCCGTCCGTTAATATCTGTAGCTAACACGAACTCCGCAACATTTATTTCCTTAAAACCTGAGCTCTGCAACGCGCCCAAAACTGATATCACGCAAGTATTTCAACACCGCAACGTGTGATTTTCTCTAGGTCACTCGCTGCAACATGTCAATGACACACATGGCAGGTGTGTCGCAATGTTAAATTAAAGAGTAATATTACATTTTAATAATGAAATTTGAAATAAGGTGAATTAGTAACCCAAGTACGCAGAAAGAAGGATGACGAAGAATTATTTAAAGAAAAGACAGTATATAATAGCAAGCATCAGTTGTCCGAACAAGACACAGCCAGGGCAAAGGCACCACAGGCGCAAAAATGCGATCTGGGGCCAGTGCCATAGAGACTCGCCAATTGCGGGAGTTCCCCCAGAGCCACGGGCGTCGCTGAGGATGAAGATATCGACTTCGCCTCGGCCAATTGCCGGCCGAGTACAATCCGCCAATGACCGGACAACAACGGACAAAAGCCTACTCGGAAGATAGAGCAGCTCTCGCCCACTTGGTTATAGATCATCTTCCAGGGCTGAATCAGACAGGGAACGTCGTTTAGTGAACTTTTAGAAGTGAACAGACAGTTGTTATACGTTACCTTTGCTATGTACTGTGAAGTTTATCTACGATTATTTGCACTTTGCCATTTCATTATATTACAAGCAGTGTTGCAGACTTCATTGTTCGACTAATCACAAAGATTAGTAAACGTTTTAAACTCATTTGAGTGACTTCGTTATTAAATTGTTGGAGTATGTAGACCCTTCGTTCTCCTACCCTGTTACCTGACCCTGGGGCAGACATTGTCTTAGCGGTGTACTGCACCAGAAGCCGTTTCACGAACTCACAAACTCGGCCTACCGTAACAACAGTGGCACCTCTGCCTCCACAGCAGTAGCGAGGAGGCGGTCACAAAACTGGCGACGAGAGTTTACAAAACAGAATATATTTTTAAGCTAACGGGAACATTTAAGGTTTGTGCCAAACACACTTCAAAATGAACAGTCCGTTCATTTCACCAATTTGCCATTGAACAATTTCGTTCTTGATTAATGTCTTTATTTCTTTGGGTTTTCTTGTCAGTTTTCGGCAAGAAACCAGAGCCGATTCTTTATCCGACTGTGAATTAGAATGAAAATGAAAACTGTCGCGCGCATTTGTTTTCTCCTAAGCGCAGGGGACTCGCCTGTCATGCACGCGCTCTTTTACCTGGAGGGCAAGTTGAGGAATTGAGGAGCTTGCCTTTGGCCAGTGCCTGTTCGTGAAACCAGAGCCTCTACTTCTGCTTCAAGTATATCCGCCGATGTTCGGTATTCGAGGGGAGACTTTCCAGTACTTCTACCAATTAAAGATCCTTGGCAGTGCGGGATATCGAACTCGATTCCTGCGTGAGGCAATCACATGCTGAATGGAACGTCGCCTACTTATTGTTAGCCATGACAGACATTGAGCAGGTCATCTAGCAACCAATCTACGTCACAATTCGTGGATCCTAGTCTTCATGTTACAAAATTTAAGCTTAACAGGAGGGAAGCAAGATGATGACCGTAGTTCTTGCGTTATTTCACTCATATGTGCTTACGTTAACCAATGTTTCATCTGATTTATATTATCGACAGTTTGACGTTACTGTAGAATGTTGTTCACTTCGCTCTGTCACTCGTTAAAATACGTAATGAAGTTTTGAATATCCTTTGGTTTTAGAGGTCCGAAAAAAAGATATAGCTGTGCCTGCAACGGGCATGTTCTGGTTCCTTCTGCAACATTTCTTAATTTTTATCCTAAACAGTCAAATTATATGTACCTTACACCTTTCTGCATTTTTTCCTTTTCCCGTACGTATTGGACGACTTTCGCTAATATTTCATATCGTACCATCCACACAGTTGTGGCATATCTTTTCGCGTATTTAAAGCCGGCAGGAGTGGCCGAGCGGTTCTAGGCGCTACAGTCTGGAGCCGCGCGACCACTACGGTCGCAGGTTCGAATCCTGCCTCGGGCATGGATGTGTGTGATCTCCTTAGGTTAGTTAGGTTTAACTAGTTCTAAGTTCTAGGGGACTGATGACCCCAGACGTTAAGTCCCATAGTACTCAGAGCCATTTGAACCATTTTGAACTGTATTCAAACCCTATTTTATAAAATCATTTACGAAGCTAGGGAAACGTAGCGGAAGCTGAAACAGTCCATATTAGCCAGGTAAATAAAAACATTAAAATTTGAATAAAGTAACTTACATTTAATGAATTTTCAGGCTGATTCAGGATTTGGACTAATTGACACCAGTTTTCCGTTTTATTTCGAATAATATATAAATCTATGTGAACGCCCAAGTTTTCTCTTATAATATGTGGAATAACGTCATCGTGTCGACCCAATGCTTAGGTGATTGTTCTGCTCGTCACTGCTCTGTTATTGTTAGACTTCGACAGAGTATGACTAATATGAAACTGTTCTATACGTTGCATCAGAATGATGCATATACAAGAAAGAAGAGATTTATACGTCCCGTCGACAGCGAGATTCTATAGAGACGGAGCACAAGCTCGGCTGGTGAAGGAAACTGTCCAAGTCCTTTTTCAAAGACACCATCTCGGCGTTTACCTTAAGCGATTCGAGGAAAATACTGAATGACTAAATCTACACAGACGAACGAGGAGTCAAACCTTGCTCCTCTGCAAAGCAAATCCAATGTCTTAATTATTGGAACACCGCGCTCTGTTTTGGCGGCAGGACTATATGTTACCAATAAATGAAGTGTGTAACAGAAATGTACGGCACAAATTGCAGGACACATTCCTCACACGCAGACGAAGAAATTATGTTATATGAACATGGGTCTGAAAACTCTTCGTTTTCGTGTTACTACACATTTTTCCAACTCATTAATCACGGGAAACACACACAAACAGAACGCATCAGCAAACCACATGCAACGCTCTCTCACAGAAAATGTTCAATAGGCCCTCCGCGAGGATTTGTACATGCATCAACCCGTCGTCGTAGTGAATCGGGGATGCACAAATGTATCCTTGGAATATTGGGTATGGTTTCGCAGCCTTCCATAATACGGGTATGGAAACTCTGAGCATCGTGTACTGGGTTCCATACACAAGAGCTTCCAAATGCCCCACACAAATAAAAGTCGAGTAGGTCCGTAGAGCGTGGAGGCCAGGCAGTTCGTCCATCTCTAAATCTATCCGTCACTGAATCTGTTATTTTGAAGTCGACGGACATTAACACTAAAATGAGGAGATGCTCCATCATGCATGAAGTACATGTTTTGTCGCATAGCAAAAGGCACATCTTCTAACAAATGGTTCAAATGGCTCTGAGCCCTATGGGACTTGTCCCCTAGAACTTAGAACGCGGTTCAGACTGAAGCGCCTAGAACCGCTCGGCCACACTGGCCGGCCATCTTCTAACAGCACAGATGGAAAATTATCTACGAAATTATGATAATTTTGTCTGTTGAGTCTGAGTGGAAGAATGTGAAGCCCTTCCTGACAGACACCAACAATGCCGGCACAAATCTTTGATGATGACTTGATTCAACAGTTGCGTGCTCATACATGCCGATAGTGAAAATTTACGATCTGATCTCGCTGAAACGATGCCTTATCTGTGAACAGCACCGTTGCACTGAATTACGGTTGACACTTTGTTGAATAAACCATTCGCAGAGGAGTACCCGTGCCGGAAAACCGGCTTCTGATAGTGCCTGTACACGCTGTAAATGGCATGTATACAGCTGGTCCTCCTGTTGCATCTACATGTCTTGTACTGACACTAGGGTCGTCGTCAGCTGCATGAAGAATCGCCGCCTCCCGTTGCAGTGGCCTCGTCATTCTAGGTCTTTCTAGGTCGCTAGTATCAGGCTTAAATGCCTCATGTTCCCCAAGTCGACGATCAGTGGCGTCAAACGTTTCCTGTCGGGGCACCTTCGTTCTGCAAATCTCTCCCCGTGCAACCGTTGCGCGCGAGCCCCGTTGCCGTCAGCTAATCCATACATCAAATGAGCATCTGTCTTCTCTGCATTTGTGTACACTACCATTGGACGAGCAAAGTCTGTGATTAGCTCTACGTAGTAATCCGTGTGCTTGCAGCCGTCATACTGATCACTGGGACAGTTGTTACCTGCAAACAAGCAATGACGTACGTTGCTTGACGAGAAGGCCAGGTAAAACAAAACATTGGCGGTGCACAACGTAATCAGACGTGACCAAGAGTGCGTGTTTTCCATAATTCTAACTTTCTATTCTTGTGTGTTTCCCACGATTAATGAGTTGCGTTTCCAGACTCATGTTCATACAACGTTCTTAGTCTACGTATGAGGAATGTGTTCTGCAGTTTGTGCCGCACATTTTTGCTACACCTTGTATACTCGTAATTCATCCATCAGATGTTCCGTGTAGATGGAAGACGTCAGAAATGATCTTAAATTCTCATACATCTTTTAGCTGGAAATCTTGGCTTCTGAAATAACGATTTTCCTTGACTGTGCTCCACCTAATGTCACGTTTCGACTAATCGTCCACGGATATGTATCGAGTGTTACCGTTCCACCTAAAACCCAGCGAGAGAGAACGTACTGAAGAAATGCTGCCAGCGAAAGGAAGAATGCGATGTTCAGGCGTCGTACGGACTATGTGTTTACTGCTTTGATGTGACAAAGCGAGCGACCATGGAGAGTCTTCATCCGCTGGCTCTGCTATCAGCTCTTCGCGAAACCGGTTACCTCCATAATAGCAGTCACTTCCCTTTGCCTGCAATTTACTTTAATCATCGCGTCGCCCAGCGGTAATCACCACGAATGCAAATGGACCATCTCGAACTGCTTCGCAGGGAGATATTAGCATTATAGCAAAAATTTCTAAGGGATTTTTTTTTCAGTCTAGTGCGAGGCAGGATGAAACGAAATTACCTCCGTCACTCTAAATACCCCCAACTGCACTGTCTTGGTTTTGCTTGAAATATAAAAAAATATGTTGTTGCTCTGCAGAGTGCTTATTAAGGACAAGAGTTTTTATTCCCTTCCTCTATGGAGTTGATGTTTGGTGATGAAGCTGTCAGTCAAAAGTGTACCTCCGTACGTTGCATTCCATCTGCGTACGTGGTTGACTGATGAGAATCTTAGAAACTCTGCCTGTAGGTCGGGCCTTGAAAACAACGGACATTTTGATAAGCCAGATTCGAGTTCTGAAACAGCCTAATCGTTCCAACTTTTCCGTTTCAATAGAACGAGATGGTGATATCCTTTATGGCGGAAAATTTGTCATTCGCTGTTGTTTTGTAGAACTAGTTTTCTATCGCTAATGACCACGACAAAGCCAGATAGCGCAGAGGTTTTTAGACAAAAAATGGTTCAAATGGCTCTGAGCACTATGGGACTCAACATCTTAGGTCATAAGTCCCCTAGAACTTAGAACCACTTAAACCTAACTAACCTAAGGACATCACACACACCCATGCCCGAGGCAGGATTCGAACCTGCGACCGTAGCAGTCCCGCGGTTCCGGACTGCAGCGTCAGAACCGCTAGACCACCGCGGCCGGCGAGGTTTAAGACACTGAATTCCTATTTAGGAAGAGCGTGGTTAAAATCCTACGTTTGCTGCCAATCTCATCAGATGAATTGTAGGAAACTTCCTCCAGCTATACTGCTGCCAATTTCTTACTAATTCAAACTTTCCTTCCTTATAATGGCGTCGTTATTTACTGAAAGTGGAAACCTTAAAAAATACAGAACGAAAGTAACTATGCGTATACCGTACACGTAATTAGTCTCATTCTTAGGGTATCGCTTAAAACTTAATTTGGAACAGTGACAGGCTTTTTTTTAAAAAAAAAAAGTTATTGTGAGTGTTTTAAAGGAAGTACGTACACTGTGCTTACACCCCACCTTATACTCTACCTTCTTTGGCTGAGGTCGCTAACACGCACTATGTAACATTCCAGGCTTATGGTTATCAACCCTGCATTATGTATTACTAGATCAATATTCTTATATCTCCAGCTATAATTAAATTCAATTACTTTTCGATAAGAGGGAAAAGGCTTTTAGAATAATAATAGCGATACCAAACAATACTAGTTACAATTCCCTTTGTACCATGAACAATCAAAATCAGCTTCAGGAAATTAATATATGGAAAATGTTTAGATAAAAGAATATATATTTCGTTCTCATCATCTGTAAATGGTAGGAATTAAATCTCGAGCATAGTTATCAAAATATAGATAATTGAGCTTTTAGCATTGTTAGAATGCTTATTTCTGCAATTTCAATATTAATGTGACTTATATATGTTTACAAAAATGTCTTTAACTCCCTCTAGCAAAGTAGGGAATATTATAGAGGGTTTGATAGTGTCGGTAAACTATTTCATATTATAAATTATGTTTTGCATTATAATAACCAGTAGTACATTGTAGGGAGAGTATAAATACTCGGCCTCGAGTATTGTTAGGGCAGATGAGTGTTGGACCCACTAGAGGACAGATCTGTGCGTACAGTTGAGGTAAGTTCTTGGTGCATGATTCAGGTTTGGATTTACAATAGAGCAACTCGTGTGTTGGACATTGTCTAAAATAGCGTATTAGAACAGTGCAGTAACGGATTATTTCGAAGTGTTAAACAGTTTGATTTAATATCGCAAAAGGCAAAATGATATGTGACTTTATATTCGTACTTTGTTGAGTATTAGTGTTGAACAATGCAATGGATCTCACACACGCATTTCTACCAAATTACTGCATCTGGACTATTTAATATCGCCATTGTAGTATGTGCTAGCATCGGTTAGCTGTAGTAGTAACAACGAGGCTTATTACACCGAAGATTGATCATCAGCTCAAAAGATACAGATTTTGAAAAGAATAAATCTACGTACTTACTTTACTTCAGTTGCGGCCTACATCATTGTAGTGAAATCCGTTATGGTATCCTGTATTTATTGAACAAGCATATTTTAGCTCATATATGCAGTCGTCGAGGGACACAGGTATTTAAACCATCTTTAACTAGTCACTAACCGGTGGGACGTTACAGCTAGTTCGGTGACATTCAATCGAAGGTAGGTGGTTCAAAAATCCCGGTAGATTAAGATTTTTCAGCGCCTGTATTTGGCTGGTAAACGGGGAAAGGTGCTGAGTCTGATGAACAGCCATTGCGATAACATTATGAGGTAACCGCGAAACCTCTCCGCGGTTTCACATGGGGTGTGACGGTTGTGGCGCTGTTGATGGTGATTCTTCAATCGGATGGCGGCTTTACGTTCGGTAGCCTCCATGGTGCTATTAGAATAGTAGGCTAGGTTTCACCCAATTCTTGCTATTTCATGGACATCAGCAAAACACTCACTCTACTCTTACACACAGTCATCACAGATACGTACACTAAACATAAAGCTCAAACTTCCCGAAGAGAAACTTACGCCCCGGAATCTACCCGTATGGATGCCACGACCGACTATGCGTCAGGTCTCTGCTTTACCTAGGCTTGGCAGATGCTTGGAAAAAACATTTGTAGTTGATTAATGTGAGAAATAATTAATATGGATACCAGAAGGCGCCATGTAGTGTATGCGCTCTGATTTCTTCTTCTGTTCATGTTTCAGTTTATGGACACTTCTCCAAGACCACAGTTTGCAAACCCTTTTCTTCATTTTCACCCGAATATTAGACTAAATGGCCTTATTATGACAAATATCGTATTCCACGGTTTTCACATCTTTCCTGCAGCTGATTTACATTTCCAGTGTTTTATGGGGACCTGGCTTAACGAATACTTGTTAGATCGTAGGTCCAGTGCTATTTATCATTTGATCCATTGCACTGTTTATATTTAATTCTTTTCTTATATTCTCGTACCTTACACTGTCCTCACTAGGACATTTCGTAACAATACCAAGGTATCTCTAACCAGGGGACGGCACTTACAAAGTAGCGCCTATTATGATAAAAATTGGTTGCGGAACAAGCAATGGATAGACTGTCGTAGCGCAAACTTGGGTACACTCACAGTTCCTTGAACATTGACAGCTGCATGTATTCAGAAAGAACAGTTCAGTTTTTAAACATGAGTTAATAAAAATCCTACGTCAAGATCGCAAATTTTCTTTATCGATAACCGGTTTCGGCTCATTACTGAGCCATCTTAGGATCAGTCGCCGGCCGCGGTGGTCTAGCGGTTCTGGCGCTGCAGTCCGGAACCGCGGGACTGCTACGGTCGCAGGTTCGAATCCTGCCTCGGGCATGGGTGTGTGTGATGTCCTTAGGTTAGTTAGGTTTAAGTAGTTCTAAGTTCTAGGGGACTTATGACCTAAGATGTTGAGTCCCATAGTGCTCAGACCCATTTGAACCATTTTTTTTTTAGGATCAGTCTAAAATGTTGCTCAGCGTGTGACATTCATTAGGCATCGTAGTATTCTTAGAGCTAAGTCCCCTAGTTAAATAAAAAATCCAAAAATGAAAATCATTGTTGGTTATGTAAATGGACAACGTTAATCACTAATCAAATTTTGTTACAGTGATGAGTGACTAACGTTGTCAATTTACATAACCAACTACGATTTTCGCTTTACAATCTTTTATTTGACTGGGACGACTTAGCTCTAAAAATACTTCGATGCGTAATGAATGTCACAAACTGAACAACATTTTAGACTGATACGAAGGTGGATCAGTGATGAGCCCAAACCGGTAATCAATAAAGAAAATTTTCGATCTTGAGGTAGGATTTTTATCCACACGCTTTAAATCAACAGATCGCGCATCTCCCCACTGACTATGTCAAAGAATAAGAATTCACGACCAACAGCTCGTCCGCATAGCGCAAATAATTTTAAGATCTTACATTTTTTGAACCATTTTTTTCGTTTTTTCGAGACGCGAAACGAAGGGAACACGTTGAAGTCAAACGCCCCGTACACATGTATCTTTCTGACAGAGTAAAACTGTGCGCCCCATTGGGACGCGAGCTCAGAACCTTGCCTTTGCTGGCAGTGCTCTTACCCACTGCGCTATTCAGACACGAGTCACGACCAGTCCTCACTGATACAAATCTGCAGGTACCTCTCTCCCACTTTCCAAACGTCACTGTAGCTCTTCTGTGTAGCCTGTTGGGCTTGCGCTCTTGGAGGGGTTAAGCCATTTACCAGCGATATCCTTTCCCTGAGAAGTTAGATGCAGCGGAGTACGCAGGAAAGCTTCTGTGAAGTTTGAAAAGTAGAGGTACCGTTTTAGTTCAATTGAAGCTATTAAGGCGTGTCGTAAGTCGTCTTTTGCTATCTCATCGGTACGACTGCCAGCGAGATGCAAGGGTCTGGTCCAGCAAACAGTTTTAATCTGTCAGTATGTTTCAGAACAGCGCACACGTCGCTGCAGAGTAAAAGCATCGTTCAATCCCGTAGACATCACCATCAGAGTCGGAGCAGTAGTGCAGATGGGCAAGGATATACACTATGTAATCAGAAGTATTGGGACACCTATTAATGTGGGGTGTATCCACCTTTCGCTTTCAAGACGAACTCTGCTGCATACACATTCAGTGAGGTGTCTGAATGTCTGTGGAGGAATGGCAGCCCACTCTTTGTCAAGAGCTGAAGCCAGAGAAAGTAGAAATGTTGGACGCAGGGTTTTGGAGCGAAGTCGACGTTTCAAGGCATCCGAAAGTTTCAGGCCGGGGCTCTCTTCAGGCCAGTACATTTCCGGAATGTCTCTGTTCTCAGAGTATTTCCTCACAGATGCTGCTTTATGGCAGTGTGCACTGAAAAGCTGATACGAGTAATCATCGCATCATGCCGCATTTAGCGTTTTCTTCAGCACAAAAAGGGAACCACAGCATAACTAAGAAGAACACTCACCTAACCCAATACCACCTCCTTCTTACTTCACTGTTGATGCTACACATCAAGAGAGGTAACGTTGTCCAGGTATGCCCCAAATCCAGACCCTTGTATCGGATTGTTTCCAAGTACAGCGTGATTACTTACTCCAAATCACTTTTCCAGTGTTCACCGGCTCTTAATTCACTGTTGGTACTTCACACGATGACAGGTAACTCTTCAGATATTCCCCAGATCCAAACGCTTGTATCGGAATGCCACCAAGGACAGCTTGATTGCTCACTCCAAATTATTCATCTCCAGCGTCCATTGGCGCCTCTTTTTACATCACCTGAGCGTCGCTTAGCACCGACTACAGAAACTTATGGATCATGAGGAACTTCTCGATCAACGTACCCATTCTTTTCTAACTTCCCACGCCCAGTCAGTGGCTAGTTGGACTGCTGATACCACTCTGGAACGCATGAGTGCATTCATCAGCTGATTTGATGAGATTTTTAACGACCGCCCTCCGTAATGCTCACGCTCCCTTTCCGCCAGCACACGATGTCGGCCTGGCCTTCGTTTAACTCTGGTTGTTCCTTCGCGTTTCAGCTTTACAGTCACATCACCAACAGCCGATTTGGACAGCTTTCTATGAATTGACATTTCCCTGATGGATTTATTAGGTGACGTCCAATGAATTAAAATGAAAAAGAAACAGTGCTGATTTCGACCTGAATAAAATTTTTTCTTTTGGTAAGTGAATATAAGTGAGGCGACTGATTATCGACGCGTTTCAATTGCAGTCATCATCAGAAAATAAGTGCAGCGAGAACAACCTCATATCTACGGTATGAGATCATGTGAATGTGACACATTCCAAACGTTACTCATCGTTTTGGAATGTCACATTCGCTTAATCTCATACTTCTCATACTGTAGGTATGAAGTTCTTCTCCATGCGTTGATTTTCTGGTGATGATTGTAATTGAAACACGTCAATGAACCAGTCGCCTCCATCCAGTCCCTTACAAAAACAAAAATTTTTATTCACCCTCGATATCAGCGCTGTTTCTCCATTTTAATTCATAAAATGGGAGTATACCTCTTACGATACTATGTGTCACACTTTGTATGGGCGTCTAATGACCAGTCCACGTTCGACGTAACGGAGCTCTCCTCACTGACCATTTCTGCTGGTGTGCTTCTTTACCAACAGCACAGCACTCCCCGTCTCCTTTTATACTAGCGGGCCCGCCACTCGTGACATTTATTTGTCCGTTCCGCGTGACTTTTGCTCGAACAAAGTCTAGGAGCAATACTGTAACGTTAGTTAAGAAACTCATACTCGGTGGTGTGAGCCGCGCGGGGTAGCTGCGCGGTCTGGGGAGCCTTGTCACGGTTAGTGCGGCTCCTCCCTCGGGCATGGGTGTGTGTTGTCGTTAGAGTAAGTTAGTTTAAGTTAGATTAAGTAGTGTGCAAGCTTATGGACCGATGACCTCAGCAGTTTGGTCCTTTAAGACATTACCACAAATTTACAAAATTTGCTCGGAGGTATGAGGGCGGATGCAGTAGCGGAAACAACCATCCACATTATTCTCGGCCATAATGGCTATGTTTGTGAACCGTGACTGTGTGGGATAATTATTTATTTCTAATTTCTGCTACCTGTCACTTTTTTATGTTTAATCTAACATAATACAACGCGTTTCGAACTCGTTCTGTTCATCTTCAGACGTTTATACATTCAGACATACTAAAAAATAAAAACCCGCCTCGATCGCGGGTTTTTAGTTTTTTAATATATTAACCAACGATTGCTGACGCGCTGCGATGTTGAAGGTTCTTAAATAAATACATACATAAATACATACAGAGAAATGCTACTTAAAAATAAAAAGTCTTAAACTAGATTAATCTAGACCTCTTTGTCCATTGTTTGTTACTGTAGCGGCTGGTGTGGCATTTGGAGAGGAGGAGGGGGGGGGGGGGCACTGGATGGCTGGAAATCGAAATCAGTGATGTCTTCTGCTGGTTTTCTTCCTTGTGGTTGATTATGATATCACAGCCTGTATAGGATGCAGATAAATTTGCATCAGTTATGTGTTACGAAAATAATGTGAGAGGCTTTTATATGAAGTTGATCACTTACGATTTCATCATCTTGCTGCTTCACTTGCCATTACAGCAGTGATGCAAGTGAAGCAGCAAGGTGGTGATATCTAAGTGATCAGCTGTCATATAAAAGCCTTTCACACTATTTTCGTAAACATAACTGATGCAAATCTATCTACATCCTATACAGGCTGTGATATCATACATAATCAACCACAAAGAAGAAAACCAGCAGAAGACATCACTGATTTCGATTTCTACCCATCCACTGCCCCACTACTCCCCCTCAAATGCCACACCAGCCGCTACAGTAACAAACAATGGACAAAGAGGTCTAGATTAATCTAGTTTAAGACTGTTTATTTTTAAGTAACTTTTCTCTGTATGTATGTATGTATGTATGTATGTATAAACGCCTGAAAATGAACAGAACATGTTCGAAACGCGTTGTATTATGTTTGATTAAACATAAAATAAAAAAGGGACTGGTAGGAGAAATTAGAAATAAATAGCCATCTACATTTAAATGCACCAAAATGAACGAACAAACAAATTCTGTAGTGTTTATAGTAGATTAGTTCCTGGGTAATTAGTTCTGGATTTTAATGCAGTTTTGTTGTAGTAGAAGTAGTTGTAGTTTTTCCTCTTTTTTCTTTTTTTAAGAAATTTAAGTGTCAGAAGTAAATAATTAGGACCTAACTTATATCTATCCAAAGAAATGTGATTTGTATGGGCTATTTTAACGTTTCGGATAATAACCTGTAATTATGAACAATAAATAAATAAACAAATAAATAAAAGAAACTAAATGGTGTGTCGGCACATGGCGGAATGGATTGTCACATTTGAAGATACGGTGATATATGAGACCCGAACGTTATGGCTACATGCGGCATATGGCGTGAGTCTAAACACTATGTCTGAGCTGTCTGTTACAGGCGGGTGTGTAGTCAATATGGCAGGGCGTCAGTAGTTGATGGACTTTGAACACCGCACGACAATCGGGGCAAGATGCATGCGTCATAGCACACCAGCGATCACACAATATTTTGGGATTTTCGAGGTCAACATTATCTAGGTTGAATCTTCAGTATCGCATAGACAATGCGTTCATACGTGTAAATCGCCGCGTTGGACGACCACAAGTATTTGACGAACGGCTCCAAAGAGCCATACAGGGCTTACTGTGGTTCAGCCCGCCGCCCATTTGACTACGGGACTTTAGGAACCCGTTGATACCAGGCCATGACCGACATAAATGCACCGTAGAGGCTTTAGCGACCGACGAACGACTTCACATCCCATGTCACCAGATGACGTTTGTCCATTCGTTAGAGTGATTTAGAGAAACCACGGTAAACCTTTCTCTAATTCTAAATTTTCCAAAGGGTATTTGGCGTACGTTCCGAGGACAGTTATCACAACTGCGTGCACCTCATACCTTGTTTCTTTCGGACGAGATTCTCTGATGAGAGATATTTGCTGATAATCTCAACGCACGCCTTTGGAACGGCCTGCATATAGGCTGCAGCTTTCAGCCGGAATGTCGGCAGTACGACCTTGGCACAGACGGGTCTTTGTTGGGCATTTCGCAACACCCATTTCTCCTGCGCCACTAAGTCAGTGCAGCGTGCGTCATGACTGGCGTGGCTTGCAAACTCCTACTTATCGACCACTTGGCAATTTCTGCCTATCCGTAAGGAACAATAACACCTACAGCCAGAATGATAAAAAAAATTGGCCTTGTGAAGTGGTCCCGGAGTCTTTGGCGGCGGTATGCCCAAATAAAATATTTTTAGTTTTCAAGTCGCGTATTTTCCAATAAAATCCTCGAGCTTTGTCAGCTGTATCCGCCATCTTCATCAGGACTGGCGACGTGTTTTGTGTAAATAGGTGAGGAAGCAGCTCAACGTCCAGAACCTTCCAGAGACGCGGGAATGATTGAGAGCACAGTGCCAACCTCGATAATCAGTATTTTTATTCTTGATGGCGATATTGGAGACAACTTTCGAAAGCTCGAGGATTTTATTCAAGACTAGCTGTAATCTGTGGCTGCGCTTGCATATCAGTAGTTGTGTTATGGTGAGTGATGTTGAGTGAGTGAGCGAGCTGCGATACCATCAATTGCTCTCATATGAGTGCCTGTTGGAGTAAGCATAGTTCGTTAAGTGCACCCTAACGTATGATTGCGCGGCACACACAGCGTCGCTTCCGAGCAGTGCGTGTAAAAGAACATAGTAGGAGCGCGCAACTGTACACTGTGCTCTTCAAGTAGCTATCGTTGTACAACCTGTAGCTTGTAATTTTTGTCGTGGTTTATGATCACTATTGTAAAGAAGCGATGTTCCATTCCCTAGTTTAACTTCTTCGGGGGTCGATGTTTTTTCTTTCCAAAGTAGCCTGACTTTTTCCTCAGCGTTCGAGCTATCTCCATACCAAATGTCATCAAAATCGGTTCAGCGCTTTAACTGTGAAAAGATGACAGACAGACATACTTTCCCATTTACGCTGAAGAGCCAAAGAAACTATTACACTTGTTTAATAACGTATACGGCCCCCCGAGCATGCAGAAGTGCTGCAACACGACGTGGTATGGACTCGACTAATGTCTCAAGTAGTGCTGGAGGTAACTGACGCCATGAATCCTGCAGGGCTGTCCATAAATCCGTAAGAGTACGAGGGGGTGGAGATCTCTTGTGAACAGCACGTTGCAAGGCATTCCAGATATGCTCTGTAATGTTCATGTTTGGGGAGTTTGGAGGCCAGCGGAAGTGTTTAAACTCAGAAGAGTATTTCTGGACGTATGGGTGTCGCATTGTCCTGCTGGAATTACCCAAGTCCGTCGGAATGCACAATAGTCATGAATGGCTGCAGTTCATCAGACAGGATGCTTGCGCACGTGTCACCTGTCAGAGTCATATCTAGACTTATCACTCGTCCCATATCACTCCCAATACACACGCCTCCACCAGCTTTAACAGTCACCTGTTGACATGTAGCGTCCACGGATTCATGAGGTTGTCTCCATATCTGTACACGTTCATCCGTTCGATAAAATCTGAAACGAGACTCGTCCGACCGGGCAACATGTTTCCAGTCATCAACAGTCCATTGTCTGTGTCGTACAGTCATCAAGGACACACGAGTAGGCCTTCGGCTCCGAAAGCTCATACCGATGGTGTTTCGCTGAATCATTTGCACGCTGACACTTGCTGTTGGCCCAGAATTGAAATATGCAGGAATTTGCGGAGGGTTGCACTTCTGTCACGTTGGACGATTCTCTTCAGTCGTCGTTGGTCCAGTTCTTGCAAGATATTTTTACGGCCGCAGCGATGTCGGAGATTTGATGTTTTACCGGATACCTGACATTCACGGTACACTCGTGAAATGGTCGTACGGGAAAATCCCCACTTCATTGCTACTTCGGAGATGCTGTGTCTCATCACTCGTGCGCCAACTATAACACCACGTTCAAACTTACTTAAATCTTGATAACTTGCCATTGTGGCAACAGTAACCGATTTAACAACTGCGCCAGACAACAAGTGTTATGTAGACGTTGCCGACCGCAGCGCCGTTTCCGCCTGTTCACATATCTCTGTATTTGAATATACAAGTCTATACCAGTTTCTTTGGCGCTTCAGCGTATAATATCATCATGGGTGACGTGGTTTGAGACCTATCAAGATTTCACTCGTTGGATGAGCTGTCACACCTTACCGCCTTTCTGTTCCGCTGAATACTGTGTGATTGAATTTTCCGTAATTTCCTTAATTCAAATTTTTCCCCTTATAAAATTTTTCTGTTAACAGTTCTGCCAACAGGTTCGTCCTCTTTTAGACGGTGTGGGATCCTTACCAGATAGGACTGACGGAGTACATCGAAAAAGTTCAAAAAAGGACAGCACGTTTTGTATCATCGCGAAATATGGGAGAGAGTGTCATTGAAATGATACAGGATTTGGGCTGCAAATTATTAAAAGAAAGGCGTTTTTCGTTGCGACGGGATCTTCTCACGAAATCCCAATCACCAACTTTCTCCTCCGAATGCGAAAATATTTTGTTGACACCGACCTACACAGGGAAAAACCTTAACCACTTTAAAGTAAGGGAAATAAGAGCTCGTACGGAAAGATATAGGTGTTCGTTCTTTCCGCGCGCTATATGACATTGGAATAATAGAGAATTGTGAAGGTGGTTCGATGAACCCTCTGTCAGGCACTTAAATGTGATTTGCAGAGTATCCATGTAGATGTAGATGTAGATGTCATCGTTACTCATGTGATGACGTGATGTGGGTTCCTTCCTGACTCTACTGTGTAATGATGATTCCCTGTAGCCCCAGCGACAGTATATCTAGTACGTTAGCTGCGATAAATGGCACATACGTCTCAAAACATATCCTTGGTAAGATTTACCGCATTTGGAAACTGACTTAACAAAGCACGACATGCTAAAATGTGCTCATTCCGGCCGATATAGTGTAACCCGTTTGCGAACGTCGTCGAAAAAGTTCTGACTTTAAGGTCTTTTTCCATGTTATCTTGCATTGTTGTCCTCTGTAAACCGAGTGCCGAAGCATGTTTACGTGTCGATTTTATAGGAGATTCCGACGCATGTTACTTCTCGTGTCTTCTTCCTCCCACTCCGCGGCCTACCTTTAAGACTGCCAAAAGCAAAAGCACTTCTTTCCCAATCCAGAAGTGTTGCCTTTCGCGGTGGAGCCTTATTAAATCTTTCGTGGAATGCTCCCATAATCTGTCTCATTTTCTGCCTTTTGTGTTGTCATTCGTGCATCCACACACTTGTCACTGAACGCTCCTCAGAAAAGTAATTATGACCGCTTCTACATCTACATCTACGTGATTACTCTGCTATTCACAATAAAGTGCCTGGCCACCTTCATGCTGTCTCTCTACCGTTCCACTCTCGAACGACACACGGCAAAAACGAGCAGTTAAATTTTTATTTGCGAGCCCTGATTTCTCTTATTTTATCGTGATGATCATTTCTTCCTAGGTGGGTGGGTGCCACAGAATGTTTTCGCAATCGAAGGAGAAAACTGGTGATTAAAATTTCGTGAGAAGATCCCGTAGCAACGAAAAGCGCCTTTGTTTTAACGATTGCCACTCCAATTCACGTATCATGTCTGTGACACTATCACCCCTATTTCGCGATAATACAAAACAAGCTGCTCTTCTTTGTACTTTTTCGATGTCATCCGTCAGTCCCACCTGATGCGGATCCCACATCGCACAGCAATACTCCAGAATAGGGCGGACAATCGTAGTGTAAGCAGTATCTTTGATAGACCTGTTGCACCTTCTAAGTGTTCTGCCAATGAATCGCAGTCTTTGGTTTGCTCTACCCACAATATTATCTATGTGATCGTTCCAATTTAGGTTATTTGTAATTGTAATCCCTAAGTATTACATCTATCATGACTAAAAATTAAAATTCGACCGCAACTGCGACTGCGAAAACACGTAAACGTGTATTCCAACCATTGATTTGAAGAAGTGATAAGAAGTAACATAGCCACCAACCTGTATGTTATTTGTTTTAAACGTGAGTTACTGGGTCACAGGGACTTCTCGTCCGTTACTGATCTTTTACCCAGCGGATGATCCAAAGTACAAGAATAGCCGTGCATGTTTATTCGCGGCGCCTCACCCGCTGTCGCTCAAAGCCGTTTGAGTCAGCCCGTGTGCGGGAGAGAATAAATAGCAGCTGATCTTTCCGGCGAGTGCCTTTTTGGCAAGTCAGTGGAGCGCGACGCTCAGGCTACAGGTGTCTGCCGCTGCGTTGTACGCATTGTTCGTGTGACACGCCTTCAGGCCGCTCGTCGCCTAGCAAGCGTGGCGCGCTGCCGCGAGGGAACACGTGCGGGGGCGTCGACGCGTGCTGGCATCCTGGCTTCCGCGCGCGGCGCCTGCCGTCACACAGCCCTCCCCCGCCTCCTCCGCCCCTCCCCTCCCCACCACCTTTCCAGTCACAAGCGCCTAAAACCACCGCAGCCTATGCTGCGGACAGTGGGAATGCCGTTCGGTATTCCCCGCGCCTTCCACACAAATCCTGCAGCGCACGTGCTGCCTCGACCCACGGGTCGTATACACATCCGCGCCGGCGTCCGGACACGCCGCCCTTTAGAGCGTTGTCACGCTCGTGTTTTGTTTGTGCGTGTGACCGCCGCTGGCGCCACGCAACTCTAAAAACACACTCCGTCCCGCCCGTCTCCGCCTCTAATTCTCTCTTCGCGGCGTTGAGGCGGGTCTGCGCAATTGAATAATAGCCGCCGGGATCCGTCCGTCGTTGTGACACCACCAAAGTGTACAGCCCGCCAACGGACCCTGGTCACGGCTACACACGCGCTGACAGACGGTAGAGGTTACCTATGACAGTTTGTCACACTGCTGTAGCTTCGGTCGCATGGCAGCTAACAAGAGCGAAGTTGTACTTGCTGAAGTACCTACCTCTTCTAAAGTGATGCTGTGTTCCTCGACAGTCGGAAAGGCATTCAGTACAGTCCCACACTCCCTTTTGTTAAAGAAAATATGAGCCTGCAGTATATCGGTCCACCTTTGTGACTGGATCCAGAATTCCTAGTACGTAGACGCCGCGCGGGATTAGCCGAGCGGTCTGTGGGCGCTGCAGTCATAGACTGTGCGGCTGGTCACGGTGGAGGTTCGAGTCCTCCCTCGGGCATGGGTGTGTGTGTTAGGATAATTTAGGTTAAGTAGTGTGTAAGCTTAGGGACTGACGACCTTAGCAGTTAAGTCCCATAAGATTTCACACACATTTGAACATTTGAGTAAGTAGACGTGGATCGAAATCCTTACCTGTAAAAGTCAGTAAGGGCAATGTAAAATGGTTCAAATGGCTCTGAGCACTATGGGACTTAACATCTGAGGCCATCAGTCCCCTAGAACTTGGAACTACTTAAACCAGACTGAAGCGCCTAGAACCGCTCGGCCACTCCGGCCAGCGGCAATGTAAAGCTTTTTATCTCTGTCACAAAGTATTTTTGAGCCGTGGCTGGCTCATGTTATGCGTTGGAGTTAACCCTGGTTGCTATTCTGTGGTTAATCTCCCGCGGTTACCGCGATTATGCTGTTATCCTCTCTCTCCGCGAGTCGCAGCAGCGGTGTGTACCGATATTCGCACCTGGTACTATTTTTGGCCTGGCGCTTATAGTTTCCGGCTGTGCTGTGCGCAGTGAGTTGGTCGGTTGGCGTGGAGCAGCGAGGAAATCTCCGCGGCGCGTAGTTTGGCAGGGGCCGCTGGGGCGTCTACGCGCGGTCGGAGTGTGTGGTGCTGTTCCCATTACTACGACGTCTGTGACTATCCAATCCTCGACATGAAAGTTGAGTTTTGACTTAATCTGCCAGCAAGTCACGACTGTTCACATCGTTGTCGGCCTTTGGGAGATCCCCGCGAGCGACAACGTGTGTTTTCAAGTAGGCAAATTTTAGCCACACTCCGGTGGAGTTTAACTGTGATTGGTTATTTTGAATTGAAGTGCACCAGCGGAATCTTCTGCCTTGTGGCCGTTATCGTTCCGGTTACCTGCCCTGGCGGTTGACGTAAATTCAGGCAGTGTATTTTCCTCAACGTGTTGTCGCTCTCCAGCACGGTGTGTAGTTTGACAGCTCAGTGTATGACTGGTTGTGGGCGCCAATACTTTCTACGTTGTTCCATTGAACTTCCTTTTGTGTACTGGTCGGGTGGAGCGAAGTATTTTGTCGGTGGGTCCGCTGACTGTCTGTCAGTTGGGTTTTCGTCGGATCGAGAATGGTTGGGACGACTACCTGTCTCACCTAAGCAAGCGTTGGTGTTTGAATTACAGGCCGACCCTCGGAAACTTCTGATCGCCGTTGGGTGTACTGCCTTTTCTTATTGGTTCTTGTTGTTTATATTTGTATGGTTCTAGCCGATTTTTAAATTAAGGTTGTTTTGCCCTTAAGGCGTAAGATTGATTTGGTCTTCAGCCTAATTAAAGAACTGCCTTAAGTAAGGCCTTTGGCCTTTTTAAAAATTTAATTTTGTTGAGTCTTAAGTGATGGACCTTCAGCCGAGTTTTAAATTAAAGTTGTTTTGCTCTTAAGGTGTCAGACTGTTTGGGCCTTCAGCCTAATTAAAGAACTGCTTTAAGATAACGCCTTTAGCCTTTTAGAAATTCTGATTTTGGTCTGAGTCTTAAGTTATTGTATTTTAAATTAAAGTGGTCTTCCCCTTAAGATATGAATTTTTATTAACATATGATCGGTTTCTATGCCATGTACACCGTCATCAGACAGAAACTGCACTATAAATGTCCTTTACTTCATGTCTATTGTCGCAAATTAGTCATCAGACTACTGGTTTCGGTCCATAAGAGAACCATCTTCAGATCTGTTTTATAAAAACATGTCCTAATATATCGGAGCCATAGTGTATTATAACATGTTTTTATAAAACAGATCTGAAGATGACCATTATAGACCGAAACTGGTAGTCGGATGACAAAAAAAATTGTGACAATAGACTTTAAGTAAAATAATTTTATTCGCTACCACGTCGCAGCCTGTGAAAATGCACTGTCATAAGCAGTCCTCCAACAGACCCTACACAAGGCTACGTATGTACATGCAGTAGAGGTTACCTATGACACTTTGTTATATTCCTGGAGTCTATTACATGGCAGTTAACAAGACATTTATTAATCAACTACGCTTTTCCCTGCAGCTTTGCTCACATACGAGTACATGCTAGACACATGTATTGCACACATCTTCTGCACCCTCCTCGCTGTGTCCATGTCCCTGTCTCCCTGTTCACCTCATCCTCCCACCTCTGTCTGTCCATCTTGTACTCCTCCCTCCCTCTGTCCACATCCTCCCCCCTCTCTCTATCTCCTCCTACTCCCTCTTTCTTTACATCTCCTCCTCCCCATCTCTCTTCCCATCTTCTTCACCTCTCTTCCTGTCCATCTGCTCCTCCCCCTCTCTCCCGTCCATCTCCTCCTTGACCTTTCTCCCTGTCCATATCCTCCTTCCCAAGACATCTCATCCTCCCCTCTTCTATCCACCTCAACCCTCCTCCAGGAATCAGGAATTCCCATCCACATGTATCGCTCCTGCAAAGAATATCTGGCTGATACTATTTCTACGCCATGTCTCCTGTACAGAATCCAGGGACTTGAAAGAGGTTTCTGTGCCCTGAAATGTATGCTGCCCTGCAATGCAGGTTGATTTTGCCGGCCACTACTGTTCAGACATGCTTCTGATGTGCATACCTGTCGTACAGGGAAGGCAAGTCCGCAGCTCGTGGTCGTGCGGTAGCGTTCTCGCTTCCCACGCCCGGGTTCCCGGGGTCGATTCCCGGCGGAGTCAGGCATTTTCTCTTCCTCGTGATGACTGGGTGTTGTGTGATGTCCTTAGGTTAGTTAGGTTTAAGTATTCTAAGTTCTAGGTGACTGATGACCGTAGATGTTAAGTCCCATAGCGCTCAGAGCCATTTGAACCATTTTTGAACAGGGAAGGCAATACGTCAGGGGCTGAAAAAAAAAACTTGTTTTTAACCACATATGCGCTCCCATTAGAGCTAGGGTGTTGAGACCCAACACTGCACAGTGCCTGCTGTTTCTGCACCAAATTTAGTTGGGATCTACCCAGGGGAATAGATAAGTCATTTTCAAATGGACCTGAAAATGAATTGAGTGCGACCCTGTTGCTGCATGATATCTGCCACAGGATCTGAAAATGGATGATACAAGGTTTTTGCGTCATACATCTAGAGCTGATAAATTATATCACGAGGAACAATTTTTGTTAGAGACACGATATTCATAGGCACTTCCTGGTGACGATAAGCGTCTTTTTATTGAATTTTACGGCCCTGGGATGATGGGAGTTCACGAATTTTACAGGATCTAATAATCAGCTGTGGTGAATCTGCGTATTACATACCCCACTAAATTGATGAACTGATTTTCAACAAGGAAATCTGAAGTGTAATAGTCTCTAAAGGGAGAAAGATATCTTAGAATGAATCATTTGCTCGGCGCTGTCTTTAACAGGGGGCAGATAATTAGGTTATAGGCAACACAATGGCGCAGACATGCTGCAGAGTGCCTACATCATTCCGCCTCTCAGGAGCATAATTAATAGTAAAAAGACATCTAACGTCGCCGAGAAGGTATGTCCTGACAACAGTTGTTCCCCGCGACACGATCTATCAGCCCTAGACCTTGGTGGGAGAGTCTAACCTCAAGACCCACAGAGTGATGCGGTACAAAAACTCTGGAATGGCATTTGGGAGGACAGTGGCTGTAATCCAGATGTAAGTTTTCTGTGTTTTCCCTCAATCGCATAATGCAAATATTGGGATGGTTCCACACAAAGGGCCCGGCCGATGTAGTTCTCGATCCTTTTCATCTTCTGTTGTTTCGGTGGTGAAATGTCGAGCCGCCATCTAGCTAGTCTTCAGCGCACAATCTCAAACTGAAACCTTACAAATTAACGGTAGTGCACAGACTTACCAATTCATAAACTAGAGTTAGAAGTCAATACTGTAAATGGCTACTGCAGTCTGTGTATGATGGTGGGGGTGATCCTGAAATGCTCTTCTTTCTCTGATGAAGCGTGGCTGCATTTATCAGGCCACTTGAATTCGTAGAACAATCAACTTTGAATTTGTGAAAATTCTCATCAGCTATATTAAGAGCCTATGCATGAAGTGAAAACAGGAGAACCAACACATCAACTAACAAAAGATCGATGGTTATTTCATGCAGAACAATGCAAAAGCACATTTGTGCCGCTAGGTGCCGTCGCTATTCAAACTGAATAACGAGCCATGGAGAGTAGCCTGGCATTGCACAGATAAATTATGGACATACGCATCAGAAGTGCAGATACTGCTTTTACAATAGTCGTTATATCAATAGGTGAAATAAATATTTAAATTAAACATTTTTGTAATGTTACGATAGTTGCAGACAAGCATTTGTAGATACTAAATTATAGGATCAATAAAGTAGAACGTATATTTTGTACGACGACACCTCATTAGCAGTTCACATTGTTACGACATATATCTTTTACTTCTCATGACGTGTCGTTGTAGAAGAACATGTATTTACCTTTACTGATACAGAATAAATCCATAACTCAACAAAAATCCTCAACTGAAAAACAAGGTATTATTACGTTTGATTAATAAGTTTTTGACTCAACATGCAGGAAGAGTAGGACTAATCATTGCACTTTTTGTTTTCTTTGATAAAAGTAATCATTAACATTTACCGATAGCCAAAACGCCTTCAAACACGGAAAACACTGGAGCGATATCTTCCACTACAAATTAGGCGAAATTATTCAATACGTTTAAATGTGAAAAATTGTAGATTATACTGGAGGGAAGGAGATTATTTTGTTAGCTACAAACAGATATACGATATACACTGAGGTGACAAAAATGATGGGATAGCGATATGCACATACATAAATGGCGGTAATATCGCATGTACAAGGTATGGGAGGACAGTACATTGGCGAAGCTGTCATTTGTACTCTGCTGACTCAGGCGAAAATATTATTTACGTGATTGTGGGGGAATTAACAGATTTTGAACGCGGAGTAGTACTTCGAGCTAGAAGCATGGGCATTCCATTTTGGAAACCGTTAGGGAATTCAATATTCACAGATCCACAGTGCCAAGAGAGTCCCGAGAATACCAGATTTCAGGCAATACCTCTCACCACGAACAACGCAATGGCCGACCTCCTTTCCTTAAAGACGAGAGCAGCAGCGTTTGCGTAGAGTTCTCAGTGCTAATAGATAAGCAGAAATGGAGGAAATAACCACAGAAATGAATTTGGGATGGACGGCGAACCTATCCATTAGGACCGTGCGGCGAAATTTGGCGTCAATGGGCTATGGCGGCAGACGACCGACGCGAATAGCACAACACTGCCTGCAGCGCCTCTTCTGGACGCTGACCACATCGTTTAGACGCTAGGCTATTGCGGAAACGTGGCCCGTTCATACGAGCCCAGATTTCTTTTGGTAGGGTACGACTTAGGCGCAGACCCCACGAAGCCATGGATCCAAGTTGTCAACAAGGGACTGTGCATGCTCGTGGTGGCTCCATAATGGTGTGGACAGTGTTTGCATGGTATGGATTGGGTCGTCTGGTCCAACTGAACCGAGCATTGACTGGAAATGGCTATGTTCGGCTACTTGGAGACCACTTACATGGACTTTACGTTGCCAAACAACGATGGAATTTGTTATGGACGACAATGCGCCATGCGATCGGGCCACAGTTTTTCGGATGAATCCAGGTTCTGTTTACAGCATCATGATGGTCGCATCCATGTTTGGCGACATCGCGCTGAACACACATTGGAAGCGTGCATTCGTCATCGCCATACTGGCATATCACCCGGCGTGATGGTATGGGGTGCCATTGGTTAGACGTCTCGGTCACCTCTTGTTCGCACTGACAGCACTTTGAACAGTGGACGTTACATTTCAGATGTGTTACGACCCGTGGCTCTACCCTTCATTCGATCCCTGCGAAACCCTACATTTCAACAGGATAATGCACGACTGCATGTTGCAAGTCCTGTACGGGCCTTTCTGGATACAGAAAATGTTCAACTGCTGCCCCGGCCAGCACATTCTCCAGATCTCTCACCAATTGAAAACGTCTGGTCAATGATGGCCGATTAACTGGCTCGTTACAATACGCCAGTCACTACACTTGATGAACTGTGGTATCGTGTTGAAGGTGCATGGGCAGCTGTACCTGCACACGCCATCCAAGCTCTGTTTGACTCAATGCCCAGGCGTATCAAGGCCGTTATTACGGCCAGAGGTGGTTGTTCTGGGTGCTGATTTCTCAGGATCTATGCACCCAAATTGCATGAAAATGTAATCACATGTCAGTTCTAGTATAATATATTTGTCCAATGAATACTCGTTTATCATCTGCATTTCTTCTTGGTGTAGCAATTTTAATGGCCAGTAGTGTATATTTGACGAAAAACCTGAGAAAATGAGCCTGATGGTTTTTGGGAGGTATGTACTGCGTATTTCAAAGTCTTTACGGCAGACCTACGGGCGACAGATAACGTCATGGGAAGAACTGTTGTTGCTGACGTTTCCCGACGAAGCTAGGTGAATTTTAAGACTGGTTATGCCCCTGAGAGGCGGCAGGATGTATTCACTCTTTGATGTTCGTAAGCATCGTGTGTCGCCTATCATCCTGTCATCTGCTCTGCGTGAAAGGCGACAGGCATAGCAAAATTGAAGTGTCTGATTCGCTTCTAAAATATACTTCTCTGCTTAGAGACACTCATTCTTGTGTTTTTTACTGGAAATCTGTCAACTTGCCGGGTCGGGTAGTTTGCTGCAGACCTGGTTAGTATATCCTGATAGTTCGGTAAAGACTCATCATCGCAGGCCCGGCTAATACTAAACGATGCCTAGCGTCACTGGGAAGCGTCTGCGAACATTGTCTGACACAAAAGTTGTTTTCCATGACGTGACGTATCACCCCAAAACGTTTATCGCCAATCCTTTGAGACTCCCTGTATATGAAAGTTGTTCAAAGCTACTGTCGTTTGTTGCTTCTCAACCTCCACAGTTTACAGTCTCTCTTGAAAATCTCTGGAGGCCATAGCTTCTTTGACTTCCGTCACCCATCTTCTAGGTGGCAGACCGCGTTTCCCTTTTCCGTCTGTCATCCACCTCCACTGCTTCCCTGCCCATCTGCTGTCATTCATTCGTTCTTAATGGCCATACCACAGTAGCTCCTCTCAGTAGCTTTCTTTATGTTCCTTACCCTTCCATAAGAATAATATTGATATTAATCTTTATTAATTATTAACTTTTAATTTGTATTGTATTGTATGTTAACCGGGGGCCTAGAAACGACGGAGAAACTCCGTCCCCACCGCAGCCGCAGCTGTCCACAACCCCACGACGACTACCGCAGTCCACTTCACCCCTCCGCCGCCCCACACCGTATCACTCTTGCAGGGTTATTGTGCGGTTCGGCCCCTGGTGGACCCCCAGGGAACGTCTCACACCAGACGAGTGTAACCCCTATGTTTGCGTAGTGGTGTACGCGAATGTGGAGAATTTGTTTGCGCAGTAATCGCCGACATAGTGTAGCTGAGGCAGAAGAAGGGGAACCAGCCCGCATTCGCCGAGGCAGATGGAAAACCGCCTAAAAACCATCCACAAACTGGCCGGCTCACCGGACGTCGACACAAGTCCGCTGGGCGGATTCGTGCCGGGGACCAGGTGCTCCTTCCCAATACGGAAAGCCGTGTGTTAGGCCGAACGGCTAACCGGGCGGACAACTTTTAAGTTACTGAAATTAACTTTTAAGTATGCGATGTGTTATTCTGATGGATAGAAATTTTTAAGAGCTATACACACACTTCTTTTGTAGATTAGATTTTTTCCAAAAAAATCTCACCTGTAACTGTTTCGATAACAATTACCGCAAAATTATTTATACAACTACAGTATTATATTTACAAGAGAAATAATTGTGACTATCATAATTTATACGCCTACATTTTCTGGGGCCACGACTACTACAAATACGATGATTTTTAAAATAACGTGCTCTCGCGGAACATTTGCTGATGATGTGGTTAAGGCCAGGTCCTCACTCAAAATGGTCGAAAATTCAATTTTTTGCATTTTTTGAAACGTATAGGTGTCTAGAATGTTGGGACGAAAAGGTATTTTAATCCGTGCGCTACAAAACTTTCCACAGCCCACTGTTCGAAGCTGTGACACGGGCGCCGTGAGACGATCTCAGCCGGAGACGCCCGGCTCAGGTAGAAAACTTGTCATGCCGTGACGCGCGTTCACAAAATGATTTCTATTGCAGTATGCATACAAACATATTCGCCGAAAATGCTGACGAACAACGTGTGCAGGCTGCCGAACGCAACAGATCCAGCTCAGCCACATCGGCTTTTCGCGCCAAGAAGAACAACGGAATTGCTCTCTAGGAACAATTCAAGTTAGGGGAAGGGTTCGTATAGGTCCTGGAATTGCAGACTAAAATACTTTTTTTTGGTCAAATTTTGGGCAAACATGGTCAAAATTTTATTTTTCGCCCAACATATTGCATTAGCCAATTTGAATTTTGAAAATGTAACTTCAGATTTGTGTTCAGCGACGCCAAAAATTTATAACAACATGTAGTTTTTATGCAAATTTTACTAATAATACTTATAAAAGTTTCCCCTAATCTTTAAGCAGTTTTTTCTCGAGAAACGATTTTTCAAAACTGCTTGCAGCATAAAATAAGAGCAGATCAACTTATTACCTTCTCTCTTTGATGACCGAAAAGTAAACTCTTTCCTTGGGAGCTTGTACCACAAATACATGAATTTTTTTAATATAAACTATTTTTCGTAAAGCCATAAAGAGTGAAACAAAAACAAAAATCTAACTCAAAGATCGAGTCATCACCATATAGTTAAATTTAAGGTTATTTCATTGCGATTAAGTATAAGCTCCCATAAATTTAATATTGTATCGACTGATGTTACCCATTTTTGATTTCAGATAACCTCTGAGGGGCCCCGCGTCCGGCCATCCTGAATTAGGTTTTCCATGATTTCCCTAAATCGCCTCAGGCAAATGCCGGGATGGTTCCTTTGAAAGGTCACGGCTGACTTCCTTCCCCATCCTTCCCTATCCGATGAGACTGATGACCTCGCAGTTTGGTCTCCTCCCCCCAAATCAATCCAACCAACCCTGAGGGGCTACACTACACGCAGTCTGCGTACTTCAAACTCGCGGGCCGTTGATCAAACCATAATTGCGGGCGCCATTTTGTTTTTTTGTATCGAAAATTATGATCAATCATAATTCCCAAACAGATGCTTTGTATGTCGTTTCATTGTCTTAAAAAAAATTCCAAACTTGGCCTATTTTTTGCTCATTTGAATGAGAACCTGTTCTTAATGCTAATGAGCTAAAGTGGTCTCATAAGCAAAGAGGGAAAGTGCGAATACATAGGCTAGCGACTTTGAACTACATCTCTTGTCCGTCACACACAGTAAACACCTGTTGCTTTCCTGCGCCCCGTCGGTCAAAGACACGTCACCGGCCTTTCGCCAAGCTACTGTACCTATAAAGGCAGCGCTTCTCCTCAAAAACTGAACCAGTTTTGCACTCGTTCCGTACGCCACTGCGGACAGAAGGGCATAATGTACAGTGGTTCCGAAAAGAAATTCAGTTGGTCCAGCGTGCCATTCGCCAAATTAATAGCCCGGCCGCGGCAGGAATGCGATCTGTTGGCAGGAGCGCGGCGGAGTACAAAGAGACGCGGCTATACGACTCCACGCTCGCACAATGGCCAATTATAGTCGCCACAAAACAGGCGGCCATGCGTCAGTATTGAAAGGTCGCCCTCGCAGACTCGAACGTCAGCGTCTGAGACTCTCAGGCCGAGTTGCAGATAGTGGATCAACAAGTGCAGTAACTGGCTCGCCACTTATCTTGCGGGATTTGAGGCATACTTTTCCTTCGTTTGTACCTTACTGCACTGTGAACCTATCATAGCCGGCCGGAGTGGCCGAGCGGTTCTAGGCGCTACAGCTTCGCCACGGCTTCGGTCGCAGGTTCGAATCCTGCCTCGGGCATGGATGTGTGTGATGTCCATAGGTTAGTTAGGTTTAAGTAGTTCTAAGTTCTAGGGGACTGATGACCTCAGGTGTTAAGTCTCATAGTGCTCAGAGCCATTTGAACCATTTGAACCTATCATAACACGTCTGTACCGTCAAATAGTTGTGGCATTTCGATCTATGCTGTTTTTGTTGTTGTGGTCTTCAGTCCAAAGACTGGTTTGATGCAGCTCTCCGTCCTACTCTATCCTGTGAAAGCCTCTTCATCTCCAAATAACTACTCCAACCTACATCCTTCTGGATCTGCTTACTGTGTTCCTCTCTTGGTCTTCCCCTACAACAGAGCGAGGTGCAAAGTGGTTAGCACACTGGGGTCACATTCGGGAGGACGACACCCCAAACCCGCGTCCGATCGTCCAGATTTAGGTTTTCCGTGATTTTCCTAAATCGCTTTAGGCAAATTCCAGGATGCTTTCTTCCCTAATCCGAGCTCGCGCTCCGATGACCTTGTTGTCAACCGGACGTTAAATGCGAATCTCCTCCTCCTCCTCCTCATTCCCTCTACAATTATTACCCCTAACACTTCCTGCCAATATTAAATTGATGATCCATTGATGTGTCAAAATGCATCCTATAAACAGATCGCTCCTTTTAGTGATGTTGTGCCACAAATTTGTTGTTTCCCCAATTCTATTCACTGCCTCCTCATTGTTGTTAGGAGACGGAATTTCGTACCAAGAACCAGACAATGTCCCGCATCACAGCGGGCACGCAGTTTCTTGCTCGCCACTACTTTTGTTCCACCCAGCTTAAGCCTGTTAAGCCTTTTTGTCCGAAATATATGCTCCTCATGTGAAAGCAACAGGAAGTGATTTTATATTCGTCGAAGTTGTGATCTGGGCTACCTAAAAACTGTACAAAGAAAAGATGCTAATCTGATGGTGAAATTTGCCAGATACTGGAGTTAAACATCTATACATATTCCAGAATGAGATTTTCACTCTGCAGCGGAGTGTGAGCTGATATGAAACTTCCTTGCAGATCAAAACTGTGTGCCGGACCGAGGCTCGAACTCGGGACCTTTGCCTTTCGCGGGCAAGCGCTCTACCAAGTGGTAGATTAAAACTGTGTGCCGGACCGAGGCTCGAACTCGGGACCTTTGCCTTTCGCGGGCAAGCGCTCTACACTTGGTAGAGCGCTTGCCCGCGAAAGGCAAAGGTCCCGAGTTCGAGCCTCGGTCCGGCACACAGTTTTAATCTACCACTTGGTAGAGCGCTTGCCCGCGAAAGGCAAAGGTCCCGAGTTCGAGCCTCGGTCCGGCACACAGTTTTAATCTACCACTTGGTAGAGCGCTTGCCCGCGAAAGGCAAAGGTCCCGAGTTCGAGCCTCGGTCCGGCACACAGTTTTAATCTGCACAGTTTTAATCGGCACAGACTCGAACTCGGGACCTTTGCCTTTCGCGGGCAAGTGCTCTACCACTTGGTAGAGCGCTTGCCCGCGAAAGGCAAAGGTCCCGAGTTCGAGCCTCGGTCCGGCACACAGTTTTAATCTGCCAGGAAGTTTCATCTATACATATTGTATTCTCCGTGAAGATATACGCCTAGGTACACAACCGTATCGGCTGTAAGAGAAATAAGACAGAGTTGTGCTGGAAAAGTGACGGTGAAGCTTAAGTCCAATAATCAAGGCGCATACATGAGACCATTGTGAATTCGTAAGTTAAGTAAAGGTTTGATTCTTTAAAGAGAATTAGATTTGGTAGTACTGAAAATATTCAAATGGTCACTCAACACTAAAATAACAAGAACAGGAAAGTTATGCGTGTGACATGTGAAAGCTACAAGAATAAGATGGAGTTTTGCGGGTGATGATGCAAGTGGTGCCGTTAGCTTTCCCAAGTAAGCCGCTGATAGGACGGCACCTGTAATGCCCAATGCTCGCACGATCTCTTACACAGATCAAATGGTTCAAATGGCTCTGAGCACTATGGGACTTAACTACTGAGATCATCAGTCTCCTAGAACTTAGAACTACTTAAACCTAACTAATCTAAGGACATCACACACATCCATGCCCGAGGCAGGATCCGAACCTGCGACCGTAGCGGTCGCTCGGTTCCAGAATGTACGCCTAGAACCGCTCGGACACCCCGGTCGGCATCGTACACAGAGAACCCTATTTTTTGTCTCATTAGTTTTCTGACTTTTTTGATGTGGTCCACCATGACTTCGTCTGCTATGATACCCTCTTCACCTCACAGTAATACTTAACGTTCTCAATTATATGTTGGTTGTATTCGAATCTCTTTATTGTCCCACAGTTTTTTGCCCTCTGCAGGTCTCTCATGCAGTATGGACATTATTCCTTGATTTCTTGACACATGTCCTATTATTCCACCCCTTCTTCTACTCTGTTTTACATACATCCCTTTTCTCGGAGATGCTACGGAGAACGCTCAGAACCGCATGAAAATGTGCTTAGGATCAAATCACTCATCCCAAAAACAGCGGTATGAACCATTCGCCGGCAAAACTGCCCGTCTTGGCACAAGAGACATTTCAATGATCACTTATTCAGGGTCTAAGATAGGAACTTTGCTTACCCGACGAAACAAAAATCGATATATTAGGCTCAAAAACACACACAATTGAATGTTGTGATATCAGTTTCCCTCTGCTTACAATAATTACGCTACCCGAACAACTTATTCTACTAATCTGTTAGCATTGAATAGCTATTCAGTCTTCAAAGTACATGGGTGGGATTTCAATGAAGGAAGCAAGCGCATCTGACTTCTAGCATTAAACATCTCTTCTGTGTCCAAGCAGTCCAGTATCAAACGCCACACTAACTACATCTTCAAACGATGATATTAGCATGTCAGGGTCATAACTTGCCAAACATACCGTTACATAGAGTTGTACTTCAGTGCAGCAAGTTGATTGTAGAGCACAGATGAAGTCTGATTTGTAATTTTACTTCTGGTTTTTCATACTGTAGTCCTAAAAAAACCATGTAAAGACTATATTGCCTGAAGAAGTACACGTCAAGAAGTTTGCAGTATTTAGTTGTCTTCGGCGTCTTTTTGGTCTTATTATATCGATATTTTGTTTATTCGCGTTACCAAAGTTCCTCTCTTAGACCTTGAGTCTTTCGTGGTAAGACACGGAGTTTGCCTGCGAATGGTTCATGTAACTGTTTCTGAGATGAGATATTTATATTCTGTGAGCATTTTCGTGACGTTCAGAGCTTTCGAAGTCACGAACTTCTCTTGTTAGTTCTCATCATTTGTCTATGAAGCCAAGTCTCTTTCCGATGCTCTTTTCTTGTGGTCTGATGAGTATTAGTGGCGTGTATATTAAGTTCCATATGGGTTTGTTTCCGGTCTCTTTTGCGTATGTGTGAATGTTTTCACTCTTGTGCGACAGAGCTCATGATGTAGATATTATGAAACGCATTATGGAGTTGAAGTACAATAAAGGTTGCTAACAGCACGGCAAGTGATTTACGAGGATTGGAACTTTAATAGTGGCAACTATTTATTTACAGCTCGTACAAAATAGATACGTGTTTCAAAGTTTTAATGACCTTCAAAGTAGTCACCAGCGTTGTGTATAACCCGTTGCCAGCGATGTGGAAGTCATAAGATACTCTTAGCACTGCCAGTTGTGTTGCCAGTTGGATCGGCGCGGTCTATTGCCCGACGAATTTGTAGCAGTTCTGAAGCGAAGGCCGCGAAGTGCTTGTTTCAGTTTAGAAATCGAGTTGAACTCACGAGGGCTTAAGTTAGGGGTGTGTAGTAGGTGGTATAGCACTGAAGAGCCCCATCAGTCAAACAAATCATTAACAGCTTGCACTTTACGTGCTTGAGCATTGTCCTACAAAATGATGGTCAGGTCCTGCAGAAATTGCCAGCACTCTTCTCTCTCTGTACTGTTCATTTTTGGAACACAACCTACGACCAGCTCGTATTTACCCCTCGTATTTAATGAATCTGATATCGGGTGGCCTTGCGGTTCTAGGCGCTACAGTCTGGAACCGCGTGACCGCTACCGTCGCAGGTTCGAATCCTGTCTCGGGCATGGATGTGTGTGATGTCCTTAGGTTAGTTAGGTTTAAGTAGTTTCTAAGTCTATGGGACTGATGACCTTAGTGCTCAGAGCCATTTGAATCTGATATCGTCACGCAACCCTGTGAGGCCAGTTGAGGAGCTACTTGACTGGGAAGTAGGGGCTCCGGCCACGAAAACTGACAGCGGCCAGGAGAGTGATGTGCTGACCGCATCCAGTGACACCTCTGCCCTGAGGATGACACGGCGGTCGGTCGGTTCCGTTGGGTCTTCTTGGCCTGTTTCGACAGAGTTTAGTTCTGATATTGTCACCAATGTGCGCTGAGGTAAAACTTCATGGCACACCGGGGCTCCAACTCGGAACCGTTGCCTTTGGCGAACAAGTGTTCTAGCAACTGAGCTACTCGAACACGACCCACAACCCGTTCTCACAGCTTTACTTCCGCCAATCCTTCATCTTTGCCTTCGACGCTTCACTGAAATTACCCTGCGTAACTTGTCACACCAGTACTCGTGGAAGAAAGGATTAGCCACAGCCTGGGGTACCATTTCCATAATGAATTAACGTTCTGCAAATTGGTGTGCGCTGATATGGAAGCTCTTATCTGCCAGGAAGTCTGATATCGTCACCTTCCATATGCTGCTTGCAAAAGTGTAGCGGGCACCACATCTCCACACACACAGCTCACCTAATTTCTGTAGATTCCGGGTAGAGGGGCGATGAGCTCTGACGCCAGGTTCAATCACATCTCAGATGCGTTCGCTGGAGTTCAGATCTGGCGACTTGGGAGGGGGGAGGGGGTCAGAACATCAACTGGAACTCACCACTGTGTGCCTCGAACCACTCCATCACATTCATGGTCTTGTGGCATGGCGCATTATCCTGTTGAAAAATACCACTCAGTCTGTAAACGTGATTATCATGAAGGGGTGTACGTGGTCTGCAAGTAGTGTACAATACACATTGGTCCTCATGGTGCTTTGCACAAGCTCCACTGGATACATGGATGCTCACGTGAATGTTCCCCAGAGCATAATGGAGCCGCTGCCAGCTTATCTCCGTCCCACAGTAAAGGTGTCAAGGAGCTGCTCCTCTTGAATATGACGGATTCGCGCACTCCCATCGGCATGATAAAGTAGGTATCGGGATTCATCAGATCACGTCCAGTGCCGATGGTCACGTGCTCATTTCAGTCGTAGATTCGTAGTTGCCGACGTCGTGGTGTTAACATTGGCACATGCAGGGGTCGTCGGCTGCAGAGGCCCATCGTTAGGAATGATCTGTGCACTGCGTGTTTAAGACATACTTGCACTCTGCCCAGCATTAAAGTCTCATGTTACTTCCGCCACAGTTTATCGCCTGTCCTGCTTTACCAGTCTGCCCCGCCTACGACGTCCGTCATCTGTAATGAGGAGTGGTCGTACAACCCCCTCGACGTCTGGACGTGGGTTCACCAATGTTTCGCCATGTGTTGAAGACTCTCATTACAGCACTCCTCGAATAACCGACTAGTCGTGCAGCTTCCGAAATGCTCGTGCCGAGCTTCCGGGTCATCACAATCTGTCCTTGGTCAAACTCAGACAGATCGCGCCTTCCCCATGCTACACACGTACAGCGCGCTCCTTGATACTTAATAAAAATGGTTCAAATGGCTCTGAGCACTATGGGACTCAACTGCCGAGGTCATCAGTCCCCTAGAACTTAGAACTAGTTAAACCTAACTAACCTGAGGACATCACACACATCCATGCCCGAGGCAGGATTCGAACCTGCGACCGTAGCGGTCTTGCGGTTCCAGACTGCAGCGCCTTTAACCGCACGGCCACTTCGGCCGACTGATACTTAATACACCGTGCGTGTAGCAGTCATTACTCGCCAGGAGACGCTACTACCGCCTGAACGGGTTTGTATTGATAGCAGGTCGGTGTTCATAATGTTCTGGCCAATGAGAGTGGAGAGTAATGTGTTGTCTGTCGAAATTCCTGGAAGCAAGTTCTCTCAGTAGTGCCACAGCTGTCATTCCTTTAGCCGTAAGTATTCTAGGTGCAGGTCAATGACATCCCATAGCTTTTGTCCCGTGAATATCGCGAGCATGGCGCTGACTGGAGGTCAGTTTCCATCATTTCTCTCCCCTTTGTATTCTCATCCTATGCAATTACGTTTGATTCAACAGGCATTCTGTTTGACTGTTCCACGTGTCTCTTACGTATTCCCACACACAATTTGATATGCCTGTGAAGCGCTAGGGGAGGAAGAGCGTGCGATCGGACAGCCAGATAGCCCTTTGCGTCGTTCTCGACCTTAGGACATTGTCATTCAGATATCGCGACGGCCATTGATCTCACATCTGGATTTCGTGCGTTTACGAATTCAGTATACAACATAACATAACGGATGTGTCAGCATCTCCGTGAATACAACAGAACTATTTATTTGATTTACAGAAAGATTCTGCCTACAGTAGCGGTTAATATTCGATGGTATATTATCAACAGACAGCGGATACTCGTTATAGACTTTCGCGAATTGTGGCAGTGTGCCAGGACTTTAGTAAAAAGTTTCTCAGTTCACATTTTCATGAGATTTATCTTCGCTATATTTTGTCAATTAGCATCTGTTCTGTCTGAATTGCGGGAGAAACAAGTATAGCATTCACCAGCTTCGACATTGTCGCGAATAAAACAGTGACCCGTAAATACAATAAGTTTCCTTTAATTTACGTCTATGGCCACAAACTTGTTGTTACCAGATTAACGGTTTCGGTCTATAATGACCATCATAAGATCTGCAGCAAAAAATGGGAAAAAATATAAATACACTCGCAGATTGTCTACAGCTTAAAAACAACACGGTACCTCCAGTGCGGTAACGGTGAACCTTTACCGCTGCGCTACGCCGACATGCTCAGAATATATGTAATGTTACGGGTATACAAAGCACGTAATAAACTACAAAATCGATTTTTTCAAAAACCAAGGCCCGTCGCTAAAAAACCGGATGGCCAGGCACTCAGGCTAAGTGCCTCTACAACATATTTGAAGCGCATCAAAATCCGTGATTTACAATATCGAGGGTCCCCTTGTCAGTGTAGTTCTGTGCTTGAGCGCGACCTTGATTGTGCGAGATGGTGCTGACGTATGCTACCAGACGTATGAGGAGGCAATGAAAGGTTGCCACCCTGTGACAGTAGGTTAGTGGCCCCCAGACTGCAGTTTCCGTGGATCCGGTTTATAGCCAGAGTCAGTGTGTATTGGGAGCGATGACGTCACGCTGGTGCAGAAGCTGCCCGCGAGAAGCGGTGCGCCGCGCCGGCCGCTCTGGCCCGGTATGTTTAGCCGCCGACACTTCCGCCCGTAAAGCACTCGCGTAGCCGCGCGGTCGCCGGTTCCGCATCTATTTCCAGCGCTCCCGCTCCGTCGTTTTGGCGTACTCTGGAGTTCACTGACTCACCCAGACCCGTCTCACGTTCTGGAACCGCCTCAGCTGCCACCTCACACCGCCGGTTTCCGAAAACGCGAGTCACCGCTGCAGTTTTAGCTCGCCGAAAATATTCTACTCCGGAATAAATAATAAAATTTCGCTTTCGCAAAAATTTCTGAACGGACTACCCCACAGCTCTTAAATGATTCACAGAAGGCGTCTCAAAATCACCAAAAGCTAACATTGTTTTCAAAGCTGTCATCAAATCGAAAGTTGGTTCGAACACCACAGTGCTTGTAAGTAGGCTGTTTAGGTTTTTATGTTGGTAACGCTCTGTATGAAAATCGCTGACTGTGCTGTGTGCAGTCTGTGGCTGGTTGGACTCATTGTTGGAATATTCGCTTGTGTAGTGTTGGGCAGTTCGATGTCAACAGCGCGTAGCGTTGGGCAGTTGGAGGTGAGCCGCTAGCAGTGGTGGATGTGGGGAGAGAGATGCCAGAGTTTTGAGCGGACGATCTGGACGTGTGTCTGTCAGAACAAGGAAATTTGTTTAGTTGGATGTCACTAAATTATATATTTATTATGACTTTTGAACGCTATTAAGGTAAATCCATTGTTTGTTCTGTATCAAAATCTTTCATTTGCTAACTATGCCTATCAGTAGTTAGTTTTTAGTGCCTTCAGTAGTTAGAATCTTTTATTTAGCTGGCAATATTAGCGCTCGCTGTGTTGCAGTAGTAACGAAGACTTTCGTGAAGTAAGTGATTCATGAAAGGTATAGGTTATTGTTAGCCAGGGCCATTCTTTTGTAGGGATTATTGAAAGTCAGACAGCGTTGCGCTAAAAATATTGTGTGTTAGTTTAGTGATGATTAGAATAAGTGAAGAGAAAACTGTTTGAGTACTGAGTTTTGCTCAGATGTTTGAAAATCAAATAACGTAGTTTACCAGCACAGTCATTTATAATTTTTAAAAGGGACAGTATACCGTTATCTTTCTCCGACCTCTTAATTGACTTACCCAGGAAGTTAAGCAAGTAATTAGTCTTGTTCAAATGTGTGTGAAATCTTATGGGACTTAACTGCTAAGGTCATCAGTCCCTAAGCTTACACACTACTTAACCTAAATGATCCTAAGGACAAACACACACACCCATGCCCGAGGGAGGACTCGAATCTCCGCCGGGACCAGCCGCACAGTCCACGACTGCAGCGCCTGAGACCGCTCGGCTAATCCCACGCGGCTAGTCTTGTTCTTCTGTACATCAAGCCTTTGGAAAAATGCCTGTTCCGAATTCGCACAATTAAGTCCATCTCTTTCTGCAGCCGTTCCATGTCTCTTCTTCCGAGGACTTGTAGTTGTTTACAAAGACTGGAATTTTGCCTTCATTCATCCGCTTGAGGAATTTGCACCATTTTTCCCTGTATTCTTCTGTCTTCTCATTTAAATTATAATTTTCAATTATGCCCGAAAGTCACCATTTTTTTAAGGGGACTTTCCTTGAACAACCTGTGACAATGTATTAAAAATCTCATTACTGCTGACACTGGGTTATTTTTCTCTCTTTTCCTCTTAATGCAGGGTTCTCTGCCTTAAAGTAGCACGGGCTGCCACTGTTTATATAGTTCTATTTTGTGGCTTTGTTAACTTTATTTTTAAAGTTTTAAAAATATAGTTCCACATATACACTCCTGGAAATGGAAAAAAGAACACATTGACACCGGTGTGTCAGACCCACCATACTTGCTCCGGACAGTGCGAGAGGGCTGTACAAGCAATGATCACACGCACGGCACAGCGGACACACCAGGAACCGCGGTGTTGGCCGTCGAATGGCGCTAGCTGCGCAGCATTTGTGCACCGCCGCCGTCAGTGTCAGCCAGTTTGCCGTGGCATACGGAGCTCCATCGCAGTCTTTAACACTGGTAGCATGCCGCGACAGCGTGGACGTGAACCGTATGTGCAGTTGACGGACTTTGAGCGAGGGCGTATAGTGGGCATGCGGGAGGCCGGGTGGACGTACCGCCGAATTGCTCAACACGTGGGGCGTGAGGTCTCCACAGTACATCGATGTTGTCGCCAGTGGTCGGCGGAAGGTGCACGTGCCCGTCGACCTGGGACCGGACCGCAGCGACGCACGGATGCACGCCAAGACCGTAGGATCCTACGCAGTGCCGTAGGGGACCGCACCGCCACTTCCCAGCAAATTAGGGACACTGTTGCTCCTGGGGTATCGGCGAGGACCATTCGCAACCGTCTCCATGAAGCTGGGCTACGGTCCCGCACACCGTTAGGCCGTCTTCCGCTCACGCCCCAACATCGTGCAGCCCGCCTCCAGTGGTGTCGCGACAGGCGTGAATGGAGGGACGAATGGAGACGTGTCGTCTTCAGCGATGAGAGTCGCTTCTGCCTTGATGCCAATGATGGTCGTATGCGTGTTTGGCACCGTGCAGGTGAGCGCCACAATCAGGACTGCATACGACCGAGGCACACAGGGCCAACACCCGGCATCATGGTGTGGGGAGCAATCTCCTACACTGGCCGTACACCACTGGTGATCGTCGAGGGGACACTGAATAGTGCACGGTACATCCAAACCGTCATCGAACCCATCGTTCTACTATTCCTAGATCGGCAAGGGAACTTGCTGTTCCAACAGGACAATGCACGTCCGCATGTATCCCGTGCCACCCAACGTGCTCTAGAAGGTGTAAGTCAACTACCCTGGCCAGCAAGATCTCCGGATCTGTCCCCCATTGAGCATGTTTGGGACTGGATGAAGCGTCGTCTCACGCGGTCTGCACGTCCAGCACGAACGCTGGTCCAACTGAGGCGCCAGGTGGAAATGGCATGGCAAGCCGTTCCACAGGACTACATCCAGCATCTCTACGATCGTCTCCATGGGAGAATAGCAGCCTGCATTGCTGCGAAAGGTGGATATACACTGTACTAGTGCCGACATTGTGCATGCTCTGTTGCCTGTGTCTATGTGCCTGTGGTTCTGTCAGTGTGATCATGTGATGTATCTGACCCCAGGAATGTGTCAATAAAGTTTCCCCTTCCTGGGACAATGAATTCACGGTGTTCTTATTTCAATTTCCAGGAGTGTATATTGAAATTAGTTAGTTTTATTTTTCATGTCTTTGTCTGTGTCCATGCTTACGTCAGTGCCTAAATAACTGAAACTGGGGACTTGGTCAAGTATCTTGTGTTTAATAACAATCTTTGATCGAACTGGAAATTTTGGTCGGCCGGTGTGGCCGAGGGGTTCTAGGCGCTTCAGTCTGGAACTGCGCGACCGCTACGGTCGCAGGTTCGAATCCTGCCTCGGGCATGGATGTGTGTGATGTCCTTAGGTTAGTTAGGTTTAAGTAGTTCTAAGTTCTAGGGGACTGATGTCCTCAGATGTTAAGTCCCATAGTACTCAGAGCAGTTTGAACCATTTTTTGGAAATTTTACATAGTGGGTTCAAAAAATGGTTCAAATGGCTCTGAGCACTGTGGGACTTAACTTCTTAGGTCATCAGTCCCCTAGAACTTAGAACTACTTAAACCTAACTAACCTAAGGACATCACACACATCCATGCCCGAGGCAGGATTCGAACTTGTGAGCGTAGCGATCGCGCGGTTGCAGACTGTAGTGCCTAGAACCGCTCGGCCACTTAGGCCGGCTTACATAGTGAGCCATTACTGTAGATCCAGTAACAGATATTTTTAGAGTGTAATGTTTTCTTGAGAACTCATAACTCATACACAGAGTGTTGTATGTTTACCTCAGTATTTTGTAAAACAATTACGTCATTTGCAAAAAGGCATAGCTTTTAGATCGTAGCTCCTTTTCAGCTTTACACCTTCATGAATTTCCTTCTTCCAGTTTCTTATGAGTTCTTCAGTACGGATGCCAAAGAGTCGGTGACATCCTATGTCCCTGTCTGACACCTTGATTATTACTATGTTCTTTATTTTAAAAATGCCTGTATTATGATTATTTTAATATCTTCATATATGCTTCTCATCACCTGCATTAGATGCAGGGGGTATCCTCCGCTTGTCGATTATTGCCCATAGTCTGTTTCTAATAACCGACTCAGAGGCTTCTTCGAAGTCAATGAAAGCAACGTGTGTTTCAAAACTAACTTCTCGTTGCTGTTCTAAAATTCTCTTGATGCTGAAAATATTATCGCTGCACGAGCGTCCTTTCCCAAACATGCATCTGTTACTATTTTCAAGCGATTATTTATTATTTTTAGTAAGCTTTATAAACTGTATTCGTGAGACTTATACGCCTGTAACTGTCACATACATTTCTTTGGGCTTTTTAAAAAACAGAAATTACATCGGCGGTTTTTCAAACATCAGTATCCATTAAGTAAATGTAACAGTCATAGTCCACACAGCGTCCCTCAATACTCTCATTTTATTACTCAACCACCGAAACGTCCTCAGCTGGACCTCATTGGTTCTCGCAAACTCTTTTGAGTTCCCACGCAGCTCATGTCTTTTTTAAAATTTTTTAGAAATTTCTTTTATTTCTATCTATGGCTACGAAGCTTCTTGGCCCTTACACAACCGATTTCGGTTAGCGACGTCCCAAAGGTGTTCCCATTGAGTCCAGGTCGGCACTCCTCAGGGATGTTATTCGCCATAAACCAATTCCGCAGACATGCTGCTTTGAGGCAGGATGCATTGACATGTTGATACAATCATCGCCTCTTAAGTGTTTGTCTACTATGTGTGCTACACAATGGTGTTCAGTGTGTTTATATCTTTCCAAATTCAGCGTTTACTCAAGCGCAGTAAGGGAGCCGCACCCTAAACACGAAAAATAACCTCACACGGTAATACCACTTCCTCCGTACTTCACTGTTTTCACTAAGGACGATGGCAGGTAATGTTCTCCATGTACTCGCCAAAGCCAACACTTCTCTCGGATTGCCGTAGGGTACAGCGTGAGTCATCGTTGCAAATTATTCCTTCCCAATCATCCACTGTCCAGTGGCGTCGTCCTTTACATCATCTTAAGCCTCGCTATTTGAATACAGAAATGTGTAGCTTATGAGGATCTGCTCCACCAATTTACCCCGTTCTTCTTAAGCCACTATACACATTGAGCTATCTGGACTGCTGGTAGCTCTTTGGAACTTGCAACTGATTCCTTTCACTGATTTCATGAAATTTTTTTACAACCACTCTCCGCAGTGCTGGACGGTCTTGTCCGTCAGTACATCAGGTCTTCATGGTCTTGGTTTCACAGTGGTCTTTCCTTTGCGTTTCTGCTTAACGATGAGATCACCAACAGTTGAAAAATGGTTCAAAGGGCTCTGAGCACTGTGGGACTTAACATATGAGGTCGTTATTTCCCTAGAACTTAGAAGTACTTAAACCTCACTAAACTAAGGACATCAAACACATCCATGCCTGAGGCAAGATTCGAACCTGTGACCGTACCGGTCGCGCGGTTTCAGACTGAAGCGCCTAGAACCGCTTGGTCACAGAGGCCGTCCCTAACAGTTGACTCGGACAGGCTTGGAGGGGTTTAAATGTCGTTGGCCGATTTATATAAGTAGCACATGTTGCTCGGCGCGATCTGATAGTTGGTGATAAACAAGAATTTTAGCAGCCAAGGTCACTTGTTCAGGTATTTTTATTTCCTCAGCCGGCCATTGCGAAAATAAAAATATTTCAACACGCGATCTAGCCTGGAAAAATTTTTTATTTATCGCTTTTATGGATTTGTTACACAGGTGACATCGAATGGTTAGTACTCGTTCGCAGACACTGAGATTTCCATCCGACACATTCTGCTGTTAATGACAACACAATACTCCCCATCTTCTTTCATCCTGGTGGATCCACCACTGGTGACATCTAGTTGTCGATTCCGCATTACATAGGGGATAATAAATGTAGGCCCTATGTAGATATTTTTTTTTTTTTTTTTTTTTTTTTTTTTTGAATCCGTGGTATAGTTTGCAGTCGTTCTATGCGTATTAAAATTTTGTGGCTGGGTAAGTCGTGTTGACAGGAGCCTGTGGATGACTGGATAAAACATTAACCTCCTTTTTCTAATATCTACCGCCAGATTCTTTAATTCTTCTGTCTTTTCCGAAATTTGACTTTGCAGCCGTGTTCCACTCTTGTTTTTGTCGTGAATCTTCCTCATATTTTAGCGTCGCTCTTTCAGAAGTTTTCCGTGTAGCCGTTTGTCTGCAGTATATTTTGTTGGCTTACTGTGCTTAATGTTGGTAGCCGACAACCTGGCAGTGGAAGGGAGGAAGGAGGGAATGTTTGACGTTCCGTCGACGACGGAGTCACTGGGGACGGAGCAGCCTGAGAGAAGATGGGGAAAGAACTCGGTCATTTCGAAAGATCCACCCCGACATTCGGCTTAAGTGATTTCGGAAAATCACAGAAAATCTTATTGTGGATGGTCAAATGAAGGTTTGACTCCGATTCTATCACATGTGATTTAGTGTCTTACAGTGGCGCCACTTCGTTCGGTCTTGACAGGACAAACAAACTTTCAGCACGGCCCGTCCGAGACAGCTCCGTGGTTAAGATACTGAACTCGCTTCCGGAAGGATAAGGGTACACAATCAAGATTTAGATCTGTCGCGGTGTCTCTACACGTCGCTAAAGGCAGGCGCCTTGACGGCACCGGCCGCCGCCTAGGCACCGTCCCGCGTCGCGCTGGGCCCTTCGTCCCTTCTGGAAGCCGCGCTCTGGCTTTGTTTTTGTTGGCTGCAGAGGCTCAGACACCGGATGCGGGAGCCCTGCCTTCGGCCTCCCCTACGCGTTCAGGTGCGTGCGCTCTACCGCCTCTAGGAGAAAACATGGCACTGCGAGCGACTTCTGGACCGTGAGGCTGGGATTACACGGGCGACTTTTTGGTCAAAACATATTGCTCGTGTTGAGTGTACTTAGCGAGCCAGTGCATGAATCAACCACGTCACGAGTGGATCGGTGACGGCAGTCATCAGTTGATTGTGCTGTAATTGGACTTCTAAAATCACGAGTGTGCTGAAGGCAGCGCATGTGTAGAAACAGGAAATGATGGTGGTGTCTGTTAACATACGAAGTTAACCTACTCTCGTCACACTCACTCATGTTATGGTAATGTACACTACTGGCCATTAAAACTGCTACACCAAGAAGAAATGCAGATGATAAACGGGTATTCATTGGACAAATATATTATACTAGAACTGGCATGTGATTACATGTTCACGCAATTTGGGTGCATAGATCCTACGAAATCAGTACCCAGAACAACCACCTCTGGCCGTAATAACGGCCTTGATACACCTGGGCATTGAGTTCAAAAATGGTTCAAATGGCTCTGAGCACTATGGGACTCAACATCTGTGGTCATAAGTCCCCTAGAACTTAGAACTACTTAAACCTAACTAACCTAAGGACATCACATACATCCATGCCCGAGGCAGGATTCGAACCTGCGACCTTAGCAGTCGCGCGGTTCCTGACTGAGCGTCTAGAACCGCTAGACCACCGCGGCCGGCGGGCATTGAGTCAAACAGAGTTTGGATGGCGTGTACAGGTACAGCTGCCCATGCAGCTTCAACACGATACCACTGAAACGTAGGGTTTCGCAGGGATCGAATGAAGGTAGAGTCACGGGTCGTACACGTCTGAAATGTAACGTCCACTGTTCAAAGTGCCGTCAATGCGAAGAAGATGTGACCGAGACATGTAACCAATGGCACCCCATACCATCACGCCGGGTGATACACCAGTATGGCGATGACGAATCCACGCTTCCAATGTGCGTTCACCGCGATGTCGCCAAACACGGATGCGACCATTATGATGCTGTAAACAGAACCTGAATTCATTAGAAAAAATGTCGTTTTGCCATTCGTGCACCCAGGTTCGTCGTTGAGTACACCATCGTAGGCGCTCCTGTCTGTGATGCAGCGTCAAGGGTAACCGCAGACATGGTCTCCGAGCTGATAGTCCATGCTGCTGCAAACGTCGTCGAACTGTTCGTGCAGATGGTTGTTGTCTTGCAGACGTCCCCATCTGTTGACTCAGGGATCGAGACGTGGCTGCACGATCCGTTACAGCCATACGGATAAGATGCCTGTCATCTTGACTGCTACGAGGCCGTTGGGAGCCAGCACGGCGTTCCGTATTACCCTCCTGAACGCACCTATTCCATATTCTGGTAACAGTCATTGGATCTCGACCAACGCGAGCAGCAATGTCGCGATCCGATAAACCGCAATCGCGATAGACTACAATCCGACCTTTATCAAAGTCGGAAACGTGATGGTACGCATTTCTCCTCCTTATACGAGGCATCACAGCAACATTTCACCAGGCAACGCCGGTCAACTGCTGTTTGTGTATGTGAAATCGGTTGGAAACTTTCCTCATGTCAGCACGTTGTAGGTGTCTCCACCGTCGCCAACCTTGTGTGAATGCTCTGAAAAAGCTAATCATTTGCATATCACATCATCTTCTTCCTGTCGGTTACATTTCGCACCTGTGGCGTGATCTTCGTGGTGTAGCAATTTTAATGGTCAGTAGTGTAGTTGGCAGCGCATGTGTAGAAATAGGAAACGGTGGTGGTGTCTGCCAACATACGAAGTTAACCTATTTTCCTCTCCCTCACTCGTGTTATTGTAATGTAGTTAGTGCTTTGGCGTCTTTGTAATACTTATTTTATTATCTGCCTTGTTATTCTGATGATGATGATGACGATGATGTTTGGTTTGTGGTGCTCGCAATTGGGCGGTCATCAGCGCCCGTACAAGGTCCCAATTTTTACACAGTCCAATATTTTCACAATCCAGCCATTGTCATAAATGATGATGATGAAAGGATGAGGACAACACAAACACCCAGTCGCCGGGCAGAGAAAATCTCCAACCTGGCCGGGAATCGAACCCGGGACCCCGTGATCCATAGGTAGCAACGCTAGCCACTAGACCACTTGTTATTGTGATACTTTACAATAGTTACTTGAGAAGTCATATTTTTGGTTCGAGTGTTTTCACAGAAATGATTCCAGATATCAGAAAACAAAAACTTATTTTAGTTTTACAACACCTGGACAGGGAAAAAGCCTACAATATACACAAATAAGAATGTAAATAGTTCAAAAATGCAAATTCAAATTACACTAATTTCGTCTGTTCTATTGAAGGAGACAAATAGTTTTGATTGTTATACGGCACTTATAAAAACCGCAAATGATACAGTAAAAAGGCGCTTTATTTTTTGAGTCATCAGTCTTCTGCCTGGTTTCACGCGGCCCACTACAAATTCCTCTCCTGCGCTAATCTCTTCATCTCAGAGTAGCACTTCAACCCTGCGTCCTCAATTGTTTGTTATGTTTGTTAGAAGTATTCAAATCCCCGGCTTCCCCTACAGCTTTTACCCTCTACAGTTCCCTCTAGTACCATGGAAGTTATTCAAATGGTTCAAATGGCTCTGACAAGGGAACCTCTCCATCGCAGCCCCCTCAGATTCAGTTACAAGTTGGCACAGTTGATAGGCCTTGAAAAACTGACCACAGATCAATCGAGAAAGCAGGAAGAAGTTGTGTGGAACTATGAAAAAAAAAAAAAGCAAAATATACAAACTGAGTAGTCCATGCGCAAGATAGGCAACAACAAGGATAATATAAGCTCAGGAGCGCCGTGGTCCCGTGGTTAGCGTGAGCAGCTGGGGAGTGAGAGATCCTTGGTTCAAATCTATCTCCAATGAAAAGCTTAATTTTTTATTTTCAGACAATTATTATTTGTCCGTCCGTTATGCTTTCATCACTTTTTTGGGAGTGATTATCACATGCACAAGAAAACCTAAATCGGGTAAGGTAGAAGAATCTTTTTACCTATTCGCCAAGTGTACAAGTTAGAGGAGGGAGGAGGAGATTAGTGTTCAACGTCCCGTCGACAACGAGGTCTTTAGAGACGGAGCGCAAGCTCGGGTTAGAGAAGGATGGGGAAGGAAATCGGCCGTGCCCTTTGAAAGGAACCATCCCGGCATTTGCCTGAAAGGATTTAGGGAAATCACGGAAAATCTAAATCAGGATGGCCGGAGACGGGATTGAACCGTCGTCCTCCCGAATGCGAGTCCAGTGTGCTAACCACTGCGCCACCTCGCTCGGTTGTACAAGTTAGGTGGGTCGACAACATATTCCTCTCATGCGACGCACATGCCGTCACCTGTGTCGTATAGAATATATCAGACGTGTTTTCCTGTGGAGGAATCGGTTGACCTATAACCTTGCGATCAAATGTTTTCGGTTCCCATTGGAGAGGCACGTCCTTTCGTCTACTAATTGCACGGTTTTGCGGTGCGGTCGCAAAACACAGACACTAAACTTATTACAGTGAACAGAGACGTCAGTGAACTAACGGACAGATCATAACTTTGCGAAAATAAAGAAAGTATACTTTTCACTCGACGGAAGACTTGAACCAAGGACCTCTCATTCCCCAGCTACTCGCGCTAACCACGGGACCACGGCGCTCCTGAGCTTATATTATCCTTGTTGTTGCCTATCTTGCGCATGGACTACTCAGTTTGTATATTTTGCTTCTTTTTTTCATAGTTCCACACAACTTCTTCCTGTTTTCTCGATTGATCTGTGTTCCGTTTTTCAAGGCCTATCCACTGTGCCAACTTATAAATAAAATTGAGGGCGGTGCGATGGGGAGGTTCCCTTGTGAGCACTATGGGACTCAACTTCCTTGGTCATCAGTCCCCTAGAACTTAGAACTACTTAAACCTAACTAACCTAAGGACATCACACACATCCATGCCCGAGGCAGGATTCGAACCAGCGACCGTAGCGGTCGCGCGGTTCCAGACTGTAGCGCCTAGAACCGCTCGGCCACTCCGGCCGGCGGAAGTTATTCCCAGATGTGTTAAGAGATGTCCTACCACCCTGATCCTTCTTCTTCTCAATGTTTTCCGTATAGTCCTTCCCTCACCGATTCTGCCGAGACCCCCCTCCCCCCTTTCATTCAGTCCAGCCAGCCGGGGTGACCCAGCTGTTCTAGGCGCTACAGTCTGGAACCGCGCGACCGCTACGGTCGCAGGTTTGAATCCTGCCTCGGGCATGGATGTTTGTGATGTCCTTAGGTTAGTTAGGTTTAAGTAGTTCTAAGTTCTAGGGGATTGATGACCTGAGAAGTTAAGTCCCATAGTGCTCAGAGCCATTTGAACCATTCAGTCCACCGGGTTTTCAACTTTCTTCTGTAGCTCCTCATATCTGTTCCGGTTCCCCGACTGTTCATGATTCTCTACCATACAGTGCTGTGTTGTAAGCAAACAGTCTCACAAATTTCTTAAATTAAGGCCCTTTTTTATGCCAGTAGACTTCTCGTGGCCAGGAATCGGCTCTTTGCATGGACTAGTCCGTTTTTTATGTTCTCCTTACTTCGTCCGTCATGGGTAATTTTCCATTCAAGTAAGCAGAACTCCTTAACTTCGTCTGCTCTGCTCTGTAATTTGATGTTCAGTTTCTCGCTATTCTCATTTCTGTCTTTTACCTGTTTACACTCAGTTGATATTCTGTACTCATCAGACTGTTCGTTCCATCCTGTAGTTCTTCACATTCGCTGAGGTCAGCAATGTCATCAGCAAACCATTGATATACTTTCATCCTGAATTTTAATCCCATCCTTGAAGATTCCTTTTATTTCCATAATTGCGCTATGTAGTGTCTTCTAAATATTGTTTCATGTATTTGTATGTATATATAGTTTCTCCAGATAATAAATAATAGCGTTTCCAAATTTTGGACGACACTTTTTCTATTATTTGCGTTCTCAGCAGGGTGGAATTTTGCTTGGACCATTATCAAATTCTGCAGGCTCCTAAATTCTGTTGTCGTGTTTCGACCTTTTGTATGGAGACTACCCCTCCCACAGCTTTACTTTCACTCTTCAGACAGCGCTGCTCGGCCCCATAAGTACGTAACTCGCTCGTAACTGCCCAATACCGCCAGTACCCGATCTCTGCAACTAGCTGCACGCCTGTGATATGCTCTTGGCCACTCCCCGCAACATGTCAGTCATGTTGCAGCAATGCGGCAATTTTCAGCTAAAGAGTATTTTTATTACAAAATATGAAAATGATGACCGAGCGCCGGCCGGAATGGGCGAGCGCTTCTAGGGGCTACAGTCTGGAACCGCGCGACCGCTACGGTCACAGGTTCGAATCCTGCCTCGGGGATGGATGTGTGTGATGTCCTTAGGTTAGTTAAGTTTAATTAGTTCTAAGTTCTAGGGGACTGATGACCTGAGATGTTAAGTCCCATAGTGCTCGGAGCCATTTGAACCATTTTTGATGACCGAGCGAGGTGGCGTAGTGGTTAGCACACTGGACTCGCATTCGGGAGAACGACATTTCACATCAGCGTCAGGCCATCCTGATTTAGGTTTTGTGTGATTTCCCTAAATCGCTTCAGGCAAATGCCGGGATGGTTCCTTTGAAAGGACACAGCCGATTTCCTTCCCCATTCTTCCCTCATCCGGTGGGACCGACTATGAAAAAGATAGTAATTACTATCTTCGACAGCCTAGCAGACTGCCTTCCATATACCCAGATTAGCCTTTACGGAAGGCTGAAGTGTACAAAATACCATACCTGTGTGGCAAAGTCTACATTGGCCAGGCCACACGCGTGAAAGATGCGTTGAACATGGTCGCCACTCTTGCCCAGTAAGCCATGCATCGCTGACCATTGTGTACCCCATGGATTATTCTGCGACATAAATGTTGGGCTGACGAAATCGTTTAGGAATTAAATGATTAAGAAAGCTGTGGGAATACATTTGCAGGAATATGTTATTAATCGTGATGACGGCTTTCAAATATATAAGGCGTTGCACCCGCTGATTTCGTTAATGTATTCGGAAAGAAACCATTTTACGCCTAATGGTATGGCTAGTAGAGATCAGAAATGACCTCCGTGTATTCACTTTAAGTTCACCAGCGAATCCTATGTCGTCCTCTTCGGACTAGTTGCCTCCGTGTACTGGCAGACTCGACTCGTGAGTTTCTGCCGCTGCCCACTCGTCAGTCGAGTCTACTGTCGGCTACAAGCGGACTCTACTCGCTCGGAAAGGAGAAGCGAGTACACTTCCGGCGTACCCCATGGAGGTGTGTTGGGTCCGTTTTTGTTCACATTGTTTATATTAATGATCTTGTAGCCATTATTGATGGCAACTTCATACTTTTCGCAAATGATATAGTCATCTGCAATGAAGTATAGTCTGATCATCGGGGCTCAGTTCGAAGCGGGACCCACCAATGAAGATAATTCTACTTCAGTCAATGAGGTTCCAGGTGGAGACGTACTAGACAGCGGTGAGATAGCCATGTGACTGTCGCGTTTCATATCGCCCGACAACCGGGAGTCATGGTCTGGGGTGCCTTTCTTTTCTTTCTTCGTAGGAGGACCCCTTTGGTTATCATCCGTGGCACCTTTAAAGCACAGCGGTACGTCAACGATACTCTACATCCCGTTTTGTCCGCAACTCGTCGTCTAATGGCTAGCTTTGCTGTTTGTGGATCACGTGGTCCCGGGTTCGATTCCCGGCCGGATTGGGGATTTTCTCTGCCCAGGGACTGAGTGTTTCTGTTGTCCTCATCATTTCATCCTCATCTCATCATTCGTGACATTGACTCGATTGGACTGTGTAAAAAATTGGACTGTGAAAAAACTGGGTCTTCTTACGGCCACTGATGAACGCGCCGTTGAGCGCCCCACAAATCAAACATCATTATCATTATCTCATCCAGTTTTGTTGCCATTCAATGCAAGCCATCCTGGGCTTACATTTTTAGGAAGATAATGCCACCCGCAAACGGTGAGAGTTTCTACTGCATGTTTTCATGCTTTCCAAATTCTCCCTTGGCCGGCAAAATCACCAGATCTCTCCCGAATCTAGAACATTTGTAGCATTAAGGATGGGCCCCTCCAAAAAGCTCGGGGTTATGACAATATAACGCGCCGACTGTATCAGTCATTACCAAGCTGAATAACTGCTTGCGCAGAAGCCACAAGCGGACCAACTCATTCAATTTGTGAAGCTCTTTCTCTTGAATGAATCATCCAATTCCTCTGAAATTGTCATCAATTGTTAGTCTGTACATGCACATCGCATCCACCGATTTCCATCCCATTCGGATAATTCCTTCGTGGAAAGTCTTCTTTTTTTATCTTAGAGTGAATGTCGTTGTGTGAGCTGTGTCTTTCATGGAAGTTCCTTCTTTATCTACCGGACTGTAACAGCATACACGCACTTCTTCAAGAGTCTTTTGCCTAAGTTAAACATTTAGTTATCCAGCATGACCACCTGCTACGCCTGGAACGCAGCAGTCTACAAAGAAATCGCAGCACCCTCTTACAAGACACTGAAGGCAGGGTAACCTTTCCATTACAGCATTACCGGCTTGTGGTATCGATGTCGACTCGGGTCACGTCCACGTAAATGGTCCGTCCGCCGAGGAGAGACAATGGCGGCCGACCAGGGCTCGGCTCGTTGCTGGCCACTTGTAGGCCACGTGCGCTTCCGCGGCGGTCTGTGCGCCTCAGCGGCAATACGAGGGGGAGGGGAGGGGACACACAGCGCCTATTTGTACCAGCTCGACCGCACATTCAAACGCGGCCTCATTTGAATCACAAGTAGTCGCCTCTGGCGGGGGAGATTTCCCAGATGTAAAGCCCTAATGGCGCAAGATAGTTCTGTTGTGTACTACTCTGCAACGGGGAATCTGATTCGGTGAATGTAACAGTTCATGAAAACGTCAATATAAATACCGTACTTGCCAGAGTATAAGCCACATCCTTTATTTCGTAAAGGGGAAGAAAGAAACGCACTGGAGAAAAATTTGTGTCATATTACTTATCTATGATAACTGTTCTAAGTACAGCCACTCTTAATAAATTTTTTTTAACATTGTAATGTAGATAAATTACACAGAAATACTATCCTCACAATCACTGCTAGCTTCACTACTCCACCACCTAGTATTTGCTTCATCACTGTCGGTATTTTTGTCGCTCTCCTCCCAAAAAATGGCTCTGAGCACTATGGGACTTAACTGCTGAGGTCATCAGTTCCCTACTTAAACCTAACTAACCTAAGGACATCACACACATCCATGCCCGAGGCAGGATTCGAACCTGCAACCGTAGCGGTCGCGTGGTTCCAGACTGAAGCGCCTAGAACCGCTCGGCCACACCGGCCGGCTCTCCTCCGAAAGCACGTTGTTTTTGCTGCCATCCAGGGCACTGGACCCACAGCACGTCTTGAGCCCTTTAATGTTAAAATCTGATGATTTTTGCGCCTTGAAGAGAGAATCCATTCACACACAACTCATCACTTTTTAATCTAGCCAGACTGAGTGACTACATAAGCCCTTCTAAAGGCCAACCGGAATAGTAATTGAATTTCTAATCACCAGACGAAACTACAATCGTCCGACCATAACTTTGGATTCTTTGCTTGCTCTGGGAGATGGCTCATTAGAACTATAACATAAGAAATATTAGGTCACTTCATTACATGAATGACAGAAAGATTTACTTACCTTGATACCATCCACTGTCATAGGAGTGCTTGAATATTTACAACTGTCATTGGCTTTTAATGCATCACTCTATGTACTAATTAATAATTTCTTCTCTTGAAGCACAATTGGTGGCCGATCGGTTCTAGGCGCTTCAGTCTGGAACCGCGCGACCGCTACGGTCGCAGGTTCGAATCCTGCCTCGGGCATGGATGTGTGTGATGTCCTTAGGTTAGTTAGGTTTAAGTAGTTCTAAGTTCTAGGGGACTGATGACCTCAGCTGTTAAGTCTCATAGTGCTCAGAGCCATCTGAACCATCTGAAGCACAATGCTCAACATTTACAAAAGTACGTTTTCATCTGAGACTTGAATAACTGTCCGCAGCTCGTGGTCGTGCAGTAGCGTTCTCGCTTCCCGTGGGTTCCCGGGTTCGATTCCCGGCGGGGTGTTGTGTGATGTCCTTAGGTTAGTTGGGTTTAAGTAGTTCTAAGTTCTAAGGGACTGATGACCATAGATGTTAAGTCCCATAGTGTTCAGAGCCATTTGAACCATTTGATTGTTAAGTCATGGGTGTATCTTGGGCGGGTCAGTTAATCACAAGGGCTCATTTAGTTCTGTGTCTGGCGGCGAGGCGGGTGCCATAAGCGCTGTAACGGCGCTCCCATGTGTCACATAGGCGTGAGTTTGATCCCCTGTGATTAATTAACCCTATCACCATATACCCATGACTTAACATTCATTGGGTGGCATCTGATGATGAAGCTATAAAGCCCCCGAAACTAGTCGTGCAATAAAAAGATTCATTAGCCATAAGTGAAGCGGATTTTTAGTTCAACTATCATGACCCTCCGTTACGGATATTCCCTCGCCGCGCTGGATTAGCCGAGCAGTCTAGGGCACTGCAGTCATGGACTGTGCGGCTGGTCCCGGCGGAGGTTCGAGTCCTCCCTCGAGCATGTGTGTGTGTTTGTCCTTAGGATAATTTAGGTTAAGTAGTGTGTAAGCTTAGGGACTGATGACCTTAGCAGTTAAGTCCCATAAGAATTCACACACATTTGAACATTTGATATTCCCCGAATCAGATTTTGCGTATCAGTCGGAGTATTTGAAAGTTGCTTCACAGCACCAAGAGTTACTAGTAAAAAAGTCTTAGTACACAACCAGTTTCTGTCCACAGACCAGCATCAAGCACCGTATCATGAAATATTTACAACAGCATACGAGGCGATGCAAAATCAATGGCGTAAAATAATTTAAAATCCATGATTCGTTACTGTTGTCAAATAGAAATCTAAATTACACCGTGAATAATAAAAATATATCATACACTGCTCTCCTGCATATTTTACTAACAGGCAGGTTACAACGCTACGAGAGGAGCCTCTGTACATACTGCTCCAATTTGCTATTCGACAACGACGAATCGTTGATTTTATGTTACAGGGCGGCGTAAAATAGATATTATATTCTTGTTATCATATTTACATAGGTTGTTCCAGGCAATTTTCAGCAGTCGACATATGTTTCAAAAAACGCATGACACTGAACTGCATTAACTGGATTTCATTAGTACTGCCGGTTTTGGCCGTAAGGCATCATCGGGTACTTAACGCAGTTCAGAGCTATGAGCTTTTTGAAACGTAACACATTTACGCTACAGTAGACGACCTGAAATTTACAATAAAACGTTTTCAAAGTGGTTTCCTTCTGCAGTGATGACTGCGTAGAGCCTTAAACTGAATTTCGTGATGACTTCTTGAAGAACATCATTATCGGCTGGACAAATCTCTCTGGAGATTGCAGTACGAAGGTCCTGGAGTGTTACGGGAACATAGTTGAAGACTCTGTCCTTTACATATCCGATTAAGAAATAATCATAAGGGTTGAGATCGTGAGTATAAGGCCGCCATTACACCCCGTGTCTAATGAATGCTAATGTGTCCAGGGCGACAATCTGACGTCTGAACGGCGCCTGCAGCAAATGGAAGACATCCGCGGTACTCTGTGAACGTGATCCATCCTCCATGAGACAGTAGTTTCAGAGCATCTGGCGTCGTGCACTTCGGTGCAAACTTGGCTTCCACTACTTGTCTGTGTTTGCCTTCTGTGACAGGTTGGTCAATAAAAATGGGCACAATAAGGCATTAAGCACCAATTGCTCACCAACCAGTGGCTTTTTCTGGATTACATGAAGCAGCAGCTTGAACATCTGGATTCACAGTACAGCTGTTCCAGTGTTATTGTATCCATTCCTAAATGTGAACTGAGACATCAGTGAGAGAGCTATAGAATTTTCAGAGCTACAACAATATCACAAGGAGAATCATTTACGATAAAGGATTAAACCATGCCGGCCGGTGTGGCTGAGCGGTTCTAGGCGCTTCAGTCTGGAACCGCGCGACCACTACGATCGCAGGTTCGAATCCTGCCTCGGGCATGTATGTGTGTGGTGTCCTTAGGTTAGTTAGGTTTAAGTAGTTCTAAGTTCAAGGGGACTGGTGACCTCAGAAGTTTAGTCCCATAGTGCTCAGAGCCATTTGAACCATTTGATTAAACCACAGTAGACAAACACTTTCCAATACGTATTTCGTGCCACCCCGTATTTGACACCACTGGCTTCACATTACCTTTTTTGCTGTTCTATATATTTTATGTCTGATGATGGTCTGTGTACTGGGACTCGTTACATAACGAATAAATTTTTATCAGCATCTCCTGGCGTTGTATTATGACGGTTTTCAAACATTTACGAGCTGTGTGGCACAACTTTCTTGAAACATAATCTGAATATCACAGCCGCGGCCAAATGTCAGTCGTGCTTACCGGAAAATTGAGCGACAGTAAAGGCCTTACTCTTCCCATGTATTGGAAATAAGAGAAAGGACACGTCCGAAGTTGGTATAAACTCTATGGTGGTAAGTCCCTATGGGACCAAACTGCTGAGGTCGTCGGTACCTAGGCTTACACGCTAGTTAATCTACCTTAAAGTAACTTACGCTGAGGACAACACACACACCCATGCCCGAGGGAGGACTCGAACCTCCGACGTGGGGAGCCGCGCGAACAGTGGAAAGACGCCTCAGACCACGCGGCTACCGGCTACTTTTTCTCAGTTTGATTGTTGAGAGAGTTATTATTCGCAAAAGGCAAGCTAGTGCTTAAATTAGTAATATAATATGTTGTTAGTAATTATCTACAGTTATCTGCAGTTAAAATTTGAGTATATACTACCGAGTAGAGACCTCAGTGCTGCGGGCCTTGTATATCCTTATACCGACCATCGCATAAAGTTGAATTTCTGTTTCTATGACTTAACGGTGAGGCATGTAATAAATAGGAAAGAATAAATACTGACGATGGCGAATTATATCAGAAGCAAGTATGGGGATAACAAAGTTATTGCAGCAAGGCCGATAACAAATCCAATACTGAAGAGTCGTACAGTATTTGCCAGAGGTAGAATCGATCCAAAATCGTTACTAACACATAGACCTTAATACCACTCGGTACGGGACACTATGCTCGTTTCCTGTGTCGTGTTCAGTGTGAAATAACAGTTCTGACAATTCGTAAGTCGTATCCTGTTTGCCTTTGAGATATTATCCAAGGTAAGAACTACTGTGCGCTGTCGATGATTTACGATGGTAACGCACGGCGCTTAACTACGTGGGTCATGATTTACCCGTGGGGATGTTAGGCAAACTGCATCTGGTCATGCATGAGACGGCGCCTGCTGTGCCCCTACTGAGGAAACGGACGGCGCGGACAACGTTCAGGTGTGCTGCAGCTGGTGGTCGCATTCCTTGCGACCCGCTGCGATGGTCAAGTACACTCCTGGAAATGGAAAAAAGAACACATTGACACCGGTGTGTCAGACCCACCACACTTGCTCCGGACACTGCGAGAGGGCTGTACAAGCAATGATCACACGCACGGCACAGCGGACACACCAGGAACCGCGGTGTTGGCCGTCGAATGGCGCTAGCTGCGCAGCATTTGTGCACCGCCGCCGTCAGTGTCAGCCAGTTTGCCGTGGCATACGGAGCTCCATCGCAGTCTTTAACACTGGTAGCATGCCGCGACAGCGTGGACGTGAACCGTATGTGCAGTTGACGGACTTTGAGCGAGGGCGTATAGTGGGCATGCGGGAGGCCGGGTGGACGTACCGCCGAATTGCTCAACACGTGGGGCGTGAGGTCTCCACAGTACATCGATGTTGTCGCCAGTGGTCGGCGGAAGGTACACGTGCCCGTCGACCTGGGACCGGACCGCAGCGACGCACGGATGCACGCCAAGACCGTAGGATCCTACGCAGTGCCGTAGGGGACCGCACCGCCACTTCCCAGCAAATTAGGGACACTGTTGCTCCTGGGGTATCGGCGACGACCATTCGCAACCGTCTCCATGAAGCTGGGCTACGGTCCCGCACACCGTTAGGCCGTCTTCCGCTCATGCCCCAACATCGTGCAGCCCGCCTCCAGTGGTGTCGCGACAGGCGTGAATGGAGGGACGAATGGAGACGTGTCGTCTTCAGCGATGAGAGTCGCTTCTGCCTTGGTGCCAATGATGGTCGTAAGCGTGTTTGGCGCCGTGCAGGTGAGCGCCACAATCAGGACTGCATACGACCGAGGCACACAGGGCCAACACCCGGCATCATGGTGTGGGGAGCAATCTCCTACACTGGCCGTACACCACTGGTGATCGTCGAGGGGACACTGAATAGTGCACGGTACATCCAAACCGTCATCGAACCCATCGTTCTACCATTCCTAGACCGGCAAGGGAACTTGGTGTTCCAACAGGACAATGCACGTCCGCATGTATCCCGTGCCACCCAACGTGCTCTAGAAGGTGTAAGTCAACTACCCTGGCCAGCAAGATCTCCGGATCTGTCCCCCATTGAGCATGTTTGGGACTGGATGAAGCGTCGTCTGACGCACGTCCAGCACGAACGCTGGTCCAACTGAGGCGCCAGGTGGAAATGGCATGGCAAGCCGTTCCACAGGACTACATCCAGCATCTCTACGATCGTCTCCATGGGAGAATAGCAGCCTGCATTGCTGCGAAAGGTGGATATACACTGTACTAGTGCCGACATTGTGCATGCTCTGTTGCCTGTGTCTATGTGCCTGTGGTTCTGTCAGTGTGATCATGTGATTTATCTGACCCCAGGAATGTGTCAATAAAGTTTCCCCTTCCTGGGACAATGAATTCACGGTGTTCTTATTTCAATTTCCAGGAGTGTATTTCCCCAGGGTGCGGCTGCCCCTTAAAAGATCAAGATCAGTCGCTTGTGGAGTTACCTGGGTGTCGTTTTATGAAGCCTCTCCAGTCCGTTGTACGCAGATGCTACTCTTACACCGACGCCTCCACGTAACGCACATTTGTGAAGCAATAAATACACAAAAGACTAACTGCGTAAGCACGGGACCACAGAAGATGACGAGTGGGAAACTCATGTAAGTGTCGCGTCAATACGAAGTTGTTACTTGACTTTTAAAGGCCGATTTATACTGAACGTTAACGGATCATCATCGGACGGAACAGAACGTCACTGCTACCCTCAGTGGTCAGAACTTCAACAAAGCCCTGTAGAGACCGGTGAAAGTAAAGAGTCACTGCCCTTCTTACAAAAAGTCGGACTGCAGTATCAGCTTTAAGGGACTAGTAATGAGAGCAGAGTTTATTAATGACTGAAGCAGAATTCACAACGAATGTTCTTGCCAAAATTGATAAGGTACGTTTTCCACACCATTGCGAACTGAAACAGTAGAGAATGTGACGCCCAGATTTCTACATCTACATATACATCTACGTGATTACTCTGCTATTCACAATAAAGTGCCTGGCAGAGGGTGCAATGAACCACCTTCAAGCTGTCTCTCTACCGTTCCACTCTCGAACGGCGCGCGGGAAAAACGAGCAATTAAATCTTTCTTTGCGAACCCCGATTTCTCTTATTTTATTGTGATGATCATTTCTCCCAACTTAGGTTTGTACCAACAGAATGTTTTCGCAATCTGAGGAGAAAACTGGTGATCGAAAATTTCGTGAGAAGATCCCGTCGGAACGAAAAACGCTTTGTTTTAATATGATTGCCTTTGTTTTAATGCAGCCTACACGGTCACAGAACCACATGAGCCTCTGACTCAGACCGTCAGCACGGCTCTGTACCAAAGGAAACTTCAACATTTATTCTATCGACAAAATCGGTACATACAAACACATGAAATAGTTGTGAAAGGTGTTTGAAATGCATCTTTGCAAAAACTAAAAAATTGTGTATTTATTTCACAATCACCGTTCCATTTTATTAATGTTATTATTTTAATTTTAAATATCTTCCGCAGTCCGGAATGAAACATATTTACAATTTTGGTTTGCTCGTTGGTCTAAAAATTGTTTATTACAAAAAAAAAAAACACATACCAGTGTGATTTTAACTTGCTGCAATTTTTCTGAATTCCGTTTACATCTGGTTAACTTCGTGTGCTTGCACATTTTTCAGTTTTGTCACTGACGTTTCTAGCCCAATGTTATGCTGGCTTGCAGCGCTACACATATTACAGACAAAAAAATGGTTCAAATGGTTCTGAGCACTATGGGACTCAACTGCTGAGGTCATTAGTCCCCTAGAACTTAGAACTAGTTAAACCTAACTAACCTAATGACATCACAAACATCCATGCCCGAGGCAGGATTCGAACCTGCGACCGTAGCGGTCTCGCGGTTCCAGGCTGCAGCGCCTTTAACCGCACGGCCACTTCGGCCGGCTATTACAGACAAGGACGAAGTTCTAAGAATCTAAATTAATGAAACCAGACACGTATCTATATCACTAAACGGCCATATCGGAATCCAGGACATGGCACCAAAACAATTTGCAAGTTGCCAACATTTTCAATGTTTCGCGTAATTACTGATAGAATTTAAAAAATTAAGATGTCATAATCTACTCATTAAGAAGTTTAATTTCACATTAAAAGTTTGACACAATAAGGCAAGTATTGGAGTTAGAAACTGTGTGTTTGTCTCGAGACAACGTAACTGATAGCTGGCTAATACCCGAATTTTTGTCATACAATATTTGAGAATGTGGGAACTTAGCGACTTCCAACGAACTTTCCACATAATTTCAAAGCTTTCTGACTGACAGCCCTGACATTCATACAGTGTTTCATAATGTGAGACCTTAGCCATTTCCAACAAACTTTAAGCATAATTTCAAATCTTTCCTAAATTTTTTCTCACTTACACGCAGAAAGGCAAACGTTTTATATATTAACTCTTTTGTAAAGTAATCGGACTTTTCAAACTAGTTTGAACACGGGAGTTTCATTCTTTAAAGTATCGGGTGTTTACTGGTAGTAAAAGACACATTTTTTAGTACAAAACAGATTTCATGTTCTTTTAATAATTGTGAATGATGTACAGACACACTGACCACACAAATGAAGAATCAGACAGTATTTGGAGGGTATTACATAGCGCATTTTTTACTTGTCTTGTATGTTCGTTTCTTTCTAATTGCCACATCTCTTCTTATTCCTTGCCTCTTCCCGTTTGTCTGCGGAGTCGGCGTTGTTGTATGAGTTTTGGCGATGTTAGTGACAGCTTGTGGCGGGGTGCCACCACTCCCCCGCAGAGAGGCGTTGCAGACGTTATCGTGCCGTTAGCAAGGGCACACGCCTTGGTCGCCTGCTGCCACAGCCTATTAACGCAACATTTCGGCGAACTCTCCTAACAGATACGTTCGTCGCACGTCCAACATTGATTTCTGTGTTATTTGACGCAGTTCAAATGGTTAAAATGGCTCTGAGCACTGTGGGACTTAACTGCTGAGGTCATCAGTCCCCTAGAACTACTTAAACCTAACTAACCTAAGGACATCACACACGTCCATGCCCGAGGCAGGATTCGAACCTGCGACCGTAGCGGTCGCGCGGTTCCAAACTGTTTCGCCTAGAAGCGCTCGGCCACACCGGCCGGCTTTGACGCAGTGTTGCTTGTCTGTTAGCACTGACAACTCTACGCAAACGCCGCTGCTCTCGGTCGTTAAGTGAAGGCCGTCGGCCACTGCGTTGTCCGTGGTGAGAGGTAAAGCCTGAAACTTGCTGTTCTCGGCACACTCTTGACGCTGTGAATCTCGGAATATTGAATTACCCAACGATTTACGAAATGGAATTTCCCATGCTTCTAGCTCCAACTGCCATTCCGCGTTGAGAGTCTGTCGATTCCCGTCGTGTGGCAATAATCGCTTCGAAAACCTTTGTCCTGATTCACCTGAGAACAAATGGCAGCTCAGCCAATGCACTGGCCTTGTATACCTTGTGTACACGATGCTATCGCTATATGTATACGTATGCAAATGGCTCTCCCATGTCTTTTTATGGCCTCAGTGTATATTAAGAGCCAACTTTTAATATATCAAATTCTTATCGGGTTTCCAGCCGGGTCTACTGTCATCAGAGCACAATATTTCAGCACAGGGGCGAGAGCAGCGTAGCTTTTGTCACCTGATGATGGCGGCCAGGTGGACCGCTGAAATACTGTGCTCAGATGACAGTTTGATCCGGCTGGAAACCCGACAAGAATTTGATATACTAATACGCCGGGAAAGTCTACATAGTCACAACTTATAACACATTTGTCGTAATGCATGTAATGCTACATTGTAGAATTTCTGGATAGTAGTAATACTATTAGATTAAATAAATCGAGAAATAAAAAAGCACTACTCCACCTCGATCGCTGATTGATCCCGAGTACGCTACATGTCAGGCGGACACGCTAACTAAAAATGGTTCAAATGGCTCTGAGCACTATGCGACTTCTGAGGTCATCAGTCGCCTAGAACTTAGAACTAATTAAACCTAACTAACCTAAGGACATCACACACATCCATGCCCGAGGGACACGCTAACTGCTGACCTCTCAGCTGTGGGGACGAACAAGCACGAGTCAGTATTTAAGAGAGTGTAACGAGACGTTAGCAGTACAGTAGTGGCAGGAGGAGAATCTCACCGGAGCGTGCAGCGGTACTCGGTGCCCTAGGCTCGGCGCCTTTCTGCGCTCCTGAAGTACGGCAGCTGCCGGCTCACTTATCTCGGAGTCGCTTTGTGCCGGTGTTAATAGCCGCTCCGCGAGCGAGGCCGCGCTGAGGAAGGTCGCCAGATAAAGCCCGACCCCGAGGAGGAAGCGGCAGACCTCCGCTGACCTGCGGGGGCCGCGGGTGATTGGCAGCCCTGTGGGCGATCGCCAAAATACTCCGACCCGACGCAACGACAAACCGCGCTGTCCCAGCCAACGACTCGCGTAATTCCCGGCACCGCTGTTTGCTCAGAAGACGTAATACTAGCAGCCAGCTCGTAATATAAACGGTTTTGCTGTTTTTGAAGTGCCCGGCGTTGGCACACAAAGCGAATGGCCCCTGTGCATTGGCGACACTGACAGCGAATTCAACCCGCAAGGGAAATTGCAGTCGCTTTAAATCGAGGGGCATACTTGAATCACTGGGGCCCGCATCTCGTGGTCGTGCGGTAGCGTTCTCGCTTCCTACGCCCGGGTTCCCGGGTTCGATTCCCGGCGGGGTCAGGGATTTTCTCTGCCTCGTGATGGCTGGGTGTTGTGTGCTGTCCTTAGGTTAGTTAGGTTTAAGTAGTTCTAAGTTCTATGGGACTGATGACCATAGATGTTAAGTCCTATAGTGCTCAGAGCCATTTTTTGAATCACTGGGTGTCGACGGAATGCGACAAAGGAATACGTCTTCACCTGAGGCAGTCATAAAAATCAGGTTCTGCCTTTTGGAAATACACACCAAATTCAAACCAAAAGTTTAGTAATAAGAATTACGTCAGAGATTATGCTTTCATTCTTGGTTAAATTACAAATTAATATATCTGTAATACATAACGTACTTTTCGAGATGTTTAACATTTCTTATATGCATTAAAATATATATCCTAATGGTTCATATGAGCAGTATGGGACTGAGGTCATCTGTTCCCTAGAACTTAGAACTACTTAAACCTAACTAACCTAAGGACATCGCACACATGCACACATTCATGCCCGAGGCAGGATTCGAACCTGCGACCGTAGCGGTCGCGCGGTTCCGGGCTGAAGCGCCTAGAACCGCTCGGCCGCATTTCCGGCAACAACCAAACAAATTAATTACTTAATTAAAATATTAATCAGTATTGATCGCAAGGCTTTTTAAAAATTAGTAATCCTGTTTCAAAATGGTAACCTGTTTCGATTTTTATCAAGAATCATTTTCAGACTGTGTCTCATAAGACAGTGAACGGAGACGACGGCTCGACGGCCTGGAGCATTGGTAAGTGTCGGAGGACACGCACAGTTACCAGTGGCTACGAGAACCGTTATTGACCTTCCTGTGATATCTTCTTTTCTGTTCTGGAAGTGTGCTTGAAAATGAAAGAGTTGTCGAAATTATTCAAGCATAGAAAAGTATATAAGAAATTAATACAGTAAACGTGGGATTATTATTTTTTTAAACAAAATATTTATTTGGTCACATTTGATATCTATTTATTTGGTCACATTTTGTCATCATCATCTTCAGATCTGATTGTTCACGAGTTGTGAAAAGTCAGGAACGAATAAGGCTACAGTACACTTGTGATACATCAGTGGCAGCCAGCATTAAAGGTGACCGAAACTAGTCATGAAATGTGAGTACTTGCAACTAAGGCTGTCACAATAAAGCTTAAAAAAAATCATGCAATTTCTCCACCTCTTACGGCAATATGTTATCCATTGTTGAAATTAATAACTTGTTTCGATGAACGACTACTCATCGTTAGAAGGAAGATTACGGTTTAACGCTCCATCGACAACGAGGTGAGTAGAGACGGAGCACAAGCTCCGATTGCGGAAATATGGGAAAGGAAAACGGTGTTGCCCGTTGTAAAGGAATGATCCCGGCATTTGCCGTGAACGATAAAGGAAAATCAAGGAAAACGTAAGTCTAGATAACTGAACAGGGAACTGAACACACTTCCTTAGGAATGCGAGTCCACTGTGCTAACTACTTCGCCACTTCCGGCGGTATTTCATCGCTGTTGGTTCCTCCCAGGAGCGGGACTGGCGTCGTAGAAAAAGACGTTCTTCGTTACACAGTGTGGCGTACTAGTTACATTCCACCGCTGTACGAAGAACACAAGGAAATATTGTTCTGACGTCAAGAGTATTCGTACATTTCGGCTGATAGCAACGGATACATTAATACGATGCCAATGCATAGTTAACTTGGTAAACCAGTAACAAGCTGTGTATTGTTGGCGAAAAAGGGCCTTCCGACAAAATCAGAAAATTACTCAACCAATATTCAGGGAGCAAGAAATTAAGACTGTCATAACATAGATGTCACAGAACTTACGAAAGTTTTTCTGTACAAGAGCGATTTAAGTTATAATTTATCGAATTAACATGTGGTGTTGTGTAATTCCTTACTGCCCATGACTTCTGTCCGCCATATTTACGTAGGACAAAGAAAGGGCCTACACGGTTTCTTGAAGAAACGACAGAGCACACAATATTTAAATGTCGTGTATGTTCGCAGGTGGCCTGCGTGGTACAAAGGAATTGATAAATAGGAACTTAAGTGAAACAGACATCTACAAAGACAAACTGAAATTACAGTATAGCAGACAGTGTCTAAGAAAGCTCAAGATTTTACAAGGCAATAATACTAAGTGCTGTATTACGAAAGGCAACTGCAGGAAGGTTTATGGTGGCTACCTGTCATCCAACAAAGGTATAAATTTAGTCTGGTGCTGCCAAATGTTGATTGATTCCCATCTGACTTCAGGCATCAAGCATGTCAATTTCGCTGATAGTGTAGTGATGACACCACTGGCTGATAAAGCAAGATATTGATTTAACAGTTTTTGTTTGCAGTATATTCAAATTGGTGATGGGTATTGTGCGAGGTACTATAGTAGAATTGGATGTAGGGTAGGACAGGTAACAGTGTAGGATCTCCATCGTAGGGCCCGAAATGTGCCTACGTTGGAGAAATGTAAACCTAGAAGTGAATTAATAGATGTAACAATGATAACCGTTCGAACGCATCAAAGACAGCATTATGAACAATTTAGCACTGTAGAACTGTAGCTTCGGCGCAGCCCTTTTCAGGAATTAGGTAACATGCTTCGTGTGAAAGGAAAATAAAAACGAAGAAAAGTTCTTGGTTATGGAATGGGACAGCAGATGCCGTTCCTTTCCAAGTGTTAACAAGGATTCAGGAAAAACCACTTGTGTGAAACGCAGGTTACTTTATTCACACACGACATCTTGCAAGTAACAGATGCAATAGAAGGGGTGGATTCCGGCTTTCTTGACTTCCGAAAGCAGCACGAAATCAAGTCGTTGGCTACTGACCAAGATACTGTAAGTAGGCTGTTTAGGTTTTTATATTGGTAACGCCATGTAGCGCTCTGTATGAAAATCACTGGCTGTGCTGTGTGCACTCCGTGGCTGGTTGGCATTGTTGGAATATTCGCCATTGTAGTGTTGGGCAGTTGGATGTGAACAGCGTGTAGCGTTGCGCAGTTGGAGGTGAGCCGCCAGCAGTGGTGGATGTGGGGAGTGAGATGGCGGAGTTCTGAGAGCGGATGATCTGGACGTGTGTCCATGAGAGAGAGTAAATTTGTAAGACTGGATGTCATGAACTGATGTATATATAATAACTTTTGAACACTATTAAGGTAAATGCATTGTTTGTTCTCTGTCAAAATCTTTCATTTGCTGACTATGCCTATCAGCAGTTAGTGCCTTCAGTAGTTGGAATCTTTTATTTAGCTGGCAGTATTGGCGCTCGCCGTATTGCAGTAGTTCGAGTAACGACGATTTTTGTGAGGTGAGTGATTCATGAAATGTATGGGTTATTGTCAGTCAGGGCCATTCTTTTGTAGGGATTATTGAAAGTCAGATTGCGTTGCGCTAAAAATATTATGTGTCAGTTTAGTGTTGATCAGAATAGGCAAAGAGCGAAATGTCCGAGTACGTTCAGTTCTGCTCAGCTGTTTGAAAATCAAATTACGTAAGTGTTTATCAGCACAATCATTCATAAATTTTTCTATGGGGAGGTTTCAATACGATCTTACGGAGTACCTTCGCAGATATGTGGCTGGCTCGATGAAAGAACCATATAATAAAGTTGCTTTGAATTTCGTGGACAAATGCTCTACAGAATATTACAGATCTTATGCGCGAATAGCAGAGGTCCCATTTTCGAGTCCCGGTCCGGTACACGGTTATAATCTGCCAGCAAGTTTCGTTGGTAACTCAAGTTTTTAAAGTTTCCTTGTGAATGTAGACGTAGATACTCCAGCTCGTAGCCCACGGAGACGTACATCGCCCCTTGCCCGGTGCGCTTCTTGTAACTGCTTCATACATATGGAGTACCCTGTCCGGACAGCGGGAATGCTGCTTGTTAGCGCACCGAGCTGCAACCACCAATAATATTAATCTTGGCCCGGTACCGTTACAAACTTTGCTCGGCCCGCTGTGAACGAGGTTTTGAGTCGGTGTCAAGTTTCCCGCCTGACCACGACTCCTGTTATGAGGCTTCGCTGGAAGCGTTGATGTCGCCGGACGCCTGGGACGCGGAGAGTCAGGAGGTAATGGCAGGGACCGCGCCGTCCGGAAGCGCTTCACGAGGCGGGGGAATGGAGCCCTGGTAGCCGCGGACAGCCCGGCTCAGCTCGTGATCGCACCGGCTGCCATAATTGGAGTCGGCCCGTAATGAGGGGTGCTGCTGGCAAACAAAGAGGCGGATAATGGGCGGCGGCTCCCACTGCACAGCACAACACTGCCTGCCGGCGGCTGCGGTTCGCCCCGGTAACGGCTTGCAGACACCGCCGGGTCAGTGACATGCGGGCCGCTCTGTAAACAGCACTCGCCGAGGCCCCTTGCCTCGCATCCCGCGCATACCGACCGCTGTAATCACGACGCGGCTCCCGTCTGATCCCCTCTAGCCTAGGAATCGCTTCAAAAACCAGCGCAGCGTTTGCTGTACTGGCGTAGGCTGTGTGGACTGACCACAGTCTTTCCGTTATCTTAGTTCCAACGGATTTAACGTACACTGTCGGAAAAAAATCGTGACACCAAAAAATAATTAACTTAGACTAATGAAATTTTGGGAACGCATTTGTCTACGTAATATACGCTACTGGCCATTAAAATACACCAAGAAGAAATGCAGATGATAAACGGGTATTCATTGGACAAATATATTATACTAGAACTGACATGTGATTACATTTTCACGCAATTTGGGTGCATAGATCCTGAGAAATCAGTACTCAGAACAACCACCTCTGGCGGTAATAACGGCCTTGATACGCCTGGGCATTGAGTCAAACAGAGCTTGGATGGCGTGTACAGGTACAGCTGCCCATGCAGCTTCAACACGACACCACAGTTCATCAAGAGCAGTGACTGGCGTATTGTGACGAGCCAGTTCCTCGGCCACCATTGGCCAGACGTTTTCAGTTGGTGAGAGATCTGGAGAATGGCCAGGGCAGCAATCGAACATTTTCTGTATCCAGAAAGGCCTGTACAGGACCTGCAAAATGCGGTCGTACATTATCCTCCTGAAATGTAGGGTTTCGTAGAGATCCAATGTAGGGTAGAGCTACTGGTCGTAACATATCTGAAATGTAACGTCCACTCTTCAAAGTAACGTCAATGCGAACAAGAGGTGACCGAGACCTGTAACCAATGGCACCCCATACCATCACGCTGTGTGATACGCCAGTAAGGCGATGACGAATACACGCTTCCAATGTGTGTTCACCGCGATGTCGCCAAACACGGATGCGACCATCATGATGCTGTAAACAGAACCTGGATTCATCCGAATAAATGACATTTTGCCATTCGTGCACCAGGTTCGTCGTTGAGTACACCATCGCAGGCGTTCCTGTCTGTGATGCAGCCAGCGTCAAGGGTAACCGCAGACATGGTCTCCGAGCTGATAATCCATGCTGCTGCAAACGTCGTCGAACTGTTCGTGCAGATGGTTGTTGTCTTGCAAACGTCCCCATCTGTTGACTCAGGGATCGAGACGTGGCTGCACGATCCGTTAGAGCCACGCGGATAAGATGCCTATCATCTAGACTCCTAGTGATACGAGGCCGTTGGGATCCAGCACGGCGTTCAGTATTACCCTCCTGAACCCACCGATTCCATATTCTGCTAACAGTCATTGGATCTCGACCAACGCGAGCAGCAATGTCGTGCTACGATAAACCGCAATCGCGATAGGCTACAATCCGACCTTTATCAAAGTCGGAAATGTGATGGTACGCATTTCTCTTCCTTACACGAGGCATCACAACAACGTTTCACCAGGCAACGCCTGTCAACTGCTGTTTGTGAATGAGAAATCGATTGGAACCTTTCCTCATGTCAGCACGTTGTAGGTGTCGCCACCGGCGCCAACATTGTGTGAATGCTCTGAAAAGCTAATCATTTGCATATCACAGCATCTTCTTGCTGTCGGTTAAATTTCGCTTCTGTAGAACGTCATCTTCGTGGTGTAGCAATTTAACGGCCAGTAGTGTATTTAAGTAACTGACATCCAAGATCACAGGCATTGCAAATGTGAAATTCTGGTACATTAATAGGTGAATGTTGAGTGCGAGCGTGCAAACGTACATGATTGTGTTGTGCGGGTGCCGGATGTCAGGTTGTGGGATGGTGTTCAGTGTCTGCTGCATCTGGGAGGTCAGTACAAGGACGGTTAATGTTGGTTGTGGATGACGCTGGAGTTGTCATTTGATGATATCCCAAATGTGGTCAATGGGAGACAGATTTCTGATCGAGTAGGCCAAGGCAACACGTTGACACTGTGTTACACCAGCGGTATGTGGGCGAGAGTTATCCGGTTGGAAAATATCCCTGAAGTTCTGTTCATGTATGGCAGCAGAAAAGGTCGAATCACCAGACTGACGTAGAAATTTGCAGTCAGGGTGCTTTCGATGGGCAAGAGAGTACTCCGGCTATTATACGAAATCCGGCCGAGGTGGCCGAGCGGTTCTAGGCGCTACAGTCTGGAACCGCGCGACCGCTACGGTCGCAGGTTCGAATCCAGCCTCGGGCATGGATGTGTGTGATGTCCTTCGGTTAGTTAGGTTTAAGTAGTTCTAAGTTCTGGGGGGCTGATGACATTAGAAGCTAAGTCCGATAGTGCTTATAACACTACAACAGCATTTACGTAGCTTTACCAAATTTGGTTTATTACTTATTATGCCACAACAGAACAAATAGTCCTGTCACGGAAAAGCCACCTATAACACTTCCGTCTGCCACTACTGTACCATAACCTTAAAGTAGGAGGCAGTTTGCAAAACAGAATTATTTTGTTATAGCAACTATGGTATAAAGTGACAGAGCAGTGTTACCCTCTGAGAGGAATTTTGTTATGTTGACCGTGTTGTACCTAACAGAGGTGGCTTATCGGAAATGAAAGTCAGAATTACGTAAATGTTTGAACAGTAACAAACAAAATTTTACCTATCTGCACTGTTTAACTGATAAATGAAAACGGTCGCCAGCCTAACTAGGCAAAAGAATGATTAACATTCTCGTTCAAGAAAATAGTTATTAGTAATTTTAACGGATAAACACAACCTATACTTGGCCACACGCGAGTGCAATGAACTCTGACACACTCATATGTTTACGGTAAGATTGAAACTAACAGTTGGAGCAGCACAAACTATTTGCAAAATTATAACAGCTACCGAAACACACTATTACTTTCAGGGCTTACACAAAGTGAATGATCTTTATAACATTACTATTAATATGCACTTCTGATATACAAGAGAGACAAACACTTAGCAAACAAGAGTAGGCCTATATAACGTTTCACAACTGCAGCTTTCTCACTTTTACTACCTCAAAACACAATGTTAACAAAATTGCAAGAAACTGACTCACCTTTTAGAATTTACTACAGACAACAATGTGGTCATTTGCGTTATAAGCCTCAGTCTTAAGGACTTTTAATTTTGAAGTTGGTAACAACACATTCATAAGCAGTTTTACTAGGAAAATTATTTCAGCAAGCATCATTAACTTTAACTCACTCTCTTGCCACATTAACTTTAACTTTCTCTTTACTATGTTCAAGAGGCATTAATTAGCAAACTGGGTTTTAATGTACTTTCAGTAAGGACACTCGGTAATCACTTTAGTTCAAACGGGGAGGAACCTGAGAGGTGTTATGATGAGAAAAAAAATCAAGGTAGGTACATAGATTCAGATAAAATTTACCTTATATTTGAGCACATTAGCACATCCATTAAGCTGATCCTTCACTGTACATCATTATAGTATTACGTTACAATGATTGCGCAATGTGTTGGCAACTGCATGTTGGTAGGTGGAATTGCAGGCAGAATTGCTGGACTCTGTCATTTCTTGGTGGCGATGATAGATACAAACTCCAGAATAGTTCCAGCTATTTATCCATCCATCCGAGGCCTTGGAAAGAAGCAGGAAAAGCCTCTCTCGGAATTAGCACAATATGCATCTTTTACATGGCAGTGCACGGACTCGTAGCTCGTCCCCGACTCGTAGCTCGTTTCCGACTCGTGGCTCGTCTCCGACTGACTATTGTTCCACCTTTTTCACCTAGGCCAACCACAATTTGCGCGCGCTACTCAGTTCCGTTCCCGAGGGGAACCACAACATCTTTTACATACTAATGAACTAAGAACCCTAAGTGAGGATCAGCAGTTTACATAACAGCAACCAAACACATTAAATAAAACAGAACATTTTCACATATTGACCTTTCTACCAAAAATTATTCACACAAAATTACAATCATATACAGTAAGTTTTGTTCCCTCCAAATGTGACAAAGGATTTAAATGACAGATACACTACTTTGCATTGAACCAAACCATGACATCAAAGTTTGTACAAAGAAAGGAGTATACAATTCTGTGTTATCTATTCAATCAAACACATTTACAGAAGCTCAATGATGTAACATTAAATGAAACAAAAGCAAAATAAATCCATACAGCATAAGAGCTATGGTGTTACATGCTCAGTGCCATTTTTATGAGCAGTCGACTGCGATTGTCTGCACACGTCATCACCAGAGTATGGTCCGAAGCTTATACACATCGGCTCGAATGCGGTCACCACTTATGCTTTTATGCGAACAAGACTGTTCTGCATAATATTTTAATACTAGTTCGTTATAGATCGCTGATATCCCAATATGCTTAAGAATACGTAAAAGTTTTTAAAATTGTTGGAATGGGAGGCTACACACTGAAGGGCTTAAGTAAAATATTGTTGTCTTTTTAAAATACAGTCTGTATAAAAACGAAGCCTTCTGTTTCACTGGAGTTACATGAAATGAGCTGGCGGTATTGTTGCTAGAAAAATTCCCCTGTCGTCGCTGCTCAGCTTATACGAAATGGGCTGAGGCGTGAATGAGAATCTGGATTAAGGAGGGAGGCGCACTAGGGTAGTCCGTGTGGTTGTGCAAAGTCGCTGTGCCATGGTGGGTAGTGTTTAGTTGCGCTGAACCGCCGATCCTGTCGCAGCGACTCAGCAACGATGTCTGCAGCAGGGGAAAGAAAGGCAATCCGCAAACAAACAGGCTTCACAACAGCCTAACCGTGTACCCAATATCGACGGTCTGCCGCAGATCAAATTATAAGTTCTTTTGCCAGTTACTTGAAAAATCCATAAAGAAAAATAAAAGCTGTAGCAGATTCAACCTAGAAGATAAGGATAGGCGCAGCAAAATTCACCAGTCCCTGTTGTAGAAAAGTTTTATCGTAAAAAAAAATTTTTGACAGTTCCACAAAGTCACCGAGTTTCTGTATGTTCGTTGTGCGGTCTGACACTCCTTGATATCTTTGCAGAATAAATTGAGATTCTCCTAATTTTTCCTTAAATAATTAATTAATGTCACTAAAGAATCAATCTTTTCTTATTTAACGAAATATTCAATTTTAAAACCGATATTCTTGACCACAATCGCCAATAAAGTTCTAAAACAGAATTTTAATATATTTCACAGTATCGATTATTTTCAAAATGTTAATACGTGTCTTCTCATTAATAAAACTTTAAACTAGTTAATTATTGAATATCGTTCACATTCCTGATAAAATTCTGCCAGAATCTCTTCAAGAAGTCTGAATTTTAATAAAATTTGCAAATTTCACACATAAGTAATATTTACGATGTATGTCGTAACAACAGAGTCAACTGACTGTTTTAACGTCCAACTCGAAGTTTATTTAACAGTTGATAACCAATTGACATGCAATTACAAACTTTATCATTGCACATTCAACATTGAACCCCTTTTCCTTTTATAAAAAAAACATAAAACATCCTTTAATAATGGTCAACATGATGTTTCAACGGTTCTTCCAGCCGTCGGCTACGATGCAATAGTCGTTAGCTCTCGGCGTCCGCCGCGTCTGGAGTCCCCACTGGATCATCTTGCTGCCACGCTCGACATGAAAGAAAAGAAACAAAAGCTTTTTAAATAACAAGTCTCCACTTAACATACTACAAATAAATAAATATATTAACATTTCTTACCTGGCGTCGCTCAAGCGGTAAAGAAACGCGATGTTTCCTGATTAGACTTTTGAAACACCACATCATCTGGCTATTGAGAGGAGACCTGGGTTCGAATCCTGGCCCTAGTGCTAATTTTCATTTCTCGCTTCAGTCTGCGTATTACGTCATAGATGTTTGAGACATGAACAGGTCTCAGGAACCATATTCTTTAATTTGATTATATGCCCCACCAGTTCCTGTTCTCAACTTTTCTTTCATTTTTTATATTGTCTCTACTAGATGCACAGCAGTGGTGATAAAGTTCAGTCCTATTTTACGCACTTCGTAGCGCGGTCTTGTCTTCTCGATTTCCCACTTTTCTTATGTTCTCACAGGAACGACACATTGGAACTTTCGAGGCGCAGTAAATTCTCTGCGGACGCGCTACATCGTATTCTGCCAAGCGCGCATAGGAGGACGAATAGTGACGGTAGCCAGCGGCATAAACAGGACGGGAGCGGCTCTCCTCTTACCATACAATAGAACGCAAACAGCCGTCGGCTCTAGCTCCTGGGCGATGCGGCCGCGCGCGACATGAGAATAGCAATTGCCTATCGTTAGGTCGTTGTGTAGAGCTGTGCACTGCAGATTGCTACATATAGATGTTGCCGTACCGTGCCGAGGGTGGGTGGGAGTAATGGTCGGTGGGAGGCGGGGGAAGGTGGAGAAAGGGAGAGAGAGAGAGAGAGAGAGAGAGACAGAGACAGAGAGAGAGAGAGAAATGGTTCAAATGGCTCTGAGCACTATGGGACTCAGCTTCTGAGGTCATTAGTCCCCTAGAACTTAGAACTAGTTAAACCTAACTAACCTAAGGACATCACATACATCCATGCCCGAGGCAGGATTCGAACCTGCGACCGTAGCAGTCGCGCGGAGAGAGGGAGAGAGAGAGCGGGAGCTAGGGAGTGAGTACACTGAATTACGGTTCACATTTTTTTGTGTTAGGGAAGTGTGCAACTTTTCGTTCGTAGCGAAATGGTGAACTTCTCTGAATGTGAACGAACTCGTTAACCAAGTGCGTCCGCGTAAATCCATCCCGGTGTTGGAGGGATGTAGGGGGGGAGGGGGCGAAGGACGCTACAATTGGCATGTGATGTCATATAGTACTGGTAAAGCTGTTGTACTGTCTCCCCACAGTCAGCCAAGTAATGCTACTGTTGACTAAATTATGTAATTCCCGTACAGGGGAGAACATTTCAATTGAAAGTCGCTGCCTGGTGTCGGCAAATAAATGCGGTATTAGTGCCTGTGTTGTTAATAAGATCGATACAATTTTGTTCCGAAGGAATAGGCACTGCTGCGGCTAAAACCGTCGTGGAATACATGAAACATATCGCAGTTGCGAATACGGAGAGCCATCAGTTGCTTAAAAGAATGACAGTAAAAATTTGTACCGGAGCGCGACTCGAAGCTGGATTTCCTGCGTTACGCGAGCGGTAGCTCAAATGGTTCAAATGGCGCTAAGCAGTATGGGACTTAATATCTGAGGTCATTAGTCCCCTAGACCCAAAACTACTTAAACCTAACTAACCTAAGGACATCACACACATCCATGCCCGAGGCAGGATGCGAACCTGCGACCGTAGCAGCAGCGCGGTTCCGGACTAATGCGCATAGAACCGCTCGGCCACAGCGGCCGGCCGAGAGGTAGCCTTAACCAATTGGCTATCCGTGTACGACTCACGGCCAGACCCAAAGCTCCATATGTCGTCGTTCCTACGTCACAACCTGTACTCGTACACACATTACGTAATTCCCGTACAGGGGGAGACATTTTAACTGAAAGTCGCTGCCTCCTTTCTACGGATAAATAAGATATTGCATTGCCTGTGTTGTTAAGAAGAACGTTGTAATGATCCTTTGCACACCCATGCATCACTCACTGTACGAATACAAGTTGTCACGGAAGAACGACAATTTGTGAAGTTTGTGTCTGGCCGTGTATCGCGCACGGATAGCCAAAATGGTTAAGGAGACCTCTCGCGTAAAGCGGCAAATCTGGATTCGAGTTCCTGTCCGCCACAAATTTTCATTCTCGTCATTCCCTTACGCGGCCGATGGTTGACGGTATTCGCAGCTGCGAATACATTTCATGTATTTCATAACGGCTGTAGTCGCCGCAGTGCCTGTTCCTTCGGACGTACATGCATTTCCGAAGAAATATTGCATCGTTCTTCTTAACAACACAGGGACTACACTGTCGCACTTCTGAGAGTGTACGAGACTTCTGTAATCAAAAGGAACTCCAGAACCGTGGATGGGGGGACGGGGGTAAGGAAATGCCCCCTCTTCACCTCCTTGCGGACGCCTGTATCTTTAACAAACATTTCTGTAGACGGGTTTTCGATTCTGACCTAGCCTACGATCATGACGACCCTTAGAGAGAAAAAAAAAATATAGGCTGGAAACAAGCCACAACGTAGAGTTCGGAACATTTTTCTGTGTGAGGAGAGAGAGAGAGAGAGAGAGAGAGAGAGAGAGAGAGAGAGAGGAGGCCTGATGTAGAATCCAAGGGCGGCGAAATTATCATAATCTGTTAAATGCATGGAATTTTGGAGGCTCTTGTGAAAGGTTGCTGCAGTATTTTGATAAGTGAGGGTGCAAATCGATTCCGAACGGTTCAAAATTGCTACACCACGAAGATGACTTGCTACAGACGCGAAATTTAACCGACAGCAAGAAGATGCTGTGATACGCAAATGATAAGCTTTTCTGAGCATTCACACAAGCTCGGCGCCGGTGGCGACACCTACAACGTGCTCACATGAGGAAAGTTTCCAACCGATTTCTCATACACAAACAGCAGTTGACCGGCGATGTCTGGTGAAACGTTGTTGTGATGCCTCGTGTATGGAGGAGAAATGCGTACCGTCACGTTTCCGACTTTGATAAAGTTCGGATTGTAGCCTATGGCGATTGCGGTTTATCATATCGCGACATTGCTGCTCGCGTTGGTCGCGATCCAATGACTGTTGGCAGAACATGGAATCGGTGGGTTAAGGAGGGTAATACGGAACGCAGTGCTGGATCTCAACGGACTCGTATCACTAGCAATCGAGATGACATGCATCTTATCCGCATGGCTGTAACGGATCGTGCAGCCACGTCTCGATCCCTGAATCAAGAGATGGGGACGTTTGCAAAGACAACAACCATCTGCTCGAACTGTTCGACGACGTTTGCAGCTCCATGGATTATCAGCTCGGAGACCATGGCTGCGGTTACCCTTGACGCTGCATCGCAGACACGAGCGCCTACGATGGTGTACTCAACGACGAACCTGGGTTTACGAATGGCAAAACGTCATTTTTTCGAATGAATCCAGGTTCTGTTTACAGCATCATGATGGTCACATCCGTCTTTACGACATCGCGGTGAACGCACACTGGGAGCGTGTATTCGTTATCGCCATACTGGCGTATCGTCCAGCGTGATGGTATGGGGTGCCATTGGTTTCACGTCTCGGTCGCCTCTTGTTCGCATGGACGGCACTTTGAACAGTGGACGTTAAATTTCAGATGTGTTATGACCCGAGGCTCTACCCTTCATTCGATCCCTGCGAAACCCTACATTTCAACAGGATAATGCACGACTGCACGTTGCAAGTCCTGTACGGGCCTTTCTGGATACAGAAAATGTTCGACTGCTGCCCTGGCCAGCACATTCTCCAGATCTCTCACCAACTGAAAACGTCTGGCCAATGGTGACCAGCAACTGGCTCGTCACAATACGCCAGTCACTACTCTTGATGAACTGTGGTATCGGGTTGAAGCTGCATGGGCAGCTGTACCTGTACACGCCATCCAAGCTCTATTTGACTCAATGCCTAGGCGTATCAAGGCCGTTATTACGGCCAGAGGTGGTTGTTATGGGTACTGATTTCTCTGGATCTATGCACCCAAATTGCGTGAAAATGTAATCACATGTCAGTTCTAGTATATTTGTCCAATGAATGCCTGTTTATCATCTGCATTTCTTCTTGGTGTAGCAATTTTAATGGCGAATAGTGTAGTTTCCAATATTTTCTCCCAGGTAACAACAGTAAGTGCATAAAGGATATACTGCCGCTTTTTTTACTCCTGCTCATGAAAATCATGTTTTTAAGATCGCAAGCGACTTCACTACGCAAATTGTCGAACTGTTCCGTGGACTAAGGACATGAGCATGTCTACCGCGTTCGCGACTATGTTGATTGAAACCTTTCAACACCTTGTTGTGTGACAGTTTGAATGCAGATATTTCGACTACTCTCATAATTAGCTTTGGTTTGTGCTAACTTTGGATGTTTCCAACTGAAACAGGATTACACTTGTCTTGCCTTGGTGAAAATTAGTGTATGTTTGATCGGCAATCAGTTTAAAAGGACTTCTGGAGATACACATTCCAATAAGGGGATTGAGATGCTGCTACCCAGCTATTACGAATATTGCGCACAATAATAAGTAAAGTAACTGTTTTCTACATCATGGATCATTAACTAATTATTATGAAGGGGAATTAATTATCATGACGATAGACTGTCATAGATTATACGCACCTATCCTGAAAATTAGATAGGTTGATTGAATAACTAGTGGGCAAGTGCTGAATTGAACTGGCGAGGAAATGTATGTGTAGCACAACTTGATGGAAATGAGTGATAGGTTGATAGTGCACTTAATAAGACATCAACGGATAGTCAGTTTGGTTATAAAGGAAAGCGTGGAAAAAAATGATAGAGGGAGATCAATGCTTAAATACAGCAGATTCAAATGGATGTAGCAGTAGAAATGCTCAGATGAATAAGCTTGTACAGGATGGAGTAGAGTAAAGAGTTGCATTCAAACCAGTCTTCGGATTGAAGACCACAACAATAACATCCATCTACAGGGTGTCTCAGGAGAAATGCTCAAGATTCAGGTATATGACAGGAATCATTATTCTAAGAAAAAATGTCTAGTAAACATTGGTTCTCAAATGCATAACTTATGAGTTATGAGCACTTGTTCAATAGAAGAAACGTTTTCAGCAGTAGAGAAAATGAAGAAGTGATATGGCTTTTACAGGATATCAGATCATTTGTTTGGCCAGTTTGACGCAAATCTTAGAGAGTCGAAGAATCTAGAAAATAGCGCAAGTCTATTACTCCTAACTCGCACTTTGCCTGAGATTCGCGGCAGCGTTCGCCAGACAACTACAACGAAAAATAAAAAAAAAATAAAAAACTTTTGCCGAAAGATTTTGACACTCAGATATTACTAGAACTTCAGTTTGTGAATATTGTTTTTTTTTTGTTTATCCACTTGAACAGGTATTTATTGTTATTTTATTTTGTAGGTCTGAATATCGCCATATATGATCGAGTCATCTATCTTTTATGTCATGCGACTGATACAGTGAAAATAAAATTTTCTCAAAATATGTGCAGTTATGGTATCTCTTTTGGCGAAATGTCGTCCATTTCCAAGAGAGTGGTAACATAGGAACCAATGACTGCGTGGGTCACATTCCACCTCTTCAAAATATGCACTATCAGTATATTTTTTGCTTACATCCGCCTTGCACAATAGCGTGGACTTGTTTTACTGCTACACTGAAAAATGTGTAGCAGCACTAGAAAACTACTGCATCCTGTAACAGAAAAGTACTGTGGATTTAGCCTCTGGAAACAGGACATGTTCAGTACAGATGTGCAGTTACCCCGAATTTTTCGATGTCGGACTAACGCTCTGCACGCTTCGTACACAGCCTGACAAAAAATGTGAAACACCCATGGGGTTGGAGGAAGTGAAATGAAACTTTGCGGGCTTGAGAGGGCATGCGATGTTACTGCAGTGATTACAATGCCGAGTCAAATTTACAAAGAAATTGGCAGTAAGAGCTTACAAATCAAAAGACATCGCATTTCCTCTGACCTGATGGGATCATGACGGGTGTCAGAAAACCGTTATAACCTCTCTGAAGACAAGACAACCACAACTGTTGATCTGGTCCTTGTTCTGAATACCGCCACTGTGACGGCGTTGTCATCCGAGTTGGTCTCACACATGTTCTATCGGGGATAGATCTGGGGATCTTGCTGCCTTCAGGAGTACTCAGCAGTTCACAGAGACATGTCATATGTCACCGAGCATTGTCCTGTTGAAAAATGACACTACGATAGTGTCACATGAGAGAATTGTTGACAGTAATCACTGAACGTCTAACGTTGTTCGTGCCCCTTAAATACGACGAGGCCTGGTAACAACAAAAACACTAGCCGACACTAATGTTCTCTGGTGTCCATTCTACCTGTCACAGAGAATTGCAGCTCGAAGCACTGACATACACGCCGATGGTGTATACGAATATGAAGTTCTTGGGCACCGAGTAAATTGGACTCGCATTCGAAGGACGACGCGTCAAGTCCCCGTTCGGCCGTCCTGAATTAGGTTTTCTGCGATTTCCCGAAATCGCTTCAGGCAAATGCCTGGATGGTTCCTTCGAGAAGGGCAGTGCCGATTTCCTTCCCCATCCTTTCGTAATCCAGGCTTGTGCTCCGTCTCTAATGACCTCACTGTCGACGCGACGTTAAACTCTAATCTTCCTTCCCTTCTCGAAGTTACTTTGACGTCGGAACACATCGTCTTAGTGTTAAGCTTTCTCGTCAGACAGTGTATCACGAAGATAGTATTCTAACGTTTCCCGCTCTGTCCGCTGTGACAGAGGAATTATCGGCTAATAGTGAGTGATCGCTGTAGATGCCGCATTAACAGCCATACAGGTTGCAGAAAAGAAATGGGAAATTGGGAAAGGTATCGTAATTACATTCATAGATATAGAAAACGGCTTATGACACTGCCAGAAGGGAAGAGATATTGTAAGTAGGCTGTTTAGGTTTTTTTATTTGTAACGCCACGTAGCGCTCTGTATGAAAATCACTGGCTGTGCTGTGTGCAGTCTGTGGCTGGTTTGCATTGTTGTTTGCTATTGTAGTGTTGGGCAGTTGGCTGTTAACAGCGCGTAGTGTTGCGCAGTTGGATGTGAGCCGCCAGCAGTGGTGGATGTGGGGAGAGAGATGGCGGAGTTTTGGGAGCGGATGATCTGGACGTGTGTCCATCAGAGACAGTAAATTTGTAAGACTGGATGTCATGAACTGATATATATGTATTATGACTTTTGAACACTGTTAAGGTAATTACATTGTTTGTTCTTTATCAAAATCTTTCATTTGCTAACTATGCCTAAGCCGGCCGTTGTGGCCGTGCGGTTCTAGGCGCTTCAGTATGGAACCGCGTGACCGCTCCGGTCGCAGGTTCGAATCCTGCCTCGGGCATGGATGTGTGTGATGTCCTTAGGTTAGTTAGGTTTAAGTAGTTCTAAGTTCTAGGAGACTAATGACCTCAGAAGTTGAGTCCCATAGTGCTCAGAGCCATTTGAACCATTTTTGAACTGTAGCGCCTAGAACCGCTCGGCCATCCCGGCCGGCGTCTGAAGTGGTGCCACAGCAAATGGCATGACCTCAGATGTTAAGTCGCATAGTGCTCAGAGCCATTTGAACCATTTGAACTATGCCTATCAGTAGTTAGTGACTTCAGTAGTTTGAATCTTTTATTTAGCTGGCAGTATTGGCGCTCGCTGTATTGCAGTAGTTTGAGTAACGAAGATTTTTGTGAGGTAAGTGATTCATGAAAGGTATAGGTTATTGTTAGTCAGGGCCATTCTTTTGTAGGGATTATTAAAAGTCAGATTGCGTTGCGCTAAAAATATTGTGTGTCAGTTTAGTGTTTATCAGAATAAGTAAAGGGAGTAATGTCTGAGTACGTTCAGTTTTGCTCAGCTGTTTGAAAAGCAAATAATGTAAGAGGTTTATCAGCACAGTCATTCATAAATTTTTCTAAGGGGACGTTTCAATATGACAAGGTCTGAATAGACTGGTACTGTCAAACGGAATGCAGCTGAGAAACAGAAACATTTGAATTGTGTTATAGAAGTCGGCAATAAATCAGAATGGTTTATAACAAGCCGAGGGGTTCAGCAAGGACGTGTGCTCTCACCACTGCTGTTTAACATATTCTTGGACAAAACCATAAGGAAAGTTCGCCAAGGGTCGACAGCAGATGATACGAAAATCGTAGCACATGCAGCTGATGTGATAATTCGGGAAGAAAGCGAACAGAAACTGGAAGAACGACTAAATACGTCGCAGAGAGTAATTGAAGAAACAGGCATGGAAATAAGCTTAACAAACAGCGAAGTGATGCAAATCAGCAAGAAATGCGATAAACTGAAGAGTGTATCTTGCAATGGAAAAATTATTAAAGATGTTGTTGCCTTCAAGTATCTAGGAAGTAAATTAACCAAGAAAGGAAACATTAAGGATGAAATTTCCGAGAGAGTAGAAAATTGTTCGAAATTTTATTATTGTGTATCGGACATAATTAGAAATTGGAAAATACCTGCCCAAGCAGAGATCATGATGTACGAGTCACAATATATGCCAATTTTGACCTATGGACGAGGATTTTGGACTTGGACGAAAAAGACAACGAAGACGCGCTTTGTTTGGGGGATCCCGTGTAAGACGAGAAAGGACAGGAGAAGGAATTAAACAATACGAAGCAAGCTGTAGACTAGGCCGCTAAAAGATACTGTGGAGAGTAATGGGCTTAAATGGTTTGGTCACGTTAAAAGAATGGGCCCGGAAAGACTTCCGAGAAGAGTCCTAGAATGAACAGAATCTGCTCGAAAACGGAGTGGAAGACCGCCAACAAGATTCAGAGACCAGGTGGAGGTTGATGTAAACCAATAGGACTGCAGTGGGAGAAGACGCTAAATTATAGACTGTCTGAGAAAAGAGAAGCTTGGGAGAGGCTCTGTGAACTACCTGTGTAAGTGGAAACGTTTCAGGAGGAAAAAGAAAAAGAAGAAGAAAAAGCAGCAGTGAGTGATCACACAGTGTCAGTTTAGCGCGGCGCCGCAGGCTGGCCTGCCCTGCTCACGGGCAACGGCTGTGCGCACGTCTGACGTTCACAGCTGATGGCGGCGATCGCTGGTGACCCTCGGGGCAGCACGACTGGCGGAAGGCCACATGAAAGGCGCGCGCTGTTTCGCTCACCAGGCTCGTGTTACCAATTTAGTTCTTACGCCACCGGATCTAATGACCCGCTTATCGTTCGGAAGCGCTCCGGCGGACGTGCTCTTCGGGATCGGTTCGTGCTCGCGTCTCATATAGCGATCTGTCGATGCGAGAGCTGATCGCCGTTGAAATCAGTTGGACGCTACTTCCCCACACCATTTCTGCTTCGTATTTAGACTGTTTCAACCCTAAACACTATCTCATCTTTAATCAATCCTCTCCGTTTTACTGTCCTTAACTCATACCCGTACGAGGTCGGCACTTCATTCTGCATTTGGCAATGTTAGTGATAGTGGTTGATCGGCTCGCCCCTCCACCCTTCGCCCCACCCCTTTCACTCCACCCACACCCGCCGCGGGGGCGAAATTTGTGTACCCCGTTTGTTTGCGTCTAGTGTTATCCCATGTGAAAGACTGACACTTTTCAAAATATTCGCGTATCGTGTAACTGAAGCGGGACCTGGGTGCCACCCGGTATTTACCTAGTCGGATGAGGAAAACCGTCTAAAAACCACATTCAGGCTTGCCGGCACACTAGCCCTCGTCGTTAATCTACCGGGCAGATTCGACTGGAATTTGGCGCGCCTCTCCGATTTCCGGTAGCGGCGTGCTTACGTGCGTGGCTGTCCTGGTGGATCTTGTCTTTAATTGATACCCATCTTGAAAAGAGACGAATTTGTCCAAGTAAAAGAGTATTAGTTAATATCAGTTTCGAGCAGCAATGTACTTTGTAACGGTAGACTGAAGCAAGTGATTAATTCTACCAGTCGATACCACCATGTACTTTACCTGAAAGAAAAATACACCTCGCCTCAATCTGATTGCAAAGCTGGTTTCAGTGCACAAATCTTTGAAAAATTTTCAGCCAGTGTAATTACTATTCCTACCATCCCTAACTGGATTAGCGTTTCACCAAATGATCTCTTATCTTTCTTATGCGATGCCCACGTGACTGTGCCCTCTTAAATAGAAATTATTCACAGTTCTCAGCAGCACTGCGATAAATGACAAATCCAGTCACTTCTCAGAACACTGTACATTAGATACAAATACTTGTAACACCCATTTTCCATATGTTGTTGTCATCGTCTTCAGTCCGACGACTGGTTTGATGCGCCTCCCCACGTTGGTCTATCCCGTGGAGGTCTCTGCATCTCTGAACAATTACTGCAACCTACATCCACTTCAGCGTGTTCACAGCCTATGCCGATACCTCCATCCACAATTTTAAACCCCCTCCCGTCCCCTCCCCTCCCGTACACACACTTCCTTCCATTGAAAAACTGACGATTCGTTGATGCCTCAGAATGTGCCCTATCAATCGATCCCTTCTTTTAGTAAAGTTGCGTCATAAACTTCTTTTTTCCCCATTTCGACTAGCCATTCCATCTACCCACCTAATCTACAGTATTGTTGTGTAGCACCACATTTCAAACCTTCTATCCTCTTCTTGTCTAAACTGCTTATCGTCGATATTTCACTTCGCACAAGGCTACACGCCAGACAAATACTTTCAGAAACGATCTCGTAACACTTGAATTTACATACAATGTTAACAGATTCCTCTTTTTCGAAATGCTTTTCTTGCTATAGCCAATTTGCATTTTATGTCGACTGTGCTTCGACCATCATCAGGTATTTTATTGCCCAAATACGAAAACTCATCTTTTAAGTTTGTTACTTTAATTTGCTATGTAAGCGTTACTGCTTGCCAATAAAAGCGGGTTAAAAGCTGTGAGCTGTCTGGGGAAGTTAATCTTGCATTACTAAGCAACTGTTTCATCAGGTATCTCGTCTAGGTTTACCAAATTCCCAAACAGACTAACATTAATTATAATCTTTTAATAGTCATACAACAACCGGTAATATATATATATATATATATATATATATATATATATATATATATATATATATATATATATATATATATATAAAAGAGAATTTAAATAAAAAGAAAGAAATCAGTTTATATTTGGAAATTTATTTTAAGATTGATCATTGAAATTTCAGCATATTACGCATGATTCCTAACTAAACTGGTGCCTTATTTAGGATTGTGAAAATGTGAGATTGCAATCTTACGGAACACATCAAATATGGAGCCAAGATTGGGAGACTGCATACAACACTGCATTCATAAAACAACACACAAAGAACGTTGAAACGCATGCAAGAGAAAGTTAACCGCTACAAACAGATTCAAATTTTCACCCAAAGAAATTACGTTCGTAGCACAATCCTGTCCGTCATGTAATTACCACACACTGGTATACTAAATTCATACTAACTCTCTGTGAAATCTTCCCAAAAAGAATAGCTGAGGGCTACTTTGATGATTACACCACATGCTTCACGTGGTCAACTTGGTTTACACAAAGCGTATAACTCCACAATAATTTTGATAATTAAAATAAATTAGATCAAAAGCAATTTCCAAAGAAAAACCTCGAACTGGTTATTAACGTCTTACTGTTAACCTGACGGGTCAAACAGTTATATAACCACGTGGTACTGGTCTCGCAAAGTACACCCCACGTGGGTTGAACATAAAGAAAAGTTGCTATATTGAAAATATTGTCAAGACGAGACGTTATAATCACACAAGCATCCGCATTTAAGATTGATCTTAGAGTTACTGATCAACACGTGGTTCCATCTTACTCATAAAGTAGTGACAAAGCAACTACCGGAAAATAATCTGAACTTCACACGAGAATTACACTGCGCTGCAATTTAAGATAACCTTAGATATTTTAGAGCTAAACCTGAAATAAAGGTGATTAAATTTTCAGTTAGGCTGAACTTAAGAAATCCATTGTCCTACGGACTTAGCAGACACGCGCTTAGCTGGAGATCTTACCACTTCAGACGCTCGCCACGGACCAACTGACCTGCGCTACTCCCGAGCGTGCTTCCTGAGGGTGGCTCACAAATACAAACGGAAGTGGCCAGAGGGGCAGCTTCCTATACTAACATGACAACGGACGGACAGGACCAAACTAAGGATAGAAACCTCTTTGCTTTTAGAAAGCGTAGCTACCTGTTCCGACGTTGGTCCTACTGTTCTCTAGCAGACAGCCTTGTCTGCTACCCTTAAGCATGCAACTAGAAATACATTTGCTCATTCATCCTCTCACACAGAAGGGAAGGGGGATGACAGTATCTTATCATATACAGTATATAAAAGAAAGCGGATGTAGGTTCCGTATGAGACTGTGTGACATGAATTACATATAAACTGTGTTTTAAAGTGTAGTAGTGTGACGGATCGTTCTTGTTCATGTGTAAAAGTAACACGTTCCAATACTCAGTCTCCTCCCAGATAGTCAGAAACGCCACAGTAAATTTAGAAGAGGAATTTATGCCGTAAATGACAACAGATTTAAGAAATTAAACATGAAAGGAATCCAACAGAGACCTTTCAATCCACTACTTTTAGTGTCTCATTTACCAGTTTAATTCCCTCAATGTCTCCTTGTTTAATTTGAGTACATTCCATTATCATCGTTTCACTTTTGTTGTTGTTCATCTTGCAACAGCTTTGAAAGACACTGTCCATTCCGTTCATCTGCTCTTCCAAATCATTTACGATCTCTGGCAGAATGACCATGTCACTAGCAAACTTTAAAGTTTTATTTCTTCTCCCTGAACTTCAGTACCCTTTCCCTTTAAAAGACATAATAAAATATTACAATGGAATCCTTGTGTTGGGTAAGTACACATTTAAATGTAAAATCACTTCTGTGTATTACGCTGGATGTATGGCAGGTAGCAATAAAAAATACGAAAATAAGTGGTTCAGTTTTTAGACAGTTCAATTAAATTAAGTATTTCAACAGTTCGATTTAACCAGTTTACAGTGTGGTTCAGCACATTTTTGTCTTAATCGAACCCACTCACTGAATTGACGTTAATATAAAACGCTACAGAAAAATCACCTTTATCAATTGTTCCCAAACTCTGCTGGTAGCCAAATTTTTTCAGTTTCATGACGAATACTGTTAACGTACTAGTACATTTTACTTACAGGACGTCTTCACTAACTCATGGCACACACACCGTCGCTGAAATACTCGAACTATGATGGAGCCTCTTAAATCGGAGTCAGGAAACGGCCTGAAATCTGGTTCCAGGTATTTCTATTCCCACTCAGAAAAAAATGATGGTGTGGTACTGTTGGGCGGGAGGCCCCGCCCGGAGAAGTTCGGCCACCGTGTGTAAGTCTTGTTTCAGGTGACGCCACATTGGGTGACTTGCGCGTCAGTGATGATGAGAATAACATAACACCCAGTCCACAGGAGGAGAAAATCTCCAATCCGGCCGGGAATCGAACCCGGGGCCACTTCACAGTAGGCAAGTACGTTACCACTCAGCTAAGCAGGCGGACCCCACTCACAAATAACAGAATAATCACCCTGAATCAGCCAAAGGAGAGTGTGCTACGTCTTTCGTCGGTGAATTATACTTCCTTACAATTCTCTTAATGAATCTCTGCAACTAGATCTTTTTTTAATCACTCCAGACGTATACCCTCAAAGACTTTGCAGATTTCACTGTTTCCAGTGATTACTGGCAGTCATATAATCGAACAATAATCAGCCGTTTCACTTTTATGTGCGCAGTGAGTTAATTTAATCACGTTCGTACACATACAGTATGTGCTCTGCCGATGTCACTGTTATATCCAAAAATTTCAAAGCGTTACGTCTACGTACACATATGCCTCGCAAAACATTACGGTGGGTGGTAGCAGATACCTTGTACTCTCTCATGAGAATATATTGTATTCTCTCTCACGTTACACTGACAAATGGAGCGATGGGAAGATGACTGTCTATATACCTCCGTAAGAGCCCTGGCTTCTCCTATCTTGTTTTCGCGGTCCTTCCTCGAAATGCGTGTTTGTGGCATTAGGATCGTTCTTCAGTCTTTAGCAAATGCCTGCCCTCCAGGTATTTCCATAACCTTCACGTGTTGATCGATCCTAACGGTAACAAATCTAGCAGCTCGCCTCCGGATTGCTTCGATGTTGCCGTTTAATCTGACCTGGTGAGGATCCCAAACAGTCGAGCAGTACTCAAGAATCGGTAGCAAAATTGTTCTGTACGCAGTCTCCGGTACCGGTGAGCTACACTTTTCAAGAAGTCTCCCAGTAAACCGTAGCCGATCATTCGCCTTCCCTACAAAAGCCCATACGTACGAGGTGTTGAATTCCATTTGCCAGCGGGTCTTGGATCCAAATACAAAGCTGGTTTGATAGTCTGTAAGCTCGTATTTCCTCATTAGTCGACAGTACGGAACTGTATCGAGCGCCTGCTGGAAGTGAAGGAACATAGCATCAAGCTGACTGCCGATGTCTGGATGTGATTGGTGAATGCAGGGAGCCGAGCTTCACAAGATAGCTTTCCATGGGGTCCAGGTTGACTCCCGTTTTAAATTACGTAATACGTTTATTTATAATGTGTTTAGTGATTCAATAACTTATTAAAGTCAGCGATGTAAGCCTGCAACTGTGTGCATCTGTCTGGTGACTTATTGATGACGAGAATGCTCTTTTGAGGGAGCCAAACAAGGCGCACACCTATTACGGCATGGCTACTGCAGCCTATGACGCAGGGCGCGACCGGCGGGTGACATTTGGCCGACATTTGGCTGCGGACGTCTGACCTAACCAGCTGTCTGGTGGCCGGTGGCCGCAGCTCTGAGCAGGGCGCCGACACTCTACAGTCTGCGACAAGCACGTCGGTTTCATAGCGTGGTGAGCTCTTTACTTAAAAATATGCTGCAACAAACATCTCGCATGTTAAAAGATGGGAAGTTCTCCATTCTTAGGCAATGTGGTATCAAAGTCATGGATAGAAACATTATATCTGGTGAGGTTGCAAATGAATCCAACTAGCCGGCCGCGGTGGTCTCGCGGTTCTAGGCGCGCAGTCCGGAACCACGAGACTGCTGCGGTCGCAGGTTCGAATCCTGCCTCGGGCATGGATGTGTGTGATGTCCTTAGGTTAGTTAGGTTTAAGTAGTTCTAAGTTCTAGGGGACTGATGACCACAGCTGTTAAGTCCGATAGTGCTCAGAGCCATTTTTGAATCCAACTGCGAACTGATACGGACAAGAATACCCGCGATCGGTGGAGGGATAAACAATATAACACTTCTGATAGCCGGCCGCTGGTGGCCGAGCGGTTCTGGCGCTACAGTCTGGAACCGCGCGACCGCTACGGTCGCAGGTTCGAATCCTGCCTCGGGCATGGATGTGTGTGTTGTCCTTAGGTTAGTTAGGTTTAAGTAGTTCTAAGTTCTAGGGGACTTATGACCTCAGCAGTTGAGTCCCATAGTGCTCAGAGCCATTTGAACATTTTTTGAACTTCTGATACTTGGAGTTTACGTGCAAACCGGTGACAAGTGATATAATAAGCACAGAGGACTTGCAAGATACAACTAATTTATTACTGATCAACAGTTTAACCCAAAGGGCACAGTATTTACCAAAAATTTTCTACAAAGGTCTCTTCTTCACAAGTCAGAAAAATACATTACACAATACCTTTCTACTTGAATTAGGTGCAAACAATAACTACTTCTAACTTCTATACTAACTGTAAGCACTTCAATAATAAAAGGTAAAATCAGTTTCATTAAACAAAGGGCACTTGAATATTAAAGGTGAAATAAGTTTCTTTTAAATAGGCTCTGAGCACTATGGGACTTAACATCTATGGTCATCAGTCCCCTAGAACTGAGAACTACTTAAACCTAACTAACCTAAGGACAGCACACAATACCCAGTCATCACGAGGCAGAGAAAATCCCTGACCCCGCCGGGAATCGAACCCGGGAACCCGGGCGCGGGAAGCGAGAACGCTACCGCACGACCTCTTTTAAATAGGTCACCTGAGCAAGCGCAATAGGACAATTCACATAATTTCCAATTTCCTCTACCCATCAACTATTCCTCTTTAACATGTACATAAGTTCAACTCCCTCTGCACATAAGATATAATTCATAACACTAGTCTCCTTCCTTTATGGTTTTGAAGGTAAATATAAGCAGTATAGCAAACGGAACAGCGCCTTGGCGTCACAATGCAGAGGAAACTTAACTTAATGCAAGATCCCCACTCACTGCAACCCGAAGAACTCTGTGTCCGCCGCATCGGTTGCCATTTTCCCCGCGGCCAAAAGAACCTCCCGTTCCCTCTGGTACTGGTTGGCTAAAGCGTCGTACTCCGGGCATTGATTTAGTCATGGACTAGGTGCCCGCTGCAGTGCTGCAACAGAAAAGCACAAACACAGAGCCACCGCCAAAAGAAACAATGTTAACAGACCCAGAATATAGTAAGATAAAATTCTGCAAAGATAGATCACATCAAGACAAAGGTAAATTAAAAATGGTTGAAAGAATTAACTGTAGACCTAAAATTTCAAAATATGTAAAATTGCCCCAGCTTTAAGAAACTAGTTTTAAAAGGGCAACGATAAGACAAAGCATAATATTATTACACCAGTACGTCGCAGTTCCAATACAATATTGGCTCTCATAAGAAAAGGTAGAAGCTAGTGATAACACGGGTAGGCCCGAGTGCAAAACTAGAAAGCTTGAATGTCTACTTCTTCAATAGACAGCTGCGTGGTACATAGTTCAACTCCACTAGCCAAAATGAATAACACATTGCTCAGCGTCCTGTGTAAAAGACCATGGCCCAGTCACGCCTCAAGAACTTGCAATAACAGGCCTGTTTCCGCACTCCGAGCCATATACACCAGTCAAATCCAGCTAACTCCACGCAAACACAAGTTTCACTCTGTGAGCAGCGACACGTACCGGCCGTTCCGAAGCCAAAACCCAGTCTGCCCGGCAGCCCACCAGCACCACCACCGGCCAACGAGGCAAAGATAAGCAACGCCAGAGCGAAACAATCGATCAGAGTGAATCGAAAGGAGAAAGCACTGGCGCTAGCGCCTCCCCACGTATCAACTTCTATCGACCACCATATTCATACACACTGGTTGTAGATTCATTCATAGGTGGTTGGTTGGTTGATATGGGGGAGTTCATCGGTCCCATCGGATTAGGGAAGGATGAGGAAGGAAGGAACCATCCCGGCATTTGCCTGAAGCTATTCGGGGAAATAACGGAAAACCTTAAGCAGTATTGCCAGACGCGGGTTTGAACCGTAGTCCTCCAGAATGTGAGTCCAGTGTCCTAACCTCATAGGTAGTCTAAACTCGATAACGCGGTATCACCGCAAGCATACGGTACCTGCCAAATATCGACTGGGAAAACTACATAACAAGAAAAAGTGTCGGGAAATAATATTCAATGCATTTGTCTCAGAACTGCCTAGAACTATTAGTCCGACGAAACATATGAAATAAAATTTGTCCTCTTCGCTACGAACAGACCTGATCGCTCCGAATATTCAATGAGAGAGGTATTAGTAAACCATGATGCTATTGCCTGAACGATGGTCACCAAAGATAGAGGCCGCCAGGAAAGCTAGTAGAGTAATGGTGTTTGCTCGAAGTGATAGGCAGTAACAAGCAACTTGTTTATAGGATGAACTGAGTATTCTTATTACAGATCAAGCAAACGCGGAACAATTGCGTTTAAAGCTGAAAGACTTTACAAACGGCTGACTCGAAGAATGCGTACCAGTTATTAAAAAGCGGCAAAAACCATTTAAAATACAGCAAAACCCACTTTAGTATAGCGGTACCATTCGGAGACTTGTGAAAATTCAAATAATTCGTTACAAAAGAGACTGCATGAAAACTTAGACAACTTAATAGTAACCTCCTTCATCTGTGTTATGGTGAAGCGTACAGTTTTCACGGACATATCCTGGTGAAATACCTGTCATACACTTACGATACCTGGTCATATGTGGTACATCCATCTGAAGGCAGCACACAGAATGCAGAAACATTAAATACTGCATTTAAAGCTTTATTTGCTCATCAGGATACTAACGTACTAATGTTTTACCGCCACACACACTCACAAATGAAATATATTTATGGAATCATTCCCAGTAATTAAAAAAAAGATTTAATATTACTTAAAACGAAGAAGGCAGCAGACCCTGACGAAACTCCAGTCACATTTTATACTGACTACACTGCGAAGTTTTTGAAGTCAAGGCCAATCAGTTGAATATTTCTGGAAGTAAATGCTGAGGCTTTCCGTGATCTCAAACATAGCAGCTGTAATGATTATCGAGATAACCCATCATGAGATAGGTTTCATACTTAAACTGTACGAAAATTCATATGTACGTGTGCCCCATTCCGAATGGTTTCCGAGACAGAATATATTTAATATCACCTTCGTGCGTTTCTCTAGAATAACTCGAAAACCGCACCCTCCAGCGAAAACATGCAATACAAAAGTAAACTACATTAAATTCCCCACAGAAAGGTCCTTATTGTCTTTATCTACAGGAGTAATATTTTACGCCAAGACAGCGCGAGAATATTGAAAACATTCTCGAATATAATACAGCTTAAGTAGTTTCTCGGCTTGAAACACTACTAGTGTCCTGTATCAAATTGTTCATCTTAGTTTTCTCTACACCACTGTGGTACGTTGTAAACAATGACTGTGTTTGAGTAACACAGGAAATAAATTACAATGTACATCAAATGCGTTTAATCTCGGAGACCATTCGGAATAGGGCCTATGTCCATATCAAGTTGTTGTTTGCCGTCACTAATACTATCACCCGTGAAACATGTACTTTTCCTTCTGACTCACCCAGTATACGCCACTACGACAATTATTATTATTATTATTATTGGCTTAACACCAACAGATCCGGGGGTCTACTTGAACAGAGAAAGCAGGGGCGGTTAAGAGCGCTGAGAGTGTGCTTGGTCATCTCTGTGGTTCTTTTAAACAATATGTTTGCAGGAAGCTTCCCGCTGTCGCTTCACATGTTTTATGGAGCATTCTAGCCATGCCATTCATAAATAACGAACAGAAACAGAACAATAAACGGTAGACAATACTGCAACAGCCAAGCAGGAGACAATGGCTCCGTTTGTAGTAACGCTATATTCGAGTCGACGAGCAGCTGCGCGCGCCGGACTTTGGGTGTCGCTTCACAAAAGTAAACACGAAGCAACCACTCCATATACGGACTGCCCACGGAGAGCAAGAGCCCGGTCAGTCGCACACATAATTTTGCCTTCTGGTTTACATTCTCTGTTACTGATTTATTTGTAGCTGTGTTACGTACTGTATCTATTTCTGTATTTCTCTGTGCTGACTCAATAGGTTTTTTCTGTGCTGACTCGGTAGGTTCGGATTCCCGTACTGTCACGCAGACGTAAATTTCCTGTTGTTTCCCTACGTCACTTCGGACGGAAAAAGGTTCCCTGGTACAGGTGCAGCAATCTCCAGGGTAAGTGGCGACCGACGGGTGAATTTTAAAATTTTATTTCATCTTATTTTACGCCACGACCGTCATCCAAACTGTGCCCATTATCAAGTAGCAGCCTATTATTACAAACACATACAGACAATGTAAGATTAACTACAAAAGCGAAGAATACTAAGCGTCCCAGAAAAATATCGATACCGAAGGTCATCAAGCGAGGGAAGTACTATGAGCTAATTTGGGAAAAAACTATGTCAGTATGTGTCTCACAGGAACTGACATATCGAGTATGTAGAATAAAGCAACGTACAAAACTGAACATGCAATACACGGTAACAATATCGCTTCCAAAATCAGGGAAAACGAGTAAAATAGAGTAAACTTAAAAAATCAGGCCACTGAGTGCACGAATTGAACAGGAAATAAAGAAACGTCAGTGGTTCCATTCGCCACACACAGTAAGATGAGTTGTAGATTATAGACGTACTGCCTTGTGCTAACCAAGTTGGCATTCGATGCGGCGGCTGAGAAGAGCGGCCGTAGAGGCATTTCCCATTTACAATCGCTCCCATCAACCGCTTACCGAGTGCCAATTTGTTTGCTCTCAGAACAGTTCCCAATGTTGGATCTGAACTGTAACAGCTGTTACACATTTTCGATATAACAATAATTATAATAAAGACAAAGAAAAAGAGAGTTTTAAGCAGAATTTTGTTAGACTAAGATACCTCATGCCAGTTTTGTGAGGATTTGGGTTGTTACTTCAGAAAGCAAATATGCGATCAGCGTTATTATTTAGGTTGCAAATAACCGAGAAAGCTAAGAATCCTGTTATGTTTTAATACATACCACAATTCGAAAATATTATTTTGTATTATGAAGAAATAGATGTTACAGTGACCTAGATTCCGGAAAGTTCAACTATGATTAAGAAAAGGAAACAAGCTTGGAGATTTACGAACATTCTGAAGTCTGAAATAAATATTTTGATCTAGCTTACAGGCTAGAGGTCGAATAGTTGCAATCAGGTCAAAGAACAAGCACTTAGGTGCATCATAAAACAGTGATAGCTTTTAATTCATCTTCTTGCAGCGTAGTTCTTACATTGGTTGCCATTAAAGTTGCAGCACCATGGAGGCGGCAAGCAACAAACGTCAAACTGGCATGAAATGTTTTACATGCTTGGATATGCAAATGATTAACAATTCAGTACAACCAGACAAAGTATGTGGAATTAATACAGTGTTCATTCTCTGTAGTAGGAAAAATTATGTAGCGGGTTTCTCATTCAGAAATATATCTTGAATGTTTGTTGTGAGGAGATCGCATAAGGCTTTGTGTAACAGGGAGAAACGCCTACTATCACGTGTCTGTCGGAAGCGGTAGGATCGTGGTCAGTCGAGACTGCGGTTTATTGTTCCACGCATTTGCTGCTCATGTTAGTCTGGATCTCACGACTGTGAGATTGTGGGTTGAGGAGGGCCGTACTGGACGCCATGCAGAATCTCACTGCTTCTACGCTACTAGCGCTCGAGAGGACAAACTCTCTTCACTTGGCCGCACAGGATCGTACAACCACGCCACTTACCTTGAGTCATGTGCAGCAAGATAAGGGCCCATAGGGACATTGCGAGACTGTACTGTGACCACGGCTACAATTGTTGCGGCTTTCCCTGACACAGTAGTGAGTCAGACAGCATTGGACACAGGAGCAATCCTAAATCTGGCTGCTTTTTAATGCCACTTAGCTGGTAAATGAGTGAGTGAAGTGGGGTCTGGAAGTATGGTTTTTTCAGAATCATTTGGCTTATTTTCTAGGTTTTTTTGTGACTCTACGAAAGCATTAAACATCATTTTGATTAAAGGAAAATTATTTGTACTGAGCAAAGATTTCAAAACACGTTTCAATATTCGATGAAAATGTAGTATTAGACTGAATGAAAGAACACTACAAAGCAAACCAAAGTTTTGTTGGTGTGTGTTCCAGGCAACTTAGCACACACATACACAAGACTAAAAAACTATGAAATACGAACAGTTGAGGGCTTTACTGGAAATGCTGTTGCAGCACAGCTGACATCAACAGAGTATCGCAACTTCACAATCATGAAGGAAGCTGTTATAAGGAAAGCAGACATTTACACAGGATGAATCAAACGTCTACGCTTCAGAGTTGCAATAAACAATGTGCCAGCGATTGAACTGAGGAGGGGAGCAGCGAACTTTTGTTCAATGTAGTAGTTTTTTAAGTGTAAGAAATAATGTATTACAGTGCAGATAGTTTGAAGTTTGTCCCGCAAGTACCTAGCACAAACATTTTTCCCACAATAAAAATCTAAACAAAGATATGCGAAAAAAACTGACGTAAAGATATTTATTGAAATACACGTTTGCATCGAAATATCGAGGATTTAAATATGGGCTGACATTTCGTGTGCGTGGCGTAGAAATATGATCTTAAACTGTTATATCTACAAGTCCAAGTGCATCCTGAAACCATTTCTCTAACGAGAAACGACTATACATTTTTAGTCTTTTTTTACTTTCTGGAAGCTTTACAGTTTTGAATGTCTACACATTTTCACTCCAGATGTGAAAGCCATTAAAATGAAACGTAATATCGCATTTAAGATATGATGCAGACTCTTGCTGAACCGTTACTTCCTGAAGTTCTTTCATACTAAATTATGTACTTGATATGAGCAAATCTGAGTAACTTATTTATCAAGAACTTGATAACAAAGTAAAACAATTCATTAAAAAAATCCATCAAAATAATATAAGGGTTGATTACATTATGGCTTGTTTGTTTATAAAATTTGATAAAATTGTTCTTGATACAATTGCAGTTATCTAACAATATTCACTTTTCTCCATTTTCATTGGACAATAATACACCTTGTTTTATTTTAGTTTTTTTCTGGCTTTCGTTTGTAGACAAATTTAGCTTATTTCTCTTTGGAGAGTTGCCACCTTTGCACAATATTATTGTCCAATATTATTGCAGTTATTTCTAGCCTGCTCAATAATATTGTGGTTCGGAATGCTGAAGATAAAGACGCTGCTTCTGTGGTAATTACTCTACTTCGTTGCAACCAGACAAAAAGGTGGATGAAAAATTGTGTCAAGGAGCTTCAAAGCTCGCTCACTAAAAGTTGCTGAGAGAATTGAAGCTGAACGAAAAAGAAAAGATTGTCATGACTTTTCTCTTTTTGTATGTTGATAATTCGAGAATTGATTCATTACTGGTAACGGTTGCCAATATACATAGGCGTCCACAAAGATACGGTATTTACCCCCCCCCCTCCCCCCCCCCCACTCTGCGTCTCCAACACCCTCATCCCACCCCCGCCCGCCCTTAGAATCTGAGTACGGTGCTTTTATTCATTACAGAATTCCTACACACATAAAGTGATTTACCGTGAGCCCGCTAAACCTGTCGTTTAGCCAAATGTACTCGTAGCACTACGTGACTGATTACAGGGAGACAATGCTATGGCTTCAGCAACTGCTCTATAACCGCTTCTTTGTTGGTTTAGGTATCGAAGTAACGTATTTGTAACAAATATTGAGTGGATAAGCATGGGCATAATTTTTATGTCATCTATAAAATTTCGTTTTCGTGGCATGATTCGTCTTAAAACTGACCAGTTCATTTACCTCAAAAACGACAATTTTAGAGTTTTAACACGCATCCTAAACAATATATTTCCCCCCTTTCCCATCACAAATGCTAAAATAATATCAGCAGTGGCATTAACTTACTAGTAATTGGTCAGTGTTAGTTATATGAGTGTCCAGTCATACTCCATTTGTAAAACAGATCGTTAATACGCTTCGTTATTACGTTATGGATATAAGGATTGCTTTATGGAATCACAAATTTCTCTATAAATTCAGTCGGATGAGAAAATATGGTCACTTCCTGTAATTTTTAACAAAACGAAGACAAAGCAAAAAGGTGCACGTTTAGCACCTTTCGTGGTGATTATATTGTTATCCTGCTATCTCATTTGCATCCCGCAGTTTAACGCTACGTTGGGTGCAGGTTGGCGAAGTTAATCTTCTCTCAGTTGATCGACTACCAATCTCAGCTTTCATGGCAGCGCCTACAGATATTAACTTATAGTTGATGAAAAAAGGTTTCGTAAACTACAACAGATGAATGTGTTTTACTACTTTCCTCTTCTTAGTTAATGTGAAACTGAATCTAAAACGTGATATAAATGCAACATTGCCACATGTCGAATGAGATCAAAATTTTCCACGAGAATCAGTTTAAACTCGATACGATCAATGAAGCTAAAGCCAAAAAGTATATAATATCTGTAAATATATATTGATGTAATGTGTCATTTATACGTGTGAGAACGCTCATGTTACTGTTTCAGTTTCGTGTATTTACCCGTTTTTCTCTAAAGCATAATGCAGAGGAGACACAGCTGCATGCATCTCATACAACTGTCGTAAGCTCTGTAGCAACGTATTGGCGTCTGCGAAACGAAAACGTGTGTAGAATATAATAGAAAATACATACTTTGGCCTGGCAAACTTGTATCGCAACTTCATTAAAGTTTGCAGAATATATCATGTTCGTTTCCTGTTAGCGCTGAGTTCCTCAGATCCGGTGATTACAGCTACTCATAACAACGTTGGCTATCTAACATAGCAACTTAGCCATAGACCGTAGATGCTCGTCGCTTTAAATCATTCGGTTCGATACTGCAATTATTCCTCTAATTTCTGTTCCGTTCGTGTGTGGAGCGCGGTATGAAAGTCTGTCGATCGGTCGCCGTAAGAACTCGAATCTCTTTGATTTTTCCACCATAGTCATTTCACGAATTTTATGTTAAAGTAACATGTTCTATGGGCTATCGGAAATTTAACAATAAACCTCGCCATTATGCACATCGCCTCTGTTGTTTCTGCCACTAGTGTCTCCTCATGGTGTTCTCCCGCTTATTAAACTTAGCGGTGACGAAATGTGCAGCACGTCATTGTATTTTCTGTATATGTTCTACTAATCTCACCTGATAACGCCCTGAGACTGACAAACGGTGCTAAATAATCGGTCGAATGGCTGTTTTGTGAGATACTTCTTTCGCGGATGAGTCACATTTCCTTAACATCCTGTCAGTGAATCTCTGTGTGGCAGCTACTTTCCCTACAACTGCTTTTGTGTGATCTTTCCACGTAATGTCTTCTTTGACATATTCTCAAAGATAATATTTTGCAGGCCTTAAATTGACATCGACGAATGTAGCTGATTTTCTCGTTTTGTAGTTCGGTAATCTCCACTGGTTCCAACAGTTACATTTCTTTCCGCAGAGACTGGTGTTTTTTCCACTGATAAATTACGCGAATCAAACTTTAATTAAATCTGAACACTATTTGCTAACATAACTCAACATTCCAAAGTACAAACGCTTCAAATAACATGTTTTTTTTCTTTTTTGCTAAGAATGTGTGCCGCAAATTAACTCTATAAAGGCGAAGCACTCCTTGCATCGTAACTGTTTCGTGACACTCACCAGAGGTTGCCAAAGGTAAGTTTAACATTCCGTTAACAAAACTGGAAATTTCCGTAAAAAATTCGTTAGAATATTTTTTCCGTCGACAAAATTCGCCAGAATAAAAATGCGGTAGGTTCTAATTTTTACAGTGATTTTATTTATTTTCAGTCACGTCTAATACTCAAATGTATTACAAAACTAAATCTAAATCAGCGCCATTTTCAATATTGAGCTTTTGGTTACGGTAGGAGCTGTAGAAGACGAACGCTTATCATTACTTTTTAATACTGCAACAATATTTATTACTGTATGAGGCAATTTGTATGAATAACAAGTTTTGCCGCTTCGTTCAAGCCCCAACATTACATTAAAAATGCATTTGTCATCTTTGCCTTCATTTTATTTCTTACCTTAGATTCCACTAGATTCATGGCAATAGCAATCGTTTAGACTTCAGCATGCGAGGCCAATACAATTTTTATGCTACAAACCAAATTCCTCTAGGGTTTCTTGAAATGCGCAGACGATACCATCTGCAGTATATTCAGTTAATGGTGCAAGCGTTGAAATGATGTGTTTATTTTCCTTAAACCTTGCTGCAATATATAGTCTCACTGCCTAGATATTTTGAAACACTAATGACGGTAGACTCGTCCAAAAGTAAGCTGAATTTTCCGTCTGCTACATCAAGCTTTAGATTGTCCTTAAAATGAGGACTGAGACTACTTTTAGGATTCCGTGCCTCAACCTGCAAAAACGGAACCCTTATAGAACAGCTTTGTTGTCCGCCCGTCTGCCTACCTGTCTTTCTGTACGTCAGACTGTTAAGAACCTTCTTTCTAAGAAATGGGTATACGTATCAGACTCAAATTATATCACATATTAATTTCCATGACCCCTTGGAGGTGTAAACATTTAAAGCTCCTAAGTCACTTCAGATAAAAGATACGGCCATTTATGTCACTTATTTCGACAGTCGATAACTCACTCGTCAGAACCTATAGCGTGCTTCCCGTTGACCTAAAATCATTAAATTCGGGAAGAAGGAAGTTTTCACAGTACAAGCTAAAAAAGGCAACCTTGCTAAATTTTAATACACTACTGGCCATTAAAATTGCTACACCAAGAAGAAATGCAGATGATAAACGGGTATTCATTGGACAAATGTACTATACTAGAACTGACATGTGATTACATTTCCTGAGAAATCAGTACCCAGAACAACCACCTTTGACCGTAATAACGGCCTTGATACGCCTGGGCACTGAGTGAAACAGAGCTTGGATGGCGTGTACAGGTACAGCTGTCCATACCACAGTTCATCAAGAGTAGTGACTGGCGTATTGTGACAAGCCAGTTCCTCGGCCACCAATGACTAGACGTTTTCGAATGAAGGGTAGAGCCAGGGGTCGTAACACTCCTGAAATGCAACGTCCACTGTTCAAAGTGCCGTTAATGCGAACAAGAGGTGACCGAGACGTGTAACCAATGGTACCCCATACCAACACGCCGGGTGATGACGAATACTTGCTTCCAATGTGCGTTCACCACGATGTCGCCAAACACGGATGCGACCATCATGATGCTGTAAAGAGAACCTGGATTCATCCGAAAAAACGACGTTTTGCGATTCGTGGACCCAGGTTCGTCGTTGAGTACACCATCGCGAGCGCCTCCTGTCTGTGGTGCAGCGTTACGGGTAACCGCAGCCATGGTCTCCGAGCTGATAGTCCAATCAGCTGCAAACGTCGTCGAACTGTTGGTGCAGATGGTTATTGTCTTGCAAACGTCCCCATCTGTTGACTCAGGGATCGAGACGTGACTGCACGATCCGTTACAACCATGTGGATAAGATGGCTGTCATCTCGATTGCTAGCGATATGAGGCCGTTGGCATAAAGCACTGCGTTCCGTATTACCCTCCTGAACTGCTGTTTGTGTATGAGAAGTCGGTTGGAGACTTTCCTGATGTGAATGCTCTGAAAAGCTAATCATTTGCATATGACAGAATCTTCTTCCTGTCCGTTAAATTTCGCATCTATAGCACGTCATCTTCGTGGTGTAGCAATTTTAATGGCCAGTAGTGTATCTGAGGAGTCTAGAAGGTAAGAAAGGTTGTGGTGCAGTTGCTTGTCTGAGAACGCGTCGTGAATCCCGCCTAGATAGTTCAGTCCCGTTTCGAAAGGCAGGTGTTTCCCGGGCAGCGACCGCACGGTTGTCGCTGCGAGCGCCGCTGCTGCGGGCGTCGTTGTCCGCACCTCGCGAGGCTGGAGAGCGGCTCAGGTGGAGGACGTCCGTGGGCAGCGGTGCGTCCTACGCGTCGTCAGCCGGCAGCGGGCGTCGGCGCGCCCACCTCGCCGTTCGCCCACCACGCACGACCTTGCCTCGTAGGCAAACACCGGCTCTTTCGGTACCGCTGTGTTGCCAGCCACGCCCCACCGTCCTTTTCACAAGTTTCTTCTTCCGCATTTGTGCTCAGCAGCATTCTTACAAAGCACAGCGAGGGATTTTTATTCGCACTTCAGTACCTCGTAGTAACTTAATATCACGATGACCAAACCAGCGAAGACCGACGTTTCCGCTCTTCACCTAGGCTACCAAGAAGCCAATAAATAGGGATAAGATGGTGTGGTAGTGAAGATGCTACATGGATATAATTGTCGGCGACGTCCTGTTTTTGTTCGCGTCCACATGACAGTCCTTCTATTTCATTAAGCGGCCGATTCATATGCTGCTCCCTTTGAACATGGACCAAAAGAAATCTAAGGTAATGGTGTGTGTTGCCCCTGGGTGCGCTGGATAGCAGAATGCTAAACTTGCACAATAAATCTTGAAGAAGTGAATGAATCTACACTACTGGCCATTAAAATTGCTACACCACGAAGATGACATGCTACAGACGCGCAATTTAACCGACAGGAAGAAGATGCTGTGTTATGCAAATGATTAGCTTTTCAGATCATTTACACAATGTTGGCGCCGGTGGCGACACCTACAACGTGCAGTTTCCAACTGATTTCTCATAGACAAACAGCAGTTGACGGGCGTTGCCTGGTGAAACGTTGTTGTGATGCCTCGTGTAAGGAGGAGAAAAGCGTACCAGCACGTTTCCGACTTTGATAAAGGTCGGATTGTAGCCTATCGCGATTGCGGTTTATCGTATCGCTACATTGCTGCTCGCGATGGTTGAGATCCAATGAGTGTTAGCAGAATATGGAATCGGTGCGTTCAGGAGGGTAATACGGAACGCCGTGCTGGATCCCAACGGCTTCGTATCACTAGCAGTCGAGATGACAGGCATCTTATCCGCATGGTTGTAACGGATCGTGCAGCCACGTCTCGATCCCTGTGTCAACAGATGGGGACGTTTGCAAGGCAACAACCATCTGCACGAACAGTTCGACGACGTTTGCAGCAGCATGGACTATCAGCTCGGAGACCATGGCTGTGGTTACCCTTGACGCTGCATCACAGACAGGAGCGCCTATGGTGTACTCACCGACGAACCTGAGTAACGAATGGCAAAACGTCATTTTTTCGGATGAATCCAGGTGTCGCATCCGTGTTTGGCGACATCGCGGTGAACGCACATTGGAAGCGTGTATTCGTCATCGCCATACTGGCGTATCACCCGGCGCGATGGTATGGGGTGCCATTGGTTACACGTCACGGTCACCTCTTGTTCGCATTGACGGCACTTTGAACAGTGCACGTTACATTTCAGGTGTGTTACGACCAGTGGCTCTACCCTTCATTCGATCCCTGTGAAGCCCTACAGTTCAGCAGGATAATGCACGACCGCATGTTGAAGGTCCTGTACGGGCCTTTCTGGATACAGAAAATGTTCGACTGCTGCCCTGGCCAGCACATTCTCCAGATTTCACACCAAATGAAAACGTCTGGTCAATGGTGGCTGAGGAACTGGCTCGTCACAATACGCCAGTCACTACTCTTGATGAACTGTGGTACCGTGTTGAAGCTGCATGGGCAGCTGTACCTGTACACGCAATCTAAGCTCTGTTTGACTCAATGCATGGCGTATCAAGGCCGTTATTATGGCCAGAGGTGGTTGTTCTGGGTACTGATTTCTCAGGATCTATGCACCCAAATTGCGTGAAAATGTAATCACATGTCAGTTCTAGTATAATATATTTGTCCAATGAATACCCGTTTATCATCTGTATTTCTTCTTGGTGTAGCAATTTTAATGGCCAGTAGTGTATATTACACTTGTAAGGTGGCTATAATTTCGCATCTTACAAGAACTCATCAACATACTTTGCTGTGATCTACAAACACAATTCGATATCATGTGATAGGTTGTACATAGTATATATGAATATATAAAGGATACTGACATTGTCACGTGTTGTTGTTGTTGTGGTCTTCAGTCCAGAGACTGCTTTGATGCATCTCTCCTTGCTACCCTATCCTGTGCAAGCTTCTTCATCTCCCAGTACTTACTGTAACCCACATCCTTGTGAATCTGCTTAGTGTATTCATCTCTTGGTCTCCCTCTACGATTTTTACCCTCCACGCTGCCCTCCAATGCTAAATTTGTGATCCCTTGATGCCTCAGAACATGTCCTACTAACCGGTCCCTTCTTTTTGTCAAGTTGTGCCACATACTTCTGTTCTCCCCAATTCTATTCAATACTTCATCATTAGTTATGTGATCTACCCATCTAATCTTCAGCATTCTTCTGTAGCACCACATTTCGAAAGCTTCTATTCTCTTCTTGTCCAAACTATTTATCGTCCATGTTTCACTTCCATACATGGCTACACTCCATACAAATACTTTCAGAAACGACTTCCTGACACTTAAATATATACTCGATGTTAACAAATTTCTCTTATTCAGAAACGCTTTCCGTGGCATTGCCAGTCTACATTTTATATCTTCTCTACTTCGACCATCATCAGTTATTTTGCTCCCCAACTAACAAGACTCCTTTACTACTTTAAATGTCTCATTTCCTAATCTAATTCTCTCAGCATCACCCGACTTAATTCGACTACATTCCATTATTCTCGTTTTGCTTTTGTTGGTGTTCATCTTATATCCTCCCTTCAAGACACTGTCCATTCCGTTCAACTGCTCTTCCAAGTCCTTTTCTGTCTCTGATAGAATTACAATGTCATCGGCGAACCTCAAAGTTTTTATTTCTTCTCCATGGATTTTAATACCTACTCCGAATTTTTCTTTTGTTTCCTTTACTGCTTGCTCAATATACAGATTGAATAACATCCGGGAGAGGCTACAACCCTGTCTCACTCCCTTCCCAACCACTGCTTTCCTTTCATGTCCCTCGACTCTTATAACTGCCATCTGGTTTCTGTACAAATTGTAAATAGCCTTTCGCTCCCTGTATTTTACCCCTGCCACCTTTAGAATTTGAAAGAGACCATTCCAGTCAACATTGTCAAAAGCTTTCTCTAAGTCTACAAATGCTAGAAACGTAGGTTTGCCTGTCTTTAATCTTTCTTCTAAGATAAGTCGTAAGGTCAGTGTTGCCTCACGTGTTCCAATATTTCTACGGAATCCAAACTGATCTTCCCCGAGGTCGGCTTCCACCAGTTTTTCCATTCGTCTGTAAAGAATTCGCGTCAGTATTTTGTAGCTGTGACTTATTAAACTGAGTTCGGTAATTTTCACATCTGTCAACACCTGCTTTCTTTGGGATTGGAATTATTCTATTCTTCTTGAAGTCTGTGGGTATTTCGCCTGTCTCATACATCTTGCTCACCAGATGGTAGAGTTTTTTCAGGACTGCCTCTCCCAAGGCCGTCAGTAGTTATAGTGGAATGTTGTCTACTCCCGGGGCCTTGTTTCGACTCAGGTCTGTCAGTGATGTGTCAAACTCTTCACGCAGTATCGTATCTCCCATTTCATCTTCATCTACATCCTCTTCCATTTCCATAATATTGTCCTCAAGTACATCGCGCCTGTATAGACCCTCTATATACTCCTTCCACCTTTCTGATTTCCCTTCTTTGCTTAGAACTGGATTTCTATGTGAGCTCTTGATATTCATACAAGTGGTTCTCTTTTCTCCAAAGGTCTCTTTAATTTTCCTGTAGGCAGTATCTATCTTACCGCTAGTGAGATAAGCCTCTACATCCTTACATTTGTCCTCTAGCCATCCCTGCTTAGCCATTTTGCACTTCCTGTCGATCTCATTTTTGAGACGTCTGTATTCCTTTTTGCCTGCTACATTTACTGCATTTTTATATTTTCTCCTTTCATCAATTAAGTTCAGTATTTCTTCTGTTACCCAATGAGTTCTACTAGCCCTCATCTTTTTACCTACTGGATCCTCTGCTGCCTTCACTACTTCATCCCTCAGAGCTACCCATTCTTCTTCTACTGTATTTCTTTCCCCCATTCCTGTCAATTGTTCCCTTATGCTCTCCCTGAAACTCTGGACAATTACCTACTTGATCCTCTGCTGCCTTCACTACTTCATCCCTCAGAGCTACCCATTCTTCTTCTACTGTATTTCTTTCTCCCATTCCTGTCAATTGTTCCCTTATGCTCTCCCTGAAACTCTAGACAACCTCTCGTACGCCTTGTAAATAATTGTCAACGCCTATTGCATGAAAGGTGACGGAGTGTCTTTATTATCAGAACGGCGTAAACAATGATTGCCTATTCTAGTAGGGGTTGGAACGCCAGTGGAAATGAAACAGAAGGCAGAACTCAAGCTCTGGTTGGAAGGCCCGCACTAGTATTGGTCCTGCTTAAACGCAGGAAGTAGCTAGACGGACGCCGTGGCACCTGAGCTCTGGAGCACAATAGGGTGACGGCCGACCGCTATTATAGTAGGGCCGAAAGGCTAACTTTGAAAATCTTGGACGCAGGTGAGAGGAACGAAGAAGCAGCACCTCGGAAACCACGCAGGCTGGCTTATTTCCAAGGATTTTTACTCAGAAGCGTACCATTGTATGAGTATAGGTATTTCCTCGCAAACTTTCCGCGCTGGGCGACAGAAGACTAAAATGTGGTTGGTCGGAGTTCGGAAGGATCTGTAGAGAGGGACAATATTCCGTGGTTTCGGGAATACGATTCATTTTCGGAATTACAATGATATGGAGCTGAGCCTTGCTGGGAGGCTGGCGGTGGAGAGACGTGGTCTTCCGTTGTGAGTGGCCGTGGGTGACGGTCGCTCGATATCAGCTTTTGTTGGTACAGACGGACTTGCTGTCTTTGCTCTCAGGAGAGTTTGTAGTTAGAACAGGAACTGTGCTGTTGCGAACCTATACGATTCTGGACTTCACCTCCGGGTTGGAAGTCGTCGTTGAGTACGCAGCGTTCAGTAATGGAGAGCACTTCCTATGCCTATACTTACATTGAGACGTTATCTGAACTCCGTCCTCGTGGTTGGGAGCCGCGCGGGATCAGCCGAGCGGTTTAAGGCGCTGCAGTCATGGGCTGTGCGGCTGATCCCGGCGGAGGTTCGAGTCCTCCCTCGGGCATGGGTGTGTGTGTTTGTCCTTAGGATAATTTAGGTTAAGTAGTGTGTAAGTTTAAAGACTGATGACCTTAGTATTTAAGTCCCATAAGATTTCACACACATTTGAACATTTTTTTGTTGTTGAGAGTTCGCGTTTCTCGTCTGTAGAACACAGAGATGAGAAGACAGTATTAGAGTATATTAGTCAAGAGGACCGCCTTCTGCCGTCCTAGTGTTTGAAAGGGTTTATTTGTGGCTGGAGTTCTCCCATCGTCGAAGACGAGTACGAGAACCATCACTTCGACGCACCGGACGCAGTAAATAAGGTATATCGCAAATTGCTTCAGCTTATTAGGGCTGTAAAAACATAAACAGCTGTGATCACGTTAGTTTATTTCCACTGAGGTTCATCATCACTGTAGATCATCTTTGAAAGTAGTGTCTTCTAGTGTTTGGTACGTAGATGGTATCAGTCATTCCGTGTTATTGGTATTAGACCGCGCAGTCATAATAAGGGGCAGACTTGGGCAACTGATCAGTAATTTTACTTAGGAAATGTAAACTTTGTAATATAAAGTTTTTTTTAAAATCTACAAGATATAAGCAAGAACAACGTTTATCATTTAATAGGATTAGTTGCCTTCATCATTCATTTATGTTTAGATTGTAATTTTGAAACGTCCCCTTAGCACAATTATACAGGACTGTGCTTAAACTGACACACAATATTTTTAGCGCAACGCAATCTGACTTTCAAAAATCCCTACAAAAGAATGGCCCTGACTAACATTAACCTATACCTTTCACAAATCACTTACCTCACCAAAAATCTTCGTTACTCGAACTACTGCAATACAGCGAGCGCCACTACTGCCAGCTAAATAAAAGATTCAAACTACTGAAGGCACTTACTACTGATAGGCATAGTTAGGAAATGAAAGATTTTGATAGAGAACAAACAATGTATTTACCTTAATAGTCATAATATATATAGCACTTCATGATATCCAGTATTACAAATTTCAAAACTCCGCCATCTCTCTCCCCAAATCCACCACTGCTGGCGGCTCACCTCCAACTGCGCAACGCTACGCGCTGTTAACGTCCAGCTGCCCAACACTACAATAGCCGACAACAATGCAAACCAGCCACAGACTGCACACAGCACAGCCAGTGATTTTCATACAGAGCGCTACGCAACGTTGCCAATAAGAAAACAAACAGCCTACTTACAATTTAAAGAATTAAGAGATCCTAAGATCTGCTTGAGGAGGTAGTCAGACAGGGCCAGATCTTCATTTTAGCGTTTATTGTTTTCCATTGCTCACATTCATTTTACACCCGCCTGGAGTAGCATCTCGGACACTGCCTGACAGTTGCTTAGGAACAATTGCCAACGTCTACGAAACAACTGACAATTGCTACGGAACATCCGACCACTGATAATAAAAGGAGGTGCAGGGGGATTGACTTGGTAACTGCAGCTCAGCCTTTGCACGAACATACTGTACGCATAGGACATTTCAGGCAGTACGATTTTTAAGGTTGTTGTGGATCCGATTAGTGAGACGCTCCGTGTTGTACGGAAACATGTCTGAGATATCATTTGAGTGCTTAAGATCGTGGACGAGCAGCTGCACAGGGAGAAGTCGGTCAAAGTGTCGTCACTGTGGACACAGGAAGTGTTGTGTCCAAAAGTGTCATAAAAAGATCGATGAAGGTGGAAATGCTGTCCGAATGGATAACGGTGGTCGTAGACGGACTACATCGCACGGCGATCGTTGCATAGCCGTAGCGGCGAAAAGGAACATCTTAGGCCTAGGCAGATTGCCTAGCGATACACGTGTCTCTGCCAGACCCACTTCGCCGCGGTTTAATCAGGCTGGTTTGTACGCTCGGAAGTCTGTCAAAGGCATCCCACTTCAACCAAGCTATAGTCGAGAAAAAGGTCGTTGATGTTGGTTGGGGTCAGCAGCAGTGAAGTCCTCCGACGAATCTCTCTTCTCTGTGGTAAGTGGACTGTCCTGCATACTCCCCGACCCCAAATCCTATATAATGTGCCTGGATTGCTCTTGTGGATGTATTTCTCAAAGAACACCCCATTCCCGAACCGCGCAAGAAATGAAACTCGCCTTCGGAGAGGAGTGAGACAATATCCCCCAAGGACTCAGCAGTTTAGTAGCTAGCATGTGCTAAAATGTGCGTTAGTGCCCATGGAAGCGACATTTATTATGAGAGTCAGATATCGACCGTTGTGTTGGGACTCTGGCCTGTGCCAAAGATAAACGTTATTTATCTCTGTTACCATGTTTTCCCATTTGGTGAAATCTGTACCATTTTTCGTTATAAATAGACCACTCAACCTCTATTACATGTGTACTCTGTTTTATGTCGTCCGTTATTGCCTGTTATTATTACTATCCACCAATATATCTGTTCTTTAGCAGTCGCCAGGCAGTGTACTAAACAGCTAAAATGGAGCACGGTGCACAGTCTCAGTTGTAGATTGCCTGTCTTCAGCTTCCAGGGACAATGAAAAGAATTGACTTCTAGTATTACATATAATTATTAACTGAATTTAAAAATTTAGAATGTAGACATAATCTACTCATACGTTGAAAGTTCAACATGGCAAAATAAGCGTTAAAGTCAGAAACTGTGTGCATATCTTGAGGCAGTGTAACTCGTGCCCTGAAAATTACCCAGTATTTGAGAAGGAGAGCAATTAACGGGTTTCAGAAAACGTTATCCATAATGTCAAACCTTCTCGAAACTTTATCTCGCTGACATTCCCACAAAATAATGAGAGCAAAAAAGTTTATCGCTTTCCACATTTTCGCTGTTCATGGAGTAAAACTACAGTATCTGGCACGACGTTTTAACTGATTACTTCTTTACTACCAACTCTATTCGCAACACATTTTGCGGGCAATAGTCATATATACCATCGAAAATACCTGCAAAATTATATTATTATATGACATATCATTCAAGAGATAAATCAATGGACACTGAGCTGCATGAAAAACGGAACACGAATTAACCAGAGTTGATTCATCCAGCGTTTGAAATATAATTTCTAACCTTTTACATTACTCTACGGGTGAATAATCCGAAACAAACAAAACTAACATAATTAGAATTTTGCTTCTTGAGCAATAGAGGTTTTATATCTTGAACATCAAATATTTGACACATTTAATCATTGATGTAGTATTCAGACTTTTGAGGCTATTTTATACATTTTGTACATGGTAGCTCGATTCTGTAAAGAATTTATGGTAGACAGGTTACTATTACCTAAAGAAGAAAGATGGAAGGGAGACATAGTACTAAGGACACAGAAGGAAAACTGGATTTCTATGAAATTACAGACCTTGAGAAAAGAAAAGGATTCAAGATGGTGGTGATGATGGCTCTGAGCACTATGGGACTTAACATCAATGGTCATCAGTCCCCTAGAACTTAGAACTACTTAAACCTAACTAACATAAGGACAGCACACAACACCCAGTCATCACGAGGCAGAGAAAATCCCTGACCCCGCCGGGAATCGAACTCGGGCGCGGGAAAGGATTCAAGAAAAGCTGTCTCCAGAGCACATTACTGTGTAGGCGCGAAATGTCGACAATAGGAGTGACAGAAGCGGAACTATTAGAAAACTTTGATGTGTGTGGTTAAAAGAACTCAAAATCAGATAAACTAGTCGAACAAGGAATAAAGACGACCTACAACGAGTCAACGATAAACACTGCTAAGAAAGAACGTAAGAAATAGAAGAGTGGAACTAACTGGGTAGATTTCTTACGATGGTCGTAGCTGAACACTATAGTTGGAGGGATTACGAAAGGCAATAGGCAGATCAAGCATTATGTTTATGCAGCTGAAATGAATAGTTTAGCCGACAATGCCGTCGCACGGATCCCAAACGTCACCACAGTGCGTACTGAAACGGAATGTGATACTCCTGATGGATCACCGTTTATCAGTGTACCGTCGTCAACATGGTACATCGAACTTTCGATCTTGATTGTTCCCAGAATATGGCTACATGGTAATCAAAGAAAAATGAAAGAATTCTCCTCTCTGTGAAGTAAGGTTACACAGACGGTCAAAGCAAGGAAGATATCACAATTAGATTGGCATAAGCAAAGAAAACTTTCTTCGATAAGACAGCGCCGCTGCCATCAAACATGTGCATGCAACGAAGTTGTTGAAAGTGTACATGCGGAACACAGTATTCTGTGGAATTAAAACGTGGGTCATTGGAAGTCTAGAGAAGATGGAACTGAAAACTAATCAAATATGGCGCCATTTAAGTAAGTTATAAGTTGGCAGATGAAGTATCAAATGAAAAAGTGCGTAAAGGGTTTATGAAGAAATAAGTGTATGAAATACCTTTACCAGGTGAACAGTTTAATGGGACATGCGCTACAGCTTCCATGAATAGTTACTTGGCCTTGAAAGGCGCAGTCGAGGGGGGGGGGGGGGGGGGGAAGAACGGCAGACAAAGATTAGAATGTACCGAACAGACCATACAGGAGGGTTGGATGCAGAAGTTCCTTAGAGATATAGAGCTTAGTTCAAGATAGGAGTAGATGGACAGCATCAAATCAGTCGAAAAATTAAAAAAACAACAAAGAATGATCTCGGGGGTTTCATTAGTCTCCTTGAAACAAACTCGTCATGATAAAAACCATAAATTACACAGTTTATAAGAAAAAGTGTATGTGGTCATGAAGCAAGAGAGGTTACTCGTTTTTAAACGGGATTAAATCCCTCGTTGACGCAAAATGTCAATGCACAGCCCGCAGCTGTACTGAACAACTGTGTCGCCTAACAACATGGGCGAGTGTGTACACCAGCAGCAAATTGCGACCCAGCGACCGTCACACATCTGGCAGCAGCTGCTGCAAGTCGCAAGACGAGGAGTGTCTGCCAGTAACGCACTCTGACCAGTTTTAAATGACAGCAGGAAGGGAGGAGGCGTCACGGTGGGTAGACACCCTCCGGCTGGCGCCACAGGGGTTCCTTCCTCAGGGAATCCTGGAGCGCAGCTCATCTGTCTCGCACTCGGTCGCAATTCCTCGCTTCGCTTGAATATATCTTCACTTAAACGAGTATACGGACATCTGTTTTGCTTTTAAGTACAACAAGGAAGCTCGTGATCACGATACTCACATTTTGAAAGATCATCACAAAGCGTAAAAACACGCCACAGATGAAAATAGATTAGTTGATGTTGGGCGTTCAAAGGCAATGCACCGTTATGAGAAAATAGCTAAATTACAAGAAACTACTGAAACTGACTTCCATTATGTGATTCGCATAACTGCAAACGATATTGCATGTTGTTAAAAACACGTTGTAGAGATTTTTGATGAATTGCACACCACATCGTAGAATTTTTTCTGTAATTCGATCCCCACAAGAAAGAGCTAAACAATAGTCCAACTACACGACTGTTGAAACCACCTACGACTATCGAAACCACCTACGACTGTCGAAACGACCTACGACTGTCGAAACCGCCTACGACTGTCGAAACGACCTACGACTGTCGAAACCGCCGACGACTGTCGAAACCGCCGACGACTATCGAAACCGCCTACGACTGTCGAAACCGCCTATGACTGTCGAAACCGCCTACGACTGTAAAAACCACCTACGACTGTAAAAACCGCCTACGACTGTCGAAACCACCTACGACCGTCGAAACCACCTACGACCGTCGAAACCACCTACGACCGTCGAAACCACCTACGACTGTCGAACCCACCGACGACTGTCGAACCCACCGACGACTGTCGAACCCACCGACGACTGTCGAACCCACCGACGACTGTCGAAACCACCGACGATTGTCGAAACCACCGACGATTGTCAAGACCAGTGACGATTACCACTGTCAAAGCCAGAGACGACTATCAAAGCCAGAGGTGACTGTCGACAGCACAGAAAGTTGTCAAAACCAGACGATGCTGATGCTGTTGTTCACTATGATGTTCATGATCAGGTATGACACTGAAAGTTCTTAAAAGATTACAACTGTGTGCCAGACCAGGATTCGAACCCAGTCCTCTTGCGTGCTTAAAAGCAAAGACGGCGTCGCGACGATGTGATCGAGAATGATATGCTACAAAACGACAGGTCTTGTTTTCGAATACGTTTCTCTAGTGTTCGAGGTCAGCAACCGAAAACGTGTTGGAATCAAGAACTTCTTAGTTGTCAGTACTCGTTCCGCCAGAATCAAAGGCTCCGTTGCAGGAATGAGTCACCTCCTTGGCGGAGAAGCTGGAGCGTTTCACAGAGCGCAGCCGCTCTCAGCATCCCGTCTTGGCGTCACCTCCTCCTGTTGGTAGCCCGCCACCACCTCTGCCTGGTAACCCGCTACCTCCTCTGGCCGGTAACTCTACCCGTCGTTCTCCAGCGTCGCACGCCGCCGCGCCCAGCACGCGCCGACCCGAACACGGGCTGTCAAAGCAGAGCAACTTTAAACGGCCGTCACCCAGCCCATCCGCCAAACACTGCTGCTTTTGTGTTTGCGCAACGTCGCTGTTTGAGGTCACGTCGATAGCGATGGCATCGACAGCGGTGTTCGGCGTTCTCTGATTTCACAAAGACTGGGAACGTTGCCGCATTTCAGCTTGTCGTTAGTGGCCGCACTTCCTAGGATGAAGGTGGTGACTCATTGAATCCGTGATGCGGAAGAGATGCATCACCTGGAATCTCGTTGACTGGATTAGGACTGTCCTTAATTATGAGTCCCGCTTCAAAATGACCCCCTATGACCAGCGTAGACACGTCTGCAGACGCTTCGGACGGCTGTGGGATATCAACTGGACTGTCGCCCTCCTTACGTCCCGACAACGAGGCATGATGGTCCGCGGCAGCATTTGTTTTCATAGCAGGATCCCTTTGGTTGTCATTCGCGACGCCTTTACAGCACAGCGGTACATCGACAATATTCTAGGCCCCGTTTTGTTGCCTTTCATGGCAAGCCATCCTCGGCTTACGTTTCAGCGAGACAAAGCCATCCCGCACCACACGAGACTTTCTACTGCTTATTTTAGTGCTCGCAAAACCCTACCTTGGCTAGCAAGGTCACCTTCCCCAAATGAGAAAGTTTGGAGCATAACGGACAGTGCCCACCAACCATCTGGGGATTTTGACAATCTAACGCGTCAGTTGGACAGAATTTGTCACTGGATCTCTCAGGAGGACAATCCAATAACTATATCAATCAACGCCAAGCCGAAAGGTAAGAGTTGGACTAACTCGTTATTGAGTTGATCAGTTGGGGAAGCTCTTTCTCTTGAGTAAATCATTCAATTTTTCTGAAATTGTAATCACTGTACAGACAGTACAGGTACATCGTATCTACCTTTGTCCAGTCGATTTGTATCATTCCTTCGTGGCGCGTAGTTTCTTTTTGTCTTAGAGTCTATTAACAGGGTCAAAAGAAAATGGTTCAAATGGCTCTGAGCACTGTGGGACTTAACTTCCGAGGTCATCAGTCCCGTAGGACTTAGAACTACTTAAACCTAACTAACCTAAGGACATCACACACATCCATGCCCGAGGCAGGATTCGAACCTGCGACCGTAGCGGTCGCGCGGTTCCAGACTGTAGCGCCTAGAACCTCTCGTCCACTAGTGCCGGCAGGGCCAAAAGAAACAATAACCATTGAGTGCAGCAGCGACTGGGTAGCACTGCTGCCTGATGGTAGCAGACAGACATCACGGCGCTGGCCGGCACTTGAAATGTACACAGATATGTTAAATGCTACAATACATATTATTAAACTGAATATTGCACTATAACCTGGGATTTCTCTATCGCATGAACACACGTAGACCTTCCATCGGCGATGGGCGTCGCACGAAACATTCGATGAACAATAGTTCATTGAACTGACTACCTAGACGCTGCAAAAACGAAATTTCTAATACCATACACGTACTTTATTCTGTTTCACATTTTGGACAATTTACCGATGCTCTGTTCGGTTTTCATTGATCTGTAGAAAGCCTATGATAGCTTTCCCCTTGTAAATTGTGGACTTCAATGTTACAGAAAGGTGTGAACTGTTTATACGCTTAAGCTGGTACAGCTTTATGTATTGCTACAATTTGCGGGTTAAAGTAGGTACAAAACCAATTGAACAGATTTCAGTGGCTAAAGGATTACGACAAGGATGCACAATAGCATCTACATTCACCAACTGCGACATAATCGCGTGTATTATTCCAGTCTCTGATCTATGTGACGATGCTGTACTGATTATATTTATATATTTTGACGATGCCATTATGGCCGTATCTTTTTAGGACATGGTGTAAAAAAGATTTGAAGATGGTCATTACAGACTGAAACCGGTCATCGTCTAAAGAATTCATTTGTGATCAGAGACTGGAATAAAAAAGCATTTTAGCATCTACATTATTTAAAATATAATTAAATGGTGCCGTAAGGTTATGGAAACGTTCCTGTCATAGTATGTGTGTGACTATAAATCACAAAAAGTTCTTCACTTTGCATTTTATGACGAAGTCGTTTCTACAGAGGATGAAGATGACATGAACTACATGGTTCTAAAGTTCTAAAGAGAATTTCAGAAATGGGGTTTAACCAGTAATTTTGGGAAAAAGAAGTATTTAGTCACAGGATAACTGAGTTAAGACCTGACATGAGATTCTGATGTAGTAAACTCTGAGGACTTTTATAAGTATTTGGGCGTCATTATTAACAAAGAGGGATCCAGTGAAAATTGTATTAAGAATCGCATTGGCCAACCAAACATTTAAGTGGAGTTTTGTTGAGTTCACATAGTAGGTCATAAACGAACACTAAGATGTTCCAAACTGTTATAGAAAGTACAGCAAATTATGGAGCAGAAACATGGAAAATAAATGAAAGAATTAAGAGGGAATTATTGTCAATGGAGATGGGATTTTGGAAGTGTTGGTGTAGGTTGACACTGCAGCATAAAGTAAAAATGACAACATAGGTAGGAGAATTAACCTGGTCCCCACTGTAATGGATACAATCAGAGCAAAACGACTGAGTCGGTATGAGAATGTATGCGTATTGGTGCGAACAGATGGGCTAAGAAGATGACGGAATGGATTCCAACTAATAATAGTAGTAGAAGAAGAAGAAGAAGAAGAAGAAGAAGAAGAAGCCCAAAAACAACATGAGGAGAGTGAGTCAGAAGAGCTAAGGAATTTGAAGATGGAAGATTAGCGAGATAGAACACTTTGGAAACTAAGATACGAGAAACAACTGTAATCTTGTATTAAATGCAGTAAAAAAGACCAAGACATATTTTACAAAAAAATTATGTAATTATTAGTCCATTTTAAATTTTCTACAGGAACCTGTGAAGCTGCTCTGCTTCCACAGGAAAGTCGGTCTTAGAGGTTACAAGAACACCATTGTACGTTAGACACAGTATCATTACGTAGCAGCTACTTGCGGACATAATACTTTTTACATCTACAATTATAATTCGGTCTGTTATCTAGAAACCAAGAACAGACCGACTACTTACTAGGCAATTCTACATTTTAATCTTTCTTTACAGTGAATTAGCCATATGTCAATGACTTTACATTTCTCAATTTGTGTGTTTACTATCAGCCAAACCATTGTTATATCTTTTTAATTATAATTGGTTTTCTCTTTAGACAACAAGTTAACTACAATTCTACTAACTACGCACTACTGGCAGCTACTTCTACTGCCAGGGGCCCTTTTACAACAAAATTTTCTACATAATGGAAGGTTTAGGAAGAGGCGAAACCTTGCAGCTAATGGTTCAAATGGCTCTGAGCACTATGGGACTTAACATCTATGGTCATCAGTCCCCCAGAACTTAGAACTACTTAAACCTAACTATCCTAAGGACATCACACAACACCCAGTCATCACGAGGCAGAGAAAATCCCTGACCCCGCCGGGAATCGAACCCGGGCGTGGGAAGCGAGAACGCTACCGCACGACCACGAGCTGCGGACGAAACCTTGCAGCTTTTTGCATACTCCACACACCTCGCCCAATCCTTGATTGCGCAAGTTTCTTGATACTTGTCATATTTAGTGTTTTGTCACGACAGAAATTGCTGCCAATGTATGCTATTCAGCACATGCGGCTTTTCTCTCCTAATTTTCGCGCTGCTGTATCTCATTCTTGTATATGTGCTGCGCGTTGCTTGATACCTTTTCGCATAATGCCGCAAAATCTGTGTATAAATCAGGATCACCCAGTGTGTTTCCAGAATGAGATTTTCACTCTGCAGCGGAGTGTGCGCTGATATGATGGCAGTTTGGAAGGTAGGAGACGAGATACTGGCAGAAGTAAAGCTGTGAGTACCGGGCGTGAGTCGTGCTTCGGTAGCTCAGATGGTAGAGCACTTGCCCGCGAAAGGCAAAGGTCCCGAGTTCGAGTCTCGGTCGGGCACACAGTTTTAAACAACCCAGTATGTTGTTTACATTCTGTCTCTAATGGCTTGCCTGTCAGCTGGAACAACCGGTGCAGATCTTGGACACTCCCAAACGACGTATTCAGAGGGGCCCACCTCCTCTCCACATTCGCAGGCCGGTGACAGCCTTTTCACTATCCTGTGCAGATTCGCAGGATATGGCCATGCCCCGTTAAGAAATGTATTATCTCTTTATTGGACTCCATGTACTTTATTTTAACTCTTTCTATAACTGATGGTATAAATTCAAACACCGTTCGGGCTGTATTAGATCTTCTGTCTTTGGCATATATTGATAACGTGGTCTTTATCTCTCTGATGTTTTGACATGCCCTGCCCATAATTCTTTCTACAGTCGTACATTCATTTCTTTTAATCCAATATATGGCAGCGCGCCGCCTTATCATTAAATCATTGAGGCATTATTATTCCTAGCCCAGCTGACAGTGTTACTCCAAAGGCACCCACCGATCTTGTTATAATATTGCGCTGTACTCTACGAAGGACAGCGGTCGGCCTCAAAGCACAGACACTTGTTTCGTAGCCAAGAATCGAAGCAAGCAAACTGTTGTTATCTGTCATTATTACGTTAGACGGTAAGCGAAACCGTTTTTGTCCAATTGTGATAATTTTATTGTACAATGCAAGAGTTTTATTGCATATCTGCTCGACATGTGGCTCGAAGTTTATCATCTGGTCGAGATGAAATCCCAAATACCTAGCCACGTTTTGACGTCTGATCGGTTCTCCGTTTATCTTGATGCTATGATCGTGCTATATCCTCCCTTTAAACATGATATAATTTGATTTTGCAGGTGCAACACCCACTTGCGGACAGTATGAATTCTTACGATCAGACAGATTTGTGGCACTTTTTCGTCGGTAATAAATATGAGAAAAGCCAGTTAGCACGAGATCACTGTTGTTCGAAGAGTACTACTATGTGATTAAGGTAGGATGCTCAGCGGAGAATGTTTCGCACTTGTCAAGTGAAGTTACACCTTGGACACAGTCACTTAAACTCTTTTGACATCGGACTAGCGATTATCCTGGTTTGTACAGGATATCGCGCACGCTTCTGGGTACGACGAACCAACATGTGGACCACACGCCCAACCTACTTCACCTGGTGTTGGGCTCCACACACACACGATCGAACAATGGGAGTTTTTCAGGACTGCTGTCTCTTCGGCATTCCTTCGCTGACACAGGACTGCGGCGCTCGAGTTTGTTTTGTTTTCCGATGTCGTTGCGGATTTCATGGCGCAACAGCGCACTACGTCCGTGTTACATAGGAGACCAGGCCGAGAACGTCTTTTACTTCGACACTAAGAATTTATTCGGTATGTATCCAGGTTTTCTCGCAGTCGAGAGAGGTTTGCTTAAATCCAACTGTCTACTCTTTATTGCTGACGCTTCTCCGGCTTGCTGAGTGTAGCAATTGTCTGCGCTCTGGCTAGACGTACATGCTGCAAATGGCCCCATGTGCATGCAGAGGTGAGATCGAGTGTTGTCTTCTCTCTCTCTCTTTCCTACACACACACACACACACTCATTTCTATGCTGGATCAGCTGGAGTGCCGCAACACTGTACTGCGGTGCCTTTGGCATGGAGGACGCATGGCACTGACATGCGCTTTGCTCCTAGGAAATTAATGCGGAAACGCCTTCGTGGAGCCTTATTTGGAAGGATTTCAGCGCTGCCGCGTCGTTAGATGCAGCGCCAGGATTTCAAAAGCCTGCAAGGCTATCGCTTGGACATTCCGCGCGCGCCCCGTAGGTAATACTCCACAAGGGACGCCCACACATTCCTTGTCCATAATAAACCTGCACATGTAGAGGAATGAAGACATATTTCACGACAATAAACAGTCTATCGTTAAGTTACTAGCTAAATTCCGAGAGCTTCCGACAAGAAACCTTCCTTATCTGATGTTGCGAAACAATTTCAAAACTTCAAAAGTGGATATTGGCTTGGGGGAACCATGAGACACGGCTGAAGAGCTCCGTTGATAAGAGCGCTTGCTGCTTTTGAAATGAGTTAGTGCGGGATTAAGTATCCCAGGCCGACACAAAGATCTAACTAACTTGCACGGTTTGCGATAGAGCACATTCAACAAATGATCCATATTGTTCTAATTATTGCCTGGAATCTGAAAATGTTGCAATAACTACGAATTGCACAGTGTGGCGTAAACATGAGCTGGTTGACACAGTGGTTAATGCACCGGACTAGCATTCGGAAGATGCGGGGGTTCAAATCCTCGTTCGGCTCTTCAGATCTGGTTGATGCCTTTGAAAATCCCTCTGACGATTTATTTTCCTGTATACATAACGTCTACGCCCTGCAGCGAACGTCGTGTGGTAAATCGCGAGCTCGCACCCCTTCCTTCTGCCACTCCCCCCTTGTAACATCCTGAGGAAGAACAATTGTCAGTAAGACTAAGCTGAGTTTTCTCCGATTTTACTGTCGTGATTATTTGTCAGGCAAACAGTGTATTTCAAATCTGTGACGTTAAAATTATAGACACAGAACAGGATCCTAAATTGCACTCTAAGACAAAAAAAGTGACGTATACGAAGGCATTATGCGAATAGAACGGCAATCGGTAGATGTGACGTACATGTACAGACAAACAGATGACTACAATTTCAGAAAAATTGAATGGTTTATTCAAGAGAAAGAACAAAATTGTGCATGTCAATAACACGTTGGTCCATCTCTGGCCCTTATGCAGGCAGTCATTCGGCTTGGCATTGATCGACAGAGTTGATGGATGTCTTGAGAGATGCTGTGCTAAATTTTATCCAACTCGCGGGTTAGGTCGTCAAAATCCCGAGTCAGTCACTTCACTCGTCACCAACCAGTTTCTACCATCTCCTCTGTAAGCAACACAGGATCACAGTCTAAAAACTAAAGAACACATAGGAACTCCACACTTAAAATTCCCTTTGGAACCAAACATAATTTATTAAACTCTAATAACCCTCGCCGAGGCCGTTTCGTTCGCTAGACAACACCTCCAGCTAGTTATTTGCACCACGCTCTGTTAGGCGGCCTCATCCCAAACAGTCCGTGAACGCTCCCTAAGAAGCATAACCCACTTTGAAAACGGGCAATTGATGAAAACAGGTCACACGCCCGCACACGGGAATGAACATCCGAATACTTTGTAAGGTTTCCATACGTAGCGAACTACTTTACTGATGGCTGACTGCCGGCCGGAGTGGCCGTGCGGTTCTAGGCGCTACAGTCTGGAACCGCGTGACCGCTACGGTCGCAGGTTCGAATCGTGGCTCGGGCGTGGATGTGTGTGGTGTCCTTAGGTTAGTTAGGTTTAAGTAGTTCTAAGTTCTAGGGGACTGATGACCACAGCAGTTAAGTCCCATAGTGCTCAGAACCATTTGAACCATTTGATGGCTGACTACCAATTTGCGAAATCGTCGCACCGCCTCCGCCCCTGAGGGCTGCCGGCTGACGTCTCGGATGCGTCACCACCTCACCGCTCCAGGACATTACCATGCAGCCTTTTGGGCCAAACAGACTCCAGGGCAGAATGTAGGAACTCGTTTGATCAGTTCCTGTTAAGGCTCATAGTACTGTTGTAAGGTGCTGCTGTTTACCATCACATTCTTCACAAACTTCAGAAAACTTCATTGGACGGTTCTTCCTCATCCATCCTACAGCCGGATCTCGGACCTTCCATCTATTTGGCCTGATGAAGGATGCATCTCTCGAGAAGCAGTACGTGGATGATGGAGGGTGTGGTGTCACCGCCAGACACCACACTTGCTAGGTGGTAGCCTTTAAATCGGCCGCGGTCCGTTAGTATACGTCGGACCCGCGTGTCGCCACTATCAGAGATCGCAGACCGAGCGCCGCCACACGGCAGGTCTAGAGAGACTCCCTAGCACTCGCCCCAGTTGTACAGCCGACTTTGCTAGCGATTGTTCACTGTCTACATACGCTCTCATTTGCAGAGACGACAGTTTAGCATAACCTTCAGCTACGTCATTTGCTACGACCTAGCAAGGCGCCATATTCAGTTACTATAATTATTTCAAAAATGTAATCTGAACAGATAATATTGTGAATCATGTACCGTCAAGAGCGACGTTCATCATTAATGGATTAAAGTTAAGTATCAAACTAATTACGTCCGCTTCCTGAATTCTCATTCCTTGTCATGTTCTGACCTCACGTCAGTATAGTTCTTCCCTCCTCACGCCAGCCTGCGTGGGCTAAAACGCGTGCATTTCGGCCTCCACTCGTAACACGGTGTTGGCTCTTCTGCTAACACAAAAAAGACGTTATTCAGGCAGCAAGAGGTTGGCTTCAACGTCGAACAGTAGAGCGTTACCATGCGGGCATACAGCCCCTCCCAGTAAGGTGGCGTAAATTTGGCATTGTAGCCAAGAGAGTGGGGAACAGTATGGTGTATTAGAATCCTGAATAGATCCAACCTGCTTTTTTTAAAAAAAAGTATTGCATTCTTATTGAACACCCCTCGTCGTAAGCGTCTCATCAATGCACACTACCTTTCTTATAGCGGCTGCTTGTGGTTCGTTGACTAAACGAACACAAGCCACGAGGAGCTTTTATATTGACGGGGTAAAAGTCGCCGACAGTCGAGCAATACAACCGGTGGTACAAGGGTTTTGCAAACAAACTCTTTCGTAATTGAATGAAATTTTATTAGGAGTCGTCCACTGAATCTGCCAGTATTTGCCTTGCATAGTTTCATGTGGTCGTTCCACTGTGAGTCGCTTCGGACTATAGCGACCCTGTGCCCAATCTCTACCGCCCCATCGTCGATGGGGCGTTACAGTCACGACTCTCTTTGACAGCACAGTAAGAGAATGTTTTGTTGTGTTGGTCACTTGTGTTCAGTGGCAAAGAAGCGAGCCCCCTAGAGTGAGAGGTCACTGTGTGTTCGTGCTGTCTAGGGGGGAGCTCGGCAGGAATGCAGCGAGTGTGGGCGTCGACCGCGGCTGTTCCCTGTTTTGGGCAGCCTGGATTCGCTTCTCACAGACTGTGGTGCACTTCTCCCGTTTCAGCAGCGAGCGGCTTCTCGGGTTGCAAGGCGAACTCGCCGCCTCGCTCGTCTCTAAGCGCTACGGCTCCACGTTTGACGGCTGGCCGCGTGGCCAAATGGAGCAGGAATTTCTCTGAGAGTCTCGCACTGTACAGTACAGTACAGTACAGGATGTTCCTAATATTTAGGACGGTAGAGGAGTACTTCGAGACTCATAGTTGAGAGCATCTACTCAAGATCATAGCAATTGTGACGTCCACACGCCTCGTAAGGGCGCATTATAGCGCGATTATCACCTCCACGTTATCACTGGGCTGCGGCTTTTTTCTTTTGGCTCCTCCAGCGGCGTGCTAAGATACTGAGGCGCGGGGACTATGTCTAGTATTGCAGACATGTAAGCGCAAACAAACAAAACATTGTGAGACCTGAGTATTCAATGCTCACATAGCTTACGGGACTGCAGCCGGGTGACGTCGTCGACAACCACCAGTATTTCGAAAGGAACACATCCTTCCATTTTCAAGGCAAAAGTTCAGTAAGTAAGCGCTGCGGAAGCGAATTTAAAACCTCTGTGTTCACAGAAACTTCGTAAAGATAACACACTATAAACATTAGCGCCATCACAAAATAAAGATGATCGACGTGAGAAATTATCGATAGTGATATTAATACTCACGTTTTTTGACAAATGAGACAGCAGGATTCCATGCAGAATTCGGACGAAACCCACCATCTCTGCTTGTAAGTTTACTTGCTAATTTAATTTCAACAGCTTCCTTAATAACACTATCCCAGCAGCTGGAAGTGCATGCCAGAATCTCTGTCTTGTTGTATTCCATAGGATGACCGCTGTCAAGACAATGTTCTACAATGGCAGATTTTGCTCGGGTGTGCCGCTTTTGCTCAGTACACAGTCCACAGTCCTGATATCTGACCATTATATGACTGCAAGGAATTCGGTAGACTCCCGCCCTACGCAAACCGAGATCATACGTTACACAACCGAAAAGGACCCTGATCTTACATGGTGGTCGAGAAACACTCTTCGTGTCAAATTTCAGCAAAATACGACCACTCATGTTCGAAGTGCTCACTGCGTAAGGCAACAAGGCCCTAGACTTTGGTGCCATCTGGGTATTATCGTCACTCACCCGGTGCACAGTTGGTCGACAGCGCAACGCACGTCTAATCTGTCTTTCACCATAACCATTCTCTCGAAAGGTGACCTCGAAATGGACTGGCAAACTCTCAGAGTCCGAGATGAAATAGTAAACCAAGGTACGCTGAGCCGAATGGTGACAATTATCAACCTGCAGAAACAAATCAATGAGAGTAAGATTTCTTATAGACAGAAGCCCCAACGTACCATCCACCTTTCTCCCTACCAACACATCAAGGAAGGGAAGACAGTCATCCTTTTCCACCTCCATCGTGAAACGAATATTCGAGTGGATTGAATTCAGCTGTTCTAAATAGTCGTTCAAATTCTCACTGCCATGAGACAAAACAGCAAAAGTATAGTCTACATATCTGAAAAAAACACGCGGGTTTCAAAGGCACGCGCCTCGAAATCTTCCATAAACAAATTTGCAATAATACGTGACAATAAGCTTCCCATCACAGCTCCATCTGTCTGCTTGTAGTACTGGTCATTGAATAAAAAATAAGTGGAAGTCAACACATGTCGGAATACGCTGGTTAACGCAGTACCAAACATATCCTCAGTCAAACGTAACGAATCAGACAAATGAACACAAGTGAAGAGAAAGACCACATCAATAATTAGTAGAATATCACTGTAATTCAAACGCATTCCCTCTAATCGACGTAAGAAATCTGCCAAGTTCTTAATGTGGTGCTCGTACTGACGTACGCTCAACAGGATAGCAAGGTGTTTTGCTACACCAACAGCTATGTAAGGAACCCCTTCCTTGAGGACCTTAGAGAGGCCTTATAACGAATGGGACCAGCACAATAAGAACTGAGACTCTGTGGTCTGCTGCTATTAGAAACTTTTCTTCGGGAGGCTGTTAGTCTTTCTCTCAACACTTTTTATGGGTTCAGCACTGATCCTGCGATGCGATGAATCAGACAGTAAAAAACTCCGTGTTTTGAACGTAATCCTGCCAGTCCCAAACAACAGTAGCATTGCCCTTGTCAGCAGATAAAGTAACAATATACGGAGCAGCTCCGAGTGAAAGTAAAGCAGCCCCCTCAGCCGCTGTGGTATTACTCTTGCGTGGACTTGTCCCAGTTAAAACACATTATTTAGTATTTATGCATAATTTTTTTCCTAGATCTCTGTCTGTACAGAAGACAAGGATATTCAGAGTGGATAAAATAAAACTGTCCCGAAAAATATTTCGTGCAGCTTAAGCTAGGCAGCCCAGCCTACACAAGTCTGCCCTAGTTGCAGTTTAAACAGTTTAAAGTGCATGAAATATTTTTCGGATCAGTTTTATTTTGACCACCCTGCACAGTGGTAGTTATGAAGTTTTACCTGACAGCTGTGAAGGAATCGTAACACGTCGTTCACCTCATGTCTCTCTGTTCCGTTGTGAACGATACATAAGTGTTGCCGACGGAAAGCAGTTAGTTCTCGTAAGAGAACTTTGCTGTTCTTGCCAGATCGTTAGTAAATCCATTGAAATCCAGATAGGAAATTCATTGAAGATGGGTTAATTTAAAGGGATAAACATTTCTGGAACATAAATAAATATAGAAAGCAGCAAGAAACTGGGTTTCAAGTAATAAAACAATATTTACACGCGGTGATTTAGCGACAACTATCTATCTGCAACTCACCCTACTTCTGTGTCAGGAACGGTATTCATACAGACGACAGCTAGAGCTTTGGGTAACTGTTAGCGAACGTAATCATACTGTAAAAAATTAAAGTGAGGATCGACCATGAGTTACACGGCATTTTTGGACGAAGATATACCTTACTTCTGCCATAATTCTCCAATTGCCTTCAACGTTGTGTAACTAGCGATATAGTCATATAGGTTTTGGATATCTCTGTAAGTTTATTCCATTTGTAGTACTTTATCTTTCGTTAACAGACCAGAAACGTTACCATATACAACGTGTTTCACCATCGGAAATAAAGAGATTTAAAATGGGGAGTGTGCAAGTAACTATTTTCTGGTATATAATCCAATGAAACGATTCATATATCCTCGTGGGGGTATGTACCGTCTATGCAGCTAATTGAAGGCAGGTTATTTATTGCCATACATGTTTCGCTTCTTTTATTTGGGAAGCATAATCAGTAGCGATTTCCAGCGCTGTTATCTCATCCTGGAGATGTATTCCTTCATTCCCATACTCCAGCTGTCCGATTTCTGACGTTCTTTCACCCACATTTGTCACATCGCATATATCTCTTGCACTTTCTATTTTGTGATCACAAAATGGAAAGAGCAAGTGACGATCCTTTCTTTTAGTCAAGTTGTCGCATAAATTTCTTCTCTGTACAATTTTATTCAGTACGGCATTCGGGGCCGCTGTAGCCTAACGGGCGCCGGCACGGTAGCTCAGCGTGTTCGGTCAGAGGGTTAGCTGCCCTCTGTAATAAAGACACTGAGTGAATGGATCATCGATGAACTCGAACAGTTGTCATGGGACGTCCGCCCCGAACAAATGCAACGAACAATTACGAACAAAATGAGACTAAAAGAAAAACGAGTAGACAACCTGACTCCGGCCCTACAAGTCCCGGTTTCAATCCTCGATAGGGGCGGAGATTTTACCTCGTTTCAGTCCCTCCAGGACGACCGCATGACCATTCACCTACTATCAAAAGCGTATCAGTGATATTTCCTCCAGGTGAAAGGCGGCCAAGGCGACGATCCGCCACCCTCCCCCATCTAGTGTCGCAGAAAAGAAAGGCTACACTCAACATTCAGTCAGCCACTAGTCCGGTCACGGGCTTGCGTCGCAGACTTCGCTTCAACACTAGTTGCACGATCTACCCATCTAATCTTTAGTACTCTACTCTAACATCACATTTCATACCTCCAATCCTCTTTTTGTCTAAACGGTGAATCGCCAATGTTTCACTTCCGTGCAAGGCCACACTCCACATACCTTCAGGAAAGCCAGCCGCGGTGGCCGTGCGGTTCTAGGCGTTCAGTCCGGAACCCCGCGACTGCTGCGGTCACAGGTTCGAATCCTGCCTCGGGCATGGATGTGTGTGATGTCCTTTGGTTAGTTAGGTTTAAGTAGTTCTAAGTTCTAGGGGACTGATGACCTCAGATGTTAAGTCCCACAGTGCTCAGAGCCATTTTGAACCTTCAGGAAAGATTAACAACTGAAGTTATATTCTATGTCAAGAAATTTCTGTTTTCGGACACACGTTTCTTGTTATTGCCATGCTGCCCAAATAGCAAAACTCGTCTACTACTTTTTGTATCTTACTTGTTAACCTAATCCCCTCGGCTTCACCTAATTATCGACTGCAGTCCATTAACCTTGATTCATTTTTGTCGATGTCCACTTATAATCTGTTTTCCGGAGATCATTCGTTCCATTCAACTGATCTTCCTAGTCCTTAGCTGTCACCGAGAGACTTACAAAGTCATCGGTAAACTGCAAAGTTTTAATTTATTCTCCGTGAACCTAAATTCTTTTTCCATATTTGTCCTTGCTTCACTTTACTGCTTGCTGCACGTACAGATTTTATAATATAGCCTATGTCAGTCACTCCTCAACTATTGCTTCACGTCCTTCGATTCTTGTAACTGCGTCATGTTTCTGTACGTTGTTAAAGAACTTTCACTTCTCTGTCTTTTATACCTGCTACCGTCAGAAGTTCAGAAAAAGTACTACTACCTTTGTTATAGCTCTGATGTGTTTCGTCTGACAAACCAGCAACACCTGAGATCGTTATCTCAGTACGCTGTTTCGGTTACTGCCGACAGCTGGACGATAGTAGAGAAATGCAGAACGAGTTCGACGGTATTTATATTTTACTGACAAGAGTAAGAACGCTAAAAAATTACATGTTAAATAGTGCTCGCACATAAAATCTAGCACAGGGCAGCAAAAGGCGAACCGGGCTTACCTGCATGTACAGGTTGAGTACGCTGAAAGGGGAACCAGTATTCTGGTGGGGTCACAGCTGTTGCAGTGACGTCGGGCTCTGTGCAGTGCAGCTGCGCCTACGACACGCGTCGCACTTTCAGTCTGTGTCCTTACAAGGCGCTGCAGTAAACCGCTCCCCGTATTGCTGCAACACACTTCTGAGTCTCCACAGAAGCGCGGCGCGGTCACTTGCACTGCGTCACACTCACCGCAGAGACTCGGCTACCGTGTTGTGATGCAAGCGCTGACATCTGCCCCGTTGTTCTCAAATATTGTCTTACCTAACATATTTAACTTTTGCTGTTTTGTCACCCTCAACTGCAGGGAATATTGATAATTTTCAGGATATGCCCGTCTACGTACAACTGAATGAAACCTGAAAATGCAGTGCCCAGCACGTAAACCCAATGTTTTTTATATCTGTGATGTTCGACTCTTTGATAACATTTCATCACCTTATGCACAGTTTTTCTGGCTGCATGCAGTCAAGCGCAGAGGTTTCCATACCCTTTGTCTTCTCTGCCGTCTTACCAGTCAACACTGTCCTTCACATCTCTCCTCGACCCTAGCGCTCTTGTCTGAACAACACGGCAGAAACACCCATCAGAGCAAATTCCTTTCTGTTCCACTCCACCACCCACCTTCCTGCAGTCCTTTTCACAAGGGAAACTCTCCATCACACCCCCTTCAGATTTAGTGGTAAGGCGGCCCAGCGGATAGCCCGTCAAAAACTGAACACAGATCAAGGGTGAAAACAAGAAGATGTACGGGACTTAAGATGTGCAACGTCGAGCAAACTTGAATAGTCACGGCATCGTGGTTATGTGGTCACGGTGTTGCTCTGCGAATTGGGAGATCCGTGTGAACCGTGAATTTACTTTCAAAACCTTTTCTTAAGAATTTACTTTATTTACTAGCGATTCATCAAGAACATTAACACACTTAATCACACTATGTTAACGTGGAAGTAGTTGCCAGTGGGTTGTTGTTGTTGTTGTTGTTGTTGTGGTCTTCAGTCCTGAGACTGGTTTGATGCAGCTCTCCATGCTACTCTATCCTGTGCAAGCTTCATCTCCCCGTACCTACTGCAACCTACATCCTTCTGAATCTGCTTAGTGTATTGATCTCTTGGTCTCCCTCTACGATTTTTACCCTCCACGCAGCCCTCCAATGCTAAATTTGTGATCCCTTGATGCCTCAAAACATGTCCTACCAACCGATCCCTTCTTCTAGTCAAGTTGTGCCACAAACTTCTCTTCTCCCCAATCCTATTCAATACCTCCTCGCCGGCCGCGGTGGTCTCGCGGTTCTAGGCGAGCAGTCCGGAACAGTGGGACTGCTACGGTCGCAGGTTCGAATCCTGCCTCGGGCATGGATGTGTGTGATGTCCTTAGGTTAGTTAGGTTTAAGTAGTTCTAAGTTCTAGGGGACTGATAACCACAGCAGTTGAGTCCCATAGTGCTCAGAGCCATTTGAGCCAATACCTCCTCATTAGTTACGTGATCTACCCACCTTATCTTCAGCATTCTTCTGTAGCACCACAATTCGAAAGCTTCTATTCTCTTCTTGTCCAAACTGGTTATCGTCCATGTTTCACTTCCATACATGGCTACACTCCATACAAATACTTTCAGAAACGACTTCCTGACACTTAAATCTATACTCGATGTTAACAAATTTCTCTTCTTCAGAAACGATTTCCTTACCATTGCCAGTCTACATTTTATATCCTCTCTACTTCGACCATCATCAGTTATTTTACTCCCTAAATAGCAAAACTCCTTTACTACTTTAAGTGTCTCATTTCCTAATCTAATCCCCTCAGCATCACCCGATTTAATTTGACTACATTCCATTATCCTCGTTTTGCTTTTGTTGATGTTCATCTTATATCCTCCTTTCAAGACTGTCCATTCCGTTCAACTGCTCTTCCAAGTCCTTTTCTGTCTCTGACAGAATTACAATGTCATCGGCGAACCAAAAAGTTTTTACTTCTTCTCCATGAATTTTAATACCTACTCCGAATTTTTCTTTTGTTTCCTTTACTGCTTGCTCAATATTCAGATTGAATAACATCGGGGAGAGGCTACAACCCTGTCTCACTCCTTTCCCAACCACTGCTTCCTTTTCATGCCCCTCGACTCTTATAACTGCCATCTGGTTTCTGTACAAATTGTAAATAGCCTTTCGCTCCCTGTATTTTACCCCTGCCACCTTCAGAATTTGAAAGAGAGTATTCCAGTTAACGTTGTCAAAAGCTTTCTTTAAGTCTACAAATGCTAGAAACGTAGGTTCGCCTTTTCTTAATCTTTCTTCTAAGATAAGTCGTAAGGTTAGTATTGCCTCACGTGTTCCAACATTTCTACGGAATCCAAACTGATCTTCCCCGAGGTCCGCTTCTACCAGTTTTTCCATTCGTCTGTAAAGAATTCGCGTTAGTATTTTGCAGCTGTGACTTACTAAACTGATAGTTCGGTAATTTTCACATCTGTCAACACGTGCTTTCTTTGGTATTGGAATTATTATATTCTTCTTGAAGTCTGTGGGTATTTCGCCTGTCTCATACATCTTGCTCACCAGATGGTAGAGTTTTGTCATGACTGGCTCTCCCAAGGCCATCAGTAGTTCTAATGGAATGTTGTCTACTCCCAGGGCCTTGTTTCGACTCAGGTCTTTCAGCGCTCTGTCAAACTCTTCACGCAGTATCTTATCTCCCATAACTGATGAAAACAAATTAAATTTCTTTCAACAAATGGAAATTTTATTCCTAAAAGCCCTTTTTTTAAATAGATTTAAAATTATAATCAGAAAGCACCCTCTAAATATCAAGTTACAATGTATTCAGACGCAGAAAGAACAAATTTTGACAGTATGAGCTTTCGGGCTGAGAACCTTGCCGCTCCCTTCTGACACGGCCGTAGTCACGACCGCTCGCAACAACCTCTGAAAAACTACACTGGCGCAAATCTGCAACACACCAGATTACTTTAAACTAAAAATATGAACAACTCACACAAGCTCATAAACAATGCACGCCGTAGGAGGGATGGAAATGTTACAAAACACTAACATTAGAAAAGTTAACTTGCCAGCGAAGGTGCAACTTGATTTAAAAAATAAAAAGTAAACTCTTACGACGGATGGATGGCAACTTTATATACTAAAATGACCGTTTAAATAAAAACCCATGAAATGCAGTCTTACATAAAATATGCAAACATGTTTTACATTACACATATACCGCCTCTCAAGATGATAGACAAGATAAAAACATATTTCAGGAATTCGGTCGTTACACTTCAAGCAATAAATTCGTTAACACCGAATCCGACAAAAATGACAGAGACAGCTATTAACGTACGGCAGACCGACAGAGAGACAGACAGACACTAACTGCCTAACAAATACGTACGGGAAACAGACGAGCAAGCTGGGGACGAGAGACTGACCAAGAAAACAAGTAGAATTTAACAAGTAAATGAAACAACATATCACGAATCACTTGACTTCTAAAAAACTGCGATGTCTGGCGAAGACCTGGCGCAGCACCCCCAAAACGCTCTCCCGAACCGTCCGCAGTCAGCCGCTTCAACGGACGCAGGAAGGCGCGCCGATCTCCCGTCTCACGGCGTCGCAGCTCGCGCCGGCTGGACCGATGTCGTGGGTTGACTCGTTGCTCTCGTGTCGGCCGCGAAGCCACTACCCCTAGATATACGGCGCGGCCCACTGGACTGACGTGGAGACCGTACATGCGCCGACGCTCAAGACGGACAAGTCATCTTGTGTCCCAGTGCGCGACCGACCAACCGATCAATCCAACCGCCAATGACCATTGCCTGAACAAACTCGAGCAGATTGGCGGCCTAACACATACTAGCACTCCGGACGACAGACAGACACTGACTGCCCCACGCTGACCCGGCTGACCAACTGACCTCCTGGCGAGCTCATAGCGCCCCTGAAATGCACGTGAACAGGCAACCTTTCCCCTTTCCAGCAGAGGGAGTCACCAGAGCTGCGATTGCCACAGCGGCGCCACCGCCAGAAACGGAGGGCGACTGCTTCACCCTACGCGCTGCGGCGCGCTCTTCAAAACAGCAAATTTACCACTGCTCACTGTGTTCAATTCTCTCTAGCAAATCTCTCACAAAATTATGAACTGGCCGTCCGGTTACTGATGAGTCGATTCGCAGTATTCAAATTTGTGTCTGTGGTTCTTGGTGTAGAGCCCGTTTGCAGCAGCGAGATGTAAGGAAGGGACCTCCAGACATAAATACCTGGTATTTGTTCTACACAAGTACTACATGTTATGAATCTTGCCTTACGTGCTGGAAGTTTTTACTCTCGAACTCCTCTGTTGTAACATAGTTCACACCCGTTTGTTTGTTGTTTTCATTTCTCTGAGAGGTCTATGCGGCAACTCCCCTGCTCCCACTATTCATCACATTTAACTGCGATGGCAATATATTCTTACCACATGACTCATATTCTATAACCAATGTACAGGGTTATTACAAATGATTGAAGCGATTTCACAGCTCTACAATAACTTTATTATTTGAGATATTTTCACAATGCTTTGCACACACATACAAAAACTCAAAAAGTTTTTTTAGACATTCACAAATGTTTGATATGTGCACCTTTAGTGATTCGGCAGACATCAAGCCGATAATCAAGTTCCTCCCACACTCGGCGCAGCATGTTCCCATCAATGAGTTCATAAGCATCGTTGATGCGAGATCGCAGTTCTGGCACGTTTCTTGGTAGAGGAGGTTTAAACACTGAATCTTTCACATAACCACACAGAAAGAAATCGCATGGGGTTAAGTCGGGAGAGCGTGGAGGCCATGACATGAATTGCTGATCATGATCTCCACCACGACCGATCCATCGGTTTTCCAATCTCCTGTTTAAGAAATGCCGAACATCATGATGGAAGTGCGGTGGAGCACCATCCTGTTGAAAGATGAAGTCGGCGCTGTCAGTCTCCAGTTGTGGCATGAGCCAATTTTCCAGCATGTCCAGATACACGTGTTCAACTGTTTCTTCGCTCACTGCAGGCCGACCCGTTGATTTCCCATTACAGAGGGATCCAGAAGCTTTAAACTACGCATACCATCGCCGAATGGAGTTAGCAGTTGGTGGATCTTTGTTGAACTTCGTCCTGAAGTGTCGTTGCACTGTTATGACTGACTGATGTGAGTGCATTTCAAGCACGACAACGCTTTCTCGGCTCCTGTCGCCATTTTGTCTCACTGCGCTCTCGAGCGCTCTGGCGGCAGAAACCTGAAGTGCGGCTTCAGCCGAACAAAACTTCATGAGTTTTTCTACGTATCTGTAGTGTGTCGTGACCATATGTCAATGAATGGAGCTACAGTGAATTTATGAAATCGCTTCAATCATTTGTAATAGCCCTGTATGGTATGACAACTGCTGAGACTGCAGAAGGGAAAGACACATCAGTCAACGGATGTAATTTTGTGAAAAAAAGTACGGGGCGCGGAAGATTTGAACATAGATCTCCCGGTTTCTAGTCCAACACCGTAAGCACACAACCACAGTGCAATGGCTCTTGCAATTTGCTCGATGTTGCACATCTTGAGCTTCGATTTTCACTGTTTCTAGTTTTTGATCTTTTTTCACAGTTCAGTATGTCTTCTTCCTGTTTTCATGCTTGATCTGTGTCCACTTTTTGACGGACAATCCACGGGACCATTACACCACTAAATCTGAGGTCGGTGCGATGGAGAGTTTCCCCTGTCCGTAGCAGGAACTCGACTCTGGGACAACCGCCCGTATTACATCAGAGAACTAAATAACGTATCCAGCTTCGGAAGACAAGTAATATCTATTGAAGCACTGGTTATCCTTGTACGTCCCTCTTTTCAACCTAATATTCCTCATTTCCCAGTATTCTTAATCGACGCAGTCCCCTTACATTTCCTTATCGCAGAACTCACTATATCAGAAAACATCTATTCTGTACACCTACAAATTCTTCTTGTATCTGCCATACTGTCATATTAAAATTGTTATTTATAAGGTAACTGTGATGTAGTTGATTATATGTGAAAACCTGGTCCAATGTCAGAAAGGGCTTAATGGCCTAATTAGATCAAGTTAAACAAGTAAATAAAATAAATCAAAATGTTATATGCCTCATGCCCTACGGGAGTGTTATTAGGTAATTGCTGTTTATAACATAAAGAAAGTGAAGCACCCTGAAGAGGGGCAGGAAATGAAATGAAACTAGACGCTCGAGAGGATATTTGGTGCTATTTTAGTGGTTACAGTATCGAGTTAAATTTACAAAGAACCTGGCAGAAGGAGTCCACTTAACAGTATGACGTTGCACGACGTCTAGCCTGGGTGCATGCACTGATTCGGTTGGGAAGGGTGTACTAAATCGTCGTATCCTCTTCTGATGCAAACAGCCGCACAGCTGTACTCGCACTGGAACCGACTTGACGTCCGAGGTGGTCGCTCACATGTGCTGTCGTAGAGAGGTCAAGGGAAAACGGAGACAGGGGTTTAATGTGCCGACGACAAGGAAGTCATTAGAGACAGAGGAAAAACTCGGAATGTTTCAAGAACGGGGAAGGAAATCATCCCTCCCACTTCGAAGGGACCATTCCGGCATTTTCCTGGAGCGATTTAGGGAAATCACGAAAAACTTAAATCCGTATGGCACGAATTTGAACCGTTATCTTCCCGAATACGGGTCTAATGTACTAACAACTGTGCCACATCGCCTGGAGACAGTTCTAGCTATCTTGACTGCCACGGGAGTACCTCAGCATCACGCAGGGCCGTGTTAAGACACCTTCCATGTGCCGATGAGCACTGTTAAAAAAAAAAAATGGCACCATGATACTGTCGCACGGGAGTTAACACAATAGCACGCAGGATGTCTGTGACGTACGGGTGTGCCACCAGAGTTCCCTCAGCCGTGACCCTGTCATAACCCTAGGCTCCCCACATCGTGGTGCTGTCCCTCTCCAAAAACATCGGAAGAATAGTTCCTCTCTCCAGGACGCCACCATACTCGCCGACGGTGGTCGTCCAGGACAGCGCAGAAGCGCAGATACATCGCTGAATACAATGCAACTCCATTCATCGGCAATCCATACTTCCCGGTCACGGCATCACTTCATTCTGAGCCATTTCTTTTGTGGTGTTATCGTACCGATAGCCTATGCATAGGACGGTAATTCCGTTGCCCGATTGCTATTAGTCTCCCACCTATGGGGCTCGATGACACAAAATCTTTATTTGTTCTCGGATGGCAGGCGCATATGCTTGGTGCACAGTACGGCGATCCTACCTTATGGCGGTCCATCGGAATCTTGGCGATGGGTATGCCTGTCCTGGCGCTAGCATGCAGTCCAACATAGGGGGCACTGTCATATCCGAATGCCCCACAGATCTGGATATTGCACGATTTGACCAGTAGCCCATATGATGACACACAATGAGACCCCTTTCAAATTCTGTCAGGCGAGACAGAGAGGTCATGTCTTCTTGAGCCTCTCCCATTCGTCGTTACGGATTGCAGCGAGACATTCTGTGGTGTCGATGGGCCTTGCCGACTTTGGTGTGTCACCGCGAGCTTTGGACGATACCACAGGTGCAGTAACTGGCAGCTGTCACCACTCACAAAAACAGAATCCCTTCTGTCATATACTACGGGGTGTTCAAAAAGTCTCTCCGCAGCGCCCTATGATTGTTAGCCGCGCGTGCCGTATGATTGTTCACCTGCCTGGGTTAATTTCCTTCAAGTGGACTCTCCCAACATTCCACTGTTTCGTTTATCTCAGCCAGCGTCAGTAGTATCGTTGGTGTGTGTCGTTACGTGCTGACGTGAACGTTTAAGTTTAGTTCCTTTGTTCGTTTGTTTCGTTTTTGTCACTGTTAAAATGCTAACCATTGAAGAACGTGTGTTTTTAGTCGAACAAGTGCTCAAAGCTGGCGGTAAATACACAGTTTCAGTTCGTTAAACATTTAATTCAGTTTTCCCGGAGACAACACTCCCACATCGCGATACTGTGCGAGATTTGATTAACAAACTTCGAAGTATGGGTTCAGTGACATATGCAAAGAGAAGTGGTCGTCCTAGCGTTTTGTCTGAGGATAAACTACTCGATATTTCCGAAAAAGTCCAAGAGTCCGAACAAGTCAGTAAGAAAACTCGGCCAGGAAATCGATGTTAATGTCGGAACGGCCCACGCAGCTGTAAGAAAATTAGAACTTTTCCCATACAAAGTGACAGACGTACAAGAATTGAAAAATACTGATCATGGCAAGTGACTGCATTATTGTCAGTGGTTCAAAAACTTCGTTCAACAAAATGGAAGAGATATTCTTCATGAATCGATTTTCACTGATGAGCCGTGGCTTCATTTATTCGGGTACATCAACTCGCAAAATTGTCGTATGTGGAGTACCGCAAATCCATTGTGTATTCATGAGGAACCACTTCTTCTGTGAAAATAGGAGTTTAGATTGCAATTTCTAGACGTCGGATTGTGGGTCCCATATTATTCAACGAAAGAATAAACGCACGACGATACTGCAGTTACATTCTGTACACATTCATAGGAGAACTTGTGTCAAGTGAAATACTGAACGGTTATTTTCAACAAGATGGTTCAACCGCCAGTACAGCTCGCGTTTCAGTGTCACTGCTTGCTGATGTTTTTGGTGATCGCATAATTTCACAGGGACTTTGGCCTCCACGATCGCCTGACCTAACACATCCTAACTTTTTCTTCTGGGGTGCAGCGAAAGCATCTGTCTATAAAAGCCGTCCAAAATCCATCGATGAATTGAAAACTGCAATATCCACTTTCATTGCTTCTGTTACAGAAAAAATGTTACAGCTTGTGTTTGGAAACATGATTAGACGAATTTAATTGTGTATTCAACAACAGGGGGGACACTTTCAACATTTAATGTGAAAATTTGTAATTAAAAATGAATATTCAATAAATTAATAACTAGTATTTCACTGAGTTTCATTTCGGTATATGCAGTGCGGCATACGGCACGCGCAGCTAAAAATCATGCGGCACTGCGGAGAGACTTTTAGAACATCCCGTACTTTCGAGTGGGTAACGAATTCCCTCTCTGTGAAAAGACCGTCTTGTAAAACGCAGTCCGTATTCACCAACTGAAGCGTTGTCTAAAGCAGGGGTCTCCAAACTACGGCCCGCGGGCCGAAACCGGCCCGCGTTAGCTGGCCGGACATCCCCGGCATCCGACCCGCCAAATATTTGAGGTGGTACCTATACTGCCAACAATTGAGTTTCGAGGCCTATCGCGACCAATACACCGCGACATTGTCGGAGCTCTATCTTTACAAAGCGGAAGGTCATGGTTAAACTTGTGGCTATCCAAATAATACACATTGGTTTGTTGCTTGACTCCACCACGAAATATTGACATCCCCATTGCTCTTCCAAAATTCTACATTCACTGTCAACCTTTCGTTTCTTTTCCATATTTGTACAGAACTCCACGAAAGATTGTAACCTGAAAATAAAATTGTGCTATTTAATACTAATAAAACTAGGGAGTAGTCTGCCTAAACAAACTGCAATGAATTTATTTTTAAGGTACTTTAATTGCTAAATTAAATACAATTACACTGTAGTTCCACTAAAAAATACAGCAAAAAATACTCAAGTCGTGTTATACGTATTTCGATTTTCAGATTTTCCTTGTATCTTCGAATTCAAACTTTGAATTGTCCCACACTTCGTCGTCTCACCTACTAGTACAGCGCATAAAACACTAAAAAATTCGTGAGACACTCGCAACATAGACACAATCACGCAACAGGACTATCAAATATATGCTCTGGCTCTGCTACTTGCTACAAGACTCCATAACTAAACTTATTGTTGCGCCGCTTGAAATAACAATGCGTTGACATACACTACCTCTGTTACGTCTTGCAGTAATAGTGTTGCTAACAATGATTTTGAGATTTCGTTAACTTCGCAGGACGCTTTCGTGAAGAACGTGCAGCGACATACTTTTTTGTCGGTGAAATTCGCCAGAATAAAATTTACGCCAGAATTTCGGTCAGGTACGTCCACCAATCAAAATTATGTAATTAAATAAAAATTGTAGTTCGTTTCAGTACTAGATACCTTAGATTTTTGCGATTTCGTCATTCCTTTAGCCTTACATTACGGTGATCATTTAGTGCTAGGGTGCTTTAATTCCACTTGGCTCTTATGACTTCGTGGAGGAGTCAACGTGGCCCGCGGACTAAAAAGTTTGATGACCCCCTGATCTAAAGAGCTACTTTAAAACAATGGAGGATATGCACCAAACAGCAACAGTTCGCTGTGGCTGTGGGCTTATTTGTATTTACGCAGTAAAGCGACAAATCTACGATATTGTCCGCCTATCGATTCTCGCATTTTGGATTTTTGTACTTTGTTTTTGGATTCGTTGTTATCAAGGTCAGGCACTTCGTTATAGCTATTCCGGTACACCCTGGCCGTGGTTTTGGCAATTCTGCCCCACTGCACAGTGCCAGGCCAGCGTGCTGCCCGCTGCCTGCAGCTGCGGACGCTCACGGACGGTGGCCGGCAGTCCGCTGTTGTGCCGGAAGCCGCGCGACCCCGCGGCCCTGGACAGGCAGGAATGCGAGGCGGGCCTTTGGTGGAGGAGGCGCCGTTCCCGCCTCGCTCCGCCCCTGCCGTTAATTATAATTGTGTGAGCGCCGGCGCTGATGGTGGTAGCGCCCTTTGTGACCGGCTGCGGCGCGCTATCCGCGGAAATTTATACTTCGCAATTTGGCGGCCTCCTGTCACTTCGGCTAGGCCACTAAACCCCTTTTACCTTAATGGAATTTTAGTAACAGCTGCCTGCAGCCGTAGGACTTACGACAGTAAGTGACACTTTGTGTCAGTCAGGTCTTTTGGTTTATGCAGTGTCTTAAAGTTTCTTACCAGAGTAAGAGTAATAGAAAAAGCTGGCAAGCCTTTGTACTGTCGGCATTTTCAGCAGCACGTACATAAAAACTCGCTTTACAAAATTGCAAGTTTTTTTTCTTCTTGAAACACACAAGCCGGTCGGAGTGGCCGAGCGGTTCTAGGCGCTACAGTCTGGAACCGTGCGACCGCTACGGTTGCAGGTTCGAATCCTGCCTCGGGCATGGATGTGTGTGATGTCCTTAGGTTAGTTAGGTTTAAGTAGTTCTAAGTTCTAGGGGACTGATGACCTCAGAAGATAAGTCCCTTAGTGCTCAGAGCCCTTTGAACCATTTTTTTTTTGAAACACTCAATGAAGGAAAAAGATCGCAAGACGAAATAATAATTACTGTAGAGTAATGATATTTCGGGAATACATTCGTCTAGATAATATATGTGAGTGAGTAACATTGCAAGATCACAGCTGAATGCAAGCGCGAGATAAGCCATTCCAAATATGAAATGCTGGGACATTAATAACCGATGTAACCACCAGAATGGTGAATGCAAGAATGCAAACGTGTTTTCATTGTGTTGTACAGCTCCCGGATGTCACTTCGTGGGATGGAGTTCCGTGCCTTTTGCATTTGGTCGATCAGTATTGCGACGGCTAATGCTGGTTACGATCCAGTGGACTATTGTGATCTATTCTTGCGTCAGGCCTTGCGTTATCAAGGAGAAGGAGAGGTTCGTTAGCATTTTTGTGGCGACGTTCATGGTGAAGTCATTTCTTCAGATACCTGACGATAGCTCAATACACTTCAGAGTTTATCGATGCAGCACGAGGGAGGACATCAAACAGAATGACCCCTTCAGAGTCCCAGAAGACAGTCGCCATGGCTTCACCAGTTGAGGGTGCGGCTTTGAACTACTTCTTCGAAGGTGAGGTGGTATGGTGCCACCCCATGGGTGCCGTTTCGTTTCCGGTTCCGTGTCATGAACCCGTGTTTGATCGTATGTGACGATGATTGACAAAATTTTTCGCGATCAGTCTCGAACGCGCAAGCTATTCCGTACAGATGGTCTTGCTCTCTATCGTTTTCTGTTCGGCGGCGAGGAAATCAACGGGCACACACCTCTGAGTATCCCAACTGGTCGACGAGTGTGTCAGCACTGCCATCAGAGACGTCCAGTTGTGCACCGAGGTGTTGAATTGTGATCCATCGATCACTTCGAATGAGAGTGTCCGCACGTCCTAACATTGCAGGTGTCATAGCTGTGTGCGGGCCGTCCAACATGCGGCAGATCGGACAGGTTTGCGTGACGTTGTTGCGATGATGAAAGACGCCTCGCCCAACGACTCACCGTGCTTTTGTTCACTGCCAAGTCTCCGTAGACATTCTGCGATGCTGCTCAGTGACAGCTCTCTGCGTGGAACTGATATCCGTTACAGAAACCACTTTGAAGGCGACGTATAGTTTCGCCACCTATCGGAACTTCAAGAAACTGTGGGGATTGAAGCGGGAACATTCCTCGATGTCCCACAAAAAAATTCCGCAATTTTTCAGCGGAAATTGGCCGACAAAGTGCATGTGTTGCATTAGTTAGTGAACGCCCTTTGTATGAACGTGCTGAAAGCGTCCGTTCAGAAGACTCGGTTACAGCGCACAGAGTCTTGTTCAGGCGAGCGTGTAAGCAGCGGGCGGGCGGGTGGGTGGTGCTGACAGGCTGGGATTGCCTCCAGAGGGCGGAAGTGGGCGCCAGCAGAGCAGGGCGCATCACCTGCACGCCGCCTGGCGACGGTCGCGCTCCACGGCGTAGCAGCCAGTGTGCCTACATTTCCCCACCCTGTTAACTCCTGTCTCAGCGCATCACGCTGCATCTGTTCGTGTGGAAGCGACGTACAACTCTCGGGCATACAGGCTGGCGGAAAGCCTTCCCCATATTACAAGCATCAATTACGGAAGCTGGACAGAAGGTCTTGTCGGAGACTTTTTTTCGTTATTTGTAATGCACTCATATTTTCTTTTGTTTTATTCTCGGATCATAATGCCTCCATCACTGCACATCTTTCCAGAGATTGTAAAACATACTTGATCAAAAGTATCCAGGCGCATTAGTGACATCCTGTGGCGAAAGCCTTTATGACTCCTTGAACTCTGCTGGGGCGCATTTGTGGAGATGAATATTTGGAGACTGAAGCAACGAATGAAAATATGTACCTTCTGTGATGAATGTATGCAGACTGAAGCGAAGCGACGAATAAAAATTTGCGCCCAGGCCCGGGTTCGAGCCGGGATCTCCTGCTCACTAGGCAAATGCGCTAACCACGGTGCCATCCTGGCACACTGGTTTTGCACAACTTTATGGACTCCCCTAGCACGCCTTTCTCCTGAACCCGAATTTCCATTCACGCCTCAGAGCACTTGGTGTATTTTAATATCTGTCGAGGAGTGGCAGTAAATTCTTCCCAGGGTATGAAGCGAAGCCGACGTTCTAACTCATCCCGGAGGTACTCGGTTGGGTTCAGGTCGGGATTCTAGGCAGCCATTTTATTGACCACGAACCTTTGCCTCACAGATGCTGCCGATCGTTCTCATACAAATAATCGATCGTCTGCCGCGCGGGATTAGCCGAGCGGTCTCAGGCGCTGCAGTCACGGACTGTGCGGCTGGTCCCGGCGGAGGTTCGAGTTCTCCCTTGGGCATGGGTGTGTGTATTTGTCCTTAGGATAATTTAGGTTAAGTAGTGTGTAAGCTTAGGGACTGATGACCTTAGCAGTTGTCCCATAAGATTTCACACACATTTGAACATTTAATCTATCCTCTTCTAGTAACTGTTCCTCTACTGTATGCGGTTGAGAGCCTTGTAAAATGTGCACGTATCCTTCAGCATTCTCATTTTCTTAAGTACAATGAGGGAACAACGCCCAAACCAATGAAAACAATGCCATACTATAACACCACCTCCTCTGTACATCATTGTTGGCACTATACATTCTGGAAGTTAATGTTCTCCAGACATTTGCGAAACCCACACCCTTCCATTGGACTGCAAACGGTATGGCGTGATTCGTCACTCCAAATCACTCGTTTCCCGCCCTCCACTGACCAGTGGTGTGGCTCTTAACTCCACCTCAAAAAAAAAAAAAAAAAAGTTCAAAAGGCTCTGAGCACTATGGGACTTAACATCTGTGGTCATCAGTCCCCTAGGCGGTTCCAGACTGAAGAGCGGAGAACCGCTCGGCCGCAACGGCCGGCTAGTCGTTTACTGTCTATGAAGAAGTGCTGTTAGAGCCATAGTTTTGTAAAATTTTTTTCTCGTTTCTTGTCCATTCCTATGTCTACATACACTTAAAATGTTGCCACAGTCTGGAATCCCAAATATGTGAAAGATGATACTTGTTCTAAAATCACATTAGCCGCAGTAATTTAGGGTCGGACCGGATCTTTGCTCCAGAAGTCTATCACTTTAATCTTTGTTTTAGAAATCTCAACATCACATTGTTTAGAGATGTTATTCAGATGGTTCAATTCCTTTACCAATATGATATTTGTCGATATATTCATGGTCCTGTCATATTGTCTGCATACTTCGAATAATGTACACTGTATTTGCATGGTTAGTAGAGCATCAACAGAAGGCAGCTGTGTCTCCTATTCCTGGGATGGGCGGTGGTCGAGTGCTTTCCTACCTGATGGGTTGCAGACCACTACTTTCGATACCAGAAGTGAGCGAACTGTTCGTCAGTGATCATACGCTCAGGACACTCATTCGTTACCACGAAGATGTGTTCACTGTGTAAGTCCTCTCCGTCTTGTAAGCGAAAGGAATAAATAGCATTTCACACCAGAGTTTCTTTGGGTTTCTACGACAAATGATTATCAGTGTCCACCTTCTACCCAAACTCAGTTCTATCGTTCTTTCCACCCATAAAAGTTTCACAACAGCCGTAGCATCCTTAGTTGACGTTGGATTATCGCCTCTCCAAATACAACAGTAGAAAATTCTGTGACTGTGAAATATTTAGTTTAGATTACTGCTGCTGTTTCCATTGTTTTTGTGTCTATTGCATCCTACCTTTACATTACATTTTATTGTATCTGTGACTAGAAATTTTAACCACAGTTCTCTAAAAATGTAGCATGCTATCTTGTAAGGTTACTCCTACGTTTGAAAATCGGATTACCAGTGATTATAAGTCCGTATACGCCCTGAGCTGGAAACATTGTCCTCTCATATACAAAAAAATGGTTCAAATGGTTCTGAGCACTATGGGACTTAACATCTGTGGTCATCAGTCCCCTAGAACTTAGAACTACTTAAACCTAACTAACCTAAGGACATCACACACATCCATGCCAGAGGCAGGATTCGAACCTGCGACCGTAGCATTCGCGCGGTTCCGGACTGCGCGCCTAGAACCGCTAGACCACCGCGGCCGGCCATATACAAAAGTTTAACGCAAGGATGCGACTGAAAGAGTTTATCGAAAATTACCTAAGCAGTAAACAGTTTACGAGCACAACGATTTATAATGGGCATAGTAAAAGAAAACTGATTCAACCAAGCATTAGCAGTCGTGCCATACATTTCCCAAGTATAAAAGTGTTAGAACAAGGTGGATTATAACCATCTGCAGTGAAATAGGAATGTCCATCCAATTATCTTTGCCAGATCAGTTCTCTATACTACGCGCTCTATGCTACGCGGATTGTATATACGCTGCGAGAGTAAAAGTGCTCATAATAAGTGACGGGAGTTCGAGGGATTTTTTTAATCGTCGTAATTGCCACGCCCGCTGCCCACTACCTACAGAGTTATAAAAAAAAAAAAGGATTACGGCCTGCAGTTCAAATTCTTGTTACGTTCGCTGCAACAGTTTACGCCGAGTAGACAAAGAGTTGCTCCTCGACTCTCTGCAGCGGAGAGAATGGAGAGTTAGCTTGCTGCGCCTCCGGATGACTGACAGGCCAATAAGGACTGCGTGCCCGGTGCGTCACGATTCCTGCGCGTTTCTCTTCTTACGGCGGCAGAGCCCACGTGGACAACGGACAGCAGCTCCACACTTTCAGTAGGATGCCCTGCGTGCTGGATTCAGAACTGAGTTTTGCTGTGTGCCGGCACTGGAGACTATCCGTTAAGTTTCCAGCATGCATTCGCTGATACAAAGGCCGCGTATCTTTCGATGATCCACGAAATGAGTCCAGTAACTGACGAACATCCTCTTTTATATGACAATTTCTCATGGCGAAGCTAAAAAAAAAAAAGAAAATAATATCACTTCGATGATCGATTTTACTCGAAATTTCTCTGTTCACAAATAATTATGATCTGATCTGCTTTGAACAAATAAATCATATACTAGCGAATCCTACAGTGCTGCACCGTTGCTAAATATAGTATATATATATATATATATATATATATATATATATATATATATATATATATATATATATATATATATGTTTTGGATATATGTCCTAATCTCCTTCTCTGCGTCCCTATCTCTGTCCACTTCGTCCTCCCCCCGCCCTCTTTGTCCATCTACTACTCCTCTACCCTTCTCTCTTCCTCCTCCTCCTCAAAAAAATGTTCAAATGTGTGTGAAATCTTATGGGACTTAACTGCTAAGGTCATCAGTCCCTAAGCTTACACACTACTTAACCTACATTATCCTAAGGAAACACACACCCATGCCCGAGGGAGGACTCGAACCTCTGCCGGGACCAGCCGCACAGTCCATGACTGCAGCGCCCTTAGACCGCTCGGCTAATCCCGCGCGGCCCTCCTCCTCCTCCTTCTCCTCCTCCTCCTCCCTTACCTCTCTGCCCATCTCGTCCCTCGGCCCTTCTTTGGCCATCTACTACTCCTTCCCTCCTCCCCCCCTCTCTTTTCCTTTCCCTCTTCCTCATCCTCATCCTCCTCCTTATCTACCTCTCTGTCCATCTCCTCCTTCCTGTCCATTTCCTGCCTCCCCCTCTCTCTCCATCTCCTCTCCCCCTCCCCTTCACTCTCTCTTTTTCTCTGACTTTGAGCCTTGCTTATCGTTATTTCAAACGAAACTCTAATTGGGACATAAATCGCTGAATTGGTAAACCAGTTGTGATCGTGGGTAGCCGGCCGCTGTGACCGAGCGGTTCTAGGCGTGGCTGTGTGTGATGTCCTTAATTAGGTTTAAGTAGTTCTAAGTTCTAGGGGACTGATGACCTCAGATGTTAAGTCCCATAGTGCTTGGAGCCATTTGAACAATTTTTGATCGTTGGTATACGGGGTATGAGGGAGAACTTTGGTTTCTGACTCTGTGAGGATAGTAGATTTATTGACAGTATTTCAAATAGTGTCAATCTGCGTACGGATAGGATTAGAGTTTCGGACGATTCAAATTGTGTAGTAGCACTCTTATCAAAAGACAAGACAAGACTAATGGCTATAAGTACAACATTCCTGTTTCCTTTGAGAACCGATACCGAGTGAGGAGAAAACATAACAGTTTATTGTTGTGTGTACAATTTTGTTTAAAATAATAGAGATATATAAGGAGAAAGAATGTATGAGAAACAGTTTTTCCGGTAGTTTAAATGCCCTATTATCGCAGTCAGAACTGCCGGCGAGGAAGAAAATGAAACCGCACATTTTCACAGCACACACGCCATTTTTTCTTGCAGTAGGCTTCAAGCGAAAACCTGTACATCGTTGTTTATTGGCACACATGTCGTTTTATGATCCTATGTTTCTGCTATTTTGTGTTCAAAATATTACGTTATAGGTATCAATACGTATACATTTGTTTTTCCTCCGCAGCAGATACCACTGACGGTGGGCTCTATGCCCGAATACACGTCCGGCAGTTAAATATTTTACATACAGCTCGTGTTATACAGGGAGATATCTTTCACGCACCTCGGTAGTCGCGCTGTCAGTGCCGCATACTGTTATAATCCAAGGGCCCGTGTTCGATTTCCATCCGGTTCGGAGATTTTCTCCGCTCTAGGGCTGGGTGTTGTGTTGTACTTACGTTCGAATTGACTTAATTGACATTCTAGTATTGAGATAACTGAATGGACACGTTACGAAAGCCAATAAAAAGGAAAAAAAGACTTGTTTCAAACACTTACGTTCGCTGCAGCAGTTTTAAGCCAAGTAGACAAGGAGGCTCTCCACGTCACAGCATAGTGCAGATCACACAAGGCTTGCGTTTCTGAGGACAACAGTGTGTAGACTGGATCTTCAGTATCGCAGAGACAACCCGCTGCACTGGGTGACGACAAGTGTTTGTCGTAGAGACGGCCAGCAAGGAAGCAACTGAAAACTGTCGTAAGTAAAGCATATCTTGCAATTTTTTGGAATTCCATAGCTTTTTCGAAGGTCTTAGTTAGAAAGGTTAAAAGCCGTTTGACTTGCCTCCTTCCATTTATATGCTAGATTCATCTTCCTCTTGTCACGACTGGCGATAGGCAGGACACTTTAATTTCATCATGCTATAAATCTAATGACGTTATTTAATTCTAGGGGACGTATTTTATAAAAGTGCAGTGGTTGTTGGTCGGGGCATGTAGCCGCATTCTAAGAAAGCGTGAGAGTGACAGGGAGACCACACGGCATTCAGAGGCTTTGTTCCGGCTTGCGCGTGTCAAGGAGCCATCTGACGGGAGTTCCTCCCCTGTCAATCAAGCTAAGACGGGGTTCGCTGTATCCGGCACGGTTGGCTCTGTAGGAGGTTGAGGGCGGTTGTCTGAAGTGACGGCTGCCACCTAATAATTTACGATGAGAAGTCACAAGTCTTCAAATGTCTGAGCATACGCGGTGGGAGAAGGCGGCTCGCGGAGCTCCCGTAACGATGGTTAGGTTTCTGGAAATTAAGAAGGGCAGAAACATCTCTCTGATTCGCCCAACATCTACTGCTGTCAAACAGGAATTACTAGAACAAACTGCCGAGAAAAGTGTGCTTTGATTGACCCGTGTCTGAAAACACTCTGTGGTGGGAATTTATTACAGGTGCACGCTATTGATGTAAACACTAACATTCTTCCTGGTTGGCGGCTGCGGCCGGAATTGCGCAAACAGCAGAGTCGGGAGCTGGAACACGTAAAAACACTCTCGGTTTGGATGCGGAAGGTGGACGGTCACTGGTTTTAGACATCGAGGACTCTGAGTACAGACAGTGGATGAGAGTTGACAGTGCCCGAATCCTGACGAGCGAGACCGTGGTTCTTCACATGCGACCAAGCACGACCGACTTACCGCCACAACAGATTGGTGAGAATTTGCGTTAGCACCAGCGATAGGTGGGCGTTGATGTTTGCAAAGGGAACGTACCGTTGCCACAGTACCGTTAATCCCGGCTCCATTGATAGTATCGTTTTCACTTATTATTCAGTCAACTACTGGAGTAACTAAAACATTTGGTGGGTTGCGTTCGTGTTATTGATTGAATGTGCAGACAGGATACGGTTTGCTCCTTCCAATTGCTTCATACCTCTATTACAATCACTTTTTTATAATAGCCGTGTTAGAGAGTCTTATGCTGTGTCATTGATTTTGATATAGGGTGGGACAAATAAAAATCGCCCAGAGAACAGAATTCCAGGGCACAAAGAAAGACAGCAGAGAAAAGGAAATACTGTACTAGCCTGACTATAGCAGATGCTGATAGTGACCACCATTTATCTCTTGGCACTTGTGGGCCCTGGTCAGCAAGTTGCTGAAGGCGGATCGAAGCTTGAGTGCTGGAATTGCTGCAGTCTCATACGAAGTGTTCTGCTGCAGTTCGTGGAATCTATGAGGATTGTTGCGATACACCTTAGACTTGAGGGCTCCCCACACAAAGTAATCACGTACTGACAGGTGGTCTGGATGGCCAGCTAGGACTGCGACCAGACTGACGTCTGCTAACAACTCTGTCAGGCATGAAGATTGTGTCAGTGTGTTCCAAGGTTCGAATGGCTGTATGGACAATTGCTCCATCCTGTTGCGGTTTGGTTATATGCATACATTCACGTCCTATTGTATACACTTGTCCGGGACACTTTTATTTGTATAACAAAACATCAGTTTAACTTTATTTGTATTTCATTTGAAGAAACTTGTTGTTGTTGTTGTGGTCTTCAGTCCAGAGACTGGTTTGATGCACCTCTCCCTGTTGCTCTATCCTGTGCAAGCTCCTTCATCTCTCAGTACCTACTGCAACCTACATCCTTCTGAATCTGCTTAGTGTATTCATCTCTTAGTCTCCCTATACGATTTTTACCCTGTCCTCCAACACTAAACTGGTGATCCCCTGATGCCACAGAATATGTCCTACCAAGCGATCCCTTCTTCTAGTCAAGTTGTGACACAAATTTCTCTTCTCTCCAATTCTGTTCAATACCTCCTCATTAGTTATGTGATCTACCCATCTAATTTTCAGCATTCTTCTGTAGTACCACATTTCGAAAGCTTCTATTCTCTTCTTGTCTAAACTATTTATCGTCCATGTTTCACTTCCATACATGGCTACACTCCATACAAATACTTTCAGAAACGACTTCCTGACACTTAAATCTATACTCGATGTTAACAAATTTCTCTTCTTCAGAAACGCTTTCCATGCCATTGCCAGTCTACATTTTATATCCTCTCAACTTCGACCATCATTAGCTATTTTGCTCCCCAAATAGCAAAACTCATTTACTACTTTAAGCCTCCCATTTCCTAATCTAATTCCCTTAACATCACCCGATTTAATTCGACTACATTCCATTATCCTCGTTTCGCTTTTGTTGATGTCCATCTTATATCCTCCTTTCAAGACACTGTCCATTCAGTTCAACTGTTCTTCCAAGTCCTTTGCTGTCTCTGACAGAATTACATTGTCATTTGCAAACCTCAAAGTTTTTATTTCTTCTCCATGGATTTTAATTCCTACTCCGAATTTTTCTTTTGTTTCCTTTACTGCTTGCTCAATATAAAGACTGAATAACATCGGGGATAGGCTACAACCCTGTCTCACTCCCTTCCCAACCACTACTTCTCTTTCATGCCCCTCGACTCTTACAACTGCAGTCTGGTTTCTGTACAAACTGTAAATAGGCTTTCGCTTCCTGTATTTTACTCCTGCCACTTTCAGAATTTGAAAGAGAGTATTCCAGTCAACATAGTCAAAAGCTTTCTCTAAGTCTACAAATGCTAGAAACGTAGGTTTGCATTTCCTTAATCTATTTTCTAAAATAAGTCGTAGGGTCAGTATTGCCTCACGTGTTCCAATATTTTTACGGAATCCAAACTGATCTTCCCCGAGGTCGGCTTCTACCAGTTTTTCCATTCGTCTGTAAATAATTCGCGTTAGTATTTTGCACCGTGGCTTATTAAACTGATAGTTGGTAATTTTCACATCTGTAAACACCTGCTTTCTTTGGGATTGGAAGTCTGAGGGTATTTCGCCTGTCTCATACATCTTGCACACCAAATGGTAGAGTTCTGTCAGGGCTGGCTCTCCCAAGGCTATCAGTAGAATGGAATGTTGTCTACTTCCGGCGGGGTCAGGGATTTTCTCTGCCTCGTGATGGCTGGGTGTTGTGTGCTGTCCTTAGGTTAGTTAGGTTTAAGTAGTTCTAAGTTCTAGGGGACTGATGACCATAGAAGTTAAGTCCCATAGTGCTCAGAGCTATTTTAGCCATTTGTCTACTTCCGGGGCCTTGAAGAAACTTGTAACTTCCTTCAATTCATTATTATCATTATTTGATGGGAGAATATAAATAGTCATTCAGAAGGATTTCATAGCAATTCCCCACTTTAGGATTCTATATTGGGGTCGTTTGTAAGATAGCGACTCCATTGGGGAACTATAATTAAACATCGGGAGTTAGGCATGTATGATCGAATCTCAGCAGTTCCACCATTCCGATACGATTTCTAAACCACACAACGCCAGATTTGGCAGATTTTCATGTTACCTCATTCCTTGGAAGTTAACTGAGAAATCTGGAAAGTGATACATGTAAAAATATAAACGCTTTAACCGCTAAGACCCATACACCGTGGAGACGACTCGCTGCTGTTATTGAAAACAAGACACAGGATAAACCGGTGCTCTTACTCCACGATGATTAACGTGAACATAAGGCCAGAATGACAAAAGACCGATTGCTGAACTTCGTTCGGAACCACTTTTTCACACTCCGTATTGACTAGTCTTAACACATTCTGATTATCCGGTTTCTTCCTAAAAACGTTCTGGAACAAGTGTTTCGTGATGACACTTTCCCCAGGAACTGGCTGAAAGATTTCTTCAACTTAAAACCACATTAGTTTTACAGGAAAGGCATCAGAACGCTGGCAGGTTGTTATTGGCAAAAATGATTGCATTTGAAGGTATTGTTATTGTATATTTTATAGTGACGTAATGTAATGTATTCTAATAAATCATAATAGCACTGTAAAAACGGCATGAATTAACGCTTGGCCGCGATATATTCCTAGACCCGGTGGTGGTGGATGGGTGTGGGGCACAGACAGTAACACACTGTGACCGATCCACAGAACCAAGCCCTAGGTCCTTGCCTGCATAAAGTAACTCTACAGTTAGAATAAACGTCCACGGTCGAAGCTTTACGAGACAGCGAGGACTATCTCAAGTCCAGTGTGACTGATGGTCAGTACCTTTATATAACCGTGCGAGATGACACGTAGGTTAAGACAATGTCCTCGTATTTAAATGCCCTTCCGGCCGCCACGATTTTGCTTTTTTGCTATTTTCCACTCTAGGTGACTGGGCCCTAGACGTTCTTGACCAACTGAAGTAGAGTTCAGTTTATAATGGCGTAGTCATCAATAAGACATTAAACTGTAGCTTACTTCGTTCTAGGCGCTTCAGTCTGGAACCGCGCGACCGCTACGGTCGCAGGTTCGAATCCTGCCTCGGGCATGGACGTGTGCGATGTCCTTAGGTAGGTTTAAGTAGTTCTAAGTTCTAGGGGACTGATGACCTCAGAAGTTAAGTCCCAAAGTGCTCAGAGCCATTTGAACCATTTTTTGTAGCTTACTTCCTTCTTGCTCAAAACAGATTCGAGGCCAGGCCACGACAGTGTCATTGTAACCACGTGCAGCTCAGCCACTGCGTCTCGCGTGACGCATTTCGTAACGGTAAGCTTCGTCAGTGGCGGCCGCAGCCTTCATACGGAACGATCCTGGGGCAATGTCAGTGCCTTGTGGAGCCCGCGGACCTGGCTGCCGAAAGGCGGCGGGCGGCCACGTAACAGCTGCAGGTTCCAGAGCAGAGGCAGAGGCAGGGCCGGCCTCCGCGCAGCCATTCACGGCCAGCGGGGAAAGTGGCGCCAAGTGGGTCGCAGGCGCGAGACGCCCACCGCGCTTCTGACGTCACACACACTTGCCGGCAGGCGCGCCAAATACGGCGCCGGGCGCTGGTCCAGCCCAACACGTGGCGACGCCTGTACGGTGCCGAACCAGCGTGCGTCAACACTTTCGATCAACAGCAGGGACACGGAAACTGCTTTTAAGCGAAGCGGGACGAGCGAAATATTGCTAGATATAGAATTTTTCTGATTTTTCAGTAGAAAGTCTTTACAGTGGGCGCGGTGGTAGACGAGTGTTGGTATAATACCATTGAAAACGAAACCCACCGACAAAAGTTTGAAGTGAGACCTGAGTTTGTCCTGGCGTATACAACTTTCAAATAACTTCCGGGAATTCAGCCAGGTAACACTTTCAGCGACCGCCGATATTTCGGCGGGAGAACACCCCGCCATTTTCAAGGCAAACTGCAACTGACAGGCGGCGTACACGCAAATTTAAAACCTCGTTTCTCGGACTGAAGCAGGAAAGATAACACACACACTGAACACTAGTGCCACCAAAGATGACCAAAGTCAGAGCTATCGACAGTGAGACTACGAATTCGCAGGTGAGGCAGCATTGACTCTGTCCCTCTGTCTTTTGACAAGGGAGAGAGCCGGATTCCAAACAGAGTTTAAACAGAAACCTCCATCCCTGTTAACGAGGTTGCTCGTTAATTTAATCTCAACTGCCTCCCTAATAACACTGTCCCAATAGCTGGACGTGCATGCCAATATCTCGGTGTTATTACATAACATGGAGTGACCAGTATCCAAGCAATATTCGGCAATAGCAGATCTATTTGGTTGCTGTAATCGTGTGTGCCGTTTATGCTCAGTACATCGGTCCTCCACGGTCCTGATAGTTTGACCAATATATGCCATGCCGCAGCTACAAGGAATACGATATACACCCGCCTTACGCAGTCCAAGATCATCCTTAACGGAACTCAAAACTGCTCTAATTTTAGGTGGAGGTCGGAAAACACATTTCACATCGTATTTCCGTAAAATACGACCGATCTTATTGGACGTGTTTCCTACGTAAGGCAAAAAGGCAGCAGACTTAGGTGTTGACTCAGAATTATCATCAATCACCCGATGTACAGTTGGTCGATAGCGCAACGCACGTTCAATCTGTCTATCACTATAACCATTTTGACGAAATGTAACTTCAAGATGGGACAGCTCAGCTGGCAAAGTCTCAGCGTCAGAAACGACATGTGCCCTGTGTACCAAGGTACGAAGTACCCCTTCACGCTGAGCCGGATGGTGACAACTATTAGCCTGTAAGTACAAGTCGGTGTGAGTACGTTTCCTGTAGACTGCATGTCCCAATGATCCATCATCCTTCCTCCTAACAAACACGTCAAGAAAGGGAAGGCAACCATCCTCTTCCATCTCCATCGTAAAACGAATGTTCGGGTGGATCCAGTTCAGATGTTCTAGAAAGACATTAAAATTCTCCCTACCATAAGGCCAAACAATGAAGGTATCGTCAACGTATCTAAAAAAACAGGCGGGTTTCAAAGGCGCCGACACCAATGCACGTTCCTCGAAGTCTTCCATAAACAAATTTGCGATCACAGGAGACAACGGACTACCCATCACAACTCCATCTGTCTGGTCATTAAATAAAAAGTAAGTGGATGTCAACACATGCCGAAAGAGATTAGTTAATTGAACGGGAATCTATGTCCGGAAACGTACCTTTGCCGCTCTACGAGCTTTCAGTTCAGATGTGTAACGCTTCCAAGGCAGCTGCACTAGAAATTGAAGAGACACCAGGTGAGATGAAGAGCGCGTACCAGAACATGCTTCGTAGGTACAATGTTTAGTAAACCCTCCTCGCCAGTTTTGCAAAGGCCTCGTCCTTACTGCTGTGGGGGCCGAGTTGCCACTATTGTTACGGTAGGTCGAGTTTGTGAGTTCGTGAAACGGATTCTGCTGCAGTACACCGCTAAGACAATTTCTCCCTGCCACTATTACACAGTTATGCCCCAGGGTCAAGTAACAGGATAGGAGAATGAAGGTACAACAACACTCCAACGAATTAGTAACAAAGTCACACAAATGAGTTAAAAGGTTGACTTATCTTTATGACTAGTTGAACGATTAAGTCTGCAACACTGCATGTGACGTAACACAAAAAAGGCCCTCAATGGCTAAGTGCAACTAATCGTAGGTCTACTTCACGGTTCATAGCAAATGCCATTTAGAACAATTGTCTGTTCGTTTTTAAGAGTTCACTAAACGACGTTCCCTGTCTACGTCAGTCCTGGACGATGATCTATAACCAAGTGGGCGAGAGCTGCTCTTCTATCTTCCGAGTAGGCTTTTGTCCGTTGTCGTCCGGTCATTGGCGCGCTGTATTCGGCCGGCAATTGGCCGAGGTGAAGTCGATATCTTCATCCTCAGCGACGCCCGTGGCTCTGGGGGAACTCGCGTAAGTGGCGAGTCTCTATGGCACTAGAACCAGCTCGCATCTTTGCGGCTGTGGTGCTTTTGCCCTGGCTGTGTGTTGATCGGACGACACAGCACAATGTATGTAACAACGTTGGTGGTCACCTCATCGAGCCGCTGTAGCTGCTGTTTTGTACGTACAGCATGCTGGATCCTTTATTGTTATGGAATAATGTAAACACTCAATTTTTAAGTGTCAATACAAAAAGATGTGCTTAAGTGATTAATGGGTATTTCGTTATTTTTTCTTTCGAATTGTTACCAAATAACTGTATTGCCTCATGCTTAATTCAGTTCCTCAAGCAGAAGTGGATGAATTACACACCTGAATTGAAACCGTCGTGTCCGCAGCTCGTGATCTAGTTACGAGCGTTTCTGCCTCTGGAACAAGGAGTCCTGGGTTCGATTCCCGGCCGGGTTGTGGATTTTTCTTTGCCTGGGGACTGGGTGTTTGTGATGTCCTCATCATTTCGTAATCATTATCATCATCGTCATACCTGACAGCGGCTAGATTGGATTGGGTAAACAAATTGGACTGTATAAAAACTGGGACTTTGTACGGGCGCTGATGACTGCGCAGTTGAGGGCCCGACAAACCAAACAACTCCACGAGTCCGTCGTAGAACGTAAACGGTTTGATTCCGGGCGTGAGTCCCTATTCAAAATATTATGCACTCACTTCCGTCTACAAGTCCTAGAACTTTCTAATGGGAATTTCCGAATATCATTTATAAAGATGATTGATATGTGCATCTACGTCTATACTCCGCAAGCCACTTCACAGTGGGCGACGGAGGGTACTGACGTACCACTGTCACGTGCCCCTCTTGCCTGTTCCAGTCGCGAAGCCGGCCGCTGTGACCGAGCGGTTCTAGGCGCTTCAGTCCGGAACCACGACGGTCGCAGGTTCGAATCCTGCCTCGGGCATGGATGTGTGTGATGTCCTTAGGTTAGTTAGGTTTAAGTAGTTCTCAGTTCTAGGGGACTGATGACCTCAGAAGTAAAGTCCCACAGTGCTTAGAGCCATTTGAACCAGTCGCAAATGGTTCGCGGAAAGGAGGGTTGTTGCTAAGCTTCCGTGCAAGAACGAATCTCTCTGATGTTCCCTTTATGACCTTTTCGTGATATATACGTGGGAGTAGCCAATATATTAGTTCGTTCTTCTAGTAACGTACGCTCTCCCCACTGTGAGGCTGAGTGGCTCTCTTGCAGCGTCTGCACTTGGAGTTGGCTGATCGTCTCTGTGACGCTTACGCGCTTACTGAATATACCTGTATCAAAGCCCTTGCTCTTCTTTGAATCTTCTCTGTTTCCTCTGTCAATCCTATCTGGTAAGCAGCCCAGCCTGACCAGCAATATTCAAGCATTGGTCGGTCGAAGTTTTAGCAAGCTACCTCCTTTGTGGGTGGTCTACACTTCTGAAGGTTCAAATGGTTCAAATAGCTCTGAGCACTATGGGACTTAACATCTGAGGTCATCAGTCACCTAGAACTTAGAACTACTTAAACCTAACTAACTGAAGGACATCACACACATCCATGCCCGAGGCAGGATTCGAACCTGCGTGTACGGCTGGTCCCGGTGGAGGTTCGAATCCTTCCTCGGGCATGGGCGTGTGTGTTTGTCCTTAGGATAATTTAAGTTAAGCTGTAAGTAGGCTGTTTAGGTTTTGGTAACGCCACGTAGCGCTCTATATGAAAATCACTGACTGTGCTGTGTGAAGTTTGTGGCTGGTTTGCAGTGTTGGAACATTTGCTACTGTAGTGTTGGGCGGTTGGATGTGAACAGCGCGTAGGGTTGCGCAGTTGGAGGTGAGCCGCCAGCAGTGGTGGATGTGGGGAGAGAGATGGCAGAATTTTAAGAGCGGACGATCTGGACGTGTGTCCGCCAGAAAGAGTAAATTTGTAATATTGGACATCATGAACTTATATATATATATATATATATATATATATATATATAATGTTCAAAAGGCATTATATATATATGAATATAACAGAGGGAAACATTCCACGTGGAAAAAATATATCTAAAAAGAAAGATGATGAGACTTACCAAACAAAAGCGCTGGCAGGTCGATAGACACACAAACAAACACAAATATACACACAAAATTCAAGCTTTCGCAACAAACTGTTGCCTCATCAGGAAAGAGGGAAGGAGAGGGAAAGACGAAAGGATGTGGGTTTTAAGGGAGAGGGTAAGGAGTCATTCCAATCCCGGGAGCGGAAAGACTTACCTTAGGGGGAAAAAAGGACAGGTATACACTCGCACACACACACATATCCATCCACACATACAGACTGTGGATGGATATGTGTGTGTGTGCGAGTGTATACCTGTCCTTTTTTCCCCCTAAGGTAAGTCTTTCCGCTCCCGGGATTGGAATGACTCCTTACCCTCTCCCTTAAAACCCACATCCTTTCGTCTTTCCCTCTCCTTCCCTCTTTCCTGATGAGGCAACAGTTTGTTGCGAAAGCTTGAATTTTGTGTGTATATTTGTGTTTGTTTGTGTGTCTATCGACCTGCCAGCGCTTTTGTTTGGTAAGTCTCATCATCTTTCTTTATATATATATATATATATATATATATATATATATATATATATATATATAATGCCTTTTGAACATTATTAAGGTAAATACATTGTTTGCTCTCTATCAAAATCTTTCATTTGCTAACTATGCCTATCAGTAGTTAGTGCCTTCAATAGTTCGAATCTTTTATTTAGCTGGCAGTAGTGGCGCTCGCTGTATTGCAGTAGTTCGAGTAACGAAGATTTTTGTGAGGTAAGTGATTCTTGAAAGGTATAGGTTATTGTTAGTCAGGGCCATTCTTTTCTAGGGATTTTTGAAAGTCAGATTGCGTTGCACTAAAAATATTGTGTGTCAGTTTATTGACGATCAGAATAAATAAAGAGAGAAATGTCTGAGTACGTTCAGTTTTGCTCAGCTGTTTGAAAATCAAATAACGTAGTGGTTTATTAGCACAGTAACTCATAATTTATTTCAATGGGGATGTTTCATAGTAGTGTGTAAGCTTAGGGACTGATGGCCTTAGCAGTTAAGTCCCATAAGATTTCACACACATTTGAACATTTTTTTCGAACCTGCGACCGTAGCGATCGCGCGCTTCAGACTGAAGCGCCTAGAACCGCTCGGCCACTCCGGCCGGCCATGACGGTTCTTCCAATGAATGTTTGGCATTTGCGTTACCTGCGATTAGTTTTATGTGGCCGTTTCAAATTAAGCTGCTCCGTACGCGTCACTTCCCCAACCACATGTGTTTTTCTGAAAATATCTTCAAATGATGAAAAGACCTGTAATATGCAATCACCACAACGTGCATCACAAAATATTAAGTAATGCAATGATAACCAGACGAAACACGCAACATTTGATGTGGGTTTGCCGCTCTGTGGGAACAGTTCAGCACAGTGTAATTGTGACGTTCTTCCATTGCATTCAGTGATCCCCAGGTACATATCGACCAACTCCTCATCGGTAACCTATCCACAACGCTGCGTTTCGCTATTATCATACAATCAATATTATTGGAAAAACATCCGCAACAGAAACGAACAAACATACTGAATGCAATCTTGAGGAAAAATGGTAGAATAGGCAGTACTGTTGTCAAATGCAAGTGTCGTTTGTTTCGAATATAAATTTACAGCGCGTACCATCGACATTTGCACCACTGAGCAGGTATTTTCAGTGTGATACAAATGAAGAGTTGTAATAGAAAACATTGTAAGTGCCATTTTTATTTTATTTGTATATTATTTGTTTCAGTGCAGATGTGTACTCGGTACTATGTTGCATGTCACTAATCAAATCACGAAAAAATGTTTCAAACATTAGTTAGTATTATAGATGGCGCATGATGTTTGTGCCAAGCTGTGTTTCCCTTAAGAGTTCGAAGTGCCATTCCAGTACATACAACCGACATCGGATTTTAAAGATGCTCTGCTTAAACAGTGTTGTCACTGCAGACGTGTCAGATATCGAAAATGATCAAAGCGACTTGTACTCATTCATCTTAAATATACGTTCTTACTCCGAAACGGAGGAACTGAAAATGTCTTTGTATCCACAAGAGGAAAGACCATGACATATATATGCTACGCCCTATTCATCTGAAATACCAATCAAATTTATCAATTCCAAAACAGAAAGATCTGTTGACTATGTTGCCACTTCTTGCTTGGTTGAGTGCTTACGAAGATCAAACAGCTAAGATCATCAGTCACCTATTCACGCACCGGACAGAAGTAGTGTACCTAATGTGTCTGCCTACAGAGTAATTCTGCGGTAAGTGGAGAAAGTGTTGTAAATGTTTGCGTAGCGTGTATCTTAAGCGGAAGATGGGGAGCAGCCCGGTATTCACCTAGTGGTATGTGGGATACCGCCTAAAAACCACATCTGGGCTAACCAGCAGACCGACCCTTCGTCATTAACCCGCAGGGCGGATTCGATCCGGAAGCGGACTGAGAGATTTATTTCATGAATGAAGTATCCTCTCGTAAAGAAAAAAGAGAAGTGGTTTCTGTCACCTTAGTTTTACTAGATAAATATTTATGCTGTATTTCTGTATCTGTATCATCACAAATAAACATAGTGCTTCTGTATTAATACCACTTGAAACAAAATCTTTCTTACTGGCCCTTAGAACCAGTCGCTTGGTATCACACAAATATAAATTATTTGTATTCTGATGTGTCTCATTTTCTGCAGCATAATTGTGTGTTATCAGAATACCTTCTCAAGTTTTTGCATATAAATACGTGATGTAATAAAAAGAGGTACATGGTTTTTTGTTTCTCCTGACAGTTGTGAGATTTGGCGCTTATAAAGTTTGACATTTCCGCTCCTCCTTATTGCTTTTCTATGACTACGTGAAAATAACTTTATGTAAATTTTCACTTGAAAGTCATTAATTAGCTTCACGACCGGAAGAAGTCAAAGAAGTTTTAACACATGATAAGTAAGTATTTTGCATTAGCTTATTTGTAATCTCTTATTGAGAACAGGTACAGGGTGGCGCACCAAATATGTTACCAATTGTTTCTTTCACAATTTACGGGCACATTAGATATCCCGCTGGGATCTCTACAGTAGTATCAGCAGAGCTTGGAAAAACAAATGAGTTACGAAATGATGTGTAATTCACGATACTGCCGCTACGAGACTAGTAAGCAGCAATGGCTGACAATGGAAGACTGACGACACAGCAACGATCGGTAACTGTGTTGCTTTTTCATGAAACGAAAAGCCTTGTTGTGACAGAGGCGTTTTCGACAACAGTTTAGCACACGATAGGTCCCTTGCAAGAAGACCATCCACAGGTTGTACGATAAATTTGTACAGGAAGGAACAGTATTGGAAGCGAAGCGACCTCGGCCTAAGCCTGTTTGTTCGCCGGAGAATATTGAAGCGGTACGAGTTGTTGTACAGAAAAGTCCCGGGAAATCGTGTAGAAAGACAGCAGTGCAACTGGGAATATCTAGATGCCCCGTTCAACGCATTCTTAAAAGTGACCTCCATATGTACCCATACAAGATGACCTGTGCACAGAAGCTCACTGAAGAACACAAGCAGCAGAGACTACTGTTTGCTCAGTGGGCGGAGGATTGGGAAGAAACTCTCAACAACATTTGGTTTTCAGACGAGTCGCATTTTCATTTAGACGGTGTGGTTAACAAACAAAATGTACGCTTTCGGGCCACTGAAAACCCACCAGTTCTTCATGAACGAGAACATTATGCTCCGAGGATTACAGCGTGGGCAGCAATTTCCAGTCACGGACTTATTGGACCCTTTTTCTTTGAAGAAACTGTGAACAGCGAGCGTTATTTGAGCATGCTTCGCAATAGATTCATTCCACAGCTTCTTGCTACTGCCTTGCCCTTCAACACGCAGTGGTTCATGCAAGATGGAGCAAGGCGACATACTGCAAACACTGTGAGTTTTTACACGAGCATTTCGACATGCGGATCATTTCACTCAGGGTTCCAGGTCGCCTCAATGACGGACAAAATTGGCACCCCAATAGTCCAGACGTCAATCCATGTGACTTTATTCTTTGGGGGTACCTAAAGGAAAAAAAATTCCCGAAACGTCCAGGTGGTTTAATGGAGCTCAGAAGACTTATTCTTCAGGCTTGCAGTGAAATTACGGAAGACATGTGGCGTAGGGTAATCACTAACTTCAGTTTTCGTTTGAAGGAAGCTAGGAAACGAAATGGTGGACATAATGAGCATGTGCTGAGTTAGAACAAATCTCCATGGACGGCCCTTCATTGTAGTATATGTTCTTTTCAGATTGTATTGAGAATAAAGTTTATATTCAAAAACAAAATGGTAACACATTTCGTGCGCCACCCTGTATACCTCGGGATGACGCCACTAGGCTCGAAAACGACCATGCTGAAAATAAAATTTAATTGCAGTCGGAGACGAATTCATTCTTAACCTAAATTTATCGTACAACCGATTTCCTGCGGTTTCGTCAACGATGGAAAGTTTAAAGATTTTAGAACATCGAGAGCGTAGTAGTAACCTAGAGATAAAAAGATTAGGACAAGATAGGAACCGATGGACAGCATAAAACAAACTCAGACTTCAAAATCAGTGTGACGATGTACGCCAGTTGAGATGTGTTAGCTAATGAGATCGAGGGCTGGCACATGGCCAATGGAATCTGTATGTAGCGGAATGTCATTGTCGCTTACTATCCCTTGCAGCTTAAATAGCAGTATTCACAACCACTGCCTAATGAACAGAGCGGCACCTAGCACTGTCGTCAGGGTCCATTGGTGGTCACATGACACTCTTGCTCAGTCTCGACTTGTTCTGAGTCACGTCAGCGGGCCGCAGTGGCCGAGCGGTTCTAGGCCCTTCAATCTGGAACCGCACGACCACTGCGGTCGCAGGTTTGAATCCTGCCTCGGGCATGGACGTGTGTGATGTCCTTAGGTTAGTTAGGTTTAAGTAGTTCTAAGTTCTAGGGGAATGATGACCTCAGATGTTAAGTCCCATAGTGCTCAGAGCCATTTGAACAATTTTCTGAGTCACGTCAACCTCTCTTCTGATTTGTTTTTGCGATTGGTATGCCGCAGTAAAGGAAACAAAAGAAAAATTCGGAGTAGGTATTAAAATTAATGGAGAAGAAGTAAAAACTTTGAGGTTCGCCGATGACATTGTAATTCTGTCAGAGACAGCAAAGGACTTGGAAGAGCAGTTGAACGGAATGGACAGTGTCTTGAAAGGAGGATATAAGATGAACATCAACAAAAGCAAAACGAGGATAATGGAATGTAGTCAAATTAAATCGGGTGATGCTGAGGGGATTAGATTAGGAAATGAGACACTTAAAGTAGTAAAGGAGTTTTGCTATTTAGGGAGTAAAATAACTGATGATGGTCGAAGTAGAGAGGATATAAAATGTAGACTGGCAATGGCAAGGAAAGCGTTTCTGAAGAAGAGAAATTTGTTAACATCGAGTATAGATTTAAGTGTCAGGAAGTCGTTTCTGAAAGTATTTGTATGGAGTGTAGCCATGTATGGAAGTGAAACATGGACGATAACCAGTTTGGACAAGAATAGAATAGACGCTTTCGAAATGTGGTGCTACAGAAGAATGCTGAAGATAAGGTGGGTAGATCACGTAACTAATGAGGAGGTATTGAATAGGATTGGGGAGAAGAGAAGTTTGTGGCACAACTTGACTAGAAGAAGGGATCGGTTGGTAGGACATGTTTTGAGGCATCAAGGGATCACAAATTTAGCATTGGAGGGCAGCGTGGAGGGTAAAAATCGTAGAGGGAGACCAAGAGATCAATACACTAAGCAGATTCAGAAGGATGTAGGTTGCAGTAGGTACTGGGAGATGAAGAAGCTTGCACAGGATAGAGTAGCATGGAGAGCTGCATCAAACCAGTCTCAGGACTGAAGACCACAACAACAACAACATGCCGCAGTGTGGTGTACGTATAATGTCACGACGATTACTTTTGTTAGAGAATTTTTTTAATATCTTTGCTTAATTACTCTATTTGCCATCTTCATGGTGTTCCAATTGAAATGGAAGACATGCAGTATAAAGACAATGGCTGTCGTCTGGCAATACACTGGAATCGCTCGCGCGGCGGCGCCGCTGCCAGCGGTCCTGAGAGCTTATAAGGTCGGCGACTGAGCCGGCGTCTCGCGGTCCGTGGGTTGGGCGACCGTGTGGGTGAACCAGATTACAGCCGCGGACGATGCTAAGCTACGCCCAGTATTCGAGCCGCCGCGTTGCAGCACGCTCGCGGACGGTTGCATCGGGGACTCGTGCGACGCTACGGACAAGGCCCTTCATTTCCGATTTCCATTCACCAGTACCATGCACAACGAGGTGTTTCTCGCCAACTCTCCCCTTTGGAAGCTCCGTTATCAGAGGAGCATTAGTAAATATACACTACTGGCCATTAAAATTGTTACACCACGCAGATGACGTGCTACAGACGCGAATTTAACCGACAGGAAGAAGATGCTGTGATATGCAAATGATTAGTTTTCAGAGCATTCACACAAGACTGACGCCGGTTACGACACCTACAACGTGTTGACATGAGGAACGTTTCCAACCGATTTCTCATACACAAACAGCAGTTGACCGGCGTTGCCTGGTAAAACGTTGTTGTGATGCCTCGTGTAAGGAGGAGAAATGCGTAACATCACGTTTCCGACTTTGATAAAGGTCGGATTGTAGCCATCGCGATTACGGTTTATCGTATCGCGACATTGCTGCTCGCGTTGGTCGAGATCCAGTGACTGTTAGCAGAATATGGAATCGGTGGGTTCAGGAGGGTATTACGGAACGCCGTGCTGGATCGCAACGGCCTCGTATCACTAGCAGTCGAGATGACCGGCATCTTATCCGCATGGCTGTAACGGATCGTGCAGCCACGTCTCGATCCCTGAGTCAACAGATGGGGACGTTTGCAAGACAACAACCATCTGCACGAACAGTTCGACGACGTTTGCAGCAGCATGGACTATCAGCTCGGAGACCGTGGCTGCGGTTACCCTTGACGCTGCATCACAGACAGGAGCGCTTACGATGGTGTACTCAACGACGAACCTGAGTGCACGAATGGCAAAACGTAATTTTTTCGGATGAATCCAGGTTCTGTTTACAGCATCATGATGGTCGCATCCGTGTTTGGTGACATCGCGGTGAACGCACATTGGAAGTTGTTCTGGGTACTGATTTCTTAGGATCCATGCACCCAAATTGCTTGAAAATGTAATCACATGTCAGTTGTAGTATAATATATTTGTCCAATGAATACCCGTTTATCATCTGCTTTTCTTCTTGGTTTAGCAATTTTAATGGCCAGTAGTGTATGATGAGCAAAATAACTCCTCTTCAGCGAAGCTCCCTACTACAACAGAGCCAAGGTAACATCCAATAAGATATTTTATGCCGTATCGTAACCCACGGGTGGGTACTATAGTGTTGTACACATGAATATTGTGCGGTACGTCATCGATAGCAATTCATTGTAGATTTTTGTCTTTTTCTGCAGCCTACTTGTAAGCCGCTGTCAAAATGTCCGGTGGGCCACGCAGCGCCCTGGGAGGTGTGTGTATGCTTTGAGGCGGCCGCCGGTTGTCACGACACAAAGTGGGCGTTCCACGCCAGCTGTTTGGCGGTGTGCCAGGACTGCCAGCCAGCCAGACAGGCGGGAGGGTCCCTGTGCTCACACTGACGGAACGCCGCTGCTCGTCTCCGGTGACAGAAGGAGAACAGTGTTAGCGTCACAGCTTTTACAGTTCGTACAGGACGCGATATATGCCGTAGTTTTTCTGTCTCTTCGTCATTAAAATGCTGTAGCTATAGCTTTACTTGTAAAACAAGCTATAGTAAAATTTCAGTTACATTTCTGAAACTTGAGTAAGTTTGAGAATTCCTTCCCAGTGTGAGAGTACCACAAGAACATGAAAACTTAAAACTTTTATAATGATGACAATATGTTGTACGGCATTAGCCCACTGATACTGGACGAGTACCAAACGAAAATAAAAAATGAAGTCCCTCCATTTCACCTAACAAACAAATTTTAGAGAATATTACGGTCCTATATCACTCCTTCGGGTGCTCAAAGACTAGTAAAATCCAGATTGAAACGTCGATACAAAATGAGAAAGAACTAATGAATTCGCAGTGGTAGCACCGGTTCCTGTGTGTTAGTTAACCGCTGTCGGACTTGGCTAGTACTAGGATGTGTGGCCGTCAGTGTCTGCCGAACGGTGTTCTCAAGCGGGATGCACTCAGCCGTTGTGAGGCTATAGGAGGAGCTACTTGACTGAAAAGTAGCGGCTCCTGTCACGAAAACTGACAACGCATCCATAGTGACACCTTCAGCTAGGGTTGACATGACGGTCGGTCGGACTGTTGGGCCTTCCGAGGCCTCTTCGTACGGAATTAGCTTCATTTAAAACAGGAAAATGAATCCTATAAAATTTAGCAACAAGGTTAGCTCCTTAGGAAATAAATATCGTACAGACATAAATAAAAATTATTTAACAAAAATATTTATGCAAACAAAACATAGAGCAGAAGGAAAAAATTATAGAAAACCCAAATGGAATAAGGCAATGATGGAACAGAAGGGGTCCGTTTCAAAAAAGTGGTTCAAATTGCTCTGAGCACTATGGGACTTAACTTCTGACGTCTTCAGTCCCCTAGAACTTAGGACTACTTAAACCTAACTAAGGACATCACACACACCCATGCCCGAGGCAGCATTCGAACCTGCGACCGTAGCGGTCGCGCGGTTCCAGACTGTAGCGCCTAGAACAGCTCAGCCACGCCGGCCGGCTGTCCGTTTCAAGAAAATTATAGTACATGAATTTAAACTGAAATATTCGGAAATATTTGCGAGAGGGTGTGAGGTGGTGCGAAAAGGTCGTAAGAGAAACAGCTGAGAACAAGTAGGAGTATGAAGAAGACAACTAAGAAATTTACGTTGGTTAGATGCCACATTTTTATCAGTTAAGATGGTAGACTGCACGCTGACTAAGAAAAGGATGTGAAAGCGTTTTTAAATGCTTGTCAATTTCTACGTATGAAACACAGATAATTAATAAAACAAACAAAAACGTCGTAGGAATAATGACAGGCGCCATGAATAAAGTCGTTCAAAGTATGAAAATGGGGGAGGTGCTTGGGGATAATAGACATACTTACATTGAGAGGTATAAAACGGACCTACAGAAACCTTCAAAACTGATAAAATGCTGAAATTATTTGAAGCAGATAGCCCATAAAGTAATTGTTGACCTACAAGCCACATCTCCGTAAATATAACCAAATTCTTTAAAACTGTAACCATCCGTACACAAAATACGTTGGATTTTAATGAAGAAAATGAACACTGGTTTTCTAAGTGAATATAGCACAAGTGTTCATTTGCAAGTCTTGAATGAAAATACTGCACCGATCTTTAAGTATAAGTTACCAATTAGTCTGGGATTGATAGTTTCTGAAAAGGGCAGGCCGCGCGACTGCTACGGTCGCAGGTTCGAAACCTGCCTCGGGCATGGATGTGTGTAATGTCGTTAGGTTTAAGTAGTTCTAGGTTCTAGGGGACTGATGACCTCAGAAGTTAAGTCCCATAGTGCTCAGAGCCATTTGAACCATTTTTTCTGAAAAGACTTTAGACAAAAACTGTGCTGCCATCCCTTCAGAAAAAAATCTAATTTAGTATGATGAACGGTTTATGTAATTACCATACTTCCCATTCGATCGCACTAAGAGAGCGAGGAATTCCGAATTAAAGAAGGAGTCGGGTAAAGAGATTCCAAACTGTCAACATTTTTCTCAGCAAGCCTAGAGGAAATATTCAAATCCATAAGCTAGGAAAAGGACAAGGCTATACTTACGTTAATGGAACATTTCTGAACCTTCTTTGTTTTACTGATGACCATGATGTCTTCCTCTAATGCAAATAAATTTCAGGGAATAAAAGAGTTTAATACAGCTTTGATGGTTGACCTGAAAATCATTTATTGTAAGATAATGCAGAACTAACAGATTGAAAATAAAATCAAATTAACGATTGTGTCGTAGAAGCTGTTGAGGATTTTGCTTTTATGTAGACAGTAGAATGAACGTTCTCGGTAACCTTTCTTCTACGTGTAATGCTGTGGAGTTTCCAGTCTTTGTCTTCCAAGATAACCACAGCAGTGTTCGCTCACAGGGCCACACGCATATGCTCGTAGTTCGACAAACACTCGGGCACACTATCGGTTGTGGGTAGACCCTGTAAGTCATCCGATGTTAGTCCCGTAGAAAATGTCAGGGGCATTTGGAATAGTTGAAACGAGACGAATAACACATCCGCAGTCTGGTGGCTCTACAGCATGTAATCAGGAATAAGAGGGCTGACTAATTAAACGACGTGCTAAGACACGCAGCTCGTGGTTCGGCCTTGGCACGCACTGTGTCCGCTCTGGAGAACGGGCGCTGTCCGCATGCTGCAGGCAGGCTTCCCAGAAGCGCCGCAGCCGCAGCTCGGCAAATGTTTAGCCAGTGACACACTTTTTCCCGCACACTCCTGCGTCCGTCCCAGATATACCACTGCCGGGAGAGGCGTGGCCTCTCGCCGTTTCTCAGGAACTGTGCACGCACAGGGGTAAGTCCGCTGCAGCGGTCTTTGTCACGGCATCTCTGAAACCGCACAAAGGTACCCACAGAAAGGGGAACAATGCTTACAAAGGAAGGCCTTTGAAGACATGCTGTTTGCCATAATTGTTTCTCATATACTGCAAACAGTAACATAGGACATGAAACAATCTAAGGAAACGGTTAGTCGCAACTTCTTTTGTTACTGTCGCCGCTTCATGGGTTTCATTTACTTCTTCTCCTCACAATTCTTCATCGTTTCTCTTCTTCTCTGCCGCTCTTCTTCTGATATCTTCAGTATCCCCTTACGTGTTACCACTGGCGACTATCCTTTTCCTGTCCTTTCTTGTCGTTTATCTCTGGTATACAGGTTGGTGTGTACTTGCTTCTCCAGTTTTCATTCCCTTCCATCTTATTCCTTAATTCCTGACGATTTTTTCCTGCGTTCAAAAACTCACTTGGCTCCCGTATGTCCTCTTGTCCTTTTAGCCGTTTCGTCTGGCCAGTCAGACCGTATACATCTTTATTACACGTCCCATAAACACTGACTGTTTCAGATTTCTCCTGATATTGTCCCTGTGCTCCTGTGCTGTTCTTGTTCGTATCCATCTCCCACCATGTCGTTAGGGCCCAGATTTTTCTTAGTACCTTTCTCTCTTCTTTCTCTACTTGTTTTGCAGCATGTCTCATCACTTGCGATATACAAGGGGTACCCTACATTCTCCCCCCCCCCCCCCCCGCAAAAAAAAGAAAGAAAGAAAGAAAGAAAAAATCCAGAATAACATATTGCCGTGGAAGGAGCTTTTGTATTACGTATTTCTACCACCATGTATTATAGCGCAAGTCATTGCCAGTTCAGAGCCGCCCGTGTTGACTTGGCTTGTTCCGTTCATCTGCAGTGATCGTTTTTGCTAGTGCTGTATTGTTCTCGTTTCGTTTTGTATGATGGCAAGCTTAAGTGAACAATGTGCAGCTGTGAAATTTTGTTTTCTACTCGATAAAAATGATACTGAATTTTTTTTACTGTTGAAAAAAGCTTACCAAGATGATGCTGTGGGGAAAAAAATCAAGTGTACGAGTGGTTTGCTAGATATAATATTGGCAACCTGTCGATTAATGACAAACCTCATTCTGGACGTCCATAAACTGCCCGAATCGACGAAAATATTGAAAAAATTCGAGAGCTTATGATCATCGACCGTTGACAGACAATTAATCAACTGTCAGAGGTTAGTGGGTTATCTTGGAGCTCGGTTTAGCGAATTTTAACGGAAGATTGGGGAATGAAAAGGGTTGGTACCAAGTTTGTTCCGTTGTTTGTGAAGCAGCAGCGGTTCTTGTGTACGCAGCTTGAGTCAAGTACGGCCCTGACCTCTGCTGCTGCCACGTCGCGTGTGAACTGTGTGTGCCACGTTATACGTGGAGGCTCGATCCTGCGGTCACGCCAGTGTAACGTGAGCCGCGGAACACATCCAGGACGACGAACCAAGATACCTTACCGGGCCCCGCCATACAGGCCTTCCTGTCATACGCCACGGTGCGTTTGCTTTGCTCAGCCGGGAGCAAGAAAATCGAAGAGAATGTAGTGCTCTACACATTTTACAGCTAGTGCTGCATGTCTACAGTCTGTCTTATTTGGTGCAGCTGTCGACAATAACCAATTGTGTGCAGATCTATTGACCTTTACATAACTACTGAAGCCTATATCCACTCGAAGCTGTTTAGTTAGTCAAGCCATAATCTCCGTCGACAATATTTACTCCATAACCATAAACATCATTACTTAATGCTTCAGAATGTGTCCTGTTGACCAGTTCCTTCTTTTAGTCAAATTATGTTATGAATTTCTTTTGTTCCCGATTCGAGTCGGTACTTCTTAGTTAGTTATCGGCTCTATCTGTCTAATGTTGATCATTATTCTGTAGCACCTGATTCTCTCCTTGTCTGTACTGTTTATGACCCAAGTTTCATTTACATTCAAGGCTACACTTCAGACAAATTTCTCCAGGATTTTTTTCTGTGGGGGGAGCTGTACAAAACCTGCATTGTGTAATACACAAATTTTTACTAAAGTCGACAGATATCGGTCATGAATTTGACCATCTTCGGGGCCCCCGCACCAAAGGAGATGAAAGTAAATAACGAATGTATACAATTATTTCAGGAAACGCTGGATGAAGCATTATTCTTCATGTGTACAAACGTTACATACGAAGCGTCACATATTATTGGAAGGTAATTCTTACAAAATTACGCAGTTGAAACACCCAATGAAACTCTTAAAATGTTACATTCTGCCTATGTGTAATAGTCATATCTTGTAAATAGCTAATACTTTTGTGCCTACACTATTCTCTCGCTTTGAAGTAAGTTGCCAAAAGAACTTACTATAGAGGCTCTACAGCATAGCACATTCCAAAGGTATTTGTCGATGTATTCAGCCCACCGACATGTCAAAGACGTCATAGCGCTCAGTAAGTCGATTAGTTCATTGCATCAATCAGGCTTTGCATTAATTTATTTGTTCATTATTTAGCATTAATTATGCAATTACATCATTGTAGTACCATCAATAAAACGTCTAGACTGTACAAGTGTTAATGAATACCACACTAAAAGTAGTACAAATTTAGTGAAAACAATTAAAAAACAGTGTATAGAAGTACACGGCTTCCTACCAAACGCACTTTGAGTTTATTCTCAAATAACGATGTTTTCAATTAAATTGAACAATAATCTGCAACAGAGAAAGCTGTTATAGCTCATGGTCTTTGTCAGTATAGTCAGTGCTTGATTTTTTAAAAGGTTCCGCTACTATGGTGTGACCTTCCGGGGGATGTTTTTGAAATGTAGGCATCTTAATGTTACTTTAACACTTTTCTTCGACAGAGGTACCGGTACGACGTACCGTCGCGTACAGTCACAAATCAGGCACTGATCATACTTTCACATCCCGAACATTATGATGGTGTACTGAAGTCAATGTCATGCAGTTACAGAAAAACAAAAGCATTAAAATATAAAAACACAACGTGTAAGTATCTACATTACTAGAGAATTGTAATAAAGTGAGTGCAACTGTAATGTACTGAAGCCAATATCACACAATTACTGGCTAACAAATGAGTCGAAATATTTAATAACACTGTAAGCCTATGTCCGAAGCGAAATAACGTCAAACCACTTGTCATCTCTTTTTTTAAACAGTTTAAAATAGAGATTATCTATGCACCCCTAGACAGTCACAAGATAAGAAATGTATCGAAGTATTTAATCATACTGTGTAACTCCAGTTCTAGAGAGTTAAAGTGACTGAACGTATATTTTACTGAATGAAACGCCATATCATTACAGGTTAACAAATGCATCAAAATAATTCAGCCCACTGTTGCCAAAAAACATTAATGTATTTATCAACTCACTTTATCAAAACTTTCTTTTTTAAGAACAGTTTAAAACAAAGAGACTGTAGATGGACTTCCGCGCTACTGCAATATAATACATGCACCGAAGTATTTTTATCACACTGGGTAGCTACATTCATATAGATTTAAAGTAAAATGAGTGCACATATACGACAATTACACTTACATCAGTGCATCAGAGAACTTAATAACACACGCATTGATATCTGAACTGCTCCTATCGAATAGTTTAAAATAAAAATATTGCTACACACACACACACACACACACACACACACACACACACACACACACACACACACACACACCTTCCTATGGATACACTTAACATTACATAATGTAAAATAGCTGAAATTAAAAAGAACCCTTAAAGTTTAGTTCTAATGTCGGAGCATACAGTTGCGCCACATCATGAATTAAACTATCAGACTGTACCACTTACCATTTTATTTATTTTTTTCCTTTTCAGTCATCAGTTTTCTGACTAATTTGATGTGGTCCGCCACTAATTCCCCTCCTGTGCCAACCTTTTCATGTCAGAGAGTAGCACTTTGCACCTACGTCCTCAAATACTTGCTGGATGTATTCCAATCTGTCTTCCTCTACGCCGGCCTGTGTGGCCGTGCGGTTCTAGGGCTCCAGTCTGAAACCGCGTGACCGCTACGGTCGCAGGTTCGAATACTGCCTCGGGCATGGATGTGTGATGTCCTTAGGTTAGTTACGTTTAAGTAGTTCTAAGTTCTAGGGGACTGATGACGACAGATGTTAAGTCCCATAGTGCTCAGAGCCATTTGAACCATTTTTTTTTTGCCTTCCTCTACAGTCTTATCCAAATCATAATCGCAATACCCAAGACTTCAATAAATTAGTAAGAACATTGAACCATAATAATAAAAAAAAATGGAAATGAGCGTATGGCATCGTTGGCCGGGAGGCCCCTATTCGGGGAAGTTCGGCCGCCAAGTGCAAGTCTTATTTCATTCGACGCCACATTGGACGACTTGTGGGCAGGTGATGAGGATGAAATGATGATGAGGACAACACAACACCCAGTCCATGAGCTGAGAAAATCTCCAACCCCGCCGGGAATCTAACCCGGGCCCGCTTGCATGGGAGGCGAACACCTTACCACCCAGCTAAGCAGGCGGACATTATCCAAAATTCATGTTATGAAACTTCCTGACAGGTTACAACTTTGTGCTGGACCAGGACTCGAATCCAACATCCCTATTTTCTCTAGTTTCTGCGTTTGAGGAAGAATGAGCTCTACAGACATCCAGATAAGTGAGTGAAAATATCCCCAGCAGAGTTCAAGCTGTCATAAAAGCGAAGGGCAGACACACCCAATATTAATGTCCTATTCGTATAGTTGTCCAGATACTAAGGACGAGATAATACAGATCGTATTTGTAGCAGTGCTGAGATTACACAATATTTTTGATTACAGTTCACGCGTTGATAATCTCCCGATAGTCGCTCATAATGTTAGACACAGGTTGAGCCCCGCCGCAGGGCGTACGGTTTTGCAGTGGGCGGCGCGGCTGCCGGCTCATTACCGGAGCTTCTCATTTTGGCCCGCTCTGGCAGCAGTCGCTACGTGCCGCCATTAGCCTCTATTGTTGGCGGAAGAATACGTTAACCCAGAGGGGCGATTTAATTAGCGATCCGAGACTTGCGCCCGGGTGGGCGGCGGGGTCTCCGCCCGCCGTGCGTGTCGGTATCCGCCGAGAGGAACGCGGCACGCGCTGCCCGCGGGCTACGCAGTACGCAGGTGGGGAGCACGCCGCGCAAGGCGTGCGGGTTCTGGTGGCGGAGTCACACTGCGACCACGAGGAAGCAGGAGTTGCACGTACCTTCGAACTGGCTAAGATTCTAGAACTTCCTTTTGTAATACTGATGGATTACCGGCATCCCGTAGAAACTGTGGCTTCGCCATCACAATGGTGGACGTGTGATAGTGCCTAATTTCCACAAATCCTTCCTACCCCTTCCCCCCCCCCCTCCCCCACCCAAGTGTTAGTTTAACAAGGTATGTACGAGGGTGAGTCAAATGAAAACCTTAAATATTTTTTTAAAATATTTATTGTGCACAAGTGGTGCAAAGCTGTATCACTTTTCAACATAATCTCCCTCACGCTCAATGCAAGTCCTCCAGCGCTTACGAAGCGCATAAATTCCTTTAGAAAAAAATTCTTTTGGTAATCCGCGCAACCACTCATGCACCGCGTGGCGTACCTCTTCATCAGAACGGAACTTCTTTCCTCCCATTGCGTCTTTGAGTGGTCCAAACATATGGAAATCAAGGTCTGGTGAGTATGGTGGATGAGGAAGACACTCAAAATGCAGGTCTGTGATTGTTGCAACTGTTGTACGGGCGGTGTGGGACCTTGCATTGTCATGTTGCAAAAGGATACCAGCTGACAGCAATCCACGTCGCTTTGATTTGATTGCAGGCCACAAATGATTTTTTAGGAGATCTGTGTGTGATGCACTGGTGGCAGTGGTCCCTCTAGGCATGTAATGCTCTGAAATGATGCCTTTTTCGTCCCAAAAGAGAGTCAGCATAACCTTCCCTGCTAATGGTTCTGTTCGAAACTTCTTTGGTTTTGGTGATGAGGAATGTTGCCATTCCTTGCTCGCTCTCTTCGTTTCCGGTTGGTGGAAGTGAACCCAGGTTTCATCCCCATCTTGCAAGGAAGCCATCACCTTCTCGTTCAAAGCGCCAAAGCAGTTCTTCACAAGCGTCAACATGTCGTTCTCTCATTTCAGGAGTCAGCTGCAGTGGCACCCATCTTGAGACACTTTGTGAAAGTGGAGCACATCATGCACAATGTGGTATGCTGACCCATGACTGAACTGTAAACATGCTGCAATTCATTCAGTCTCACTCAGCGGTTTTCCTTCACTGTGGCTTCAACTGCTGCAATGTTCTGTGGAGTCACAACTCGTTGTGCCTGACCTGGACGAGGAGCATCTTCCACTGAAGTCACACAATTTGCGAACTTCCTACTCCATTCGTAGACTTGCTGCTGTGACAAACATGCATCACCGTACTGAACCTTCATTCGTTGATGAATTTCAATAGGTTTCACACCTTCACTACCCAAAAACCGAATAACAGAACGCTGCTCTTCCCTGGTGCAAGTCGTTAAGTGGGGCGGCCATCTTTATACTGATACTGCGACGGTATGTGTGCATCTGCACTATGCTGCCACCGACAGGCCATTCTGCACGCTGTTTCTAGCACGCTTAGCAACTTACAGGATAACGGCGCGAAATTTCGATTTGTTATTACAAATTTAAGGTTTTCATTTGAGTCACCCTCATAGGTCACTGAGGTGTTTTGGAGGAGTTTATAAGGCCTCTGTCCTATGAAGTAGTTCTTATATCTGCATAAAAATTTGATGTGTCGATTGAGAGTCAGAAGTTTGATACGTAAATGCTTGTGTAATAAAAGAGGGCGCGGCCATCAAATATTGTAAAGAGTAGGTAGGAGAAGCCTGGCGGTTCTCATTTGCCTTTCCTGTTCCAGCTGTCAGAATGTAAGCATCGTGGGATGTAGTTATTGATTTTTAACATAAGGAACTGATTTTGAGTTACCAACGTGTCTTATCCTTGTTCATTCACCAGATGTCCGCCCCCGGTAGCGGAATGGTCAGCGCGACAGAATGTCAACCCTAAGGGCCCGGGTTCGACTCCCGGCTGCGTCGGAATTTTTCTCCGCTCAGGGACTGGGTGTTGTGTTGTCCTAATCATCATCATTTCATCCTCATAGACGCGCCAGTTGCCGAAGTGGCGTCAAATCGAAAGACTTGGACCCGGCGAACGGTCTACCCGACGAGAGGTTCTTGTCACACGACATTTACATTTATCCACCAGATCACATATTTATGGCAATGTCTATTGTGTTTTAAGTTCTATTTTTCAGCTTTCCTCGCGGAGAAATGTGGCACCGATCCGCCATTGGCGTGATGTTATTACTATTTTACAATGTCCATCTTTGCTTATCGTGATACCAGAGCCTGCAGTCAGTTGCAGGAGGAGTCCGAGAATTTTATAATCACTCATATAGCATAGAGCTGTTATCAAATTGCGATATGCAATTTGTATTTCCTAAAATTCTATCGCTCCACATCGTCTGTTACACCACTCCCAACACCTGTGTGAGAAACTTACAGACTTCATTCTGCTGAAGTGTTTTTTGAAATATTTTAGTGAACGGCGGTGGAAGCCAACTCACAAGTTGTCAGATGAAAACGATTACTCTGGTAGTGAGAGTTGGCAAGATAGCTGAATCAGAAAGAGCACCGGCAACGAATAGTGAAGCCCGGAATCGACTTCAAGTCAGACAGTTTTAATCTTAAGGAAATTATGTTCCACATTTTGATTTCTAACTATGAAATACAGTATAAATCAGTGGCAGGAAATATATGCCAGAATTGTTGCAGTTTACTACTGTTGGACACAATGTCATTTGTTTGCCATTCGCACACAAGCGATACTCCAACGTGGCGCCAACTTATATGCCACGAATGGTACAGCAATATCAAGCAATGATATATAAATTGAAGATGTAGGGGGGGGGGGGCGGCAGAAAAAAATTGAAAGGAAAGGGAAGGTATTACTGATGTCAGCTGCATCGGGACATTACGCGGAATCAGCGGCGACGAGTGAAAATATGTGCCGCACTGGGACTCGAGCCCAGGACCTTCCACGTACTTGGCTGGTGTGTTAACCACTGTGCCACCCAGGCCACAGTGTTCAGCGCAACTGCGCGGACTATCTCGGCACGCCCCACGGCCGAACCAAATACCCACCGAACGCTACCTACCTGCAGTCTCTGTCCATTTCCTCCATGCTCGCTGCTCTGAGATTCTCTCAGGAAGTCGGTATGTGTTCTTTCGGACAAGTCCAAAAGAACAGACACCATACATTCATATAGGTACCGAGCAGGTTTCCCAGAATGCTTGCTGAGGTTCACACGGGAAGGCCATTAATAACTAAAAATAGCCGGTGACATTCTCGTACTGTGAAGTCGTTTCTACCGGCACGAGCTCGGCGTATTCTTCCTCTTCTCAGGCTCGGCGGACAGTTTGCTATTTACGGCTAAAGGCGTGCTGCTATTTTAGGAAGGATTCCAAACAAGCCTCCTTTCACGGCGGCTGGTGTCCAGAACGAATGTTTCTCCACAAAGTCTGTAAAAGGCGAGCCTGACCCAGTCTCCGCGCTAACCAGCGCCTCTGGTGTTTCGCAACGCCGGTTTCCACGACTCCAGCAGCCGACCTAGTACCTTGCCAACGTAAAAATGTCTCGAGCAACATGAAATTATTTCTTACTAAAATAAGCAAACAAAATCCCACATTTTTTGTGTTAGGAGTCTTCTATCTACGAGGGTCACTCCAAAAGAAAAGCGCACTATTTTTTTAAAAAAATTCATCTGTTATTCTACATGTTTGAAAGTTTTACAGTGTGTAGATACATCCTTTAGGACCAATATTTTCATTTCTCCACATAATTTCCATCCCTCTCAACTGCCTTACGCCGTCTTGGAAACAGCGCCTGTATACCCGCACGGTAAAATTCTTGACCAACCTGTTTGAGCCACTGTTTGGCAGCGTGCACAAGGGAGCCATCATCTTCAAACCTTGTTCCACGAAGAGAGTCTTTCAGTTTTCCAAAGAGAGTCACATGGAGCCAGGTCATGACTGTAAGGCGGGTGTTTCAGTGTTGTCCATCCGAGTTTTGTAATCGCTTCCATGGTTTTTTGACTGACATGTGGCCGTGCATTGTCGTACAACAGCAAAACATCCTGCTTTTGCCGATGTGGTCGAACACGATTCATTCGACCTTGAAGTTTCTTCAGTGTCGTCACATATGCATCAGAATTTATGGTGGTTCCATTTGGCATGATGTCCACAAGCAAGAGTCCTTCGGAATCGAAAAACACCGTAGCCATAACTTTTCCCTCAGAAGGTGTGGTTTTGAATTTTTTTTCTTGGGTGAATTTGCATGATGCCACTCCATTGATTGCCTCTTCGTCTCTGGTGAAAAATGATGGACGCATGTTTCATCACCTGTCACAATTCTTCCAAGAAATTCGTCTACACCATTCTCGTACTGTTCCAAACGTTCGCTGAATACCGTTTTTCTTGTTTCTTTGTGAGCCACTGTCAACATCCTGGGAACCCACCTGGCACAAATCTTTTTTAACGCCAACAATTTCACTATTCTGCAAACACTTCCTTCCCCTATCCCAACGTAGCGTGACAGTTTGTTCACTGTGATGCCTCTGTCAGCAGTCACCAATTCGTTAACTCTCTGCACATTGTCTGGAGTGTGTGCAGTACGAGGCCTGCCGCTGCGAGGACAATCCTCAATATTGCCGTGCCCGCTTTCATCACCTAACCTGCTTGCCCACCGACTAACTGTACTGCGATAGACAGCAGCATCTCCGTACACCTTTTTCAACCTCTTGTGGATGCTTCCCACTGTCTCGTTTTCACAGCACAGGAATTGTATGACAGCACGTTGCTTCTGACGAACGTCAAGTGTAGCAGCCATCTTGAAGACTAGCTGTGATGGCGCCACTCACGAGAACAGGTTGAACTAAGTTTGAAAACAGCGGGAAGGATGTATCTACACACCGTAGACCTTTCACACATGCAGAATGAAAACTGTATTTTTACAAAAATAGTGTGCATTTCTTTTGGAGTGACCCTCGTAGTTTGATGCGGTCCACCACAAATTGCCCTCCTGTGCCGTCCTCCACATCTCTCCCATTTGCACCAAACGTCCTCATATATTCCAATCTCTATCTTTCCCTACAGTTTTTACCCTCTAACGTCTCTCAACTACCATGCTAGTTATTTCCTTATGTCTTGCAGGAGGGAGGAGATTTGTGTTTAACGTCGCGTTGACAACGATGTCGTTAGAGAAGGAGCACAAGCTCGGATTAGGGCAGGGTGGGGAAGAGGAGCAGCTGTGCCATTTCGAAGGAACCATCCTTGCATTTGCCTTAAGCGGTTTAGGTAGATCACAGATTGTCATCTTATGCTTTTTTCTTGTCAGTGTTTACCGAATGTTCCTCTTTTCGCCTATTCTGCAGAAAACCTCCTCAATGCTTTTATATGGCCTAATTTTCAAAATACTTCTACAGGGTGCACCACGAGGAATGGTCATTATTCAGAGATATAATAGGATCGATCAGTCGAAGCAACAAAGTCTGATACACATGGGCTCTAAACAGCATGCCTTTGGAGATGAGCAGTAAAAGAGATGTGTTCGACAGTAGCGAAGATGAACACGTACTTGTAGGTGTGCATTTCAGAGCCAACGTCTGCTGGACGTTATTTCCTCGTTTTGGTCCTTAATATCATCACTCAAAATATGGAAAGCAAAGAGCATGCACTAGAAGAGATTTGGTTCACAGTATCGAAAATAAATGAGTGCTCATACCTCTTACGGTACTCATTTTAGAGCCCATTTTGGTAAACCTTAAGAGCTAAGAGCACTTGTTCACATTTCTGCTTCAAATTATCGTTGCTGTCATGTCCATGAATACTGACCATTCCTTCAGGGACACGCTTATAACCTCACAGGTTCCTCGAGTTTCTTCTTGTCCCGTTTTCCCGCAGCCCACGTTTCAGTTCCGTAGAATGCTGTGCTCCAAACATTCGTTCTGAGAAAACCGTTCATCAAATTCTCAGTTCAGAGTGCACAGTGAGTGCATAAAGATGCGTAGAAAGCAGTGCCTCCCGAAAGGTGTCGGTCCCTGCCGATAGATATCGCCTGATTTCATGTAACCCCACATAAAGTACGTCATGCATTTCCTTCTTCATGAAGGCAGTAGCAATGAGGATTCTCCTGCAGAATTTTCGACGGGAAGTATTTTATCACCAACCGTACAGCCACAAACAACCGTCTTGGCTTCCTGTCTTTCACCTCTTCTTGGATGAACCACTTTCTTTGAAGACAACATTTTGGCACAGTCCAGCGTGGGAAATTCTCGGAAAGTAAAGGAGGCTGCCTTCTATGACGAAGGTATTGGTAAGTTACGCTACAGTCGTAGCGGCGACTATGTAGAGAAGTAGCTGCAAGTTTTCAGAAAAAACAGTACTGATTTTCACTGTGGCTTCCCTTTCGCAACCGATCGTTTCTTACTTTCGGATAGCCCTCTTATAGATCTGAGTGGTGTGTGTTCTCTCGGATATGTCAGACAGATCAGACACTACTCAAATATATAGATATCTGTAAGTGTCTTCGCGTTGTTTGAGTGTGGATGCACTAATATTGTCAGAACTCCTACGAGAACCAATAATTTGCGAGACGGGGGTTAATGGACCAGGGATGCTGCGGTAAGTTGGAAATTCGCGTCGGTAGGAACGGTGTCCGGATGGCCACAGCACAATAAAAATAAGTTTGGCATTCGCTTTCCCTGCTACCAACCCGAACTGCTCATTCTATTTGGTATCGCTTTGCGACATATGCCCAGAAATTTAATCGATGTGACTGGGTCAGCTGTACCCTACTAACGCTGTATTCGAAGATACAGGACTGTTTTTCCTACTCATCCGCATTAACTTGCATTTTTTCTGCATTTAGGGCACGCTGCCATTCATCGCACCAACTTCAAATTTCGTCAAAGTGATCTTATATTCCTACACCCACCGGCGATACTTTCCTGTACACCACAGCGTCATCAGCAAACAGCCGTAAATTGCTGCTCACCATCTCCGTCAGGACATTTACGTTTAGAAAGAATAAACGCGGTCCTAGTACACTTACTTGGGGCATTTCTGACGATACCCTCGTCTCTGATGAACACTCGCCGTCGAGGACCGTATACTGGATACTATTACTTAAAAACTCTTCGAGTCACTCACATCTCTGGGAACCTAAAACGTATGGTCGGATATTCGTGAACAATCTGCAGTGGTCACCGTCTTGTCTTTCAATAAAAGTGTCATTTCTGTTCGCCTCTTTCCGTATTTCTTTTTTACCTACTGCCGGCCGGTGTGGCTGAGCTGTTCTAGGCGCTTCAGTCTGGAACCGCGCTGTTCCTACGGTCGCAGATTCGAATCCTGCCTCGGGTATGGATGTGTATGATGTCTTTAGGTTAGTTAGGTTTAAGTAGTTCTAAGTCCAGGGGACTGATGACCTCAGATGTTGAGTCCCATAGTGCTCAGAGCCATTTGAACCATTTTTTTTACCTACTGTAGTATACTGTATCAATTTTTTCTATGTATGATTGAAAATCTTCGAGCTATGTTTCCTGACATTTCATACCATGTGAAAGTTACAGAATGAGGAAGTGTGAAAAAGAAATGCTGAGGTGAATAGTACATGTAAGATCTGCTCAACGCCACAAGGGACAGGTTAGTGGGACAGCTGCCAAGGCAATCAGGGACAATTAACGTACCCCTGGAAAGACCTGCAGTAGGAGAGCAAATGATAGGGGGCTGACAAAAACTAGGACACCCAGAACAGTTTTAGAGTATTTACTGTGTAGTAATTACTTGGAAATCAAAAGATTAGCACAAGGTGGGAAAAGATGGGCAGCAGCATAAAATAACTCGAAAGACTTACGGCTGAAACAAAAAGCAAAACAAAGATTGTTGATGTATGTATACACACTGAAGTGACGAATGATAATTTGTACCAAGGTCGGGATTTGAACCCAGGTCTCCTTCTCACGAGGCAGATGCGCTAACCACTACGCCACTCAGGCACAGTGACTTTGCACAAACGCAGTGACTACCACAGCACGCCTTCCTTCCCAATCCAAATTCCCATTCATGCCAGAGCCCATTTGATACTCTTCCTGGAATCTGGATTGGGGAGAGAGGCGTGCTAGGGTTGTTGTTGTTGTTGTTGTGGTCTTCAGTCCTGAGACTGGTTTGATGCAGCTCTCCATGCCACTCTATCCTGTGCAAGCTTCTTCATCTCCCAGTACCTACTGCAATCTACATCCTTCTGCATCTGCTTAGTGTATTCATGTATTGGTCTCTCTCTACGATTTTTACCCTCCACGCTGCCCTCCAATACTAAATTGGTGATCCCTTGATGCCTCAGAACATGTCCTACCAACCGATCCCTTCTTCTGGTCAAGCTGTGCCACAAACTCCTCTTCTCCCCAATCCTATTCAGTACCTCCTCATTAGTTATGTGATCTACCCATCTAATCTTCAGCATTCTTCTGTAGCATCACATTTCTAAAGCTTCTATTCTCTTCTTGTCCAAACTATTTATCTTCCATGTTTCACTTTCATACATGGCTACACTCCATACAAATACTGTCAGAAACGACTTCCTGACACTTAAATCTATACTCGATGTTAACAAATTTCTCTTCTTCAGAAACGCCTTCCTTGCCATTGCCAGTCTACTTTTTATATCCTCTCTACTTCGACCATCATCAATTATTTTGCTTCCCAAATAGCAAAACTCCTTTACTGCTTTAAGTGTTTCATTTCCTAATCTAATTCCCTCAGCATCACCCTACTTAATTCGACTACATTCCATTATCAAATGGCTCTGAGCACTATGGGACTCAACTGCTGAGGTCATTAGTCCCCTAGAACTTAGAACTAGTTAAACCTAACTAACCTAAGGACATGACAAACATCCATGCCCGAGGCAGGATTCGAACCTGCGACCGTAGCGGTCTTGCGGTTCCAGACTGCAGCGCCTTTAACCGCACGGCCACTTCGGCCGGCTCATTCCATTATCCTCGTTTTGCTTTTGTTGATGTTCATCTTATACCCTCCTTTCAAGACACCGTGCTAGGGTAGTCAGTGCATTGTAGCAAAGTCACTGTGCCAGGGTAGCTTAGTGGTTAGCGCATCTGCCTGGTGAGCAGAAGACCTGGGTTCAAAACTCAACCTTAGTACTGTGGTGTCACCGCTAGACACCACACTTGCTAGGTGGTAGCTTTAAATCGGCCGCGGTCCATTAGTACATGTCGGACCCGCGTGTCGCCAGTGTGTGATCGTAGACCGAGCACCACCACACGGCAGGTCTAGAGAGACGGACTAGCACTCGGCCCAGTTGTACGACGACGTGGCTAGCGACTACACTGACGAAGCCTTTCTCTCATTTGCCGAGAGACAGTTAGAATAGCCTTCAGCTAAGTTAATGGCTACGACCTAGCAAGGCGCCATTTGTAACATTGCATGTATCTCAAGATAGTCTCACTTGTATCATCAAGAATGCTGTATACCAAAGGACGATATAAAAGTTAAGTGTTCTAGTAGCTACGTTCTTTTCTTTATCACATTCATTACGAATCCTGTTCCAGACTTCGCGCCAGTCGGCGTGTGTGTACGTGTGCCCTTTCGGCTACCCGTCTCTGTGGACTGGCTGCGTTAACAGTCCACTACAAGTACAAATTTTCGTTCGTCGTTTCAGTGTCCTTACATACATGGCAGATGTATGAGACTTGAAAAGGTTCTGGAACAATATAGCTTCATTTCCCAGGTAGATACTGTGTTTCGTGACTTCCGCAAGGCGTTCGATACAGTTCCCCACAGTCGTTTAATGAACAAAGTAAGAGCATATGGACTATCAGACCAATTGTGTGATTGGATTGAAGAGTTCCTAGATAACAGAACGCAGCATGTCATTCTCAATGGAGAGAAGTCTTCCGAAGTAAGAGTGATTTCAGGTGTGCCCCAGGGGAGTGTCGTAGGACAGTTGCTATTCACAGTATACATAAATGACCTTGTGGATGACATCGGAAGTTCACTGAGGCTTTTTGCGGATGATGCTGTGGTATATCGAGAGGTTGTAACAATGGAAAATTGTACTGAAATGCAGGAGGATCTGCAGCGAATTGACGCATGGTGCAGGGAATGGCAATTGAATCTGAATGTAGACAAGTGTAATGTGCTGCGAATACATAGAAAGAAAGATCCCATATCATTTAGCTACAATATAGCAGGCCAGCAACTGGAAGCAGTTAATTCCATAAATTATCTGGGAGTACGCATTAGGAGTGATTTAAAATGGAATGATCATATAAAGTTGATCGTCGGTAAAGTAGATGCCATTGGAAGAATCCCAAGGAAATAAAATCCGAAAACAAGAGAAGTAGGTTACAGTACGCTTGTTCGCCCACTACTTGAATACTGCTCAACAGTGTGGGATCCGTACCAGATAGGGTTGATAGAAGAGATAGAGAAGATCCAATGGAGAGCAGCGCGCTTCGTTACAGGATCATTTACGCGAAAGCGTTACGGAAATGATGGATAAACTGCAGTGGAAGACTCTGCAGGAGAGACGCTCAGTAGCTCGGTACGGGCTTTTGTTGAAGTTTCGAGAACATACCTTCACCGAGGAGTCAAGCAGTATATTGCTCCCTCCTACGTATATCTCGCGAAGAGACCATGAGGATAAAATCAGAGAGATTAGAGCCCACACAGGGGCATACCGACAATCTTTCTTTCCACGAACAATACGAGACTGGAATAGAAGGGAGAACCGATAGAGGTACAGAAGGTACCCTCCACCACACACCGTCAGGTGGCTTGCGGAGTATGGATGTAGATGTAATTATCTTGTATATTGCCGAACACGAGAAGCCATTCCTGCGCAAGGGCAGTGAATACGCCACAAGAGCATGGAAGACAACCGATCAGTTCTAGTGTGGCTACGGCCCGTGAGAAGAGTCCACAGGCGAGGGCAGTGAACGGGAGTGGGTTGCACTGCTGCCCGCCGGTGACCAGACTGTGGATGCCTGGCCGGCGGAGTCTCGCTTCGCTTCTCGAGCACTGCGCTGCGCGGCCGCTACCAAACATAGCAGCGGCGGGACGTGCCGCGCATGCGCACACTGCCGCAGCCGCTGCCGGCCTCGGCCTTCCGCGGACTGCTGCCCGGCGAACTTCGCCGGAATGCCGCCGCCGGCAACGCGGAACTGGCGGACGCCCGCTCTGCGTGGTCCGCTCAGCTGTCGCGGGACGTCCCGTGTACCGGAGTTCACGTTCACCTGTTCGTCAGATGAGTTACGAAGCGAGTACGCAACTATTCCGTTCTACATAGGCTTCAGTTCAGCTACTTAACTCATCCACTTATGCTTGAGGACCTGAATTAGGCGTGACGCAGTCCAGTTGTCTAATAACATTTCGAAAGAAAACTTAACGAAACATTCGTTTATCACTTAATCATAAACACTTAAAAATTTCGAACAACTTAGGGGTTTGCTGCCGGGTGACGTCGTCGACAGAAGCACACCCTGCCTTCCTCAAGGCACAAATGCAACGAGGAAGAAATGTGCAGGGAAATTTAATACCTCGGTTCACAGAGGAGAAACGAGGAAGGTACCACACACGGAACAAGTGTCAACACAAACAAAGATGACCAACACCGGAAATATCGATAGTGACTAATCAACGTTGTCAGGTAGCACTAATTCTGTCCCTCTCTTTTTTGATGAGAGACGGAGCCGGATTCCAAGCAGCATTTAAACAAAATCCACCATCTCTGTTGATAAGGTTGCTTGATAGTTTGATTTCAACGGCTTCCTTAATAACACTATCCCAATAGCTGGACGTGCAAGCCATTATCTCCGTGTTGTATTCCATAGGATGACCGGTGTCAAGGCAGTGTTCTGCAATAGCGGATTTGCTCGGCTGTTGTAAGCGTGTGTGACGCTTATGTTCAACACACCGGTCTTCCACAGTCCTGATTGTCTGACCAATATATGACATGCCACAACTGCAAGGAATACGATAGACCCCAGCCTTACGCAAACCAAGATCATCTTTTACGGACGCCAACAGGGCCTTAATCGAAGAAGGTGGTAGAAAAACATATTTCACATCATATTTTCGCAAAATATGGCCAATCCTGTTGGAAATGCTTCCTGCGTAAGGCAAAAAGGCCGTAGACTTAGGTGCCACTTCGTTGCTATCGTCACTCACCCGTTGCACGGAAGGCTGATAGCGCAACGCACGTTTGATCTGCCTCTCACTATAACCATTCTGACGAAAGGTGACTTCAAGATGTGATAGCTCAGCTGCCAAACTTTCAAGGTCTGAGATAAAGTGGGCCATTTGAACCAAGGCACGAAGTACTGCTTCACGCTGAGCTGGATGTCGACGTCGTCACCCGGCAGCAAACCCGTAAGTGATTCGAACATTCAATTCGCCGGGAAAAGTTAAGGTCTCACTTAAAAATTTCATTACATTACATTATTCCAAAACAAAAAACAACACCGTATACTGTATGTAGAGAACAGTACTGATGAATTCCAACAGCATTCGAACAGCAGTAGATAATGTCGGAAGTTCCATGCGGCTTTTCGCGGATGATGCTGTAGTATACAGAGAAGTTGCAGCATTAGAAAATTGCAGTAAAATGATGAAGATCTGCAGCGGCTAGGCACTTGCTCCAGGGAGTGGCAATTGACCCTTAACATAGACAAATATATATTGCGAATACATAGAAAGAAGGATTCTTTATTGTATGATTACATGATAGCGGAACAAACACTGGTAGCAGTGACTTATGTAAAATATCTGGGAGTGTGCGTACAGAACGATTTGAAGTGGAATGATCATATAAAATTAATTGTTTGTAAGGCGGGTGCCAGGTTGAGATCTATTGGAAGAGTCCTTAGAAAATGTAGTCCACCAAGAAAGGAGGTGCTTACAAAACACTCGTTCGACCTATACTTGAGCATTGCTCATCAGTGTGGGATCCGTACCAGGTCAGGTTGACAGAGGAGATAGAGAAGATCCAAAGAAGAGGGGCGCGTTTCCTCACAGGTTTATTTGGCGAGCGGGATAGCGTTACAGAGATGTTTAGCAAACTCAAGTGGCAGACTCTGCAAGAGAGGCGCTCTGCATCGCGGTGTAGCTTGCTGTCCAGGTTTCGAGAAGGTGCGTTTCTGGATGAGGTATCGAATATATTGCTTCCCCCTACTTCCACCTCCAGAGGAGATCACGAATGTAAAATTAGAGAGATTCGAGCGCGCACGGAGGCTTTCCGGCAGTCGTCCTTCCCGCGAACCATACGCGACTGGAACAGGAAAGGGAGGTAATGACAGTGGCACGTTAAGTGCCCTCCGCCACACACCGTTGGGTGGCTTGGGGAGTATAAATGTAGATGTAGATAGCTCGATGTGGCGACCACCAACTTTGTTACAGATATTGTACCTACAAAGCGAGTTCTGGTACACACTCTCCAACCCAAATGGCGTCTCTTCAGTTTCTAGTGCAGCAGCCAGAACTCGTGCCAGCAGATCTTCCTCTGTCTCTGCGTGAATCTCTTAAACTTTGCTTGCGACCTCACAAGAATTGGTCCATAGGAGTTAAATCCGGCGATCGTGGCGGCTATGCAGATGGACCACCTCGCTCTATCCATCTTGACCAGACCGCCTGTTCAGATGTCTCTGAACTGCATGTGAGGAGTGAGGTGGTGCACCATCTCGCTGAAACCATATTTCTTGTCGGGTATTCAGTAGCACACTTTCCAAGAACGGGCCCAATACATTTTGTCCAGAGATCAAGTATGCAGGACCAGTTAGCTTAAGTGGAAGGGTATCTGGGCCCAACGACATGGCCGTCCAGAATACCGAAGATGATCACTATGTGATCAAAAATCGATTCTGCTATCAATAAAACATCAATATTACGACCAACCCTGACCTTCCTTTTAATTTAATTTTTCCAGTATCATTGGTCGTAGGCAAAATATGTAGGAGTTATGCACAACCCCTAATAACAAATCATGACTCCTTTCAGACGAATGACATTTATTTTTTTGGAAGAATAAAGCAAAAATAATATAAATGCTGGGGTACTTTAACAGGTTGCGCCACAAATGCACAGAAGATGTAACAACATATCTCAATTAATGTATGGTTTACTTAAAGTGCGAATAATGAAAAGATAAACACACGCGTAAAACCGCAACATTGGGACCACAAGTGTTTGACGAACGGATGGCTCTCAAGCAAGCAACTGATAACTATCCGTGTTAAACACAACTTCTAATTTTCCGGAATTCCTTGGCTCTTTAGAGTCTGTTCTCCGGAAGATAGCTGGGAAATGTGGGGGTAAAAAATCTTTCAGTCCGTTAAACTGCACTTCCTAGTCCTTTGCCGTGTCTGACAAAATGACAATGACATCGACAAACCATGCATAATAGCTTTTATTGTGATGTAGCCTGATATTAATTAAACGCTAAATATTAAAGTAAAGTGTATACAGGAACAGCCTAAAAAGGAAAATAGCTTAACCAAGATCACACACTTGTATTTGAGACCCTTTCCTACAGACTACGAATATTATGAATCCAAAGTCATAAACTCTGTGGCCTTATTTCACGATATATATACGGACGGACGTACGAATACAAACGCACGTATTGCTTTGCTGCGAAGAAGCAGATTACAGATGGTTCAGAGGGCGGTGAAATAAGCTACTCAAAAAAAAATATTCGGACAGACCTATTTCGATGTCACGAGAGGCGAACCCCCGCCCAGTGTAAAATGAATGGGAGGGGGGTTTATTGCGTTGCTATTACAGTAGCAGTAAAAGCAGAATAGACTGGATGTCACCAGAGTATAAAATCCACTAGGGGCATTTGCGCCCTTCTGCAGTAGGACAAGTGGACTGGTGCTGATGTGTCTGTGAAGTGGAAACACGAAAGAACTACAGCTATACCAGGTAGACCTCATGTACTAATGGACAGCAACCGTCTAACATTGCGGAGGGTGGTTGTAAACAACACATGAAATCAGCGGAAGGAATCACTCGCTAGTTCCGAAGAGTTTCCGGCAGCCCAGCTAGCACAATGATTGCGCATAAAGAGTCAAAGAGAATAGGGTATAATGGTCAAGCAGTCTCTCATAAACCACACAAATCGGTTGTCAGTGCTAAGCGAAGATCGGGATGGTGCGAAGAGCGACGACATTGCACAATGGATGACTGGAAAGAAGTGATTTGGAGTGATCAATCATGCTCGATCTTGTGGCAGTCCGATGGAAGGGTTTGGGTTTGGGGAATGCCTCGAAAAAGTTACCTGCCATCAAGTGTAGGGCCAGCAGAGAAGTTTGGAAAGGTGGTGTTATCTTGTGAGAGAGGTTTTTGTAATTAGTAAGTGGTTCCCTTATTGCACTTAAGAAAACGCTGAAGGCAGAAGCGTATGAAGACACTTTGCAGAATTTTGTTCGGCGTACATTTAAGGAACAATTCGGAGACAGTGCCTGCTTGTATTAGCATGACAATGCACCATGTTGTAAAGCAGCATCTACGAACCGGTGGACTGCGAGCAATAACATTTCTGAAGTGGACTGGCCTACCCAGTGTCACAACCTGAACCCAGCGAGCGAGGGGGGGGGGGGGATGACTTAAAACTCCCACTACGTTTCAGACACCAGTGTGTAACATCACTACCCTGTCTGGGTTCGGCTCTTGAGGAATAATGGGCTGCTACTCCTCCACAGACATTCAGATACGTCATTAAAAATATCTCCAACAGAGTTCAAACCGTCATAATGGCGAAGATTGGACACACCGTATTTTCGTGTCCACAGAGGTGTCCAGAGTAGAGTTGTAAAACTACTGTAGATTGTCACAAGTAAGCATAGGCTACAGTAATTTTGCTATTAGCATTGATCAGTTAAGATCACACCTGCATCACCTGTGTGTTAGGTGTGTTGCATATCTATCAGGCGTTACCTCATTTCGATCATTTTGTGTATACGTCTTACTAGATTGCCCTAGAAACTGGGGGTGGTAAAACATTTAGGACCTGAGCAAGGATATCTATAAAGGGCCACATAACCTATGGAAGACTTTTGTTCTACATTGTTATCCTTCTCTCTGTTACTTAAAAGCAAACAACATTTCTTGGAAAATTGAAATTATCAATCTTTAATTCAAGTTTTATTTGAAAATTATTGAGTTATAACGTGAAACGGAGGAATGGTGTGGTAAAAATAAAAAAGAACACAGATTTATCATGCATCACTAGGAAATCCAACTTCCTACTCACCCCCCCCCCACCCCCCCCGAAGAAAACCTCTTCACAAAATCAGAATCTACGCAAAATGAACAAACAGATTTTGCAAGCCAGAGTTATTCCGTGCATATGTCAATTGTTTAATAATAGATCTCTGGCACTGTGAATAAATTCATCTCATCTTTGATCGCATCCATAGAGTAAATATCTCTGGAGTGAGCATTGCGTTCTGCGCATGTTGTCAACATTAAACCAGGATTGTCACGTGATCTCTGGACTTCGCTGTGCCTGTGTGCTTTCTGCAGCGTTTGAAGTTTATAATACCAAGAGTTTTTGTTGTGTTTCACCGTTTGTTGATAGTGTAATAGCGATGGTGAATTACGTTGTTGCTACGGATGGAAAGAAAAATATGTGAAAGGAGGGATAGTAACTTTTCATGGGTACATTCCATATAGCTCTAATTATAGTTTTCATTTTAGTAAGACACACTGTATATGTTTAAAAATTTCGAGACGCATTATAATTAAGACTTGATTCTGTAGACCTATTTTTCTACGATTTTATGACTATATAATAGATATTACGGCTCGCACAAAAGCTTACAAACAATCGCTTCCTCTCGTAAATTTGCTAGTGGAACAGGAAAGGGAAAGGTTAATTGTTTCAGTAAATACTATCCTCCATGCATTTATCAGTGACTTGTCAATTATGTATATAGATTACTCCGTCTACTATTTATTTAATGAACTGGGAGCAAGTACTTAAAATGCGTTAAATAAATACCTCAAAGTGCCACCAGTAAGAAAAATTGTGCTTTAGGTCGCAAAAACGAGAAAATAAATACGCAGAAATACAAGAAAAAAGGACGAATTAGCAGGGATATAATCGCTAATGTGTGGTAAATTCGGTGTTTTTCGGACACTTGCGAAAGTACTAACGTACTGTCAAGTCGTTTTGCAGGACTATCTCTGCAAAAATGTACTTCAGGCTCTGTAATACTATAAAGTGCGGTATCATACCAAAAACTACCAAAAATCGAGTGCATCTGAACTATGACACCTATCGCAAAGAAGCTGAATGTAATATCACTTGCCCCTAAAAGTTACGTAGCTGGTTTCTTCCCGGTATCAAATGGATACTGTTAAAATGTCTTCGCAACATATATAAATAATCCACGACACGTAGGAAAAGAATCCGTCTGTACTAGGGATGTAGTGACATTCTAAATATACAGGGCGCTATACGAACAAACACACGACGTCCCGAGATCACGTGACCAGGCCGGCAATGTATGTTGACAACACAAAATCTGTTCTGCGCATGTGAGTGCTCACTCCAGAGATATTTACTCTATGATCACATCAAGTACAAAAACATCTGTGAAGTGTATACAAACACGTGTATGCAAATGTGCCTCTCGAGTGAAGTGATATGTACGAACAGGTTGGAGAAAAGAAAGTATGATGATACTAAAAAGTTAAAATTGCTTTGCTTGCATTATGTGGTAAGGTTACACTCTTCATTTTCTCCACTATTTCGAACATATTGTCCGCGATTGGCTTACGAAATTTATAACCTAACATAAAACGTTTTCATGACGTTCAAGAGAAAAAATAAAGCATGTATTAAGACAAATTAATATATGCTTAATTTTTTTCTCTTGAATGAAGTGAAATGCATATATTAAAACAAATTGTCCGCCGCTTGTGGTCTCGCGGTAGCGTTCTCGCTTCCCGAGCACGGGGTCCCGGGTTCGATTCCCGGCGGGGACAGGGATTTTCACCTACCTCGAGATGACTGGGTGTTGTTGTGTCGTCTTCGTCATCATTATTCATCACCATTACGATCGGAGGAAGGCAATGGCAAACCACCTCCACTAGGACATTACCTAGTACGGCGGTGCGGTTCTCCCGCATCGTTCCCCTACGCTCTGTGAAGGAGTATGGGACTTCATCATCATCAAGACAAATTACAGCTGATGATGCACCCACAGGATCCGAAATTCATCGCGAATTTAATCAAGCACGAAAAGTTATGACTGAAGGCGTTTTTTAATTCATACTTCCAGCGTATTGAATACAGTCACGTTTGATGCAGCAAAAAATGGAAAAAATTAAAATAAAAAAAAACTACGCAACAGAAACACATGAAACATCGCTTCAATACTTCATCGTGCTTATATAAAACACTTTTCTGTTATTCATAAACTTTTTTCGCACTTACCAATAATAACAGGATATTCTTGCCTTTGATCATGATGAAGAATGTTCTATTGAGAACAAAATAACAACAATAACTATTTTTTACATTTGTGCTTATAAACCGTACTTGTATCAAAGTACTTCGTTTGGTTACATAAAAACGCTGTAGTTGCGTGATTAGCTAATTTTTATTACTTATAAAAACTCAATGTATATTTTGTAACGCTACAAAATAAATAACGGAGCACACTGTAAGATTTGCGGCTCTAATTATGGGCAAATGAAACAAAGAGAAGTCGTCGGCTTCCAGTTCCTGTCACACATTCATTTATGTTTCTTTCCCTACCAATGCTACAGGTAAATTTACCATTTAGAACGTCGTTTAAGTACTGTGCCAAAAGCACCGGTCCTTACTGTTGGTACAGAGTGAAGACAGTGAAGACGCACATATTGCTTTTTTGACACCACGGGAAGGCTACATACGACGGCAGAGGACGGTAAAATATAACTCCCTTGTTGTGTGTGTGTGTGTGTGTGTGTGTGTGTGTGTGTGTGTGTGTGAGAGAGAGAGAGAGAGAGAGAGAGAGAGAGAGAGAGAAAGAAACGTGAAGTGTTTCGAGACTCGGCTGTATTTCCTGTTGCTCCTCGGTGATGGAATGGAGAACACTCGCACGCAATCTAGGGTCTTTTCCCCCCTCCCCTCCCCCCCTCTCGAGTACTAGATGTTAAGTGTTCCAAGAGTCGGAGATTGCGCCTTTGTGCGGAGAAGCACTGAAACGCAGGCATCATCGTTGTGGGGACGTCTTTCACGACGAGTGAACGCATCGGTGAGCCCCTGCGCGAAACAATTGTCGGCCTTAACTGCGGCGCCGTCTCGGCAGAGCGCGCCTCGCTTTAATTTTGAAGCGCCTCGTAACTCGCCGGTCGCACCGCCTCCTTGCTGCGCCGGCGACAGCAACGGCTATTGATGTCCATGGGAAGCGCAGACCGCGGCGGGGCACAGTCCAGTTTCCAGGCCCGTCGCCGACGTCTGCCGGGGGGAAGCTTTTGTGTGCGGCCGTTATTCGTGGGCGCTCGGTCCAGTCCGGACTCGACGCCGCGTCGCTAGGGGCACTGCTTAAATCGTCCACTTTCCCCACCGGTAACAGCCGGAAAAGACTCCCCGTGTCCGTCTGTGACTCCCAAGCAGCGGGCATTACAGTTCCCGTTAGCTGCACGCCGGGGCAGCGTTAAATATTTTGTTCTTTGTCCGAGGCTATACGTTTTGCCTCTTAAGAGGAGATTTGGTGGTGGAAGATTTAGTGAGCGTACGGCAGATGGTCGTTTCGGACGTCTCCATAAATTACTGCGGCCAACGGGGACTGCAGTGGTGGGCATTGGGCGGGAGGCTGACTCTTGCTTTACTGGGGCCGAGAAAATACGTGTACAAAATTTTATTTTGGGTAGTTGAAAGTGGGGAAAATGTGACATAACGAGCAGTAAATCGTGTCCGGAACGATTATGCGTTGAACTTAGCCGTCTTCGATCCAGAGAAGTGCAGTTTATGAGAGAGCGCCGCCATTATTCTGTGTTGGACACTTTCCAAGGACTTGATTCACGAGCCGATGCTGCTTGCTACTTTACTTGCTCCATATTTCCTCGCTTCTTATTTATTTACATTCGCGTATATTACCATTCAGCTCCTTTCTATCATCAGTGTTGAGCGTAAGCTGCACCTAGAAAGCTCGTCTGAAATTCACCACGTCACGTTCTTAGACGAAGGGCGTTCAATAAGTAATGCAACACAAGCTGAATTTCTTGTTGTAAATCGTGAAATATTTGCGCTTTAGCCGCAATAGTTTCATGAGGTTCCGATAGGTTGTGACGTTATACGTAGCCTTCAAAATGGTGTCCGTAACGAAGGTGCACTCCAAGCATGGAGCCTGTCATTGAGTTTCTTTCGGCGGAAAACCAAAGCACCTCAAATAATCGTAGGCGCGTTCAGAGATCTACGGAGACCAGGCAGTAAATAAAGGTACGGTGCGTCGTTGGCTGAGGCATCTGTCATCATCGCAACAAGGTCGCGCAAATGTGTTCCGATCTCCCGCGTGACGGCTGGCCGCACACAGCTGTGTGTTGAAACGTGCGGACACTCGCATTCTGCCGGCCCTTATGACCGAGCGGTTCTAGACGCTTCAGTCTGGAACTGCGCGACCGCTACGGTCGCAGGTTCGAATCCTGCCTCGGGCATGGATGTGTGTGATGTCCTTAGGTTAGTTAGGTTTAAGTAGTTCTAAGTTATAGGGGACTGATGACCTCAGATGTTAAGTCTCATAGTGCTCAGAGCCATTTGAACCATTTCTTCCTCATCGGCCCTACATTCTTTGTCCTTGCATCTTCCGACTTACATCTGTTTGGCCTAGTTAAGGATACACTCCGCGGTAAGCAGCACGTGGATGATGAAGTGGCTATCGATGCAGTGAGACGTTGGCTCCGACGTCCCCCAGTAGAGTGATACCATGCGTGCATCTAGAGCCTCAAAATAAGGTAGCGTAAGGCCGTCGCACTGAACGAAGGTTGTGTTGAAAAATATGGTTTTATAGTCAAAAGAGTGGGAAAAAATGAGGCGTATTTGTATCCAGAATAAAAGCAACCAGAGTTCATAAAAGAAATGAGTTCCATTACTTATTGAACGCCCCTCTTACTAAAAAAGATACCAACCAGCAAAAGGACCATACCAAGATGTGATAGATACTTCCATATGTGCCTACTTAATGTCTCTCTCTCTCTCTGTTGTTCAAGATATCGAAATGGGTTTTTTGGTAAATAGTAGTAAGATGAGGAGCATAAAGTTTTATTTGATGCTATTACTTCTTTTATCTCACAAGTACACGATTTTTAAACCGATCAACATAATTTTCAAATACCATTCCAAAGCTCTTAATAAGAGAATTATAGTGATATAACCCTTGTATGCTTCTATTGAAACTTTATCGAAAAGCATCTGAGAGACTACACAGCCTAGCACGAGATTCTCTCTTGGCCGTCTTTACACAGTAATAGCGGATCTTCCGCTTCACCTCACAGTTTAAGCATACTTCTCAGACGCTTCAACATCAACGTATCTGTATTGCTCTTTTCAAGACTTTTTGAGAGTAACGACAACAAAGAACAGTTATAATGGTGGAACATGTGGGAAGTAAACCGGTCGGATTGGCCGAGCGGTTCTAGGCGCTACAGTCTGGAACCGCGCGACCGCTACGGTCGCACGTTCGAATCCTGGCTCGGTCACGGATGTGTGTGATGTCCTTAGGTTAGTTAGGTTTAAGTAGTTCTAAGTTCTAGGGGACTGATGACCTCAGAAATTAAGTCTCATGGTACTCAGAGCCATTTGAACAATTTGGGAAGTAAACTCACCTCATTTTTTTTAGAAAGTTAACATACCAGTCTTCACCTTTAGACGGAGAAACTAATGAAAACATAAATACGTATCTGAACGTTCCTCCTAAATTCTGACCACATTGTCGTCTCTCAGGTCAGGAGACCCACTTCGATACGTAGTTTTAACTGTCATCAGTCTTCTGACTTGTTTCAGTATATTGGTTGTTGCAAGAGTTAATAGTACTATCTGAATAACAAAATTACGTGTCCGTTAGCGTGATATCATTTGCTGGAAGCCTCGTTTTGATATATCGAACTGTTTAGTAAGTAATATGGGTGTTCCGCAACTCACCCTGTAAAGATATATATTGTACATTAACGGACACATAACTGCATCCGAGTGAATAAATTGCATCTGTAACGCAATAAAATGTACATCAGTATTGCACTGTTGGTTGGGAGAACCTCGAGGGTTTATTCTACCGTATAACTGAGAAGGCTTTCCTTCCCAGCGCGCAATCTCAACTCTGCTTCCCGTAGGGTGAGTTGTATCTTAAATGGATCTGTCTGTGATGAGAAGAGTAGAATTTAGTGTTATGTTGGTCTTGTGACTGACATAACTATCCGACGGACCGGCCGCAATCAACAGCATTACATGCGCTCTCTATGGGACGTTCAGAATTTGAGACAAATCTCTGTTTTAAAAACTACGAGAACGTTTCTGACCTGGTCAGAAGCCATATTTTACGAAGTTTATTTTAGAAAGTTGAAGCCATCTCAGACACGTAATACAAGTTACTAAACGTCTATATGAGGAAACAGAAAGCTAATAAACACGGGTAGTGAGAAAACTGAAACCGCAACAATTCATCCTAGTGCGAGACATTGGGGTAGCTTATCGCCCACCATTTGTGATATCTGTATTGATAACACAGACAATGAATAAGCATCGTCAACGGGAGTATTAAAATGGGACCAGATAACTGAATGCACACCATGGCGTTCGCTGACAAGTAAATAATTTTACAGGAGAGAGATGGCATATATTTCGTGGCCCACATATGCAAGAACTAAAATTTTAACATTTTTAAAAAAAAAAGGCTAGGGCTATGGCTTTGAAGAGAAAAGGCCCTGTACGTTCCTACATAACGCTAAATGGTCATGTGCTAGACATTCTAAGTTCTTACGGTGCAACTGGAAGTTGCTTGTTGTTGGCTCTTTCATTTTCTCATCACCTATTTTTATCTTTTTCAAGATCTATAATATTTATTTTACAAACATCTCTGATATAAACCATCCACCTTCAGTACATATCCATTCTGGTATGTTCATGAACTCTTTGAATAACCACTAACGGAAAACTTGACTTTGGCGAGCCGTTGACGTTCAGCATACAACGTTCCCTGGCATTAGAGTGTGTGTGTAGCTTCCCTATTCGAAGGTGGTCAGCCATTATCCTCGGTCTACAGTGTTTGTAGTGTAAGACGGGTCTGTTTGGAAGCCATAGTAGAAGGAGTATACTATTCTGCTGAAATTATTTTTGTATGATGGAGAGCTATGGTGCTGAATAGTTTGCAACATGCGCAGGGTTTCCGGTAACATAATTCCAGGTCATTGTATTGTGCTGAATTCTGTCCTTCAGTCTGAAGTGAGTTAGGTCGTGACTTTGTATTCTTCCGCGAGTCTTTTCACTTACGCATATAAAATTCAATAGTGTACCCCTCTGAGAGAGGGTGCGAATTTATCAAGAACGGAGAAGCTGGTTATTGCGTCATTTATTTCATTTCATTCTGTTTCGTATTCAAATTCTCCATCTTCAGTTTTGCGATAAAGAGAAGATCGGATTGCTAAATGATATCGGATTTTGTTTCCGAGGATATAAACTTATTTTGTAAGGTGGAATATGCACACTATTCTCTCTGTAAACTTAAAATCTGTGTACATGTTTTTGAAAAGCAATAGATTTTGTTTTAACAGCACATATTGCACAGTCATCTGTAGCTAGATAATTTCCGCTATTCATGTATTCGTTAAATGCACTGAACATAATAAGGTGGCGCCATCTTGTTGACTTAAGTTTAGGCGAAAAGTGACCGAACAGAAAGTTTTCTGTTTCAGTTACGTTGTATGGAATCAGATTCTGCCACATGTATGGAAGTAAGTAATTTTGTGCAGTCAAAGAATAAGTGGGTTGCTGTTGCTAGACATCAAGCCTTTACGTGTCGTAACACGAAATCATATTCATTGTATGTAGGAGAAAGTGACAGTGCTATTCTTATTCAGACGTTTACCTATTACATTGACTGTGGACAGATGAATGCCCGCATCTCGTGGTCGTGCGGTAGCGTTCTCGCTTCCCACGCCCGGGTTCCCGGGTTCGATTCCCGGCGGGGTCAGGGATTTTCTCTGCCTCGTGATGGCTGGGTGTTGTGTGCTGTCCTTAGGTTAGTTAGGTTTAAGTAGTTCTAAGTTCTAGGGGACTGATGACCATAGCTGTTAAGTCCCATAGTGCTCAGAGCCATTTGAACCATTTTGACAGATGAATACATACTCGGGAAAGAGCCCCACAACATTGTGGATTGCCACAAGCGTGAAGCTAACACATTAGTAGCGCCTGTTATTTTCATGAATCTGTTTCGTTAGGTATTCTATCCTATAATGAGATATGCAGGTTATTTATTACTCGTTGCGCTCATTTATATGAAAATGTGTATTGTAAAAGTACTTTTAAGCCAGATAGTCCTTTCATAGCCACCCATATCACAATAATATCAGGGCTTGCACAACACTGTCATTGAGAGTGACTAATGCTTATTCGCAAACACAAGCCTCTTTCGCGACGAAAGATACCAGCTAGAAAATGATAACAAGCAGAAATTAAATAAATATCGGATTGTACAATGCAAAGAACATAAGTTATCGAAGGACGAAGAGCAACAAAAATATATTACGAAGTAATAGATACTCCTGTTTGGACGTACGAAAGCAAGACGAAAGGTTTATACAGGGCACTGAAATGAATTTAAGAGCTGCACGACAGATTGCAGTCTGAAGAACGAGATGAGAAATTATGGTATCAGAGTTCAGTTGAGAATTTTATCAGTTAACAAATTAATAAAACAAGAGAGAGAAAAATGGTTAGCAATTATCGATAGGATGTCACAAGGAAGACTAACGGAACAAGATTTGGACCTCAAACCAGAAGGAAAACGAGATCCCGGAAAAAGGCGAGGAGCCGAATCCTTAAAGTGACAAACAAGAAGAAATAGAAATGAAGGATATTAACGAAAAAACTGTTTATCAAGAGTTCTCTTGTCAGAAATTTCTTGACGGTAAATTATTCCACCAGCGGGATCCGAACGGGCTACAACAGAGTCAAGACCACTCCACAGGCGTAGTTAAGCGATCTCGCCTACATAGGCGGTTAGTAAAATAGTAATCAAGTGCTGAAGGAAATGTTATAATACACAGATCCAGAGCACTGTGGCACACATTCTTTATACATTTATTTTCAGTACCTCTTGTCTTGTTTTCGCTACATTTATCTTAAGCTGAATTAAGAGGCGCGCGATTACTGATAAGTTCTCCGTTTTTTGCTCTTTCTTCCAAATTTGTCTGAAATAATCTACTGAAACTATATTATTCTTTTCAAGTCTCAAACATCTATGATGTGTAGACCTATATGCAGACAAATTTGTACCAAGGCAGGGATTCGAACCAGCGTCTTCTGCTCTCACTAGACAGATGCACTAAACACTACGCCAGCCCGGCACAGTGTCTTTGCATAACTGTACGGACTACCCGAGCACGCCTCCCTTATAAATCCAAATTCCCTTTCGCGACTCACCACACTGGTTCAAAAATGGTTCAAATGGCTCTGAGCAGTATGGGACTTAACTTCTGACGTCATCAGTCCCCTAGAACTTAGACATACTTAAATCTAACTAACCTAAGGACATCACACACATCCATGCCCGAGGCAGGATTCGATCCTGCGACCGTAGCGGTCGCGCGGTTCCAGACTGTAGCGCCTAGAACCCCACTGGTGATAAAGAATTCCCTCGTAAGAAAATTCTTAGCGATGAAAATTTATTTCACCACCGAGATTCGGACTTCGAGTTTAGAGGGAATACCAAATGGGCTGAGGAGTGAATGGGAATTTGGACTGATGAGGCAGGAGTGCCGTTTTGCAAAGCCACTGTGCTAGAGTGGCGTAGTGATTAGTGCATCTGTCTAGCGAACATGAGACCCACGTTCGAATCGCGACCTTGTTACAAATTTTCATTCGTCGCGTCATCTGGAATAAATGTTCTTTAATGTAGATAAATTTTGTAGAAGCAGGTACAACATGACAAAGTAGAAGTTCCGATATTTCAGGAGCTGCAATTCGTACTTTACTCTTTATTTCTCCTGAAACATCTGGCAGAACATCTAGAACATCGTTAGTGGCATTCGATTAAGTGATGAGTAACACGAGAGAAGGAACAAGACGCACATACATGTTATAGATGCAAGAGAAAACATTTACGCTAAGATTTGCGCGGACTCCTTTCACGAGATATCTAGCCTCGAATTCCGTTGTGCGCAAAAGAAGGAAAATTCTTAGTAATGGCTCTCGTATTTCAACATATGTAGGATCTTCTAAAGCGGCGGGCGGTGGTCTGTGAGAGTGGATATGCCCAGTGAATCACGATGTAGAACTGAAACACGCACGGCACGCCTCAACGTTTTTTGCCCGTCTCGTTTGATGGAAGAGTGTGGCAGAGTGGACGCATCCATCTTGGCAAAATTCATGGCAGTGCATGCATGCCGCCACCAGCTCTACTATTCGGACGTTTTTTGTTTGTTGCTGTCAGAAGATAAAAGGACGGCGAGGGGGGGGGGGGGGGGGAAGGGCACTGCGCGAAGGGATTGGAAGAGTAGAGGGTGTCCACAGAAAACTAAAATGTCGTGGTGAGACCAGTTGGAACAGACTATGCTTATGCACGTTCTAAAAGAAACAAATGATTACAATTTCAGAAAATTCGGATAATTTATTTAAGAAAAAGAGCTTCACAATGTGGGCATGGCAATAACGCTTTGAGCCACATTTGGCACCTATGCAAGCAGTTATTCGGCATTGATTGCCCGACATACGGCTCGACAACCAGGAGTAGCGGTCTGGGCTGGCATTTCGTTTCATAGCAGGACCCCTTTGGTCGTCATCCGCGGCTACTTTACAACACAGCGGTTCGTCGACGATATTCTACGGCCCGTCCGTTGCCCTTCATGGCAAACCATTCTGGCCTTAAATTTCAGCAAGATAATTCCCGCCTGCATACGGCGAGAGTTTCGACTGTTTGCTTTTGTGCTTGCCAAACCGTACTTTGACCAGCGAGGTCACCAGATATATCCCCAGCTGTGAACGTTTGGAGCATTATGGGCATGGCCCTCCAACCAGCTGGGGATTTTGACGAGCTAACGCTCCAGGTGGACAGAACTTGGCAGAGTATGCCCCAGAAGGACATCCAACAACTCTGTCAATTCCAAGCAGAATAACTGTATGAGCGCCTGAGTTGGACGAACGCGTTATTGACTTCCTCAATTTGTGGAATTTTTTCTCTTGAATAAATAATTTCCTTGGCTGTTCACGTACATCACGTCTACCTGTGGCGGTACGTCGCATAACGTGAAAAAATAATATTGAAGAATTTCGCAAATTTAACAAAAATAACGTCGTAGCTAAATAAATATTATCGCAGAAAAATCAACTAACATGGTCTGCGAATGTTATTGTAATCTCTGTTCCTTTTGAAAAAGGGTCGCACGCACTTCCCTTTTGTTTCTTGGTAGTGTAAGAAGCCATTTTCTCACGAGGCACGAAAACGTGTAAGTTTTATGTAATATTTAGCCTCCATATAGTCAAATAATACTTAAAAGTGTCGCTAATGTTTTTCTGTAACAACTCCTATATTCATAAAGTGATATATGTCAATGATTTATGCAAATTTTATAGGGGATCATTGGTACAGAGGTCAACGCCATTGTTTTAAATGATAACGGCCCAGAAACGTAATAAATATTTTTAATATTTGCTAATTTTAACAAATAATAAAAGTAACTAAATGTAGGAGATTTCTCTTGATTAGCGGTTCTTCCTTGAAAGCAATAATAGTAGTTAGTTTTTGCAATACAGAATCATGTAGAGTTAACGTGATTTCAGTTACTTGCGAGATTCTCCTTAATGATGAAGCAACTGTATATCAGCAATAACAGTAATCAGTTTTTCCAATACAGATTCATGTAGAGGTATATGATTTCAGTTATTTGCGAGATTCTCCTTTTTGATAAAGCAACTGTATATCTGAAATATTAAGCGATAGCGGTGTATTTTAATATAAAAATAGGGTGTTGGGCAAAATAACTGCGAGAAGTACCATAACTGAGTGGATGACGTAAATAATTTTTCAGTTGTGAAGCAGGCTGTATAATACTAATTCCAACTTTACATAACAAACAAATACCAACAATACACATATGTAAAAAGAACCACCACATACCGGTTCTCGTATCATTAGACGATTCCATTATTCCTTCGCGGTCCATCGTTTTCGTGTCAGAATGTATCTTTGCCAACGCCAGAAATGTGCCAGCGTTTAGTGCTCGTACAGGGCACTTGTAAAAGTTGAGACTTACTCGCGAGGCTTCAAATGTGTAAAGTAGTATATAATCGAAGTGAAATTCTGTAAGTAATAAAGGGGCCTGCACACGTTCAATATTCACTGACAATTCTAGTTTGTCAAACCTTCAATACATTTAAGCGACCTCACTATCAATAACATTGTCAGTTGAAAAAAACGGTTCAAATGGCTCTGAGCACTATGGGACTTAACAGCTACGGTCATCAGTCCCCTAGAACTTAGAACTACTTAAACCTAACTAACCTAAGGACATCACACAACACCCAGTCATCACGAGGCAGAGAAAATCCCTGACCTTGCCGGGAATCATTGTCAGTTGACAGAACGATTTTACAAGGTTAACACGTGAACACCCAAAAGAAAGCGTGTGCTGCATTTATATTAGCTATAGCTTGCAATTATTTTCCGACGAGCCCTGCATGTATACGTCAATTTATTAGCATTGATACGATATAAAATAGAGAACCAAAATACGTTAGAGAGGCAGTCGCAGTCGACAAGGGATTAGGAATAACTTAGAGATTTCTGGCGACGGGCAGGTCTTTCTAATGCTCGGAGTTTAGTTCTGTAATATCGGCCAGCACAACAGTAAAATTCTGTGCAAACTTGTGAAGCAATTATATCTGCGTATCGTCTGGTAAGGACCTGTAAAACAGTTCTTTTACGCTTTCTGATAATTTGACGAAACTGACGCGTTTTCGCGGATATCTTACCAGTTATTAGGGATGTATGACGTATTTTTCGAAATGGTAGCGTTTTTCCAAACTGGTATGTAATGCTTCTATCTATACTATGTTTTCAAATTAATGAAGTGAGCTGTATCATAGGGAATCCTCCGTTAACCATAAAGCAATATATAATATGATTATCCTTGCAGAGTCCTATTAAATTTCTATTAGATTAGAAAACTCCTTAGAAATTGAATCTGAGGTGTGATATACATGACAGCGTATTGAAACATATACAGTGCACATTAACGCTGCGTGGCTGGCTCGTGAAGCTCGTGTCAACATCTGAATGGAGAATATTGTCAAACCGTCAATACTTCCGCTCACACGTTCGTTATGTATTGACAATACTGAGAATATTTTGAGGTCCATCAATACTGGTCGTCAGTATTTCTAGTGTTGACAATACGCCAATACGCGCCCTCAGACGGTCAATATTGATAGTTCGTCAATATTATTGAACGTGTGAGGGACCCTTAAAGGAGAAAATACAGGGGTGAGTTGTAAGAATAATGTAACAGTAGTCGAATAGGGAATGAAACAGGGTGTAGCCTAGCCTATGTGCTACTCAGTATGTACACCGAGAAAGTAGTATATGAAGCCAAGGAGAAGTTTGGAAAGGGAACTAAAGTTCAGTCAAAATCAAAACATTCAAGGTTTAAGGATGATGCTGTAATTCCTTCAGAGATGGCAAAGGACTTGGAAAGGCATTTAAGCGGAATGAATAGTGTTGTGAAGAGGCTATAATAGCCGCGCGGTATTGGCCGAGCGGTCTAGGGCGCTGCAGTCACGGACTGTGCGGCTGGTCCCGGCGGAGGTTCGATTCCTCCCTCGGACATGGGTGTGTGTATTTGTCCTTAGGATAATTTAGGTTATGTAGTGTGCAAGCTTAGGGACTGATGACCTTAGCAGTTAAGTCGCGTAAGATTTCACACACATTTGAACATTTTTGAGGCTATAATATCAACAAAAGTAAAACGATTTTCGAAATGTATCAGGAGACGCTGACGGAATTAGATTAAGAACTGAAACACTAAAAGAATTGGATGAGTTCCGCTATTTGAGCAGGAAAATATCTGACGATTGCTAAAGCACAGAGAAACCAAAGATGACGTGACGCGGTTCTGGCCGGATCCCTCTTGTTGCTGACATCTGAATTCTTTCGTTGACTTATCCTCTCCGCCCTTTCCATTCCATCCAATGATTATTAAATTCCCGGTTTCTGTGCTCAATGTTATTATAATAATGACGGTAGGAGACGAGGTACTGGCAGAATTGAAGCTGTGAGGACGGTTCGTGAGTCGTGCTTGGGTAGCTCAGTTGGTGGAGCACTTACCCGAAAAAGGCAAAGGTACAGAGTTCGCGTCTCGGTCCGGCACACAGTTTTAATCTGCCAGGAAGATTCATATCAGCGCAGACTCTGCCTCAGAGTGAAAATATCATTCTGGAAACATCCCCCAGGCTGTGGCTAAGCCGTGTCTCCGCAATATCCTTTCTTCCAGGAGTGCTAGTTCTGCAAGGTTCGCAGAACTTCTGTGAAGTTTGGAAGGTAGGAGACGATGTACTGGCAGAATTGAAGCTGTGAAGACAGGTCGTGAGTCGTGCTCGGGTAGCTCAGTTGGTAGAGCACTTGCCCGCGAAAGGCAAAGGTACCGAGTTCGAGTCTCGGTTCGGCACACAGTTTTAATCTGCCAGGAAGTTTCAGATCAGCGCACACTCCGCTGCAGAGTGAAAATCTCATTCTGTTCTCACCCAATGTACGTGGTCCAACTCTCCAGCCACCAACATATCTCCTCCTCTGTTCTATCTCTTCGCAGCGTCCAGCAGTTGTCAACCGTGCTAGTGGAGGAATGGAACTCCTTAGCAAACTTGTGACCAGCATGGTAACACGTTGCAGAATATACTTTGCCGTACGATGTGATCACACACCCTATTAACAACCATGTTCCGTCATTTGTAATGTCCAGTGGACCATAATAAATCGCTGTGGCTTCAATGTCATTATTGTCTTTCAGTGAAAGTGTCATTTCTGTTCGTCTCGCTGTGTATTTCTTTCAGTTACATTCTGTACTATGTTGTAGCGGTTCTTTCTACGTATGGTGCAAGTTTGACCGAGCTATGTTAGTTGGAAATGACCCATCATGCGATAGCTGCTTTCGTCTTTAAGTTTTGCACACCAGTGTAGCTTCCAATTCGGACAACACAGAAGCGACGCGACTGCTTCTAAATGTCGGACGCTAAAAGAATGAAACTCAACAGCGGTATATTTGAGCGATCTTTCTTGGAGCATCATGAAAAAGGAGTCTCCATAAGTCATTGTCCTTGAGGCGGACGACTTGCTAAGAAATCCATTGGCGTGTTGATATAACTCCCTCTGCCGCCCTTTGTTCTGCGGACGTGGCTTCGCGTGACGCCCTGATTGCTTCGTCTTTCTACTGTATTCCTGTCGACTGTGCTAGTCCATTAGTTAACGACCGGTCTGCCTCTGATGAAAGTTCAGGGATATACCGTTTTAGCACGATAAACCCTGTAAATCTCTGCAGCGGTGCAAGGACGGACTGCCAACCTAAAACTTGAGCACTACCAAAGAATCATTGAAAATGCTTCCACATTGTAGTAACAGAGAATAATTTATGTCTCAGACAGGTGCCGATAAAACTCTTATTACACAAATAATCGAAGTTGTCGTGTAATAATCGAAGTTGTCGTGTATGCAAGGGTTAGTAGTCTGCCTTCTCGGTCGTCACAAAAATCTATTATCACAAATTCTTTGAGCGACCCTTGATCGAAAATTAATAAATAACCATGTAAGTGAATAACATAGACTGAAGATGTGATTCTGCAGCTTCACCCGGTGCACTTCGTGTCGAAATAGCCCACGGGTGAACTGCCGTATATGTGTCCAACGGGCACAACATTTCGGCAAACGACCACGTTGCCATCATCAGGTGTCCGCTGGACACTGACATCAGGCACTTCGCTCGTGAATTATTTCAACATAAGCTGATGACATTTAAAATTGTTCAAAACGTACCTCATTAAGCAATCTGCCATTTACTTAAGTAGTTATTTATTAATGTTTTATCTTATATGTGACTAGTCACAACTGAGACCATTATATAAATATTTTTAAAAAATTGTACAGTTGCAGCACCTCTAACGATGGTTTATTACCTTAGTATTCTTAAAAATCAGCGTACTTAACTATATTTACCTAATTCCTGGGTAATTCTCTGATTTACAGTTTTACCGTCGATGTAAATGTTAAATGTCTCATTTCTTGTGGACTCTGATCTAATCCGTCCTTCCTCTTCCTCGTATTTCATACTATTTTTGTTTTACGATGTAATCATTTGATTACCCATAGGAGGGGTGATTGGTAACTTATACATCAACGTATACGGTGTAGTCAGTCTACTCTAAGCTGAAATGAAGACCGTCTCTTCGTTTCCAAACTGAATCAGAGAGCCTTGACTGACTTTCGTTACCGTCAGTTAACCTTCTTCGATATTGCCTTAAACACACATCCCATAGATGCCAAACTGTGGGAGAAATTATGTAGTGATCGCTGTTTATACGTGCCCATTTGGTGATGCGTCTGGTAAACAAGCAAAGTTAAGTAATGAGCACTTTCCGCGGGAAACAGTGCAGTCGTTGTCGTAGTGCGGAAACGGAGCAATTTATCTGACGTCCAAAAGGACATGATCGTTGGCTTTTGTGCGAGGGGAGGAAAGGATTTCCGAAATGGCTAAGTTTGTAAACTGTTCGCTCGCCGACCTTGCTAAACTACCCAATCCCTGGCAAAATGGTGCTATCCAAAACTGGCGCCGAGGACCAAAACGTTTGGTATGCGAACACATTCGCGTTTTTGCTTTTTTCCTCTTTTTTTTGCGCTGTGAGAAAAGAGGACAGTGGCAGTGGAAAAGAGGCGGAAAAACAGTAAATACTGGAAGACAGTGGTTATGGTACAGAATGAGCGAAAGAGACAATGGCAATGTGGGAGAAAGAGAGGTACACAGTGCTAGTGGTAGGTAGTTGACAGTGAGAGAACAGTGTTACGAAAAGAGTCAAGGAGATAGTGCTAGTGGAAGAGGAATAAAGAAAAGAAGAAAATTATTAGGTATACATGAAGGAGAAAGTTACTACCTAGTTATGAAGTGGATAGATGGAATTCAGTTAGGAATTAAAACAGGATCTAGTGTACCATGAAATACTCTCTTATATGCTGATGATCAGGTAATTACACAGGAAACAGAAGATAATTTATGAAGAGCAATATATAGATTGAGCAGAAATGCAATGAATTACAATTTAACTATATCTGCAAATAAGACAAAGATAATGGATTTCAAAGGAAAGAATCCGGTCAGATCGAAAATAATAATAAATGAGAAAATTTTAGAACAAGTATCCCACTTCAGTTATCTAATACGTGAAATTAGTTTTAACTATGACAAAGACATTGAGAATAAGGTTAAGAGTTATCAAGATACCTGCGGAACAGTTGGAAGAACTTTGTGAAGAAAAACAAGAAAAGAAACACAAATGAAATTCTACAAGTTATTGCTATACCTACACTTGTATATGGTTCCGAATCATGGAGAGTAACAACAAAAGAAAACTCACTTATACAGGCAGCAGAGATGAATTAAAAAAAAAAAAATGGTTCAAATGGCTCTGAGCACTATGGGACTTAACTGCTGTGGTCATCAGTCCCCTAGAACTTAGAACTACTTAAACCTAACTAACCTAAGGCCATCACACACATCCATGCCCGAGGCAGGATTCGAACCTGCGACCGTAGCGGTCGTGCGGTTCCAGACTGTAGCGCCTTTAACCGCTCGGCCACTCCGGCCGGCAGATGAATTTCATGAGATATGAAAGAGGCTGTAATGAAGTGGACAAAATAAGGAATGAAACAATAGGAATAGATTAAAAATTTTTTCAGTTAATGTCAAGATAGAAGAAAATAGAATGAGATTGATGGATCATGCTCGTAGAATGACATAAAACAGACTGCTAACCAAGGTAATGAGTTATCGGCGTCTGGGAAGAGAGAACTACACTACTGACCATTAAAATTCCTACACCAAGATGAAATGCGGATGATTAACGGGTATTCATTGGACAAATATATTATACTACAACTGATATGTGATTACATTTTCATGCAATTTGGGTTCATAGATCCTGAGAAATCAGTACCCAGAAAAACTACCTCTGGCCATAATAACGGCCTTAATACGCCTGGGCATTGAGTGAAACAGAGCTTGGATGGCGTGTACAGGTACAGCTGCCCATGCAGCTTCAACACGATACCACAGTTCATCAAGAGTAGTGACTGGTGTATTGTGACGAGCCAGTTGCTCGGCCACCATTGACCAGACGTTTTCAGTTGGTGAGAGATCTGGAGAATGTGCTGGCCAGGGCAGCAGTCGAACATTTTCTGTATCCAGAAAGGCCCGTACAGGACCTGCAACATGCGGTCGTGCATTATCCTGCTGAAATGAAGGGTTTCGCAGGGATCGAATGAAGGGTAGAGCCACGGGTCGTAACACATCTGCAATGTAACGTCCTTTGTTCAAAGTGCCGTCAATGTTAACAAGAGGTGACGGAGACGTGTAACCAATGACACCCCATACCATCACGCCGAGTGATACGCCAGTATGGCGATGATGAATACACGCTGCCAATGTGCGTTCACCGCGATGTCGCCAAAAACGGATGCGACCATCATGATGCTGTAAACAGAACCTAGATTCATCTGAAAAAATGACGTTGCCATTCGTGCACCCAGGTTCATATTTGAGCACACCATCGCAGGCGCTTCTGTCTGTGATGCAGCGTCAAGGGTAACCGCAGCGATTGTCTCCGAGCTGGTAGTCCGTGCTGCTGCAAACGTCGCCGAACAGTTCGTGCAGCTGGTTGTCGTCTTACAAACGTCCCCATCTGTTGAGTCAGGGATCGAGACGTGGCTGCACGATCCGTTACAGCCATGCGGATAAGATGCCTGTCATCTCGACTGCTAGTGATACGAGGCCGTTGGGATCCAGCACGGCGTTCTATTACCCTCCTGAAGCCACCGATTCCATATTCTGCTAACAGTCATTGGATCTCGACCAACGCGAGCATAAATGTCGCGATACAATAAACCGCAATCGCGATAGGCTACAATCCGACCTCTATCAAAGTCGGAAACTTGATGGTACGCATTTCTCCTCCTTACACGAGGCATCACAACAACGTTTCACCAGGCAACGCCGGTCAACAGCTGTTTGTGTACGAGAAATCGGTTGGAAACTTTCCTCATGTCAGCACGTTGTAAGTGTCGCCACTGGCGTCAACCTTGTGTGAATGCTCTGAAAAGCTAATCTTTTGCATATCACAGCATCTTCTTCCTGTCGGTTGAATTTCGTGTCTGTAGCACGTCATCTTCGTGGTGCAGCAATTTTAATGGCTAGTAGTGTAGATGGACCTCGTAAGAGATGGATAGATGGATGACAGAGACCGAAACATACCCAATTTTTGGAAGTATATGATGCTGCTGCTGATGATGATAAAAATAAAGTGGAGACACCAGAGATAAAAAGAGAGTCTGTGGCAATGACAGCTAGAAAAAGCAATAGCGATAATGAGAAGGGACAGCAGCAATGGGAAGGTAAGTTTGCGGTAAGTTCTTATGGGACCAAAATGCTGAGGTCATTGGTCCCTAAGCCACTACTTAACCTAACTTAAACTAACTTACGCTGAGGACAACGCAGATACCCATGGCCGAGGGAAGAGTCGAACCTCCGACTGGGGGAGCCGCGCGAATTGTGGCAAGGCGCCTGAGATTGCGCGGCTACCCCGCGCGACACGGCGGGAAGGAATGAAAAGTAGGTAGCAGTAAGAGAGAGCTAGAAGGAGACAGCGACAGCGAGAGGAGACGGTAGTAGTAGGACAGAAAGTGCCTGTGGCTGTGACGCAGGAGAGAATAACAGAAACACACATAATAATGAATCGGACTGAATGAATGAGTGAGATTTCCCGTCCGATGGCCACAACATGTTTTTCTCAATGGAGAGACGTCTACAGACGTTAAAGTAACTTCGGGCGTGCCACAGGGGAGTGTTATGGGACCATTGCTTTTCACAATATATATAAATGACCTACTAGATAGTGTCGGAAGTTCCATGCGGCTTTTCGCGGATGATGCTGTAGTATACAGAGAAGCTGCAGCGTTAGTAAATTGCAGCGAAATGCAGGAAGATCTGCAGCGGATAGGCACTTTGTGCATGGAGTGGCAACTGACCCTTAACATAGACAAATGTAATGTATTGCGAATATATAGAAAGAAGGATCCTTTATTCTATGATTGTATGATAGCGCAGCAAACACTGGTAGCAGTTACTTCTGTAAAATATCTGGGAGTATGCGTGCGGAACGATTTGAAGTGGAATGATCATATAAAATTAATTGTTGGTAAGGCGGGTGCCAGGTTGAGATTCATTGGGAGAGTCCTTAGAAAATGTAGTCCGTCAACAAAGGAGGTGGCTTACAAAACACTCGTTCGACCTATACTTGAGTATTGCTCATCAGTGTGGGATCCGTACCAGATCGGGTTGACGGAAGAGATAGAGAAGATCCAAAGAAGAGCGGCGCGTTTCGTCACAGGGTTATTTGGTAACCGTGATAGCGTTACGGAGATGTTTAGAAAACTCAAGTGGCAGACTCTGCAAGAGAGGCGCTCTGCATCGCGGTGTAGCTTGCTGTTCAGGTTTCGAGAGGGTGCGTTTCTGGATGAGGTATCGAACATATTGGTTCCCTCTACTTACACCTCCCGAGGAGATCACGAATGTAAAATTAGAGAGATTCCAGCGCGCACGGAGGCTTTCCGGCAGTCGTTCTTCCCGCGAACCAATACGCGACTGGAACAGGAAAGGGAGGTAATGACAGTGGCACGTAAAATGCCCTCCGCCACGCACCGTTGGGTGGCTTGCGGAGTATAAATGTAGATGTAGATAGAAGTGGGAGTGGATGGGTATGAGCTAGTTATACCGATGGACTAGTGGTTCAAAAATGGTTCAAATGGCTCTGAGCACTATGGGACTCAACTGCTGTGGTCATAAGTCCCCTAGAACTTAGAACTACTTAAACCTAACTAACCTAAGGACAGCACACAACACCCAGCCATCACGAGGCAGAGAAAATCCCTGACCCCGCCGGGAATCGAACCCGGGAACCCGGGCGTGGGAAGCGAGAACGCTACCGCACGACCACGAGATGCGGGCTGATGGACTAGTGGCTGTGAGCGAGTTACAGTTAGGGAAATTTTTGGGAGTGAGATGTGACTTCCACGTTAAAAAAGAGCGCGAATGTGTTCGCACTCCATAATTTTTCGGAAAAGTACTTAAATGTGCTGAGGAAATTAGAATGAAGCATATGGTACGTCATTTCTCAGTCAGAATCTTTTAAACAGGAGCATATACGTCTTCTTTGTGCTCCGACAGCAGCATTTTTCTTCTCTTGTTTGCTCATTCACCCACGCTTTATGGTGTGCCGTCTTGTGGTTCAGCAGGTGGATGAAACTTGCAATGACCAGACGAGACGCATTCCGCTAGTACGTTACCGTGGAGGCTGCAGCCCGCGGCCCGGTGAGTTACCAGTAAGCGGCGAGCAGCTGGCTCTGCTGCTGCTGCCACAGCGAGCCTGTTTTTCCCGTCGGGTGGTCGCAGCCACAGCCGCTGCCGGCCGCCGGTGCTGCCGCCTCGAATACAAATGGTATCTGGTCCCCTGCGCTGGCAAGCCGTCGGCCTGCCTCTGCCAAAACCGGGCACTTCCCTGCCCGCTGGGAACACTGTGCCGCCCGTCTCCAGATGCCTTCCGCCGTTTCGCCGAACTCGCGAGTACGCGATGCGGATCAAGCTAACCGGTACTTTGAAGGAATGCTGCGGGCTCGAAGCGTCCGAGATCATATCGACTCCCGAACCGGTGTTCCCGGAAATGTATTGCGGCTATACATGCATTGCGACAATGTGGATTTTTGCCGGTTTCTGTTGGTTTAAGGATTAATTCACTGTTACGCAGTCTGGAATGTTCCTTCCTCGTCCGCGGAGAGTCCACTTCTTAGCGAAGAGCGGCATGCGAAAGAAATTGCGCGACGTGCTACTGACATTGCCATTGTATTGTTTGTTAACCGGGGACCTAGAAACGACAGAGAGGCTCCGTCCCCGCCGCAGCCGCAGTGGTCCACAACCCCACGACGACTGCCGCAGTCCACTTCACCCCTCCGCCGCCCCACACCGAAGCCAGGGTTATTGTGCGGTTCGGCCCCCGGTGGACCCCCCAGGGAACGTCTCACACCAGATGAGTGTAACCCCTATGTTTGCGTGGGGTAGTAATGGTGGTGTACGCGTACGTGGAGAACTTGTTTGCGCAGCACTCGCCGACATATTGTAGCTGAGGCAGAATAAGGGGAACCAGCCCGCATTCGCCGAGGCAGATGGAAAACCGCCTAAGAACCATCCATAGACTGGCCGGTTCACCGAAGCTCGACACAAATCTGCCGGGCGGATTCATGCCGGGGACCAGGCGCTCCTTCCCGCCCGGAAAGTCGTGCGTTAGACCGCACGGCCAAACGGGCGAGCGACGTTGCTATTAGTAATGGAAACAAGGCTCAAGCAAAACTAACACACGTTCACACGATTTTTTCGACCTAGAGTCCGCAGCTCGTGGTCTTGCGGTAGCGTTCTCGCTTCCCGCGCACGGGGTCCCGGGTTCGATTCCCGGCGGGGTCGGGGATTTTCTCTGCCTCGTGATGACTGGGTGTTGTGTGTCTTTCATCATCATTTCATCTTCATTGACTCGCAAGTCGCCTAAGTGGCGTCAACTAAAAAGGACTTGCAATACGGCGGCCGAACTTCCCCGCATGGGGCCTCCCGGCCAACAATGCCATACGATCATTTCATTTCATTTCGACATAGAAAAAGCGTTAAACAGTAAAATGGTACAAGATGTTCGAAACTGTCAGGAAAATAGAAGTAAGCTATACGGAAGGACGGTTAATATGTAGATGGGTCGTCTAAAGTATGGAAACACCAAAAACACAGCACAACACTTTACCATGACTAGCATGGTGTGCGAAACTCGTTGGCATTCAAAACAGCTTCCAGTCGTCTCGGAATGGATAAATATATATCCTGTATGGTTTTTAAGGTAATCTTATACCATTCTTCCTGCATAATAGTGGCAAGTTCACGTGACAATGATAGAGGTGGATAGCGATCACACACCGTTCGCTCCAAATTAAATCACAAAAGGTTCAGTAATATTGATATTTGCGATTTCTGCGGCCGGCAGAGACGCGACTTTTCATCGTCGCTCTGCACCGATGCGAGCTGAGCGAACAGGGACCTTCTCGATTTGGAAGACACAACGCCATTGGTGAAAAACATTGTATCATGGGAGGGACCTGATCGGCCGGATCCTTGACGCCGGGAATGTCCACAGAAAGGAAACAGCAAGTCAGTTAGTCAAAAGACTTACGAAATTATCTCATTTCAAGTTTCCACGAAAACTACAGGAATATATTGGCTTCAATTACGTTTCCTCAAATCTTCCACTTTTATAAAACATCACCTCAAAACAGCTTCTGGCTCTAAGATCTGACATGAGGCCCTTGTCTGCCGAGGCCGTTCAGTGTCACCAAACCGCAGAATTCACCTAGATAACCAGAAAATGATTAATGAGAATTTTGTAGCTGGACGACGACATCCCCTATATTGCGAACTCCACACCGCTCCACGAAATTTAACTTTTAGCTCTTTCCGCCAGTTAATCTTCGGAGGAGAAATGTACATATTTTATCTCTCAGTTCTGCTTCTGTTTGTAGAATTCCTCGGGTAAGCATTAAAAAGCAATCAACACTCAATAAACATTTAAATTATCATAAAAATATACAAATCAAGAAAGAATGCTGAGTTTGATACCAAAAGCCACATAGCTGCACGAAATTGCTTTACTCGCAGCTACCGGTTTCACATCGGTATAGACGCATCTTCAGCTTTATAGTGGTTCCAGTACTCTGGAAGTTATTCACACTAAGAGTGAAACCACTTAGTACATGTGGACAGCTTCCCAAACGCTGGGACTTTGTAATTTTCCATCTACATTATGAAAATCGAACCATTATAAACCTAAAGATGAGTCTATACTGTCATGAAACCGATACCTGTGAATAAAGCACCTACATATAGATGTGCGGCTTTTGGAAACACTTCGTCGTTCTCGACTTTTTTATTTGTTATAATTTTTATGATGATGTAAATTATTACTGAGTGTTTGGTGTTTTGTTACTGTTATTCAACGTGTTTGGTTGATTTGTGGGAAGTGGACCAAACAGAGAGGTCATCGGTCCCATCGGATTAGGGAAGGATGGGGAAGGAAGTCGGCCGTGCCCTTTCAAAGGAACCATCCAGCTATTTGCCTCAAACGAGTTAGGGAAATAACGAAAAACCTAAATCAGAATGGCCGGACGAGGGTTTGAAACGTCGTCCTCCAGAATGCGGGTCTGTGTGATAACCACTCCGCCACCTCGCTCGGTCACTGTGTTTCTGAGCCGTGGTTGCCCTCCTCAGAAAGTTGTTTCTCGGGAATGGCCTGGTTCCTGGCGAAAGATTTGTAAAGTTAATTTCCAGGGTGGGTGCTGAAATACGCCTACTGTCTTGAGAAAATGACTGGCACAATAGGTCCCGACCACAACCAACTTAGAAAGACTGATCGACCTCGCTCATGCTGGACAAAACCCCTTCCAACAGAGATATAGGAACCGGATTCTAACGTTCTCATCAGTCCAGAGGACGAAACCACGGGCGTGACAAGCAGTGACATTGCTACAGATCGTGAGCATTCTTACCGTAATCCTCGACGATTTACTTTGACTGACGGAATTTTACTCCTTGGAAAGATAAAACAATTTCAGTTTGAGCACAGGTTTTATAATCAGATGAAACAGTATTCTTAGTAAAAAAATATCTGTACTTCAGAACCTCAGGAACCAGGTAAAACTCGACTTTTATAAAGCTTTTTCTACATGAATTCTCAGTCGCAAATACTCCATGCAAGGAATAAACCAGCAAACATTTACACTGCGCAACTCAATTAAAAGGATCACATTTCCGAATCCCTGTACTTGTCTCCAACTGCGACGCATAAGTTTGAAATTCGGCTGAAAGATCCTCTGCAGTAGTGCAAAAGCTGGCGCCCTGCGACGTCACCCTCGGGCGCGGAGACGCTTCATACAGGAAGGTGTCGATACATGTGAAAAAGAGCCAAGAGCACACAATTTGATGTGAAGTGTAAGGTGGGTTAATATCGCATTCCATTGGCACCAAATTTCACTGTAATTCTGCTCGACGCCACCGCGTGGGTGTCACACGATAGGAAGATCGTCACACCCCCTCTTACCCATATTTCACCCTTCCTTTTACGCCTCTTCAATGGTCAGAACCGCGATGCCCAGCGTTAAAATCACGTGCTTTTCTTACGGTGGCCGAGGAAAATAATTCAGACACGCCGCCGCTCGGAATCGACAGGAAAAATCCTCGGGGGCTGTTATAAATGGCCCCAGTAAAATCATGCCTTTCCGTGGGGCGTTGATTACCACATATATCGCGGTCGAAAACTACAGCTCGCACTGCGATAGAGTACAGTGCAACTGCAATTTTTGCTCTGGTGTACAGGGTGGAACCACTGGAGATCTTTGAAAACCATTCGACGAAATTTGAACGCGATACGAAGCAGCAAAGAGTGCTGATGCTATTTCACCCCTCCTGTTTTGTACTCCCCGTGGTGAGATCACAGGACGGTGTATCCGCAGGTTGTGGTCTAGTAACTAGTGTTGCTGCCTCTGGATCACGGGTCCCAGGTTCGATTCCCGGCCGGGTTGGGTATTTTCTCCCTTGGGGACTGGGTGTTTGTGTTGTCCTCATCATTTCATCACAATCATTTGTGACAGAGGCTAGATTGTATCGTGTAAAAATTGGACTGTGAAAAACTTGAGACTTTGTACAGGCGCTGATGACTATGCAGTTGAATGCCCCATAAACGAATCATCATCATCACAGGACGGTGCTACATTGATATTTGTGTGAATAAAACGCAATGGCCGGTCGTGGTGGACGAGCGGCTCTAGGCGCTACAGTCTGGAACCGCTCGACCGCTACGGTTGCAGGTTCGAATCCGGCCTCGGGCATGGATGTGTGTGATGTCCTTAGGTTAGTTAGGTTTAAGTAGTTCTAAGTTCTAGGGGATTGATGACCTAAGAAGTTTAGTCCCATAGTGCTCAGAGCCCTTTGAACCATTTTTTAAAACGCAATGTGTCCCTCTAAGACCATCCCAGTGGCAGTGGGCATGCCCTAGATGCCACCTCCACTCCTTTGTTGAACATGTTAAAAATCTACCTGTGCAGGGATTAGACGAGTCCTCAGCGCCTGCAGGCAGGCAACCTTGTGACGGTCTTCGATTCTGCCAGCCTGCTAGCAGGGGCTAGAGCAGCCGCATGCAGGTGCTCCAGTACTCCGTCGTGGCTAATCTCTGCACTGAGATTCTTTGCCATTTTATTCACGCATGTATCCATGTCGCTCCTCCCTCGCCCCCCTTTCCTCTCTCCAGAGGGCTCGAAACAGGAGCGTTGAAATAGCATAAGCATCCTTTTCCGCTTCGGATCGTCGAATGGTTTGGACGGTTCTTAGTGGTTCTACCCTGTACACCAGAGCAAAAGCTGCGGTTGCACCGTACTCGAGAGGGTTGCTATCACTTTTAATGGGGTTGCTAGCCCACGATGTCCTTACAAAAGAGCCAAGTGGGTTTCATCATTATCAAAGGTTGTCACGAACGTCCTCCTGTTACTCACTGCACTGCGAGCTGTCGTTTTCGACCGCGATATATGTGGGAATCAACGCCCCAAGAAAAGCAGGGGTTTCATTGACGCCCTTTATGACCCCCTGAGGCTTTTTCGTGTCGATTCTGAGCGGTGGTGTCTCTAAATTGTTTTCCTCGGCCACACATTAGAAAACCGCGTGATTTCAACGCTAGACGTTGCTCTTCAACCCATCGCAGAGGGGTCGAGAGAAGGGATGAAAGTGGGTAAGAGTGAGTGTGACGACCTACACATTGTATGGCACGTCCACGGTAGCATTGAGCCGAATTGTGGTGAAATTTGGTACCAATGTGACGTTAATCTCCTTCCACCTCTCATGAAATTGTGACTCTTTTCTACGCATGTGTCACCTTGTTGTTTGGAGCGTCGCAGAACCTGAGGGTGGTGTCATAGGGCGCCATGCTTTTGCACTATTACGGAGGACCTTTAATCCAAAATTCCAAACTTACACATCCCAACGGGTATCAGTTAGTGGGAAAAGTACTTTAAACTGAGTTCCTGAAACTGAAATCACATAGCCTACATAAATTGCTATTCTAAAGGCTAGTACCATATAACAGCGTTAAGTGGGATATTGAGTGGCGTTCTGAGGGATTCGGTGATGAGTTTCGTTTCTGTTTGTGGCTGTCAGTTCGACGCCGTAGACTAGAAAACTCTCAGGGAGGACCTGTTCTTGACACCAGTACCTCCCCATCTCGTAGAACCATGGTGTGAGGAGCTATTGAACGTTACAACAGCATTTCTTGAGCAATTGTAGAATGAAGGCTGAGTGCTCGGCATTATGTCACATGGGTGGTAAATCTTGTTACCATACCCTTCACGACAGTTGTACCAAATGGCACATTCCAACAGATTAATGCGAACACCTCCGCCCCTTCGCACTTTTCGAAAAATGCCTTAGCCTTGAGAGACGTACCGATTCTTGACTAGCCTACGTAGTTCACTGATTTGCCACCCATGCAGCATGTCTGGAATGCAGTGGGAAAATATTTTCTTACAAGAAGTAATGATGAACTGACGCAGCGTGCGTTTCAGGAATGGCATAAAATTAAGATGATTTACAGAGGCCTTTTCCATCCATGCCACAACAAATAAGACTGTATTCGTGCACGTGGTGGCTGCGACTCATACTGTTGATGTTGATAGATGTCAGTTACAAATGGAATGGAAATATAATCATGCAATATCCGTTATGTGATGAATATCTTAACAAAGTTGGATAACTATAGTATTGGCGCTGCATTGGCGTAACGCTTCCCATTTCCGTCAGTGTACTTTCTGTACATAGTGTCCTCGACTACACTACTGAATGTACCTCGAGCTGATATCCCAGACTTGGAGAGCGCGGAGAAAGAAGAACTCTCCGAGCAGAGTGCTGAACGGGTTAGAGGGAGAAAGGGTGGGGGCGGGGGTGGTCTAATTGGAGGCGCGCTTCGGCCGCCAGCTATCTCGCTCGTAAAGATGGTGCGGCAGGTCAACTCGGGGCGCGGCCAAGGAGTCTGGCGTGGGCAATCGATAGCCACAAAGGCACCCCTCAGTAATATCGGCAGGGGATTCTAGCCGTTTCTCCTGGCTGCTGCAAACATCGATATTGATTTAGATTCTCTTTATTCGATGTACAGTGGCTATTTCTCTAGGATTTTTATATCTTCTTCGTTTCCAGATTCTCTGCTTAGTCAAGCGGGTGCGGAGGATTCAGTGCGGAATAGTCTATTGCTGTATCACCCGCCCTCCTTCTTGCCCATCCCATCAAATACATACTACACTCCTGGAAATGGAAAAAAGAACACATTGACACCGGTGTGTCAGACCCACCATACTTGCTCCGGACACTGCGAGAGGGCTGTACAAGCAATGATCACACGCACGGTACAGCGGACACACCAGGAACCACGGTGTTGGCCGTCGAATGGCGCTAGCTGCGCATTATTTGTGCACCGCCGCCGTCAGTGTCAGCCAGTTTGCCGTGGCATACGGAGCTCCATCGCACCTTTAACACTGGTAGCATGCCGCGACAGCGTGGACGTGAACCGTATGTGCAGTTGACGGACTTTGAGCGAGGGCGTATAGTGGGCATGCGGGAGGCCGGGTGGACGTACCGCCGAATCGCTCAACACGTGGGGCGTGAGGTCTCCACAGTACATCGATGTTGTCGCCAGTGGTCGGCGGAAGGTGCACGTGCCCGTCGACCTGGGACCGGACCGCAGCGACGCACGGATGCACGCCAAGACCGTAGGATCCTACGCAGTGCCGTAGGGGACCGCACCGCCACTTCCCAGCAAATTAGGGACACTGTTGCTCCTGGGGTATCGGCGAGGACCATTCGCAACCGTCTCCATGAAGCTGGGCTACGGTCCCGCACACCGTTAGGCCGTCTTCCGCTCACGCCCCAACATCGTGCAGCCCGCCTCCAGTGGTGTCGCGACAGGCGTGAATGGAGGGACGAATGGAGACGTGTCGTCTTCAGCGATGAGAGTCGCTTCTGCCTTGGTGCCAATGATGGTCGTATGCGTGTTTGGCGCCGTGCAGGTGAGCGCCACAATCAGGACTGCATACGACCGAGGCACACAGGGCCAACACCCGGCATCATGGTGTGGGGAGCGATCTCCTACACTGGCCGTACACCACTGGTGATCGTCGAGGGGACACTGAATAGTGCACGGTACATCCAAACCGTCATCGAACCCATCGTTCTACCATTCCTAGACCGGCAAGGGAACTTGCTGTTCCAACAGGACAATGCACGTCCGCATGTATCCCGTGCCACCCAACGTGCTCTAGAAGGTGTAAGTCAACTACCCTGGCCAGCAAGATCTCCGGATCTGTCCCCCATTGAGCATGTTTGGGACTGGATGAAGCGTCGTCTCACGCGGTCTGCACGTCCAGCACGAACGCTGGTCCAACTGAGGCGCCAGGTGGAAATGGCATGGCAAGCCGTTCCACAGGACTACATCCAGCATCTCTACGATCGTCTCCATGGGAGAATAGCAGCCTGCATTGCTGCGAAAGGCGGATATACACTGTACTAGTGCCGACATTGTGCATGCTCTGTTGCCTGTGTCTATGTGCCTGTGGTTCTGTCGGTGTGATCATGTGATGTATCTGACCCCAGGAATGTGTCAATAAAGTTTCCCCTTCCTGGGACAATGAATTCATGGTGTTCTTATTTCAATTTCCAGGAGTGTATTTTAGTGGTAAAGTACGGGATGATTTTTTTCCTATCGCGTGCAAACTCTAGTGAGTGCTCGATGAGAGGATACGGAACAAGAAAGGTGTAATGAACTTATGTCCGGAAATGATGGTTTCCATGCTAGAGACCATTTATTCAATCATACTTTGTTACAGAGACTGCGGTCTAATACGCGCTGCACCATGGAGCCACAGTTGCAGTATGCATGGTTTCCTCCTAGAGGCTGGTACTGTTCCTCATACGTCATGCTCTAGCGCCCTCTCCTGCCACAGTAATCTGTAATTTTGTGTCCGATTCACTTCTCTTACTGACTCCGCTTGTAGTGGATTTAATACAGCGTTGTATACAATGGTTCCGTATTCGAATCGAGAGCATGCCGACGTGTGGTTTACTTACGGGCAGCAAGGGTATACCAGGACACCTCTCTCCGCCTACAACCATAGCATTCAATGTTTGCAACAATTCTTCGCCGTTTGTCTGAGACAGGGTCGTTTCAGGAAGCAGGACATCACAGATACCAGACATGGAGGAAAATGTGATTAACACTGTGGAAGGCGACCGCCGCTTCAGTACCAGTACAGGGCAAGCCAGACAACGTGTGAAACATTCTCCATGACAACTGTTGCTACTTTTGTTACTTACAGCGTGTGCAGGGCTTATTAGCGACAGACTTTCCGCATCGGAAGCAGTTTTGTCAGTGGTTTCTTCACCAGGTAACCACGAATCCGTCATTTGTGTAATACATCCTATTCAGAGATGACGCCACCTATACGCAGAGTGGTATTTTCAACTTCCGTAACAGTCATCTGTGGGATAGTATGCAGAATCCCCATGGTGACAACGAATCATCAGCGTCGGTGGAGCAGGAATGCGTTGGCCGGGATAATTGGCGACTGTGCTTTGGTACTAGTCTTACCTTCAACGTCACCTAACAGGCCGGAACTCCCGGCGTTTCGTGCGGGTGACTTTTCCTCCCCTGCTGGAAGAAGTGCCATTGATGATTCGAAGGGTTATGTGGCTGCTAAATGATGGTTCAAATGGTTCAAATGGCTCTGAGCACTATGGGACTCAACTGCTGTGGTCATTAGTCCCCTAGAACTTAGAACTACTTAAACCTAAGTAACCTAAGGACATCACACACATCCATGCCCGAGGCAGGATTCGAACCTGCGACCGTAGCAGTTGCACGGTTCCGGACTGCGCGCCTAAATGATGGTTCTCCCTCGTACTTCGCCGATAACGCCCGGACGCACCACAATCTTGTCTTCCCTGATCGATGGATCGGCCGAGGGGGTCGAGTTGCATGGGCCGCTCGTTCACCGCATCTCGACCCGTGCGATTTCTGGTTATGGGGCCATCTCAAAAGAATCGTGTATGCAGAGTCCACTCCAGATGTGGAGACAATGGAGCAGTGTATCCATGCTGCCTTTCACACTGTTTGGTTGCAGGCTGGCCATTGTGAACGTGTGAGACAGAACATGCTACGGCTTGCACACGCATGCGTTGAGGCACTTGGAAACCATTTTCAACACATACTGTAATGTGGCTGCATGGTACAACGTGTATTACAGCGCAGTTTCTGTAACAATGTATAATTGAATAAATGGTCTCTAGCATGGAAACCATGCCTTTCCGGACATGTTTATCAGTCCTTTCTTGTTCCGTATCCTCTCATCGATCAATTTCTAGAGTTTGTACATGGAGGAAAAAAATCACCCAGTATATAAGATGTTTTAATAAAATCAAAATAAGTATATTTATAAAATGTTTTAATAATAATAGTAATGATGATGATGATGATTTATACACGTCAATCTTTAGTGCACGACTTTAGCATAACTTCCGAAGCAGCAATTCAGGAAAGTACAACGTTTGAAAAGCGCTCATCCGACAATTTGAGAAGTACATGTGGAATGTGAACCACACAAGAAGAGTTTGCGACAGTAGGTACGACAAATATCGTGGACGTACGTCCACAGCAGGAACATCGCTGCGCGCGAGAATCACGACACCTGGAGTGGCAGCGCCACCAGGAAGATACACGCGCGATTAAGTAACCGTGCACCAGCATAAGTTGCAGTTGCAAATTGTAAGTCAGCTCAAGTCTTGCTAGGGAATTCCTGCAGAATATTCGTCGTGTCTTTGAGTCTTCGGATAGTCGAGTGACATATAAACAATGACCAATGGATAGACAGCAACAGAACAGTGAATAGAATGATCGAGTGCTGGCCACGGTGGCCGAGCGGTTCTAGGCGCTTCATTCCCGAATCACGCGGCTGCTACGGACGCAAGTTCGAATCCTGCCTCGGGCATGGATGTGTGTGATGTCCTTAGGTTAGTTAGGTTTAAGTAGTTCTAAGTTCTAGGGGACTGATGACCTCCGCTGTTAAGTCCCATAGTACTTAGAGCCATTTGAACCATTTTTGAACGAGTAATGACAGAGACCACTTGCCTATGGATTTAGCTGAGTACGGTTAGTTTCGAACTGTCCCTCGAATAGTACATTAAGTCATAGGATTAGTTTTCTCCCAATTTTAGTTTAGAGAACATTATTTAGTTCATGGAACCGTAGCCAACGCAGAACCGTTAGGCTAAACCTTCATTCTACAATTGCTGTAATCAGCGTTACCAAAATTGAGTAATATATTTTACTATACACTATTCTGTTTTACTTCCATTGTTTGTGTGCTGTCCGTGCTACCAGGACACCTTCACCAGTCCTTTTCAGCAGCAGAAACATGGCCCCGTCCCCGAGTCCACAACAGAGAGTAGTTCATTTAAGACGAATAAAATCGAAGTGTGTATTCGCCGATAGATATTTCATTTAGTACCTCGATTCTGAACTGCAGCTTATGGCTGTGCGAGACTATAAATGAGGGGAAGAATGTTTATTTTTGTTATTTCCACCTACGTTCGGGAAGTCAGTCTTCGTGATAATTTCCTCTTAATGGAGTGCCTGACACAGCTTCACGTAGTTTGCCGGATTCACCTGTGGACTAAGGAACCGTGTGGGATTTGTAGTGCAAAGCAGGTACGGTGAGAACGTGAAATGCGCCTTGAGATGGCTGGAACGTTATCCCCAGGTGGTAAGGCCGTGAACCCGTTCACTTGGGCTAGCAACTCATAAGCGTCCTATTTATAGCTTGTAACGACCAGAATTTCTTGTGACTTTCGAGTTTCTTAGTTCTTGTATTGTATTGTTTTGTATGTTAACCGGGGACCTAGAAACGACGGAGAGGCTCCGTCCCCGCCGCAGCCGCAGTGGTCCACAACCCCACGACGACTACCGCAGTCCACTTCACCCCTCCGCCGCCCCACACCGAATCCAGGGTTACTGTGCGGTTCGGCCTCCGGTGGACCCCCCCAGGGAACGTCTCACACCAGACGAGTGTAACCCCTATGTTTGCGTGGTAGAGTACTGGAGGTGTACGTGGAGAACTTGTTTGCGGAGCAATCGTCGACATAGTGTAACTGAGGCGGAATAAGGGGAACCAGTCCGCATTCGCCTAAAAACCATCCACAGACTGTCCGGTTCGCCGGGGCCAGGCGCTCCTTCCCGCCCGGAAAGCCGTGCGTTAGACTGCACGGCCAACCGGGCGGGCTTTCTTAGATCTTAGTTTTCATGATACTTTACTCTCCGAATAAAAGCTGTGAAAGTTTGAAAATTCACACACTCAAAGAGAGAGAGAGAGAGAGAGAGAGAGAGAGAGAGAGAGAGAGAGAAACAACACATTACGAAGGAATTATCCGAAAGGAACGGAAATCGGTATAGGTGATGTACAGAGGAGCAAATAATTACAGATTCAGAAAAATTGAACGATTTATTCAAGAGAAAAAGCTTCACAAACAGAGCGAGCCAGTAACGCGTTGATCCACCTCTGGCCCATATGCAAACAGCTATTCGCCTTGGTATTGATTGGTTGTCCTCCTGAGGGATATCGTACGAAATTCCATACAATTGGCGCGATAGATCGTCAAAATACTTACATGGTTAGAAGGCCCTGGCTATAATGCTCGAAACGTTCAATTGGGGAGAAATCGGGCGAGCTTGCTGGTCAAGGCAGGATATGGCAAGCACAAGCAAGTAGTAGAAACTCCCGCCGTGTGAAGGCGGGCATTATCTTGCTGAAATGTAAGCCCAGCACCGCTTGCCATGTAGGACAGCAAAACTGAGCATAGACTGTCGTCGACGAACCGCTGGGCTGTAAGGGTGCCGTGGATTACAAACAAAGGGATCCTGAATGAGATTTTCACTCTGCAGCGGAAAGTGCGCTGATATGAAACTTCCTGGCAGAGTAAAACTGTGTGCCGGACCGAGACTCGAACTCGGCACCTTTGCCTTTCGCGGGAAACTGCTCTACCAACTGAGCTACCCAAGCACGACTCACGCCCCGTCCTCAAAGCTTTACTTCTCCCAGTATCTCGTCTCCTACCTTCCAAACTTTAGAGAAGCTCTCCTGCGAACCTGCACTTACGCGCGAAAGGCAAAGGTCCCGAGTTCGAGTCTCGGTCCGACACACAGTTTTAATCTGCCAGGAAGTTTCAAAGGGATCCTGCTAGGAAAAGAAATGGCATCCCGGTCCATCACTCCTGGTTCTTGGGCGGTATGGCGGGGCGACGGTCAGGTTGGTACCCCACCATTGTCGGGGCGTCTCCAAAGACGTCTTAGGCCAGGAACCTCATTGACTGGAGTAGAATTGTCTTCTGTAATGAATGAGCTCTGATGATCAGCGAGGGCGTGTCTGGAGACGGACCGGACAGCAGTGGAATACCAACTTCACTGTTGCCCGCCATACGGCCCGACAACCTGGAGTGATAGTCTGCGGTGCCATTTCATTTCATAGCAGGCCACCTTTGGTTGTCATCCGCCGCACCCTTGCAGTACAGCTGTTCGTCCATGATAGTCTACGTCCCGTTTTGTTGCCCTCCACGGCAAGCCGTTTTGGGCGTTCATTTTAGCAAGATAATGCCCGCCTGCACAAGGCGACAGTTTCTACTGCTTGTCTTCCTGTTTGCCACAACCTTTCTCGCCCAACAAGGTCGCTAGATCTCTCCCCAGTTGAGAACGTTTGGAGAATTATGGGCAGGACCCTCCCACCTTTTTTGGACAGAATGTCCAATTGGACATCCAACAACTTCTAAATCAGTGCAAAGCCGAATAACTGCTTATGCCAGAGGTGGCCTAGCTTGTTACTGACTTGCTCAATTTGTCAAGTTCTTTCTCTTGAATGAATCATCCAATTTTTTTGAAATTGTATTCATGTGTTTGTCTGTAGATGTACATCACACCTATCCATTTCCGTTCCATTCGGAGAATTCCTTCGTGTGCGTCGTTTCATTTCTTTCTTTTTGGCTTAGTGTCTTTTGTTTCCTAAGTTAATTACGTTAGAGTTAAAATTTACCGTGTTTATATCTTCGACCTGAGTATGCTAGCTACGTGAATAAGTGTCAAGCGATAAACTCAGTGGTTTGGTCTTCGATGACTAATTGGTTCAAAATGGTTCAAATGGCTCTGAGCACTATGCGACTTAACTTCTGAGGTCATCAGTCGCCTAGAACTTAGAACTAATTAAACCTAACTAACCTAAGGACATCACACACATCCATGCCCGAGGCAGGATTCGAACCTGCGACCGTAGCGGTCACGCGGTTCCAGACTGAAGCGCCTTTAACCGCACGGCCACACCGGCCGGCGACTAATTGGTCCTAGGTTTTATTTCTGGTGGTTGGCACTCTCATATCCACAAAGCATTGCCAGAATAAAAACTGAAGGTCGCGCTTGTCATGTAGTTCGTATTTCAAGATAAGCTCGAAGACTCTTGCATCTGGTTGTGAGAGCCAGTTCTGAGGTCGCAGAAAGGCAAGGTTACGCCAACAGGGTTATGCTCAATGAAGCCCAGTGGTGTTAAGTAGTAACTGCTGAGTGCTAAACGCTTCCTTATCTTCAAACTGAAAAGGCTGTTCATTTTCACTTAGCTGTGAGTCGTCTTTAAAATATTTTCGTCTCGTATTGAAACCCTCCAATTTCTTTTTTAACTTAGCCTGAGTACCTAACTGGTATGACGTCAGTGTTAATGAACTGAAAACGTTCTCCCTGATATACAACATTTTGACCTAAGAATGAATATTAGCACTATCTCAGTTCTGTCTGTATGATATTCGGAAGTAGAAATGACTTTCATAGCGCAAAGATAAATATGGGAGATCTTGAATATATGTTAATGTAACGAATGTATGGGACCAATACACTCAAAACTGTTAAAACAACCCGAAAGTATACTGCATCCTCACAGAGTGCGTGCAATGGAGATGTGAACTCTACGTTGTAAAGCCTAACATCTACTTACAAGAAGCTTTAATTCCATTAGTCTCTTTCAACATATGCACGATCAGCACGTCTCCAAGACTCGGCAGCTTAGATCTTCCTTATTCCTGCCATAATAGGCTTGCAAAGAAATAAATATATCTGCCGACGTCAGCTTATCTAAATAAGACAGAACATTTACAGTTAAGTCGGTAACTTAAGGCAAAGGATTTGTGAGCACATGGGACCTGACAACGGAAACTTGTTAAATTATAAGTGGCTTCAGAGTGAAAATAATTGAAGAGAATTGGAAATAACCTGGTATTATTATTCAAACAAGAAGCACGAAAATTAAGTGATGAACTTACATATGTCCTCCATGGGACCATGTGGAATACAAGACCACAAATCATCACAAACATAATAAACAGTGACTCCATAGAATCTGTAATCCCAGAAGTAATATTAAACAAATAGGATAGTAATGCGAACCATACCTATATTCAGCAGACGAAAACAGTGCTTAGTGTGTTTGCATCTCACCAATGACTTAAATTCACATAAAGATAAATCATATGAAAGACGTCTTACAACAGAAGATTTTCAGTGTTCAGCCTTTTATTAGGATCTATCGTTGTGTGATTCCAGTGTTGTGCTATATCGACATTAAATTTCGTACTACATCCGGAAATGATCATTTACGTACTTCTACTATATTACGCCCACAATAGGTTTCACCTAGGATCTTACTCATAATTGTAATATACTTGAAAATAGGCCCCACAACTGCGACAGGAGGTTCTCCTTGCCGTCGTATGGTACAAAGATCACTTGTTGTCGAGCCATCAAAAAAAGAAATTATACAAGCGACTGTGGAGTATAGACACCATCCACGTAACGGAGCGTGCAGACATCGAAGTACCAACTCGTAAACAGTGGTAATCGTGCAGTTCAATAGCGCAGCTTTCTCATAGTTAATCGTCAAAAATATATCAACCGTTTCTTCTCATGCGGTTGTGATATCATCTGTTTTGTAACCGCTAATAGTTGACCGACCAATGCAGTATTGTCCACTTTCTTGCCTTTCGCTTTCATCTGTGTTTGGACGCTTTAAGATTTTCTTCATGTGGATCTTTCTCGAAAGAGAGCCCCATTTTAATTCGGGTTTCCATTTCGTAAACGTTTCAATTGAAGTAGTAAACATAAATTTTCTCTAACTGCTGATCAAACTGCCCAAAATCAAAGAATTTCATGACGGCACTGAATTCTGACAGCACAGTATTGCAGTTCATCAATATGAAGGTAATAATCTCGCAACATTAGTTTAAAAACGAAACAATTCGGTAATTAAAGTTGGCTTTTGCCTTAGCCTATTCTGCAACATGCACAAAAAAGAAAAAAAAAATTTCAAATGGCTCTAAGCACTATGGGACTTAACATCTCAGGTCATCAGTCCTCTAGACTTAGAACTACTTAAACCTAACTGACCTAAGGACATCACACACATCTATACTCGAGGCAGGATTCAAACCTGCGACCGTAGCAGTAGCGCGGTTCCGGACTGACATGCACCAACATAAAAAAGTTAAAATTTCTCTGGTCTCAATTTTTTATGTCAAGCTGAGGGTTTCTCATCTAGCTCCGAACATACTGCGGTTTGTGTTTGAGATAGTGATTATCAAATCAGGAAGACTTTTTTTAAGAATTGTACGTTGTTGGCATAATGTAAAAAAGCACAGTGTTGATTTCACTGCGTTTTCTTCATATAGTACACGCGTTCTCCGGTTCGGAAGTCTCTTTAAAGTGTGGTTTCAGTGTCTAAAAATGGACGCCACGATGCATTTTGTCGAGTCAGTCAGAGACAATCATAGGAGCTGCCAGAGCGCTAGAGTGCTCTAACATCTGGACAAGCTTCTCACTGACAACGGAAATCTGGGCGCTGACAGCTGACGCAAAGGAATGATAACCGCACTGTTTGGAGCAGTAACGTCCGGTGGGCGAGCGTCAAGAAATCCTATTCAAGGCTATAAATAAAGCATTCCTGTCAGGATCCCGTCTATTCGCGGAAAAACGGAGAAAGCCAGCTGCCACGGGTCAGCGATCTGGTGGATCAAGAATGAGGCTTTAGTTAAGTACGTAGCGCAAGTTGTAATGAAACTGGCGGGTCAAAATTTGATTCGCACAATTACCTTCGTTATCACGACTGAGCCTTCCGCGAACGGACTCAGCGTCTCAAACCAAATTAGGTTCGTATCCGCGAAAATCACGGCTCAGATACCAGCCTAGCCATTATGAACTAGAGTCTCGCTCCGACAGCACAACAGCGTACGAAAATAGAAGCAAATGCGGGGAGTTTTCTTAAAAGAAGTTCAGCCTCCATCCTTCATCAGTGCAATGTAGTGTTACGTTTCTAATAGTCATGACGTCAGACATTCCTTCACTCCAAACAGCGTAACATGTTCAAGAATAGCTCTGGTTTGCTTAGAGAAATGTCAACTGAAATTGGCAGTCTTTTTAGAATGTAGGAAAAAACCGAAGAAAACAGCACACTCTTAGCACTCCTGGATTTGATGTATCTCTCAATGCTGTTTTATGTACGAGCGCTATTCGGAAAGTGAGGAACGATCGGTCGCGAAATGGAAACCACTGTGAAAATTCGACGAGGCTTTTCACAGACGTTTGGAGCAGTGTAATATGCCCATCGATCGCATCAAGAAGCTCTTTTCAGTTATGAGCACACTGTAAAGGTGCCTAGAACAACAATGTCTCCCGCCAAGTAGGAGGGCCCGCTAAGAGGCTTCACCTTCATGAATGCAGCCCACCTAACACAGCTGCCACGCACTTTCTTCTTCATGGCAATTCTCAGCCGCACTCTGCAGGGCCAGTGAAGACGCTCAAGCAGCCTTTTCGAGGGGAAGTGTTCGATCACCCACAACACAGCCATAATTGGCTCGTCCTGAGTATCATCTCTGTTCACATGATACGCTGGATACGAAGACAACACTTGGGGGCAGGCTACGCGCTATAGACCGGCGTAGAGAATTATCGGAAAGCACAGGCGGCTACGTTCTATGACGATGGTGTTGGAAATTTGGTATAACACTTCGACAAATGTCTAAGTCGGAGCGGCGACTATGTAGAGAAGTACCTGGAAGGTGTAGCTACATGTGCAAAGAAAACAGTTTTGATTTTCCCTGTATCTTCCATTTTGCGACCGATCGTTCCTTACTTTCCGAACAACCCTTGTATATAGACTGAAGAGACGAGTGAAAACTTGTACTGATGCCAGGAATCGACCCCTGGTTTCCTGCTTACTAAGCTGGTGCGTTACTGGCTAACTTTCCTGCCTACTAAGAAAGAGACCAGGGTTCGATTCCTGGTCTAGGTACAAATTTTCACTCGCCACTTCGCTATATATAAGACCAATAAAGTCTCTGAAATTGTGTCATTTCTCTCCACGCTAGTGTACCCCTTGTCTGTGTTTCCATCTCTGCATAGCTGCTGCAACTTCCATCCATTTAAACATGCTTGCTATAGTCAAGCATTGTACAACAATTTTACCGCCTCAATTCCTCCATACAAAAACACACTTCCCATTACCAAACAGTCCTCGATGCCTCAGGAGTTATATTATAGATCGACTCCTTCTTTTAGCCAAATTTTGATGTAAGTCCGCATCCCGTGGTCGTGCGGTAGCGTTCTCGCTTCCCACGCCCGGGTTCCCGGGTTCGATTCCCGGCGGGGTCAGGGATTTTCTCTGCCTCGTGATGACTGGATGTTGTGTGACGTCCTTAGATTAGTTAGGTTTAAGTAGTTCTAAGTTCTAGGGGACTAATGACCATAGATGTTAAGTCCCATAGTGCTCAGAGCCATTTGAACCACTTTGATGTAAGACCTGAGTTTCTCCTGGCGTATACAACTTTCAAATAACTTCCGGGAATTCAGCCAGGTAACACTTTCAGCGACCGCCGATATTTCGGCGGGAGAACACCCCGCCATTTTCAAGGCAAACTGCAACGGACAGGCGGCGTGCATGCAAATTTAATACCTCGGTTCTGCGACAGAAGCAGGAAAGATAACACACACACTGAACACTAGTGCCACCAAAGATGACCAAAGTCAGAGCTATCGATAGTGAGACTATGAATTCACAGGTGAGGCAGCATTGACTCTGTTCCTCTGTTTTTTGACAAGGGAGAGAGCCGGATTCCAAACAGAGTTTAAACAGAAACCTCCATCCCTGTTAACGAGGTTGCTCGCTAGTTTAATCTCAACTGCCTCCTTAATGACACTGTCCCAATAGCTGGACGTGCATGCCAATATCTCGGTGTTATTATATAACATGGGGTGACCAGTATCCAAGCAATGTTCGGCAATAGCAGATCTATTTGGCTGCTGTAATCGTGTGTGCCGTTTATGCTCAGTACATCTGTCCTCCACGGTCCTGATAGTTTGACCAATATATGCCATACCGCAGCTACAGGGAATACGATACACACCTGCCTTACGCAATCCAAGATCATCCTTAACGGAACTCAAAAGTGCTGTAATTTTAGATGGAGGTCGGAAAACACATTTCACATCGTATTTCCGTAAAATACGACCGATCTTATTGGACGTGTTTCCTACGTAAGGCAAAAAGGCAGTAGACTTAGGTGTTGACTCAGAATTATCATCAATCACCCGATGTACAGTTGGTCGATAGCGCAACGCACGTTCAATCTGTCTATCACTGTAACCATTTTGACGAAATGTAACTTCAAGATGGGACAGCTCAGCTGGCAAAGTCTCAGCGTCAGAAACGACATGTGCCCTGTGTACCAAGGTACGAAGTACCCCTTCACGCTGAGCCGAATGGTGACAACTATTAGCTTGTAAGTACAAATCGGTGTGAGTACGTTTCCTGTAGACTGCATGTCCCAATGATCCATCATCCTTCCTCCTAACCAACACGTCGAGAAAGGGAAGGCAACCATCCTCTTCCACCTCCATCGTAAAACGAATGTTCGGGTGGATCGAGTTCAGATGTTCTAGAAAGACATTCAAATTCTCCCTACCGTGAGGCCAAGCAACGAAGGTATCGTCAACGTATCTAAAGAAACAGGCGGGTTTTAAAGGCGCCGACTCCAATGCACGTTCCTCGAAGTCTTCCATAAATAAATTTGCGATCACAGGAGACAACGGACTACCCATCGCAACTCCATCTGTCTGCTCGTAATACTGGTCATTAAATAAAAAGTAAGTGGATGTCAACACATGCCTAAAGAGATTAGTTAAATCAGTACCAAACCTGGCTTCAATTAACCGCAACGAATCAGACAGAGGAACACGAGTGAAGAGAGAGACCACATCGAAACTCACTAAAATATCAGAGTCATTCAGCCTCAGTCCCTCCAAACGACGTAAAAAATCAGCTGAGTTCCTGATATGATGTTCACACTGTCCTACTTGTGGACTCAACAGAGAAGCAAGATGCTTCGATACACGATATGTCGGAGCGCCGATGTTACTCACTATAGGACGGAAAGGAACCCCTTCCTTATGAACCTTTGGAAGGCCATATAACCTAGGGGGAACGGCACTATAGGTGTTAAGCCTCTTGATTGTGTCCTGCGAAAAACCACTTTTCTTCAGGAGGCTGTTGGTCTTTCTCTCAACACTTTTCGTGGGGTCAGCATCGATTCTGCGATACGCTGAATCAGATAGTAAACGTTGCATCTTTTGTACATAATCAGGTTTATTTAAAACAACGGTGGCATTGCCCTTGTCAGCAGGTAAAATAACAATACTGGGATCAACTTTGAGAGAGCGTAAAGCAGCCCTCTCTGCTGCTGTTACATTACTCTTGGGTGGACGAGCCCTAGTCAAAACACGGCATGCCTCCCTCCTAACTTCCTCTGCAGCGTCAGGAGGTAGTTTGCAAACTGCCTGTTCAATTGAACTAATAAAATCAACTACCGGCAAATTCTTCGGAGTGGGTGCAAAATTTAAACCCTTCCCTAGCACGGATAAGGTTGCGTCGTCAAAAGATTTCTCTGTGAGATTTATCACAGAACGTCGAGATATAACATCCGACTCCGCGCGATGAAAACGTTCAAACTTTGCCAAATGCCGGGCAGTAACGGAGTTGTACTCCCAGTCAGCTTGGGTCCATGAGGCACCGTCCAACCAATCCCAAGTGAAATCAGACACTTCAGATGCAACCATTAAATGAAAACGATACAATTCTTTGGAAACAGAATCCAAACGTCGACGAGTAAAACGAATCCTTTCGCGAACAAGAGCCAAGCCAGCACGTTGCTTGATACGATTGGCGGCAGGTGAATTAATATGGTGCACAACCTTAGCAAATGTTGGGACATGATTTTCATCACGACACCTCAATAAAAACGACAAAGCACATTGCAGTCTAACTCGACAGCTACGAAGTTTATCCAACTTACGTAAACACCGATACATTTCCTCCCCGTAGAGGTAAACAATGTGAGACCTGAGTTTCTCCTGGCGTATACAACTTTCAAATAACTTCCGGGAATTCAGCCAGGTAACACTTTCAGCGACCGCCGATATTTCGGCGGGAGAACACCCCGCCATTTTCAAGGCAAACTGCAACGGACAGGCGGCGTGCATGCAAATTTAATACCTCGGTTCTGCGACAGAAGCAGGAAAGATAACACACACACTGAACACTAGTGCCACCAAAGATGACCAAAGTCAGAGCTATCGATAGTGAGACTATGAATTCACAGGTGAGGCAGCATTGACTCTGTTCCTCTGTTTTTTGACAAGGGAGAGAGCCGGATTCCAAACAGAGTTTAAACAGAAACCTCCATCCCTGTTAACGAGGTTGCTCGCTAGTTTAATCTCAACTGCCTCCTTAATGACACTGTCCCAATAGCTGGACGTGCATGCCAATATCTCGGTGTTATTATATAACATGGGGTGACCAGTATCCAAGCAATGTTCGGCAATAGCAGATCTATTTGGCTGCTGTAATCGTGTGTGCCGTTTATGCTCAGTACATCTGTCCTCCACGGTCCTGATAGTTTGACCAATATATGCCATACCGCAGCTACAGGGAATACGATACACACCTGCCTTACGCAATCCAAGATCATCCTTAACGGAACTCAAAAGTGCTGTAATTTTAGATGGAGGTCGGAAAACACATTTCACATCGTATTTCCGTAAAATACGACCGATCTTATTGGACGTGTTTCCTACGTAAGGCAAAAAGGCAGTAGACTTAGGTGTTGACTCAGAATTATCATCAATCACCCGATGTACAGTTGGTCGATAGCGCAACGCACGTTCAATCTGTCTATCACTGTAACCATTTTGACGAAATGTAACTTCAAGATGGGACAGCTCAGCTGGCAAAGTCTCAGCGTCAGAAACGACATGTGCCCTGTGTACCAAGGTACGAAGTACCCCTTCACGCTGAGCCGAATGGTGACAACTATTAGCTTGTAAGTACAAATCGGTGTGAGTACGTTTCCTGTAGACTGCATGTCCCAATGATCCATCATCCTTCCTCCTAACCAACACGTCGAGAAAGGGAAGGCAACCATCCTCTTCCACCTCCATCGTAAAACGAATGTTCGGGTGGATCGAGTTCAGATGTTCTAGAAAGACATTCAAATTCTCCCTACCGTGAGGCCAAACAACGAAGGTATCGTCAACGTATCTAAAGAAACAGGCGGGTTTTAAAGGCGCCGACTCCAATGCACGTTCCTCGAAGTCTTCCATAAATAAATTTGCGATCACAGGAGACAACGGACTACCCATCGCAACTCCATCTGTCTGCTCGTAATACTGGTCATTAAATAAAAAGTAAGTGGATGTCAACACATGCCTAAAGAGGTTAGTTAAATCAGTACCAAACCTGGCTTCAATTAACCGCAACGAATCAGACAGAGGAACACGAGTGAAGAGAGAGACCACATCGAAACTCACTAAAATATCAGAGTCATTCAGCCTCAGTCCCTCCAAACGACGTAAAAAATCAGCTGAGTTCCTGATATGATGTTCACACTGTCCTACTTGTGGACTCAACAGAGAAGCAAGATGCTTCGATACACGATATGTCGGAGCGCCGATGTTACTCACTATAGGACGGAAAGGAACCCCTTCCTTATGAACCTTTGGAAGGCCATATAACCTAGGGGGAACGGCACTATAGGTGTTAAGCCTCTTGATTGTGTCCTGCGAAAAACCACTTTTCTTCAGGAGGCTGTTGGTCTTTCTCTCAACACTTTTCGTGGGGTCAGCATCGATTCTGCGATACGCTGAATCAGATAGTAAACGTTGCATCTTTTGTACATAATCAGGTTTATTTAAAACAACGGTGGCATTGCCCTTGTCAGCAGGTAAAATAACAATACTGGGATCAACTTTGAGAGAGCGTAAAGCAGCCCTCTCTGCTGCTGTTACATTACTCTTGGGTGGACGAGCCCTAGTCAAAACACGGCATGCCTCCCTCCTAACTTCCTCTGCAGCGTCAGGAGGTAGTTTGCAAACTGCCTGTTCAATTGAACTAATAAAATCAACTACCGGCAAATTCTTCGGAGTGGGTGCAAAATTTAAACCCTTCCCTAGCACGGATAAGGTTGCGTCGTCAAAAGATTTCTCTGTGAGATTTATCACAGAACGTCGAGATATAACATCCGACTCCGCGCGATGATAACGTTCAAACTTTGCCAAATGCCGGGCAGTAACGGAGTTGTACTCCCAGTCAGCTTGGGTCCATGAGGCACCGTCCAACCAATCCCAAGTGAAATCAGACACTTCAGATGCAACCATTAAATGAAAACGATACAATTCTTTGGAAATAGAATCCAAACGTCGACGAGTAAAACGAATCCTTTCGCGAACAAGAGCCAAGCCAGCACGTTGCTTGATACGATTGGCGGCAGGTGAATTAATATGGTGCACAACCTTAGCAAATGTTGGGACATGATTTTCATCACGACACCTCAATAAAAACGACAAAGCACATTGCAGTCTAACTCGACAGCTACGAAGTTTATCCAACTTACGTAAACACCGATACATTTCCTCCCCGTAGAGGTAAACAATGTGAGACCTGAGTTTCTCCTGGCGTATACAACTTTCAAATAACTTCCGGGAATTCAGCCAGGTAACACTTTCAGCGACCGCCGATATTTCGGCGGGAGAACACCCCGCCATTTTCAAGGCAAACTGCAACGGACAGGCGGCGTGCATGCAAATTTAATACCTCGGTTCTGCGACAGAAGCAGGAAAGATAACACACACACTGAACACTAGTGCCACCAAAGATGACCAAAGTCAGAGCTATCGATAGTGGGACTATGAATTCACAGGTGAGGCAGTATTGACTCTGTTCCTCTGTTTTTTGACAAGGGAGAGAGCCGGATTCCAAACAGAGTTTAAACAGAAACCTCCATCCCTGTTAACGAGGTTGCTCGCTAGTTTAATCTCAACTGCCTCCTTAATGACACTGTCCCAATAGCTGGACGTGCATGCCAATATCTCGGTGTTATTATATAACATGGGGTGACCAGTATCCAAGCAATGTTCGGCAATAGCAGATCTATTTGGCTGCTGTAATCGTGTGTGCCGTTTATGCTCAGTACATCTGTCCTCCACGGTCCTGATAGTTTGACCAATATATGCCATACCGCAGCTACAGGGAATACGATACACACCTGCCTTACGCAATCCAAGATCATCCTTAACGGAACTCAAAAGTGCTGTAATTTTAGATGGAGGTCGGAAAACACATTTCACATCGTATTTCCGTAAAATACGACCGATCTTATTGGACGTGTTTCCTACGTAAGGCAAAAAGGCAGTAGACTTAGGTGTTGACTCAGAATTATCATCAATCACCCGATGTACAGTTGGTCGATAGCGCAACGCACGTTCAATCTGTCTATCACTGTAACCATTTTGACGAAATGTAACTTCAAGATGGGACAGCTCAGCTGGCAAAGTCTCAGCGTCAGAAACGACATGTGCCCTGTGTACCAAGGTACGAAGTACCCCTTCACGCTGAGCCGAATGGTGACAACTATTAGCTTGTAAGTACAAATCGGTGTGAGTACGTTTCCTGTAGACTGCATGTCCCAATGATCCATCATCCTTCCTCCTAACCAACACGTCGAGAAAGGGAAGGCAACCATCCTCTTCCACCTCCATCGTAAAACGAATGTTCGGGTGGATCGAGTTCAGATGTTCTAGAAAGACATTCAAATTCTCCCTACCGTGAGGCCAAGCAACGAAGGTATCGTCAACGTATCTAAAGAAACAGGCGGGTTTTAAAGGCGCCGACTCCAATGCACGTTCCTCGAAGTCTTCCATAAATAAATTTGCGATCACAGGAGACAACGGACTACCCATCGCAACTCCATCTGTCTGCTCGTAATACTGGTCATTAAATAAAAAGTAAGTGGATGTCAACACATGCCTAAAGAGATTAGTTAAATCAGTACCAAACCTGGCTTCAATTAACCGCAACGAATCAGACAGAGGAACACGAGTGAAGAGAGAGACCACATCGAAACTCACTAAAATATCAGAGTCATTCAGCCTCAGTCCCTCCAAACGACGTAAAAAATCAGCTGAGTTCCTGATATGATGTTCACACTGTCCTACTTGTGGACTCAACAGAGAAGCAAGATGCTTCGATACACGATATGTCGGAGCGCCGATGTTACTCACTATAGGACGGAAAGGAACCCCTTCCTTATGAACCTTTGGAAGGCCATATAACCTAGGGGGAACGGCACTATAGGTGTTAAGCCTCTTGATTGTGTCCTGCGAAAAACCACTTTTCTTCAGGAGGCTGTTGGTCTTTCTCTCAACACTTTTCGTGGGGTCAGCATCGATTCTGCGATACGCTGAATCAGATAGTAAACGTTGCATCTTTTGTACATAATCAGGTTTATTTAAAACAACGGTGGCATTGCCCTTGTCAGCAGGTAAAATAACAATACTGGGATCAACTTTGAGAGAGCGTAAAGCAGCCCTCTCTGCTGCTGTTACATTACTCTTGGGTGGACGAGCCCTAGTCAAAACACGGCATGCCTCCCTCCTAACTTCCTCTGCAGCGTCAGGAGGTAGTTTGCAAACTGCCTGTTCAATTGAACTAATAAAATCAACTACCGGCAAATTCTTCGGAGTGGGTGCAAAATTTAAACCCTTCCCTAGCACGGATAAGGTTGCGTCGTCAAAAGATTTCTCTGTGAGATTTATCACAGAACGTCGAGATATAACATCCGACTCCGCGCGATGAAAACGTTCAAACTTTGCCAAATGCCGGGCAGTAACGGAGTTGTACTCCCAGTCAGCTTGGGTCCATGAGGCACCGTCCAACCAATCCCAAGTGAAATCAGACACTTCAGATGCAACCATTAAATGAAAACGATACAATTCTTTGGAAACAGAATCCAAACGTCGACGAGTAAAACGAATCCTTTCGCGAACAAGAGCCAAGCCAGCACGTTGCTTGATACGATTGGCGGCAGGTGAATTAATATGGTGCACAACCTTAGCAAATGTTGGGACATGATTTTCATCACGACACCTCAATAAAAACGACAAAGCACATTGCAGTCTAACTCGACAGCTACGAAGTTTATCCAACTTACGTAAACACCGATACATTTCCTCCCCGTAGAGGTAAACAATGTGAGACCTGAGTTTCTCCTGGCGTATACAACTTTCAAATAACTTCCGGGAATTCAGCCAGGTAACACTTTCAGCGACCGCCGATATTTCGGCGGGAGAACACCCCGCCATTTTCAAGGCAAACTGCAACGGACAGGCGGCGTGCATGCAAATTTAATACCTCGGTTCTGCGACAGAAGCAGGAAAGATAACACACACACTGAACACTAGTGCCACCAAAGATGACCAAAGTCAGAGCTATCGATAGTGAGACTATGAATTCACAGGTGAGGCAGCATTGACTCTGTTCCTCTGTTTTTTGACAAGGGAGAGAGCCGGATTCCAAACAGAGTTTAAACAGAAACCTCCATCCCTGTTAACGAGGTTGCTCGCTAGTTTAATCTCAACTGCCTCCTTAATGACACTGTCCCAATAGCTGGACGTGCATGCCAATATCTCGGTGTTATTATATAACATGGGGTGACCAGTATCCAAGCAATGTTCGGCAATAGCAGATCTATTTGGCTGCTGTAATCGTGTGTGCCGTTTATGCTCAGTACATCTGTCCTCCACGGTCCTGATAGTTTGACCAATATATGCCATACCGCAGCTACAGGGAATACGATACACACCTGCCTTACGCAATCCAAGATCATCCTTAACGGAACTCAAAAGTGCTGTAATTTTAGATGGAGGTCGGAAAACACATTTCACATCGTATTTCCGTAAAATACGACCGATCTTATTGGACGTGTTTCCTACGTAAGGCAAAAAGGCAGTAGACTTAGGTGTTGACTCAGAATTATCATCAATCACCCGATGTACAGTTGGTCGATAGCGCAACGCACGTTCAATCTGTCTATCACTGTAACCATTTTGACGAAATGTAACTTCAAGATGGGACAGCTCAGCTGGCAAAGTCTCAGCGTCAGAAACGACATGTGCCCTGTGTACCAAGGTACGAAGTACCCCTTCACGCTGAGCCGAATGGTGACAACTATTAGCTTGTAAGTACAAATCGGTGTGAGTACGTTTCCTGTAGACTGCATGTCCCAATGATCCATCATCCTTCCTCCTAACCAACACGTCGAGAAAGGGAAGGCAACCATCCTCTTCCACCTCCATCGTAAAACGAATGTTCGGGTGGATCGAGTTCAGATGTTCTAGAAAGACATTCAAATTCTCCCTACCGTGAGGCCAAGCAACGAAGGTATCGTCAACGTATCTAAAGAAACAGGCGGGTTTTAAAGGCGCCGACTCCAATGCACGTTCCTCGAAGTCTTCCATAAATAAATTTGCGATCACAGGAGACAACGGACTACCCATCGCAACTCCATCTGTCTGCTCGTAATACTGGTCATTAAATAAAAAGTAAGTGGATGTCAACACATGCCTAAAGAGATTAGTTAAATCAGTACCAAACCTGGCTTCAATTAACCGCAACGAATCAGACAGAGGAACACGAGTGAAGAGAGAGACTGTGGTGTCACCGCTAGACACCACACTTGCTAGGTGGTAACTTAAATCGGCCGCGGTCCTGTAGTACATGTCGGACCCGCGTGTCGCCACTGTGTACTCGCAATCCTAGCGCCACCACATGGCAGGTCACAAGACACGGACATGACCTCGCCCCAGTTGTACGGACGACATAGCTTGCGACTAGACCTACCAAGTATTCCTCTCATTTGCCGAGAGACAGATTAAATAGCCTTCAGCTAGTCCATCGCTACTACCTAGCAAGGCGCCATGTGTATCATTGCTAATTGCTTACTACTATGCAAGAGATGTATTTCAACAAGAACAAGACTACATTAAAGTTAAGTATATTAAAATCTCTCTTCTTTTCTTTATAGTTTTTCATCCAGTCTCCTGTTTCAGAATTTACGCCCGTCTGCGTTAGTTTCGCGTGCACCTAGCCACTCATTGTGTCGAGACCTTAGGGAATCGACACAACAGAGACCACATCGAAACTCACTAAAATATCAGAGTCATTCAGCCTCAGTCCCTCCAAACGACGTAAAAAATCAGCTGAGTTCCTGATATGATGTTCACACTGTCCTACTTGTGGACTCAACAGAGAAGCAAGATGCTTCGATACACGATATGTCGGAGCGCCGATGTTACTCACTATAGGACGGAAAGGAACCCCTTCCTTATGAACCTTTGGAAGGCCATATAACCTAGGGGGAACGGCACTATAGGTGTTAAGCCTCTTGATTGTGTCCTGCGAAAAACCACTTTTCTTCAGGAGGCTGTTGGTCTTTCTCTCAACACTTTTCGTGGGGTCAGCATCGATTCTGCGATACGCTGAATCAGATAGTAAACGTTGCATCTTTTGTACATAATCAGGTTTATTTAAAACAACGGTGGCATTGCCCTTGTCAGCAGGTAAAATAACAATACTGGGATCAACTTTGAGAGAGCGTAAAGCAGCCCTCTCTGCTGCTGTTACATTACTCTTGGGTGGACGAGCCCTAGTCAAAACACGGCATGCCTCCCTCCTAACTTCCTCTGCAGCGTCAGGAGGTAGTTTGCAAACTGCCTGTTCAATTGAACTAATAAAATCAACTACCGGCAAATTCTTCGGAGTGGGTGCAAAATTTAAACCCTTCCCTAGCACGGATAAGGTTGCGTCGTCAAAAGATTTCTCTGTGAGATTTATCACAGAACGTCGAGATATAACATCCGACTCCGCGCGATGAAAACGTTCAAACTTTGCCAAATGCCGGGCAGTAACGGAGTTGTACTCCCAGTCAGCTTGGGTCCATGAGGCACCGTCCAACCAATCCCAAGTGAAATCAGACACTTCAGATGCAACCATTAAATGAAAACGATACAATTCTTTGGAAACAGAATCCAAACGTCGACGAGTAAAACGAATCCTTTCGCGAACAAGAGCCAAGCCAGCACGTTGCTTGATACGATTGGCGGCAGGTGAATTAATATGGTGCACAACCTTAGCAAATGTTGGGACATGATTTTCATCACGACACCTCAATAAAAACGACAAAGCACATTGCAGTCTAACTCGACAGCTACGAAGTTTATCCAACTTACGTAAACACCGATACATTTCCTCCCCGTAGAGGTAAACAATGTGAGACCTGAGTTTCTCCTGGCGTATACAACTTTCAAATAACTTCCGGGAATTCAGCCAGGTAACACTTTCAGCGACCGCCGATATTTCGGCGGGAGAACACCCCGCCATTTTCAAGGCAAACTGCAACGGACAGGCGGCGTGCATGCAAATTTAATACCTCGGTTCTGCGACAGAAGCAGGAAAGATAACACACACACTGAACACTAGTGCCACCAAAGATGACCAAAGTCAGAGCTATCGATAGTGAGACTATGAATTCACAGGTGAGGCAGCATTGACTCTGTTCCTCTGTTTTTTGACAAGGGAGAGAGCCGGATTCCAAACAGAGTTTAAACAGAAACCTCCATCCCTGTTAACGAGGTTGCTCGCTAGTTTAATCTCAACTGCCTCCTTAATGACACTGTCCCAATAGCTGGACGTGCATGCCAATATCTCGGTGTTATTATATAACATGGGGTGACCAGTATCCAAGCAATGTTCGGCAATAGCAGATCTATTTGGCTGCTGTAATCGTGTGTGCCGTTTATGCTCAGTACATCTGTCCTCCACGGTCCTGATAGTTTGACCAATATATGCCATACCGCAGCTACAGGGAATACGATACACACCTGCCTTACGCAATCCAAGATCATCCTTAACGGAACTCAAAAGTGCTGTAATTTTAGATGGAGGTCGGAAAACACATTTCACATCGTATTTCCGTAAAATACGACCGATCTTATTGGACGTGTTTCCTACGTAAGGCAAAAAGGCAGTAGACTTAGGTGTTGACTCAGAATTATCATCAATCACCCGATGTACAGTTGGTCGATAGCGCAACGCACGTTCAATCTGTCTATCACTGTAACCATTTTGACGAAATGTAACTTCAAGATGGGACAGCTCAGCTGGCAAAGTCTCAGCGTCAGAAACGACATGTGCCCTGTGTACCAAGGTACGAAGTACCCCTTCACGCTGAGCCGAATGGTGACAACTATTAGCTTGTAAGTACAAATCGGTGTGAGTACGTTTCCTGTAGACTGCATGTCCCAATGATCCATCATCCTTCCTCCTAACCAACACGTCGAGAAAGGGAAGGCAACCATCCTCTTCCACCTCCATCGTAAAACGAATGTTCGGGTGGATCGAGTTCAGATGTTCTAGAAAGACATTCAAATTCTCCCTACCGTGAGGCCAAGCAACGAAGGTATCGTCAACGTATCTAAAGAAACAGGCGGGTTTTAAAGGCGCCGACTCCAATGCACGTTCCTCGAAGTCTTCCATAAATGCACGCCGCCTGTCCGTTGCAGTTTGCCTTGAAAATGGCGGGGTGTTCTCCCGCCGAAATATCGGCGGTCGCTGAAAGTGTTACCTGGCTGAATGCCCGGAAGTTATTTGAAAAAAAAAACATTTTGATGTAAATTTCTCTTATCGCCGATCCGGTTCAGTACGTCTTTGACAATTATCTCATTTATCCATCTAATCTTTAGCATCCTTCTATAGCGGCACATTTTAAAAGGCACTGTTTTCATTGTACTAAGCTGTACTCCAGACCAAAACTATAACGAGCTTTTCTAACGATCCATGAACTGACGGAGAAATCTTTTAAGTAGATAGACAGGCACTCCGAAAACACTGCTGTACATTAAATCTGCTGTGGCCGGAGACAGTTCTCATGTATGTGTGAGTTTGCCGGTGTGAATGTGTGTACGTTGTACACTGATAAGCCGAAACATCATGACCATTACCTACGGCGACGTTGGATGCCACTTGGTGGCTTGCGGGCACATGGTTCAAATGGCTCTGAGCACTATGGGACTTAACATCTTAGGTCATCAGTCCCCTAGAACTTAGAACTACTTAAACCTAACCAACCTAAGGACATCACACACATCCATGCCCGAGGCAGGATTCGAACCTGCGACCGTAGCGGTCGCGTGGGTCCAGACTGTAGCGCCTAGAACCGCTCGGCCACCCAGACCGGCGTGGGCACATGGCGCGGTAGCAAAAGTATGTATTGCAGAGCGGACAAGGATGGCGGATCACCCTAGCGAAGAGACTGGCTGCAAATGGAGAAATCCGTAGACGAAGGGCAGATTATTATACACAAAAGTCGAATTTTCACGTCCTGCTGTCGTGAGCATATACGGAAAGAGGTAGGAGGACATTGAAACTACACTATGCGATAAATGGTAGGACGTCCACGGCTCTTCACAGAATGTGGGGTTCGAAGGCTTGTCTGCTCTGTAAAGTATCTCTGTAAAGCATCTCTGCTAAAAGAGCACATTGCTGGTGTACGCACAAGCGTTTCGGAGCGCACCGTTCATCGTACATTGTTGAACATGAGGCTCCGCAGCAGAACACGCCCACGTGTTCACATGCTGACCCAACGACATAGTCATTTACGATTGCAGCGGGCACGGGACCATAGGGATTCGACCGTTGATCAATGGAAACGTGTCGGCTCTTCGAGTGAATCACATTTTTGCTACACTAGGTTCCTGGTCGTCTCCACAATCGCCGTCATCAAGATGAACGGTAGCTCGAAAAGTGTAGCGTGCCACGGATGCGAGCTGGTGGGGGCAGTATTATGCTAAGGGAGTCGTTCTCCCGCACTTGCATGGGCCCTGTGAGAGTAATCGAAGACACAGTGACAGCTGCGAACCACTTGGATCCCTTGTGGCTGATGTTCTCCCCGCCGGCGATGCCACCTTTCAGCAGTATAATTGTCCGCGTCTCGGAGCCAGAAACGTGCTATAGTGTTTTGAGGAGCATTATAGTGAACTCACGTTGGAGTCTCGCCGACCAGATTCGCCTGATGTAATTCTTATGGAACCCATCTGGGTTGCTATCGGGGTTCATCACCGCGTACGCAAGTCAGCGGCCCGTTATTTACGCAAATCACATATTTATGCAAATCACATATTTATGCTAATCACATATTTATGCTAATCACATGAGCTGTGCTTAGACGTCTAATGCAACGTACTTCCAAAAACCTACCAACAACCTGTTGGATCCCCGATATGCAGAATCAGTAATGTATTTCGTTTCAAAGAGCGACAAAGAAGTTGAAACTTCCTGGCAGATTAAAACTGTGTGCCCGACCGAGACTCGGACTCGGGACCTTTGCCTTTCGCGCGCAAGTGCTCTACCATCTGAGCTACCGAAGCACGACTCACGCCCGGTACTCACAGCTTTACTTCTGCCAGTACCTCGTCTCCTACCTTCCAAACTTATAGAAGCTCTCCTGCGAACCTTGCAGAACTAGCACTCGTGAAAGAAAGGATATAGCGGAGACATGGCTTAGCCACAGCCAGGAAGTTTCATATCAGCGCACACTCCGCTGCAGAGTGAAAATCTCATTCTGGACAAAAAAGTTGTTAAGCAGGTGATCATAATGTTTTAGCTCATTAGTGTATATTTCGGAAGAAGGTCTTTTGGCTGAAAGGTTAAATGGAAAGTCTTTTCAACTTCTCTTTTATATGGTGATTAACAATCTATCCTTTTCATAACATTGATGTTATTGTAGCCGGGAGTTTCTATTGTTTGAGGAAATGTTCTACCTGGATACACTGGTTTTTAAAGACATGCCAGTGGTTTGCACGACACCTTCCCGCTCTATCCTACAACTAAAGCATCCTGTTACCGTCATTAGTCTACTACCGACTATCGGAATACAGTAATGTGTTTAGGCATATATACCTTACGTACCCTGACTGACAGAAAAAGTGAACCATCCAGAAAACATGGTAGAATGTCAATGTAACTTTGTTCAACGTACATCCCATCGGCGAGTATTTAACTAGAGTTGAAAGTCTCTGTGTCTGGTAAAACGGCCACCAAAGTCATTCGTCTGCCGTATGTGAGATATTGTCGATCTCAGCTACTAAATGCTATTTTAGCAAGAGAAATATGCCAAAATTCGATATACTTACAAACGAAACAGTTCTCACCATTATTCGGGCGTCCACCGTATCAAAGCAAATCGTTCCGAAAGTAAGACCACGATTGACGACTTTCAATACAAAATAAAGAGAGGAGGATTATTCTTTAAGGTCTCGTCGACCACGAGATCATTATAGACAGTTCACAACCTCGTATCGGGTAAGGATGGCAAAAGAAATAGGCTGTCGCTTTCAAATGAGCTGTTTCAACATTTACCTTAAGCAAATTTCAAATTTCGGGAAATCTAAAATTGGGCGGCCGGACAGTGACTTGAACCAGTGTCGTTCCGAATACGCATCCAGTGTGCTAACCACTGAGCGACCACGCTTTTTCGATTCAGTAAATTTCTTTTTTTTTTTTTTTTGTACCTCGGCATGTTGAGACATAACATTCAAAATTCACGTACAGATTACGATGAAAGCAAAACGTGACAATTTTTATTGAAGGCTGTGACGGGCTCACATTTACAAAATAATTTTACAAAAAGTAAACATAATTCGCACCATAAGATCGTTACAATTCCTATCAGGTGTTACGCCAGTGTGCTTCACCACAAGTGGTCCTTTAGCTGCGCCTTGAATTGTGCATTCCATGTCCGCATGTACGGGACCTGACAGCTTTAGCCAGCCACTTTGATATGCGTCCGAAAGCAACCGCTAAGTACCGGTCAGTCCCGGCAAATTTCATTAAAGCGAAGAGCTGCGACCGCATCTAAACGGCTCAATTTATTCGCCGGCCAGACAGTGTGGCCATTAAACGGATTGGAAGTCTGGCCGAGATTGCCGCAGCGGCTGCGGGGGCGCTTGCGTGTCTCGTGTGCCACGGCCAGGTGTTACCGTGTGAAGGGCAGCGTCTCCTTCATAGCACTCATTTATTCATTTGCTCTAAATTATAACCTATTTTCTGATATTCTACATAAGGTCTTATTATGTTACTATTAATGAGGCCTATCACAGAATAGATAACAGGGTCTGCTGTGTCATTTTCCCATCTGTAACTGAGCGGTCAATCACCCATGTAGATGTGAAGTATTCGACAACGATCACTGGCAATTTTCATTTTTTTCGAATAAGTGACAAAAGAAGTTTATGGCAGTAGTTCGCTAAAAGGAAGAGGTAGGTTGAAAGGTCAAGTTAAGAGTTTGGCAATGGAGAGAAGTGTGTGGGGTGACCCCGTAGAGGGAAACCAAGATTTCATTACAAAGACCAAGACTTGAATACAGTGGAACTGAGCGTACGGCATTCTTGGCCGGGAGTCCCCCATTCTGGGAAGTTCGGCCGCCGACAGCAAGTACTTATTGCATTCGACGCCACATTGGGCGACTTGCGCTTCGGAGATGGGGATGAAATGATGACGAGGACAACACAACAACCAGTCCCTGAGCGGAGAAAATCTCCTGCCTCAGCCGGGAATCGTACCCGGGCCCCATGGCGTGGTATTCCGCCGCGCTGACCACTCAGATAACGGGGGCGGACTTGAATACAGTAAGCAGGTTCAAATGAATGAAGGTGAATGGAGAGTTATGAAAAAATTCGCACAAGATAAACTAGGATGGAGAGCTGCAGCGAAACGGTCTTCGACGACAACAACAACAAGGAGATTAAGTGAACAGACAAGAAAATAGATGGTTCTCGACAGAAATGGCGAGGTAAGGAATACGTGAAACAAGATAAATAGGAAGGACAGGAAGATAATGCACACGTTAAGTGATCAAGGAATAACTTCCTTGGGCGTAGAGAGAGTCATTAAGTGCAGAAATTGTAAGAGACTTCAGATATTGAAACAGACAAAGTGATTCAGCTGCCCCTAGCTATGGGTTTTATGCAACCTGCAATGCATTCATAAACCACACATTTTCATAATCTCTCGCTCACTACGCGCAAACTATTAGTCCTACAGGAAAAAATGAACAGGACGTTTTTGTAGAGAATTTAATGTAGTTAAATTTTGTATTGGGATACGTTTTCGCTAGAGGCCATAGTTTTTGAATTATTCGAGAAAAACGAACAAAAATGACCTTCAAATGCAGTTTTCTTGAGTAACTCGAAAACTGTAGCCAATATCGAAAACTTATTCCACTACAAAATTTAACTACATTAAATTCCCTATAAAGGTCCTGTTCATCATTTCTGTGGGACTAGTGGTTTGCACGTGGCGAAAGAGAGAATGTGAAAATCTTGCACATGGTTTTTGAAAGTGTTGAGGGTTGCGTAAAAATCGTAGGCAGGGCAGGTGAGACACACTGTATGCAACAACACTCACTGCGGACGTTAAGACTAAGAGCTACTCTGAGATTAAAACGTTCTCACAGGAAAACAGATATTAAATCTTTCTCGAGAGACCAGAAAACGTGTCAGCATCGTCTGACAATAGTTTTTGTTGCAGTAACTGTGACTGCTTCAATGTTTTTACCTCGGTTACTCTAACCATCTAAGTAGGTGCCTGAAGATAGAAATAATCACGGTATAATGTGGACATAGGAATGAGTAACACAGCAGAGAGGAAACTAAATTTGGCACAACGCATGAACTGCCAACTCCATTTCTTGTACTGTCACTGATGGAATGAATAGAAAATTCATTTACTTACCTGAGGAGATTTAGAACACAAGTTTGTTGCACAGGAGCCACAATAAATGTTCAGATGTGTGTGAAATCTTATGGGACTTAACTGCTAAGGTCATCAGTCCCTAAGCTTACACACTACTTAACCTAAATTATCCTAAGGACAAACACACACACCCATGCCCGAGAGAGGACTCGAACCTCCGCGGGGACCAGCCGAAGCCACAATAGTGGTTTCAGTTAGCCAATTTTTCGCTTTACGTGGCGGTTCTCCGGCCAGACAACTCAATACATAATCTGCTCTGGATATTTTAACGAAAAGTCAATCGAACTTTCTAGCTGGAAATGCCTTAGTGAGAGAGGAATGAAATATCGTATCTATAACAGAATCCGCGAAAGTACCTCTACACGCACTTTAACTGCCAGACTAATTTCCACAGTACCGTGGTGAAAGCTACCACAAACATCTCCTCGAGGAATTCAACAGAATATGGATACGGAAACAAAGTACGGCAAATAAAAGCAATTTGGAATTTCTCTCCAAGTTTAACGCGTTCAAAATCTATTGGAGTGTCTCATTGGGAAGAAATACGATAGAATACGTACAGCCAACGTATGCTAATACACATCAAAGACAAACGCAATATTCCTTCTTGTTCGCTTTTTTATACACTAATTTTACACCGTAACGCATTTTGGCTTAAGCCATCATTAGAATCTGTAAGAATAACAAATAAACAAATAAGTAATTTTACAGAGAGACAATTTTCGATCGATTTATGGGTGGTCAGAAACAGTCCGAAAAGCTTGTAAGGGTGTTGCAGGGGAGGTTGTGATGAGAAATAACTGTTAAGATAAAAATTCCATAGGCTGAGCCGTTTGGGAGATAATTTGCATTGAAGTTAGCCAATTAGGTCGTCGCGACACAAATTCAAGCAGCCTACCGAGAACAGTGCTGCCAAACGTGTTCTTTGTTTGGTTTCCTCTAAACCAACAAACCTGGCTTTTGCTTACCTAGTTTAATTTTATCGCTTCCGGAAAGGTATATTTTAACTGATAAAAAGCCCTTGAACAAGTAGTAACTTACGGACCCACAGATGTCTGTGCATTACTGCAATTTAACCCGTGCAACTGCTTGAATTTTCGCTCGCTACGACCTGGTTGGCTAACTTCAATGGTAAATAACTCTGAAACGGCGCAACGTGTCGAATACTTGTAACAGTAATTTCTCAACAGAATCTACCCAACAAAACCCTTCAAAGCTTCTCACATAGTTTCTGACCATCCTGTATAAAACAAAACTAAATGTGCTAAATTAAAAGAACGGCGATACATCGTATCTCGCCAAGTTAACACGTAAAACCTTACCACAGTCCAGTGCTGTTCATTGTACTGGGGTATCCTGCCTTAAATAAAACAACTGTACCCGCTAGGTGGGGTTAATGCTTCTCACACTTAAGCTCTAACATAACGTCTAAAATTTGTCTGGAGTAAGGCATACTCTACTTTAGTAAAAATTAACCTATAAAAAAATTAGAGAAATCTGCTGGTATCAAACATAGGAAGGAATCTATGAGAATGTGCTCGTGTGTTTGCAACAGAGAATTTATTACTTTTCCGTCTCTTTGCCACTGCCACTGTCTTCTTCTCTTTCAGCATAAAAAATTACAAACATCTTCGCATGCTAAAACTTTTGGGAGAATTTTTATAGGTGCTGAGGAAGGTAGAATGAGGCAGCTGGTACTGATCTTTTCAGTCACTCCTTTAAGTAAACAGGTACACATTTGCATTTTTTGTGTTCCGCTAGGAGCATTTTATTTCTCTGGGTGTAACAATGATTGCGGAATCGTTTCATGCCATAATACATAGACAAACATACTAAAAGAGTGGGACATAGCACTTCACTTGTTCTGCGTTATTGGCCTGGACCCCAGACGCACGACAAAAGAATGATAGGACTGTGGCATTAAAAACAACTTCGCGAGGACACAGTGTCTGTTCGGTCGTAAGGCTCACCGGTTCTCTAACGGCAGTCGAGTTGTACGGATGCGGCATCGACTTGTGGCTAGCGTTCGTATCCAGTGTCGCCACAACCACAGAGGTGTTTGCGGTATCACAGAGGGTGCTGGTCTCACGAAGATTGGCTTACGTCAGAGGAAGCGCCTCCGTGCTCGCCAGACACAGACCCCTTGTGCGCTGTAGTTGACTCGGGGCGTTATGCACGTACGGATGTAGGTCAGCGCGGAACTGCACGAGCAGCCCAACTGTGCAACAGCTGCAGCGCGCGCTCGCTCCAAGAATACACGGACACCGGCGCCGAGGCGACCTTGAGCTCTGTTTCGATGCCGCCACGCAATGGTCTTTGTTCCTTTTGCTTCAAAATCTGCTCTTTCGACTATAGCGTCGCATTGCTCATCTCGAGGTGCAAGTGATTCGACCAAGCGCCAGTCTACTGACAACGTGTGTCGATATCGCTGCGCCGGCCGCGGTGGCCAAGCGGTTCTAGGCGCTGCAGTCCGGAACCGCGCGGCTGCTACGGTCGCAGGTTCGAATCCTGCCTCGGGCATGGATGTGTGTGATGTCCTTAGGTTAGTTAGGTTTAAGTAGTTCTGAGTTCTAGGGGCCTGATGACTTCAGATGTTAAGTCCCATAGTGGTCAGAACCATTTCAACCATTTTTTTTTTATATCGCTGCCTCTTGGAGCATCTTTCCTGCAAATGTCAGAAAGATGAGTGGACCCCATTCAAAATCCTTGTCCGTTTCAACATTTTGAAGTGCTCACCGCGAGATGAGACCGGTAGTTCATGTCAGACCAGACGGCGAATGTGGCCGATACTCCTGTTGCATTCATCACGCATCCACCGCGAAGATAGAAAAAGAGCTTCACTTCTTCATTTTGTGATTTTTCCTCTGTTCCTTTATTCCTTTACCGCTGTTGTTCGTTCAGATTACTGCCTGATAATGAATAGTAGAGAGTGGCTTCATTCGCTTGTGCCGCTGGTACAAAAACCCTTTCGTCGCGGATGCATATTTTCGATGGTAATTTTTATTTATTTGCAGTCCTTTGTAAGGTTTACAGTCTACTGGCTATGGCAGACAACGTGAACTGCCAAAGAAAAGGACAGAATTGGTATTTTTCTGTTTTTTTTTTTTTTTTTTTTAAAAAGGTATTTTGGTTTCCACATCCTAGTTGGAAAGACAGGCCACTTTGTAGTCCGTCTGTCTGTTTATCTGTATGTCTGTCCGAATGTTAAAAACCCTTTTCCTCAGAAACGGGTAGAAGTATGAAGTTAAAATTTACGACACATACTAAGATGTATTGTCCCTTGGTGGTGTAAAAAATTGAAGCTTCTAAGTCAATGGAATGAAAAGATATGGCCATTTATGTGACGTATATTGATACAAACTTACTCATCAAAACCTATAGGATGCTTCTCGTTGACTTAGTCATGAAATTTGGCAAGCGAGAAGCTTTTACAGCAAAAGTAAAGGAAAAACTTTGAACATTGTTAATCTGTAACTCTCTCACATAAGACATACAACATTTTATTTCTGATACCGCTGTAAGTTTTTCTCCTACAGGTTCTACGTCTAGATTCCAGAATATGGATCCCGAAATAGAATCGTGCCGATATCCGTTGGTTTATTGGTTTTAGGTTCCCTTAAACTAGACAAGGAAGTATGATTTTCCAGCTCTTGAAATAGACCTTTAAGCTTTCGTATAAATTTGATGGACTTTATATGCAGCCATGAAAAGAAAACGATCCATCACAAGTTATCAAATGCTCCTGCATTTACCACCACCATTCCCAATGGGTACTCTTCTATTGTATCAGTTAGAATGCTCAGTGTATGACAGATAACATTTGTTCATTTTCGTCGTCGAAAAATATAATTATTTTCATATGGTCCTCCCGTTAAACATTTTGGAAAAAAATCTTTCTTGCACTTTTTTTTACCGACGGGTATTGAGAACATGGATCGGCAAGAGATCATAAGAGTTCGCCAAAGTCTGAATTCTTATCAACACGAGAGAAATGAACTGAGGTGCACATAGTCAGTATTTTATGAAAACCATTTCGTTATGCACGCCATCAGCGGTTTGGAGCTCCTAAGGTAATCTTCAGTACCATACATTCACGAATTATACACTACAGACTTATACAGCAAATTGCGGGACTTTAGAAATATGTTGTCAGTTACTGTGCTGTGTAAGTAATAATATATCGGTTTGGGTCAGTTTCAACAGAAGAAATTTCCATCGCTAATCATTTTATTTCTTTCTCATCTATTTACATACAAATGTTCAGAATGACGTATGTTATGTCCGCCTCCGTAGCTGATTGGTCAGCGCAGCTGAATCGCGTGCTGAGGACCCGGGCTCGATTCCCGTCAATGCCAGGGAGGTTTTCTCGATGGGAGGAGTGGAACGGGGTGCACTCAGCCTCGTGACGTCAGTTGAGGAGCTACGTCACAGCGGCTCCATATCACGAAAACTGACGACGGCCGGGAAGGTGGTGACCCACCCCGACGCCTCTCCATACCTCATCCAATGACGCCATTGGCAGAGGATGACATGACAACCGGTCGGTACCAATGGGCCATCCTGGGCCTATGGACAGAGCTTGACGTAATGTATATTCTGTTAAAACGAAGAAAAGTTATAGTCTCAGAACACGCATGGGGCTGCAAGTAAAACTTTCTGCTACATCCATTTTCCCAAATGTTTTTACTAACCGATATACAGAGGTTCAAAGTTACCTTTCATGTACACGTGAAATCCGGTGATACCCGAAAACAAAGTTTGTAAAGTGACGTAGCATGGAGAAATACGCTGTTAAGTGTCACAGTTACCATCAGAAGGCTTCTGGGAACCCTCTTTTGTGGTATCAAGGCGCATGCAAAATTTTTGTGCACTTAAAAGTCCGGTCTAAGGTGTAAAATTAGTTTCGCTTTATTTAAAATTTCATGCCAGCTACTTTGCCGCAGTGTTAACTCCGGTTCCCGTCAGATCACCGAAGTTAAGCGCTGTCGGGGTTGGCTAACACACTACTGTGCGCTGTTTGCAAGCGGCTAACACCGGATTACACATGTACACGTAGGGTAAATTTGAACCTCTGTATCTCGGAAACGCATAAATATATCAATAAAATTTTCAGAGTCGTTCGTGACAGGGATCTTAGGAATATACACTAATGGCCATTAAAATTGCTACACCAAGAAGAAATGCAAATGATAAACGGGTATACATTGGACAAATATATTATAGTAGAACTGACATGTGATTATATTTTCACGCAATTTGGGTGCATATATCCTGAGAAATCAGTACTCAGAACAAACACCTCTGGCCGTAATAACGGCCTTGATACGCCTGGGCATTGAGTCAGACTGAGCTTGGATGGCGTGTACAGGTACAAGTACCCATGCAGCTTCAACACGATACCACAGTTCTACAAGAGTAGTGACTGACGTATTGTGACGAGCCAGTTGCTCGGCCACCATTGACCAAACGTTTTCATTTGGTGAGAGATCTGGAGAAAGTGCGGGCCAGGACAGCAGTCGAACATTTTCTGTATCCAGAGAGGCCCGTACAGGACCTGCAACGTGCGGTCGTGCATTATCCTGCTGAAATGTAGGGTTTCGCAGGGATCGAATGAAGGGTAGAGCCACGGGTCGTAACACATCTGAGATATAACGTCCACTGTTGAAGGTGCCGAGACGTGTAACCAATGGCACCCCATACCATTACGCCGGGTGATACGCCAGTATGGCGATGACTAATACACGCTTCTAATGTGCGTTCACCGCGATGTCGCCAAACACGGATGCGAGCATCATGATGCTGTAAACAGAACCTGGATTCATCCGAAAAATGGCTTTTTGCCATTCGTGCACCCAGGTTCGTCGTTGAGTACACCATCGCAGGCGCTCCTGTCTGTGATGCAGCCTCAAGGGTAACCGCAGCCATGGTCTCCGAGCTGATAGTCCATGCTGCTGCAAACGTCGTCGAACTGCTCGTGCAGATGATTGTTGTCTTGCAAACATCCCCATCTGTTGACTCGGAGATCGAGACGTTGCTGCTCGATCCGTTACAGCCATGCGGATAAGATGCCTGTCATCTCGACTGCTAGCGATACGAGGCCGTTGGGATCCAGCACGGCGTTCCGTATTACCCTCCTGAACCCACCGATTCCATATTCTGCTAACAGTCATTGGATCTCGACCAACGCGAGCAGCAATGTCGCGATATGATAAAGCACAATCGCCATAGGCTACAATCCGACCTTTATCAAAGTCGGAAACGTGCTGGTACGCTTTTCTCCTCCTTACACGAGGCATCACAACAACGTTTCACCAGGCAACGCCGGTCAACTGCTGTCTGTGTATGAGAAATCGGTTGGAAATTTTAATGTCAGCACGTTGTAGGTGTCGCCACCGGCGCCAACCTTGTGTGAATGCTCTGAAAATCTAATCATTTGCATATCACAGCATCTTCTTCCTGTCGGTTAAATTTCGGGTCTGTAGCACGTCATCTTCGTGGTGTAGCAATTTTAATGGCCAGTAGTGTATATGGTAAACATTTCAGCCATTTGCTGTGCATAGCCGTCTTGGAATCCGCGGCTCTGTGTTGGTACCCAGAAACGTATTTTTCGGGTTTTTTCAGGAACCGTCCGTGAACTAAATGGTGACTCGATAAGCCCCTTAAGGTTCACCATAGACCACATATAATGAAAAAAGAACCAAGCGGTTGCTGCATTTTCGTAAGCCGGAGGAAGTGTGTAATGTTCAAACTTCGACTCTGTACTGTAGGACAGATGCCGATATTTAGTTCCCAAGGCATCGTTTCTTGCATACCAGTGTCTCCCATGGACGTTAGTTGGCTGTTACCTGATTATGAGCTAATGAGCTAAATATCCGTTGGTAAAAACATTTGGGAAAATGGGTGTAGCAGAAAGTTTTACTTGCAGCCCCATGCTTGTTCTGAGACCATAACTTTTCTTCGTTTTAACAGAATATATGTTACGGAAAGCTCCGTCCACAACCCAGTTCTTTTCATATAAGTGACATGCTCTGCCGTGACAGCGAAAAGAAAGGAACTAACGGAAAAAGCTCCTATGGGAGCACAAAAAATACAGATATGTTCCTGTTTATTTAAAAGAGTCTGACTCATAAGTGGACTACCAACTGCTTCATTCTACCTTCCGGAGGACCTTTAAAAATTTTCCCAATGGTTTTGGCATGCGAACGTATGCCCTCATGTATGTGCCGAGAGAGAAGGAGCCGCTGGCATTGCGAAAGAGAGGGAAAAGTAATCAGTACTGGAAGACGGCAGAAAGAGGTTGTGGTACAGAAAGAACGAAGGAGATAGTGGCAGTGTGACAGAAAGAGGAGGACACTGTGGCAGTGGAAGATAGTTGAGAGTGACAGGAAAGTGCTGTGAAATGGTGAAGGGGACAGCGTGGGAGAGGAATAAACAGGAGGAAGAAGTGGAAGTGGGTGAGAGCCAGTGATAATGAGAGACAGAGCCTATGACAATGACAGCAACGAAGAGGGAGATAGCGACATGATAAGAGGAAGCAGCTGTGGGACGGAATGAATGAGATATTAACAGTAAGAGAGAGCGAGAGGGAGACAGTAGTAATAGGACAGAACGAAGGAGAATGTAGCTGTGAGGCAGGAGACAGTGACAGTTGGAGAACCACAAAGAGGTAATGACAATGACTTGGGCAGAATGAGTGACGAGAGAAGTGAAAGTGGATGGATATGAGCTAGATACGGCGATGGACTAGTGGCTGTGAGCGAGTTACAGTTAGAGGAGCTTGTAGGAGTGAGATGCGGCTTGCATGTTGAAGAGAGCGCGAATACGTTCACATGCCAAATTTTTTGGGAATAATTTTAAAGGTTCTGAGGAAGGTAGCAATGAGACAGCTAGTACTCCACTTTTCAGCGTCTCCGATAGGAGCATTTTTCCGATTATATTACTATGACACAGAATCACTGGTCATACATTTGGTAGTAAATGTCAGATCGCGCATTCACTATTCGTGTAATGTATCAATCATGCTGTAATGCTTGTACTTAAAATAGTACAATGTGGGAGCGCTTTTAATTTCCTGTTTCTGTGCGATTATAATTTCTTCATTTTCAAACGTTTGGTTACTCGTACACTCGAGTCTTGTATGGACGTTAATCAGTCACCTGGTGCCACCCCCATAATACGAGAATGGGTTAGTAATAAGCAAATATTAGGCGAAAAAAACGCTGCTCCTTTCCTTTCATTCTCGAAGATGGAATATTCAGACAATATTGCTCTTGTGAAACTCTTTATTCCCATGAAGCAATCACTGCTGTCGACAAGGGATCTCTGATCGATTCCATATTCCTAAATTTCCAGAAGGCTTTTGATACTGTTCCTCACAAGCGACTATTAATCAAATTGCGTACATAGTTCTGAGTATCGTCTCAGTTGTGTGACTGGATTCGTGATTTCCTCTCTGAGAGGTCACAGTTCGTAATGATAGACGGTAAATCATCGAGTAGAACAGAAGTGATATCTGGCGTTCCGCAAGGTAGTGTCATAGGCCCTCTGCTGTTCCTGATTTACATAAATGATCTAGGTGATAATCTGAGCAGTCCCCTTAGGTTGTTTGCAGATGACGCTGTAATTTACCGTCTAATAAAATCATCAGACGATCAATTCCAATTACAAAATGCCGGCCGGAGTGGCCGTGCGGTTCTAGGCGCTGCAGTCTGGAGCCGAGCGACAGCTACGGTCGCAGGTTCGAATCCTGCCTCGGGCATGGATGTGTGTGCTGTCCTTAGGTTAGTTAGGTTTAATTAGTTCTAAGTTCTAGGCGACTGATGACCTCAGAAGTTAAGTCGCATAGTGCTCAGAGCCATTTGAACCGATTACAAAATGATCTAGAGAGAATTTCTGTGTGGTGCGAAAAGTGGCAATTGACACTAAACAAAGAAAAGTGCGAGGTCATCCGCATGGGTACTAAAGGAAATCCAATAAATTTTGGGTATACGATAAACCGCACAAATCTAAGGGCTGTCAATTGGACTAAATACCTAGGAATTACAATTACGAGCACTTAAATTGGAAAGACCACATAGATAATATTGTGGGGAAGGCGAAACAAAGACTGCGCTTTGTTGGCAGAACACTTAGAACATGCGACAAACACACTAAAGAGTCAACCTACATTACAATTGTCCGTCCTCTACTGGAATACTGCTGCGCAGTGTGGGATCCTTACGAGGTAGGATTGACGGAGGACATCGAAAAAAAGTGCAAAGAAGGGCAGCTCGTTTCGTGTTATCGCGCAATAGGGGTGAGAGTGTCACAGATATGATACGCGAGTTGGAGGTGGCAGTCACTAAAACATAGGCGGTTTTCTTTGCGGCGAGATCTATTTACGAAATTTCAATCACGAACTTTCTCGTCCGAATGCGAAAATATTTGGTTGACACCCACCTACGTAGGGAGAAACGATCATCATAATAAAATAAGAGAAATCAGAGCGCGAACGGAAAGATTTAAGTGTTCCTTTTTCCCACGCGCCATTCGGGAGTGGAATGGTAGAGAAGTAGTACGAAAATGATTCGATGAACCCTCTGCCAGGCATTTAAGTGTGAATTGCAGAGTAGCCATGTAGATGTAGATGTAGATTATTCCACCAAGAACTGAAGTAAGGATTAAATGAAAATGGAACCATATGATGCATCTAATACTGAAAATAATGACCTACAGATAAACTATACTCCCTACGAAAACCAATGGATCAACTGGCGAGTGGAAGGATGTATGCTACAGAACAGATCTGATACAAACTCGGCAATATCACGCCTCAGGCAGGGAGAATGAGAGACGGACAGACCGCTACGTGAGACTGGCGTTGCCCTGTGAAGCTTCCGTTATTTATTCCCAGCGCCTCGGTTTGATTGCTTACACGCGATGCCTGCCCCGCCCACCCCATTCTTTGTGGCCTGATGACGCGGACGACGTCCGGGACGCCGTAATAGCTCTGTTGTCTCCGGCCTCTTGTTTCGTTCGCCACGCCCCGCGATTCCTCACTGCGCCACTGCCCTCTGCGCGGTTCCCATTTTCTCTCGCCTGAGAATTTTTTCTGTTTCTATGGTGAGTGATCAGACCGAATCGTGACTGTGTTCATCTCTGATGTACACGAATAACGCCTTTATTTTGTGTGTACGGGAAGGTGTCGTTGAGTGACCGTAGGAGGATACAAGATGACTTGGACAGGATTTGTAATTGGTGTAAAGAATGGCAGCTAACTCGAAATATAGATAAATGTATATTAATGCAGATGAATAGGAAAAAGAATCCCGTAATGTTTGAATGCTCCATTAGTAGTGTAGCGCTTGACACAGTCATGTCGATTAAATATTTGGGCGTAACATTGCAGAGCGATATGAAGTGGGACAAGCATGTAACGGCAGTTGTGGGGAAGGCGGATAGTTGTCTTCGGTTCATTGGTAGTGTTGTGGATTGGCATGACAGCCATCCCACTATGAGAGGAAGCCGAAAGGCACGCGTTTTAGATCACGCAGGCTGGCGTGAGGTCTTGAACAGGTCAAGGAAATGAGACTAGCAAAAAAGGACGTAACTCTGGAATACTTAACTTTAATCCATAAATGGTGAACATCGCTCTTGACGGTACATGTTTTACAGCATCAATAGTAACTGGTAATGGCGCCTTGCTAGGTCGTAACAAATGACGTAGCTGAAGGCTATGCTAACTATCGTCTCGGCAAATGAGAGCGTATTTTGTCAGTGAACCATCGCTAGCAAAGTCGGCTGTACAACTGGGGCGAGTGCTAGGAAGTCTCTCTAGACCTGCCGTGTGGCGGCGCTCGGTCTGCAATCACTGATAGTGGCGACACGCGGGTCCGACGTATACTAACGGACCGCGGCCGATTTAAGGCTACAACCTAGCAAGTGTGGTGTCTGGCGGTGACACCACAGGTAGAATTTTGCGAAGATGTGGGTCATCTGTAAAGGAGACCACTTATAAAACACTAATACGACCTATTCTTGAGTACTGCTCGAGCGTTTGGGATCCCTACCAGGTCGGATTGAGGGAGGATATAGAAGCAATTCAGAGACGGGCTGCTAGATTTGGTTTGATCATCACGCGAGTGTTACGGAAATGCTTCAGAAACTCGGGTGGGAATCGCTGAAGGAAAGGAAGCGTTCTGTTCGTGAATCGTTACTGAGGAAATTTAGAGAACCAGCATTTGAGGCTGACTGCAGTAAAATTTTACTGCCTCCAACTTATATTTCGTGGAAAGACCACAAAGATAAGAGAGATTAGGACTCGTACAGAGGCATATAAGCAGTCATTTTTCCCTCGTTCTGTTTGGAAGCGGAACAGGGAGGGAAGATGCTAGTTGTGGTACGAGGTACCCTCCACCACGCGCCGTATGGTGTATTGCGGAGGATGTATTTAGATGTAGATGTATTAAATTTTGTACTTGTTAGCTGGCTAAAGTGGGTCAGTGCCACACTATCAACCGGTTCCTTGGCCGTTCCTAGAATTTTTTCTGTCGGTTATCGTTCACTCGTCTGATATCTGGACATTAGTGGACATCCGTTATTCACCTTCCTCGCGGTTTAAACTCTGCTGGGGACATTTTCAGTGAGGTGCCTGAATGTTTTTGGGGGATGACAGCTCATTCTTCTTCAAGAGCCGGAACAAGAGAATTTAGTGAGGTTGATCTCTGAAGTCTGGAGTGAAATGGACTTTCTATATCATCCCAAAGGTGTTTCATTCGGTTCAGGTCCGGCCTCTGAGCAGGTCAGTCCAATTCAGGAATGTTGTTGTCCACAAATCATTGGCTCATAGACGCTGCTTTGTGACAGCGTGTAGTGCACAATGCTGTAAAATGCATTCATTCTTTTTTTTAAGCGCGATAAGTGAACCACACTCTAACCACGGAAAGCACCACTGCTCCGTGACATCACGTTCTCCGTATGTTACTGTTGGCACCATACATAACAGCGGATAACGTTCTCCAAGCTGGCCGCTGTGGCTCAGAGGTTCTAGGCGCTTCAGTCCGGAACCGCTATTCTGTTACGGTCGCAGATTCGAATCCTGCCTCGGACATGGATGTGTGTGATGTTTAAGTAGTTCCAAGTCTAGGGGACTGATGACCTCAGATGTTAAGTCCCATAGTGCTTAGAGCCATTTGAACCATTTGAACGTCCTTCAGGCGTTCGTGGAAAACGAACCACACGCTTCCATCGGATTGCCACATGCTATAGGGTAATTCATCACTTTAAATAGCTCGTCTCCAGTTGTGTACTGTCATTATTTTTGCTCTTTACACCATCTCAAGTCTCGCGTAGCACTGACTACAGCATTTTGTGCCTCATGAGTAGCTGCTCGACCTTCGTACCCCATTCCATTTAACTCCCATCCTTCAGGGTCGTCTCGACAATTCCTAACTAAGAGACCTATTTTTTTAAGCTCCGATCGGTCGCAGAATGGAAACCACAGTGAAAATCAAAAATGTTTTGTTTGTGACATTTAGCTGTACCTTCCGGCTACTTCTCTATACAGGTGGTCCATTGATCGTGACCGGGCCAAATATCTCACGAAATAAGCATCATACGCAAAAACTACAAAGAACGAAACTCGTCTAGCTTGAAGGGGAAAACCAGATGGCGCTATGGTTGGCCCGCTAGATAGCGCTGCCATTGGTCAAACGGATATCAACTGCGTTTTTTTTAAATCGGAACCCCCATTTTTTATTACGTATTCGTGTAGTACGTATAGAAATATGAATGTTTTAGTTGGACGACTTTTTTTGCTTTGTGATAGATGGCGCTGTAATAGTCACAAACATTTGGCTCACAATTTTATACGAACAGTTGGTAACAGGTAGGTTTTTTTAAATTAAAATACTGAACGTTTGACCTATGGCAGCGCCATCTAGCGGGCCAACCATAGCGCCACCTGGTTTCCCCATTCAAGCTAGACAAGTTTCGTTCTTTGTAGTTTTTTCGTATGACGCTTATTTCGTGAGATATTTGGCCCGGTGACGATTAATGGACCACTCAGTATAGTCGCCTCTTCTACTTAGACATTTGTTGTAGCTTGGTAACAACTTTTCAATGTTCTCTGCTTTCTGCTAACTCTCTACACTGTTCTGCGGCTAGTTTTCTGTGCCAAAATGCTGCTCACACTGCCAGCTATTCATCTGAGCAAAGAGAGAAAAATAAGATGGAACCAAGACCGTACTATATTGTGACTGATCAAACTCTTCCATAGAAAACGCTGCAGGGGCGTCTTTGTTGGAGTTGCAGTGTGCGGCTGACCATTGCCATGAAAAAGGACAATGCCTGATGACAACATTCGTCTTCGCTTGTTCTGAACTGCCTTTCATAGGCGATTTTCTAGAATCGCCTGATCCACTTGCTGAACAAGATCATCAGCTGTCACTCGCTTCCTTCCCTCACCACAAACATCACTAAAGTCTGCACACCCTGGTTCAAGACTTGTAAAACTACTGTATGTTACCGTAGAATGCATAAGTAACTGTAGACTGCGGTAGCTTTCGTAGTAGCCTTGCTCAGTTAAATTAGTATCCGCATTACCTTTACGTTAGGCGTGTTGCATACCTTTTGGGCGTTACCTCACTTCCATAGCTTTGTTGCGTATGTGATCAGTGTCTTACAAAATTCCCTTTGAAACCGAAAGCGGTGAACAATCTGGAAACTGAGTGAAGATATATAAAGGGCTGTGTGACCAACGCCACATTTTTGTTCTACATAGTTATCCTTCTTTCTGTTACCTAGAAACAAACAGCATTTACAGAAAAACTGAAACTGTCAAATGTTTGATTCAGATCTTACTTGAAAATTGTTGATTTGTGACGTGAAATAGGGGGATGTTGTAGTAAAAATAAAAAAATACAGGTTTGTCATATAGCACTAGAAAACGCAGTTTTCTAAAAAAAAAAAAAAAGGAAAAATTAAGAAATCTCAAGACAAAAACGTATCAAACATCTAAATATCTCGTCAAGCTAACATCAAACATGTTTCTGTTGTTCATTAACAACTTTCGCACTGATCAGGAATAACAGGACACTACTGCGTTTGATCATGATGAACATTTTATTGAGTACAAACTAACTGCAATAATTACATAGATTTTTTAATGTTTGTGCATGTAAATTGTACTTAATCAAAAATAAGTTCTTTGGTTACATAAAAGCACAGAAATTGCACGATCGATTAGTTTTTATTAGTTATAAATGTAATATGCGTTTTGTAAGGATATAAAATAGAGAATGGACTAATACTGAATGCCGTGAGGTTCTAATTATGCCAGTGCTACCAATACTGCCGGTAATCCTGCGATTTGCTACGTGATTTATATACCGCATCAAAACTACCAGTTCTGGTAGCGCGCAACTCTACCTACTTCATAGTTCCTGCACCACTGTCGCAGCATTCTCAATAATTTTAGAAAAAGTAATGTACAGGCAGCTACTCAACCATCTGACCACAAATAACATGTTCTCAAGAACACAGTTTGGATTTCTGAAGGGTTCTGATATCGAGAAGGCTATTTACACCTACAGTGAAAATGCGCTTAATTCATTAAATAACAAATTACAAGCAGCAGGTATTTTCTGTGATTTGTCAAATGAATTTGATTGTGTGAACCACAACATCCTTTTAAATAAATTAGAATTCTATCGTGTCATGGGCAGCGCTGCAAAATGGTTCAAGTCGTACCTCGCTAACAGGAAACAAAGCGTGCCAGTGCAAGGGACTAGTGAATTAAGTCATATGTCATCATCAGAATGGGGAGAAATTACATGTGGAGTCCCACAAGGATCTATTTTAGGGCCATTGCTTTTTCTTGTGTACATTAATGATCTCTCATCAGTTACACTGCCAGAAGCAGAGTTCGTTTTGTTTGCAGATGACACAAGTATTGCAATAAATAGTATGTCGAGTGTCGTTCTAGAAAGATCTGCTGATGATATTTTCATGGATATTAATAAATCGTTTAAAGCCAACTCACTGACATTAAACTTCGAAAAGACTCACTATATCAGTTCAGAACCTGTAAGACGTTTCCACCCAGCATATGCATAAAGTATGAAGAAGAGCAGATAGAAGAGGTTGATAGTCTTAAATTCCTGGGATTACAACTTGATAATAAATTCAGTTGGGAGGAGCACACCACAGAACTGCAGAAACGCCGTAACAAATCTGTATTTGCAATTCGAGTGTTAGCAGACATAGGCGACATAAAAATGAAAAAGCTTGCATACTTTGCCTACTTTCATTCCATAATGTCATATGGTATAATATTTTGGGGTAACTCTTCAAGTCAAACAAAAGTTTTCAGAGTCCAAAAGCGTGTAATACGTATTATTTGTGGAGTAAATTCACGGACGTCCTGTAGAAACCTCTTCAAAAACTGGGTATACTAACTACTGCCTCTGGTATATTTACTCCTTAATGAAATTTGTTCTAAATAATATATCTCTTTTCCCAACAAACAGCTCAGTTCATACATATATACCAGGAACAAAAATGCTCTGCACAAGGACTTAAAAGCACTTACTTTAGTTCAAGAAGGGGTCCACTACTCAGGTACACTCATCTTCAATAATTTGCCAGCAAACATAAAAAATTTAGTTACAAATAAAGATCAGTTTAAAAGAAGCCTGAAAGACTTACTAGTGGCCAACTCCTTTTACTCCATTGACGAATTTTTTAATAGAAACAAATGATGTATATACTCATACTATTAGTATTGTTATTACAGCTTAAAAAATGATGTATTGTATATACTCATGCTATTAGTATTGTTATTTCAGCTTAAAAAAAGTGACATGTTCCACATCCACGAGGATCTCCTCAGTGCGTATCTATGGAACGAAAAACTTATCTAATCTAATCTAAACTTCGCTGTCACGCAAGACAGTTACGTTATGTGGGCAGCTTGGAAATGAGGCCCAACCGCTCAGCATCAATCTGATTGTGCTCGCACAACTGAAAAGAGTGACGTGATGCTATATACGGGTATAATAGAGATATGGAGCAACACGTCTACACAAAGTTAGTCGGATTTTCACTGTGGTTTTAATTTCGCCGCTGATCGTAGTTTGAGAAAAAAATAGCCCTCGTATTACCCGGGGTACCCCAGCAGTATTATAATCGATGCTGTGCAGTGTCTGAGCGCCGAAGTGGGAACAATGCACGAGGCGCAACGAACACTGCATAGGCCGACGCTGGATGCGTGCGTGGCCCTAGTACCCATCCCCATTCCCGCCACACGCTGCCGGTGCATTCTGCGGCTGCTGAGAGCTAACAAAAAGGAAGCAGACAGCCAGCGCGACACTTGGCGGCCAGTAGCGTGCCCCGCAGTAAAGTACAGTAAAGGGACGGACGGGCCGACGGCGTCCACCGTTATTGCGCTCGTAAACAGCGGCGAGCACCATGCAGCCGCGACCACGCCCGCGCACGAGCTGCACCGCAGCGCACAGTGCCGCAGCGAAACTGCCGGGATGGCCGTGCGGAGTATACTCTGCGGCGAGGGAGCGCCGCTGCCAGCTACACTACGCCCGGGTTCCCGGGTTCGATTCCCGGCGGGGTCAGGGATTTTCTCTGCCTCGTGATGGCTGGGTGTTGTGTGCTGTCCTTAGGTTAGTTAGGTTTAAGTAGTTCTAAGTTCTAGGGGACTGATGACCATAGATTTTAAGTCCCATAGTGCTCAGAGCCATTTGAACCAACCAGCTACACTGAACGGTCGTCAACAGTGGTGCTCATGTGAAGTTTCTTACTGACGATTAGCAACCCATCTTATTGACAAAGACGTTAACTGCATTAGGAAACGAGGCACGCTACTTAAGGGCATTACCAATTAGTGTTACCTGCATGCATGCGACAGCATGCGAACCGGATCGGGGTGACAATTGTAAACGCAGGCTTCCGCGGCCGTTGCCGCAGTCAATAAAATTCTTCTGGGTTTGAGGTCGCATTGTCATGGTGAGTGTTCATCGGAGGTGAGGGTATCATCTGGAGTGCCCCAGGGAAGTGTGGTAGGTCCGCTGTTGTTTTCTATCTACATAAATAATCTTTTGGATAGGGTGGATAGCAATGTGCGGCTGTTTGCTGAGGATGCTGTGGTGTACGGGAAGCTGTCGTCCTTGAATGACTGTAGGAGGATACGAGATGACTTGGACAGGATTTTTGATTGGTGTAAAGAATGGCAGCTAACTCTAAATATAGATAAATGTAAATTAACGCAGATGAATAGGAAAAAGACTCCCGTAATGTTTGAATACTGCATTAGCAGTGTAGCGCTTGACACAGTCACGTCGATTAAATATTTGGGCGTAACATTGCAGAGCGATATGAAGTGGGACAAGCATGTAATGGCAGTTGTGGGGAAGGCGGATAGTCGTCTTCGGTTCATTGGTAGAATTTTGGGCAGACGTGGTTCATCTGTAAAGGAGACCGCTTATAAAACACTAATACGACCTATTCTTGAGTACTGCTCGAGCGTTTGGGATGCCTATCAGCTCGGATTGAGGGAGGACATAGAAGCAATTCAGAGGCGGGCTGCTAGATTTGTTACTGGTAGGTTTGATCATCACGCAAGTGTTACGGAAATGCTTCAGGAACTCGGGTGGAAGTCTCTAGAGGAAAGGAGGCGTTCTGTTCGTGAATCGCTACTGAGGAAATTTAGAGAACCAGAATTTGAGGCTGACTGCAGTACAATTTTACTGCCGCCAACTTACATTTCGCGGAAAGACCACAAAGATAAGATAAGAGAGATTAGGGTACGTACAGAGGCATATAGGCAGTCATTTTTCCCTCGTTCTGTTTGGGAGTGGAACAGGGAGAGAAGATGCTAGTTGTGGTACAAGGTACCCTTCGCCACGCGTCGTATGTGGATTGCGGAGTATGTATGTGGATGTAGATGTAGTTCTGTAAAATTCCGACGTTTCGGCGACTGTTGCAAGGGGCCTTCCTCAGGGTGTACTGCTAACTCAGGAGCAGTTAACAGTACACCCTGAGGAAGACGCCTTGCAACAGTCGCCGAAACGTCGGAATTTTACAGATGACAATGCGGCCTCGAACCCAGAAGAATTTTATTGACAGAGTGACGATTATTGAAATATATGAAAAAAAGTAAAGTAGTCACAAACTACTTCGTGCACACATTTTATTCAACATGTAAACATAACTAAAGATATTCGGATTTAGGTTATGAAATGTTCGAAATGCCTGCCATCATTGGCAATGATGTGGCGCAGACTACTAGCGAAACTGTGTATGACCAGCTGAAGTGTGGAACATCGATGCTGTCCATGACCTCCTGAATGGCTGCATTCAGCTCAGCAATGGTTTTGGGTTTCTTGCTGTACATCTTGTCTTTAATATTTCCCTACAAAAAGGAGTCGCACGTGTTCAGATCCGGAAAATATGGCGGCCAATCGAGGCTCACGCCAGTGGCCTCTGGGTACCCCAGAGCCAGAATCCGGTCCCCAAAGTGCTCCTCCAGGACATCAAGCACTCTCCTGCTTCGAGGGGGTCGAGCTCGGTCTTGCATGAACCACATCGTCGAAATAAGCGTCACTTGGGATAATGGGGATGAAATCATCTTCCAAAAAAATAGTTCAAATGGCTCTAAGCACTATGGGACTTAACATCTGACGTCATCGGTCCCCTAGACTTAAAACTACTTAAACCTAACTAACCTAAGGACATCACACACATCCATGCCGAGGCAGGATTCGAACCTGTGACCATAGCAGCAGCGCGGTTCCGGACTGAAGCGCCTAGAACCGCTCGGCCACAACGGCCGGCCATCATCTTCCAAAACCTTCACGTACTGTTCGGTAGTCACCCTGCCATCAAGGAATATCGCAGCGGTTATTCCGTGACTGGACATTGCACATCGCACAGTCACCCGTTGAGGGTGGAGAGACTTTCGATCGCGAAATGTGGATTCTCAGTCCCCCAAATGCGCCAGTTTTGCATATTGACAAACTCATCTAAATGAAAGTGGACTTCATCGCTAAACCAAACCATACAGCGCATACTAATTCCTGTCATGCTCCATGGCCAACCGCTATTTTGAACTTCCTAACCCAAAGCGTTCAGAAGTTATGATGATTTTATTTCATATAGTTCGGTAAATATCATCCTGTATGTTCCAAAACGCCGCACACACAAACGGGATTTTTTTTTTGCTCACAACTCAGGTTCTATTGGTGATGTAGAGGTGGGTCAAACGTTCTGGATAGACCTTAGGCTAGGGATCATTTGCATACACAATGAAACATCGTCTTTGTGTCACTATCCTACAATACAGGGTCAAAGTATGAATATTACATACTTCCTTCTGCTATGCAAATGGAGCAAATCGGTTTGTTCTTCTTGCATTTGATGTGGTCTAGGATGGGCTTGATCGGACTTATGCAGGCACCGTTAGATCATGGGCGGTTTCTCGCAAAATCCCACAACAAGAGCTTTTTTTACTATATTTTTACTGTCGCCAGCAGACGAAAACCCAGATGAGGAAAATATATAAAAGACGGCTATGTACTGTAAATGGCTGTACTTTTTTTTAGTGTGTACCTACGATCTCGATCTCAAACAACCTTGAAAATTTCCTTCATAACTTTATCTGTTTCCGAGATGCAGAAGTTCAAAGTTACGCTTCTTGTACACGTAGAAATACGCAAGTATAATCCGGTGTGAGGCGAAAACGTAGTTTACGGAGTGACGTGGCACGGAGAAATGTGGCGAACACAGTCTCATCTGGGAGCCCCATGTTGCAGTTCTGAAGCACATACAAAATTTATGTCGTGCGGTAGCGTTCTCGCTTCCCACGCCCGGGTTCCTGGGTTCGATTCCCGGCGGGGTCAGGGATTTTCTCTGCCTCGTGATGGCTGGGTGTTGTGTGCTGTCCTTAGGTTAGTTAGGTTTAAGTAGTTCTAAGTTCTAGGGGACTGATGACCATAGATGTTAAGTCCCATAGTGCTCAGAGCCATTTGAACCATTTGAACAAAATTTATGTGCACTTAAAATCCGATATGATGCGTAAAATTAGTTTTGCGTTAATTGAATTTCACATAAGTAAACTATCTGAATTTTACTGACAAATTCATTTGTTTTCATATGAATTACGTAGCCTGCAGTAACAGGGAAATGAAGGGAACCAGCGGAAGAATGCTCCTAGAGGAGCACATGGTGTGCGAATATGTTACTGTTTATTTAAATATTCCGACTGAAAAGAGGGATGCCAGCTGCCTCTCTAACTTTATCAGCACCCTTAAAATGTTCACCGAAAATTTTGGCATGCGAACATATTCGTGCATTCTTATGCTGAGAGTGGTGAAGACAGTGGCAGAGGGAGAGACGGGAAAGTGATAGGTATAGAAAGAGCGAAGGAGACAATGGTAATCTGAGAGTAAGAGAGGGACAAGTGCAAGGAAAAGAGAGAAGGAGACAGTGCCACTGGGAGAGGAATAAAGAAAAGCAGAAAGCAAAGAGATACAGTGTCAAAGACAATGAGGAAGAAAGAGATAGTGACAGCGAGAAGATACAGAAGGTGTAGGAAGAAAATAATGAGATAAAAACTGTAAGAGAGAGCAAGAGGGAGGCAGTAACAATGAGGGGGGACTGTACTAGAATGGCAGAAGGAAGGGGACTGTGGCTGTGAGACAGGAGACAATGACAGAGAGACATAAAGAGATAATGACAGTGAGATGGCCAGAAGGAGTAAGTGAGAAAGGGGAAGTGGGAATTGATGGGTATGAGCGACCTACTGCGGTAGACTAATGGGTGTCAGCGAGTTACAGTTAAAAGAGGAGTTTGTTGAGAGTGAGAGGTGAGCTGAGCGTTAAGGAGAGCACGAATATGTCCGCATCCCAAAATTTTTAGAGCTGCTGGTGAAGGTAGAATCAGACAGCTGGTACCCTACTTTTGAGTTAGAGTCTTGTAAATAAACAGAACATACGCATTTTTTTGTGCTCCGATAGGAGCTGTTTTCCGCTGGTTGAGCATATCTCTGAAATAATTCAACACAGTTAACCAATTTTCGCAGCAGAAGCTCTCTAAGCACCTGTTTCGCATCTCGTAAACATACATTGCCACAAACTTACATCATACGCTGAAAAAGAACATTTATGTACCTGCGTGCAATGTACAAAACTCAGTCAGGAAAAGAGTGAATTATGACCATGGGAAAGATAAGCCGAGGATTGCGGAAGATTGTAGTTCAAATGGCTCTGAGCACTATGGGACTTAACGTCTGAGGTAATCAGTGCCCTAGAATTAAGTACTTAAACCTGACTAACCTAAGGCATCACACACATCCATGCCCGAGGCAGGATTCGAACCCGCGACCGTAGCAGTCGCGCGGTTCCGGACTGAAGCGCCTAGAACCGCTCGGCCACCGCGGCCGGTGGAAGATTGTGCAGAGGCTGTGTAAGGTCAGTAACGACAATATCGATTTAATCTGTATTGAGGGGAAAATAGCGAAAACAATGTCTTTCAGTCACAATGTCACATACATATTGTCAAATACTAAAGGCAATAATTTTTTATAATAAAAAGGCACTGAAAATCACGTTCAGAATGGGCATTAGAGAATAGAAACGAAAAATATGTGAAAGACGAAAGTACATGTGTGTCAGAACACGTTTCCAACTACCGATCGGTCGTTATTCACGTTATTATTCGCGAGAGCACCTAATCGAGATAAGGATGAATTAGAATTGTTGAAAAGAATGGACAGCATGCGCAGCGCATGATAAGACTGAATGATGAACACAGCAGTAACGAAAGTGATGAAGGGTAATAGAAAGGAGAATACCTACTTGCTTAACAGTCGAAACTGGCAACGACACAGTATTGGAACCAGTTGAAACAATCTCCTGACAGGAATAGTTCACTTAGTTGTGCATGGAGCAGTAGAGGGAAAAATTGACAGAAGTAGACAAAGACTATATGCAGATAAGATTACAGGTGATGATTGGTTTAGCAGGTAAGTAGGGATGAAAAAATTAAGATACTTAGGCAAAGAGCATCAAACCAAGCGGAGGTGGTTTGTAATAGATAGATAAAAAGGAATTCCTCGACACACTTATGAAATAGAATTAGGAGGACTACTTCAAGAGTCATTCAGTTTTAAGCATCTCACTCGCTCGCCCACATTCTGAACAGATATTTTTGATTCATCACGCAGGCTTTAACTTGTCACTGATTGACTGCAGAGCTTCCGATAAAAGTCCTCGACTGTGTTTATGTTTTTTTCTGCTTCAGTAACAACTTCTGCTCGGCCATTCCGAATGTTGTGGATAATAAGCTTGACTTTTGATTGATTATTCCGACCGGTGCCGACTTTTAACGATCAGTACTTGGGGGCTAGCTGACAAATTACCGCGCCCTTAGTACGGTTAAATAGTCTGTTCGTGGCTCATACCGTAATACACTCATGTACAGAAAAACAGAGCACCTTGAACAACTAGAGTTAGGACGTTCATATTCACATGACATGTTCATTAGTATGTTCTGCAGAAATGATTAGCATTTGAACCATGTCGGCCGGTGTGTACAAGGTCAACATGACCACCTACGGTAAACAGTGCCTCCGGCTCTCGCTATGAACAGAAGGTAATGGATCAGTGTGACTTGAGCAAACGTGTAGAATGCCTAGTAGACGTAAGTACGAACCGTACCGTTAAATCACTGAGTTTGAAAGATGGAGCATTACTGGCATGAGAGAATGTGATACATCCATCAGGGATATTGCTGCTCGTGTGGGACGAAGTGTTTCGCCATTGTAGCGGGTGTATGCAGAATGGTTCAGAGAAGGCCGTAGAAATCGACGAGAACGGTCAGGTCGCACCACCCAGGTGACCCCCCCCCCCCCTCCCCAACACCTCATCCTTATGCCACTGAAGGACAGATCTGCGTCCTCCTCGGCTCTGGCGCAACAGTGGAAGAGTATATCAGTCGTACACTATCAGGGGTGACGGTCCGTCGCCGTTTATTAAGGCATGGGCTACGTGCGCGTCGTCCACTTCTCCTCCTAAATTTGGCGAATATACAGAAACATGATAGACGCCAATGGTGTACGGTGTATGGAATGACGTCACTGGGGATGATATCGGATAGTATTTTTGGATGAATCCAGGTTATGTTTATTTGAAAATGATGGCCGCATTTTGGTTCTTCGCAGACAGGGGGAGCGGCATCACAGTGTCTTAATTCGCACTAGAGATACAGCGCCATCTCAAGGCCTTATGGTATGAGATGCTATTGGTTACAACCACAAATCACAGTTGGTACATGTCCATATCACTGACCCGTGTGATCTGCGTCAATGACATCCTGCGAGCCGTAGGCATAACGTTTCTGCACAACACCCCAGACGCCATTTTTCAGTAAAATAATGCACGGCCATTAGTTGCTGCACGAACACGTGCCTTCTTGGTGTCACAGGATGTGAGCCTACTGCCCTGTCCTGCCAGTTCACAAGACTTGTAACCAAGCGAAAATGTGTGGGATATGGTAAAACGAGGGGTGCAGTGCTGTGACGCAATGCCAACCACCAAAGATGAATCTAGCATGAATGACTATACCACACCATTCGCTCCATATACACGTAGATTCCGTCACGCATGGAACAAGTTATCAAGGCCCATGGCAGAACCTGTGCCTGCTAGGCAACAGGACACATGCTGAACCGATGTGACTCAAATGCTAATCATTTCTGTACAACATACTAATGTACACATCCTGCGACCGAGCGAGGTGGCGCAATGGTTAGCACACTGGACTCGCATTCGGGAGGACGGCGGTTCAATCCCGCGTCCGGCCATCTTGATTTAGGTTTTCCGTGATTTTCCTAAATCGCTCCAGGCAAATGCCGGGTTGGTTGCTTTGATAGGGCACGGCCGACTTCCTTCCCCATCCTTCCCTAATCCGATGAGACCGATGACCTCGCTGTTTGGTCTCTTTCCGCAAAACAACCAAACAACCCAACATCCTGCAAATATGAACGTCCTATCTCTCGTCGTTCAATTTGTTCTATTGTTTTTTTTTTCTGAAGACGAGTGTAATTTATGTAGGTTACCAACTAATAATCAGATCGGTACATATGAGGCCTTAGGTGCCGCGCCACAATGCCAGTATTGACTCTTCAGGAACAAGTTTGACTACCATTGTTATAGGAGGTTACTTACTTACTTGTTCTATTTAGCAGACAAACATTATTGCTCGCGGTCGAAAGAAAACGTGAGTCACTCCGCTGTGTCTGTGGTAAGCTGAGGAGGTGTGTGTGTGTGTGTGTGTGTGTGTGTGTAAGAGAGGGAGAGAGAGAGAGAGAGACGGAGGGAGGGTGGGAGGAAGGGAGGGAGAGATAGACAGATAGATAGATAGATAGATAGATAGATAGAGAGAGAGAGAGAGAAAGGGGGGGGGGACTAAGGATAAGCGATTTAACACATTCACCGAATGCTTTACTTGCTACTTTGTTGATGCAGCAGTACTGACCCAACGCAGAGTGGAGTGAGCACAGGCGGTAATCAACTCGCGGCCGTGAACAGCGCCGGCAGGCAGATCGATGAGGTTATCACGGCTAATGCGTCTTCGGCGGTGGCCTCCATTTGTTTCTGCAGTCGGGCGTGCCCGTGATATACGAGCAGGCGCCATTAACGCGGACGCGTTTAAAACCGCTTTCACGTAGATTGCCCCCGTCCCGGTATTCGCGAGCCTCGCGAAATCACCGCTAAATTTAGCGAGTCGCATGCTCGCCGTCGGAAGAACTAGTAGTCCGGATTCCGGCGGTGGCGGCGGCTGTGGCGGCACGGCCGCGTGTAAACTTAGGACTATTCCTGGCCGTCAGGGTTCCCCGTGACGCGTGGGCGCTTTAGGCAACTCGCGATATTAGCCAGTGCTAAATCCTGCCGCTCCATAATTACCAGGATGAACAGGATACAGGCCCATATACCGTGACCTTGTGACGGTCTGCTATATCGCCCACCCATGCGCCTTTCTTATTTTGCCTAACAAGGGAACCTCCCCATCGCACCCCCCTCAGATTTAGTTATAAGTTGGCACAGTGGATAGGCCTTGAAAAATTGAACACAGATCAATCGAGAAAACAGGAAGAAGTTGTGTGGAACTATGAAAAAACTTAGCAAAATATACGAACTGAGTAGTCCACGTGCAACATATGCAACTTTAAGGGTGATGAGCAGTCAGGAATGCCGTGGTCCTGTGGTTGGCGTGAGCAGCTGTGGAGTGAGAGGTCCTTGGTTCAAGTCTTCCTTCGACTGAAAATTTTAATTTTTTTGTTTTCAGACAATTATTATCTGTCCGTCTGTCCGTCCGATGCGATCACTTTTTTGGAAGTGATAATCACATCCACAAGAAAACCTAAATCGGGCAAGGTAGAAGAATCTTTTTACCCATTCGCCAAGTGTACAAGTTAGGTGGGTTGACAACATATTCCTGCCATGTGACGCATATGCCTTCCGTGGTCCTGTGGTTGGCGTGAGCAGCTGTGGAGTGAGAGGTCCTTGGTTCAAGTCTTTCCTCGACTGAAAATTTTAATTTTTTTGTTTTCAGACAATTATTATCTGTCCGTCTGTCCGTCCGATGCGATCACTTTTTTGGGAGTGATAATCACATCCACAAGAAAGCCTAAATCGGGCAAGGTAGAAGAATCTTTTTACCCATTCGCCAAGTGTACAAGTTAGGTGGGTCGACAACATATTCCTGTCATGTGACGCATATGCCGTCAACAGTGTCGTATAGAATATATCAGACGTGTTTTCCTGTGGAGGAATCGGTTGACCTATGACCTTGCGATGAAATGTTTTCAGTTCCTATTGGAGTGGCACGTCCTTTCGTCTACTAATCACACGGTTTTGCGGTGCGGTCGCAAAACACAGACACTAAACTTATTACAGTGAACAGAGACGTCAGTGAACGAACGGACAGATCATAACTTTGCGAAAATAAAGAAAGTAAATTTTTCACAAGGGGGAGGACTTGAACCATGGAACTCTCATTCCGCAGCTGCTCACACTAACCATAGGACCACGGTGCTCCTGACTGCATATCACCCTTGAAGTTGCATATGTTGCACGTGGACTACTCAGTTCGTATATTTTGCTAATTTTTTCATAGTTCCACACAACTTCTTCCTGTTTTCTCGATTGATCTGTGTTCAGTTTTTAAAGGCCTATCCACTGTCCCAACTTATAGCTAAATCTGAGGGGGGTGCGATGGGGAGGTTCCCTTGTAAGTAACAAGGTATGTATATGTGGTGTCTGTTCCCAAAAGAACAAACACCTTTTTATTCCTGCAGCCACTATGAATCAGGACGCAAATGAATTAATGACGTTAGCTGCCAGTGGGCACTGGTTTAAATCTGTGCGGAAACTTGAAAAATTTTGCTGGACCGGTATTCGAACCCAGGTCTCCTGCTTACTTTTTTTTTTCTAATCGCATTTTGTTCGCTTCTGAGCGTTGCATCTGCTCGGGGTGGACGTCATAAGACACCAGTTTAAGTTCGTTGTTAATCGATTAACTCAGTTTTTTTTATTACAGAGGGCAGTTAAACCCTCTGACCGAACACGCTGAGCTACCGTGCCGGCGCTTACTAGGCAGATGCGCTGACCACTGCGCCACCCGAACTCAGTGATAATCGTAGCTGCACCGACTACTCTAGCACGATTCTTGTCAGATCTAAAGTCTCAAGTTATCCTCACACTACAGATGTAGCGCTCCTTGCCCATTATCGTCATTACTCGCGACATTTCGCCGGTTCTCGTGAAATCGTAAACGGCGCGACTAATGAGGATAATGAGCAAGGGGCAGTACAGCAGCAGTTTGTGGATAAGTTGAGAATTTGGGTCTGATATGAGGCGTGCTAGGGTAATCCATGCAGTTGCGATGACCACTGTTTCCGTATGGTGCAGTGGTCAGCACTTCTCCCTAGTAAGCGGGAGACCCGGGTTGGAATCCTTGTCCAGCACAAATTTTCAGCTTTCCCAACTAATATAAATCAGTGCTCACTGGCAGCTAATGTCATTAATTTCATTGAGTTTTAAGCGGTAAGGGTAGGGGGACGTGGAAAAATGTTTTTGAGTGACAAAATCAATCTGCACGTGGGGGATGAACCATGTTTTACGCTTTTTGATAAATATTCGGGTAAATCGAAATGCTGGGGAATGGAGTACCTGACCGCAGCAGCAGCTGCTGTGGCACCAGCTTAATAACTGGTCTAAGGACGTGTAGTGTCCGGAGGCAATCATCGTCTATTGAAGGCTTGAGTAAACTATGTAAAACGCCAGTCGTTGGTTTATGTACATATGAGACTGACGTTAAAGTTTTTGTTGCCTGAGGCAGGTTATTTGACTGAACTGCTGTTAATGCTGACTGAGCCGGCCGGTGTGGACGAACGGTTCTAGGCACTTCAGTCTGGAACCGCGCGACCGCTACGGTCGCAGGTTCGGATTCTGCCTCGGGCATGGATGTGTGTGATGTCCTTAGGTTAGTTAGGTTTAAGTAGTTCTAAGTTCTAGGGGACTGATGACCTGAGAAGTTAAGTCCCATAGTGCTCAGAGCCATTTGAACCGTTTTGAACCTGACGGAAATACACTGACGGAAAGATCAATCGCAAAACCAGGAAGGCACTGTGCGACATAAACGAAAGGTGGCAGACATGTGAAAGGTGATGTCTACTGAAATTTCGCGCTAGTCGCGTGACACCTGTAACGTCACTAAGAGAATGAAAATCAGGTTTGATTTAAATACACGCTGTAACGGTCGTGAGGCTAGGTAGCTTTGAGACTGGACGTGGTGAGTTGATGTTAGTCACGAATGCCTTTAAGGCGACAAGACGCCATAATCAACACCTTACCGAGTTTGAACGAGGTCGTGTAATAGTGCTACGAAAGCTGGCTGCCCTTCTGCGATACTGCAGAAAGACCTGGTAGGAATGTAGGCACTGTACATGATTGCTGACAGCGGTGTGCACGAGAACGTACGGTCGCAAGAGGACGGGGCTCCGGCACCCTCGTGGCACTGTCGAGAGGGAAGATAGTGTTCGGCGTGTGACCCTGGCACATCGCACTGTATATGCAGCAGCAATATGAGCAGCAGCTGGCAGCAAGGTGACACAAAAATTGATTGCTTCAAGGACAGTTCCGACGCAGATGCCGTGTAGGGTGCATTCCACTGATCCCAGACAACCACCATTTGCGACTTCAGTGGTGTCAAGCGTGAGCTCATTGGAGGGCGGAGTGGAAGTCTGTTGTGTCTTCTGCTGAAAGCTGGTTCTGCCTCGGTGCCAGTGGCAGCCGTCTGTTAGTTAGAATGAGGCCTGTTGACGGCCTGCAACCAACCTGTCTGTGTATTAGACACATTGGACCTCTCCCTGGAGTTATGTGTCTGGGGTGCGATGTCGTATGACGGCAGGAGCACACTCGTGGCTATCCCACCCAACCTGACTGCAAATATGTACGCCAGTCTGGTCATTCGATCTGTTGTGGTACCATTCATGAACAGCATACCGCTGCTGTAACCCAAAATCCTGTACAGAGTGTCAATATGTTGCCTTGGCCTGCTAGATCAGCAGATCTGTCTCCAATCACGCACATATGGGGCATCGTCCTGCGACAACTCCAGCGTCATCCACAAAACAACTTCAACCATCCCTATACTGAGCGACCGAGTGCAATAGGCATGGAACTCCACCACTCGAACTGACATCCGACACCTGCACAACACAATGAATGCATGTTTGCATGCTTGCATTCACCGTTCTGGCGGTTACACCGACTACAAATGTACCAGCATTTCACATTTGCAATGGCCTATCTCGTGCTTACATTAAACTGTGATCGTGCAATATTAATCACTTACATATGTTACCTAGAAAAATGTTTCCCGAAATTTCGTTACCCTACGTCAATTAATTTTTGGTGTTGCCATTGTTTTTTCGTCAGTGTATTTGACAGTTAACTAGAGAATTGCCAGGCGTAATGCTTGTAATATTTACTTTCAAGAATGTATATTGAAATATTATTCCGACATTACGTCATTGTTCATTGATATCTGGAGAAAATAAGAGTGACAGAGTGGATTTTCGATTTATTGGATGCAGTGCAGAACTTTTATTGGCTTGATGAATATCACTTGAAAGTAATGCATTGTAATCATGTAACTACTAATTAGAAAGTACAGACGTTGTTTGACTTTAAAACGTAAACGCAGGGAAGAGCTTTCTGTTACTAGAAGATGTGTCTTTAGGGCAACAAACAGACACTTTAATAAAATATCCGTTTCATATTTCGGGATTTTTGAGTATTAGATACCTACTGGTGGTCGTTTTTCTTGAGTCCGAACTTTAATATTATTCTGCGGTCCCTTGGTGATGATTTAAGCTTCTGAATCAATGCAACCAAAAGATGCGGCTGTCTGTTAAGTGGAGACGTTCATGAAATTGACCGCAAATGTCAATTTTCAGTTTATTTTTTACTTGTTAGTGCAAGTCATGGACGGTAAGTCCCCAAAGTTTCAGCTATGAAATCACATCCGAAGCGCCTGAAAAATAATTAAATGTGTGACATGATCTTTCTATCACGCCTACTTATTAAAGCAATACTTCAATACTAAAGATCCCGTAGATTACTTTAAAGCAAACTTGGACGATGTACATCTAAAAGGTTGTGATACATACTCTTTTGTTTTATAGAACTTCTTTAACTCTTTCCTGTATCTTAGAAATAATAACAAACCAGCTACATGGAAACGATACCCTAAAATCACATTTTCTCCTGCTACAGTTGTCAGAATTACGACTTATGGTGCAGTTCTTGTATTTAATGGCGAGAACGTAGGGAGGAAGAAGATAGTAAAGAGAATGGGCTTTAAGACAGGAAATTTCACCCAAGACATCTTAAGAAAAGTAGATTTACAGCGCCTATCTGTAGCTGAGAAATCAATTAAAGACCTTGAAAAGCAAAGAGGTCAGAAAAAAAGAAACCAGAAGAGAAGCATTGAAGGGAAAGAGGACCCAAAGTACAAACGTGAGGCGCTCTGAGGAGCTGACACAAGAGAATACGTTAGGTTGAACTTTAAACTGCACTTCTGGAAAATTATGTTTTTTTAAGTTTCTGTAACATTTTCTCAGAATTTATGAAGGAGAGAATTATGAGATTTTGTACAATTATTTTTATAAGCCCAATAAATGTTGTCCCAAAGGTAAATTTTGAAATTCTGAGTGTAAGCTGAGATATGGGGCAAAGTGCTTGGATCTGCTTGAATTTTATACTTGGAGAATTATAATTAAAAAATTTGCTTAAGTTCTCCTAGTAGTTATATTCAAAGAGCCTCATCAGAGAAGCTTATAACATGCAGACAGATTAAACAGAGAAAATATTGTAGGAAACTCTTGAATGGCTTCTGAGAAAATGGTATAAATATTACTTTTTGAAAACAATATATTTAAATTCCATAAAAAAGATAAAGTGTAAATGTGTTAATTTCATGTAAAACATCGTACCAAATTTAATTGTTGTACCAAATCCATAATTTTGAAGATACATCTTTTAAATAATATGTGTTTTTCATGAACATCTCTCCTTAACACCTCTTTCCGTCAAGAACGGGTGGAGGTATCAAGTTCAAATTTATGTCAAGTACTAAGACCTACCGGCCTTTCGCTGTGTAAAAAAATTGAGTTTACAGCTCAAAGAAATCAAAAGATACGGCTACTTAAGTCACATATTTTGATACTCGAAAACTCACTCATGAAAACCTGTAGATGAACTACCTATACATACCGAAGTTTGCACGGAACCCTCCAAACGAGAATCCTACCCGCATTTATCCGTTCCTTTTAAAGTAATGATAGCTGTGGAACTACTTGTACGACGTAAGTTTTGCAAAGACATTGTGTAGATTCTAATCAATTTTAGACACCAAGGCAACTGGTTTAACCAATACGGCAATAAATAAATAAATGGCCAACACGTGGTGAAAAAGCAATCATTTTTGCAGGATTATTAGGGTATCTGGTACCTTTTAGCTTGGAAGTGTACAAGGAATATAAATAGTAAGAATAAAAAGAAGCTGTGTGAAGTTGTTAGTCCACCTCCCAAAACTAGCTAAGGGAAGAAATCCCCCGGCAGAATACCATAGGTCTAACACTCCTCCTCCTATCCGCAAGTACCCTATCAAATTACGTAAACAGCTTCCTCGCCCTCTACTATGTAAGAAGTCGCTCTCATTCAGCAGTGAGCTCAGAACAGCCCTGAGGAAGGCCACTTGCAATAGTGGCCGAAACGTCGGGCAATTTTATATTTTGACAATGCAGTCAACGGCCAGAAGAATTTTATTGACAGTGACAACGGCCGCGGAAGCCTACGCTTAGATTTAACCATAGGCACTTGTTGATCAGCACCTTCAGTGGCGGGGAAAGACTACGGGTCTCAATAGTGGAGAATGTGAACCAAATTCGATGGTCGAAGTTCGTTTGCTTCCCATATTTGGCGCCTCAAGGAGGAGTGTGTTTTTCACGTCAGTAACATCCTTTTTTTTTTTGGTCATCAGTCTACTGACTGGTTTGATGCGGCCCGCCACGAATTCCTTACCTGTGCTAACCTCTTCATCTCAGAGTAGCACTTGCAATCTACGTCCTCAATTATTTGCTTGACGTATTCCAATCTCTGTCTTCCTCTACAGTTTTTGCCCTCTACAGCTCCCTCTAGTACCATGGAAGTCATTCCCTCATGTCTTAGCAGATGTCCTATCATCCTGTCCCTTCTCCTTATCAGTGTTTTCCACATATTCCTTTCCTCTCCGATTCTGCGTAGAACCTCCTCATTCCTTACCTTATCAGTTCACCTAATTTTCAACATTCGTCTATAGCACCGCATCTCAAATGCTTCGATTCTGTTCCGATTTTCCCACAGTCCATGTTTCACTACCATACAATGCTGTACTCCAGACGTACATCCTCAGAAATTTCTTCCTCAAATTAAGGCCGGTATTTGATATTAGTAGACTTATCTTGGCCAGAAATGCCTTTTTTTGCCATAGCGAGTCTGCTTTTGATGTCCTCCTTGCTCCGTCCGTCATTGTTTATTTTACTGCCAAGGTAGCAGAATTCCTTAACTTCATTGACTTCGTGACCATCAAGCCTGATGTTAAGTTTCTCGCTGTTCTCATTTCTACTACTTCTCATTACCTTCGTCTTTCTCCGATTTACTCTCAAACCATACTGTGTACTCATTAGACTGTTCATTCCGTTCAGCAGATCATTTAATTCTTCTTCACTTTCACTCAGGATAGCAATGTCATCAGCGAATCGTATCATTGATATCCTTTCACCTTGTATTTTAATTCCACTCCTGAACCTTTCTTTTGTTTCCATCATTGCTTCCTCGATGTACAGATTGAAGAGTAGGGGCGAAAGGCTACAGCCTTGTCTTACACCCTTCTTAATACGAGCACTTCGTTCTTGATCGTCCACTCTTATTATTACCTCTTGGTTTTTGTACATATTGTATATGAGCCGTCTCTCCCTATAGCTTACCCCTACTTTTTTCAGAATCTCGAACAGCTTGCACCATTTTATATTGTCGAACGCTTTTTCCAGGTCGACAAATCATATGAAAGTGTGTTGATTTTTCTTTAGCCTTCCTTCCATTATTAGCCGTAACGTCAGAATTGCCTCTCTCGTCCCTTTACTTTTCCTAAAGCCAAACTGATCGTCACCTAGCGCCTTCTCAATTTTCTTTTCCATTCTTCTGTATATTATTCTTGTAAGCAGCTTCGATGCATGAGCTGTTAAGCTGATTGTGCGATAATTCTCGCACTTGTCAGCTCTTGCCGTCTTCGGAATTGTGAGGATGATGCTTTTCCGAAAGTCAGATGGTATGTCGCCAGACTCATATATTCTACACACCAACGTGAATAGTCGTTTTGTTACCACTTCCCCCAATGATTTTAGAAATTCTTATGGAATGTTATCTATCCTTTCTGCCTTATTTGACCGTAAGTCCTCCAAAGCTCTTTTAAATTCCGATTCTAATACTGGATCCCCTATCTCTTCTAAATCGACTCCTGTTTCTTCTTCTATCACATCAGACAAATCTTCACCCTCATAGGGGCTTTCAATGTATTCTTTCCGCCTATCTGCTCTCTCCTCTGCATTTAACAGTGGAATTCCCGTTGCACTCTTAATGTTACCACCGTTGCTTTTAATGTCACCAAAGGTTGTTTTGACTTTCCTGTATGCTGAGTCTGTCCTTCCGACAATCATATCTTTTTGGATGTCTTCACATTTTTCCTGCAGCCATTTCCTCTTAGCTTCCCTGCACCTCCTATTTATTTCATTTCTCAGCGACTTGTATTTCTGTATTCCTGATTTTCCCGGAACATGTTTGTACTTCCTCCTTACTATCTGAGATATCGCGACATTTCAGTCAGATCCTCCGACTGAACTGTTTTCTCTTTGACGGATAGTCACTATGGTTCAAATGGCTCTGAGCACTATGGGACTCAACATCTTAGGTCATAAGTCCCCTAGAACTTAGAACTACTTAAACCTAACTAACCTAAGGACATCACACACACCCATGCCCGAGGCAGGATTCGAACCTGCGACCGTAGCAGTCCCGCGGTTCCGGACTGCAGCGCCAGAACCGCTAGACCACCGCGGCCGGCTGATAGTCACTATGCCATTATGAAATAGTGAGCAGTGTGTTGTTGTAAGCTTAGTAACCGCCGACATGTAGAAAGCAAATAGGTTTTTGCAAATGAAAGAATGCGGTTTTTTGGTTCCAGAGTAGTCCTAGATTGTTTCTGGTCTTAAAGCAATATCAGTAAGTTACTAGTGCGTTGTTAGCCAGGTCTCCGCTAATAAAACCAATTGTGGACCTAAAAAGCATTTACATATTAACAACGCTACAACGAGCAGCATAAATTAAATGAACTGGGGCATATGTTCCATTCAGCCTGGTCTTCCGTAGATTCACATGCCATTGCATAGTCATTCCAATGTTGGGAAGGCCAATACACAATTAATCGAGTGCATCCCTTGTGGCAGGGTAACCCAGCATCCCATTGCCACATATCCTGCGGAAAAATCTCTGACAGTAGTGTTCGGAAATCATAGATGGAAACATCAGTGAAAATGAACATTTGGGCCAGGCCTGTGTGATTGCTCCTTCAGCCAATTAGTGAAGGGGACTGATGACAGTAAGTGGAATTCCAGATTCGAGTCCCAATCTGGCACAAATTTTCAATTGTCACTGCGTATTTGTAAAAGAGTTTTTAGAGGTTGATGGGTAGGTACCACTGTTCACATCAGGAGACAAAGCTGAAGGGATCGTTGGGATAAATAGAGGAAGTATAGGTGGCGTGGATGGATCCTAGTTTACTTCAGTTTATAGTTTAATGCTGCAGCTATGGGAGACGTGTATGTGATGCATAACATAGAGAACATGTCTCATTGTTAAAAAAAAATTGACTTTGTTGCCTAATACAAGAACGTATCTCTTTATTTTGTAAATATCATAGTTCCTCAAATTTAAGTGACCATCTTTCGTTTACGGACTTTTCCAGTTTCTAAGAATGCCCAGGCCCAACAGTGGACCACACGTCAAGCTGTCATGTGGATAAAAATCAAGACAGCTTGGCGGGAGGTCCAACGTAAAATAAACACGTTTCAGACCAAAACATTTACAAAGATGACAGCAAAGTCAGTCGAAATCGGTTGTTATGCTGTCGTACCTGTTGAATGTTCTTAGAAAGTAAAAGAGATCGCTCCTTCGGTCTTCCCAAAATGAGAAAATTCGATGCATATCGACATAATACTTCGAAACTCATAATTCATTACATTAGCAAATTATTCAAATAATTTTGATGCGGTGCGTCTAAACGGGACCGTTTCTCAAGTCTCCCATCGATACTATATTAAACCATAAATTGAAGTAAACGAGAATCCATCCATACCACCTATACTTCCTCTATTCAGCCCAACGATCCCTCCAGCTCTGTCTCCTATTGTGAACAGTGGTACCTATCCATCAACCCTCTAAAATCTCAAGCAACAAATGCGCAGTGACAACTGAAAATTTGTGCCAGATTGGGACTCGAATCTGGAATTCCACTTACTGTCATCAGTCCGCTTCATTAATTGGCTGAAGGAGCAATCACACAGGCCTGACGCAAACGCTCATTTTCAGTGATGTTTCCATCTATGATTTCCGAACACTACTGCCAGAGGTTTTTCCACAGGGTAGGTGGCAATGGGATGCTAGTTCACCCTGCCACAAGGGATGTTCTCGATTGATTGTGTATTGCCCTTCCCAACGTTTGACTGATGTAGGTTCGCAGAAGGACGAGTTTTTGAGAGGGACATTCTAAATGTAGGGGAGATAAAGGAACGCTGACTGAGATGCTCCAAGACCTCCAACATGACGCCCCACTGTTGAATGTGTCTTCGACGTAAGAAATAATGATGTCCCGCATTTACACCCAAAATGGGACAGAATAACTGCAGCTGTATTTAAGGAGTAGCTTCTAATAGGATCAGCACAACAGAGAATGGTGAAAGTTGCGTATTTTGCGTAAGGCGTTCCGGGGGAAACGTGCGGCCACTGATGCGGCCGGAAACCGGCGGCGGCCAGACGGATGGCGCTGGCTCGACGTGCGCAGAATCGCGATGGCTTCGTTTACATTCGGAGCTCACGCCGCAATCTACAACAGCGTTTGTCCCCAGGATACCATCCATCACTTCTCTCTCACGCTCGTTTCTGCCCAGTCTCCGCCGTTTCCTGCATCTGGACTCGCAGGCACGCCCTTCTCTCCTCTCGGCCTCAGTGCTGAACCACTTTGACTTACTTCCCCACTCCGCACACGGCGCACGCTTCTATAGGATACTACTGCAATTTATGAGGTCTCGTCAATGTGACTGATTACAAATTTCCAGATTTCCAGTTGAGCTGATGTTTCCATTTATTTCTTACTGCAAGTGATGTGTTCAGTGACTAGATTCCAGTTGAATTATGAAGTAATAGTGGTGGTGTATCTCTATTGGGTATTCTACGAGGTAAAACAAGCGCCTTTTCCCGAGCCCAGTGACTCTATCCTATTGATCACGGTGAAAATCACACCACTCCATATTTCGGCTAATGGTACAGCTGTTCAAAAAAGAATAAGCACTCTCAGTTGCAAAATACACTACTGGCTATTAAAATTGCTACACCACGAAGATGACGTGCTGCAGACGCGAAATTGAACCGACAGGAAGAAGATGCTGTGATATGCAAATGATTAGCTTTACAGAGCATTCACACAAGGTTGGCACCTGTGGCGACACCTACAACGTGCTGACACGAGGAAAGTTTCCAACCAATTTCTCATACACAAACAGCAGTTGACCGTCGTTGCCTGGTGAAACGTTGAGTGTTGCTTCGTGTAAGGAGGAGAAATGCTACCATCACGTTTCCGACTTCGATAAATGTCGGATTGTAGCCTAGCGCGATTGCGGTTTATCGCATCGCGACATTGCTGCTCGTGTTGGTCGAGATCCAGTGACTGTTAGCAGAATATGGAATCGGTGGGTTCAGGAGGGTAATACGGAACGCCGTGCTGGATCCCAACGGCCTCGTATCACTAGCAGTCGAGATGACAGGCATCTTATCCGCATGGCTGTAACGGATAGTGCAGCCAAGTGTCGATCCCTGAGTTAACAGAGGGGGACGTTTGCAAGATAACAACCATCTGCACGAACAGTTCGACGACGTTTGCAGCAGCATGGACTATCAGCTCGGAGACCATGGCTGCGGTTACCCTTGACGCTGCATCAGACAGGAGCGCCTCCGATGGTGTACTCAACGACAAACCTGGGTGTACGAATGGCAAAATGTCATTTTTTCGGATGAATCCAGGTTCTGTTTACCGCATCATCATGGTCGCATCCGTGTTTTGCGACATCGCAGTGAACGCACATTGGAAGCGTGTATTCGTCATTGCCATACTGGAGTATCACCCGGCGTGATAGTATGGGGTGCCATTGGTTTCACGTCTCGGTCACCTCTTGTTCGCATTGACGGCACTTTGAACAGTGGACGTTACATTTCAGATGTGTTACGACCCGTGGCTCCACCCTTCATTCGATCCCTGTGAAACCCTACATTTCAGCAGGATAATGCACGACCGTATGTGGCAGGTCCTGTGCGGGACTTTCTGAATACAGAAAATGTTCGACTACTGCCCTGGCCAGCACATTCTCCAAATCTCTCACCAATTGAAAACGTCTGGTCAATGGTGGCCGAGCAACTGGCTCGTCCCAATACGCCAGTCACTACTCTTGATGAACTGTGGTATCGTGTTGAAGCTGCATGGGCAGCTGTACCTGTACACGCCATCCAAACTCTGTCTGACTCAATGCCCAGGCGTATCAAGGCAGTTATTACGGCCAAAGGTTGTTGTTCTCGGTACTGATTTCTCAGGATCAATGCACCCAAATTGCGCGAAAATGTAATCACATGTCAGTGCTAGTATAATATATTTGTTCAGTGAATACATGTTTATCATCTGCATTTCTTCTTGGTGTAACAATTTTAATGGCCAGTAGTGTAGATTTTTTTATTTATTTAACTTGTGACTCGTTTGACTCGCTCAGGCGCATCATGAGTCAACTGGAGGAAAAAACAAATTTCCTGAGTACAAATTTAAGAGCCAGAAATCAGCTATGAGGCCAGATTGCCTGGTAAATGAAGCAACTGGGAAACCACTACACTAGGTGTGAAACGAGCGTAACCAAAGGCAAACGCAGCGGGTAAAAACACTCGAGAACCACTGGCAAGAGTATTCTTTCCAATAGTCCTCGAGTGTTTTTACCCGGTGGATGTGTCCTGTAAATTTTATTGGACGACGTATCATTTTTGGCGATTGGGAGACTTTCTGTACACTTTCCAGTGGTACTGGAGTGTTTTTACCCAGGGAATTTGTTTTTGGTTAGCTCTTTCCGCAACTCGAGTCGTGGTTTCCCAGCAGCTTTATTTAGCTACTCACTGGTTAATAAATTTGTACTGAGGAAACTTGTTTATTCCCCCAGATGTCTAATGATGCTCCTGTGCGAGTGAAATGCGTCACAAATTAAATTAAAAAAAAAGAATTCTGCAACCAATATTGCCTATTCTTTATTGATCAGTGTCACTGATGTTGTCTAAACGAAAATATCGTCATTGTACAATCGTAAGAGAATGCCGAAAGAGGGACAAAATTTCAACTTGGTGTAATAAATGGGAGCTCTTTAAATGTTGACAACGGACTGATAATGTCCGTAGGCTAGACAGAGAATCTGATGGATCTAATTAGAAGACTGTTAACACCTGACAAAAGCCAAGCCTTCTAGCGTCGGAACATCCCGGCCAGTCTACAATCCGTCCAGTGTGACGGAGCAGAACGTTGAACGCTCATTTCGTGTCACTGGTACACAATGAAACTGCGGAGGAGGATACCAGTCACCTCAAGCGCCTCACCTCACTACTGAACCGTAGATCAATGTAACCTGAAAATGTGTTCAAGAAATTCCTCCTATCAGTCCTGGGATACGCAGCCGAAGTGCAGGTGGATGCAGCGGACTTTCGTATCCAACTAATACACCATATCCACTACCGTTCATTGTAATTGATACACCACAAGCCAAGAGACTCACAATAGCATAGCTACAACAAGTCAAAAACGTTCGATGCACTATTGGATATTTTTACATGAAGGCATGCCAGTCCCAAACCCGTAATATCCGGACACTTGCACACTAATTCAGTCGTACGTATATAAAATGGGCGGGCCTGCTGATTAGATAATGAGCACCTAATGAATAGAAGAGATGAATGGATCATAAAAACGGAAAATCATATGTAAAGCACACACCACAAATTACTCAAACTGTATGGAGAAACTGGAAGGTTGTGAACTTAAACAGAATCGCAGCATGCAGAAAAATATCCCGCAAAGATGCTGTAATACTTCACTGCGTTGAGACCAGCCGCTGAGCATACCTAAGAGCTGTGCTCGGACCATGTACAGAATACGTCTCGATCTGCCATCGAAATATTATGCGCAAAATGGGGCTGTCAGCTCAAGCGAAAACTCGAAAACTTCTGGTGTAACTGTTATGTCTCCCCCGGGGAGTGGAGGGGAGCTTAACACTAGGTATTCCAAAATTATTTTAAACCAGCCTAAAGTGTTTTAGAAAAGTACACTGCAGCTTATTCTGATTGTAGATCAATTCAGATTTTACTCTTTGTGTGACATGAGACGAACGTCTCCCGGAGTGCTAGGGTACGTTTATGTAGCAGCTGCGATAAACGACGAGAGCGTAAATACTACAGCATTCACAAACCAGTGTTTATATTGCTTCGTCACTCTGAACCACTCTTAGCAGCAGCTATGCGAGAGTCCTTAATCCCTGTTTGAGGTTACTTCGCTAGTATCGTTTACGCACATCTTAAGTTTGAAATTCTTTTCAGGCCTGCAGTGTGGCACAGTAGACTGTTTCCGACAAATTGTGGAATTAAATGTTAATAAAATAAAAAATGCACGTAAGTATACGTAAATATTTATTTTGTTTATTTAATGTTAAATACTCTTAGACGACCACAAGCGCATCGTTATTTTTCTGCCCACTCCAGGGTTAATCCTAGGGCATGTTGTGGTCTCAGAATCTCTTCCTACTCTACTCTTGCCTCTTGGTTAATAACCCGCTGCAGGTTTAGGGAATCTTTGTGGCGGCATACGAAGTACATATTATCTCAATTTTTCTTTGTATTAGATCGCCTTTTGGGTTAATGGTTGCATCCGTAATTTTCTCTTATTGCCTCGTTTCTAATTTTGTCTTCCGTAGTAACTCTTTCAGATATTTTAGAAATTTCATATCTGATGCTTATAGTTGCCGTAACTCTGTATTTCTCAGCGTCCAACTTTCCTCCTCATATAATAAACTCAGAACTCCAGTGACTTTACAAAATTTCAATTCTGTTTGGCTAACTGCCTCATTGCGGTTCTCTGGGATACTTGACAAGATCTCAATCGGGTGGAAGAACATTACTGAAACGTCTGAGAAGAAACTGATTCTTCTGCATTTTTCTCCATAATAATTGCAACAAATAACATTAACTGAATTCCGACAAAGACTGGTTTTGAAAACATACTGAATATTTGCTGCCATATATGTACTACACTACGACGTATTATATACCTGATATCCATACTATGTATCTGGGAACAAAAAGTCCATCTATATACATCGCTACCCAGTTTTCTAGATAGGAGCAGCAGTTGAAAATCTTCCAATGTAATCTTATTTCATCCGTGCTGAATCTCGTGTAATCTGCTGTCGTGAAGGCCTTTTGGTGAATAGCGCAACCAGCCACAAGTGCTTTTAAAGATGCTTTATTTCGATGCCATAACCGGTTTCGGTCTATTATGCCCCTCGTCAGATAGCTAACGTTTCCGATTACATTGTCTTCATCAGCAACAATATGCTCCTGGAAAATGCTCCAGTGGATGCCACATTGTCTTGCCATGGTCCTTACGCTTCTTCAGGACAATATATAAACTGTTGCAGTGCAAACAGCACATACATTCCAAGTAAATCACTGTGCAACACAAACACTTCATAATATTCTTCATATATTTGGGCTCAGACATGCACTTTACATTCCATATTTTTGTAAATAATAGATTTCACCTATCAGTCGTCCTTTTTAAGTTTTATTGGCAGATCTAGATTTCAGCTAGAAACTAGCCATTCTCAATGCACTACCATTTTTGATCAATGCATGCAATGCCTGTTGGTCGGGCTTCATCCACGTTCATTGAATACCATGTTTTCGTTTACAATAACCGGAACTGCTTATGGGATTAAATAAAATAAAGCAGTTTTGAAAGTATACCTATCTGTATTTGATTGCGTTATTCACCATCTTACCATGCGTTTATGAGTTTCGCAACAATTATAACCCTAACAGAAAACAAAACAGTAGGCACCTGAATGACTGTCCAGTATAAATTTATGTAAAACGGAACCCAACTTTAGTAAAATTCATTAATTCCTTTTTTAATTTATTGTGTATTTATAGTTAAGCAGTGTGTTTTTCAAGATCGCACTTCGTTTTATTTTCCAGTAAATGCAGTACGAAACGAATGGAAAAGTTTATGTTACACATTTAGGACTACAGTGGCTTGCATTCCAAATAAAAAATTACTGAGTACTTTCTCCCACACCGCTGTCAAAACTCCGTTATGAACTCCTCATGAAAGCTAAGAGCACGCTTTACTTTCGTTGCTGCTCTCTTAGACGCTCTTAACGATTACCACAGCTCCGACGTAAACATACTCATAGGCAGCTTAGCATAAAACAAAAAGAGGTCATTGTGCTTTGAAGAGAACCATTGTCTTAGACTGGTGGGTGCTAAGGACTCTGTACCCCGTTAGCGCACGTGCATTGATGGACACGTGCGTCAAGGAGTAATGTCTACACTAACAGCCTTAACTTTGTCAACGGTAAGTGTTAAAAACGGGTAGACAAATGAATCAAATAGACAGGTTACGCTACGTTGATAAATGAATGAAATAACCGAAAATGAAAAACCCGCTACATGGGTGTCAGGCTACAAGTCCAGAAGTTCTGTGTTCGATACTCAGAAGGTAGTAGGATTTTGTCTTTCACTTATCGCTTACCTCAGCTCTAGCACTGAGCTAAGTATGTAGAAAAATGACAAGTTGTACCGTGGTGGGGGACCACGTCAGACTGTGTCCTTCCATAACAGGCAGAGTTATTCAGTTCAGAGATTAGAGAAAAGCAGGGGAATTTCGAAAAATTAGTGTTACAGCTCTGGGTTTCGTGAAGATCGGTGAAGTAACTGTGTGTAAATCATGCATAATCACAAGCTGTTGACAGACACTCATGACAAGTCTGAGAAGTGACAGCTAGTGCAGGTATATTTCTTTCTGTCACTGTATGTGCTACGTGGCAGACGAAAGCTCGTTCGCCAACGTATCGCGTCAGCGTTTAAAATGATGCCAAATTCATGCATCGCATGTAGTGCCTGCACAGACAGATGCAGAGAAATGTTTGGAGATTTACGAGGTGGAAAGATTATTAGGTAAAGAGTCAGAATATATTTTAATGTAGATACTGTCATGCTCATCGTAGCCAGATTACTATTCGAAACTCCAGGGAAAGAGATGTGTGCATATTCTCAGTTACTCTGCGTACTTTTACTCTGCAGAGTTTTTCTCTGTCTCATGCAGGGTCGGCACTTGTAGTTGTACACGTCCTACTCCATCAGTTGTTTCTCTTTCGAAAATAGTCGATCCCCCTCTTCTTTCGTCATCTTTATACGGAGCCATCTACTGTCAACACCGACAGTCAAATCTCACTACATGCCCGTTACAATGGAATTTCCTCTCCTGGACTTTCTTGGACGTCACAATGAATCTGAAACTTTGTCAGACCCTCATTTGGAATGCAGCCCATTCTGGTAACTTCACTGCAAAGAGATGTACACGTATCTCGCGTATACTGTACCCTATATGACTAACGAAGACTCCTGTGCATAATTATCGAAATTAAATTATTTTAAAATCAGTATTTGTAATAAAGCAAAAACAGCTGTAAGAGTGTGGAATAACATCAGTGCAGATATTTTGACATTTATCAATTAAATTTCGACTAATTGATGTTTGATTTTGTGATACTGCTTCTGAAGATACAAGGGAAGAAGGAAGTAATACAAGAAGGAAGAGTAAATTTCTGTTAACGAAGAGGAAGTTGGAGACAGGCCACAAGCTTGTATTCCGGAAGGAAATCAGCAGTGTCCTTTTCAAAGGAACCATCCCGGTATTTTTTTTAGAGAAGCCACAGAAAACATACATGAGGGTGACTGGACAAACATGTGAAACCATTTTCCACCAATGAGCGTCCATTGTCTCTCTGGGTATAATGTTCCGAGGGAAATGCGCAAGTCTGTAGGAGAGCTGATGAATAGAACCAACATTATGGCGTAGTGTCTCCGGTGAACTTTGGCAGTGGAGGAACCATGGAGCAGTTCTCTTCCGCTTTCAAACGTCCTGCGCTAGGCAACGCAATGGCAGAGGTAGAGATCAATATTCTATGGTTCACTTGTCTACCACAAAAGAACATTTCGGGAACGAGCTCTGTCAGTCATTCTTAAGGGGAGACATCATTAGAGGAGAAGATAGCCTCTGACATACGTAAAGGGAGTATAGTAGAGACTGTGCTGTTTATAACATACACTGAGTAGCAAAGGACACTGACAAACGCCGAGAAACTATAGAGTGTGTCTTGAGGAACTAACTGAGAATGCCACTAAAGAGTGCTGGAGACAGAGGAGTCCTGGACAAGTCAGCGTTCCCCAACAACGTGCGACGCTCCTCATCAACCACATGAAGAAAGTATAGCAGCCTATGCGTTCTTCGCAGTCTCCTAAGCAGCGTGAAAACGAGTCTGGAGCCAACAGTTCACCTGTCGGCGATTACACTTGAATTACAGCCTATTCGGAAACACGTTTTGGAATTTCGTATTGTGCGCAAAAGTACAACAAACACCTCATAGGTTTCAAATATGACGATATACAAAATTCTGGCAGAGTTATTTCTGCAACGCCGATTTCAGAAAGAGAGCAGTATGCGGACCGGTCAGTATTGAGGCGCAATATTCACCAGACGTTTCTGCCTTCGCAGATCCTGTCTCTGTGGTATCCGATTGTCAATGACCAATTCTCAACAAAATTCAGAGAATTCACCTCAGTGCCACAGACTCTTGTATAAATGCGAGATCGAGCATAGGTTTTGTTTGTGGAGCAACGCAGGACATAATTATTTCCTAGCCGCCAACTAACTATCATTGATAGAAATCTGAAAGATCGCGAACTAATGCGCCCTGACCGCACGTGATACTCACTTGTCAAACAAAGGGCAAGTCTTTGGAATATCAAGTATACGCCTCTTTCATTCTCAGAATACTTTTCCTACATTTAATGATAATACTGTCGGATACAAAGGAATGGCAATTGCACTAAAAGTGTTGGGAACAAGCTCACACATCAAGACCAATGATTTCCTGTTAGTGCGACCATAACGCGAATGAACAAGTGGTCGACGCAAGGAGAAAGAAAACGCCAGAGACGAGATTTTAAATGTACACTGATGAGCCAAAATATTATGACTATCTGATTAATTTGTTTGTCGCTCTTTGGAATGAAATACGTCACTGAATCTGCGTATCAGGTATCCGACAGTTTGTTGGTTGGTTTGTTGAGGTATGCCGCATAGGATGTCTACGCACAGGTCATGTGATCCGCATAAATAACGGGCCGCTGATTTGTGTACGCGGTGATGACCCCCGATAGCGACCCAGAAGAGTTTCATAGGAATTACATCAGCGAATTTGGTCGCCGAGACATGAACGTGAGTTTGCTATAAAACTCCTCCACGGTTCTGGTTCAGATACACGTGCAACTATACTGCTGGAAGATGACACCGCCGTCAGGGAAACATCGAGCACGAAGGGATGCAGGTGGTTCGCAGCTGTCAGTGTGTCTTCGATTACTGTAACAGCGCAGGAGAACGTCTCCCATAGCATAATCTGTTCCTACCAGCCTGCATCCGTGGCATAATGCACTATTCGAGCCACCATTCATCTCGATGACGGCCTTTGTGGAGACGACTATTAACCCAGTGTAGCAAAAAATGTGATTCAACAGAAGAGCCGACACGTTTCCATTGATCGAGGGTTGAATCCCGATGGTCCCGTGCCCACTGCAGTCGTAATTGGCGATGTCGTTGGACCAACATGGGAACACGTAGCGGTGGTTGCTGCGGAGGTCTATGTTCAACAATGTGCGATGATCGGTGTGCTCCGAAACACTTGTCCGTGCTTAAGCTTTGTGCTCTTTCGGCAGAGATTGTGGGGCGGCGGGTAGAAAATTTTGTTGTTGTTAAAATGTAGAATGTTATAAACACTTCACGGCCGATTAACCATATGTGGCGCGGCTGGTGGATTTTATTTGCTGTTATTTAATATAATGTTTTATAAAATGTAGAAAATATGCATTTCCCGGGCGATGCACCATTTGTGGGGCGGCTGGTGGAAATTATTTGTTATATAAAATGTTCCTATTATTTATGCTGTCTTTTGCCGTTCTCAACAATGGCTCTCTAACTACAATATTGGCAACCAGAAAGTGATTAGCAAAACGTGAAGCCTGTAATTAGAATTCCTAGTGCCCACTTCATCTGAGAAATACACTTATAGCTGCAGCTTATAGCTCTGAGAAATTAGGAGATTGTCTGGGATTTATAATCAAAAAAACGATTTTCTAAAAATTCTCTGTATTCTGAAAGTCACAGATAAAAAAAAAATCCACACAATCTAACAGAGCCGTTCAGAGTCTAATGCGCTGATGCAACTATAACTGTGCAAATTAAATGTTTAAATGAATGCTCGCCATAATTTGATGATTAGGTTCATCAAACGCCACACTAAATAATGGTAGAATGTCTGTCCCGCAGCGGCACGTGAAAATACGACATACGCAAACTGAAGCTAGATAATTAAAATCATCCCAGAATTAACACTTCACTCGAAAATGATTTCATGGTTACGCGTATCCTGAGTAACTTACTACGGCATCCGAGGCCGTTTGATACCGACGCGACGCGACTCCCGACACAGATGACGTGCTATTCAGCATCTGGAGAGAACTGGGGCCTTTCTTCCTCTTGCAGCGTTCTTATATATAAAGCCGCGGTGCGGACGGCTAAGGGAACGCCTGATCAAATCGGCTCTCCCGACTAGCCGCTGGGCTACTAATGCACCACTTTAAGTTACCGAATAAATCATAGCTTCTTTTGCTGATGGCCGATGAAACTCTCAATTTAAATGTGTATTCAACACACAGGTAAGTAATCATAATAAAAGTTTGACGTGGCTAAGTTAAATATTTTTCGCGAGAGAATTAATTTAATTACAGTGCATGCAGTAGACGAGCTCTGAACTTGCCCTTTGGAAATACGCTATCGCTATAGTTTTATAGTTATTCAAATGAAACTTTTCACATCTTTATGGTTATAGCGGATCTCCATTCTACTTAAATATAAACATCCTAGCCTTATTTATTAGCCTACTTAATCTATCTTGCTTCCCTAATTTTTAAGACAAAAACCAGAAAAATATGAATTTCAACTAAAATCTTATTTTGTGAGATCCAAAGTACTGTTTCTATTAAATTATTATGGAAAAGGAATATAAATATAAAATTTTAAGTCTCTAGCTCTTTTCTGTTGCGTCAATGATTTTTACAGAAAAATGTCCAAATTTCGAAAATGGTTAAAGTTATTGAACTGACAATCAACACATGTTGATTTAGTATTACTCCTGACATGCTAGAAACGTTTTAGGTTATTTGCTTGATTTTTAAAGTATTGCGCAACATTTATGACGTCAGAGATAGTTACAGCGGACTAGGCTGTCACACAGTGGAAAGACTGCTGTGAATTTACTACGGCGTGAGTAGGCTGCTTCCCTACAAGATGTCACAGATCCTACTTTACAGATCAGACAAGCCTCCCAACCCCACGTTCTGTGAAGAGTCGCGGACGTCCAACCATTTAGCGCCTAGTGGTAGGTTCACTGCCCTTCTACCTCTTTCCGTAGATGCTCACGAGAGTAGCACGTGAACATTCGACCAGCTTCGCCGTTTTCGAGGTACTCGATCACAGTCTCTGCATAATAAAAAAGCACCCTTTGTCAAAGTCGCTTATCTCTATCCGCGTCTAACGTCCCGGTGGACAGTGATCATAATGATTTGGCTTATCAGTGTACTGTATCAACCTAATATAAGCTGAGGGTCTAAGTGCGAAGAAGTATAACAGGAGTGTTGTTTCTACCGTCACACACGCCATACAGCCGTAACCACAGTGGGCTGGCCATGCAGTTTACGGCATGGTGCCATATAACTCTATTTCCATGTAGAGTGTGCACGTAACAGGCACCTATTGATGCTTCAGCCACACGATACACAAATAGTTCGCTCTGTCCACCAATAGTTATGTCAGTCGCCACACAGGGCACCCACATGAGGAACTACCTGCTGTATCCTCAAAATACACTCCTGGAAATTGAAATAAGAACACCGTGAATTCATTGTCCCAGGAAGGGGAAACTTTATTGACACATTCCTGGGGTCAGATACATCACATGATCACACTGACAGAACCACAGGCACATAGACACAGGCAACAGAGCATGCACAATGTCGGCACTAGTACAGTGTATATCTACCTTTCGCAGCAATGCAGGCTGCTATTCTCCCATGGAGACGATCGTAGAGATGCTGGATGTAGTCCTGTGGAACGGCTTGCCATGCCATTTCCACCTGGCGCCTCAGGTGGACCAGCGTTCGTGCTGGACGTGCAGACCGCGTGAGACGACGCTTCATCCAGTCCCAAACATGCTCAATGGGGGACAGATCCGGAGATCTTGCTGGCCAGGGTAGTTGACTTACACCTTTTAGAGCACGTTGGGTGGCACGGGATACATGCGGACGTGCATTGTCCTGTTGGAACAGCAAGTTACCTTGCCGGTCTAGGAATGGTAGAACGATGGGTTCGATGACGGTTTGGATGTACCGTGCACTATTCAGTGTCCCCTCGACGATCACCAGTGGTGTACGGCCAGTGTAGGAGATCGCTCCCCACACCATGACGCCGGATGTTGGCCCTGTGTGCCTCGGTCGTATGCAGTCCTGATTGTGGCGCTCACCTGCACGGCGCCAAACACGCATACGACCATCATTGGCACCAAGGCAGAAGCGACTCTCATCGCTGAAGACGACACGTCTCCATTCGTCCCTCCATTCACGCCTGTCGCGACACCACTGGAGGCGGGCTGCACGATGTTGGGGCGTGAGCGGAAGACGGCCTAACGGTGTGCGGGACCGTAGCCCAGCTTCATGGAGACGGTTGCGAATGGTCCTCGCCGATACCCCAGGAGCAACAGTGTCCCTAATTTGCTGGGAAGTGGCGGTGCGGTCCCCTACGGCACTGCGTAGGATCCTACGGTCTTGGCGTGCATCCGTGCGTCGCTGCGGTCCGGTCCCAGGTCGACGGGCACGTGCACCTTCCGCCGACCACTGGCGACAACATCGATGTACTGTGGAGACCTCACGCCCCACGTGTTGAGCAATTCGGCGGTACGTCCACCCGGCCTCCCGCATGCCCACTATACGCCCTCGCTCAAAGTCCGTCAACTGCACATACGTTTCACGTCCACGCTGTCGCGGCATGCTACCAGTGTTAAAGACTGCGATGGAGCTCCGTATGCCACGGCAAACTGGTTGACACTGACGGCGGCGGTGCACAAATGCTGCGCAGCTAGCGCCATTCGACGGCCAACACCGCGGTTCCTGGTGTGTCCGCTGTGCCGTGCGTGTGATCATTGCTTGTACAGCCCTCTCGCAGTGTCCGGAGCAAGTATGGTGGGTCTGACACACCGGTGTCAATGTGTTCTTTTTTCCATTTCCAGGAGTGTACATCGTAGATTGACATTCTTCCACCGTTTGCGGATAAGTGCGGCAGCACAGTTTCACTCGACCAGTTTCCGATCTGATGTCTACAGCTGCCACAAGTTACGCTGCTGCAGTTATAGAATATCAACAATCAACAAGTGATAGTAGGACAGTTAACACGGAGTTCAAATGGCTCTGAGCACTATGCGACTTAACTTCTGAGGTCATCAGTCACCTAGAACTTAGAACTAATTAAACCTACTAACCTAAGGACATTACACACATCCATGCCCGAGGCAGGATTCGAATCTGCGACCGTAGCGGTCGCTCGGCTCCAGACTGTAGCGCCTAGAACCGCACGGCCACTCCGTCCGGCTAACTTGGAGTGTCAGAGTGTTTAACTTTCACAGAACCTGAACTAAAAGACTGAATCGACAGCACATCATGTTCGAATTTCGGTAACATTAGACAGTCGCTGAGTTACCAGCGTCATTACTTCACCTGAGTGCCTCATATCTACGTAACACTATGTTGTGTATTTTCTGTGTGCCTTTTTTAATAAATGATTGTTAATTGTTTAATTTTTGCGTTGACCACATTCCGCCGGCCGCAGTGGCCGAGCGGTTCTAGGCGCTATAGTCTGGAACCGCGCGACCGCTACGGTCGCAGGTTCGAATACTGCCTCGGGCATGGATGTGTGTGATGTCCTTAGGTTAGTTAGGTTTAAGTAGTTCTAAGTTCTAGGGGACTGATGACCACAGATGTTAAGTCCCATAGTGCTCAGATCCATTTGAACCATTTTTGAACTTAAGTCCCATAGTGCTCAGAGCCATTTGAACCACATTCCTTAGGTTATAGTATTAATGCTCTGTGATACCTAACTGCAAGTGTGCAAGCACGCCACCTTCAGTGAAGTAAATACTTTACTGTAGTGGGAGATTCGCTTTCTGCTACCTTGATGCTGAGTGCCAAACTCATTTGGTGAACACAACAAAGGGCAACAGGGAGAAACAACAGCTGTTTTCAGCCACTTACCCATTTTATTGGTTCTGGAGCTACGTGGCTGTGGATTGTATTATTTTAATACAGCAATCAACAACTTTTTTGTGTATTTTTGTTTAGGACAAAGCGCGTTTCGGGCTTTAACCTATCTTCAGTTGGCGTAACAAATATTTCAATCGTTAGTTGTACATCGTTAAAATATCAACAGAAATTTGGATGGTTTAATTAGTCTATTCAAATGAACAATTTTATTTAGCTACTATACTTCGCGAGTTGTATATTTACGGAATATTACTGATTAGATGTACTTAGATTCTACAATAACAAGCATAGTAGAAAGTAAGTACAACAATCAATGTGCGTAAATATGTAACTTGCGAAGTATAGTAGCTAAATAAAACTGTCAATGTGCACGGGCCAGCTGCAGTATCTAAATTGATGTCGATGTATTAACGACGTACAACTGAAGAATGAAAAATGTATTACGCCAGTTGAAGATGAATGAAAATCCGAAACGCATATGGCATAAGTAAAAGTGCATAAAAAGTGACTGGTTGCTGTATTTCTTAAAATAAGTTGTTTTGAATATGTTGAGAATTTGCACTTTTAATCTTAAGCGATTTAGGGAAGCCACTAGAAAAATACGAGTAGACCTAGATGGGCAGGAGTAGATTTGGAGCTCCGTACTTTGTTAATAGCTGCGTCATCTCGCCATGTAATTCTATAGAAAGAACGTAAGATTTATCATACCTCAATGAGTCTCTTGTGTGTGTAATTCCTAAATTCATAGGCAATCATTATGCACACATTGTTTTGAGAATGTACGGTGGGCAGTGTTGCAAGACGGGCTTTGTCTACGATTCAAGGCCAAGCGTATCGTCTACTCGCGTCCCCTGCGGGCTCTTAGTGCTCTTCCGCTGCCCTCGCCAGACATGTGCCTCCCCCTCGCCTAGTGTGTATTTGACGCTACCTCAGTAGACGTAGTCAGCGTCTAAACAAGTGTCGGGAGTGACGTGTAAGCACCTCGGTGCGTCTGTGTTTGGTCTCGTCCCTCTTCTGTTTGTTTGTAAGTGCGGTTGTTCATCAGCTCCCGTACAGATATTTAGCCTACCTAGCCCTGCGGAGGGAGCCGCCCTCTTCTACACGGTCAGGAGTACCGATGTCAGGGCACGAACGTAGCTACACTGCGAGTTCTAGCTCACAGATGAGCCAGTGCCTCTGACGTACGAGAAAAGACGAGTTAATCTGAAGTACTTGTCTGGTTGATGGTAACGAAGTGGTATCGGGTCAATAGAAAGGATGAAAGAGGCCGAACACACACACTGGAGGCAGCTAACGTTTTCTTGGAATAAAAGCTGGCCTTGGTCTTCGATGAAAGAAGTGACCTGATAAATGAGTCCGTCCGATATGCGCAGCATATTTGTTCCAACTGCAGCAACGTCAGTTGTGAGTGCAATTTCGTTTCGCAACTGACTTAACGCTTCTAAAACGAGTTGCTTTTCTGCGAACTTTCTGGCCGCAATTGCTCGTCTGAAGAACCAAGACCTCAGCAATCAGAGTTTCTCGGTTCTCGTTTTGCAGCAGGCTTAGCAGTAGGTGTTGCTGTCGGCGTTCCCGACGTCTTTTGAATGTATATTATTAAGAAATAGGGTGAAGGCTATCACTGCCAGTGTTTACTTTTGTAGGCCATGGTCAATGCACAAAAAAATTGAGGTTTGTTTCCTGTTTATGGAAAATGAAACATGAGTAACTTTATAGTGAACTCCAAATGGATATTCGTATTTTGTAGTTATTTTAACAGTGAGCATGAGAGAGTTAAATTACAGTGTTTATAAATCTAAGTTGTCTGTTTTTATATTGCCTCTCTCTTATGATTAACAGTGAAAGACGCTAACCATAAGACAAGGATGCCACCTCTTCAGCAACTATTGACTGAATGGAACGGTGGTAGTTCATATACAGGGTGTTTCAAACTCCTTGCATCAAACAGCTAGGAGTGATAGATCACGTTATGGGGAACAAATTTTGTTATTTTGTTAGAGAAAAATGTTCACTGCCGCTGCTGGCAATGCTAGACGCCCATTAGTACTTGATAGCCCTGGGACGAACTACCTGCCGGTCTCTGCGGCCAAGCGGTTCTAGGCGCTACAGTCCGGAACCGCGCTGCTGCTACGGTGGCAGGTTTGAATCCTGCCTCGGGCATGGATGTGTGTGATGTCCTTAGTTAGTTAGGTTTAAGTAGTTCTAAGCCTAGGGGACTCATGACCTCAGATGTTAAGTCCCATATTGCTTAGAGCCATTTAAACCATTTGACAAACTAGCTGGCTGTGCTAAACAGGTGCGCTGCATATTAGTTAATCCAGTAAATTGATAAGAGTCCTTTTCAACAACAAAAACACAAGACTGTCTCTAAGAGTAGGAAGCTTTTGAGAAGCGACTCAGGAACTATACATGAGGCGACAAATACAGATGGCGATAGTATCTCGTACACAAGATATAAAAGGACAGTGCATTGGCGAGGCGGTCATTTGTAGTCAGGTGAGTCACGTGGAAGGAATTACGGCGTGATCATGGCCGCACGACGGGAATTACCAGACTATGAACGCGGAATGGTAGCTGAAGCTTGACATACACTATGTGATCAAAAGTATCCGGACCCCCCCCCCCCCCCAAACATACGTTTCTCATATTAGGTGCATTGTGCTGCCACCTACTACCAGGTACTCCATATCAGCGACCTCAGTGGTCGTTAGACATCGTGAGAGAGCAGAATAGGGAGTTCCGCGGAACTCACGGACTTCGAACGTGGTCAGGTGATTGGATGTCACTTGCGTCATACGTCTGTGCGCGTGATTTCTACACTCCTAAACATCAGTTGGTCCACTGAAGTGGAAACCTGAAGGGACACGTACAACACAAAAGCGTACAGGCCAACCTCGTCTGTTGACTGACAGAACCGCCGACAGTTGAACGGGGTCGTAACGTGTAATAGGCAGACATCTATGCAGACCATCACACAGGCATCCCAAACTGCATCAGGATCCACTGCAAGTACTGTGACAGTTAGGCGGGAGATGCGAAAACTTGGATTTCATGATCGAGCGGCTTCTCATAAGCTACACATCACGCCGATAAATGACAAACGACGCCTCGCCTGGTGTAAGGAGCGTAAACATTGGACGATTGAGCAGTAGAAAAACGTCGTGTGGAGTGAAGAATCACGGTACGCAATGTGGCGATCCGATGGAAGGGCTGTGGGTATTGCGAATGCCCGGTGAACGTCATCTGCCAGCGTGTGTAGTGCCAACAGTAAAACTTGGAGGCGGTGGTGTTAGGGTGTGGTCGTGTTTCTCATGGAGGGGGCTTGCAGCCGTTGTTATATTGCGTGGCACTATCACAGGACAGGCCTACATTGATGTCTTAAGCACCTTCTTGCTTCCCACTGTTGAAGAGCAATTCGGGGATGGCGATTGTATCTTTCAACACGATCTAGCACCTGTTCGTAGTGCACGGCCTGTGGCCGAGTGGTTACACGACAATAACATCCCTGTAATGGACTGGCCTCCACAGAGTCCTGACCTGAACCCTATAGAATACCTTTGGGCTGTTTTGGAACGCCCACTTCGATACCTCTCTTTAGTGCAGTACTCCGTGAAGAATGGGCTGCCATACACCAAGAAACCTTCCAGCACCTGATTGAACGTATGCCTGCGAGAGTGGAAGCTGTCATCAAGACTAAGGGAGGGCCAGCACCATACTGAATTCCAGCATTACCGCTGTAGGGCACCACGAACTTGTGAGTCATTTTCAGCTAGATGTCCGGATACTTTTGATCACATAGTGTAATTTTCCTCACATTTTGGCATAGATGGACTATGTGTTTAAGCCAATATCAAAGAAGGTTAACTGCCGGTATCCCAAAATTTGTCAAGCCTCTCTGATACAGTTAAACGAAGAGATGGTCTTCATTTCAGCTTAGAGTAGACTGATTATATCGTATACATTGATGTATAAGTTACCAGTCGCACATCCTATGGGTAATCAAATGATTTCATCGTAAAACAAACTGGAACTATCACAGCACAGGCCTACATTGATGTCTTAAGCACCTTCTTGCTTCCCACTGTTGAAGAGTAATTCGGGGATGGCGATTGTATCTTTCAACACGATCGAGCATCTGTTCATAATGCACGGCCTGTGGCGGAGTGGTTACTTTTGATCGCATAGTGTATGAGACATTCAATTTCAGAAATCGTTAGGGAATTCAGTGTCAAGAGTGTGCCGAGAATATCAAATTTCAGGCATTACCTCTCTCTACGGACAACCAAGTGGCCAACGGCCTTCACTTGACAACCGAGAGCAGCGGCTTTGGCTTATAGTTGTGAGTGCTAAGAGACAAGCAACATTGCGTGAAATAACCGCAGAAATCAATGTGGGACGTACGACAAACATATCCGCTAGAACAGCGCGACGAAATGTGGCGTTCATGGGCTATGGCAGCGACGCGATTGCCTTTGCCAACAGCACCACACATCATCTGCAGAGCCTCTCCTGGACTCGTGGTCATATCGATTGGACCCTAGACGACTGGAAACCGTGTTCTGGTCAGATGAGTCCCAATTCCATTTGGTAAGAGCTGATTGTAGGGTTCGAGTGTGGCGCAGACCGCACGATGCATCTACACCTACATCTACATGGATACTCTGCAAATCACATTTAAGTGCCTGATAGAGGGTTAATCGAACCACCTTCACAATTCTCTATTATTCCAGTGTCGTATAGCGCGCAGAAAGAACCAACACCTATATCTTTCCGTACGAGCTCTGATCTCCCTTATTTTATCGTGGTGATCGTTTCTCCCTATTTAGGTTGGTGTCAACAAAATATTTTCGCATTCGGAGGAGCAAGTTGGTGATTGGAATTTCGTGAGAAGATTCCGTCGCAACGAAAAACGCCTATCTTTTTAGGATACCCAGCCCGAATCCTGTATCATGTATGTGACACTCTCTCCCCTATTTCGTGATAATACAAAACGTGCTGTCCTTCTTTGAACTTTTTCGATATACTCAGTCAGTCTTATCTGGTAAGGATCGCACACTGCACAGCACTATTATAAAAGAGGACGCACAAGCTTACTGTAGACAGTCTCCTTAGTAGATGTGTTACATTTTGTAAGTGTCCTGCCAATAAAGCCTTTGGTTAGCCTATTTCACAATATTTTCTGTATGTTGCTTCCAATTTATGTTCGTAATTGTAAATCCTAGGTATTTTTGTTGAATTTAAGGCATTTAGATTTGACTGATTAATCGTGTAACCGAAGATTAACAGATTTCTTTTAGCACTCATGTGAATGACCTCACACTTTACGTTATTTAGGTCAATTGCCAATTATCGCACCATACAGATATCTTTTCTAAATCGTTTTGCAATTTGTTTTGATCTTCTGATGACTTTGTTAATCGATAAACGACAGCATCATCTGCAAACAACCTAAGATGGCTGCTCAGATTGTCTCCCAAATCGTTTATACAGATAAGGAACAGCAAAGGGCCTATAACACTACCTTGGGGAACGCCAGAAATCACTTCTGTTTTACTCGATGACTGTCCTTCAATTACTGCCACATGTGATCTCTCTGACAGGAAATCACAAATCCAGTCACATAACTGAGACGATATTCCAAAGCACGCAATTTCACTACAAGCCGGTTGTTTGGTACAGTGTCAAAAGCCTTACGGAAATCCAGAAATATGGAAGCGATTTGAAATCCCTTGTCAATAGCACTCAGCACTTCAAGTGAATAAAGAACTAGTTGTGTTTCACAGGAACGATGATTTCTAAATCCATGTTGACTGTGTGTCAATACAGTTTTCTTCGAGGCACTTTAATAAATCACTTTGCAAGCTGGTGGTGGGTCCATAATGGTGTGGGTTATGTTTACAGTGAATGGATTGGGTCCTGTGGTCCAACTGAACCGATCATTGGCTAGGAATGGTTATGTTCGGCTACTTGGAAAACATTTGTAACGTTTCACGGACTTCTTATTCCTAAACAACGATGGAATTTATAGATGTCAATGCGCTATGTCACCGGGCAATAGTCTTTCGCCATTGTTTTGAATATTCTGGGCACTTCGAGCTAATAACTTGACCACCCAGGTCGCCTGACACTAATCCCGTCGAACTTTAATGGTACGTAATCGAAAGGTCAGTTCGTGCACAAAACCCCGGGCGGCAACAGTTTCGCTGTTGTGGGCTGCTATTGTGGCATCATGACTCAATATTTCTGCCGGGGTTTTCCAGCGACTTGTAGAGTCCATGTCACATCGAGTTGATGCGTTACGCCGGACAAAAGGAGATCCGTCACAGTTTTGGGAGGTATCACATGACATTTGTCACCTCAGTGTAATTTTTCTCGGCCCAGCGTGTTTCACAGGGGACAGACGACTGAATTATAGGCACACACATTGCATACACACGCACCAGAGTGCCTAAGCCCTGCCGCCTCTCAGGGGCATAATTAATACTAATAACAATAATGATAATAAAAAGGATAGCGTCGCCAGGAGTGCTACAGAATGTTTTGTCTGTAACAAAAGTTGTTCCCCATGACGTGATCTATCAACCTTTGGTATTTGATGCAAAGAGTGAAACGCCCTGCATAGAGTTTACATAGAGCGGAGGGAATAGAAAACAGTCTGATAATGGCAGATCGGGGTAGGGGACGTCGAAGAGACCAAAATTTTCCAGATGATAACAGTACATCAACGAGTACATGGAAGTGTGTGCATTAAGTCAACTTGCCATAACTCAAATGGTTCAAATGGCTCTGAGCACTATGGGACCTAACAATCTGAGGTCATCAGTCCCCTAGAACTTAGAACTACTTAAACCTAACCTAAGGACATCACACACATCTATGTCCGAGACAGGATTCGAACCTGCGACCGTCGCGGTCGTGCGGTTCCCATAGAACCGCTCGGCCGCAGCGGCTGGCTTGCCACAGCTAATATCTATTATGCTGAATAGCGTAGTTACTAATTGCATTAGCTGAAAATAAAGGTGGTGTCTGAGCAGTGAAAGTTGGACACCCTATAAAATTATATCCTTGCCTGGTTTCTTTAGATGAGAATTTTCTGTGATGCTTACTGGGTAAAGCATGACTATTAAATGGACTATTCTAAACGAGTTGTACTGTCTTTAATTTGCTATGGTAATAAACTGTGCTGCAGAGACAACACTGCAGTAAGGTAGTCCACTTGTGATACTGTAAAATACATAACTATCAATAAACAATGGACATATGTCTTAATTTCTGTTAATGTACACATTTATACAGTATACCTTTGACATTTCGTCGTCGTTGGCGGCGATATGAGATTATATTGTTCTTGGAGAATCAATTTTCCCAGGATCGCCAGTATTCCGTTTTATTACTATTACCGGTTTCGACAGAATTACGCTGTCATCATCCCGTGATAGTGGCTCAAACATTTACGATTTTACATCACAAAAGTGTACACTACCGCAACGTTAGAACGAACCTATTATTAGATGAATATGCTTTTTACATCACTGAACGTTACATAGTGACGTTGCGTCAAATTGTGATAAAAAGTGGCAGCAAACATCAGCATGTCACAAATAAAATACGACACAATTAAAACGTACAACATGTTTTTCTGATGTCCCACATTCATTAATCACTTTACACCACATTAGCGACTTAGCTAGTGTAATATTTTGACAGATAAGTAACTATACAACTGTGTACTGCGTTAACCTCTTCATCTCAGAATAGCACTTACATCCTACCTATTTGTTGGATTTATTCAAATCTCTGTCTTCCTCTGCTTTTCACCCTCCACAACCCTCTCGAGTATCATATAGGTTATTTCCTGCTGTTGTAACACATGTCATATCATCCTGTCCCTTATTCATTTCTTCACTGATTTTGTAGAGAAGTTCCTCATCCGTTATTTTATCGGTCTACCTAATTCTCTGGAGTGTATGGAGGAAACAAAAAGGGCTGTTTCCTCATCCATCTAAGAGATTAACGTTTCCACGGTCTCGAAATAGCGTCACTGCTTCGTGAAAGTGAATACTCGGTTATATCCTTCAGAGTAAGAGTAAATAATCACGCAGGGGAAGGCCGTACAAGTATTTATGGAGAATGAAGAAATGATAGATTTTAATTCAAAAGTAGACAATTTATTGTCCATATCTCATCTGCAGTTTAGAGCTAATGATAAATAGCTCAGATCACTTTATGACTTATTTGTGACAGTTTGCAACTGTGATTGATACAATACATAATTTTAAAAGTTACTCAGTTTCGGCATCTCTCTCGACAATATGTAATCCATTATTAGATTTTAATGTATCTATGTTTAGGCAATAAAGTCTACATCTACATACATACTCTGCAAGCCACCATTCGGTACGGACCACTACTAGTCATTCATTTCTGCAGTCAGCAAACGGAGAGAGGACCTAATTTCTCTTGTCTTCATTGTCCTTGGGCGAAATGTGCGTTGGTGGCATTAGAATCGTTTTGCAATCAGCCGCAAAAACCAGTTCTCTAAATTTTCTCAGTTGTGTTTCCCGAATGAACGTCGTCTTCTCTGCAAGGATTCCCATTTATGTTCACGACACATCGCCGCAATACTTGCGTGTTGATCGAATCTACCAGCAACAAATCTAGCAACACGCCTTTGAATTTCTTCGATGTCTTCCTTTAATCTGATCTTGTGGGGAACCCAAACGCTCGAGTAGTACTCAAGAAAGGATCGTACCAGTGTTCTATTGCCATACGCGGCCTCCTTTTTAGATGAGCTACATTTTCCTAGAATTCTCCCAATAAAGGGAGGGCGGCCATTCGCCTTCCTACTTGCTCTTTTCGTTTCTTTTCATGTCGCCTATTTATTTAATCGATGTGTTTGTGCAAGCAGTACGCCAATAACACTGTAACCGAACATTACCGGATTGCTTTTCCTATTCATCCACATTAACTTACATTTTTCTACATTTAGAGCAAGCTGATATTTCTCACACCAAATAGATAATGTGTCTCCGTACAATCATTCAACGACAACACTTTCCCATCCACTGCAGCGTCATCAGCAAAGTTGCATGATTACTACTCACCCTCTCTGTGACATCGTTTATGTATACAAGGAACAATAGAGGTCCTATCACACTTCCCTGGGGCACTCCTGACGTCTCTTATGGACGCCGTCCAGCACAATATAGTGGGTTTATATCTTAAGAAGTCTTCGAGCCACTTACACATCTAGAAACCTATTCCGTATGCTCGGACCTTTGTTAACAGTCCGCAATGGGGTATTGTGTCAAACGCTTTCGGGAAGTCTAGAAATATGGAATCCGAATTTTGCCATTCATCCGTGGTTCGCATGATATCAAGTGAGAAAAGGGGATGTTTTGTAAGTCGGTGTTGATCTGTGGACTGTGTAAAACTGCACGTCTGTTCGTTTAATTGCGGAATGTGCAGGTGCACCATCATGCTGATACCACATACGTCGACGCGTTTCCAGTGGGACATTTTCGAGCAACGTTGGCAGATCATTCTGTAGAAACGCGATGTATGTTGCAGTGCTCTCCGATACACACGATCGAACAGCGGAGGAGTGGTACTCAAGCGTCAACTTTAGGTTACAATATCTCCGGATGTAATTAACATTTTACAATGCAACAAACGGCACTGATTACGTATTTGTTTATATGTTCAGATGTGCTAACAAAACTAACGGGGTTCCATTTAAAAAAACGTAGGTTTGTGTTAAAAAACATACTTCCGTGCATTTTTGTATGGTTAGTATTAAACAATTACACCAGCCCCTCTCCTCACGTTCGGTCTGTGGAATCCCATTAAAAATTTACTCTTTCTGATGGACACACGTCCAGGTCGTCCGCTCTCAAAATTCTGCCATTTCTCTCCCCACATCCACCTCTGCTGGCGGCTCATCTCCAACTGCGCAACGCTACGCGCTGTTCACATCCAAATACCCAACACTACAGTGGCGAATATTCCAACAATGCCAACCAGTCACAGACTGCACACAGCACAGCCAGTGACTTTCATACAGAGCGCTACGTGGCGTTACCAACATAAAAACCTAAACAGCCTACTTACACTGTGTATCAGTGTTCAGCAAAACTCTCCTTTGAGCAGAGTAGTTGAAACTGTGCCCGTTGAGATGTCGGTCCTTGTGGGTCTACTTCCGATACTCTGAGAGGCTAAGCCTACTAACTTCGGCTCAGCTAGAAAGTTTAAGAAGAACATCTTTTCTTACCTAATTTCCTTGATGATGGGACGTACGCTGCTCATGATCACATTAATCGTCGCCAATGAACTCGTCGCCGATGGGCTGTTGATGGGAGGAGGAAGGGATGGATGTGATGTGCGTGATAAGGGAATCGGCGGGTTGTCCCTCTACGGAGAGGCAGACGCGGGTAAAGCGGCCGAAAACGGGCGTCTCGGCGGCACTCCTATTCTATTCATAGTCTTGCAGCGGCGCCGCTATACTTAGGAAGGGGTGAGGGCTCCGTCGCCACCCACCGTGCCTGCTGATCGTCACCTGCGTGTCAACTTAATTCTCCTCGCTCACTGCTCGTGTAACGACCTTACGTCTAGTCTTTTGACCATTGCTGTCTGCCATAACGGGGGTCGATCGACGAGGGTCTGTAACTGGCAGTACTTCATGGGGATGTCCTGCTGGTCTGTTGCTGGAACCACCCTACAGTTGGTTTTCGAACTAGCCTCCGTATTTGAGGTCACCCACACGGACCTGTGCGACGGTGCATGACTCAGAGGTAGCCTGTTCGATTCCTGATGGTGGAAGAAGTTTTCGCCACCAGTACTTGGCCGCTAAGGTGAGGAAAGGTGGTGGCATAAAGTTCCTGACTACCAGACTTTGCGCCGCGCGGGATTAGCCGAGCGGTCTAAGGCGCTGCACTCATGGACTCTGCGGCTGGTCCCGGTGGAGGTTCGAGTCCTCCCTCGGGCATGGGTGTGTGTGTTTGTCCTTACGATAATTTAGGTTAAGTAATGTGTAAGCTTAGGGACTGATGACCTTAGCATTTAAGTCCCATAAGATTTCACACACATTTGACATTTTTGACCAGACTTCGCGCTAGTACCCAGGATTAGATGCGAAACCTCTCTGCAGCGTATCTTGGAGACAGGACACGTTACTGTTGATGATATTCCGTCTGTTGTTCCCCTTCGTGTCGTTTGAGAGGAGTAGGCTACGTGTCAGAACAGGGTTGCCGCACAATATACTTTTTTGCGTGTAGCTAGGGCATCACGTCGGATAGATCGGCAGCCCGGTGCAAGTGCTTTTAGTTGACGCCACTTCGGTGACTTGCGCGGCGATGAGGATGAAATGATAATGAAGACAACATGGCACCCAGTCCACGATAGGAGAAAACCTCCGATCCGGCCGGGAATCGAATCTGGGCCGTTCCGCACGGCATTCTCTCACGCTGACCACTCAGCTCTGGAGGCGGTCACTAAACACAATAATGTCACAGAAGTTGCGACATTGTCGCGAATAAAACAGTGACCCGTATATACAATAACTTTCCTTTAATTTACGTCTATGGTCACAAACTTTTTGTTTCTGACTATAGATGTAAATTAAAGGAAACAAAAATGTCATTTCCAACAGATAATCTAAGACACTAGTTTTATGCACCGCAAGGGAGGAAGGAAATCCTTCCGGATTAGCCGGAGAAAAAAGCCCTCGGGATCTTCCAGTCAACAACGCTATACTACTCCATCTGTTCTGTACTGTTTTCATTTGCATCTGACAACTGCAATTTCACTAATATATAGTAGTACAATGATCAATAAGGAGGTTAAGCTTTTAACAATATCACATAGTGCCATGGTGCATCCGATAATGAAAAAAGAAGTGTAAGGAGACATAAAGCATTTAATAGCTGATAACAAATCATTACAACATTTGTAGTAACTAGCAATAAATACAATTATTTTGTAAAATGGTTCAAATGGCTCTGAGCACTGCGGGACTTAACTTCTGAGGTCATCAGTCCCCTAGAACTTAGAACTACTTAAACCTAACTAACCTAAGCACACCACACACATTCATGCCCGAGGCAGGATTCGAACCTACGACCGTAGCGGTCGCGCGGTTCCAGACTGTAGCGCCTAGAACCGTTCGGCCACTCCGGCCGGCTATTTTACAAAACCGAGGGAAAATTGTAAAGAAGTTGTTGTGAAATGAAACTGCCACGTAACCTTCTGATTACACTGTTTCCCGTCAGGTAAAGTTTGAACCCATGCGTAGGTATGACACAGTCATCTGACAGGCCATGGTAAAGAATAATTTCATGGAAATAGTTATTTATACAAAATTACATGTTTATTTAGTAAGCTGCTGCGTTTTCTTGGTGAGAGGATAGAGGCGATTTTCGTACTAGTCTCCTGCACAAAGTGACTTGCTGACTTGCTCTTAAGTTGGTACCCAGTTTCGCTGCTGCAACCGTGTTTAATTATTTGGGCTGATGCGAGAAATGTTACAGTATGCATCGTCGCAGAACACGATCAGCTAGCTAGCTCGGTTCAAGTTGCAGACAGGGCACAGTCTTGCTTCGATAAACAGCACTGTGCAAAATGAGCTTAAGTGTCGGTGACACATCGTACGTAAATTGGCGTCTCGCTCCGTCAGAAATTCCACCCCTGTTCATCGACACAACAGCAATAATCAAGAGATTTTCGCGTTTCTCCAACAGAGTAATTAGTCGAAACTGACAAAGTTCTCAACCGACTGTCGTCTACATTTGCATCCAGGTACGAAACCTGCTTTTCGGTAGCGGTGTCTGGCCCTGGCGAACGCCCACTGCCTTGGTGGCACGCAGGGCCTCAGTTCGACACTCGTCCCACCAATGCTGCGGCTGGACAGCGCGACAGGCGGTCCTATTAGGATGACGATTGAGCGGAAGCCCACACTACAGCGGACACCATGTTTATAACTCGCCGATACGATGGCCAGCCTGTCCGGCCGACCAGTATTTAGACGCGCCAAAGTGCGTTTGTCTTGTGTGGACGCCGCAAATGCCACGTACGGTACGTGCCTGAGCGCCCCTAGTTTCGATAACTCACTGGGCTGGCCGTTGTGGCCTCGCGGTTCTAGGCGCTTCAGTCCGGAACCGCGCTGCTGCTACGGTCGCAGGTTCGAATCCGGCCTCGGGCATGGATGTGTGTGATGTCCTTACGTTAGTTAGCTTTCAGTAGTTCTAAGTCTAGGGGACTGATGGCCTCAGATGTTAAGTCCCATAGTTCTCAGAGCCATCGGCCATTGGATAACTCACTGGTCGCCGATCAACAGGTGCGCTGTGGCATCTGGACGGGCGCCGTGTCGCAATGCTACAGTAGCGTATTATGGAAAGTGGCTGTGTTACTGCTACGAACCCTTTCGCCTTTGGCTCGCACCTTTACAAATCGAAGAATGTTAACTACACATTTAAGTAACGCCCTTTTGAATGACAAAATTGAAAACCGGAACGACACACGCTACAAAGGCGCATTGCTTGCAACAATAACGCGATTGAATAAAGCGTTCTCGGATTTCCAGGCGCGTCAATTCGAATAAAATCCTCAAGCTTTCGTTGGCCATCTCCGCCATCGTCGTCAGGAGTTGACTGACTGCCGGGGCTGCTACGGTTTCTCGCTTATATAGACATGATGACATCATCAGCAGCCAATCAGAGCGGCCCAATGTGGCGCGCGCGCGTATGTCGACCCGGGCAGCTAGCGGAGCTGTTGCCGGTGGCAGCACCGGTGACGTCAGATGGCGGCAGGGGCAGACTCCACGTTTGAAACTGCCGCTCCCGCGTCGCGCATCTGTCTCTGCTTTCTTTCGATGTCCAGCGCCCGCCCGCTTGCGCTGCTTAGTGTGTATCCCTGGTCTCTGTTGAAATTGTTGTTGTTTAAGCGATTCTGGACCACTTCCTTTATAACGGAGTCCCAGTACGTAGATGCATGAGCCAACACTTTTGTATTTTCGAACTGTATTTTGTGTCCGTTTCCTAAGCAATGCTCCGCTTTGGTCGACTTGTCAAGCTCCGTTTGTTTTATATGGCGCTTGTGCTTAGTACAACGCTCCGCAACGGTGCTAATCGTTTGTCCAATATACATGCTGTCACATTCAGCATTCTACATAGCGGAGCATTGCCTAGAAAACGGACTTAAAATACAGTTCGAAAATACAAAAGTGTTGACTCATGCGTCTACATATTGGGACTCCGTTATAAAGGACGCGGCAGAGTTTCGCTTAAACAACAACAATTTCAACAGAGACCAGGGATACACACTCAGCAGGGCAAGCGGGCGGGCGCTGGACATCGAAAGAAAGCAAAGACAGATGCGCGACGCGGGAGCGGCAGTTTCAAACGTGGCGCCTGCCCCTGGCGTCACCTGACGTCACCGGTGCTGCCACGGGCAAGAGCTCCGCTAGCTGCCCGGGTCGACATACGCGCGCGCGCCACATTGGACCGCTCTGATTGGCTGCTGATGAAGTCATCATGTCTATATAAGCGAGAAACCGTATAAGCCCCGGCAGTCAGTCAACTCCTGACGACAATGGCGGAGATGGCCATCGAAAGCTCGAGGATTTTATTAGAATTGACGTGGCTGGAAAATCGAGAACGTTTCATTCATTAATGCCGTCGCGAAAAACTCCGAGGACACAATAATGCGATTCATTTTTAATTCTTTTTTTGGTGATTAATGCATATGTGTAGCACAGAAACGCAAGATACCCTCTTCACACTTCCGCTTGACATAACTAGAGCACCTTCATCTAGTAGCCGAAAATAAGAAACTAGTTCCAGGGAGATGCATGTCGTGTGTAAATATTGCCCAACACAGAGAAATATGGATTACCTCACGGTTCCCTTCCCTTTCATGTATCACTCTCCACTTCAAATTCAGTGGCCTCCAACCCCCCCTTTTTTTTTGTTTTCACCTGTCACAAAACTGCGCCCTCACAGAAACGTCACTCATGGGACATATTGCGGCTGGAATACCGTAGGCCAGTGGTGGGCAATAGGTTTGTCACGGGAGGACGCTTTGTGGAAGCAGAGGTTAGCAGATGGAAACATCTTTTAAAATAATTGCATGCATTAGTTGACTTTGGACTTTAGAAAAGTTATAAATTGTCACATAAAATTTCTGACTGTCTTTGAGGGGCGCACAAAACGATTATCGTGATGCATGCGTCCCGCTGACTGCTACTTGCCCACACCCGTGCAGAATACTGCGGCCTGTTCGTAGTGACCAATTTTCGTCGGTAGCGCTCTGCGAGTTTATTCGTTTGTTCAGAGGGGGAGTGCAACATTATTTGCCTGCTTTCGGGTCGGTTAGTGATACGCTGCGCTGGCAGAATCGAGGCGCACGCCCTGCAGTCTTCCTCAAATGGTTTTACAGAAATTGTACTGTAAAAAATAAATAAATAAATCACTTTTGCGTGACTTATAGCTTTATACTTGAACATGACATTCTCGTGCTCATCATTTTATTAACGGTCATGATATTTGCATTTAAGTAAGAATATTTGCATTTAAGTAAGACGCTGCAATGAGAAATAGGGGTCGTTATGACTTCGCGTTTGGTATATGTTGCATAATATGTTTTGGTATGAAATTTAGCTAACACATGGAATTTTTCTTTAGACTTAAGTGGTGGTCTCTATTTGTCACCAGTCTCGAGAAAGTTGATCATACTTAGCACATTTATTTGCGGCTGCGGGTGCCAGTGATAAACCCAGAATGAAATATCCATAACGTTCCTCATACCTCAGAAACGGTTTGAGATATCGAAACGAGATTTTGGTGAATGACTGCACACAAAGAGGAGAGTATTTTGCAATATTGTTGTTATGCGAAACTTCATGATCAACCACGTTATTCCACTAACTACAGATGTTTTCGATGAAAGAATGTGAAGGCCCATTGATAGGTGGTGAAACAAGAAATGTTGTGTGTTTTCGAACAACATTAGTGAAGACACTACACTTCTTTTTGGACCGAGGATGTGCTTTTTCATAACTTGTTGACCTTACTTGTTCTCAGTTCTTCACTTAATACACTGTCCGCACCCGGTAGCTGAATGGTCAGCGTGGCGGATTGTCAATCCTCTGCCCCCGGGTTCGATTCCCGGCTGGGTCGGGGGATTTTCGCCGCCCAGGGACTGGGTGTTGTGCTGGCTTCATCATCATCCTCATCGACTGCAGGTCGCCGAAGTGGCGTCAAATTGAAAGACCGGCACCCGGCGAACGGTCTGCCTGACGGGGGGCCCTAGCCATACGATTAAATAAATAAACGTGATACATGATGACTAACAGAAACCCTCAGCTGCCGACAGGTGTTGTTGATATACCTCGATATGGACAGCTGAAAATGTGTGCCCCGACCGGGACTCGAACCCGGGATCTCCTGCTTACACGGCAGACGCTCTATCCACATGAGCCACCGAGGACACACATGAATAGCGCGACTGCAGTGACTTATCCCTTGCACGCTTCCCGTGAGACTCTCATTCCCAACTGTCCACAATTCTACCTATGTAATGTACCTTATAGACATTTGCCCATTCACTCATTACTCGCGCACGATTTGGCGATTCCCGTAAGAGTTTGGGCAACCTGTGCGCATTCGCGCACACGTAGGTCAGTGGCTGGGTAGCCTTTAACTATATATATATATATGAAGACAGTAACTGTTCTCGAAGGAACAGATACTGTAGATGACTGTGCAGCTTTTCCCTGGAATAAATGATGACTAACAGAAACCCTCAGCTGCCGACAGATGTTGTTGATATACCTCGATGTGGACAGCTTACCAAATAAGCCTGTGAAGACACGCGCCGCTCTTCTTTGGATCTTCTCTACCTCGTCTGTCAACCCGACCTGGTACGGCTCCCACACTGATGAGCAATACTCAAGTATAGGTCGAACGAGTGTTTTGTAAGCCACCTCCTTTGTTGATGGACTACATTTTCTAAGGACTCTCCCAATGAATCTCAACCTGGCACCCGCCTTACCAACAATTAATTTTATATGATCATTCCACTTCAAATCGTTCCGTACGCTTACTCCCAGATATTTTACACAAGTAACTGCTACCAGTGTTTGTTCCGCTATCATATAATCATACAATAAAGGATCCTTCTATGTATTCGCAATGCATTACATTTGTCTATGTTAAGGGTCAGTTGCCACTCCCTGCACCAAGTGGCTATCGGCTGCAGATCTTCCTGCATTTCGCTGCAATTTTCTAATGCTGCAACTTCTCTGTATACTACAGCATCATCCGCGAAAAGCCGCATGGAACTTTCGGTACTATCTACTAGGTCATTTATATGTATTGTGAAAAGCAATGGTCCCATAACACTCCCCTGTGGTACGCCAGAGGTTACTTTAACGTCTGTAGACGTCTCTCCATTGTGAACAACATTTTGTGTTCTGTTTGCTAAAAACTCTTCAATCCAGCCACACAGCTGGTCTGATATTCCGTAGGCTCTTACTTTGTTTATCAGGCGACAGTGCGGAACTGCATCGAACGCGTTCCGGAAGTGAAGGAAAATGGTATCTACCTGGGAGCCTTCATCTAATATTTTCTGGGACTCATGAACAAATAAAGCGAGTTGGGTCTCACACGATCGCTGTTTCCGGAATCCATGTTGATTCCTACAGAGTAGATTCTGGGTTTGCAGAAATGGTATGATGCGCGAGAGACCCATGACGCTTCCCTGAAATTTATAAGTCAGGAGAAAATAAAGTGCTAGTTTTGTTGCACTTTCAGACAGTAACCAAAGCAGAATGATCACCATCCAAGTTTGGGGGGGTGGAGAGGCTCTACTTAACATTTGCGAAAAGTATGAGCGTATGCTTCAGTTTAGAACGGCGCTTCCCCTCCAACGCTCGCCAATTGCCTTACAGCGCGCTCACGGACTGTCCGCTACCGCTAACCCACTCGTGCTCTGCCGACCGCACATCTACCGGCCACGTTATTCCGTGCGCACACTACAACGCTGCTCTGCGCTTGCAAACCTCAGGAACCTCCGATCGGAGACGATATTGGAAGGTGGCCAAGGCGAAGTATCAGCGTGATGGTGCTGGCGTGTAATAACACGGCACAGGAGCGGCGAGCGTCCTCCTGGTGGCTCTCCAGCAGCTGTCAGTAGCGAGGGCAGGAAGCCGGCAGCGGGTGGGGTCTCTATCTGGCCGTAGGAGCTGCGGCTATCGCGCCACGTCGCCGGCAGTGTCCATTAGCGCGGCCCGGGCGCCCAGATAACCCGCTCCTCGCCTCTCGGGGCCCTAGCCTAGGCTCCACACGGCCTCTCAGCGGCACCACTTGTTCTGAGGGTCCGGGCAGCTGCCGTGATCAACAAAACAAGCCGACGTCCTCTACCGGAACGATGAAACGTATGCTTATAACATATCGGCCCTGGCCGCGCCTGTGTGCCTTTCCTACGGCAACAGTGTATGCCATGGCCTCACACTTATTAAAATATTCCACACTATTAAGCCGTGATCAGATAAAGTTCTTGGAAAAATTCAACATTTTGTCCCTAGCTACAGAAGACATCCAGGAAGGGGTGTTGTAGTTAGTTGGTTAAATGTTCCATAGATCATTGGAAATTATGTGAAATGACTGGGTTTGCAGGATGTGTATACATGATTAGTGTTGACAGTAGTGAATTTATTTTTTAGTTCTAATTATGCAATTGGTACTAGAGGGAGCTGTAGAGAAAAAAAAAACCATACGGGAACATAGAGATTGGAATACATTCAGCAAATAATTGAGGAATTCGTGGAGGGCCGCATAAAACCAATCAGAAGGCTGATGACTCAGAAAATAAATAAATAAATAAATAGAAACCACACGCTCACACTTACAATCAAAATTAAGGCTAATAGTTTTAAATAAAGCTCAGTACACTCTCCAGCACAGTTTGCATGTAATTTATATTACGATGTGGCAACAGCGATAGATTCGTGGTTTTATTATCTGATGTGAATTTTTTATATTCACTCAGTATGATGCTATGATTGCCTTTAAGAACGTGTTGAGTTGTTAAAGCATTTTATCAGTATCTGGAGGCGGTAGTCATGACGTTTTTCAAAAACGTACGAGCTGTGGGACCTCAAATGGTTCAAATGGGTCTGAGCACTATATGACTTAACTTCTGAGGTCATCAGTCCCCTAGAACGTAGAACTACTTAAACCTAACTAACCTAAGGACATCACACACATCCATGCCCGAGGCAGGATCCGAACATGCGACCGTAGTGGTCGCGCGGTTCCAGACTGTAGCGCCTAGAACCGCTCGGCCACCCGGGCCGGCGTGGGACCTCACCTCTTGGAAATATACTGGAACGTTTTTGCTTCTATTAGCCTATCGTTTCACCCGCGTCGGTTTTGGCTTTTATTTACGACACACCCTGTATATGTGCAGAATTGGCAGCAGCGTCTCGCAGCGTGCAGCAAACTGTAGCTTGTGGCCCGCCTTGTTGCAGGGTGCTGGTCGGCGCACCCAAGGCGGACACGTCGCAGTTCCAGCTCGGTGTGACGGAGGGCGGCGCCGTCTTCCGCTGCGACGTTCGCTCCGACGGCTACTGTCAGCCACTGCCCTTCGACAGGCACGGTACGTACTCCTCACCTACCAGCTCCTCTACTTCGCGTCAGCCTACATCGACCGGCATACATGTTCGTGATCGCCACCTAACGTTACAAAGTGTTCTGGGCGTATAGCCTGGTATCAGGCCGTCCACAGAATCGTCATTGCACCACAGATCGGATTCTGAAGGATAAAGACTAAAAGTTCAGATTAGTTGTGTCTTTTTCCGCAGGTCCACAATGAGGAGAACCTCAAGGATATAGGCCATGTCATAAAACGAGAATACATATTACATATTGTAAGTTACGTACTTTTTTAAAAAAAATTGAAGTACATGCTAATATGTATCCTGAAACATACCTTGAAAAAATGACCTACATATAGTTGAAACCAAAGAAACGATATTATAACAATATCTGTCTGCAATTTTACAGAGGATAAGTACGAGTTACTTTGCGCAACGAAATAATAGCTGACATAAATGAACATTTGAATACTAACTTGTAATAAGTTCATAATCTCGTTTGAATAATGTGTAAGTACCCAAACGTGAAGGCAAGTTAGGTGCAGTGAGCATACATGGCTCGATATATTAATGTAATCTTTTCAGTTTATGAATCTAAAATCTAAAGACGAGTAGCAATCACATTGTACATAAAGAGATGCACCACGCGTTTTCTCTCCATCTCCAGATGTTCACTTATCTTCTAGCCTGAAAAGCGTGAAAGAAATGGCCGAAGCGTACAACTGACTGCAGTTTTAGGATACGTGTGTGCTGACTATAGCAGTGCTTCACGAAGATGTGTGTCCCTGCAGAAGGCAGAAAGTCTGTAATGTTACTTATGATAACTCGATGAAGGTTACAAAGCGCACACACTATCGTGAAAATAAAAGATTCAATAAACTGTGGCACGAGATTACGAATAAATCACGTAGACTTTGTTCAGGTGATTACTATTTCATCTAAAGAACAGCTGTGGCTACAATAATCCGCGAAATCGGTTGTGCTTCGAACACACTTTGTAATATATCAACACAAAAAGAAAGAATAGAACAACAAGAATTCCATATGCGTTAGAAAGTGGTTGAAAACATCTTATTAGACGAAGCTCTGATGATTTCAGCGGCCCTAGTATTCATATGGATTAATTAAAACCCGATGCTGCACCACGCCTCAAAAACTGACCACCTCACCGAACCACGAACTTTGTTAGTACACATGCGAATGCATGCGTAAGATCGGGAAATGGTGCAAGTACTGTTACGCCAAGCTGCGTGAAGCGAGGCTGAATCTCGACAAACATCTGTAACACGAAATGTAGGAATTATCAACAGAAAGTGACTTCAATTCGACTCAGTACATTACTCAATCGTGATAGCGCCACTGCAACTAGAGCATTTCGATAGGAAAGTCAGACAAGAACGGACTAGACTCGCTTTGTACAGTTTAAACGGCCAGCTCCCAGCGAAAAACTCTGTTCGCTCGCTGTCTATTGGCTAGGGCTGCTGCTCGTCAAATTGTTTCATTTGAGATATCCCTTCGTCAAAGAGTGTGATACTTTCAGTGATCGATTGCTGGGTACAGAAACAACTTTGCGGAATGTCTGAGATCTAGAAAACGCAGAAGAAAAATATGTTTCTGAAAGCTGTGATTGCTACAGGCAGCGTCCAGCATTAAAAAAATATATATATAAGAGATGCTAGCATCGCTACCACAGATCCTAATTGAAATGAAACTGATGGGTGTGGAGTGAGTGAAACTATCTGAAACATATTCCGGTTTAACAGACAGTAACAAACTTTCAAAAAACCGTGAAAATATACAATGCACTGAGGAGCCTAAGACAGCTCTTAGTTTACTTTCGCTGCATATCATCAAATAGAAAGTTTACCATACCTATTTACAATGACCGCATTATTGAGCTGGAGATGTGCAGAAGTCAGATTACTCTAGCAGTACGTCAGTGAGTTTCATTAAGGAGTTCATCAGTGGAGTAAAAGGAGATGGCACCAATGACTTTTAAGCTCCTTTTAAACTGAACTATATTACCCTTTAAACATTTTGTGACAGCTAGTTATTTATTGAAAATGTGTGTTCCTGAACAATGGACATTACTTGAAACCTTTATCTACAGGTCGGTACATGAATGTCCCATTTATCCATTTTGACAGTATCATCTCTAAGCATTGTAGCGTTTGGTGGAAAGTTACAAAGAGTAACCCATACAATTACAGATAAGTAAACGTGTGAGTACTGTTTTCTTGATTACCTGCTTTGCAGCTCCACATATGCCACATCACACAAAATGGTGACTTCTGAGCGTTAAACTCTTTGTCATCTACTATTCGCTAAGAGTGAATCTTCAATTTCAGTTCACCGTACGTTTCCTTGAAAGCTTGTGTTGATAAAATCATCTGCCGATGGTATAGTCAATTCGAAATGACCGCGTGTGTGTGTGTGTGTGTGTGTGTGTGTGTGTGTGTGTGTGCGTTTGTGTGTGTAAGGGGAAAAGTACGAGACGACCAAACAAAAGTGTCTGAAGAGGAAGTTGACCTTGTCACAGCACTACCTTGAATTCTTAAGAAGTCTGTACCCAGTGAAAGTCTTGAACTTCAATTGCCAAATACGACAGCGTGGAAGGTTTACACAAGCGTCCATACTACTTACAGTTGCCTTCGAGTAAGATGACTATGATGTACGTTATAAATTTGCAAGTGAAGTGTTGCCGAGGGATAAGGGACTTTTCTTTATCGTATGGTGTTCAGTGCATAATGTTCGTATCTGGGGTTCAGAACATCCTCGTGAACCTGTACGATATCAAAGAGATTCCCATAATTAAACATTTTTTTACGCTATTTCCCGATGCCAAGTGTGCAGACCACTTTTTTTCGCTGAAAGTTTATTTGAATATGTTTCAAGAATGACTCTTTTCAGTTAGAAGGTGAATCTGAAAACTTTATTTCGCAACAAGATGGAGCCTGTCCTCATTGGCATCTCTGTATGTGAGTGGTTGAACGCCGAAGTCGGTGACCGTTGGATTGGTCGTAATGGTTAATAGGACAGAGCCCTTTTCCTCTGGCATGTACGCTTCCTTTGAGGCTTCATAAAATATCGTGTCCACGTCCCACCACTACCTAATGATTTGCCAGAGTCAAGTCAGAACTGAAGATGCTCTTTCTTTACATTAACACTCATCAGTGTCAAGTCGCTCTTAAAGACTACCGTCTTCACTCAACAGAGGTTCAGTCTCGAGTGCCGAGAGCCCGGTTGCCCTGTAACGAACATCCCCCAGGTAGCCGGAAGAGACCAGAGAGGTCCTTTCCGCCACCCACTTATCATTGGCGAATGACTACCGAAAAGGTACAAATCCCGTTGTCTTGACTGAGAAAGATACGTTTGCTACACTATTACTACCACGGCAGACAGCCGGATGCTCTAATGTTACCACATAAAAGATAAATTCAACATACACACTCATTCATTTATACAGAGGATAAACAGAGAAAATAAATTTGGAAGCTCAAAATGTAGGTCGTATACAAAGGACAGAGTGTATACTGGGAAACATCGATAACGTTGCTCTGTACCACTGAATGGTAACAAACACGAAGTACAAAACTAAATCACAATGATTTGGTGCGAACAGCACGACATAGAAGTTCAGTAATATGAAACAGATATCACAGAGATGTTAACAGTTAGACATTCTTTTGTGGACACCCTGTAGATTATTCTTATTTCTGGAACTGACTGAATGAAGTGAGCTGTTGCTTTCAAAAATCGATGCATTACACGATGGTAGGAATGTTAACAGTGGCAACTGTTTATTTACAGCTCGTACAAAATAGATACGTGTTTCAAAGTTTTACTGACCTCCAGAGTAGTCACCACCATTGCGTATAACCCGGTGCCAGCGATTTGGAAGTCGTAGGATACTCTTAGCCGTGCCAGTTGTGTTGACAGTTCGAGCGGCGCGGTATATTGCCCGACGAATTTGTAGCAGTTCTGAAGCTAATGCCGTGAAGTGTTTCCTTCAGTTTAGAAATCGAGTTGAACTCACGAGAGTTACGTCAGGGGAGTGCAGTAGGTGGTATAGCACTTAGCAGCCCCATCAGTCAAACAAATCAGTAACAGCTTGCACTGTACGTGCTTGAGCATTGTCCTGCAAAATGATGGTCAGGTCCTGCAGAAAGTGTCATCACTTCTGCCTCTAAGCTGGTAGTAGGCTGAGTTACGAAAATGAACAGCATAGAGACAGAAGTGATATCACTTTCTTCAGGACCTGATCATCAGTTTGCAGGGCAGTGCTCAAGTAGTCAAGCTGTTACTGATTTGTTTGACTGATAGGGCTGCTAAGTGCTATACCACCTACTGCACTCCCCTGACTTAAACCTTCGTAAGTTCAACTCCATTTCTAAACTGAAGGAAACACTTCACAGCATTAGCTTCAGAACTGCTACAAATTCGTCGGGCAATATACCGCGCCGCTCGAACTGTCAACACAACTGGCACTGCTAAGATTATCCTACAACTTCCACATCGCTGGCAACGGGTTATACACAATGCTGGTGATTACTTTGAAGGTTAGTAAAACTTTGAAACACGTATCTATTTTGTACGAGCTGTAAATAAATACACTCCTGGAAATTGAAATAAGAACACCGTGAATTCATTGTCCCAGGAAGGGGAAACTTTATTGACACATTCCTGGGGTCAGATACATCACATGATCACACTGACAGAGCCACAGGCACATAGACACAGGCAACAGAACATGCACAATGTCGGCACTAGTACAGTGTATATCCACCTTTCGCAGCAATGCAGGCTGCTATTCTCCCATGGAGACGATCGTAGAGATGCTGGATGTAGTCCTGTGGAACGGCTTGCCATGCCATTTCCACCTGGCGCCTCAGTTGGACCAGCGTTCGTGCTGGACGTGCAGACCACGTCAGACGACGCTTCATCCAGTCCCAAACATGCTCAATGGGGGACAGATCCGGAGATCTTGCTGGCCAGGGTAGTTGACTTACACCTTCTAGAGCACGTTGGGTGGCACGGGATACATGCGGACGTGCATTGTCCTGTTGGAACAGCAAGTTCCCTTGCCGGTCTAGGAATGGTAGAACGATGGGTTCGATGACGGTTTGGATGTACCGTGCACTATTCAGTGTCCCCTCGACGATCACCAGTGGTGTACGGCCAGTGTAGGAGATCGCTCCCCACACCATGATGCCGGGTGTTGGCCCTGTGTGCCTCGGTCGTATGCAGTCCTGATTGTGGCGCTCACCTGCACGGCGCCAAACACGCATACGACCATCATTGGCACCAAGGCAGAAGCGACTCTCATCGCTGAAGACGACACGTCTCCATTCGTCCCTCCATTCACGCCTGTCGCGACACCACTGGAGGCGGGCTGCACGATGTTGGGGCGTGAGCGGAAGACGGCCTAACGGTGTGCGGGACCGTAGCCCAGCTTCATGGAGACGGTTGCGAATGGTCCTCACCGATACCCCAGGAGCAACAGTGTCCCTAATTTGCTGGGAAGTGGCGGTGCGGTCCCCTACGGCACTGCGTAGGATCCTACGGTCTTGGCGTGCATCCGTGCGTCGCTGCGGTCCGGTCCCAGGTCGACGGGCACGTGCACCTTCCGCCGACCACTGGCGACAACATCGATGTACTGTGGAGACCTCACGCCCCACGTGTTGAGCAATTCGGCGGTACGTCCACCCGGCCTCCCGCATGCCCACTATACGCCCTCGCTCAAAGTCCGTCAACTGCACATACGCTTCACGTCCACGCTGTCGCGGCATGCTACCAGTGTTAAAGACTGCGATGGAGCTCCGTATGCCACGGCAAACTGGCTGACACTGACGGCGGCGGTGCACAAATGCTGCGCAGCTAGCGCCATTCGACGGCCAACACCGCGGTTCCTGGTGTGTCCGCTGTGCCGTGCGTGTGATCATTGCTTGTACAGCCCTCTCGCAGTGTCCGGAGCAAGTATGGTGGGTCTGACACACCGGTGTCAACGTGTTATTTTTTCCATTTCCAGGAGTGTAGTTACCACTATTAAAGTTCCAATTTTCGTCTACAACAAAGTAAGGTAATGATGTATTGGGAAGCAATAGTAATTATTTCCCATTTCCGTGAAAAGTCGTTTTCAGGACGTTGTCGAGTTTACATTGCAAATAATTCGTATTACACTCATTTATAACCGCAAAACCGTAGATTGGCTTGATGAAGTACCACAAAAAAAATCGCTTATAATGCTATAGAATGAAACTCAGCGAATATGCTAGCATATTTCATTTTATGTTCCCATGTCTGACAAGATACATATAGTTTAGCGCTTCAGCAGTACTGCGATATGCACCTTCGAATTGAAATTATCTTTACGTTGTAATTCTAACAATTTAATGCTATCAACCTCTTCTTCCTAGCTTAGAGATGACTTGGAAATAAAACAAAAATCAATCTAATTTCGAGCTAGGATGTCTCTATTTCGCTTTTTGAAGCAGCTCGTGTAATGTGTGATTGGGCCAAATGCATAGACGGGAGACTGGCTCGTCAAAAAATTCTTTGCAAAATGTTTAGATGTGTGTGAAGTTCTCAGAGACCAAACTACTGAGGTCATCGGTCCCTAGACTTACACACTACTTAAACTAACTGAAACTGACATGCTAAGAACAACACACACACCCATGCCCGAGGGAGGACTCGAACCTCCGGCGGGAGGGGCCGCGCAGTCCGTGACACGGCGCCGCAGACCTGACGGCCACTCCGCGCGGCAAAAATTCTTTGCTTCTGGACCGTTTATCATTAAGGAAATTGGCTTTACTAAACACTTTCAAGTTCAAGAGGATAGGTTTCGATAGACGTGAAGAGATGAAGACTGTCACAGGATACACTAGCGTGTCAAGCTGCACCGCACTGTCTTCAGAATGAAGACGTCGACAACTACCAAGTTAGCCGTAAAAGGGGATTTTGCGTATCACTCAGAATCTCAGTTTTGGGGCTGGATGTACTATTCGTATGAATGTCGGAAACGTTTTACTAAATGTCTTCAAAAAGTAACGTAAATTTTGTAATTTGGCGAGTTGTATTAGTCAGACTCTGGCGATTTTTTCGTTGGTGTGTTGGTAAACACGTGAAAATATTATCTATACAATGTTAGCCATGTCGAACATTTATTCTGTTGTCAGTTGCCAGAAAGGTCACGTATGTTTCGATACTATCGGCGATTATTTATTTTGTATAAAAATACTTTATAGAATTTTGCTATAAGAATTGGATAAAGTGTAGCAAAGTTTTAAAAATGCTGAATATTGCTTTTGGTGAGTCTTCTATGAGTAAAAGACAGTAATTAGGACTGGTATAAGCGTCTCTAAGAAGGGGCCGGCCGGAGTGGCCGAGCGCTTCTAGGCGCTACAGTCTGGAACCGCGCGACCGCTACGGTCGCAGGTTCGAATCCTGCCTTGGGCATGGATGTGTGTGCTGTCCTTAGGTTAGTTAGATTTAAGTAGTTCTAAGTTCTAGGGGACTTATGAGCTCAGCAGTTTTGAGTCCCATAGTGCTCAGAGCCATTTGTCTCTAAGAAGGACTGAAGACGTTGAAGTTGGCGGTCACCCTTGACAGCCCAGGACATCGTCGACGGAAATCGTGGAAAAGGGAATAAAGAAATTATTATAAACGACCGCCGAATCATAATCAGAGAAGTCGCTGATCATGTTGGCATATTAACTGGTTCATGTCATGAAATTTTTTGACGTGTCTTTGGTAAGAAACGTGTGCCAACAAAATTTATTCAAAAATTGTTGAGCTTCAGACGAAAACAGCGACGATTGCAGGGGGTTCAAGAGTCGCCAGGTGTGGAACTATAAAAGAACAAGATGAGAAAGAACACATAATTATTTAAATAACAATGGCTGAGCATGTATTATTCTTTGACAGTGAATCTTGGATTTTAAAAAAAGGAGGCAAAAACAGCGTACAATCGGCTGAAATGAGAATTTTAAGATCTGTCGAAGGTTGGTAGAAGAAGCATCTTACAAGAAATAAGAATATGCAAAAAAAAAAAAAAAATGGCTCTGAGCACTATGGGACTCAACTGCTGTGGTCATAAGTCCCCTAGAACTTAGAACTACTTAAACCTAACTAACCTAAGGACAGCACACAACACCCAGCCATCACGAGGCAGAGAAAATCCCTGACCCCGCCGGGAATCGAACCCGGGAACCCGAGCGTGGGAAGCGAGAACGCTACCGCACGACCACGAGATGCGGGCAAGAATATGCAAGAAGAATTAGAAATATTCAACTTAAACGACAAAGCGGGAGAATATAAAGAGAAATGGAGGCGACATCTTAAATAAAGTGAACTGCGTAAAGCAATCCGAAACAAATTGCGCAGGTGTATGCCTCAATAAAGATTAATGGCTTATTCCTCTGAAATATACTCAGACTTCGTTACTTGTTTGTGAATTCTTGACCAATATTGTAATGATGCCCCAGCCTCCATATTCGCCCATATGATTTTTTCGTATTCTCAGAAATAAGTAAAAGTCTTAAGGGCAGTTGCTGAGAGAGCTGAACCCTACCCCAGAAGAGTACCAGAAGTATTCCGGGGATTGGGAACAACGCTGGTGTGTGTGTGCGTAATACCCAATGGGAACTGGGAACTGTTTTGAAGGGGCCAACCTCGATTTACATTAATAAATAATATTCTTTCCAAGAACAGAAATAGTTCTGCTTCTTTATATCGCCTCGTATTAAAAGAGGAGTCGTTCGAAAAATACGTGCATTTCAACGTAAAACATAGAACATCTTACGGCCATGCTGAGAAATGTTTCACAACGGCCAATATTTATGGCCGAAGGTGATGGGTGTGCATTTCCGGACTGGGCTGCCGGCGCACGGTGGTTGCACTGACAGGCGGCCCGGACTCGCTACGGAGATGGACGCGGCGGTCGTGACCGGCGCCGCCCAGCTGCCGTATCGGCCCCTCTGCATCTGCCAGCCCGCCACACCACGGGTCACCGCGCCGCCTCGCAAGACCAGCTGTAGCCGCAGCCGCAGCCTCAGGCGCTGCCGTAGCCGTGCTCCGCTTCCGTGGAGTTATTCGTCGCGCCGCGCCACCTGCCGGTTCGTTATGGAGAATAGCTGCTACGCGGATCTCAGCTACTTGCATTACTTTGTTTATTTTCACCTAGTGTTGGGAGCGGTACGGTAACTACTGCCTTACAAGAGAAACCTCGCAGCGCCCTCCCTCCCGCCCCCCCCCCCCCCTGCCGCGCGGGATTAGCCGAGCGGTCTTGGGCGCTGCAGTCATGGACTGTGCGGCTGGTCCCGGCGGAGGTTCGAGTCCTCCCTCGGGCATGGGTGTGTGCGTTTGTCCTTAGGATGATTTAGGTTAAGTAGTGTGTACGTTTAGGGACTGATGACCTTAACAAGTCCCATAAGATTTCACACACATTTGAACATTTTTGCCCTCCCTCCCCCCTGCAGATTTGGTGGTAAAATGCCCAAGAGGACAGCCCGTCAAAAACTGAACACGTATCAAACATGAAAACAGGAAGATGATGTATTGAATTGTGAAAAAGAAGCAAATAGAAACCATGGAACATCTTACATCAACAGGTGCAACTTCTAGCGAACTGCAAGAACCAAATAGATGTTAAGTCCCATAGTGCTCAGAGCCATTTTTTTTTCAAGAACCAAGGCGTCGTGTTTGTGTGGCCACGGTGTTGGCTTGCAAAGCCTGAGACCCGAGTTCAAATCTCCCTTGTGCTCCATTTTTTTTCCACAAAATTATGAACTTTCCGTCCGGTCATTGACATGCCTGTTCTTCTTCTTTAGTCTTGGCAATTGTTATACTGTACATTGGTTATAGAAAATGTGTCATGAGGTAAGAATATACAGAGTGACTACAATTGAACTTTCCCTATTTAACATCTTATAACACGGAAACTAATTATCGTATAAGTACCAATCTTGGTAGCATTAATTCCAAGGACATGGAGAAAAATAATCCGGAATCACTTCAACTGAAATACCGGGTGATCAAAAAATCAGTATAAATTTGAATACTTAATAAACCACAGAATAATGTAGATAGAGAGGTAAAAATTGACACACATGCTTGGAATGACGTGGGGTTTTATTAGAACCAACAGATGGCGCTAGGCAGCAAAACTGCTACCGTGACAGGTGAGAGGTACGCCGATATGTTACAGAATCGCATCATCCCCAGCCTGGCTGATAAACACCTGCTGGAACGTACGATGTTTATGCAGGATGGCGCTCCACCCCATATTGCTAGACGCGTGAAAGATCTCTTGCGCGCGTCGTTTGGTGACGATCGTGTGCTCAGCCGCCACTTTCGTCATGCTTGGCCTCCCAGGTCCCCAGACCTCAGTCCGTGCGATTATTGGCTTTGGGGTTACCTGAAGTCGCAAGTGTATCGTCATCGACCGACATCTCTAGGGATGCTGAAAGACAGCATCAGACGCCAATGCCTCACCATAACTCCGGACATGCTTTACAGTGCTGTTCACAACATTATTCCTCGACTACAGCTACTGTTGAGGAATGATGGTGGACATATTGAGCATTTTCTGTAAAGAACATCATTTATGCTTTGTCTTACTTTGTAATGCTAACTATTGCTGTTCTGATCAGATGAAGCGCCATCTGTCGGACATTTTTTGAACGGTTGTATTTTTTTGGTTCTCATAAAACCCCACGTCATTCCAAGCATGGGTGTCAATTTGTACCTCTCTATCTACATTATTCCGTGATTTATTCAGTTTTCAAATTTATACTGACTTTTTGATCACCCGGTACTTGGAATATGCTGCTACGGTACATCATACCATTATATACCGGTACCATTACTGCCACAGAAGGGGCTCAGTATGGTGCCTACCAGTGTCCAAAAGAATCTGAAAGCTCAGGATTGCATTCTGCACAGCAGAACGAAGCATGTCCATAGGTGTGCTTGCTACCTCTCTTGATATGCTGCGCTTCGGATCAGCACAAGTGTGACTGTTCCCCTGGTAAACCCTGTCCTTCAGGTAGCCCCACAACCAGAAATCATGGGGAGTGAGATCACGTGATCGTCCCGGCCAAGCTTTTGGAAACGATCGGCTGATAGATCGTTTCCAAATGTGTTTCGGAGAAGGAGGTGACCTTCAAGAGCGACATGCGGTGGGGCCCAATCTTGCATGAATTCAATGCATTTTTCTCCTATAGGGCGGGAATGACATTCTGGCGAAGCATATCCCAGTAACGCTGGCCAGTCACACTCTATGGCTTTGGTCCTTGAGCGCCAACCTCTTCAAAAATAAATGGGCCAATGATGAACGTAGCCTGAAGCCACACTTTCCGGTGACACGTTCACCACTCAGAAGAACTTCGTGCACACTGATTGGAGGGGAAGATTCCCACACTCGTTAATTCTGTGTGTTCACCTCGTCCGTCCGAGAAAAATGAGCTTCGTCTGTCCGTAGGATGGTCCAGGAAAAGCCATCGTCAACTTCAACCATTGCGAGAAAGTGGAGAGCGAAGCCAACACGTCGTTATGCGTCCTGTGCTGGATCTTGTACGGATACCATTTGAGAATGGTTCGAAGCACCAACTGTCGTGACACAGTACGCGCACTGTCTGACGATCGGGAATTGCACGCAGCGTTGTCTGCCACAGCAACAGTGATTTCATCAACAATCTGTGGTGCATCCGGTTGTCGGTCTCTTGCCGGAGCGACGCCCAGTTTTCCAGTTGATTCGAACTTCTTCATCGTGCTCCGCACAGCAGGTAGAGAGAGAGAGCACCCTTCCGTAATTCTTTCAGCCCGCGATAATTTGGAAGTGCAGCAGCAGCATTACTGTTATTTTCATAACAGAGCTCCACCAATAATACCCTGCTCCTTTTTTCCAAGCTCCTATCGTCGCGTCAACAAGTGCACTGCAACTGTTCAGGTGTGTGAGACTATGAATCACGATGGCTGAAAATGGCACCTGGTGGTCATTGTTGGAACTGGACGGTGGCGCTGTGACGCATGGAAATCATGTGCCCCATACTCTGGGAATTAATGTTGCCAAGTTTGGTACTCGTACGCTAATTAGTTTCCGTGTTATAACGTGTTAAATAGGGAAAGTTTAATTATAACCATCAGGTATTACCATCGCAAGTGAATGTGATCAATGGTGAGAGGAGGCGAGATGGCGCATAGAAATCTCACAGAAATGAAAACAACAAATGAACCGTTATGAGCCATGTTACAACAAAGGAATTCAAGAGCCAAAACTTCCAAAACGGAACTCAAGGGTCATATCATGTGGTACCTGTGTAGAACAAATAGGAGGTCCCTTCCCTACACCTAGCTTTTGAAAATGGACCTTATGCCACGAAACAGACACGACAATGACCGGACGGACATTTCATAATTTTGTGAACAAAAAAATGGAACATGAAGGGATTTAGACACGGTCTCCCCCTTAGCAGCCTGACACCATGACCACGTAACCACGACGCCGCGTCTATTTAAAGTGACTCAATGTTGTACTTCTTAAGCACATACGGTTCACTGTTTCTATTTTGCTTCTTTTTTCAGTACATCCTCTTTTCATGCTTGATCCTTGTTCAGTTTTCGACAGGTTATCCACTGGCCCTTCTTACCACTAAATCTGACGGGGGTGCGATGGGGAGTTCCGCTTATTAGAAACTTTTCCCATGAAACGCAAAGGTCCTAGGTGCGAGTACCGGTCCGGCTGTCAGGAGGTTTCAAATAACTACACACTGAACTGCAGAGTAAAAATTCATTTTGGAAACGATCCCCCAGGCTGTGGTAAAGCCAAGTCTCCGCAGTGTCCTTTCTCTCGGAAGTGCTAGCTCGTATGGCCTGCAGGTCAACTTCTCCGAAGTTAGGAAGGTGGGATATGACCTAAATCTGTAAGGAATTGGTACGGGTCGAGCTTGGGTAGTTCACCCGGTAGAGCACTTGTGCGCGAAAGGCAAAGCTCCCAGCTTCGATCCCCGGCGGTCCGGTATATACACTCCTGGAAATGGAAAAAAGAACACATTGACACCGGTGTGTCAGACCCACCATACTTGCTCCGGACACTGCGAGAGGGCTGTACAAGCAATGATCACACGCACGGCACAGCGGACACACCAGGAACCGCGGTGTTGGCCGTCGAATGGCGCTAGCTGCGCAGCATTTGTGCACCGCCGCCGTCAGTGTCAGCCAGTTTGCCGTGGCATACGGAGCTCCATCGCACTCTTTAACACTGGTAGCATGCCGCGACAGCGTGGACGTGAACCGTATGTGCAGTTGACGGACTTTGAGCGAGGGCGTATAGTGCGCATGCGGGAGGCCGGGTGGACGTAGCGCCGAATTGCTCAACACGTGGGGCGTGAGGTCTCCACAGTACATCGATGTTGTCGCCAGTGGTCGGCGGAAGGTGCACGTGCCCGTCGACCTGGGACCGGACCGCAGCGACGCACGGATGCACGCCAAGACCGTAGGATCCTACGCAGTGCCGTAGGGGACCGCACCGCCACTTCCCAGCAAATTAGGGACACTGTTGCTCCTGGGGTATCGGCGAGGACCATTCGCAACCGTCTCCATGAAGCTGGGCTACGGTCCCGCACACCGTTAGGCCGTCTTCCGCTCACGCCCCAACATCGTGCAGCCCGCCTCCAGTGGTGTCGCGACAGGCGTGAATGGAGGGACGAATGGAGACGTGTCGTCTTCAGCGATGAGAGTCGCTTCTGCCTTGGTGCCAATGATGGTCGTATGCGTGTTTGGCGCCGTGCAGGTGAGCGCCACATTCAGGACTGCATACGACCGAGGCACACAGGGCCAACACCCGGCATCATGGTGTGGGGAGCGATCTCCTACACTGGCCGTACACCACTGGTGATCGTCGAGGGGACACTGAATAGTGCACGGTACATCCAAACCGTCATCGAACCCATCGTTCTACCATTCCTAGACCGGCAAGGGAACTTGCTGTTCCAACAGGACAATGCACGTCCGCATGTATCCCGTGCCACCCAACGTGCTCTAGAAGGTGTAAGTCAACTACCCTGGCCAGCAAGATCTCCGGATCTGTCCCCCATTGAGCATGTTTGGGACTGGATGAAGCGTCGTCTCACGCGGTCTGCACGTCCAGCACGAACGCTGGTCCAACTGAGGCACCAGGTGGAAATGGCATGGCAAGCCGTTCCACAGGACTACATCCAGCATCTCTACGATCGTCTCCATGGGAGAATAGCAGCCTGCATTGCTGCGAAAGGTGGATATACACTGTACTAGTGCCGACATTGTGCATGCTCTGTTGCCTGTGTCTATGTGCCTGTGGTTCTGTCAGTGTGATCACGTGATGTATCTGACCCCAGGAATGTGTCAATAAAGTTTCCCCTTCCTGGGACAATGAATTCACGGTGTTCTTATTTCAATTTCCAGGAGTGTAGTTCTAATCGCCAGGAAGTAACAATGGTCCGTATTTAGCGTTGGTTATCAGGCCTGGTAGGGTGTGCAAGAGGCGTGACCGGCGTCAGATGTTAAGTGATCAATGTGAAGAACACTGAGGATGATGTACACTATTGTGAGACGCTTTATCAGCACCTAACAGAGTTTGAATCGGGACTCGTTGTGGATCTCCACTTTGTCGGCGGTTCCCGTCATGCAATATCCGGATTTATGGGGCACTCAGATGTGACAGTGTCTCGATGCTGGACAGCGTGGAAACGTGAGAGCGCACATTCTCGTGTAGCTTCTGGTCGACCAGGGAGTAAAAATGGAGGATCGGCGTATAGCGCACAGAGCACATGGGGACATCATAACCCCTTCTCTTATGTGCCTGCCATGCGAGAACAGGCAGTGGACTCCCCTTTCCATGTTATTCAGCACCATTGGTCTGAGACTAGTAGCAGCCGGACTATGGAACTGCCGTCCCAGGGGTGTGCAGCACAAATTGACTGCACTACTCCTTATGCACGTCGACTTGTGGTGACATTCTGTTCTTACAAACTTCTGGAGAGTCACAATTGTGTTTCTCCTGGCGTCATAGTGTGTGTGTGTGTGTGTGTGTGTGTGTGTGTGTGTGTGTGTGTGTGTGTGTGGAGGGGGGGGCATTGGGTATGACTTCAAGTCACACAGACATTCTGCGTCCTCATGTGTAATTTTTCGTGCGACAGTATCGTCGTGCCAGTTCTTAACAAGACAAGACAAAGCTGTTTCCCATGTGACACTGGCCTGAATGAACTGTTTGCACAATATTGAGATACTCTCGTGCCCGGGAATTGTTACACCCTTCCCATTAGATTCAGTGCATGCATCCAGGACAGAGGCGGTGCACCCTCATATTGATATGTGGGCTCGTACTTCCAAGTTCTTTGAAAATTTAATTATTTTGTAATCACTGAAATAACATCACTCCACTTTCAACGTCTGAAGCTTAATTTCGTTTCCTCCTTCCTTTCTGTGTGTCTTAATTTTTTCCAGGCAATATATGTGTATTTACATTGCATGAAAGACTTAATGACCACTATTTGTTTGACCTGACACCAGCTACACATTGCAAAAACGTAATTGCAATTATATGCCGTAAAGCCAAACGGCTCTTAGGAGAGGCAACCGTTGTTTCCATTCTTCTTACGTCCAAATTTCTCCTCAGTGACTCCTTAAGGGGTAAACTTGGAATTAGCTTCACTCTTCGCTTTCTACTTGTCTTTCCAGCCTCACCAGCGCAGGTCGTCTGAGGACCTAGTTATGGCCATTTAAGTTCTTGGACATTTCCACACTACTGCCCATTAAAACTGCTACACCAAGAAGAAAAGCAGATGATAAATAGGTATTCATTGGACATATACATTATACTAGAACTGACATGTGATTACATTTTCACGCAATTTGAGTGCATAGATCCTGAGAAATCAGTACCCAGGACAACCACCTCTGGCCGTAATAACGGCCTTGGTACGCCTGGGTATTGTGTCAAACAGAGTTTGGATGGCGTGCACAGGTACAGCTGCCCATGCAGCTTCAACACGATACCACAGGTCATCAAGAGTAGTGACTGGCGTATTGGGACGAGCCAATTGCTCGGCCACCATTCTCCAGACGTTTTCATTTGGTGAGAGATCTGGAGAATGTGCTGGCCAGGGCAGCAGAAGAATATTTTCTGTACCCAGAAAGGCCCGTACAGGATCTGCAACATGCGGTCGTGCATTATCCTGCTGAAATGTAGGGTTTCGCGGGGATCGAATGAAGGGTAGAGCCACGGGTCGTAACACATCTGAAATGTAACGTCCACTGGATTCATCCGAAAAAATGACGTTTTGCCATTCGTGCACCCGGGTTCGTCGTTAAGTACACCATCGAAGGCGCTCCTGCCTGTGATGCAACGTCAAGGGTGACCACAGCCATGGTTTCCGTGCTGATAGTCCATGCTGCTGCAAACGTCGTCGAACTGTTCGTGCAGATGGTTGTTGTCTTGCAAACGTCCCCATCTGTTGACTCAGGGATCGAGACGTGGCTGCACGATCCGCTACAGCCATGCGGTTAAGATGCCTGTCATCTCGACTGCCAGTGATACAAGGCCGTTGGGGTTCAGCACGGCGTTCCGTATTACCCTCCTGAGCCCACCAATTCCATAATCTGCTAACAGTCGTTGGATCTCGACCAACGCGAGCAGCACTGTCGCGATACGATAAGCCGCAATCGCGATAGGCTACAATCCGACCTTTATCAAAGTCGGAAACGTGATGGTACACATTTCTCCTCCTTACACGAGGCATCACAACAACGTATCACCAGGCAACGCCGGTCAACTGCAGTTTATGTATGAGAAATCGGTTGGAAACTTTCTTCGTGTGAGCACGTTGTAGGTGTCGCCACCTAGTGTGAATGCTCTGAAAAGCTAATCATTTGCACATCACAGCATCTTCTTCCTGTCGGTAAAATTTCGCGTCTGTAGCACGTCATGTTCGTAGTGTAGCAATTTTAATGGCCAATAGTGTAGTATCTAGAAGCTGTCAGGGCATTATTGGCCCTCTGTTCAGCCGTTACCGGTACCTGTACTTGGCAGAGTGTTCAGCCACTCTGGCGCTTAAGTAATTTACACAGTGACGACTTGCATTAGTCATAATTTAGCACTCGTTCCACCATAGTCAGCTAAGTCTATGCTTTTATTGTCGCAATGCGACTCACGCCGCCTTTATTGTAAGCGACATCATTCAGAGATCCTTTCTAATGAACATCCCTGTTAAAAATGCTGCACAGGGTTGACTATGAGGAAATCCGTGTATCAGAATGTCACGCGTTGGTCGCTAAGACCATGAGAGGAAGTGAAGAGTCCGTGACTGCAGGAGATGCACGCTTCCCTTAATGGCGCACGAGCTTCCGCCGTCAACGCCAGTGGTGGTCCGTCCCGAACATTGGCCGCTGTGGTCGGGAGCCCTTTTACGCCGGAAGCGCGGCGCGTGTCCTTTGCACCTGCTGTTTCTGGCGCCGGCACTTTGATGGCTACGCAGAACACTTTAATCGCTGTCCGCCGTGTCCGCGTGACTGTAGTGCTAATCTTCTGCAGATAGTGTGCTGTTTATTGGCCAAATGCACCAGTGGGAGATGCAATGTGCTATCGGGTCAAAGGTACAAGTACTGTACCAAGAGACATGATGTAAGAGGGTCACTCAAAAAGAAATGCACACTATTTTTGTAAAAAGAGTTATCATTCTGCATGTGTGAAAGTTTTACACTGTGTAGATACATCCTTCCCGCTTGTTTTCAAACTTAGTTCAACGTGTTCCCGTGAGTGGCGCCGTCACAGCATGTCTTCAAGATGGGTGCTACACTTGACGTTCTTCAGAAGCAACGTGCTGTTATAGAATTCCTGTGCTGTAAAAACGAGACAGTGGTAAACATACACAAGAGGTTGTAAAAGGTGTGTGGAGATGCCGCTGTCGATCGCAGCACAGTTAGTCGGCGGGCAAGCAGGTTAGGTGATGAAAGCGGGCACGGCAATATTGAGGATTGTCCTCGCAGCGGCAGGGCTCGTACTGCACACACTCCAGACAATGTGCAGAGAGTTAACGAATTGGTGACTGCTGACAGACGCATCACAGTGAAAGAATTGTCACGCTACGTTGGGATAGGGGAAGGAAGTGTTTGCAGAATACTGAAAGTGTTTGCCGAATACTGAAAGTGTTAGCGCTAAAAAAGGTTTGTGCCAGCTGGGTTCCCAAGATGTTGACAGTGGCTCACAAAGAAACAAGAAAAACGGTATGCAGCGAACTTTTGGAACAGTACGAGAATGGTGTAGATGAATTTCTTGGAAGAATTGTGACAAGTGATGAAAAATGGTTCCGTCATTTTTCACCAGAGACGAAGAGGCTATCAATGGAGTGGCATCATGCAAATTCACCCAAGAAAAAAAAATTCAGAACCACACCTTCTGCTGGAAAAGTTATGGCTACGGTATTTTTCGATTCCGTAGGACTCTTGCTTGAGGAAATCATGCCAAGTGGAACCACCATAAATTCTGATGCATATGTGACGACAGTGAAGAAACTTCAAGCTCGACTGAGTGGTGTTCGACCACATCGGCAAAAACAGGATGTTTTGCTGTTGCACGACAATGCACGACCACATGTCAGTCAAAAAACCATGGAAGCGATCACAAAACTCGGATGGACAACACTGAAACACCCGCCTTACAGTCCTGACCTGGCTCCATGTGACTATCATCTCTTTGGGAAACTGAAAGACACTCTTCCTGGAACAAGGTTTGAAGATGATGACTCCCTTGTGCACGCTGCCAAACAGTGGCTCCAACAGGTTCGTCCAGAATTTTACCATGCGGGTATACAGGCGCTGGTTCCAAGATGGCGTAAGGCATTTCACAGGGATGGAAATTATATGGAGACATGAAAATATTGTTCCTAAAGGAACACACTGTAAAACTTTCAAACATGTAGAATAAAAGATGGATTAAAAAAATAGTATGCATTTCTTTTGGGGTGACCCTCGTAATTTCATCCTTGTTGGACTCCATCGCCATAGTCTACAGCAACTTTTTTTTCTGTCCAGCAGAGGTCGCCAAACTTTTTTGCCCAACAGCCAATATTGACAATGTGGCAAATGGGGTTGCGTATGTGCAGATCTTATGACTGATGACCTGCATAAATCAGTATGTTATGAGCCCCCATAAACAGCAATCCTCAGCCTGCGAGGAACCCCCCCCCCCCTTAGGGGGCGTGGTAACACTCAATGAGGGGCGCTAGCTTAGTGATCAGAACAAAGTATGAATACAAAAACCGATTAATTTGCTGGAAAGAAAGCAAAGTAAAATGCACTCTGACATAATAAAAAATTAAAACTCATATTTACACAGAAGCAATGCACCTATAAATAGGACTGTATCACTGCAGTACAATGCATTTCATGATTAACTTTTCAGTACTAAATTAAAAAGAAGTTTAGTAATCATTAGTGACTCCGTTGGGCCTGACCTACAGAGCAGATTTTTTTTCGAAGGCGGGTTTAATATTAAAAATAGACGCTGAGTTCTTTTTCTGTGTTTACCTAAGACCTATATTCTATCCTCAAAGCATCCAATACAGAAAAACCGGCATCGAGAAAGAAGGATGTTGAAAATGGCAATAGTATACGAAATGCTGTTGCTTTCAGTGAAGAAACTCATCATCCACCCGTGCCCAAAATTCAAAGAACGAATTATTACTAAACAGTGTTTTGATTTCGCCACTTACCGTGAAGGCTATGAAGATTTCTTTTTCAGGAGTTGTGAGGCTTTCGGGAGTATTTTGAAATGGATACCTAACCCACTCGTAACGTACTGCAAAGTTGTTGTCAGCAAGAAAATACTTACTGAAATTCTTTTCCAGCGTATTTAAATGATTTACGATAATTACAAAATAATTTTCTTCAGCTTTATAACTTTCAACTCGTTCATCCACATTGCGACATTTCTAGGTTTTTTTACTTTTAATTTGTAAACCACAGTTCCAATTTTCTACAAGAAGCATTAACTTTATCGCTTGATTCCAATATACACTACGGAGAGAAAAGTCATGGGACACGTCATCATATCGCGTAGGACCTCCTTCGCCGGGCGTAGTGTAGTAACTGGTCATGACATGGGCTCAACAAGTCGTTGAGGTCTCCCGCAGAAATAATGAGCCATGCTGCCTTTATAGCCGTCCATAATTGCGAAAGTGTTCCTGGAGCAGGATTTTCCGCACGAACTGACCTCTCGGTTGTGTCGCATAAATGATGCTCGCTCGAATTGCCCACAACATTGTTCAAACCAATTGCGAACAATTGTGGCTCAGTGACATGGCGCACTGAAGTCCACGAATGGCTGCAAATGGTGTCCAAGTAGCCGAACATAACCATTTCCAGTCAATGATCGGTTCAATTGGACCAGAGACCCAGTCCATACCATGTAAACACACCACACACCATGTAACTAACCTGTTTCTATGGTTTATTAAGATTAGGGTCGCCACCGACTCTAACCATACAACTAATCAAAGCTTTGGCTGAGTCGGAAAATAAATTAATTTGATCACAGACCAAAAACTCATAAAACTGCGTACGTTGTGATATCGCTCATAGAAGATGCGATGTAATTATTAGTATTCCCCGTGCATTGTTCACGAGAAACAAACATTTAAAATAAAATAGAAAATGCATGAACACTGTGCATAAGATCAGCTCCCAGCAACACACCTGAAAATAAGACTTAAGCTAAAGCATTTGTTTTAAAATAAAAGGGGAAACTAATCACTGGACCTGTGCGTAAGGAAACGCGTCGGATGTGCTAACGGGAAAACTACGAGGTGAGTGGCTTAGGTGCAAAAACGTAACCTCGGAACACAAGAGAAAATTGTAGATAAAATCATTTACTCCTAAGACATGAATGTGAGGCATGTACACAATTCCTGATAACATTAATTCCTAAAACATTAAAGAAAAGCATCGATACATTCACCATTATAGTCTACACTTAAAATCATTGGTGTGAATCATTCATACAACTGCTGTTGCCTGATAACTGATCGCAATAATTCGTGAAACGGTACACGTTTCGCAGTACACCCGCGTGACCACGTGGTTTGTGGAGATGCAATTTCTAAGTATCGTGGCCAAGTTGCAACAATATCACATCACACAATCATGAACAGTTAACATTATTTAAAACAAACATGAGACCGGACAGTTAGTGATGACGGTAGCCCAACAAACTCTAATGTTCAACCACGTGGTTGGTTCCCCAAGGACGAAAGATACATGAAGCAAGGAAAATTTACGAGAAGGCAAAGCTATTAATATTTAGAAAAATAAAAGCAATCAGACATTCATACAGAAGTGAGTGCTCACGTCTTATCGACACCTTTGTGTGGCGCTCTTCCGGCGGATCCAAGTCTGCTATAGAAATTTACTAAAAGAAAAATCTCCCAAAGTTTTGCATTCCTTGCTGCGACAAGGCAAAGCAATCTTTCAGAGTTGAAAAGCGAGACCAAAAGCTGACAGCTCTCCTCTCGCCAAGTAATAACGCACCACGCGGTCAGTCTAACTCACCTTTCTTCGACTGGAGCACAGCTGTGGACCCTTCCCGTACCGGCGGCAGACAGCCTCCCTTTTTCATCTCCAGCCTCTTCCACGCTCCGCGTGGCCCGGAAAACCCAAAGATGCCATTTCCGCCACCAACCTAACGCAGGTGGATTTCTCACAATTAGCGCAAACCTCTTTGCCTACTTGATCACTACGAGAGTTGGCTATTCTGTACAACAGCTGATGAATCTGTATGACTATCGCAGACTTTCTGCAACAGACTACGCCACCGTCTAGTAACGTGACACACAACCACATTCATTCAATCACACCACTATGAAAGTTATGATAAAAGAGAAACAAGGAAAACTGAAGTCACGAGCAGCTTGCGCAGTGGCTTGTTGACAACTTGGATCCATGGCTTCATGGGGTCTGCGTCCCACTCGAACCCTACCATCAGCTCTTACCAACTGAAATCGGGACTCATCTGACCAGAGCACATTTTTCCAGTAGTCTAGGATCCAACTGATAAGAACACGAGCCCAGGAGAGGCGCTGGAGGCGATGTCGCGCTGTCAGCAAAGGCACTCGCATTAGTCGTCTGCTGCTATAGCCCATTAACGTCAGCTTTCGTCCCATTGCCTTAACGGATACGTTCCTCGTTAAGTTCAAATGGTTCAAATGGCTCTGAGCACTATGCGACTTAACTTCTGAGGTCATCAGTCGCCTAGAACTTAGAACTAATTAAACCTAACTAACCTAAGGACGTCACACACATCCATGCCCGAGGCAGGATTCGAACCTGCGACCGTAGCGGTCGCTCGGCTCCGGACTGTAGCGCCCAGAACAGCACGGCCAGTACGGCCGGCTCCTCGTTAAGTCCCAAATTGATTTCTGTGGTTATTTCACGCAGTTTTGCTTGTCTGTTAGCACTGACAAGTCTACGCCAACGCCGCTGCTCTCGGTCGTTGAGTGAAGGCCGGCGACGCTGGTGACTGGAATAGATTTACGGAGCCTAGGTAGTGTCCAGTACATCGCTTCAATATAATTTCCCAGAAATTACAATTCAAGGAATTGCATCATTTGAGAAGTAAACGTATCATGCAGTTTTCTTCGTAACTAAAATATCAACAAACTCTGACTGACAGATTTACTGTTGGAATTCCGCCCGTGGGCATTGCAAGATGAGTTAAATACAATATCACTTTCTAATGGTTCTTTATTTACGTGACCATTACGGCACTACAACCCCAGTTCTCGATACCAGTAATACCGTACTACTTTTATGCGAAGTAACAGTCATATTTTTGTGATAATATTCACATTTGGTTTTATTAGTGTATAGGTACTCCGATGTATCGATATATTACAAAAAATGGCTCTGGGCACTATGGTACTTAACTTCTGAGGTCATCAGTCCCCTAGAACTTAGAACTACTTAAACCTAACTAACCTAAGGACATCACACACATCCATGTCCGAGGCAGGATTCGAACCTGCGACCGTAGCAGCAGCGCGGCTCCAGACTGTAGCGCCTAGAACCGCTCGTCCACTCCGGCCGGCGATATATTACAGTGATATGGTTCTTGTGTGTATTTATTTCTATAAGACTGTCATAATCTTTGACTTACTTTTAACCGTTTTGGCGCGAATGCACACAGTGCAGTCTCTGTTTCACTTTGCAGAAGTTGTTATTTCGCTTTGTAAAAGAACGGTCAAGTCTTGTGTTTGGTTAAAGTGGAAATTAAATATATGAAGATTGATGCAAAACAGTTTTCTTGATGATGTGACAATTAAGAAGAAGTATATGTGAATTTACAAAAAGTTTAATAAAAATGTGGATCGTGAACACCAAGTCAAAAATTATTTATACCATATCATTGTTCTGATCTGGGATTGTTTGATCATTAAGAATTTCCTGAAAAAAGCATTTGTTAGGTCTTCAAATATTGCTAAAATACGGATATGGACCTGCCCGCATCTCGTGGTCGTGCGGTAGCGTTCTCGCTTCCCACGCCCGGGTTCCCGGGTTCGATTCCCGGCGGGGTCAGGGATTTTCTCTGCCTCGTGATGGCTGGGTGTTGTGTGATGTCCTTAGGTTAGTTAGGTTTAAGTAGTTCTAAGTTCTAGGGGACTGATGACCATAGCTGTTAAGTCCCATAGTGCTCAGAGCCATTTTTTATCCAGATATGGACCTTCTAGCAGTCAAAGTGGAATAACCCTAGAATCAATAAGATGAGCCATAACAACTTCGACGAAATCTACGTGGGAATCCATTCAAGATAAGTGCCAAAATTAATGACTTTTTTACAGTGACTTCATTATTTCCATTCTGACGATAACAACCACAGTCAATAACATTGTTGTTGCCCGATAAAGCGAACATATGCTGCGTGAGCAACATTATTATTCTGATTTCTAACCTACTTTGCAAGTGGTGGTTTGTTAGAACTTCGAGCCACAAACATCTCGCGGGATGACCGTGACCAGGCGCGTATCCGTGGTTCGAATCTGGGAAGGAGGGGGTTCAGAGTTTGTTAGTCGTCCCCTTTACCATTCAGTAGAACTTGTCGTCACCCCCATATTTAACATGCCACTGATACCTAGGATTTAAGCAGATTAATAACAATAAGAATAAAATATATATACTGTTTACTATTATGGTAAGTTGTTAACATCAGTACTTAGTATATCGCTTCAGCATAATTTCCAGAAATTGTACTTTAAAGAAATAATCACTTGAGAAGAAAACGTGTCATGCAATTTACTTAAGAACTAAAATATCAACAAACTCCGACTGACCGCCTCTCAACTTACACGATCGCAAATCGACATGTAACCTGCCTCCGTAGCCGACGTCGGTAACGCAAGCTTGTGCGATGACTCTCGACCACGAGATACGCCGGTTCAAATCTCGGTGATGGAAAATTTGCACTGCTAATATTTGACCAGCAAGGGGACCAGAAGAGGCGACGTTAAATGACAGTCTTGGAGACTATGTCCTGGATTAAGTCTAAACTTCTCCTCAGTGTTGCTATCTCATGTCTTGGGACACTATTGACGGTGATCCGTGTATCAGATAGGGCCTTGTTTGTATTCAGGAGACGTAGGCTATTTGCCGGCGACGGTTTCAACCTCTCCCTTCCATTCATTCATAACAACACAAAGCCAACACTACACATTACACAATACACAGTAATTGACACTTTATTGCAGTTCGGAGGAAGGTAAAGGCAAACCACCTCCACTAGTACCTTACCTCGAACGGCGATGCAAGATTTCTGCGTCCGCCCCACCCCACTCCCCCATGCTTTTTCCATAGGTATGGCTTTGACTCTCATCATTTTAGTCTCCTTACCAGTACGATTATGAGCACAGGCCTATGCAGAGCGTAAACGGTGCGAATGCTGCATCCGTCCGCCTATGTTCATGAAAGTCAGCGTGTCTGAGTTTTTGGGAGGTACAGTAATTCTCTTTCAGTATTGTCTTAGTTGCCGTGGTTTGATGGTTCGACCTGTGGGTCACGATCAGATCTGACATGTTGTTGGCAACAGGTATGGCGAGACAATGAATGTCGTCTTTCGCTAGCTTGAATGTTGTCTGTTATCTGTTAGACAAGAAGCCCTTCTACTCGGGCAGGCCATCAGGCAAGCAGCTGAGAAGTATCTTGAGATAAACGTAACAAATTCCTAGAATCCCTTGCTATTATCTAGGCATTTATTTACCACATCACTTTAGTTTCGAAAAGTTTGGTGAGAAATCGCGATTGGTATTTATGTTTATATAAAACTGTAAGCTTTGGGGGGAATGGGGTGATAGTGGCTCCGTCCACTTCTTGGTTCTGCACCTGACTGTGACGAATAAATCAAATGGTTCAAATGGCTCTGAGCACTATGGGACTTAACATCTGAGGTCATGAGTCCCCTAGAACTTAAAACTACTTAACCTAACTAACCTAAGGACATCACACACATCCATGACCGAGGCAGGATTCGAACCTGCGACCGCAGCGGTCGCGCGGTTCCAAACTGAAGCGCCTAGAACCGCTCGGCACCCCGGCCGGCTAAATCAAAGATATTCGTGCAAATACGAGGACTTACCGAGAGTCTGTCTTCCACTGTGCCATTCCTCAATGGAACACGATAACTGTACCCGATATACCCTCTACCACACATCGTAAGGTGACTTACGGAGTGTAGATGTTGGTCTCGATGTTTGGAACATACTCCAATAAATGCAGTACTCCAGTTCCTAAAACACACAGATTATCAGCGTACTACTTACATTTAAAACATATCTGATTAATAATGAAATGTTGCTGATAGTCGTTAACAGGGCATTCACACTTGCGAGCCGAGCGACTTACAAGCGGCAAGCGAGCATGTTGCTCTAAAGTGAGTACGTTGCTCGTGAGCGCCTCGCCTGGCGCTCAGCGCGAGCCATCTAGTCTTTTTTCGGTGAGCAGGAAGGGGCGCTCATGCTCACCCCGAGGACGGCACTGTTGGTGCTCCAAGAGTAAACACGCTCGCGCGCAGAATGCTCACCCCATACTGTTCGCGTCAGTCTTTTCCCATAGCGGCTAATGAGTCTCACGCCAGGCTAGAGCTCCTACAGACTACTGTACGCCCAGCCCATTAGCAGCGCAGCATTACATCTCGAGACACGCTTTGATCGCGCAGGGTTTGTGTACGCCAGTAGCGTCTGCCCGCCTACTTGGCCGCCGAACAGTAGCGACCTTGAGTAGCTCGCGTGACTGCCGGTGCGTGGGCACGTGAGCAGCGGACAGCTGGCGATTCGCGAACGTGCCAATAATGCTGAGTGTCGAGTGACGGTCTGTATGACTCGGCGTTCAGTGACTCGGGACAACATCGCAAGCAGGCATTTCGCGTAACTGATTCCTTCACTTCGTAAATACGACAAACGCTTCATTGAAACTCTCTTTATCGCAGAAATCAATAACAGCCTTACAGCTACTAAGCTGCGATCATCAGAACTAAAGAACAAAATAGCTACTGTAAAATATGAAAAATAAAAAGTTTATTCATGTTGGAGGAAACGTACCCGGTGGGCTTGCTACAGATTAACGTGTGACAGTAAAAACTCCTATACACGCATCAATTTGTCGGCCGAACGACCGACCAATTTCGTGGCAGGGTACAAACGTACGGACCGATTGCACTCAGCGATTACAACGCCCCCCTGTTGTTGTGATTTGTTTAAGTTCACCGTGCCTATGTTCTACGAAGCGCGCTTGGGTTTACAGGTAACAAGGCAAAGAAAAAAGTATAGACAAAGCTATGAGCAAAGAAATTGCTAATACAACCCCACGTTCTGTAACTTACGCAGCTGGGATCAGTAATTATCTAAGACTGGATGAATTGACGTATTTCGGAGCTGCTGAACGCCCCGAACGGTTCTTAACGAAAACCCGAAGAATACTGTCGTCATATTTGGATATTTGTGGTAAGGTCTTATGGGACCAAACTGCTGAAGTTATCGGTCCCTAAGCCTACACACTACTTAATCTCGGGGGAGGACTCGAACCTCCGACGTGGGGAGTCGCACGGACCGTGACAAGACGCCTCAGACCGCGTGGCTATCCGGCCTCAAATTCGGTACTGTTGTATCCCTACAATTATCAAATAAAATGTTATAACAACAGATACATAAGGAATGAAGCATTTAGCAACTTTAAACACTTTTCTCTTCATAGCAGAAGGCTTGGATACATGCTGGACTTCTTTATCACTTAAAGCAATGAAACAAGTATATTTAATAAATTAACGTCCATTCTATGCCGATATTTCGGTTTTTAGACTTCATTTCCAACAAGTATCAGAAATAAAATCTAAAAACAGAAATACAGAAGGTCTCTCTACTTTCCACACGAAACTTTTGTGATTCGTTGAAGAAACTGAAAAAAATGTTTAATTTGTTGCGTCTACGATGCTATACTCACATGACGTGTCCCACAAACATCTGCAGTCTTTAAATTTCTCCACAAACTTTGTCCTTTAAGTTTCGTCCGGCTCGCACCCTGTCATGTATATTAGAACAACGTTTACTCCCGCGCGCAATGTTAAAAGATGAACCTCTGTCGGGAGATGGGTAGGACAGGTCTACACTTGCCACAGTTTGTTGGGTGGACTGTTGGGGAGTCCTAGCCGTCCGACATCTCGACAAGGAATGTTCGTTGATCGATTTTGCAAAACTACTATGAATTTCCAGTTTGTCGGTCGATTGGCTGGTGCGTGTGTAGGACCCGTAACACATTATGCAAACCACCTCACGTGCTTCTGCATCACCTTATAACAGCCAGACTATATGAGTACAGACGTAGAATGACGTATTTATTAACCACATTGCAGTCTAGGAACGGAAGGTGTTATTATGGGAAAAGACATGATTGGATACACAGGAAAGCAGATCTTGAAATGTAAAATATGTGGAAAAAAGCACAGGAGGTCACAAATTGACTTATTGGCCTACGAGGTCACAATTTTCCAACTGGGTTCTTGATTACTTGTTATCGAGTCCAGTCGGTATCTTGCCACGGTAGAGCACGAACAAACCTCGAGGAAGCCGCCCGCTGCATTCTCCAAATCGCAGCGATAGACCAGGAGGAGGCAGCCAACACGTCTCTTCCGCGTCCCGTGGACCAAACACATTACTCCCACCCTCTCCTACCGGTGGGACCCTAGACGACTGGAAAACTGTGGTCTGGTCAGATGAGTCCCGATTTCAATTGATAACAGATAATTGTAGGTATCGAGTGCGTCACAGACAGCACGAAACCATGGACCCAACTTGTCAACAAGTCACTGTGCAAGCTGCTGTTGGCTCCATGATGGTGTGGACTATGCTGAAATGGAATGGACTTGATCCTCTTGTCGAACTCAACTGATCCTTGACTGGAAATGGTTATGTTCGGCTACTTGGACACTATTTGCAGGCATTCGTGGACTTCATGTTCCCCAAAACATGAAGGAATTTTTATGGATGTCAGTGCGCCATGTCATCGGGCCACAATTACTCGCGATTGTTTTGAAGGACATTCTCGACAATTCGACCGGATGATTTGGCCACCCGCATTGCCTGACATGAATCCAATAGAACATTTATGGGACATAAGTGAGAATTCGGTTCGTGCACAAAATCCTCCACTGGCAACACTTTTGCAATTATCGACGGCTATAGACGCATAATGGCTCAGTATTTCTGCAGGCGACTTCGAATGACTATTTGGGTCAATGCCACATCGCGTTGCTGTACTACGCCCGCCAGAAGGAGATCCGACACGATATTAGGAGGCATCCCATGACTTTTATTACCTCAGTATACGATGTCGATTAGAAAAAAATAAAAAAAACAATTAGAAAAAAATAAAGGAAGACGTCTTGTGAAATGACTTGTATAAAATTAATAAATAAAATAGATTAGGGAAACATTTGATTCACCTCTGAATAACGCTTGAAATCATATAAGAGTACAGCAAATGAGGTGCTGAACGAGAATTTGAAGTCGATGTTAAACTTAAGAGTTTTAAGGAATACCACAGGATATTTGTCTGGTGTATGATGTAGACCGTGCAGTCTACTGATGTGTTGCCGTCAGATAGAATTGCTATGTGACGTCAAACGATTAAATATTTTACCATGAGAGACTGTTCCTGTAGTTTTTTTTCGAGCGCCCTTGAAAGGTGTGTCAAATGTTTCTCTAATCTATCTCTTAATATTGGATAAACCATGTCGCAAAACATTTGACAGAGAATAGTTTTTGTGTTCAGAAAGCATTAATTATCACATGAATGTAACATTTTTTGCCTCAAATTCCTCTCCTGTGCCAACCTCTTCTTCTCAGAGTAGCACTTGTACCGTAGGTTCTCAAATTCTTGTTGTATGTATTCCAGCCTTTGCTTTTCGGTACAGTTTTTATCTTCTACCACCTGGAATGATTATTAATACATAAAAAAATATAAAATGAATGATTGAATGTTGTAATTAGTTCTTGTTCTGACTAGCACCTAGTAACATGTATGTTATTACTTAATGTCTTACAACGTGGCGAGTCGGCCGGAGTGGCCGTGCGGTTCTAGGCGCTACAGTCTGGAGCCGAGCGACCGCTACGGTCGCAGGTTCGAATCCTGCCTCGGGCATGGATGTGTGTGATGTCCTTAGATTAGTTATGTTTAATTAGTTCTAAGTTCTAGGCGACTGATGACCTCAGAAGTGCTCAGAGGCATTTGAACCACTTTGAGAACGTGGCGTTGGGTTGTATTCTTTGGTGTTTAGTATACCAGGTGGAAGTGATTCTGAAGATAAAGTGTAATAATTAAATTTTACATGTTTCTAGAAATATTTACGAGGAAATTGTTCTCAGTTGTGTGTACTGGAACTACAAAGCAAGAACTCGCATTGAAATAGGTGTTTAAATTTAAATTAGTGAGAAGAGTGAGAAATACCTCTAGTTTTAAATTAGTTCGCAGAAATATTTCTGTAATAAGATATGACATAAAAAAACGAAATGAAAACGGAATGATGTGTCAACTGAACGTGCACGATAAGAATACTCAAACTGACTGAAGTTTACCATAAAGAGCATTAAAAACAATATATTTATTTTCATATTTGGTTGCTCGACTAAAAACCAGAGATTCAATTAATTGAGTGGAGCGCTGATTGTTTTTATCATTCAGATGCCAGTTGTGCGTAAACGCAAAAGAACAACTTTTCAGCAGCATCTCTAGTAGAATATTCATCACACTGCAGTTTGAGCGGCGTTTCTGGACATCACCTCTAGCGGGGAAGCAGCACACATTTTACATTTTTCCTACATAATAAAGCGTATCGTTCACCTCCTCTGAACCAACTAAATTTTGTATGCGTTTTTCTTACTCCCTCTAAATCTGTCTAAATCAGTTTGAGTAGAAAATCAAAGAAATTTAAACTCGTTCAGAAATTCACTCGCAGCCTGTCTTACAAGCACCGCTTGAGAATAGAACAGCAAAAGGGGAGACATTACAGCGGCACGCGAAGTACTTTCTGCTTGTGGATCATAGGTGTAGATGTATCGGAGTGCGCATGGTACGGAGCTATTCTAGACTACTTTGATCCTACTACGCGTGACCTGGGGCTGCACAGTTGTCATCGATAAACTCGGCAGAAAAGTGCCGGTTTGTGGGGGATACGTGGCTGCTCGCCGCACCCTAGGCCGCAGCACATGTGGTGGCTGGCGGGGGCTGCTTTTTATGGCGGCAGGGGTAGGGGTGTAGCCAGCAGAGCCGGGTGCTGGGGCCGCTCTGACGCTCCCTGAACGAGCGGAGAGCCAGACACTCTCCAGGCTGGCGGCGCGATCTCACAGTCAGGTCCCTCTGCCGGCGTCGACATGGGGCAGACAAGGAGGTTCTCGTGAACGCGAAACACAGCTCCTCATTTTAAAAATTTTAGATTTAGGTTATCTTTACGGATATTCTCGAACACGTGAATGGGTATTAACTGAATAGAATTAGAGAAAACAGCTAGCTGCCTGTCACTTTGGGAACACATTTTTTATTCCCGTAACCTAGTTTTGGAACTTTTTCAGGCTCACCCTCACATCTCTAACTTCGGAGAGTGATGCTGGGTGTTCACTCTGTAGTAAGAAAATATTAAATATTTTAATGTACCGCCATGACTGATAGTCATATACAGGGTGAGTCGCGTAAGACGTAACACGCCCTTTATTCCGGGGGCGATTGCACGTATCGGCATGCGGTTTTCGGCGAATCATAGCGGACTATGGGGCACATACGTTGCTACATTCACAATAATCACAACGTTTATATTTACCGAGATAATGAGGCAAGTACATGTTTTTTAAATGGGACGCTATACTTTTTTTACCATCATTCGAACGCTCTGGAAAAGACGCGTATAGTGATGTAACGCATGTTGCTATTGTGATTCAAACTTTGCTTAAAAGAGGGCGGATGAGGATTTACCTACGTAGCGTAGGCCGTCCATGCTGCATAGAGTACGGCATCTCGGCCTGCGGGTCGCGCGAGGCATGTTTACAGTCTGCAGCCGCTTCCGACCGCCTCGTCCTTCAGTCGCACAATATTTCCCAGCGTCTTTTAAGCCATCCTGAAGGCACTGGAGCAGATGAATCGTATTCGGGGCGATCGATTTCTTCTCTGCTCCGATTCTCTTAGTGCCTTACAATAACTACAGAATCTGTACCCAACTGAGGAGATGGTCCAGCTGATATATGACCAACTGTACTTGCTCCAACGGCGGGCTAAGGAGGTACCCTTCTGCTGGGTGCCTGGTCATGTAGGAATATGGGGCAATGAACAGGCAGATCGGGCTGCCAAGGAGGCCTGCAGAGAGCAGGATGTGGTCCAGTGTCCTATTCCCTTGCAGTATCACAATTCTGCACTCCACAGAAAGTGCATGGAGTTGTGGGAGGAAGAATGGTTGGCGGTGACGGCCAATAAATTGCTGTTGGTGAAGTCAACAACTCCACCGTGGCGTTCCTCCTGCCGGTCGCTCAGGCGGGAAGAAGTGGCCCTCACACGTCTTCCGATCAGGCACTGTCCTCTCACACATGGCTTTTTATTACGGCGGTAAGATCCTCCGTTTTGTGATGCTTGTGGTGTGCACAGAAATTTTAACAGACTGCATTTTATACCGTGATACAAGGGCAGAAGCACAAGTTGATGGGCATCTGCCTTGTGTTTTAGCTAACAATGAGACGTGTGTGTCTAGGGTTATAAAGTTTTGTGATGTGTCTGGACTCTGGTCTAAACTTTTAGGTTGGAGGTTTTAGTGTATTGCAGAGTGGCTGACTCCTCCCTTTTTCCCTTGCGGTCAGCCAGCCACTTCCAACTGTTACATTGTTTTAGCTCCCTTACGCATTTCTTCCTGTGTTGTCCATGTTTTACTGCTGACGCCCTGCTTCAGCCCACGCTTCGGTGTGGGTAGGCACGTATTTTTCAAAGCTTGTTACCTGTGTTTTATGTTCTGTTTTATATTACTATTCTGAGTGTTTTTCTTGACACCCGTCTCACTATGTTACTGAGCGGGCGCTGAAGACCTTGCTGACGTGCGCCCAAAAAACCCTCTACTACTACTACCTACTACTACTTTGCCGGCCGAAGTGGCCGTGCGGTTGAAGGCGCTTCAGTCTGGAACCGCGTGACCGCTACGGTCGCAGGTTCGAATCCTGCCTCGGGCATGGATGTGTGTGATGTCCTTAGATTGGTTAGGTTTAAGTAGTTCTAAGTTCTAGGGGACTGATGACCACAGATGTTAAGTCCCATAGTGCTCAGAGCCATTTGAACCATTTTTTGAACTACTACTTCATCGCTAACTCGGAGATGCTGTGCCCCATCACTCGTGTGCCGACTTTAAACCCACGTTCAAACGCACTTAAATCCTGATAATCTGCTACTGTAGCAGTAACCGATGTAAAAACTACGCCAGACACTTGTTGTCTTATATAGGCGTTGCCGACCGTAGCGCCGTAGTCTGCATGTTTACATATCTCTGTTTCTGAATACGCATGCCTGTACCAGCTTGTTTAGCGCTTCAGCGTATTTTTTGATAGTTGGTATTCCGTAGGTAAAGAAAAACTACAGAAGGTCTTACTGAAAATGCTAGCAATTCCTAAAATGACACAAAATATTTGATCAGATGATATCCGCATCGGAAGAACATATTAATAGAATAAAAATCCGTTTCAGTAGTCAGTGATGTTCTTAATTTATTCTACGACCGGTTTCGAAGCTTAAATTTTGATCTCCAGGTGCCACCAACTACGAACAGGTGGAGGGACTGCTTATGTTCAAGTATTACGCTGTCGACATACATAAAGCTATAGTTGTGAAGTGTTGTACTCACATAATTATGGGAACATAGATGTGTGGCGGCCGTGCCAGTAATTCATGGAGGACCACACCCACTGTCAAACAAAGGCATGAGACTTGAACTAAAACGTTAACTTGCGGGACGGTTCTGGAAGAAAATGAAATCAGTAATAATGTAGATTAATAAGTAACTGAAATCACGTGTAGGACCAGCAGCCAAAGCGACCGCTTGGACAGCACGACACGGCAGCGACTTGTCCAGACAACCCAGAAGCCAGTTGAGCGATGGAGGCGGGAGCGACCGGCATAGGGGCCAATGAAGTGGGGAACAGAAAAAGAACAGAAAACAGGGGCTGACTGGTCCGCCAGCTTACATAAGTGTGGTTCACAAGATGGAATACAAAATAGAACTACAAATATAAGAATGAATGGCTATAATAACACACAAACATGGAGAATAGGCAAAAATTCATAATGTGACAGACTACATCAGATTAAAGAGAAATATAACATAAAAATACAAGTAAAACAAATGATACATAAAAATATATCTAAAAAGTGAGCAATAAGAAAACGAGAGGTGAGATGTAGTAGGAAACTATTCCAGTCCCATGCCTTTGTCTGACGTGGATGTTATCTGCCATGACTGACTGGTCCAACGACAAACATTTATGTTCCCATAATTATGAGAATACTCCACTTTCCACAACTGTAGCTTTCATTTTCGTATTTCAGCCCCATGTACTTGTACATTTGTAGCCCCTTCTCTTGTTCGCAGTTGGTGGCGCCTTGAAGATGAAGCTTTAAGCTTCGAAACCGGTTGTGGAATAAATCAAGAACATCATTGGCAACTGAGGCGGATTTTTATTCTATAAATAAGATGATACAGTTTTCTAGCAGTTTCGATGATAAATGATAATCCTCAGGCACACAAAACATCATCTCAGCATCCCTACAGGCAAAAAATGGCGAAAAAAGTCATGAAATATCATTCAGTGTCGAAGTAGATACTACAAGGTCAAATATGTTTCAAACATTCTTATTCTCGATGATACAGTTTTCCATCTGACAGAAATTTAGATTATTTGACGTATAATTCGTGCTAAGTAAGCCCGCATCTCGTGGTCGTGCGGTAGCGTTCTCGCTTCCCACGCCCGGGTTCCCGGGTTCGATTCCCGGCGGGGTCAGGGATTTTCTCTGCCTCGTGATGGCTGGGTGTTGTGTGCTGTCCTTAGGTTAGTTAGGTTTAAGTAGTTCTAAGTTCTAGGGGACTGATGACCATAGATGTTGAGTCCCATAGTGCTCAGAGCCAGCCGTGCTAAGTAACTCGACACTGCTACGTCGTTTACGCCGTCTAAATTGTTAACGTATAAGAACGTTAGGATAACGTTTCCAGTGCTTGAAGATGACCGCTTATGATCGAAGCTGGGAGTAAAAGAAAGTGATGCGTCATACCAGCTGTTGTGTTATCAGTATGACTCTCTTTAAACCGGCTCGTAATTCTTAAATGGGACAATTATTATTTGCTGTCAAACGCGCGACTAGCACCTTGCTAATTCTTGTCTAGCCACTCTGAGTTTTTCCGTAGATTCATTCAATGGTGTTGGCCTTTTCTCTTCCAACTCAAATTACACAGCGGTGATAATGGTAAGAGACACAAACCCCAGCTTCCGGATGGAGCATATTTATTATGATTCAAATTCACGTGTTTATACAATTCCTTATTTACCAATTTCAGGTTACACAACCTTCGATATTCGCATCAATTTCTGGTGTCGTCGTTTGCTGGATCGTACTATACAAAGCTTCTGATTGTCATCTCTAATTTTTTAAGGTGCCGTCTTAGGTTTTCGAGAGTTAGCAGCTACATCAACACACATACTTCGCGAGCCACCATACAGTGTTTTCTGACGATGGAGGCACAATGATTACTATAAAAGTACAATGGACCTGTTTATGCATACAAAAGATCCGCATCACGACGTGCAGTTATTAAAGTGGTTCCTTACTGGTATCTTCCTGTGTTTCCAGATTAACACTCCATGCAAACACGGATTCGGTCCTACATAAGAAGTTCACATTCATACATTTTTCTGAACTAATTAAGGTACAGAGGCGAAGAATACCTTCGACATTTCGTGTTAAAAACTGCTTGACACGGTTATCCCATCTTACCTCAGTGAAATCGCTCATTGTGAGTATGTGGTTTTGACAGTTTCTTGCACTTACTGTTTTATTACTTTTTCAAAATATTAACTTTAGAGAAAATTAAGTGTCTTTTTCTTTAAATGCGAACATTTTAGGTTAGGCTTTACCGTGACTGTTATTGACATTAAATGAAAACAACACGTTTACTGTTACCAGTCCCCGTTTTATTTATTTCCACGACGCGTTTTAAAGGTTTAAACCTCCATGATCAGGTGGATTTACATTAGTTAGTATGACATTTCTGTGTGTGTTGTGTTACGATTTTTTGGAGGAACTTGTGACACTGTCTCCAGTGTTTATATTTGTTTACAAATATGACAGTATACATGTGATGTGTTAGGACAGCGAAAGGGACCTGTGACCACTGGAGACAGTGCCCCAAGTTCCTCCAAAAAATCTTAACACGACACACACAGAAATGTCATACTAACTAATGTAAATACACCCGATGATGGAGGTTTAAACATTTGAAACGCGTCGTGGAAATAAATAAAACGGTGACTGGTAACAGTAAAGGTGTTGTTTTCATGTAATGTCTTTTTCTTGTTAACAGTGTCACTTCATGTAGTACACGTTGGACTGTGATTTGGAAACTGCCATTACTTAAGAAAAGGTGGCCGTTGTGACCGAGCTGTTCTAGGCGTTTCAGTCAGGAACCGCGCTGCTGCTACTGTCGCAGGTTCGAATCCTGCCTCGGGCATGAATGTGTGTGATGTCCTTAGGTTAGTTAGGTTTAAGTAGTTCTAAGTCTAGGGGACTGATGATCTCAGATGTTAAGTCCCATAGTGCTTAGAGGCATTTGAACCATTTGAACTTATGAAAAACAATTACCTATGGGGTCGCTTTATTTCATTGCCCGACACTTGGATCAAAGATCTACATTTTTTTATCTGGATGTAGCTAATTGTCTGACTTCTTAGCTTTGTTTTATACTGTACGACTGCAGTGCTACCTTAAAAAGTAGTAAGGCATGGTCGGCTACACACCCCGAGGGACAACAGGATCAGACGCTCCATTTTTTTTCTTTCTTTTTTTTTTTTTTTTTTCACTGGGCAAAACTCCATCTGTGCTTCTCGAAGTGTGAGAGCTGTGTGTTAAGTGTATATGTTGAGTGGAGGTGACTGTAATTTTTGTTGTTTATTTTTTTTGTGTATGTGTGTGTGTGTGTGTGTGTGTGTGTGTATGTGTGTGTGACCCGAGTGATGAGGAGAGGGAGCGAGTGAAACCGTTGCTGACATGTTGCCTACTCCTCCCGAATAGCACCGACGGAGTCGTCAGGCGCAAGATCCTTTCCGACGGGCGAATTGCCATCTACAGGGTCACATGCTGGCCTCCGTGAGCCATTGCGTAGATGTTTGCAATTTAATCCAGGATACTGACGCTAATTCCGCTTATCATGAATGATGCGCCACCATCTCTCGTCCCATTGCCGGCCAAATATAGGTGGTCAAAATTTCTTTCACCAGCGGGAAACCGAGCGAGGTGGCGCAGTGGTTAGACACTGGACTCGCATTCGGGAGGACGACGGTTAAATCCCGCGTCCGGCCATTCTGATTTAGGTTTTCCGTGATTTCCCTAAATCGCTCCAGGCCAATGTCGGGATGGTTCCTTTGAAAGGGCACGGCCGACTTCCTTCCCCGTCCTTCCCTAATCCAATGAGACCGATGACCTCGCTGTCTGGTCTCCGTCCCCAAACAACCCAACCCAGCCCAACCAGCGGGAATGTACCTATGTACCTACGTTACCTCCGAGTCTAGCGCTAGCGCACAGGCGTGCGTTAGCGACCACAGCTATGGAGACTCATTTGTGTGACACACAATAACTAATCTGTCACGATATGAACTGGAAAGCAGACACCAGCTACATCCAGGAAAGAAAATACTCATGGGAACCACAGATTTACCTGAAGGAGTGCAAGCCCTCGAAACGTGTCATGGAAGAATATAAAAGTGGCTGACTAAATGTTTTAATTTGTCTTTTATAACAATGGCACGGTACGGGGAACAGATCCGTGAATTTCATAATAATCTAATTCATTTGACAAATGTGGAGTTCGTGAAGTGACTCCACATCTGAGGAAATTGTGCGGTTGCTGGTACTGATTATGGAGCGTGCATGTAACCTGCAGCCAAGTACCATATCTTTAGCGTGCACGGTTGTATGTAACATGTAAGCTTCCGAAGTGTCCCCTGAGTAACAGAACCAAAGCAGATGGTGTCTTACAAGAAACAGTGGCCGAGGTCTCTGGATGGGCTGCCCCTGCGGCCAGGAATAGTGTCGGGTGCCACCGTACACCGCTCACCGCACATCCGCCTCCAGTAACTCACGCGGGAACTGTATTGGCGTTGCTAACAACGTGAAGGCAAAAAAATGGAAATTATAGTACCAGTCACAATTTTTTCTTAAAACGAAACACGGAGGCGATTTCTCTAGAAACCTCAAATTTCAGGGAGAAGTCTTACTCTACATCTACACATATAAATTGTGTAAATGAAGTAATGACATAATGTAGTACTTAAATGCATTACTGAAAGAACACTATTGACGATCCACAGCTCTACGAAGTATTCCGAAACTAATTTGCTGATCGAGAATTTCTTGACTTCAGCCGTATTATGTACAGATTTATTACCCAATGATATATGAAAGTTTGTGCCGCACCGGGGCACGAACCCGGATTTCCCGATTATCTCAAGCGGTCGCCCTAAGCACATCGGCTCTCCGTACAAGCCTAGGCGGGCACACGAGGATAGTAACATTGGTCTTGATTCCTCGTTGTCTCATTCTCCCTGTCGCTAGAATCCAGCGAGTGTTAGATGACGAATGTAGTGGACTACGATATAAAGATGTAGACAATGTGACATAAGGAATTTTGGGGTCGTTCACGGAGAGTGCACGGATAGGTGAAGTGGTTAAAGCGACCGCTCGCGAAAAGTAGGTTATCCGTGGTCGAGTTCTGGTCGGGCAAAAATTTCATATGTCACTATCTGATAGTAAATCTATAACTAATACAGTTGATGTCCAGGAAAGTACAGCTAGCGAATTAATTTCGTAGGGATAGCCTAGTGTTCGATTTGGCAAAGCTGGTGACGCCAGACTTGAGGAAGGTGAACACGTCATACAACAGCACGGGATAGACCGCGCTAGTGACACGTTGATTGTCCCCAGCGCTCTTTTTAGTGAAGAATGTTTTGCTTGCACGTTATGGCAATGAGTGACAAGAATGTCAAGCAACAGTGCACAATCGGAATTTTTCTTTGGACTTGTATACAGTACAATGGAAACGTTTACAAAACTTCGGCAGGCCTACGGAGGCAGTATTTTGTCACAGCCACAGGTGTTTCCGTAGGTTAAGTCATTTACAGAAGGAAGACGGTCAACTGAAGATGAGCCTCGCAGTCGAACGCCTTCGGTTTCAAAAACTTATGCAAATGTCAACAAAGTCCGGGATCTTGTGCGTGCAGCTCGTCGGTTGCCAGAATGATTGGGTTCAAATGGTTCAAATGGCTCTGAGCACTATGGGACTCAACTGCTGAGGTCATTAGTCCCCTAGAACTTAGAACTAGTTAAACCTAACTAACCTAAGTACATCACAAACATCCATGCCCGAGGCAGGATTCGAACCTGCGACCGTAGCGGTCTTGCGGTTCCAGACTGCAGCGCCTTTAACCGCACGGCCACTTCGGCCGACAGAATGATTGGGGCAGGGATGAATTTGCGTCACATCACTGGTCATCAGATGCTAACCAACTAGTTGGGTATGAGAAAAATATGCTCGAAAATAATTCCTAGAAACCTGACGTAGGACCAACAGGACGTGAGGAAGGACATGTGCATTTACTTTTTTTTTTAATGCTCTCCTTTTTCTAGAACATGTCATTACTGACGAGTGGCCGAGCGGTTCTAGGCGCTACAGTCTGGAACCGCGCCACCGCTACTGTCGCAGGTTCGAATCCTGCCTCGGACATGGATGTGTGTGATGTGTTTAGGTTAGTTAGGTTTAACTAGTTCTAAGTTCTAGGGAACTGATGACCACAGCAGTTAAGTCCCATAGTGCCCAGAGCCATTTGTCATTACTGATGATGAGACTTGAGTAATTTAATACGCCCAGGAAACAAAGTGTCAGGGCATGGAATGGCACACTACAAACTCTCAAAGGCCAAGAAAAGTAACAAAGAGCAAGTCAAAGATCAAATACACGATGATATAGCCTATGTTTTTGATAGCCGGTGAACAGCTCATGAAGAGTTTGTGCCCCAAGGCCGAGGGATTAATCACCACTTTTACAGAGGAGCAACATGGTTATGCATGTGAAACCAAACATCGAAAACAATTTAGTGTTGCGTTACGACAATGTGCCTAGTCACATAGGAATTTCAGTAAACTATTTTTTAGCCAACAAGAATATTTCTTTGGTTCCTTACCCTCATTATTGGTCCGACTTGAGTCCTTGTAACATTTTTATCTTTTCTACATCGAAAATGCACTTTGGGGACCTGGACAACATTCAGATGGGTGTAACCGACCAGCTGAATGCTATTCCAGTATCCGAGTTCCAGGATGCCTTTTAGGAGTGGAAGAATCGTCTCCAGCGCTGTTTGGCTTCCCAAGGCAAGTACTTCGAAGGAGATAACGTTCAATTGCAAAGTAATTGGCAGTGTACCGTAGTTCTCTCGAGAAACGAAGCATTCATTAAGATAAAAAAAAGCGTAGGTCATTCCCGTTTCAGGAAAAATCTCCTCTTTACGAATAAACAAGGGTTCCGAAAAAAGTGTTCGATACAGTTCCTTACTGTCGCCTAGCGAACATATATGTCGTAGTAAACATCAGAAGCACCAGGATGCTTTTTGCGAATGGTACTGTTGTATACAGAGAAGTGGCAAAGCTAAAAAATTGTAGAGAAGTGATGACCGGCAGGGGACCAACGCTTGGTGCAGGGAGTGGCACTTGACCCTCATCATAAACGAATGTAGCGTATTGCGCATACATGGGCAGAAACGTTCATTGTGGAATGATTACACTGATGCAGAACAACCATTGGAAGCATTTACTTCTGTAACATATCTAGGATTATGCGTATGGAGCGATTTAAAATTGATCGACCACCTAAAACTAATCGCAGAAAAGGCAATTGCCAGACTGAGATCCACTGGAAGAATCCTCAGGAAAATATAGTCAGTCAACAAATACTTCATTATTGATCGTATGGGATCAATACCAGATAAAACTGATAGAGGAAATAGACAAGCTCCAAAGAAGAGCAGCACGTTTCGTTATAGGTTCATTTAGTAAGCACTAAAGGGAGGCAGATGCTGGAAGATAGGCGTTCTGCATCACGGTGTGATTTATTTTTTAAGTTCCGAGAACGTACGTTCCTAGAAGAGTCAAGGAATATATTGTTCCTCCTACGTACATCTCTCGAAAAGGCGATGAAGATAAAACCGGAGACATTCGAAGGCACACGGAGGAATTATCGGCACTCGTTCTTCGTACCGATTATTCACGCCTGGAACAGGAAAAGGGGAAAATGACAGTGGTACACAAAGTGCCCTCCACTACACACTGTGAGGTGGTTTGCGATGTACAGATGTAGATGTAGAATATAGTAGGTGTAAATAAGTCAGTCCAATTACTTTATTTACACACCTCGTATATATAGTCCACATGCTACTGTACAATGCGTAGCAGAGCGTTCACCACACTAATTCTATCGATTTTCTGTCTTATTCCATTTTATCGAGTAAGGTAACAGAGTAGGGAAATCACTAACATCCACATGAAACCATACAGACAAGAAAGACAAGAAGTAGTAAAATCGAGGAACAGAAAGGAAGCATTCTGTCGATGAAAAATAATAAGTCGCTCCCATCACGTTCATTGGTAACATATAGAAAAAATTGAAAACTTCCTAAGGAAATCTAACGCAAAAATCAGCTTCTACATAAACAATTGGTCAGAAACCATTCCACAAACAGGATGGCTATCGACGAACACGTGGGTGCACAAAAATTCTCAGTTGCAGATATGGTACTAAATATGGAAATATTACATTCTACATTTAAAGGAAAACTGCTTAACATGCTGGATGAACAGATAGTAAATGACAAGAGGAAACACTCTGGCCGTATTCTCAACGACAAGCTTAACCAAAACTTTTATTTAGACGTCTTTTAAGAGCAGGAGAGGCGCTGCAGGCGATATCCTGCTATTAAGCAGCAGTCAGTCGGTCGTCTTCTTCCATAGCCCATGAACGAGAAATTTCGCAGCACTGCCCTACTAAATACATCAGTCGTACGTCCCATATTGATTTCTGCGGGTAATTCACGCACTGGTGCTTGTGTGTTATCACTGACAACTCTACGCAAACACCGCTGCTCTCGGTCGTTAAATGAAGGCCGACCGCCACTCTTCTGTCCGTAGTGAGAGGTAGTACCTGAAATTTGGCATTCTCGCCACACTCTTGACACTGTTCATCTCGGAATATTGAATTGCTTAACAATTTTCGAAATGGAATGTCCCATGCGCCTAGCTCAACTACCATTCCGCGTCCAGAGTCTGTTAATTCACATCGTGCGGTCACAATCACGTCGGTAACCTTTTCACGTGACCCACCTGAGTACAAACGACAACACAACTAATGCACGGCCAGTTTATACCTTGTGTACGCGATACTACCGCCATCTGTATACGTGCATACCGTTGTCCCATAATCTTTGTCACCTCAGCGTAATTAAACTGCATGACTTTCTCTCGTGTGCAGGTGTAAGGCCATGGTACTGATATGGACTGGTGATCTCCGAAACGTGGTCGGTTTCTGGGGACTTGTTCGGCGCTGGGTGTTGATAATACATCGCCGCCGCTCCAGTACAGAGACCATCGAGTGGCCGGTGTTAGTGGCGTCGTAAGGACGGAGACGCGTGTAGCTGTCCGCCGGGGATTAGCCGGACGGGCCAGTGGGCGCCATCGCGATGTACGCCGGCGACGCCTGCTGCGCCGCGTCGCTGCTAAACTTCGGCCTGATTACGTCCGGAGTCGGGTTACCGGCGGCGCGGTATCTGGCACGAGCCATCGGCCGCTCCTCCGGCACTTCACACCGAGCGGGCTGACAGCGGGCGCCGCACAGGCGGGCGCGTTAACCCGCCGTGACGTCCGAGATCGTCACGGTACGCCTCCCCCAAATCAAACGGGAAGCTCCCATCAGACGTCAAACTGACACGTATGGCGATACCGTGAAAGCAAAACAGAGAGTGAGGCTGCTATCCCTAATTTAAGCCCAGTGTGGTGACACGGCAGTTAGCTCTAGTATTTGACCTCAGGGAGATCTCGCTTTCGGATTTCCTTGTACTCATTTTTACAAGTTACAGTAATTCAAGGCGAATGACAGCGCTAATTTTACCTGTTTGCAAAGATATACAGATCTGTTACATAAGACGGAAGACCTGTTTTGGCTCAAATGGCTCTGAGCGGTATGGGACTTAACTTCTGAGGTCATCAGTCCCCTAGAACTTAGGACTACTTAAAACTAACTAACCTAAGGACATCACACAGACATCCATGCCCGAGGCAGGATTCGAACCTGCGACCGTAACGGTCGCGCGGTTCCAGACTGAAGCGCCTAGAACCGCTCGGCCTCTCCGTCCGGCGAAGACCCGTTTTACTTACACTAAAGCGCGAAAGAAACAGGTGTAGGCATGCGTGTTGACATACAGAGATATGTAAACAGGCAGAATAAGACGCTGTGATCGGCAATTCCTATGTAAGACAACTGTCTGGGACACTTGTTAGATCGGTTACTGCTGCTACAGTGGCAGGTTGTCAAGATTTAAGTGAGTTTGGACGTTTTGTTATAGTCGGCGCACGAGCAATGAGACACAGCATCTCCGAGGTAGTGGTGAAGTGGAGATTTTCCAGCACGATCATTTCACGAGTGTACCGTGAATATCAGGAATCCGGTAAAACATCAAATCTCCGACATTGCTGCGGCCGGAAAACGATCCTGCAAGAACGGTACCAACGACGACTGAAGAGAATCGTTCAACGTGACGTATGTGCAACCCTTTCCGCAAACTGCTCCAGATATCAATGCTACGCCATCAACAAATGTCAGCGTGCGAACCAGAAACGTCATCGATATGGGCTTTCGGAGCCGAAGGCCCACTCATTTACACTTGGTGACTGCACGACACAAAGCTTTACACCTCACCTGGACCCTCAACACCGACATTGGACTGCCGACGATTGGAAACATTGCCAGATCCGACGAGTCTCGCTACAAATAGTATCGAGCGGATGGACGTGTACAGGTATGGAGAGAACCTCACGAATTAATGGACCCTGCATGTGAGCAGAGGACTGCTGAAGCTGCTGGAGGCTCTGTAAATGTGTGAGGCGTGTGCAGTTGGAGTGATATGGGACCTCTGATACGTCTAGATACGACTCTGACAGGTGACATGTATGTAACCATTCTATCTTATCACCTGTATCCATTCATGTCCATTGTGCATTCCGCTGGACTTGGGCAATTTCAGCAGGACAATGCCACATTCCACACGTCCAGAATTGCTGCAGAGTGGCTCCAGGAACAGTCTTCTGATTTTTAAACACTTCCGCTGACCACCAAACTCTCCATACCTGAACATTATTGGGTATATCTGAGATGCTTGCAACCTTCTGAAGAGATCTCCACCCCCTCGTGCTTTTACGGATTTATGGACAACCCTGAGCCCTGCAGGATTCATGGTGTCAGTTCCCTCCAGCACTACTGCAGTCATTAGTCCGAGTCCATGCCATGTCGTGTTGCGGCACTTCTGCGTGCTCGCGGGGGCCCTAGATGATTCTAGGCACGTGCACCAGTTTCTTTGGCTCTTTAATGTACTTTCGTGAGAAATATCTGGATACCTGTTAGCGGACATCAACATGAGGTGGTCCACCCTTCCCCTTCATGACGGCTTTAACTCTACTGGGGATATTTTCAGTGAGGTGTTTGAATGTCAAGCCGGCCGATGTGGCCGAGCGGATCTAGGCGCTTTAGTTTGGAACCGCGCGACCGCCTCGGGCATGGATGTGTGTATGGCCTTAGGTTCGTTAGATTTAAGTAGTTCTAAGTTCTAGGGGGCTTATGACCTCAGATGTTAAGTCCCTTAGTGCTCAGAGCCATTTGAACCATTTCTGAAAGTCTGTGGAGGAATGGGACCCCATTCTTCCTTAATATCCGAAACCAGAGAATGTAGTGACGTTGGAAGCTGCGGTCTGTAGCGAAGTCCACGCTCTAACACGTCCAAAAGGTGTTTCCTTGGTTTCAAGCTGGGACACTGAGCAGGCCAGTACATTTCAGGAATGTTAATGTCAACAAACTATTGCCTCACAAATGGTGGTTTATGAAAGCGTGCATTGTCAAAAATGGTTCAAATGGCTCTGAGCACTATGGGACTTAACATCTATGGTCATCAGTCCCCTAGAACTTAGAACTACTTAAACCTAACTAACCTAAGGATATCACACAACACCCAGTCATCACGAGGCAGAGAAAATCCCTGACCCCGCCGGGAATCTAACTCGGTAACCCGGGCGTGTATACACTGCACATTGATGTAAAATGCGTCCACACCTTCGACAACTAGCGTTTTCTTCAGCCCACACCCTAACGACCTAAAACACTCCCATTTCACAACGCCACGTCCTCCGCACTTCACTGTTGGCACTACACGTGGGGTAGGTTAGGTCTTCTGGGCATTGACCAAACCCAAAGCCTTCTATTGGATTGCCACAGGCTATAGCATGATTCATTTCTCCAAGTCATTCGTTTTCATGTATCCACTTTATACATCAAGCGTCGCTTATCGTTTACTACAGGAAAGTATGACGTTTGAGAAACTGCTAATGCCGTTAACACTCTCCGCACGGTGATTGTGCGAGCTGGACTGCTGCTAGTGGTTCTTCTGCTTCTTTCATGCGATTTATTACAACCACCCTCCGCGATGCTAGGCGGCCCCTGTCTGTCAGCTGGTGGGTCCGCCTCCATTTACCCTGCCCTCCAATGAATTCTCTCTTGGCACCACAAAAGTCGCAAATGTCGGTGGTTGGGGCCAATGGAATGCACTTTACAGGGTGTGTGGCTGGGAGCTGTCCTTGAAATAACCGATTTACAACAGTTCGTTGTGTCACTACGGTGCCAACTGTTGCTCAAATTTCTGTTGCAGACGAAGTACGATGCGTGAGAGCCAGACGATGAACACGATGCTCTTCCCTCTCGCTATTGCCTCGTGGTCGTCTGGGGCCCGGCCTTCTTCCGATCGTACGTTCTCATGAGCACCACTGCCAGTAATCATGTACAGAAAGTACACGCTGCTTCTAGGAACCCTATTAAACGACCTCATTCCATCTGAGTGAGGTGCTGATAATGGCGTCTTTGTCGCCTTAAAGACATTTTTGACTAACATCAACTCACTACATCCCATCTCAAAGATGACTAATGTTCACGAACGCTACAGCGCGTGTTTAAATCAAACCTGATTTGTATTCTCATAGTGACGCTACTAGAGGCGCTGTTATGAGACTGGCGCCAAATTTGAATAGACACGCCTACCAACTTTTATTCATGTCGCCTCTTGGTGTTGCGACTTTTTCCGTCAGTGTATATTTACACTTAAGAATAATAGAGCGCCGTTAGATAATTTAATATCAGGCTTTCTGAAAAAAACTTGAAAATAAATAAAAAAACAGTCATATGTTTTGTTAAGTGATTTGTCTAAAAGTAAGCAATAAAGTAGAGAAACATTTGCACATCTTGAACTCATGTATAGGAGGTGAGGTGCCGACAGAATTTAAAGTGTAATGTTTAACTCCAGGTCAGTTAGATGATATTTGTCTGGTGGATTACACAGATTGCGCAATCTCTTTTTCTGCACATGATTTCGAGCATTTAAAGCCGCGTCAAATGCTGTTCTTACTTTTAGGCATTATTTCACGAAATATTTGGCCGGTTTTTAAAATTCTTGTTATTTCTTTGAAGAGAACGGAATTAACAATAAATACTTCATTCACGCCGGGCATGCCTTAAATCGCTTCCATGAGTCTTAATTTTGCGCTTTGCTCATTACATAAGGGTCACTCCAGCCTATTTAAAAACACGTGCATCTTTAATTAGCGGATGTGGTACCCCTTCTCTTCCGTATCCATATCAAGATTTGATCGCAGGGTGTCTCCTATGCTATTTTATGATCGTGAACGTGGGCGTCGGCTGCATAGCATTTTAACAGCCAGAACGGAACGGTGTATATTTGATGGCTGGGACAACGGTGTCATCTGTTCCCGTCTGGTAGCAATTTTATGGTGGTATATGTGAGGGCTGGACTCTCGTGATCAAACACGCAGATAGCAGTAGCGGAGTACATGGCCGGCGCAGTCACTCCGTGGCTACACGGTACACAACGCTTTCTGTAGTGGGTGAAACACGCTAATTAACCACGAATGGTGTGACTTAAGGATAAGGGATTATTTTAGTCAGAAATTCACTACAACATCTAATTCTGATTTTCCGATTTCTAACGCTACGTATTGGTATTGGTCGATCAGCAACTGGCTTTTCTCCATTTTTGTAGTAGAGATGCTGTTATAGTTCTATTTTTCTCCAAATTATGTCTACAGAAAGAGCACTGCATTAGCGATGCCAAAGGAGATAACCAATAATTCTCATACACAGACTTCATTCCACTTGCAGTCACACACATCTCTGGCTCTGGTCTTGATTACTTTCCAACGTAATCGCCATGTTTCACCAATCACTTCTTTCATCGTTACAACAATACACCTTTTGCTTCAGCAATGAACTTTCGGTTCTGTCTCTTGACGGCACCTCTCATACTACTTACTATCGTACTACCTTGAAAGGATTTCCCGACATAATCGAAAACCCTCTGACAAACAAGACAGTCCGATAACTCCTGGAAAATCACACGCTGAGAAATGGGGACCTACACGTCGACAACTAAGCATCAGCTGAGTATGCCGACAAAGGGAGCATTGCAGCGAGACATGGACCAGCCGTGTCTTTCAGATCGCGTACTGTTCTCAATGACACCAAAACTGCAACGAGGTTCCCGTGGTGTGTCACATTGCCGTTAATGTACATCCCCAATTTGAAAGCCTGATCGAATATTTGACTGCTTATACAAGGTGATTCAGCTGCCCCTACCCAAGCATTTTATGCAACCCACAACGTCTTCAAAAACCTCACATGAGATTCTCATGTTGTCTCACTAACCATGTGCAAACTATTATTCCTACTGAAAAAATGAACTGGGATGCGTTTTCGCTGGAGACCATGGTTTTCGAGTTATTAAAAAAAACATGTGTAGGTCACTTTGGCTCGTTCTTCTGGAATAATTCTAGAACTACAGCCTCTAGCGAAACGTATCCTAGTACAAAATTTAACTGCAGTAAATTTCATATAAAAAGGTAACGTTAATTTTTTCTATAGGACTAACAGTTTGCGCACAGCGAGGAAGGGAATATGAAAAAGCTTGCTCGTGGTATTTGAAGTCATTGCGGGTTGCATAAAACCCATAGGTAGGGGTAGCCGAATCACCCTGTGTACTCGGAAGTTAAATGCAATTCACAGATCAGCGATAGCTGATAAAGACTGAACAGAAAAGGCGCAATCTTAGACTCAACAGGACGCTCTGTTGTTTAATTAAAAAGGTTAAGTATCACGAGAAACAGTGCACTGAAGCTGTTTAAATATATAAAAATGTAATTTCTACGGCGATGCTGCCTGGCTGCTATCAGTTTGCAAGAAATAAATGGACTGTTCGAAGAGTTGCGTGATCTGAGACTGATTACGGTATCACATCGCGCCTGGCATTCATTGTACGAGGGTGTGCTGAAAATTAATGCCTCCGAATTTTTTATTTAAAAACCCTAACAGCTTTTTAAATGAAACAAACGTTATTCTTCGTGTTTACATATTTATTTTTCTCAACATTGTCACCCCGGTAACGAACACTTTTCTCCCGAGACCAGTTTGTTGGCGCCGTCAATGTAGAATGTTTGACTTAGTTGACGGAGCCACAACCTCACCTCTGCTTGCACCGCTTCACCAGTCTCAAAGTGAAGTCGTCGAAGGTGTTCTTGAAGTTCTGGAAACAGATGAATATCGGACGGAGCCAAGTCCGGACTGTGTGGGGGATAACTGGTGACAGCTAACCCAAGACGTCGGACTGTTGCAGACGTCACTGCGCTCGTGTGCGGTCTGGCATTGTCGTGCTGAAGAAGAGAGTGCTCCATGCGTCGTCGAACTCTTGGAATTCGAAATTCTATTACTGTTTATGACGCACCGACATAGTTACGTCACACATCGCCACATTATACGCTACCATTCGGAGCCCTCTAGCGGCAGACGACTGCAAATGTGTAGACATGAATAATAACCATGTATAATGTTAATAACGTTTGTTTTATTTAAAATGCTTAAGAATTTTCGCATAAAAAATCGGAAGCATTACTTTTCAACAAGTCCTCGTAAGTACAGTAACAGGATGCTATTGAGCTGAGGAGGCCTTGGAGCCACTTATCATGCTGTTCTTTACTTCACAATTTGTTCAGCAATACAATATCCAAACTCATATGCCATAACTTGCAACTGTCTTCTTGGTTCCACGACCCGCACAATCAGCTGGTTTTTCGGGGAAAATTTATGTGGTGAAACTGGGCTCTACAGAGTCTAGTACGTAGTTCATACTTTCGTGATTACCTTTTGCAATGCTGGTTAGCTGTTTCTGGTACAGAAAATATATCAGTGTCTACTGAAGTCAGTAAACTTTTACTTAGTTTTAACAAAATCTGAAATAACAGCATTGATGCAACCTACGTTACTATATTGCAGTTTCCAAGACTCTTCGCCAGAAAAATTAAGAACTGAAACAGGAATTATGAAGGTGATTCAACAGGCCGAGAACTATTTCCACTAGTCTTAGGACAAGTTTTCAGATCTTAAACTGGGAAAATCAGGAATGACTTTGTATTAACAGAACATATCTGAAGAACATTTTCCTGATGACACTGCACTGCTTGTCTATAGTGCAGATGAACTTCAACAAACCGAGGAGCTTAACAGGTCAGATTTGAAGGTAGGCATGAAAATCAGCTACAATAAGACTAAAGCGATATGTAACAGAAATATCTCAAAGAAAACAGCGCTTATTAATCATGAGACTACCAGTTGTATTTAGGACCATAAAGACAGTTGCTATATGGTCAACAAAAGAAATACGCGGAAGAAGAGAAAGGTGCTGCAGTGCTTTCGATAGATTAAGGAGGGTGTCCGAAACTGACCTGCAGATTTGTTTGAATAGAACCGTTTTCAGCCAATTTACATTGTCAGTTGTGACGTATGGAAGTGAGATGTGTATTTTTAAAATGATAAAACCATTTGAAATCTTAGGGATGCTCAGTGAACAACGGAGAGATGCAGGTTGGAAATTAGTTGGGGTGAAAGGAAAATAAAGATAGTTCAGGGGACAGACTGGAGCGTGAGACTAGTTATATCTGTATTGAAAATGAAATGGAGATTTGCGAGGTCATGTAGACAGACGAAAAGAAAGACGCTTACACCTTTAAAAAGGATGGGTAGATGATATTCGAAGTCATACACTAATATCGTGTATGTATACAGCTGCACGGGAAACTCTAGTGGAGGCTTTCATCCAGCAGTAGTTGTCAAAGGCCTAATGATGATGATGATGATGATGATGGTGATGATGATGATGCACAAAACATTCTATATCAATGCCAGTTTCTCATCTGGAAGCGTCTGTTGTGTTGCCCAAGTGTACGAGACCACGCAGTCCTCGACAGCACCAAGACGCTACTGCTGACATATTCGCCATGAAAGATTCCGCACCTGACTTGAAATTTAAAACCTGTTCTTTATTTCACCGTCTCAGTTGAAGATTTATTGTTACGATCGCTAGTTTCAATCAATATTTATTCATCTTCAGACCATGTAGTAACCCGTCGTATCCACACCGAAGAACACATCAGAATACTACATTCTGGTGTGTAGTTTTGTATGGTTACTTCACTTTGCATCCGCTGCTGCATGTGTCTGGAAATTATTAAATATTGATAGAAACTAATCACAGAAATACATGTGCGATTTAGACCTCGCAATAAAAGATAAAATTTTAGCATGAAGGTACTCGATATGTCGCTACTGGTAGCTGCTGCCAGCGAGTGAAAATGGAGACTTCCATACCTACTGTGAATGTCATTCCGCGGGCCTGCTAAACTAATCAGCGTCCCAACCGCATCACGTCGTGCGTCATGCCTTTCCTGCTATGATGCTCGGCGTAGTTGGTGAGGGAAATGCAGTGCAACTTCGCAGCATCTGTACCAGACTTTCGCACGTATTTAACACGTACACAGTCAAAAGCACATATCAAAATCGTGTACATCGGTCTTGCGCAAACATCTATGGAAGTAAGAATCACTTTGTAGCAGTATACTTGTAGTTAACGTTATACCAAAGTAGTTAAAATAACAACTTCTTCAGTGTTTTGTAGCTTTAATTCGGAGATAGTTAGCTCAAAATATTTGTTAAATTTTCTGTAGTTTGATGACCCTGACATTAACAAGGTACACTACAGGCCATTAAAATTACTACACCAAGAAGAAATGCAGATGATTAACGGGTATTCATTGGACAAATATATTATACTAGAACTGACATGTGATTACATTTTCACGCAATTTGGGTGCATAGATCCTGATAAATCAGTACTCAGAATAACCACCTCTGGCCGTAATAACGGCCTTGATACGCATGGGCATTTAGTCAAACAGAGCTTGGATGGCGTGTACAGGTACAGCTGCCCATGCAGCTTCAACACGATACCACAGTTCATCAAGAGTAGTGACTGGCGTATTGTGACGAGCCAGTTGCTCGGCCACCATTGACCAGACGTTTTCAATTGGTGAGAGATCTGGAGAATGTGCTGGCCAGGGCAGCAGTCGAACATTTTCTGTATCTAGAAAGACCCGTACAGGACCTGCAACATGCGGTCGTACATTATCCTGCTGAAATGTAGAGTTTAGCAGGGATCGAATGGAGGGTAGAGCCACGGGTCGTAACACATCTGAAATGTAACGTCCACTGTTCAAAGTGTCGTCAATGCGAACAAGAGGTGACGGAGACGTGTAACCAATGGCACCCCATACCATTACACCGGGTGATACGCCAGTATGGCGATGACGAATACACGCTTCCTACGTGCGTTTACCGCGATGTCGCCAAACACGGATGCGACCATCATGATGCTGTAAATAGAAGCTGGATTCATCTGAAAAAAATGACGTTTTGCCATTCGTGCACCCAGGTTCGTTGTTGAGTACACCATCGCAGGTGCACCAGCCTGAGATGCAGCGTCAAGGGTAACCGCAACCACGGTCTCCTAGCTGATAGTCCATGCTGCTGCAAACGTCGTCGAACTGTTCGTGCATATGGTTGTTGTCTTGCAAACGTCCCGATTTGCTGACTCAGGGATCGAGACGTAGCTGCACGATCCGTTTCAGCCATACGGATAAGATGCCTGTCATCTCGACTGCTAGTGGTACGAGGCTGTTGGGATCCAGCACGGCGTTCCGTATTACCCTCCTGAACCCACCGATTCCATATTCTGCTAACAGTCATTGGATTTCGACCAACGCGAGCAGCAATGTCGCGATACGATAAACCGCAATCGCGATAGGCTACCATCCGATCTTTATCAAAGTCGGAAACGTGATGGTACGCATTGCTCCTTCTTACACGAGGCATCACAACAACGTTTCACCAGGCAACACCGATCAACTGCTGTTTGTGTATGAGAAATCAGTTGGAAACTTTGCTCATGTCAGCACGTTGTAGGTGTCGCCACCGGCGCCAACCTTGTGTGAATGCTCTGAAAAGCTAATCATTTGCATATCACAGCATCTTCTTCCTGTCGGTTAAATTTCGCGTCTGTAGCACGTCATCTTCGTGGTGTAGCAATTTTAATGGCCAGTAGTGTATGCAATTTTATAACACTTTCTTGCGGTGACTGATAACGTAACGCTTAGAATGCGTTCGTTAGAACAGGGAGGCTAAATTCCGTCATGGTTAGAGGAAAAAACAGAGCATTGGGTTGTTGAGAGTCAAGTCATTCAATTACAGTGTTGCAGGAGAACACCAGAGAATGTAAATCAGTTAATAGGATCTTGTGAAGGACCTACATATCCCGAAAAAATAACTGTATAAGAAAAGTCAATGTAATGTTATGTATTGTTATTTTATCACAGAATTCGCAACGTTCCTTTCATCTCTTCTTCGGTACTATCGTGGAGTCGCCCAAAACCCAACTCATGCCCTCTCAGGACTTTCCTCTTTTTGCGAACAGACAGACAAATTACACACGTATTCCTCGGCAGGTTTCCTAGCAAACGTTAATTCGCGAGCGTGGGTTAATCCTCTGCACTGTAGTATTAACTCGGTCTAAATAAGGGTCAAATTATGAGTCAGCAGCCTGTCTTTGATGCGCGAGACACGGCTACGTTTATCAGTGTTCCAAATTAATAATTAAAGTCCCGTATATATTCAACTTCTCTCAGGAAAGATTCCGATATCAAGCCACTGGACTGGAAAACTGTACACCATTAAAAAGTTCGTACACAACTTGGCCATTTCCGTCGATAATATCGCTACAACAAAATAGAAATACTCCATTTCATCCAAAGTATCTGGACACCTACTTGTGAGCACTAATATGGGAAGTTTCTACCATTCGGCTTTACGACGGCTTCACCTCTGCTGCAGACACATACAATGAGGTATCTGAATGTCTTTTGAGGAATGAAAGACCATTCTTCCTTCAAGAGCCGAAACCAGGGAACGCAGTCGTGTTGGACGCTGGGATCATCAGCGAAGTCGACGTACTAACTCATCCCAAAGATGTTCCATTGGGTTCAGGAAGGGATTCTAGGCAGGCCAGTCCATTTCAGGAATGTTACTGTCAACAATCCATAGCCTCACAGCTGCTGCTTTATGAGGGTGTGCATTGTCATGTTGATAAAAACAGTCACCGTCTCCGAACAGTTTTTCAACTGTATACAGTACACAATGCCGTAAAACCCTTCTCCATTTAGTGTTTTCTCAAGCACAGTAAGGGGACCACATCCTACCTGCGAAGGACAGCCCATACCTTAATTCACAGTTTGCCCTACACATGATGGCAAGTGACGTTCTCCAGGCGTTCGCCAAACGTAAACCCTTCTGTAGGTTTGTCACAGGTTACAGAGTGGATCATCACTCCAAATCATTCGTTACCAGTTATCTATTGTCCACCTCAGGCGTCGCTTAATACCGACTGCAGAAATGTGTGGCTTATGAGGAGCCTTTTAACTACCTCCGCACAGTCATTGTGCTAGTTGGACTGCTGATAGCACTTTGGAATTCAGGAGTAATTCCGCTGATTTTATGTGGTTCGTTACGACCGCCCTCCGCAACACTCGAACGTCCCTCTCCGTCAGTAAACGAGGTCTACCAGGTATTGGTTTAGCGTTTCCACGTCACAATCGCATCACCAACAGCCGGATTGGACAGCTCTATGATCGTGGAACATGTGATCAGCATGTCAGTAATCCTTTCAACAATTATTGCCAGTAGATGAGTCCTGATGATGCCGTTGTTTCTTAATTCAAGCAGATCCTCATTTGGAATCCTGAGGGATCGGTGAACCCCTTACCAGACCATCTGTCTCAGAAAATAAATCTCAGAAAGTACTAGTAAATGAAGTCTGGTGTAACGTCATCGAAGGCAGAGACGCTAACTATTTTGGTACAGAGGCGGTCTTAAATATAGTAAGACATAACAGGACGTTAGGGGTACAAGTGCAGATATTGTTATTGGTGATTCAGGACTGCGTACTGAACAACAATACATCATCTTATTTACGCCATTTGCAAAATAAAAAATTAGGAGTAGTATATTTTTAATTTAGTTTAGTACATCCAGGTACATGCCGCAGGGGCAAGCCTTTTGTTGATTCCCCCCTGGGTAGCAGGTCAAGTGTTCAAGTTTGGATGCGTGAACGCAAAACGGTAGTCAATACTGACTGGCGCAGTCCACTTAGTGATGAGGTTACAACCGTGCAGATAACTTCCGGTAACAAATTATGTGACGTGTTTGCGGGAAGACTGTTAGACTTAGAGAAAAACAAACAACTAACACATTGAACTGGGTATATATTATTGTGCCACTGATCACAATATCTGCACTTATACTACTAACCCACTATACGCCATAAATTTTATAAAACTGAAAAAATCTTTTGTAGAACTTTACACTTTTTTTAAAGTGACAAAAAGTATAAATATTATTATATATTTTTGGCGAATGTTTGAGATCTCATTTATTGGGACAGTGAAACTTTTGTCATATTAGCTCGTTGTTGGAAACACATACAACTGTTATTTCAAGAGGAACAACTTCAAGAAGATAACCGAATGCCACATCAAGAGAATAATAAAATGTATTGACTGAAACCACGTCTTGACGAGAAATGAAGGGGGCTGATAACCAACAAAACGAAATTTCATGCCTTTAAAAATATTACAATGGTCGATTTCCTTCCCTGACTGCTATAAACCGTGTTTCAGCTACGTTTGTAATGATCTCATCGTCGACAGTATGTTACGGCCTAATCAACCTTTTCCTTTTCTAGAATCCGTTAATCACATCCTTGTCAGACTCATTTCCCGAAACTCATCAGAGAAGCTGGGCGTTCCCGTAGCCGCGTCGGGGCGACCAGGATGCGCGCTCACGTCTTGACCAGAAGCTCCCGACGGAAGAGGATGGCCGCCCTCGAAGCGCCGTCTCCGGAGTGAGCCACAAGGCCACCGGTGATTGCTGCATTAGGCACCAAACAGTAGTAGACGTGTAATAAGACCGCGGGTAATTCATCTGTACAGCCGCGGCCGGTCGAAAAACTGAACGCGGGCGGTCTGAGAGCCGAGATAAGTGCTTGCGCCGGCAAAGTGGCTGCATTAGCGGAGGAGACCGCGTCCCGATAGCTAGGCCGGGATAGCCAGCTAGGATTTACTCTTATTGCTGCTCTGGGGGGACGCAGGCGAAGGAGATGGAGGAGCCGGCAGATAAAACGCCACGCGACTGCCTGTTGTTTGGGAATGAGTTGCGAGCCGTGTTGTTGCATCTGGATGGAAACAATACGCGCTGCAAGAAGTGAAACTGCTTCCGTATTCCGCATCCCGTCGAATATGTTGGAACGTTTCTCTTGTTTGTTGCTCTGTTTGTATTTGTCATTTCCTATGTTAGAGGACTAGGCAAACGTTGTGATCGCCACATTAAAAAATCAAAGGTGCAACCATGAGACTTGGTAAAGCTGTTAGCTCCTCTAGATATTCAGCCATCAATGTGACACAGTTTTTGCAGTTGTGGATGACTTACCGGAGATGTTGGTAGTACAAGTCGGCATTCCGAGCATCCATGAAATGTTCTCCGTGCAAAATCACTTCTTCGTCATTCTGGTACTGCCTGCCCGTCAATGCTTTCTTCATTCGTGTAAGAGAATGCAGCCACTGGATGTCCTGTGCAGAAGGAGTTGGGGTGTTTCCATGGAGAAAAAATCAGTCTCGTCGCCAACTTCATGGGATGCTTGATGATGACAAACTCACGTAATATCGCCAGGAGATTTCGATGCTGTGAACCCTGCGAGATAAATCTGTTAGCACCACACCGCGGCAGTCGCCAAACCACTCAGCATTGACGTGCGCCGTTTTCAGTGGTGGTGAATCCACGTGGTTTCACTGTTTGCTCCAGTGTCCACCATGATCGGGTGGCTAAAGGAGTCATGTGGACTGAACTGACGCAGAGGAAATACTTCTGGTCTTGCCTTGGTTAGATGGGCTTTTCAAGTGCGTGTTGTGTCACGTGCCGAAAGGTTAAACCGCGCGACGGCCGCGCCTGTTTAGCGGGTCGACCACGCTGCTGACCCGCCGGGGTGAAAGCAGCCTATGGAACGGGGGACCCCGTGAATTGATAGGCGGCGGTACGAGCGTCGCCAGGTACCGGAGGCGTGTCGGCTGGCTGCAGAAGTTGCGGTTGTTAACACGTGAGGGTGGGAGGCGGCCGGCCGCGTGGCTGCAGCCTATGGCGGCGGCACTTCAATGGGGCCGCTCTCCGCCGCGCCGCACGCTCAGATATGCGAAGGACGCTCGCCGAGGCTCGTCGCCGCTGCCGTCTGGCGCGCGTTTCTCATTGCCGTCGTACTGGGGGATGCCGGCGCTCCGCGGCCGTAGATAAGCGCTGGCCGCTGCCCGCCTCCCATTACCGTCCCACCCGCGAGGCGATACGACTCGAACCAGCTGCTCACAGAACTTGCTTTGGCTACCGACACATTTTGGGCAAACGTACATATCTTTACGTGATCACTCCTTAATCTTAGCGCTATTACTAACAGAAAAGTCGACTTTTACAAATCTAGTATATGAAAAAAAATATTCGATTGTTCAGTTGGTTGTTCATCTTCTATTCATTCCTACGTCTTTTTTTTCCTTTATTTTGATTTCATTCCCCTGCCCCATATGGGCAGGAGAGGGCTGTCAGTGGCACAATCCGCCGCTCTTCAGCCGAGTGACATGACTACTAAAACAAGAATTAAATGTTACATATATAAGGCGATAAAAAAGGGGAACATAAAGCAGAGTAAGGGGAGAAAATGGAGACATTCCCGGGGGACAGTTAAGAAAGTCACCAGAAAGTTAAAAAAACAGTTGGTGATTCTTAAAACACAAAGAAGACACTGAATGTACATGCACAGGTTAAAAGTCAGCCACAGTATTAAAAACGCTCCAGAACAACAAACTTAAAACCCACTTGGAGCTCACACGACAAAGAATAAAATTGCCAGGTGGGACCTGCCAAGGGAAAGGTCAGAGAGGATGGCAAAGGAGGGGAGTGCAAGGGGCAGCTGGGGAGGCGGCGGGATGAAGAGAGTAGGGGCGTCAGCGGGTACACTAAGACGAAGGAGACACATGGGGCAGGAGATGGAGAGGAAAGACAAGGCAGGATGGAGTGCAGAGACACTGAAAGGGGGCACAAGAGAGGGAGGGGGAGTAGGAGGGGGAAGCCGCTCAGGAGAAAGGGGGAGGAGAGGGAGCCCTGAGGAGGAGGCAGGAAGATGGGGTTAGAGTTGTTAGGAAGGGTAGATGTCAGGGCAAAGCTCATCATCCGGGAGGGATAGATGGTGGAAGTTGCGTTGGGAAAGGAGATGGAGGGTGTGGAGATGGAGAGAGGGTGGGACACAAAGGTAAAGGTGCGGCAACTGGTTTGGGGTGGAGAGGAAGGGAGACACCATGGGGTGAGGGGGATCAAGGCGGCGGACAATATATAGTGTGCGGATGTGTTCAAGGAAAAGGAGAAGGTGGGGGAAGGGGATGAGGTCGTAGAGGATGCGCGTGGGGGACGGAAGGCGAGGCTGAGTTCATGGCGTTCGAGGATTTGGAGGGCTTTATAGAACCGAGGAGGGGCGGAAATCCAAGCTATGCTGGCATAACAGAGGATGGGGTGGATCAAGGATTTGTAGGTGTGAAGGGTGGTGGAAGGATGCAGACCCCACGTCCAGCCGGACAACAGTTTCAGGAGGTGGAGTCGGTTGTGAGCTTTGTTTTGGATGGTAAAGAGATGGGGAGTCCAGGTGAGGTGGCGGTGGAGTGTGAGGCCAAGGTATTTGAGGGTAGGAGTGAGGTGGATAGGACGGCCATAAATGGTGAGGTAGAAATCATAGAGGCGGAAGGAGCGGGTGGTGCGGCCTATGATGACCGCCTGGGTCTTGGAGGGGTTGATACGGAGGAACCACTGGTTGCACCAAGGGGTGAATTGGTCAAGGTGGGTTTGGAGGGTACGCATTCCTAGGTCATCCATCCGTGACAAAACTTTTGTGAGTTGTTCTCCCAAAGCGCGCGAAGGTTTGTGAGGGGATGGTAACCAGCTACCCCTCACACGAGTGGGGGTGACGAAGCAGCATAACTCAGGAGCTGTTTCAACCAAATTTTATACTCTGCAGGAAAAAAGCTAGTACAAATGGAAAGACGACGTCGCTATTGACCCTGGGGATAGTAGATGAACTGTTCAGCGCCGTCCCGTCAACAGATAGCGTAGTGACATAGGTGCCAGAGCGTCATCTGTATCTACCATTTAAGAGAGAAAGCTTATAGACAGAAGGCTCAGTGTAGTAGGAGCTTGTGAAGCGAGGAGGGAACCATGTCACCAAGATGCACTCGTGCTTCCCACACCAAACTGCGAGAATATGATAGGGCTCAAACAGTGGTCTCGGAAGTGGCAAGATATTCCTTTCGGAAAATTACCAAACAAGTTGGACGTGCTGCGTCAGTTGTGCGACGATACTGCTATCAGTGGTCGAGTGAATATTCTTACAACTGTAGACGAGGTTCTGGACGTTCACACAGTACAGGCGCGTGCCAGGATCGTCGTATTGTATGGGCATCCCAGATCGTACAGCTAACAAAGCACAGATAAGAGGGCTTCTCATCCCAGACGTGTCGACACGAACTGTTGCGAACCCGATATTAGCAGTGGGATTAGTGGCATGCACACCTCTAGGCCGTGTTCCACTCACGCCACAGTATAGACGTGCACAGATGGACTGGTGCCGTCAGAGGATCACTTGAAGATGGAATGGCACGCCGTGGTCTTCAGTGATGAAAGCAGATTCTGCTTGCATGCAAGCGATGGTCGTTTGCGTGCACTCTTAGAGTGCATTTGTCCCATCCCTGTCCTTATGGTCTGGGGTTCGCTAAGCTACAATTCTGTTCCACCTTTGGCGTTTCTGGAGGGAACGATGGCCATTCGCTTGCCGTTCCTCTAACAGGAAGGTGATGTGTTGTTCCAACACGATAATGCTCGTACACACACACACACACACACACACACACACACACACACACACACACACACTGCCCGCGAAACTCAATACGCATTGCAAGACGTGTAGCGACTTCCTTGGTCAATACGGTCTCCGGAATTGTCTCCAATCGACCACTTGTGGGATATGATGAGAAGTGACTCGTCAACCAACAACTCTGATCGAACTACGTGAACAGGTCTTGCAGACGTGACAAAGTATCCCAGGACAGTATTCGCCCTCTGTACCATCGACTGGATGCCAGAGTCAGCACCTCCATTGCCACCTGTGGGCCCTTCACCACGTACTGATGTGGGTGTTTCAGGATGGGTCGATATCTGGTACGTCAGAGCCGCTTGTGCTCTTGATTTGTAAATGTAGTTGTTTCATGTACTCCATACACACTGTTGCAACACTAAATCTTGAGTAAATTGAAAACTTCTAAAAGGGTGTACTAATTTCTTTCCCGGCAGCGTATACAGGGTGAATCACCTAAATAGTGCGGAAATGGCGGAAATGGAGATTGCTAGTGATATGCGGTTTTCAAAGAATGGATTTATGGTCAGGGTCTCGTATTGTTAGGCCATAAACAGATCGAATAATACTTAGAAAGTGTATATTTTGTGTAAACATACACTTGTTTAAATGGAAAATGCTTATTACCATTAACAAATTAAAAGGGGAGTGAATTAGAATGCCTGCGATGGTAGTTCAGGATTCTAGTGCGAGCCATTTACAAGAAATCTTATTTTGAAATGTTGCCACACCGACACTTGTTTGTGCCATTAAACCTGCGTAATTTCTAGGTACGATGTTGTTACGTTCGCTTACACTGTTCATGTGTCGCATTGTCCTGCTGAAATTGTCCAAGTCCGTCGGAACGCACAATTGACATGAATGGACGCAGGTGATCAGACAGAATCCTTACGTATGTGTCAAACGCCAGTCGCGTATCTAGACGTATCAGGAGTCCCATATGACTCCAACTACAGACGCCCCACACCGCGACAGAGTCTCCGCCAGCTTCAACAATCCCCTGCTGACATGCAGGGTCCATGGATTCATGAGGTTGTCCCCATAACCTTTGATGCGCTCGATACAATTTCAAACGACACTCGTCCGACCGGCAACATGTTCCCAGTCATCAGCAATCCAATGTCGGTGTTGATGGGCCCAGGCGAGATGTAAAGCTTTGTGTCGTGCAGTCATCGAGGGTACAATAGTGGGCCTTCGGCTCCGAAAGTCCATATCGATGATATTTCGTTGAATGGTTCGCACAAAAAAAATGGTTCAAATGGCTCTGAGCACTATGGGACTCAACTGCTGTAGTTATCAGTCCCCTAGAACTTAGAACTACTTAAACCTAACTAACCTAAGGACATCACACACATCCATGCCCGAGGCAGGATTCGAACCTGCGACCGTAGCAGTCCCACGGTTCCGGACTGCGCGCCTAGAACCGCGAGACCACCGCGGCCGGCGAATGGTTCGCACGCTGACACTTGTTGATAGCTCAGCATTGAAATATGCAGTAATCTGTTGCACATCTGTCACGCTGAACGATTCTCTTCAGTCGTCGTTGGTTCCGTTCTTACAGTATCTTTTTCCGGCCGCAGCGATGTTTTACCGGATTCCAGATATTCGCGGTACACTCGTGAAATGGTCGTACGGGAAAATCCCTACTTCATCGCTACCTCGGAGATGCTGCGTCCCATCGCTCGTGTGCCGACTATAATACCACTTTCAAACTCACTTAATGTTGACAACCTGCCGTTGTAGCAGCAGTAACCGATTTAATAACTACGCCAGACCTTTGTTGCCTTATATAGGCGTTGCGACCGCAGCGGGGTATTCTGACTATTTACATATCTCTGTATTTGAATACGAGTGCACATATTAGTTTCTTGGGCGCTTCAGTGTAATATCACATACCCTCTCAATCCGCAAGTTTCATTTCGATTCCTTGTCCTCTTCTGGGTGCTTCACTGTTTTTGTCAGTGTACGTAAACTACCTACTGGGCAACGACGTAAGTTCTACGAGGCGTTTCGTGGTGGCGAAATTCCGGAAGACCTGCAGAAGTTCGCTTCTTGGTACAGGAATTGGCAAGTTGACCCTAAACATAAATACCACCTGTACGTCTGCTCCCTCAACATTTTAATTGTGCTAATTACCTGACCCAATACGCGTTCCCTCTCAGGTGCAGCACAGTACCACCTAGGTGTTTGTAATGCGGTCTCTCATTAGTGTTTCGTGTATCAAACATATCACCGGAATGTGTTGGCGGTTTAGGTTTGCTACTGGTACTCATGCTGCTAATTCTTCTACAGTGTTTTATTAGAGGTTTTGATGTCGCTGAAAGAAAAATCACAATGAAGAAGTTGTGAGAACGGGTGCATGCAGACCAACACGAAAAAAGGAAGCTTAGATTTCAACGTCCGTCGACAGCGCGATCAGTAGAGACGGGGCCGACACGAGTTAAGGTATTCCGGTTATGTTGGTTGTAATATTGCGGTTGTGGAGAAAATAGATTATAAGAGATAAATGTGTTAATCGGTGTATTCCTAGATTCGGACGAAGGTGTTCTGTAAAATAAACGGACTTTTCATCCAAACGAAGAAAGAGTCTTTACGCCATTGTATCAGTTAACCAAAGATGGGAGTTGGTGTCTAAGTTGCGCACAACCCGCAGTAGGTACAAATAAGTAACACTTAAGTTTTTGCCCCTCAATTTTCCAATTACTATTGGTGTTTAAATGCACGTAATCATCAACAGTTGTTTTTCTTTCCATTTCTTCTTACTTCTCTTCATCTTTCTTTTCTTTTTCTTTTACCGCAGCCATGTAACCGCGAGAGAGGTTTTGCCTAGTGTGAAAGTACGAACTTTGGTTAAAATGCGTTAATACAAAGTTACAGAACTCTGTGTTTATGAGGCAACCACGAAATCCCAGAGGGTCAGTAGAAAACTAATAATTATGTCGAACAGTGTTGAGAGTTTCCTATTGCTTCTTTACTTCACGACAAGTATATAATCATTTGATTTCACTGTTTTGCGTGTTGTTTTTTGCTATAACTAGCAGTGATGCTGATAAATGAGCAACGATAAAAATTTTATACAGCTCTAAATTAATGACTGTGTGGTTTTTAAGTATGGGATGGGACAAGTTTTTCCTGCTGTTGATTTTGTTCACTCAGGGTCCGAGCAGGAAGTTAACCGCCATCAGAGAAATTTGCAGCTTGAAGCTTTTATTGGAGAAGTCGTAAATCCGTCAAAGTAATTCTACGTCTCTGTCGCGAGGAGACCATTGAGTTCCGAGCACCAATTTACTATACCCCTACACATGCGGGTTGGCAGTTTGTAGCGCATATTGGACAGAATTTTTAGTTGTTATACTGAATGATAAATCTCCCGCAGCGTCCACTTAGCTTCCCAGACTATCAGGAAATTATCGCCGTCAACTGTCAAAGTTCAGCACAAAGAGTTGCGTACACTGGCCCCATCGCCATACGAGGTCCTAGTGGCAGCGCTGCGAGGAACACTGAAACTTGTCTTTCGATGCCGCTGTCAGGGATCAAGCTAATAACATCAGCTAGCAATTTACTGTGTACAACAAGAGCATCATAATTTTTTTTAGAGATGCTGGTTACTCGCAGAGAGAACATAAAACGCAAATTGACCTGATAGCAATACAAGCGATTCTAGGTAACATTTCAAGTAGTAGGAAATGATAGATTGAATAACTTTCCTCTAGCATAAATCCCATTCCATATAAATCGTCAGCTACAGCAGATGGAATATACGTAGAGGTACGAAGACCGCATTGCCCGTCCTTGGACAACTGGTTACACCAGGTGTGTTACGTACAGAGAACATTGTCCTGTCTTTCTGCCGTATGGTGTAAGATTTGTCTAGCAGAATCAGATATGCGAAGCTTCACTGTTTTCTTAGACACACATGAATGTAGATGGGGTATGAATACGTACGGCTATTTACTACGTTGCTAGACGGTAATGGGCACGACGAATGCCACGAAACTTGCTCGGAATAGTTGGAAACTTTTTCCCTTTGCGACCACCGTTTTTAGTTGATAAGTTCCTAAGCAATGCTACTGAGAGTGAATTCTTGAAATACTGAGTGCAATGAGGCGCGGGATTTACAGCCAACAAAGTGGTTTATATTCCAAGCTGGCATTTCACAGATACATATGAGACAATTAACCTGTATTATTTAATTTTCACCAAATAGAGCATTCCTCTGCAAATTCCTGTTCATTGTCAAAGACGCTTCTTCGTCAGCGACTTTAAACAATAAAGAACTGACGTTATGAGGAGCATGAAGCGCAGGTTACTATGATGCCTTCGTGTTCTTGCGGGTGAGTCTAGTTCCAAAACCGAAAGCCACGTCAGTTTCGTTATTCTTTCTAAGTAATCCAGGCGCTGGTTTTCAATAAAGATGATTCTATCAATCTTATATTTGGTTTGTATTTCATAGGTATGGTCTTGCTGGCGTGAAATATCACCTATCCTTAGGTTGTCTTACACAAGCACATCCAGCCAATAACGAAAGAATTACGCTCAGAGAGGAAACAGAACCATAGTGCAGTCTCACCTGGTTTCACACATACTAGCGAATGCAAAAACGCTTTAGAGGCCACAAGAAAATTGCCAAATCAAATAGAAGCGAGAAAACGCACTTCGAGCAATCGATCTATTACTCATCCAGCTATTCTATCCATTCATTGTAAAAATAAGTATGTGTGTTATTTTTAGCGGGTTTTCAGCCGGATCGGAAGATCAATTTTAGAACACTGCTGAAAACCAAATAAGATAGCATGGATTACTACTCCGAGAAAACCTACGCAGTCACAATACACATATATTTTTACCAGTTGTTTACTCAGTCATTCTATCACTTGCAATAACTGATAATGCACATCATTTTTTTAATTTAGAGCTTGTGGTACAACTATGACGCTATTAAAAGTGCTAGTGACGTAGCATATTTGATTTTGTAAATATAATTCTATCCTTAATCTGAAGGTTGGTTTGAACGCTATTGTGCTTTACCAGGTATGGTGTTATTGGAGTTTCCATGCTGCAACTTTGCTCCGACGTTTGAACTGTGTTATTACCCAGCCGTTTATAAAGGGATGTCAAGTTTTACATGGACTCCAAACCACAGCACATGTCGGTATGTGTCATATTAATCGACTGCTAAGTGGATGTCAGCGGCTGACTGGTGCTAAATGCCCAGTAGGCACTAGAGTTTGTATTAAAGGGTGCTGAATTTTTTATGTGAAAACGCCTAAAACTTTTTAAAATGAAACAAACTTTGTTAACGTTCTGCATTTTTATTCTTCATGTCTACATATTCATGGCTCAGCATTGTCGCCCTGACGACGAACACATTTCTCCCAAAGCGAGACCACTTTGTTGGTACCGTCACTGTAGCATGTTTGTTGACAGAGCCACAACCTCACCTCTGCTTGCATCGTTTCATCACTATGTAAGTGAAGTCTCGAAGATGTTCTTTAAGTTTTTGATACAGATGAAAATCGAATGGGGCAAGTCGGGGCTGTACGCAGGATGATCGCTGACTGTGAACACAAGCCGTCGGATTGTTGCAGGAGTCTCAGTGCTCGTGTGTGGTCCGGTATTGGGGAGAAGGTTCTTCCAACTCGTGCTTTCAGTTTCCTGAGGGCTTCACAGAACCGTGCAGAGTTTATGATGATGGCTCTGAGTACTATGGGACTTAACATCTGAGGTCATCGGTCCCCTAGACTTAGAACTACTTAAGCCTAACTAACCTAAGGACATCACACATATCCATGCCCGAGGCAGGATTCGAACCTGCGACCCTAGCAGCAGTGCGCTTCCAGACTGAAACATCTAGAACCTCTCGGTCACATCGGCCGGCTATGGTGATGCTTTAGGCGTGAACTCCATATGCACCGCACCTTGAAAATCCCAGAAAACTTAGAGCAATACCTTCCCTGCTAGTTGTTTTAACCTTTTTTGGCGTCAGTAATCCTTTGTGGCGGAACTCCATTGATAATCTCTTCTTTTTCGGGGTCAGAATTGTAAAGCGAGCTTTCATCACCTGTCGCAATGTTGTTAAGGTATCCATCACTCTCAGGCTCAAAACGGAAAAGAAATCGTTGACAGATGTTCAATCTTCTATTTTCATGTCAGGAATGAGCATTAGAGGCACCCATCGTGCAGGCAGTTTTCAGTACCGCAGTTATGCAATGATGGCCTGTACACGCTCTCGTGATGTGCCACGCTTTCTTGAGAGCTGTGTCTATGTTACGCGACGAGTTTCTCTGATCACTCATGAACCCGCTCATGAACTCCGCTCCGAACTCTGTCACAAAAAGAAAGGTTCAAATGGCTCTGAGCACTATGGGACCTAACATCTTAGGTCATCAGTCCCCTAGACTTAGAACTACTTAAACCTAACTAACCTAAGGACATCACACACATCCATGCCCGAGGCAGGATTCGAACCTGCGACCATAGCGGTCGCGCTGTTACAGACTGAAGCGCTTAGAACCGCTCGGCCACCACGGCCGGCGAACTCTGTCACACATGTTGAGGTTAGCACCATAGTTTTCTTCATTATGAACACGTACAACCCAAAGTCGCACATTAGTGATGTTGATATAATGACCACGGTACATAGCTTTCATTCTTCTACGGATTTCAATTAGAGGCACGTTTCCTGCGGTTAGAAACACTTACAGCACGTTGTTTCTCACGCATAGACATACTGCCGGAAAAAAATTAGTACATCCTTTTAGAGGTTTCCAGTTCACTCAGGATTTATTGTTGCGACAGTGCATACATTTACAGATCAATAACACAAGCGGTTCTGAGGTACCAGGTATCAACCCATGTGGAAACATCCATATTAGTACTTGGTTGTGGCCGAGCGGTTCTCGGCGCTTCAGTTCGGAACCGCGCTGTTGCTACGGTCGAAGGTTCGAATCCTGCCTCGGGCATGGATGTGTGTGATGTCCTTAGGTTAGTTAGGTTTAAGTAGTTCTAAGTCTAGGGGACTGATTATTTCTGATGTTAAGTCCCATAGCGCTTAGAGCCATTTGAACCAGTACATGGTGAAGTCAGCAAGGGCAGTAGTGCAGGTGCAGACTCCGGCATCCAGTCGATCGTACAGATGGCGAATACTGTCCTGGGATACTTTGTCACGTCTGCACGACCTGTTCACGTAGTTCCGTCAGACTTGTTGGTTGAAGAATCGCACGTGTCAGTTCTCGTCCGAAATCGTGCTGACCAGGGAAGTTGCTGCTCTTCTTGCAGAGTTTCCGGGGCAGTGTCTGGGCGAGCATTCTCTTGTTGGAGCATCACATCACCTTCTTGCAAGAACGGCAAAAGAACTAGTCTAACAACACTCTGCACGTATCGAGCGCTGCTAGCGTCCCTTCCAGAAACACGAGAGGTGACCCAGAGTTGTAGCTTATCGCATCCCAGACCAGAAGGACCAGGGTGGGGCCAATGCCCTCTAATAGACAGTGCTCGCCAGGTCTACGTCGTAGGCGCAAACAATCACCACTTGCGTACTGACAGAATCTGCTTTCATGGTTGAAGGCCACGGCGCTCCAGTCCATCTTCCATGTGATTCACTGACGGCTCCAGTCGAACCGTGCCGTAGATGCTGTGACATGAATGGAAGATGAGGTGGAGGTGTGCTTGCCAGTAGTGCCACTGCTAATAACCGCTTCGCAACAGTTCGCGTTGACACGTCTGGGCTCATACCTACGCTGTGGTAGCCGTATGCTCTGCCACTGCTGCCCTTTTAATACGACGGTCGTGACGGACGTCTGTGCTGCGTAGACTTCCAGAACCTCGTCTACAGGTGTGACAATGTTCACGAGACCACTGATGTGAGCATCGATGCACAACTGAAGCAGCACGTCCATCTTGTGTGGAAATTCCCCGAAATGACCATCCCACCACTCGGAAGGCCACAATTTGACCTCATTCTAACCGGCTCAGTTGACTGTAGGAAGCACGAGTGCATCTCCGTGGGATGTCTGCCTGCTTGCTTGCTTCACACGCTTGCACCATGCTGAGCCTTCTGGTTGTGAGCATTCCCCATTTAAAGGTACACAGATGGCGCTCAGGTAGGCGGACGATGTCGAACCCATCATCAATACATCAACTGTCCGCCAGGTGACATATGCCGTCATCGGATTAAAATCGACGTAGTCTTTCCAGGTGTACTAATTGTTTTTTTCGGAAGTGTAGTTACGTTGCACACCGTCATGTTACGAGCAGCAGTTCAGAGCCCAGTGGCTTGTTTCAGAGAAGTGACGGAGGGCATCATTCTGTTGCTGTATAATGCCTGTCCACAGGTTGCCAACATTGTTCTGAATATGCTGCAGAAGTTTCTCTGGGAAGCCCTTATAAATCGTATTTACAGTCCCGATCTCTCGCCATGCAGTTCCTATACATTTGGAGCTCTGAAAAAAAGACATTCGTGACCGTAGCCTTGCTTCCAATGCCACCGCGGACTTGTCATACGATCGGAGGGTCGTCACATCCCGTCTTAACCGCACTGCACCCGTTCTTTTGACGCCTCTGCGATACAGACTAGACTGCGGCTTACAACAGTGGATTCACACGATTTTTCTATGAGTGGCTGAGGAAAACATTCCACAACTTATAATCGGCACGAAAAGGCCGCAAGGGGTAGCATAAAGGACGTCAATGAAATCACCCCTTTCCCTTGGGCGTTGATTCCCACATATTTCGCCGTGCGATGAGCACAGTAAGACGTTCTTCACAACTTCTGACACCGCTGACGTCCTCGGGCGTTTCCACGCTTCCCTAACGACATCGAACGTGATAGCAGCCATTTGGATCGTAGCGTGATTGCCATTTTTGCTCTCGTGTTCATGTTGGAACCACTAGGGACCGTTCAACACCATTCGACGATATTTGAACGTGATATGAAGCAGCTAAGGATGCTTAGCCTTTTCCAGCGCTCTTATTTTGTGTCTTCCTATGGCATGATAATGGGGACAGGGGTTGGAGGGGGCGGGCATGAGACAGTGACACCTATGTGAATAAAACGGCGAAGGGTCCCTCTAAGACCACCAGTTCGGCAAAACCATTTGTTTGGATCCGAACAACTTTATTGTGAATTTTTAAAAAAACATCTGTACAGACAGAGTCAGCGACGAAGACCTAGATGCTTGCAGGCCAGTAACGTCTTCGACACTGTCCGATTCCGGACGGCCTGCTATCAGATCCAAGAGCAGCAGATTAGCGGCGGATGAGCAGCAGCGTAGCCTGCCTGCAGGCGCCACGTACTCTCGTGACGGGTTCTGTGTGTACAAGTAAGATTTTTAGTTGCTCAACAATGGCGGTTGCGGGGCACCGAGAGTTTTGCCGAAATGAGGGTGTTAGGACCCTTTGCCGTTTTATTCGCGCTTAGATCAAGCGCCAGATGGACACAAAACAGGAGCGCTGAAAAAGCATAAACACCCTTAGCTCCTTCGGATCGTGTACAAGTTACATCGAATGGTGTTCAAGGGTCCCTTATGGTACCAACCTGAACACGAACGCAAGTATTGCGGCCGTACAGCGCTCCAAACGGGTGCGATCATGTTCGATGGGGATGCAATCCCACAACGTCGTTAGGGAAGGCCTGAAACACTCGAGGTTGCGAGCTGTGTCAAAGGCTGTGAAGAACTTCTTCCAATTGCTCATCGCACTGCGAACTGTCATTTTCGACTGCGAAATGTGTGGGAATCAACATCCCAAGGAGGGGTGGTTTCATTGACGCTCTTTACGCCACCCTCTCAACGGCGGTGTGTATGGCATATTTTCCTCGGCCACTTATAAGAAAACCGTGTGCCTCCAACGCTGGACGTCGTGGTTCTCACTTCCATCACAGAGACACGAAAAGAAGAAGTGACGAACTGTGGTGCAATTTGGTGCCAATGTGACATCATGAACCCATCTTCCACATCACATGAACCGCTGAGCTGTGTTTCTTTTTTTTTTTCGCATATATCGACACTTGACTGTTTGAAGTGTCGTCGAGCCAAACGGTGATGTCGCAGAGCGTTACGTTTTTGCCCATTACAGAGGAAGATTGCACTCACCTTTGAACTGAATTTCAAATTTAAGCATCGCAATGGGTAGCAATTAAGGCGCTTCGGAAAAATGATCCTTTAATTCTGTTGCTCAGTGTAGTTTTCGGTCTGCGACCTACACTCCTATGAGATTCGGATCTTGATGTTGGTGGTGGTGCTGGTGGTGATGGTGGTGGTAGTAGTAGTAGTAGTAGTAGTAGTAGTAGTAGTAGTAGTTATTTCTCTTAAGCCGATACGTAGCTGATTTCTTTAGTGTTTGAAAGTGAAGTAGACATATTCTGAGTATTACTTGAAATGCCTCCTCAGATTCAGTGTCAAGAGCTCCTGACAGCTTCCGGAGTACTCCTCGCTGTAGTATGTTTATTGTCTTTACCATTAGCAGCCGGCAAGCCCAGCCCCTTACACAATGGCAATTTGCTTTGCCTCGTGACTCTTTGCATTGACAGCTTATAATCACACCTGACTGAACTGAATCTGTGCATCACCTTTCTGTCTCTGCTACACTCGCCACCGAGCGAGGCAGCGCAGTGTTTGGCACAATGGACACGTATTCTGAAGGACGGCTATTCAAATCCGCGTCCGGCATCCTGACGTAGGTGCTCTGCGATTTACCTAAATCGCTTCAGGCAAGTGCTGGAATGATACCTACAGGGTGTTTCAAAAATGACCGGTATATTTGAAACGGCAATAAAAACTAAACGAGCAGCGATAGAAATACACCGTTTGTTGCAATATGCTTGGGACAACAGTACATTTTCAGGCAGACAAACTTTCGAAATTACAGTAGTTACAATTTTCAACAACAGATGGCGCTGCGGTCTGGGAAACTCTATAGTACGATATTTTCCACATATCCACCATGCGTAGCAATAATATGGCGTAGTCTCTGAATGAAATTACCCGAAACCTTTGACAACGTGTCTGGCGGAATGGCTTCACATGCAGATGAGATGTACTGCTTCAGCTGTTCAATTGTTTCTGGATTCTGGCGGTACACCTGGTCTTTCAAGTGTCCCCACAGAAAGAAGTCACAGGGGTTCATGTCTGGCGAATAGGGAGGCCAATCCACGCCGCCTCCTGTATGTTTCGGATAGCCCAAAGCAATCACACGATCATCGAAATATTCATTCAGGAAATTAAAGACGTCGGCCATGCGATGTGGCCGGGCACCATCTTGCGTAAACCACGAGGTGTTCGCAGTGTCGTCTAAGGCAGTTTGTACCGCCACAAATTCACGAAGAATGTCCAGATAGCGTGATGCAGTAATCGTTTCGGATCTGAAAAATGGGCCAATGATTCCTTTGGAAGACATGGCGGCCCAGACCAGTACTTTTTGAGGATGCAGGGACGATGGGACTGCAACATGGGGCATTTCGGTTCCCCATATGCGCCAGTTCTGTTTATTGACGAAGCCGTCCAGGTAAAAATAAGCTTCGTCAGTAAACCAAATGCTGCCCACATGCATATCGCCGTCATCAATCCTGTGCACTATATCGTTAGCGAATGTCTCTCGTGCAGCAATGGTAGCGGCGCTGAGGGGTTGCCGCGTTTGAATTTTGTATGGATAGAGGTGTAAACTCTGGCGCATGAGACGATACGTGGACGTTGGCGTCATTTGGACCGCAGCTGCAACACGGCGAACGGACACCCGAGGCCGCTGTTGGATCACCTGCTGCACTAGCTGCGCGTTGCCCTCTGTGGTTGCCGTACGCGGTCGCCCTACCTTTCCAGCACGTTCATCCGTCACGTTCCCAGTCCGTTGAAATTTTTCAAACAGATCCTTTATTGTATCGCTTTTCGGTCCATTGGTTACATTAAACCTCCGTTGAAAACTTCGTCTTGTTGCAACAACACTGTGTTCTAGGCGGTGGAATTCCAACACCAGAAAAATTCTCTGTTCTAAGGAATAAACCATGTTGTCTACAGCACACTTGACGTTGTGAACAGCACACGCTTACAGCAGAAAGACGACGTACAGAATGGCGCACCCACAGACTGCGTTATCTTCTATATCTTTCACATCACTTGCAGCGCCATCTGTTGTTGAAAATTGTAACTACTGTAATTTCGAAAGTTTGTCCGCCTGAAAATGTACTGTTGTCCCAAGCATATTGCAACAAACGGTATATTTCTATCGCTGCTCGTTTAGTTTTTATTGCCGTTTCAAATATACCGGTCATTTTTGAAACACCCTGTACGAACAGGCACGGCCGATTTCTTACACCATCCGTCCTTTATCCCAGCTTGTGTTTCGTCCCTGGTGACTTTGTTGTCAACGGGATGTTAGACTCTAATCCCCCTTGCTTTCCTTTCCATTACTCACGTCTTCTATACGAGCGCTGAAACTGAACAGTGGCAGAGGACGACGCAACTGGTCCGCATCCAGTCGTATTTACCTGGCCTCACCGTATTTGTTGATCCAGTTTCAGTATTAGACCACAAGTTTCGGAGGGATTTTTCCAGGTGATTGTGAATTTGTATTAAGTGATTTAAATGGCACAGGGCACATCCTGGAGAGGTGCGGTCTATAGCTCCATGCTGACACACAAGTTTACAGTATCCTTGGTTTCCCTAAAATCATTTTAAACAACTAGTCGTCGAAAGAACCACAACTGCTACGCAACTCATACCTTTTTACTGTCGTAATATTTTGATTTTCTGTTTGATGTACGACAGAAAACCTGAGATGTGTTTGATTTTGTCTTTTACCATTTACAATCTATCGCATTTGCTATTAGCCAATTTATTGATTTATTTTTGGTGCCAGGATAAAAAGTTTTTGCGCTTTTAGCCTTTGTTGTATCGGTAATTTGAGTCTACAACGGGTTCAAATGGTTCTAAGCACTATGGTACTTAACATCTGAGGTCATCCGTCCCCTAGACTTAGAACTACTTAAACCTAACTAACCTAAGGATATCACACACACCCATGCCCGAGGCAGGATTCGAACCTGCGACAGTAGCAGCAGCACGGTTCCGAACTGAAGCGCCTAGGACCGATCGTCCGCAGCGGCCGGCTGAGTCTACAACAAGTTCTTAGTTTTCTCCACACACGCATTGGTGTGCGAGGCTACCTACCATATTGCAAGTCTGTGTCAAATGTATTTTATTTAGCTTCTTTGTCTTTGTTAACTCACTGACTACGTTGTGCGTCACTGGTGATTGATGTAAGGTGTACATCAATTCAAATGTCCTAGTTGAGATGTGGATACAGAGTGATAGCGTGTTGATGTTACAAACTTGCAGGGATGACGGAGAAGAGTACATGTATCAATTTGAGCTAAGGGACCCTGCTCAGAAAACGACTCAGTAGAAAGTTATAAGCGAAAATCGTTCTGGTACCTTCGACAGTGGAATACATGTACCGGTATTGTTGTTGCTAGGATTATAGGGTAGGTAACTTTCGGAGGTGGTAGAATGGGCCAAAACAACAACAAAACTCCGCTAAACATGCTCTCTAATATGTATACCGTAAGAGCAATGGGCACTTGTTCATCTTCGCTACTGTAAACACATCTCTCCTACTGAAGAAGTGCTCATAGCTCTTAAGGTATGCATTTTAGAGCCAATGTTTACTAAACTTTTTATTTCTTCTTTTGTTGCATACTACTATCTCTGAAAGTCGCCTACCCTACAGTCATAGCAACAACGGTACCGTCACAAGTATTCCATTGTCAGAAGTATCAGAATGATTTTCGCTTATAACCTGCGACTCGATCGTTTCAAGGTCATTTCTTTTCCAAAAGGGTGGAGTCCCTCCACGCCCACATCGTCATGATGTCTAGTTATTAGTTTTCAATAGGTGATGTCTTCGCAGGATGCCGGCCTGGCTGGCCGAGAGGTTCTAGGCACTATAGTCTGGATCCGCGCGACCGCTACGGTCGCAGGTTCGAATCCTGCCTCGGGCATGAATGTGTGGGATGTCCTTAGGTTAGTTAGGTTTAAGTAGTTCTAAGTTCTAGGGGACTGATGATCTCAGAAGTTAAGTCCCATAGTGCTCAGAGCCATTTGAACCATTTTTCGCAGGATGTGGGTACTGCGATGTTAGCATACGTCTGGTTATGATTAACAATTAATACGCACTCATTTGTAAATAGATTGGGTCGAAAGTTGAATGAAAGGTAGCTGTTTGAAGGACAGAAGGAAAAATGCCAAGACAAGAGCGAAGGGAAAGAAACCTCTGCGATAGTCGTGTCGGGTAGTAAGAGCAATAGGGGATTGCTTGCTATCTGCGACAGACCATGCAAGAGATGGGTAAGTTAGTGGTGGGTATAATGCAGGCGGATACCTTTGACGTTGTGAGGCCTCGTTACTCGGTGGCTGCAGCTGGGTACCGGCATTGACTTCTCGACCAGCATCAGCACACCTGTAACAGGTGGGTTCATCGTCGGTTAGTGTCCGATTCACAGTGTAGGGTAGTGCTGGCGGTTTGCTTGTGCGTTAGTGTACGAATTTATCCGATTCCTTGCTGTTGCCTGTTGGTCGGCTGGGACAGCAGCTGGCATTTCGAGTCAGTATTGCTGATGTGCTTGGGCTCGCCGATGTTGTCGCTTGTGAGTGTATGTTAGCTTGCCATAGGTGGTTATGCCCTAGCTAGCAGTGACTTTGGTCGCTTATGCTTCCACCTGTGGTTGTGATCATAGTTGCCCAGAGAAAGGATTGAAAGGATTGTTCGAGTGTCTCGAGTTCCTGTATAGTCGTATGGCGAGTGTTTTGAATTCATTGTTGAGGTTTTCAAGGCGGTATTCATTGTGAAGATCCGCGGTGAGAGTGTAGCGTGGAGCGTTGCTGACAGTGCGTAGCACTTTGTTCTGTATGATCTGCAGGCGGCGCAGGCGTATAGGAGCTGCATATCTCCAGACGGGAGCTGCATACCTCATCAGATGTCTGATCAGTATCATTTATGTGGACCTCGATACCCTCCTGTTTAGTGTGCTTTCCCCGTTGAGCATTGGGTAGAGTTGTTTGAGCTTTGCGTGCGCTCTGTTGGCAACGTATTCTATGTGCTCCCCCCATGTAAGTTTCCGGTCCAGTCAGACACCGAGATACCTAACTTTCCCTCGGAAACATATTGGGCTACTTGTCTACAATGTCGACGTTCGCGCAGTAGTTTCGGTCTGCGTGTGAAAAGAATTACTTCGCACTTGTCGACGTTTTCTTTAATGCGTAATCTTTCCAACCAAGGGTCAGCAGTTCTGAGTGATGTCTGTAATCGTGAATTTATGTTAGACCGTTTCCAATTTTGCACAAGGATGGCCGCGCCATCCGCGTAGATGGTCAGTGTCGTGTTTTGTATTGCTAGGATACAGTAATGTAGAGGCTGAACAAGATGGGCCCCAGTATGCTTCCCTGGGGTACTACAGCTTGAATAACGTGTTGAGTCGATTGTTTGCCCTGCACCTATGTATTGAAACATCTGTTCGTGAGATATGACTGTATGAGACGCACGAGCCCGTCGGTAAAACCAGCATCGCTTAGTTTGCGTGAGGCCGTTGTGTCAGAGACGGTCGAAAGCTTACTCGATGTCCAGGAATTTCCAGACCAGGGTCCCTTTACATCAAACTGATGCATTTACCCTTCTCCATAGTCCCTGTAAGTTTTTAACATAGCCATAAAATCGCCCTGTATTTCCTGAATTTCGTTTCATTTTCGTCCTTCTATTAACTGTCTGTTAGGAGGACTTACGAACCTTAATTAGCATAGGTGCAATGGGATTATGGAGGGCGAAAGACAGTTAGTGAAACTGTGAGCCTTCTTCATCTCGTACGACCTCAATGTGAAACTTTATTGGACTCATGACTTACGCATAAGGCACTCGTCAATGCAGGCAAATATAAATTATAAAAAAAGGCAACTATAATGCTGACGGACATGTCTGTACGCGTTATCGTTCAGAATTAGCTGGGACTCGGAATTACAACCGGCACAGCGTACCGCCATTATACTGGTCTATGAGTCGAAATAACAGGATCTTTTGCCGCCCGGATACCGACAAACAGCGTGAATCGCCGCTATTAGTTCGGCCTTCCAGGAATTCCCTCGCTGGACTGCTTGGCTGGATTTATAGCTGTTATCCAGAAAAACGGCGACCTCGCGACGCAGCTAACGCAAAGTGTGCCCGCGGCTATGGGGAAAAAGAAACAAATGGACGGTCAGGATTGTCCACTAAAAACGGAGGCTCACCTCGCGATGGCAGTCGACAACCGGAGCAAAACGACCGCGAGGTAGCGTGGGTAAATCTTCGGTGCTTACAGACTGTCCTCTGCCGGCATCTCCAGAGACGCGGTCGATGTGCTGGGATGAAAGAGTGATGGCAGATCAGATCTGGAAAGCGCGATAAATAAAACAAAAGAATGGGATCTACCTAGCAAGTACTTAGGGGCCCCCAACAATGAAATTCTTGTAGCCTATCGAGAAAACCATGACTTCCATAAACACACGTATTTTAAATCTTTCTGCCGCAATGACTCTTCTAGGTACGACTGTATAAACCAGCTGATACGTTAGCACAGAAAATGGATCAAGCAGTACTCGGAAATCCATGTTGTACAAACGTTAATCGCAGATTATGCCACCATGACTTGATTAACTTTGACTAGCAAAATTTCTCAAATCAATTTCAGCTCAGCTGCAGTCATCCGTTTACGACACAGTGACACCACAAAAGAACGGATTTAGTTTTGCGTAAAAAGAAGATGAAAAGAAGTAAGTAATGAAGAAGTTGTTGCTGACACCAGAAAATGTCAAGCAAATATATGTGAATGCGATGCTCCCAGGCTGAATTTTTTTTTTCCTTATGGAAATTATCTGCGATGAAAATAATGAGCACAGATAAAAAGTGCTCCGATAACAAGATAACAGTACTTACAGACGAGTCGTGATTAATGTGAAAGAGCTTAAGGGCATTTCATAGACAGTGACAAAATATGAGACTGAAATTGAAACTGTTTGCAAAGAACCCTAAGCGTATGGAGATCAGCAGTAGCTAATAATGAGACTGAACATTTATTAAAATACCGTCTAGGCTTGAGTAGCAGTAACTACAAACTTAGGTGTAAATTCTTCGCAAGGTAGTGTTCACAGAAGAGCTAGAATTTAACTGCCCACATCATTCGTAAATTGCTGCGACAACATCGCGCATATTGATGAACCGATTTAGGTAGTACGATAAGGTGAGGTAACCAGAATGAAATTTTACTCTGCAGTGGATGTGCACTGATATGAAACTTCCTGGCAGATCAAAACTGTGTACCGGACCGAAACTCGAACTCGGGACCTTTTCCTTTAGAGTGTAAGTGCTCTACCGGAGTGAAAATTTCATTCTAGAAATATCCCCCCCCCCCCCCCCCCCAGGCTGTGGGTAAGCCATGTCTCCACAATATCCTTTCTTGCAGGAGTAGTAGTTCTGTAGTGTTCGCAGAAGAGCTTCTGTAATATCTGGAAGGTAGGAGACGAGGTTTAGGCACAATTGAAGCCCTGAGGACGCTTCGTGAGTCGTACTTGGTTTACCGGTACACTACAGCATAATTACATACTGTTTTATTGGATTCGGATCATATGTTTAGGATATATGAAATTAAACCACCAGTGGTCCGTGAAACAGTCCTAGAACGTGTAAAATTTTAGAAAGCTTTCTTTCAATGGAGAGTGAACAGCGACCGGTGTGAAATATTAAAATTCAGTGAAACATTTTTTATCGCAACAGATGTTCATTTTGATTGGCAACCGGTTTCTAACTGTAATTTAGACAATCTTCAGGCCGTAAGCACCAAGAAGGGGGCCGGCGGCAGTGGACAGAGTAAGATCCGTTAGAACACGAACTGCTTAAACATCCATTCGTCGTTATTCGGAACTGTAGAAACTTTAACCGACCCACCCTAATCTTTTCCAGCATTCACTGAGTTTTTGCTTTTCTCTAAAAGTCATTGTCTCTCGTCCTCTGCCTCACATTCACAGCGTACATTTACATCTGCACAAGCCACCTTACGATGTATGAAGGGATGTACTTTTGGTAGTACTGTCTTCCCTCCCCCTCCCGCCACCCCTCATTCCTACCTCTCCGACCCGTACGTGAATGATGCGTGGAAAGGTGTGATTGTTGGTACGCCTTCGTATGAGCCTTCCTTCCTCTGATTTTCTCAACAAAGTCATTTCACGAGACGTATTTGGATGGAAGTAGTATGTTCCCTGACTTTTCTTGGAACGTAAGTTCTCGGAAAGTCGAAAATAAACCTGAATGCGAGGCAGGGAATAAGTGATCGAATAAGTGATCCCGCGACGAAACGCGCCGCTCTTCGTTGGTTCGTATCTGTCTCTTCTTTATCCTCCCCTAAGAATCCTCGCCTAGAATCCTTTCCCATACCATTTCAAATTTCTAGAATACCTCCATAAATCCTACACGTACTGCAGACTTCACCAAAATTTTTCATGGTATCCGCTCCTAACCTGGGCCACTATACAATTTTCTCTAGAACTCCACACACTCCACTTCCTGTCCAACGACAATTTAAATCAATCTCGTTTTCTCATCCAGAAACCTTTAGCTCCTACTAGCCACCCCCCCCCCCCCCCATGTATCATTTCAAACTCGTAATTTTCAGGATGAGCTAAATTAAATATTTCATGCCACTCGAAGACAAGGGGTACAATATTTCTGGTCACTATTGAATTTGCCGTGGTTGTTTGCCATAGACTGCCACGATTTTCCCTACAGTGTGACCTTTCCATCTGAACCCTGACTTTTCAAATGAATTAAGTAAATACTGAGCTCGTGTTCACGAAGAACATGCAGCATGGAAACACCAGAACGGCAACTCATAAGCATTGGTATTTTGATGTTTAGACGGTGTACCACGCGGACGCTCTACTTCTATGACTCAATGGGTGAATGATTTTTTTATGCCTTCGCAGTAAAATGTCTTCGTAACGAATGAGAATGAGATGTAAACTACTGAAACATTGTCTAGCAAGAAAAAAAGTGAGGCACCCAGCAGACCTGATGTGAAGTCAGTGTTTTTTGTACATGTGGTCACCATCGGAGAGTATATAAATGACTAAAACTGTGGAGATGTGGCTGTAGGTTGTAAATGTCAGGCAGAGCATGACCGACAAGGACTTTCAGGCAAGAGCAGAAATTCAGTGAATGCTAGCAAACGTTCTCTGTTAAATGTAGAAAGGCAAAAAGACCTCAGTAGTGTTTTTTTGCGTTTAGTATTGGTGATAGGCTCTTAGAGTATACAAGTGGCAGGAACAGTATCGGATGCTGAGTGATCATTGTGCAGGACACGGAAATTCCGTATACCCGTGTGAGACAGCGTTATCAGGACCTGACAAAATTTGAAAGGAGTCTCATCATGGGTCTCCATTTGGTCGGCTGGTCGAATCGTGCATTATCCAGGTATGAAGGCTATTCGAATCTGATACTGGTCCGATGTTGAACGGCATGGAAACGTTAGCGCAGGCGCACTCGCTGTCAACGTTCCCGTCGACTACATCTGACCATCACGAGGACATATTCTAGACCAAGCACATTGTAACCCCTTCACAACTTCACATGCTATCCGAGAACAAGTAACTGACTTTCTGCAACGTTCCGTGCCGTCCAGCACCGCTGGTCGCAGACTAACGGCATCCAGACTAAGGAATAACCGTGCCGTGCGTAGGCTGCACGACACGACACAAACAGCTGCCTTTGGTGCTTTGCCGTGACTGGAAAATATCGACTATGATGAACAGTGTCGCACTGTGTTGAGTATTGAGTTGTGGTTCTGAACTACCCAGGCGACATTTGCCGGCGATAATAGCAGAGATGTTGGGAGAAGTCCCATTGTTTCGGTGTTAGGAGAGCCACAACGGTGTTACTCCTGTGGAGCAAGCAGTTATCACTTCAAGTCACGGCTGGCAGTGACTGAGGGAACTCTAATGGCGAACGATTCGTCACGGACAACGTGCTTTCTCACGTGTCGCCTTACATACGACAGTGTAGTGATGAAATTTTTCAAGCGCACAGTGCTGTCCACGCATGGCATGTGTATCTATGAATTGTTTGCTTGATGTTGAGATCTGTAACTAGCAAGATCTTCAGACCTGTCGCCGATCGAACATCTGTGGGACCAGCTCGAATGCTAACTCCTTCTCAGTGCCACCACCCAAAATATCAAAGCCCAGGTACTGTAACTGTGGGCCAGCTTACCCTAGGAGGGGATGCAATTGCTTTACGACACTCTCTCCACCGGATCAGTGACCACGTCCAAGCCAGAAGGGGTGCAACGTCTGTCACAGGGATAATATAGCTCATACTAAGTTCTGTGTAAATTCGTCTTGAGTTTGGAATCACTGAAATAAAATCACATATTTAATTTCGTTTCCTTCTCCACTTCTGAATGCTGAGATCTTTTGGGCTGATTCTTTCTTCAAAAGTAAATCGTCTAACGGTGAAGATTCTTTACTGACGTTATACACTGAGGTGAAAAAGTCGTGGGATATTTCCTAATATCGTGCCGGGCCTGCTTTTGACCGGCGTAATGCCGCAGATCAACGTGGCGTGAACTCAATAAGTCATTGGAAGTGACCTGTGGAAATACTGAACCGTGCTGACTCTACAGCCGTCCTTAACTGCGAAATGTAGGTGATGCAAGATTTTGTGCACGAACTGGCCTTTCCATTATGTCCCATAAATGTTCAACGGGATTCACGTCTGGCGATCTGGATGGCCAGTTCGTTAGCTCGAATTGTCCAAAAAGTTCTTCAAACGAATCACGAACAATTCTGGTACGGTGACATGGCGCATTGTCATGCATAAAAATACCATCGTTGTTTGGTAAAAAGAAGTCCATGAATGGCTGCAAATGGTATCCAAGCAGCCGAACGCAGCCGTTTCCAGGCTATGGTCGCCTCCGTTGAACCAGAGGACCCAATCCATTTCATGCAAATACAGTCCACACCATCAGGAGCCACAACCAGCTTGCATAGTGCCTTGTTGACAACATGGCTCCATGGCTTCATGGCGTACATTCAAACACTAATATCACCTCTTACCAACCTAAATCGGGACTCATCTAGCTAGGCCACGGTTTTCCAGTCGTTTAGTGTCCAACCGATGTGTTCATGAGCCCAGAAGGGGCGCTGTGGGCGATTTCGTCCTGCTGACAAAGGCACTTGTGTCAGTCGCCTGCTGCCGTAGTCCATTAACGCCACATTTCACCACACCGTTCTAACGGTCGTATATCCCGCATTGATTTCTAAGGTAATCTCACGCAGCGTTGCTTGTCTGTTAGTAGCGACAACTCCACGCAAACGCCGCTGCTCTCGGTCGTTAAGTGAAAGCGGTCGGCCACTGTGTTGTCCGTGAGGTAATGCCTGAAATTTGGTATTCGCAGTACACCCTTGACACTGAATACTGAATACTGAAATCCTTAACGATTTCCGAAATCAACTGTCCCATGCGTCTAGCTCCAACTTACATTTCGCGTTCAAAGTCTATTAATTCTTGTCGTGCGACCTCAGTCACGTCATTTTATAGGATGACGGTTCAAACCCGAGTCCGACCATCATGACTGAGATTTTCCGTTATTTCCCAAAATTGCTTAATGCAAACGCCAGGACCGTTTCTTCGAAAGGACACGGCCGATTTCCTTGTCCATCCTTCGCTAAATCGAGCTTAGGCTCTGTCTCTAACGACCTAGTTGTCGGTGGGACGTTAAACACTATTTCCTCCTCCTCCTCCTCCTCCCATAACAACGTCCGAATCATTTTCATACGAATCGCCTGATTACAAATTACAGCTCCGTCAAGGCAATGACCTTTCATACCTTCTTTATCCGATACTACCGCCATCTGTATATGTGAATATCGCTATTCCACGACTTTTATGACCTCCGTGTATAAGAATCCGTCAGCTTTAGTCAGCCGCATGACTCGACCCCAAGCTGATCATTACGCTGAGTACGAGCGTACAGTAATAAATTTAGGAAGACACTACAGGCGGCGTTTAACACTAAACAAGAGTAACGGCATATCGGTGTGCTTCTGGGGCTACTGGCGAGACCACAAATCGTTAACGCCACTTTAGGCGCGCCGTCGCTGCAAATGATTTAGGTCCGCGCCGCTTTCGCTGCGCCGGCGCCCGGCTGCTAGCGACCGTGTCCTGAGGACGGGCGCTCCCGTTCCGGATGGAACAGCCACACTAATGTATGTGCGCCGGCCAACGAAGGCCCGCCGCCAGACAAGGTGCGCGGCGCAAACAAATCGTGATATTGTTCGGTAGGCCCTGAAGGATGGCCCGCGCTGTAGCCGCGTAAATCACGCAGGGCCCAGGTCAGGGGAGGCACATACCGCACCGCGCCGGCTACCAGGCCCGCGTGCCTCGGCGGGAATTACACGCCGCCTCCTCGAAATATGTCGCCAGGGAACGGCTTTCACGTCCACCCGCCGCGTCTCCGGGAGCCTACGGTGGGACGCAAGCCCTTAGTCACCGTGCGGCGTGCAGTAACGGCCTATTATCCTTTTTGGTCAAATGTTTGAGCGGAGCGAAAACAAGACTCCCTAAAAATTACGTAACGAATTATTCTCAACGGAAAAATATATCCAACCGCTTGCAAATGATTGTTTAGTACACTGACCTAAGTTTCGACACATCTAAGGATGTCTTGATCAGAATGAAATTCTAAAATTCGTTAAGTTACATTTTTAGAATTTCATTCTGATGAAGACATCCTTAGAAGTGTCGAAACCTAGGTCAGTGTACTAAACAGTTCTTTGCAACCGGTTGGCTGTGTTATTTCTCCGTTGAGACTTACATATGGTTTCTGAAAGACAGCCTTGTCCATAGCTCCAACGGATTTTTGTCCGAATTTGCGTAGCCAAACGAGGATTAGGAAATGGACAACTGAGGTATCAAATTGGCCAGGGTGAGATCTAGTTTACTAAAAAAAGGTTTTATGTACTTCAAAGAAATCAAGGTAATATAGAAAAAATTATTTAGTGATTTGAGGGAAAATCTTCGAATTTAAACAGCCAGATAAAGAGAGGGAAATTAACAAAGCCGCGCGGGGTAGCCGTGCGGTCAAGGCGCCTTGCCACGGTTCGCGCGGGTTTCCCCCTTCGGAGGTTCGAGGCCTCCCTCGGGCATGGGTGTGTGTGTTTCGGCCTTAGTGTAAGTTAGTTCAAGTTAGATTAAGTAGTATGGAAGCCTAGGGACCGATGACCTCAGCCGCTTATGTGGTCGAGCGGTTCTAGGTGCTTCAGTCTGGAACCGCGCGGCCGCTACGGTCGCAGCTTCGAATCCTGCCACGCGCATTGATGTGTGTGATGTCCTTAGGTTAGTTAGGTTTAAGTAGTTCTAAGTTCTAGGGGACTGATGACCTCAGATGTTAAGTCCCATAGTGCTCAGCAGTTTGGTCCCATAGGAACTTACCACAAATTTCCAAATTTTCCAAATTAAAAAAACTAGTATCAAATGTTTTCGAAAAACTGGACCTCAAGCTGGTCAATTTAATACCCCATTTGTTCATATGTTAACTCTTGATTTGGCTATGAAAATGCGTGGAAAATGCATTGTGCAATCGCTTATTAATTTTTTCTTAATTATGTTGATCGCTTGCAAGCAATTAAACCTTCTTTTTCGCAAAATAGACTCCAATTGGACAGTTTGTTAATTAAGAACAACTTCGAGGCAAAATTGTTCATCTCTTCAAGCCATTGCTATTTTGCACATAAGAAGTTACATTCATGGGACACAGAACTGTCGAAAAAACTTCGAAATAAAATACGATGTGTTAAATGATTTTTTAAAGGTAAGAAATGAAACAAACATTTGCCGCTTCTTTGATGATACTCCAAATGACACACAACAAACGAATTGCCGATTGACAATATAGCGTTCAATAAACACTGAATCTCAGAATTTTAATGTGTATTAGATGACATTTGTCTGTTGGATTATATAGACAGTGCAGTCTCCTTTACTGTACGTGTCAAATGTTTCTCTAATGTATTTTATTTCTTCCTTCTATAAGAATCATTTCACATAAAATTTCACCGGTCTTTTTCTTCAGTTTTTTATGGCAGCTGTAATGGTCTTTTCGTAGCTGAGTGTCATCGTAGGGGGCTGCCGTGCGGAGGACCCGGGTTCGATTTCCGGCACTGCCAAGGGTTTTTTACCTGGTGGGAGGATTGGTACGGGTCGCACTCAGCCTCGATGTCAATTGACGAGCTACTTGGCTGAGCAGTAGCAGCTCCGCGGTATGAAACTCTTCGAAACGGCAGGGAGAGCGGTGTGCTGAACACATGCACCTACATGCGCATGACGCCGCAAGGCAGAGGATGGGCTTTTACCGCCTGGCAAGGAACTCGTTTTACAGCGAGTCTCAGACTGGTTCGATGACTGAAAGGGTGTCATATTGCAAACAGACATGTTCTGAGTTCGGTCTTCAGTCGGACGTATGATTTTTTGTGTTAGCCGTCACACCTTCGCCGTCCATTAATTCCCTGTATACGCGAACAAATTCCGATAGTAGGACGTTTTCGATGTTGTGTCTGATGCAGACGGAGCTGGAACACCTACGATCAGTGTTCAAAAATAATGGTTGTTCTCCACATCAAATCAGGATAGCTTTGAGGAAGAAGAAACGTGACCACCCACAAGAGCAAGAGGAGAAGGAGCGGCCTATCCAGGGCGTTCCTCCTGTACGTCGGCAATACTTCGTCAAAGTTGAGCCGAATCTTAAGCAAACATCAGGTCAAAGTAATCTTCCGCCCACCTACAAAGACGGTTCGGCAAAGGACGATCTAGGATCGCGGAAGGGTGGAATCTACAGAATACCTTGTCAGTGTGGTATAGCCTACAATGATCAGACGACACGCACAGTGCGTGAATGATGCGTTGAACATGATCGCCGCACTCGCCTTTCGCAGCCCACTAAATCAGCCGTAGCCAAGCATTGTATCTGCACAGGACATTCCATGGATTATTCTACCACGGAAATCCTGGCCTCGACGAAGTCCTTTTGGGATTCAGTTATTAACGAATCAGTGGAAATACATTTCGTAGAAGATCTTATTAACCGTGATGGCGGCTTTCAACTGGTAAGCCGTGGGATCCGGTGATTTCTTTAATGCCTTCAGAAAGGGAACATTTTATGACTAGTGACAAGTCTAGCGACAGCTAATGTTATTAATTTCACATCTGAATTTTAACTCCTCAAGCCCCAATTCCGACAGAGGCGTGCCTGTATATCACATTACGCAGGCGCCTGCGAGCCATAGATGAAACAATATTTGAAGAGGGTGCGAAACTCAATAGACGTCGCTCATGTACGGCTGCTTTTGCGCATGCGTCTCCGTGTCAGTGTTTTGGTACAAAGTTAGCGATGTGACCTTGTAGTCTCTAGTGCTAAACACTCACATGAAGATGTTTGAATAGTGTTAGCCGAAATATCGTGACAAGAAGTAGACGTCATGTCGCTGCAATCACAGAACTTCATGGAATATTCTTTACGCCGGGAAAATCTGAAGAATGACAAGGAATTATTTTCTTTAAAGTAATCAAAGTAATTAAAAAATTAATTAGTTATTTGTGAGAAAACGTTTGTCCAAATTTACATAGCCAAATAAAGAGTGAGAAATGGACAAATGGAGTATCAAATTTATTTTCCAACTATTGAACCTTTCTTTGCAAAACTCAGACTGGTCAATTTGATACCCCATTTGCCCACATGCAGCTCTTCATTTGCCTATGAAAAGTCGAACACAAATCTTAATTATACTGAACACTTTCAAGCAATTAAACTTTTTTTCTTTTTTTGCAAAACTAGACTCCACACTGATCAATTTGATAGCTAGGAAAAAATTTTGGATTTCAGGCGAAGCTGCATAACTGCTACCTATGTAAATTAAGCGTCACAATGTTCATGTCTGCAGGGCTATTTTGCGCACAAGAAGTTACGTTGGTGTAATGTTGACCTGTCAATAAAATATCCTGAAACTTTAAAAAAAGTTCGAAAGAAATAAGGTCGTATGCTTAGTTGCATGATTTGTTTAAACATTAGAAATAGTATAGATCAGAGAAACATTTGAAGAAACATTTAAAGAAATGATACTCGAAATCATATATAGCAAGTGAGGTGCCGATTGAGAGTTTAAAGTTCATTGTTTAACTCAGAATTTGAAAGAGTACTTTAGAGAATATTTGTGTGGTGGATTATGTAGACCGTGCTGTCACTTTCGCTGTACATTGTTAGTTACAGACAAATCATTTCACAATACATTTTATCGTTTTTCTTTAAAGTTTTTTAAAGGTAGCTACAGTGGCTCTAGGGGTGGTTCGATGACTGGACGAGTAAGTTCCAAATTAGAAATAGACATACTTTGGGTTCGATCTTCGATCGGATCTAGGAGTTTTTCTGTTGTTTATCGCACATTCTTCCCTCATTAGTGTCCTGTATACATGAGCAAATTACAATAGCACTGCGGTTTCGATTCCAGATTTAGCTATAATATAATAGGCTAAGCAAATCAGTTCTTACGACGAACGAGGGTAAAGGTCAAGAGATCCACGTGTAGAAAACCACTGTGCGGCTCAAAACATTCCTCGGACTGAAAATACTGGAATCAGTCGATATCTACAAGTATTATGCTGTTGCTCATTAAAACAGCAACACCTAAGAGACGGCATACCACAAATGTCACATTGGCATGATTTGTGCTAGATATTTGATTATGCGAATGATTACAGTTTCGAAGCAACCACGCAAAGTACATACGACTAACGACAAGCGTTCTGTAAATAAAGAAGGTGGTGTTCAGCTTGTGTAAGACAGGGAGACGTCCACCAGCAAGTGTCACAATTCAACAGCAGCAATTTCGAGGCTAATCGAGATTGCGGTTTATCGCTCCACGATACTGTTGCTTGCGTTGGTCGAGATCCCATGAGTGTCATGCGAAAATGGAATCTATGAGCTCTGGAGGGTCATACTCAACTCCATGCAAGATCTCATTGACGCCACGCGACTAGCGCACGAGAGAACACGGAATGGACCTGTTTGCAGGTAGACAAATATCCACAAGGACAGTGCTCTGACGCCAGGAGCACCACGGACTGTCAGTAGACAGTAACCATTGTTGCGGCCTCGCTCGACACGGCAACAAGGAGGGAGGCGTGCCGACAACGGTGCGCTCAATGACAGCATTGGACACAGGAGTGACTCCATATCGTCTTCGCTGACGGGTCGTAACTATGACGGACGTAATCGTGTGGTAAGCACAGAAGATAATGTTGACGGATTGCAGACACCATCTACAGATGGGCCCAGCACATAATCATATCTGTTTCTCATAGCAAGTTATTACATCAGTAGGCGTTACATTCCTGAGCTATTGACACTGGTGTCTGTTCGAGGCCTCTATGACGATATCTTTCAGTAATCCAAGACCGCGTGTTGCCCATGTGTCCTGATCTATCTCGATATGTGAAGTGTTCGCCAGATGTTCTCACTACAGTTAGAAAATTTAGAAATAATTTGTCAGTATGATCCCATTTATCACTATGACATAGTATCCCACTGGCCCGAATGCAGGCACGGATTCGATTGGGAAGGGTATCATAAAGTCTATGTACCTGCTCCCGAGGCTCCCGGCCCACAGTGTTGCAACTGGTCATTGGTATCCTAGATACTGGCACTACGACGGACCGAACTGATCCCACAAGTATTCTATCGGGAATGTCTGGGGGTCTTACTGGCCATGGGAGTAACTCACATCGCTCACAGTTCAGTTCATAGAGATACGTGCCACGTGTGGATGAGAATTGTCCAGATGAGAAATGGCACCGCCATACTGGCACTTGAGAGGTAACACATGAGGTCGCAGGATATCCGCTATTTTCCATTGTACCGTCAGTTCGTCAACCAGTACCAGCCGAGAACTTAAGTCTCCCCCCTCCTCTCACACACACGTATACATCAATATGGCTATTTGTCTCCAAACCAATGGTACCTCTGCCTAGGTCGACCACGTTCGCCGACAGTGGTCATCAGTGGAAGTGCAGAGCCACTATTCATCGTTGAAGACAATTCGACGCCACTGACCATCATGCTCTCTGGCCATTGCACGACTCCAGACGCAGTCGTCTGTGTTGTGCTTTTAACGGCACTCTATTCATGGGACACTAATTCCATAACCCGGCTGCTGATAAGCCTCCGACCAATAGTGACAGAGAATTCTGTAGGGAGTCTATTACTTGCCTCTGATGGCAGGCGCAGTTATGAAGGTATTACAATGAGCTTTTTGCACAATACGGTGGTCAGAGCTGGTTGACCGGAACCATGGAGACGAGTATGCCTGCCCTCAAGCTTCCAAGCAGACCAACATCGGGCTGCTGTCACATGCGAATGTCCCACATATCTGGATATTGAAAGATTTAACCAAGCAACCAAATGGAGAAGCACAATGAGGCCCTTTCAAACTTTGTCAAGTGCTGATAACAGTGCCTCATGCCAGTACACGGCATCTCCGTGTGTTTCACTGTGTTCACGCCGCTCATAGACCCTAACAGGCCTGGTAACAACAATAAACACCAATGTACTCTGGTGGCCATTCTACCGTCTGAGAGAATTCCAACTCTTACATTATAATACCTGCCGATGGTGTCTACGTGTAAGAAGTTACATTGACATCCATCCATGCCTTAAATGGACCTTTCTCTCTCTCTCTCTCTCTCTCTCTCTCTCTCTCTCTCTCTCTCTTTCCTTTTTTTTTAACTGATGATCATATAATAACACATAAACATGACTCTATACTTCGTTATCATTCTGATATCATTGTTGGTGAACTACGCAACCAGACACAAATGCTCTTAAATTGCTTCATTTCACTGCCATAAGCGGTTTCTGGCTTCCATGCCTATCTTCATATGGCTAACATTTCAATTACATTGATGTTTTGGTCAGGAGCATGTCATCTGCTTATGTACTGAACAAGAATATTGAATATTTACAGCAACTTTGTGTGTTGTTTCATTAATAAAAACGTGCTAATGTTCCTGAATTTGATTAGATATATAGTGAAATAGTTTTATACACTTGCATGTGTTCCAGTGAAAAGAGATAAATTTTGTTGTTGTCCTGGAGGTTATCAAAGGCGATGTATGAACTGTTGCATTACAAACAGCACACATGTTGTAAAGAAATCACTGTGGTACACTTCATAATATTCTTAAAGACAGTTAGAGCGTAACACGCGTGCTTCACGCTCGATCAATGTTTTTGTCCTCAGTGCAAAGCTTATCCATTAAGTAAAGACATAAAGATATCGTTCAGTGTCTATTGAGCAGAGATGTAAACTACGCTGAGACGATGAGTGGCATGGGATAACAGAAACATAATTGTACATTGACAGTGAACAGCCGGCCGCGGTAGTCTAGCGGTTCTAGGCGCTCAGTCCGGAACCGCGAGACTGCTACGGTCGCAGGTTCGAATCCTGCCTCGGGCATGGATGTGTGTGATGTCCTTAGGTTAGTTAGGTTTAAGTAGTTCTAAGTTCTAGGGGACTGATGACCACAGATGTTAAGTCCCATAGTGCTCAGAGCCATTTGAACCATTTGAACAGTGAACAGATACTAGTTTCAAAATTTTGGCAACATACAAACTTATTCGCGCGGAGGTCAGAAAGCTGACTGGTGTGTTTGGTGAGGCGGCCTTGCCGATGTTTTGGTCACGTTGTTGTTACTGCTATGGTTCTCTCGTGTGTGTGGGAAGCCGCCACCGCTATTTATAGGCCGACATTGAAACCGCTTTTTGCTGGAGGCGAGTCGGGGGCGGCGGCGGCGACAGAACGAGGGGTCACGCCCGCACCACAATCGCATTCTCCGCCGTTCGCCTGCCACACGTCACTCGACTCGAGAAAACTCGAAATCTTATCCAACCCGGGTCTGGGAACCGGAGCCTTTGTTTCATATATTTTCCTCTGCAGTGCATCCCGCCAGACGGTGATGTCGGCAACTTTCATCTCCATGCAGAGCATGCTTGTAAAACCTGAAGGTCCGTTCACACATTTGACGAGGTTAGCGTCCGATCTGTGTGACTGCTTGCACCAGAGTCTTACTTCCCACGCTAGAACTGACTTTAGCCTGCTAACTGAAATAACCATGCTGCTTCCCCTACAGTTAGTTAATCTCGGATTGGATTGTATGATCATCGTTAAATCAACTGGGACAGTATAATACATTCACATGTTACTCATGAATTAACCGGTACAGTTTACAGATATACAATAATTTCCTTAGAACAGTCATAAACCAAATCAGTCTCCTTCATTTGTAATAATAACACAAAAAAATTTCCACATTAGTGCAAAACTTTTGGGCTCTTTCGTGTGTGATTATTCTTGCATTTTAACCATAAACTAATTGAAACGAGACTGTGTGTTTTCTCTTGCGAAATGTTGCAAGAAAACCGTTCTGTTCCCCATTTTCTGAATGTAAAAAAATGGTTCAAATGGCTCTGAGCACTATGGGACTTAACTTCTAAGGTCATCAGTCCCCTAGAACTTAGAACTACTTAAACCTAACTAACCTAAGGACATCACACACATCCATGCCCGAGGCAGGATTCGAACCTGCGACCGTAGCGGTCGCGCGGTTCCAAACTGTAGCGCCTAGAACCGCTTGGCCACCGCGGCCGGCTCTCAATGCACATTCCAAGAAAAAAAAACAACGCATGTTTTGCTCATCAGCGTGTCGTCTGCTGCTGCACTGCACACTAACGTTATCCGAATGGGACGATAATCGGTAGATCTAATGTACACAAACAGACAAACAAACGATTACAATTTCAGAAAAATTGACTGATTTATTCAAGAGAAAGAGCTTCACAAATTGATCCAATTAATAACGCTTTGGTCCACCTCTGGTCCTTACGGAGCAGTTATTCGGCTTGGAACTGACCGATAAACTTCTTGGAATATCCTGAGGAATATCGTACCAGATTCTGTCCAGTTGGTGGGTTATATTGTCAAAATACGGAGCTGATTAGCGGGCCCATCCCATAATGCTTCAATCGTTCTCAATTGGGAAGAGATTCGACGACCTAGCTGGCCAAGGTAGGGTTTGACAAGCATGAAGACAAGCAATAAGAACTATTGTGTGTGCAGGCGGGCAGTATTTTGCTGAAATGTAAGCCTAGGACGCCTTACCATGAAAGGCGACAAAACGGGGCGTAGAATATCGTCGATGCACTGCTGGGCAACAGAAGAGTTCCTATTGCTTGTCTTCATGCTTGTGAAACCCTACCTTGGCCAGCTGGGTTTTCAGATCTCTTCCCAATTGAAAACGTTTGTAGCATTATGGGCAAGACCCTCGAACCATCTCTGGATCTTGACATGTAACGAGCCAGTTAGACAGAATTTTGCACGATAGCCCTCAGGGAACATCCAACAACTCTAGCAGTCACTGCCAAGCCGAATAAAAGCTTGCACAAGGACCAGAGGCGGACCAACGCTTGGTTGGCTTGCTCAATTTGTGAAGCTCGCTCTCTTGAATAAATCAACCAGTTTTTCTGAAATTGTAATAATTTTTTTGTTTGTACAAGCACATCACATCTACCGATTTTCGTCTCATTCGCAAAATTCCTTCGTGCCGCGTCTTTTTTTTTTTTTTTTTTTTTCTTAGAGTGTATATTATTTCCAATGAGGAAAAACATTGGCTCACCATACGACTTGTGACGTGGCGCAGTGTTTAAACACCTTGATCTCTCATTTGGGAGAAGCAGGTTTCATTTCCATGAGTTGCGATACTGATTCAGGCTTTCTACCACCCTGATTCACATCGTACGACAACTGTTTTAGGTTTCTTCCTCCAAGCTTGTGTTTGTTCCGTATCGAGGCTCAGCGGACAAAATATTAGCCAACACCACAAAACAGCACTCTGGTCGCTTTGGAGAGCTTTATGTGGTGCAGAACTGTTACTAAGCCGTCATATGACGCTCCGCAGCTGACGCAAACATGGTAGCGAAATGATGTGCTCGGGCCACTCTGTTGTACGGAATCAGCGTAGCAAAGTGGCTCGGCTTGAAGACATGACAAAATGACAGACTAGAGCTACCCTGCCTGAACGTTCCCAAGACCTCACCGTAAATGAGTGGCCCAGTTTGTTTGGTGGTGTACAAACGCAAGCTGTGGAACGTGACATTTGGAGTCGAGTAACTCACAAAAGGCCATTACTCGCAGCGGCCCTTTTACCTCCACCTCCTCACTAAGCTAAACACACGATCGAGCCATTCATGTCAGGAACGTAGGCAGGTAATCAACTTTACTCTGTACACTCATAAACAAATACACTTATACCAGGCTTTCATATTTTTGATCTGGGACGTCTGACGTTTAAATTAAAAACAGTTCTCATGCAGGAATTCTGACCAAGACTCTTGGCGGCGTTTCTCTTGGTTGTAAGGCAAATTCAGAAACTGGCAAAGCCCTCAAAAATTTCTCAGTTCGGGCACCCTGTCTTACTATTAGCTGGTCCGCAATTTTGTTGAGAAGTCCCTGAGTCTCCAAAGGATCATTACTGTAACAGTCCGCTCTGCCTCCAGAGGTAGGAAATGAAATGTACCTTTTAAATAATAAAATTGACTGAACAAGACAAAAACTGGAAGGTGACTGGAGACGTGTAGTGTGGTACGTAGAGTCGTGATTTTATCTCTTTTCAAGTGATGCAAGGCGACGAGTGCTGGGCGTAACACACAGTGTGTGTGTGTGTTTGTGTGTGTATGTATGTGTGTGTGCGTAAGCTGTATTTCGCACAGGGGTGGTTTTGTGATGTTTTCGTACAATGATCTGGACCACTCACTGAAGTTTCTGTGGCCATGAAGCAGGATGTTTATACCAATACTTTCGGTGACCAGAAGTTGCCCTTTCTTCTGTACCTTCGTGAGCACGCTGTGTACTCCCGTTTTCCGAGGTAATAATGACCGTGTTCATAGGACTGAGCGCCTGCGGTCGTGGTTTGCTGAATACTCAGGCTCCCTGTAGTACCTCGACCGGCACGCCCACTCGCCTGATCTCAGTACCACTCAAAATCCCAGATATTTGGCACTTGTGCAGGATCTAACCACCAGTTAGTGGCTTCAGCTAAATACGGCTTACCCAACGAAAATTGTATCTTCTCGTATACATCTACATCTTCATTCATACTCCACAAGCCACCTGACGGTGTGTGGCGGAGGGCACCTTGAGTACCTCTATCGGTTCTCCCTTCTATTCCAGTCTCGTATTGTTCGTGGAAAGAAGGATTGTCGGTATGGTTCTGTGTGGGCTCTAATCTCTCTGATTTTATCCTCATGGTCTCTTCGCGAGATATACGTAGGAGGGAGCAATATACTGCTTGATTCTTCGGTGAAGGTATGTTCTCGAAACTTCAACAAAAGCCCGTACCGAGCTACTGAGCGTCTCTCCTGCAGAGTCTTCCTCGTCGAGTTGAGACAATCATAAAGGCTTGGGGCGGTATCACACGGTATTAGCGTCATGTGGATCGAGCGGATTTTTTTTTTTCGGTTATGCTCGGAAGACATTAAAAATTTACTGATATCTGAAATACAGGCCCTTTTTTTGATTCATGAGGATGAATATTTTGTCAGATGTGATTGACTTTATTTGTTACGATGCGGACTCAACCCGAGACACTCAAATTAAAGGCAAACAAAATTAATAAATGTACGAGGGTCTTCATGACGAGTACTCTTATTGAACGCTGCACTACACTTCAAAGTCACACAGATACATGACAGTATTTTTCAACAGTCTGTAAACAACGGTCGGGACGTTCTATCAATTGTTCAGTTCCTCGACAGTAGAAATTCGCTCCTTGGTCACGGAAGCATTTGAGAACTGCTGTGTAAACGACCTAATCCTTGGAAAATATGTTTCCCACCGTAAGTTCTTTCAAGTTGCCCAAAATATGGAAATCGCGTGATATACTCCGTGTGGTGGATGAGCATCATCCACATCTGTGCGATCATGGCCAAATATTGTTGGCACCATTTCACTGCGGCTGGGAGTAACATTACATTTGGTTCATACGTCGCCGGAATTTTGCGGTGAATATGGGTGCAATTTTGACGTTTTGGCCACAAGAATCGCACTATCTCGCGTAGTTCAGTTTCGGAGTTCGTTTCCAGCACCATTCCGCTCCCACACTTTGAAGCACTTGTTGTTCGTACCGCAACAGAACTGTTCACAGGGCATCGGAACATGTAATTTCTTATGACAGTGCGCCATCCTAATTGTATAATGGTCTTAGGGAGGGACAACGTGTGTAACTTATTGTCTGAAGTTCACACGTAATTCTGGTTTTGCCTTCCCTTCAATATTGGTCGACATAAAAATAGAAAATGAACCGTCTGGCGTGACTCGCATCATACTCAAGTTTGCATCACTCGTACACATCCTTAACCTGAAGAGTTGTTAAAATCCAGTGCATACGTTTAAAGATTAATATTATGAATGTCAATCAACGAGACTGGCACACTTGTACTACACCGTTATCATGATACTTATGGAACAATCTCCGTGTCGCCGCGAATGAACTTCGACTCATTTATCACAAAATTTTTCTCCGAATCTGGGAAATAAATGAGCCCAGCGTGCGGTCCCACTGAAGAATGTCTGGCGTGCCCTTACCACGGCAGGCTTTTGTCACGGCGCAGGACAGCGATTGTGTCTGTGAGGAGAGAACAAAGGGCACATTATGTTTATCAGAGTGTCACCGAGCCTATTCAGAAACGCCGAGGAAAATATTCATTACGGACAGAGGCTGGCTGCAAACTGACTCTCGCATTAGTTGTTAATGTATGTTCATCCTTCAGTACACGGAGCGTTCATTTATTTTTTTATGAATATTAGATGGAGAGACCATTATGAAGAAGTATTGCTTCTTAGATTCGAGTTTAGTCATGGATTTTAATGTTGCTCTGTCCATAACATTAGGTTAAGAGTAGGAAATGCAACTCCTGGTCGATACTAGCTCTTACAAGTTGATTTTCTGTCAAACAACTGCGTCACTTTATTTAGCAAGATTTTTCTATGCTTTTGCACCCTTTTTCAAGTATTATAGATACGGAAATTGTGCCGTTTTGGAATGTGGAGGACTAATTGCTGACTGTTGTGACGTGAATTTTGTTGAACAGAAAGATTGGACGTGATTCCAGTCTTGTATAGCTCTTTAACCTCTAAACTCTACGGAAATTTAATTTTCATCATGTAGAAATTTGCCAAATCATATGTTTGGTAATTTTTTCCGGTCATGTTACTGACGCTTGAAGTTACCAAGCTTTTGCAAAGCGACAGTGTCACGCTCAGGAAAATTAAACGGATGAAGCATGTGATGTCAACGGGAAGAAAGTTTCAGCATCTATAGCTCACTTCTTAACAGGAAATAATTTTCGTTTTTAAAAGTAGAATTACATGAATGGCGATCAATCACTCAAAATCGTAAAACCGGATAGTAGCCAGCAGTATACATCCGCAACGATCTAAAGTGGAACGACCAAACAAAGCTGGCTGTTGGAAAAGAATGTGGCTTTAGAGGAACACCAACGAAATGATATTCAACCATGAAAAAGGTGCGAGTGCTCATTCGACCTATTCCTAGTTCTCGTTAGTTTGGGATCGTTTCAAAGTACAATAAATAGAGGAGACACAGAAGATACAAGGAACAGTTTCTGTTATGAAAACGAAACTCACGTTCCGCCGATTCCTCAATATTTCAAATTAGTCCTTACCAAGTAAGATTAATACAAGAGACAGAAGAACTGAAACAGAGCTGCGAGATTCGTTACGGGTTCGTTTAAGAAGCGTGAAAGCGTCACGGAAATGCCAACAAACTCCAGTGGGATCAAGGAGAAGCATACTGTTAAAATTTAAAGCGAATACTTTCCAAGAGGAACATAATGTAAGCTGATTCTTCCTAGCGAAACCAGGTCTCTTTTATTATTGGTTGTGTCCCTTAATGACAACTGCAGCATTCTTTACCAGTTTGTATTGCCCATGAGGTAGTCATCTGCTTTATGTGAAAGGGAGTAGGCCGCGTTCCTAATTCACTTCTAAAATATATTCCTAGCTTAGACAAGCTCGTTCTTAAGGTTTTCGATCGATTTACTGAAGTAGGTAATATGCAGATGCATCATACCTGGTTCGTAGACGCTGCTTCGAGGGTTGGTCAGAAAGTAATGCACCGCATTTTTATTCTTCAACAATTCTTTACTGGACCTAATGAGAAATAAACACGCGGAAGAATGGCGTTTAATCTACATATCCTATTTTTCCACGCAATCTCCATCCCATTCTATGGCTTTCCTCCAGCGCGAAACAAGGGCGTGTATGCATTGTTGGCACCGGTCCTTGTCCTGGTGGCGCAGCCAGTGCTTCAAAGTGTGAATCACCTCTTCATCGTCCTCAAAATGTGTTCCACGAATGGCATCCTTTAATAGCCCAAACAAGTTAAAGTCCGAGGGGGCTAGGTCAGGGCTGTAAGGTGAACGGGCTCCCCGACGGCTGCAAGTCGTGGAGCTTCGCCAAACCGCCTCCTCATGACCTCACCCTCCGTGCCCAGCGACTAACTGTACTTCCGTTAACAGCAGATGCTTCATAGACTTCGCACAAGCGTTTGTGAATATTCCCCACAGTTTCTTTCTCTGCCGTGAGAAATTCAATGACGACACGTTGCACGTAACGTATGTCACTTACAGACGCCGTTTTGCAGCTACGCTATCTGTTGGAAGTGACGGAAATTTGGCGCTCTCATTCAGGAGACTTAAAATAATACAATCGTAACGTTTCGCATTCTTAGTACTGTTTTCGGCTGAGAAAAAAACGGTGCATTACTTTCTGAGTAATCCCCGTAGTTCGGTGAAATCCTATCGCCGAATTCCATAAGAAAAATGCTTAGCGTCGCTGGGAGGCGTCAACCAACATTTTATCTTTAACAAGAGTTGTTCCCCATGACGTGATCTACACTCCTGCTCATAAATTACGGATAATTGCAGAATCTGGTGCCACACAACGTGGCACTACACAAAACTTAGGTTAATAGCATAGGCATATAGGGAACACACACGACACAGATCTGTAAGCCCACGGTATTGGTGATAGGTTGAGAAAACCGTCCCGAAACACATGTGCTACACAAAGCCACTGTTTTCTGCGTATGTACCCCGACATCAGTATGGGATATGATCACCATGTACACGTACACAGGGCGCACAACGGGTTGGCATACTCTGGATCAGATGGTCGAGGAGCTGCTGGGGCATACCCTCCCACTCTTGCGCTAGTGCCCATCGGAGCTCCTGAAGTGTCCTAGGGGTTTGAAGGGCAGAGATACGTCGACCGAGAGCATCCCAGACGTGCTCGATGGGGTTTAGGTTTGGAGAACAGGCAGGCCACTCCATTCACCTGATATCTTCTGTTTCAAGGTATTCCTCCACGATGGCAGCTCAGTGGAGCCGTGCGCTATCATCCATCAGGAGGAAGGTGGGACCCTCTGCACCCCTCAAAAGGTGGACATACTGGTGCAAAATGACGTCCCGATACACCTGACCTGTTACAGTTTCTCTGTCAAAGACATCCAGGGTTGCACGTGCACCAATCATAATCCCACCCTACACCATCAAACCACGACCTCCATACAGGTCCCTTTCAAGGACATTAAGGGGTTGGTATCTGGTTCCTGGCTCACGCCAGATGAAAACCCGGCGAGAATCACTGTTCGGACTATACCTGGACTCGTCCGTGAACATAACCTCGGACCTCTGTTCCAATGACCATGTACTGTGTTCTTGACACCAGGCTTTACAGGCTCTCCTGTGACCAGGGGTCAGTGGAATGCACCTTGCATATCTTCAGGCGAATAAACCATGTCTGTTAAGTCGTCTGTAGACAGTGTGTCTGGAGGCAACTGTTCCAGTGGCTGCGATAAGGTTCCGAGCAAGGCTACCTGCCGTATTCCGTGGCCGTCTGCGGTCACTGATGGTGAGATATCGGTCATCTTGTGGTGTTGTACACTGTGGACCTCCCGTACTGTAGCGCCTGGACACGTTTCCTGTCTGCTGGAATCGTTTCCACAATCTTGAGATCACACTTTGTGGCACACGGAGGACCCGTGATACGATCTGCTGTGTTTGACCAGCCTCCAGTCGTCCTAGTATTTTACCTCTGATAACGTCATCAATATGTGTTCTCTGAGCCACTTTCAACACACAGTCACCATTAGCACATCTGAAAACGTCTGCACACTTACTCGCTGCATCGTACTCTGACAAGCACCAACACACCTCTGCGTATGTGGACTGCTGCCAGCGCCACCGTACGACGACCGCAGGTCAAATGCACCGCATGGTCATACCCCGAGGTGATTTAAACCCGCAAACCGCCCACCAGAGCGTTATTTCACGATGTATCAGCATTACCCTTAATTTATGAGCATGGTTGTATCATTCCTAGACGTTTGACGCAGAGGCTTTGAAACACCATGCAGATACGCCAGATATTTTTTTAAGTACTGACATCTACAGAATCACAAAATGTAAGCAATGTGTTTTTTATTACACACAGTGCCCATACAATGCGACCACCGTCTATGTTCGTCGTCAGCGCGTAGTAACCACTCACAGACGGCTGATCGCAGCAGTAGCAGCGGAGTGTATATAAAGTGTGTCGAGTGGGTACGGAAAACAGTGCAGGGCGTAATGCGGAGACGGGGCGATATTCCTGACGTGCAAAAGGGCATGATCATTAGCTTGCAGGCCAAGGGTGCAAGTGTTTTCGAAAGGCTAAGTTTCTAAATTGATCGCGTGCCGCCGTGGTTAAAGCATATCACGCACGGCAAAATGGTGCTATCCAAAACCTGCGCAGAGGCAAGTGTGGTGGGCGGCGGGTCGTAGATGACAGTGGTGAACGACCTGTGGAGGTGGATACGGCGGACTAGAAGTGCAACCGCACAGCAGCTATGCGCCCAGATGAAGCAAGGGGGTACCAACAGGGTCTCCTCCACGACCGTTCAGCAGGCGTTGCTGCAGATGGGTCTTCCAGCAGGCGCCTGGTTCTCGCACTCACGCAGACTGCTGTTTACCGACGGTGAAGTCTGGAGTTTGCACGCCAGTACCGTGACTGGACGCCAACTGAGTGGTAACAGGTGACCTTTTCGTGTATCAGATGGCCTTTGGCGTGTGCGGCGTGATGTGTCTGAAAGCAAACACCCTGCAACAATCGTCAGAATTGTGCAGGCCGGAGGAGGGAGGGTTGAGGTTTGTGGAATGTTTTCGTGACATTCATTGGGTGATCTCGTCTTTCTGGAAGGGACAGTGGATCAACACAAGTGGAGTGTGGATCTTAAGGACACACCGAAATCAAAATAGTAATCCGTTGTAGTTGCCACACAATTCTTTATTCAGTCATAAAGCATTATCAAATCACAATCATAATAATTAAGGCGATTGCCTTATAAAGCCAGATCACTTGGATAAATGACGAACAAATTTCTTTAACTAGAACAAGACCCATAAAAACTTGAAAACTGAATTTAACTAGTTAAACTAACTCAGATATACTTCATTACTTAGCCGGTACTAATATCCCCACGATTCCTATCAGAGCTCTAATTACTTCCAATCAGCTAAAGAATACATTAAGTGCCAGTATACAGATCTTGTAAGATTTGGCTAGCCAACTTTCCTAAATAAAACACTATTCCTAAATGCTTTATTACAATAAAAATCACTTCCATGACTAAGGAGGTGTTTTAATTTGACCAAACAGAGTTTCAAGTTTACTTAACTCAGTTGATTAATCAACAATGTTGTTAAAATCATTACTACTAGAACATGAACATATGACAATAGCCCCTAAAATGAGACCGCGTCACTATTGCGTGTGAATTAGTGATAGGCGTGAGCACACCACAGGATTTTAATCAATACAGGAGATCCACGAGACAGCTAATGAAATAGAAATGTACTCAACTTTGCATTACAATTGAACTTCAGACACTACAACTCTTCACGGGAAGGATGGAATCACAAGACAGTAACAACATAACCCGAGACGGAAAAAAGGGGGAGGGCCTTAAATGTCACTCTGCCACCATGGTACTCTGCTCCCAGTTTGCTCGCGTCGACCACTGCCAGTTACCTGCAACACAAAACACATCAGCGGCGGACAATATTCTAAGGCATGAGATACACAATCTTGTCTAGAGAACAGGTGATCAATACTTTCAGTGAAATCAGCCTTCGAGAGTTACTTGGCCAGTCACGGCCCTTAAAATTTGATTCACCAATTCGCAAAAGGACCACTAAAATAATGTCCTAAAGTTAAAATGACAAGAATTATCTCGACACACATTTAAACGCCGAACTACAATAATGAACTACAAGGTAGAATGGAAGAAATATCTCGGCATGGCTTGGAACGCCAGACACCGACTTACGCAAAACTCGTTGCACTTCTAGCTACGTATTTAGCTATGCTTCATGTCGGTTTGTTGGACTTAGCCACACTTCCTTAACTGCCGTCAAGTACCAAGTCACGACACCGAGTTGCGTGATAGACAACTAGAACAATTCCAAATAGTTTTTAGTACACTGGCATGTTCAGTTAAGATGCACGCAACCCACCGAAGCAACTCGACGACTCCAATTCATTCGGCCTGCGTAGCTTGTAACAGACTCGAAGGAACTTGTCCTTCAAACCTCTAGGAAAACCAAATCGCCATGGGCAATGGATCGGCGCTGCACGGTACAACACGTCGTAGCCGCTGGCCACGCTGCTTCGTCGTGCCGACCCGGCTCTCCGACTGCTGCCTACGTACGCAGTCCCACGCCACTGCACCTCACACCGCGGATCCCCACACAACAGTCCCAGCAGAACGCACGCGCTGCCCGCTGAAGAAGCGCAATCAACATCGAAGTCGACTCAAAGATGAAAATGAGAATCGATGGCAACTGGCGCCAGAAACGCACCAGCTCAACAAGTATGGATCCATCCTTGGGGACCACGTCCATTCCTAGACGCAGTTCGTCTTTCCTCGGCACGAAAGCATCTATCGGCAGGACAATGCAACGTGTCACACAGCTTGCTGTATCCGTGCACGGTGTGGGTGCACAGTTAGAAGAGCAGCAGGATGGGTTTACTGTACTCCCCGGATTTAAGCCCACTAGAGAATCTGTGAGACCACCTCCATCGAACTGTCCGCCCCATGGATCGTCAACCGGGAAACCTAGAACAGCTCGCTACGGCACTGGAGTTAACATGGCTCCACATCCCTGTTGGTATCTTCCAGAACATCATTGACCCTCTTCCTCCACGTCTCACAGCAGCCGAAAGGTCATTATTCAGTCTTTTGACAGTTGATCACATTATTGTGATTGGACAGTGTATAACTGATATATACAGGGTGTTTCCAAAATGACCGGTATATTTGAAACGGCAATAAAAACTAAACGAGCAGCGATAGAAATACACCGTTTGTTGCAATATGCTTGGGACAACAGTACATTTTCAGGAAGACAAACTTTCGAAATTACAGTAGTTACAATTTTCAACAACAGATGGCGCTGCGGTCTGGGAAACTCTATAGTACGATATTTTCCACATATCCACCATGCGTAGCAATAATATGGCGTAGTCTCTGAATGAAATTACCCGAAACCTTTGACAACGTGTCTGGCGGAATGGCTTCACATGCAGATGAGATGTACTGCTTCAGCTGTTCAATTGTTTCTGGATTCTGGCGGTACACCTGGTCTTTCAAGTGTCCCCACAGAAAGAAGTCACAGGGGTTCATGTCTGGCGAATAGGGAGGCCAATCCACGCCGCCTCCTGTATGTTTCGGATAGCCCAAAGCAATCACACGATCATCGAAATATTCATTCAGAAAATTAAAGACGTCGGCCGTGCGATGTGGCCGGGCACCATCTTGCATAAACCACGAGGTGTTCGCAGTGTCGTCTAACGCAGTTTGTACCGCCACAAATTCACGAAGAATGTCCAGATAGCGTGATGCAGTAATCGTTTCGGATCTGAAAAATGGGCCAATGATTCCTTTGGAAGACATGGCGGCCCAGACCAGGACTTTTTGAGGATGCAGGGACGATGTGACTGCAACATGGGGCTTTGGGGCTTTTAGGTTCCCCATATGCGCCAGTTCTGTTTATTGACGAAGCCGTCCAGGTAAAAATAAGCTTCGTCAGTAAACCAAATGCTGCCCACATGCATATCGCCGTCATCAATCCTGTGCACTATATCGTTAGCGAATGTCTCTCGTGCAGCAATGGTAGCGGCGCTGAGGGGTTGCCGCGATTGAATTTTGTATGGATAGAGGTGTAAACTCTGGCGCATGAGACGATACGTGGACGTTGGCGTCATTTGGACCGCAGCTGCAACACGGCGAACGGAAACCCGAGGCCGCTGTTGGATCACCTGCTGCACTAGCTGCGCGTTGCCCTCTGTGGTTGCCGTACGCGGTCGCCCTACCTTTCCAGCACGTTCATCCGTCACGTTCCCAGTCCGTTGAAATTTGTCAAACAGATCCTTTATTGTATCGCTTTTCGGTCCTTTGGTTACATTAAACCTCCGTTGAAAACTTCGTCTTGTTGCAACAACACTGTGTTCTAGGCGGTGGAATTCCAACACCAGAAAAATCCTCTGTTCTAAGGAATAAACCATGTTGTCTACAGCACACTTGCACGTTGTGAACAGCACACGCTTACAGCAGAAAGACGACGTACAGAATGGCGCACCCACAGACTGCGTTGTCTTCTATATCTTTCACATCACTTACAGCGCCATCTATTGTTGAAAATTGTAACTACTGTAATTTCGAAAGTTTGTCCGCCTGAAAATGTACTGTTGTCCCAAGCATATTGCAACAAACGGTGTATTTCTATCGCTGCTCGTTTAGTTTTTATTGCCGTTTCAAATATACCGGTCATTTTGGAAACACCCTGTATATAGCAATGAGCAAGTAAAATGATCTGATTCTGTATGCACACTCTGTTTCTGTAGTTTTTCTGTACTCCACTTGAAAGTGCTAAACGTCCTAAACTGAAATCGTAGATTTAACGAGTAAGCAGTGTAAATTGTCAAAGGCAATAGTGGTATCTTTCAAAAAGTTTTATATGACACTGAATCACAGCCATGAAACAGTACACTGCTGCCTTCTCTCGAAATGACCATGACGGGAAAATCGCAGAAATTCGAGGTCATGCGGAGGCTTATCGACAGTCGGCTGTTTCACGCATCCTTCTGGTTGCAAACACCGTAAGGTGCCCTGAGGAGTATAGATGCTAGTTTATCTAGTATCGCAACACAGCCTCTATGCAGATGAAATGCGAGAGTGGTGATACTTGAGTTCTATGAGTTGATCTATGAAGACTGAGAGTTTCCTCCTACTTTTTTTTTCTCCTGATCAGTCTTCTGACTGGTTTCATGCGGCCCGCCATGCCTCTTCTATCTCAACCTCTTCATCTCAGGTTAGGTCTTACATCTTACATCCTCAGTTGTTTACTGGATGTATTTCAATATTCCACTGTTTTGACCCTGCACGACTCCCACAGTAGTTATTCATTGGTGTCTTAACACACTCCCTGTCATTCTGTGTCATCTCCTTGACAGTCTTTTCCATAAGCTCCTTTCTTCGCCAGTTTTGCGGAAAACCTACGAAACACAAAGATACAGGCTCTATGCTCACTACCGTATACAGTTTTCATCTGTGCATAAGAGTGATATGTATGGGTATTTTGACAAACTGAGCCTCTTCTGCCTCTGGGACTTTGTTACGGGGAAGATTATTTTTCTTCTACCCAGCTGTGTTCCCATCTACAGGCATTTTCGCATTCTGATCGATGTGGTATACCACCGCACAACTATATTTTGTTGTTGTACTCAGCTTCCTTTCGTGTGGTAGCTATAAAATCACATAGAGTTACGACGAGATATATTGACCTTTGGGTCAGCGGACATCTCCAAGTCAGCGGACATCTTCAAGTCACATATTAACAGTACTTAAATTACACAGAAGCGCCAAAGAAAATGTTATAAGTATGTGGCATGCATATTCAAATACAGATATATGTAAATAGGCAGATTACGGCGTTGCGATCGGCTGGCCTGTGTAAGATAAGTGCAGCTGTTAGATCGGTTACTGCTTCTACAATGGCAGGATATCAAGATTTAAGTGTGTTTGAACGTGGTGTTATAGTCGGCGCACGAGTGATGGGACACACAATCTCCGAGGTAGCGATAAAGTGGAGATTTCCCCGTACTATCTATCATTTCACGAGTGTATCGTGAATATCAGGAATCCGGTAAAACATCAAATCTCCGACATCGCGCCCAGAAAAAGATATTGCAAGTTCGGAGCCAACAACGACTGAAGAGAGTCGTTCAACGTGACAGAAGTGCAACCCTTCCACAAATTGCTGCAGATTTCAATGCTGGGCCATCAACAAATGTCAGCGTGCGAACCATTCAAAGACACATAATTGATATGGGTTCAAATGGTTCAAATGGCTCTGAGCACTATGGGACTTAACAGCTCAGGTCATCAGTCCCCTAGAACTTAGAACTACTTAAACATAACTAACCTAAGGACAGCACACACATCCATGCCCGAGGCAGGATTCGAACCTGCGACCGTAGTGGTCGCGCGGTTCCAGACTGTAGCGCCTAGAACCAATTGATATGGGCTTTCGGAGCCGAAGACCCAGTCGTGTACCCTTGATGACAGCACGACATAAAGCTTTACGCCTCGCGAGGGCCGGTAAACACCGGCATTGGACTGTTGATGACTGGAAACATGTTGCCTCGTCGGGCGAGTCTAGTTTCAAACTCTATCAAGCGGAGGTTCGTGTATGGGTACGGAGACAACCCAATGAATCCATGGACGCTGCATGTCAGCAGTGGAATGTTGAAGGTGGCGGAGGCTCTGTTATGGTGTGGGGCGTGTGCAGTTGGAGTGATATGGGACCCTGATACGTCTACATAGGTCTCTGGCAGGTGACACGTACGTAACCATCCTGTCTGATCACCGGCATCCATTGATGTCCGGTGTGCATTCCGACGGACTTTGGCAATTCCAGCAGGACAATGTGACATCTCACATGTCCAGAATTGCTGCAGAGCAGCTCCAGAAACACTCTCCTGAATTTAAACACTTCCGCTGGCCACGATATTATTGAGCATATCTGGAATGCGTTCCAACGTGTTGTTCAGAAGAGATCTCCACCCCCTTGTACTCTTACGGACTTATGGACAGCCCTGCAGGATTCACGGTGTCAGTTGTCTCCAGCACTTCTTCAGACATTAGTCGAGCCGGCTGGTGTGGCCGAGCGCTTCTAGGCGCTTCAGTCTGGAACCGCGCGACCGCTACGGTCGCAGGTTCGAATCCTGTCTCGGGCATGGATATGTGTGATGTCCTTAGGTTAGTTAGGTTTAAGTAGTTCTAAGTTCTAGGTGACTGATGACCTCAAATGTTAAGTCCGATAGTGCTCAGAGCCATTCTGAACATTAGTCAAGTCCAAGCCACGTAGTGTTGCGGCACTTCTGTGTGCTTTCAGGGCCCTACACGACATTAGGCAGGTGTAGCAGTTTCTGTGCCTCTTTAGTGTATAAATCAGCTGGCTTTCGTTGCCGTTATCATAGAAGTCGTAATGCGGTGTCTCACTCCTGTTCAGACTTCTTCACCAGTCGACGTTTCGATACCTCTGCTGGGGATTTGTTCAGGATTCCACTAGTGTTCCTGGATGCCTGAACACGCAGCAGTGAAAAAATTTGAAGACGATCATGAGGCGGCAATGAACTGATGCGACAACAAATAACTGAAGACGTACGGCAAAACTTGCAAGTGTAATAAGTTCAAATGGCTCTGAACGCTATGCGACTTAACTTCTGAGGTCATCAGTCGCCTGCGACCGTAGCGGTTGCTCGGTTCCGGACTGTAGCGCCTGGAACCGCACGGCCACTCCGGCCGGCTGCAAGTGTAATTCTAGATGAAAAGATTGTCATAAGAGAGGAATTAGTGGGAGGTTTGGAGCGAACCAGCCGGGAAGATAAAAAAAAAATAAGTCGTGACGCGGCCTAACGACATCACAAATTAGAGAACGTTGTTAATAATAAAACATTTCACAGCTTGTGTTCCCGATTTCCATAGCTATGGAAGCCTCTGCGAATAGTGTCACCGCCTGAACGAGGACTAGCGGCTCGACGGGACGTGCCACTGCAATTAGTCGTGCCGCGACCCTCACGTCATCGCAGGCGGGAGCCGTTCGCAGCTGCTGCCGGCAGAGTTTGCTGAGGGATGAGCTCAGAGTGGCGTGGGGCCGCGAGTGGAGGGTTCCCGCTGCGACTCGCTGCCCGCTCCCAGCGGGGACGCGTCGTCAATCAACGTAGCGACGAGTCGGCGGCGGCCGCGCTGTCCAGATCTCTCTATCAGGCGCGCGCTGATAGGGGCCGCGCCCATCTCACATGCTGGATGCTGCCGCTCTGCATCTCTGACGTAGTGCTGCGCCTGCTTTTTGTTCGCCCCGCCCTGCCGACTGCGTAACGAAACGACGGCAAAGGATCCGTTTTTACCGCCCTTATTTCCCTGTCGCGCCCTTTTTGTATGCAAAGCGGCCTGCAGGCCTGACGTCGTCTGCGAAAGCGTGTATGTGTGTGTGTGTGTGTGTGTGTGTGTGTGTGTTTTCTCTCGAGGTCGCCTCGGCGACTGAATCGCCTCCGTATTGGCGCTGCGGCGGTCGGCAACGGCAAAAAGAAACAGGTCCGCGCTGTCTGCAGCGGCGACGTCACCGCGCCGGACGATGGAATCCTGCTCTCCTGGAATGGCCACTACTGCAGCGACAATAGCTCCCCTGCGGCTTCAGTGTTGACCTTCCACCAAGCCCGAGGCTACTACATCACGGGCATTCTGCGACGTTAGGTAGACAGGTTCTCGGGCATATCACCTCTCTCTGCCCTCCCCCTTTGCCTCAGTAGAAGACCCTTAATCTGTCTACAGGTATAGATCAGTTACTGGACCTTCCTGTTCAGGTATTTCGCAACAGGGAAGAGTTTTTCGGCACCGAAGTAGCATACATGCAGATTGAACTGCTTTTAACAGATAGAAATTATAATGATAAATGTACATACTCACGTACCATGTTGCGCATACCAAATCATTTAAACAAGGTACACATAGCGCAGCTCAATGCCACGCGCATTGTGATAAACCTTTTGCATTTCTTTTATGTTTTCGTCTTCTTTAAAGGCAAAGAGAAAAGATGAACCGGTAGCCCATCATAGAACCTATGCCTACCGTCAGGTATTTTTGATTTTCAGTTGTTAAAAAAGAGAGGAGATTTTCCTGTACCAGTAGGAGGAAGGAAGGATTCGCGCTCAGCTAGTGAACGAGTGAGAAGCACACCATTTTAAGCGAGTAATTGTAGACCGCCATCTTGGGGTCGCTATGAATAAGTGAGGAGTATGTATTTCACATGTGCACCGTTTAGAAAATACAGTATTGTTTTATTAACAGAAAGGTCGTGTGAGTTGTTATTTCAAATAGTACGATAATTACAAGAACTGAAGCCCGCCTATGTACTTTGGAATATTACGAAGCTCCGATAAGCTCAATGGGAACACGGTCAAGACTTCGAAGGCGACCAAACGTAGCACTATAAAGAAGGGTAAGCACAAATCTACAGCGGAAAAAGAAACTACTTCCCCCTGCAAAATAATATGAACTAATACCAACTTATTTACAGGCATAGCTCAGCTTATTGTGCTTGTCATTCATGCCAAAAAATTAATCTCATTAATTCAATACATTTGAAAAAGCCACGCATTTCAACATTTTATTACCATCTATTCCATTATTTTATTATATTGTGGCGACCGTGACAGTCGCAAATAAGTCTCTTTATTTAGGGAGACAGTATAGCATGGGGCTGAAAAGTTACAGGCCTTGCACCGAAAGAATAAGAGTCTTTTGGGTACAAATTTATTCAAAGCGCCCTCCCTCCCTCCGTCCAGACTGATGCCCTTGCAATTACTTCAGTCCACTCAAAAAGAAATATAATAGGTGATCCAAATAGTCACTCGGCTGCATTTTTTACGCCATCTATGTCATTAAAATACGAATCTTCAGGTGTTTCATCAGGTTACGAAAGGGACAGTAGTCTGTAGGGGATCCAATCAAGTGATTTCGGCAGAAGGGAGATTGTCGACCAACTGAAAATAAAGGTCTTCAATTTTGCAGGCACAATTTCAGGCGCATTTGGAGGTGTATTGCCCAGCAACAAAATAACTCCTTGGGTCAACTTTAGACGACCGTACGTCTTAATTGCCTTCGAGGAAGCTGGCGTAATAATCTCCAATTTGAGAGTAGCCTATCCTATGGTCTGTATTTGACACCATCTGACTTTGACCCCACTTCGTTGGAAAACGTGAAGCTGTAGTGGGAGCCTTAGACGGGTGTTTTTCAGAAGTTCAAAAAATACACTCCTGGAAATTGAAATAAGAACACCGTGAATACATTGTCCCAGGAAGGGGAAACTTTATTGACACATTCCTGGGGTCAGATACATCACATGATCACACTGACAGAACCACAGGCACATAGACATAGGCAACAGAGCATGCACAATGTCGGCACTAGTACAGTGTATAGCCACCTTTCGCAGCAATGCAGGCTGCTATTCTCCCATGGAGACGATCGTAGAGATGCTGGATGTAGTCCTGTGGAACGGCTTGCCATGCCATTTCCACCTGGCGCCTCAGTTGGACCAGCGTTCGTGCTGGACGTGCAGACCGCGTGAGACGACGCTTCATCCAGTCCCAAACATGCTCAATGGGGGACAGATCCGGAGATCTTGCTGGCCAGGGTAGTTGACTTACACCTTCTAGAGCACGTTGGGTGGCACGGGATACATGCGGACGTGCATTGTCCTGTTGGAACAGCAAGTTCCCTTGCCGGTCTAGGAATGGTAGAACGATGGGTTCGATGACGGTTTGGATGGACCGTGCACTATTCAGTGTCCCCTCGACGATCACCAGTGGTGTACGGCCAGTGTAGGAGATCGCTCCCCACACCATGATGCCGGGTGTTGGCCCTGTGTGCCTCGGTCGTATGCAGTCCTGATTGTGGCGCTCACCTGCACGGCGCCAAACACGCATACGACCATCATTGGCACCAAGGCAGAAGCGACTCTCATCGCTGAAGACGACACGTCTCCATTCGTCCCTCCATTCACGCCTGTCGCGACACCACTGGAGGCGGGCTGCACGATGTTGGGGCGTGAGCGGAAGACGGCCTAACGGTGAGCGGGACCGTAGCCCAGCTTCATGGAGACGGTTGCGAATGGTCCTCGCCGATACCCCAGGAGCAACAGTGTCCCTAATTTGCTGGGAAGTGGCGGTGCGGTCCCCTACGGCACTGCGTAGGATCCTACGGTCTTGGCGTGCATCCGTGCGTCGCTGCGGTCCGGTCCCAGGTCGACGGGCACGTGCACCTTCCGCCGACCACTGGCGACAACATCGATGTACTGTGGAGACCTCACGCCCCACGTGTTGAGCAATTCGGCGGTACGTCCACCCGGCCTCCCGCATGCCCACTATACGCCCTCGCTCAAAGTGCGTCAACTGCACATACGGTTCACGTCCACGCTGTCGCGGCATGCTACCAGTGTTAAAGACTGCGATGGAGATCCGTATGCCACGGCAAACTGGCTGACACTGACGGCGGCGGTGCACAAATGCTGCGCAGCTAGCGCCATTCGACGGCCAACACCGCGGTTCCTGGTGTGTCCGCTGTGCCGTGCGTGTGATCATTGCTTGTACAGCCCTCTCGCAGTGTCCGGAGCAAGTATGGTGGGTCTGACACACCGGTGTCAATGTGTTCTTTTTTCCATTTCCAGGAGTGTAGTTCAAATGGCTCTGAGCACTATGGGACTCAACTGCTGTGGTTATCAGTCCCCTAGAACTTAGAACTACTTAAACCTAACTAACCTAAGGACATTACACACATCCATGCCCGAGGCAGGATTCGAACCTGCGACCGTAGCAGTCGCACGGTTCCGGACTGCGCGCCTAGAACCGCGAGACCACCGCGGCCGGCGCAGAAGTTCAAAAATTGCTCTACTGGAGTTGTATTTACTTGTACGTTAGGAATGTTTTCGTCTTTAAAAAGCCATCCTAAGTCACTGTATAACATTTTTCCATTCTATTCAAACAGGTTTAGAAACGACGATTCCATTCTGAAGGAGTAAATTGATGTTTTTTGGCGTCGTGCTGCTCCGGATTATTCAATATTTCGCCAAGAAATATCATTTTCCCGCATAGGTACAGAAGTTGCAATTTTACGCTAACACTGCAAATGCTGTAATATACAGAGTGTTACAAAAAGGTACGGCCAAACTTTCAGGAAACATACCTCACACACAAAGATAGAAAATATGTCATGTGGACATGTGACCGGAAACGCTTACTTTCCATGTTAGAGCTCATTTTATTACTTCTCTTCAAATCAGATTAATCATGGAATGGAAACACACAGCAACAGAACGTACCAGTGTGACTTCAAATACTTTGTTACAGGAAATGTTCAAAATGTCCTCCGTTAGCGAGGATACATACATCCACCCTCCGTCGCATGGAATCCCTGATGCAGCCGGGAGGGCGGTGTACTGACCACACGCCCCTCCTATCCGCATGCTCATCTGAGGATGACACGGCGGTCGGATGGTCTCGATGGGCCACTTGTGGCCTGAAGACGGGATGCTTTAAACACTGTACAGCTCCTCGCTATTTTTCTTCACGTACACTGGTATGTGTTGGCAGTAGAGTTACGTCTACGGAATGCTGTATGTATGCATCACTAAATACACTCCTGGAAATGGAAAAAAGAACGCATTGACACCGGTGTGTCAGACCCACCATACTTGCTCCGGACACTGCGAGAGGGCTGTACAAGCAATGATCACACGCACGGCACAGCGGACACACCAGGAACCGCGGTGTTGGCCGTCGAATGGCGCTAGCTGCGCAGCATTTGTGCACCGCCGCCGTCAGTGTCAGCCAGTTTGCCGTGGCATACGGAGCTCCATCGCAGTCTTTAACACTGGTAGCATGCCGCGACAGCGTGGACGTGAACCGTATGTGCAGTTGACGGACTTTGAGCGAGGGCGTATAGTGGGCATGCGGGAGGCCGGATGGACGTACCGCCGAATTGCTCAACACGTGGGGTGTGAGGTCTCCACAGTACATCGATGTTGTCGCCAGTGGTCGGCGGAAGGTGCACGTGCCCGTCGACCTGGAACCGGACCGCAGCGATGCACGGATGCACGCCAAGACCGTAGGATCCTACGCAGTGCCGTAGGGGACCGCACCGCCACTTCCCAGCAAATTAGGGACACTGTTGCTCCTGGGGTATCGGCGAGGACCATTCGCAACCGTCTCCATGAAGCTGGGCTACGGTCCCGCACACCGTTAGGCCGTCTTCCGCTCACGCCCCAACATCGTGCAGCCCGCCTCCAGTGGTGTCGCGACAGGCGTGAATGGAGGGACGAATGGAGACGTGTCGTCTTCAGCAATGAGAGTCGCTTCTGCCTTGGTGCCAATGATGGTCGTATGCGTGTTTGGTGCCGTGCAGGTGAGCGCCACAATCAGGACTGCATACGACCGAGGCACACAGGGCCAACACCCGGCATCATGGTGTGGGGAGCGATCTCCTACACTGGCCGTACACCACTGGTGATCGTCGAGGGGACACTGAATAGTGCACGGTACATCCAAACCGTCATCGAACCCATCGGTCTACCATTCCTAGACCGGCAAGGGAACTTGCTGTTCCAACAGGACAATGCACGTCCGCATGAATCCCGTGCCACCCAACGTGCTCTAGAAGGTGTAAGTCAACTACCCTGGCCAGCAAGATCTCCGGATCTGTCCCCCATTGAGCATGTTTGGGACTGGATGAAGCGTCGTCTCACGTGGTCTGCACGTCCAGCACGAACGCTGGTCCAACTGAGGCGCCAGGTGGAAATGGCATGGCAAGCCGTTCCACAGGACTACATCCAGCATCTCTACGATCGTCTCCATGGGAGAATAGCAGCCTGCATTGCTGCGAAAGGTGGATATACACTGTACTAGTGCCGACATTGTGCATGCTCTGTTGCCTGTGTCTATGTGCCTGTGGTTCTGTCAGTGTGATCATGTGATGTATCTGACCCCAGGAATGTGTCAATAAAGTTTCCCCTTCCTGGGACAATGAATTCACGGTGTTCTTATTTCAATTTCCAGGAGTGTATATAGTTTACAAGACTCTTACCACCACAATGGCGTCCTGCCGAGGGTTCAAAATACCCCACGCCTACAGCGCCCTTGGGAAGCCTGGCTATTTCACAAGGTCTTTGAGCCACAGAGATAACAAAGATATATTTATGTATGCAGCAGACCGGCAAACAATTGTCTGCTGCACGATTACGAGATAAATGATTTCTGGTTCAGTACAGACATACATTTCAACCTAAACAGTGCCGTTACTGTCTAAAAAACAGGCTTGTGCAAGTGCCTCCCACCGAACCACAGCTCGCAACGGCAGGATGTCGCAGCTGTCGGTGGGCAGAGATGGTACCTCCAGTGAGGGGGCGACGGAGGTGGGCGGCTGCTGCTGCGGCTGCGGTGTCTGTCGCCACATAAGGAGCGCCAGGGACCGCTGGGCGGCTGCTCGCTCTCCGTCTAACGTCCTGCCCCCGTACCTGCCCAAACAGCTCCTCTTCCTACCGTTGTAACAGTGCAATTTTCATGAAATAGTACACTACTGACCATTAAAATTGCTACACCACGAAGATGACGTGCTACAGACGCGAAATTTAACCGACAGGAAGAAGATGCTGTGATATGCAAATGATTAGCTTTTGAGAGCATTCACACAAGGCTGGCGCCGGTGGCGACACCTACAACGTGCTGACATGAGGAAAGTTTCCAACCGATTTCTCATACACAAGCAGCAGTTGACCGACGTTGCCTGGTGAAACGTTGCTGTGATGCCTCGTGTAAGGAGGAGAAATGCGTACCATCACGTTTCCGACTTTGATAAAGATCGGATTGTAGCCTAACGCGATTGCAGTTTATCGTATCGCGACATTGCTGCTCGCGTTGGTCGAGATCCAATGCCTGTTAGCAGAATATGGAATCGGTGGGTTCAGCAGTCGAGATGACAGGAATGTTATCAGCATGGCTGTAACGGATCGTGCAGCCACGTCTCGATCCTCGAGTCAACAGAAAGGTCCGTTTGCAAGACAACAACCATCCGCACGAACAGTTCGACGACGTTTGCAGCAGCATGGACTATCAGCTCGGAGACCATGGCTGCAGTTACCCTTGACGCTGCACCACAGACAGGAGCGCCTGCGATGGTGTACTCAACGACGAACCTGGGTGCACGAATGGCAAAACGTTCTATTTTCGGATGAATCCAAGTTTTGTTTACAGCATCATGATGGTCGCATCCGTGTTTGGCGATATCGCGGTGAACGCACATTGGAAGCGTGTATTCGTCATCGCCATACTGGCGTATCACCCGGCGTGATGGTATGGGGTGCCATTGGTTACACGTCTCGGTCACCTCTTGCTCGCATTCACAGCACTCTGAATAGTGGACGTTACATTTCAGATGTGTTACGACCCGTGGCTCTTACCCTTCATTCGATCCCTGCGAAACCCTTCATTTCAGCAGGATAATGCACGACCGCATGTTGCAGGTCCTGTACGGGCCTTTCTGGATACAGAAAATGTTCGGCTGCTGCCCTGGCCAGCACATTCTCCAGATCTCTCACCAATTGAAAACGTCTGGTCAATGGTGGCGGAGCAACTGGCTCGAAACAATACGCCAGTCACTACTCTTGATGAACTGTGGTATTGTGTTGAAGCTGCATGTGCAGCTGTACCTGTACACGCCATCCAAGCTCTGTTTGACTCTATCCCCAGGCGTATCAAAGCCGTTATTACGGCCAGAGGTGGTTGTGTTGGGTACTGATTTCTCAGGATCTATGCAACCGAATTGCGTGAAAATGTAATTACATGTCAGTTCTAATATAATATATTTGTCCAATGAATACCCGTTTATCATCTGCATTTCTTGTTGGTGTAGCAATTTCAATGGCCAGTAGTGTATATACTGTAACAGTCACTTGTTACTAATATTTTATTAGCAAGACGCGTTCCGGAAGCATGCTGTTATCATCAGGTGCATTTACAGTTGCTTTTACGTTGTAATTAATATAAAGTGAACTTTTGTTTAGTGTGCCAGTGAGGTTATGTCTCGAAAAAGCCGTCACAATAATTGCAATGTAAAAGTAATTGTAAATGCATTGTAACGTTTATGTTCAAAAATGTGTGTGAATTCCTATGGGACCAAACTGCTAAGGTCATCGGTCCCTAGTCTTACACATTACTTAAACTAGCTGATACTAAGATCAACACACGCACCCATGTCAGAAGGAGGACTCGAACCTCCGGCGGGAGCGGCCACCCGATTCGTGACATGGTAACATTTATGTCTTAAGTAATGTGTGATGTTTATGTCTAACAAAGAACAGTTATATCAAGTGGTGTGCTGACTGCGTATCTGATTACGTGTATCTGTATATTTACCTTACCCTGTTTTAAACAGTCTACTAGCAAGAAAGCAATACCAATAAATCCAAACTAATGAAAACCTGAGCGTGATAATGACAAATTAGAGGGAAGTACATTCAAATACGCTAACCACACCTTTAACATCGAATAATCAGAACTAACCGGATGAAAAGTACTAAGGGTGGTCTAACGAGAAGCTCTAGACATCATATCAGCTAGAGAATATTGGTCGAACGATGCTACCTACGTCCTGTAGGAATCCTCGAATGAATCTGCTATATGCCTTGCCCGTGATTGGTTTTATGTAGTCATTCCCTCTAAACAGCCCCGTACGCATGCTCCTAGATATTTAATGTATCTGACTGCTTCCAGTATTCTACATTCGTATAGTCATACAATATCGGGTCACTCGTTTATGTTGAGAATCAAATGCCACTCCTTGCGCCGAGCGTCGATTCTTCGAAGGTGTTCCTGCACTTCTCTACAATTTTCTAGCTTTGCGACTTCCCTGTATACATAAGCATCACCTACGGAAAGTTTCAGGGAACTTCAGACGTTACCCACTAGGTCATTTACATATGTATTGTGCAAAGTAATGGTCCTGTAACACTCCATTTTATATACCTGAAATTACTTTTACGTCTGAAGATTTCCCTCCGTTAAAAATGAGATGCTGTGTTCTGTTTGCTACAATAAACGTTTAGAGAATGTTACGTAACTCTTCTCTGTCATAACGGAGAATATACACTAAAACGCTTACTGCAATGTTGGCAGTATTCATAGCTTGTGTCCTGTGTATCACGTGCAGTTAAACTAAAGCTTGTGTAAGATATCACATAAGTCCTGCATTTGCGCGCTACCTATTGATCAGACCGAATTTTTCACAGTGTCCTTCTCCATTTCAGCCATATTAACCTCTATCCTGCGTCTCATTCAAACGACTCTACATTAGAGAGGAAATCAGACGTTTACCCTATCATCGGTGTAGTTTCCCGCTCGGCATATCCCACCTAGTTTCCCGCTCGGCATATCCCACCTGTTTTCCTTCTGTCCAAAAGTACACCAGTATCTCAGTCACATTGTAAACTATCCACGCTTTTCTTAGTCCACAGCTCGTGGTCCAGTGGCTAGCGTTGATGCCTCTGGATCACTGGGTCCCGGGTTCTATTCCCGGCCGGCTTGGGGATTTTCTCTGCCCGGAGACTGTCCTCATCATTTCATCATCATCATCATTCGTGACAGTGGCTAGATTGGATTGTGTAAAACTTGGACTGCGTAAAACTTGGGACTTCGTACGGGCGCTGATGACCTCACACTTGAGCGCCCACAAACCAAACATCATCAACGGTTTTCTCATCTCTTTCTTTCTTCCGTCTTATCTGTTAATCTTACCCTTCATTATTTCTAGCTCTTCTTCTGACTAGTGAACTACTTCTCCACAATGGTTCCCACTGTACTGTTGTCGTACGTTTGTTACAATCGACAAGGAAGTAACGAGGAAATTGCGTAATACAATGCTAATGAAGCCTGTATTTCTTAAATTTCATGTATTCTTCACTATATATTATCATTATTAACGTCATATATTGCTCATTTGAATCTTAACACACTAAGATCTTCTACTTACATGTAACAGAAGGCCTGAAGACCCTACTCTTGCCAGAAGAAATAAATGGACAAGTAAATAAACCAGCTAGGATCGTGATGAACAGGGGATAACAAAATCACACGACTGTCAATGAGCTTGACGGCAGCTTCAATTTGTCTTATTACTCGAAATAAACCCGTAAAATTAGGGAACAGCGTAACATTATTTTGTTATTTTGTATTTAAAATACAAGTATATATTAACTTTTGTCATCCATGGCTAGCAAATTTACAATCAGTGTAATGCGTTATGTACAGAGTGGTCGGAAACAGTCTGAAAAACTTGTAATGGTCTTGTGGTTATACTGGAAACGGCGAAACTTACCGAAATTTTTTCTTAACAGATATTCTGTTAAGAAAAAAAATTCGGTAAGTTTCACCGAACAAGAGAATGATACAAAAGTTGGACATGGGACGGTAGTAAGGATCCAACCAGAGTCAAAGACTGAACATCTCGTGCGCTGTCATCTACTCCGAGAGAACAAATGACACTAACTGCACGGTTATCTGGCGGGCCCCTTGTATTTGCGCGTGATACTCTGATTGGCCAACTTCAATGCCAATTAAGTCGGAAGCGGAGCATCGTATCGAATTTTTGCCTTAAAATTATTTCTCAGATTAGCCTACCCTAACACCATTCAAAGCTTTTCATACTGTTTGTGATTACCCTGTATGTATAAGTAAGTAGAACCATTCAAAATCAAAACAGGAGATCGAAAAGGAGATGGAATGTCCCCAATTCTCTTTAACTTGGTTTTAGATAAAATAGTAAAAATATGGGAAAGCACATTAAAAAACAGAGGCACAAAGGGTATAAGCATGGCCCAAGGAAAGAACAAATTTGAAGTGAATTGTTTAGCCTTTGCGGATGATACGGTATTGATAACGGAAAACCGAACAGACGCAACAGTTTTGCTTGATCTGTTACACGAGATTGCTGAAAAGACTGGACTAAAAATATCTTATGAAAAAAACGAGTATACAGAACACAAACAGAATACAGAAAAGTTTATGAAAACAAAGGACAGAAAAAAATGGTTCAAATGGCTCTGAGCTCTATGGGACGTAACTTCTGAGGTCGTCAGTCCCCTAGAACTTAGAACTACTTAAACCTAACTAACCTAAGGACATCACACACATCCATGCCCGAGGCAGGATTCGAACCTGCGACACAGTACAGAAAAATTAAAAGAGTTGATAGATTCAAATACCTGGGGGAGTAGATCAAAGTCAATGGATTGGATAACACAACAAGTAAAGAAAGAATAAAAAAGTTAGAATTTGCATATAAATAAACATAAAACTACTACAATAAGAAATCAATATCTATGCAAGCGAAGATTAGACATTATAATTCAGTTATTAGGACACAAGCAACATATGGATCAGAGTGTTTAACATTGAATAAGAAAGGCGAATTAAGAGAACTAGAAAAAAAAGCCGGAAAATAGTAAGAAAACTCTAGGTCCTGAGAAAAACAAGGAAAACAGGTGGATTAAAAAGAGAAGACATACAAAAGTACAGAAAATATCACAGATACGATGAGGAAGAGACGGATAAAATTTTATGGACATTTAAAAAGAATGGAAGAAACACTGATTACAAAGAAAATTTTTAATTATGTTAGTAAGCTGAAAAAAACTGTAGGATGGATAGAAGCAGTGAAGGAAGATGCCAACAACATAGGTGTTACAGAAGAAATGATAAGTGACAGGAATCACTTCAGGCTACTGATAGAAAACGCAAACTATGAAGAAGATGAGCCAAAACCTCGACCCAAGAGAGTGTGGGCAGATGAGCAGAGACGAGCAGTTGCCGAGAAAATGAAGTACTGGGAAGAACGGAAGAAAAAGAAACACCATAAGTCTTAAGTTGTATGCGGTCCATAGCTGGCCAAATTCATAAATAAAAAAAGTACGTAGAAATAAGAAATGGTGCCATGTATTTTAAAAACAACCATATAGTAAAATTTCGTATGAAAATAAAAAGATTTGTCAATAAAACCATTATATATATTTCGTGTCATTGATAAAGAAAAGGGGGGGGGGGAGGGGAGAGGATCGCAGGTGGGATTATCACAGAGGCCAGTGCTGTTTGCGTAGCGATTCAACGGGGATGTTCCTGACGGTTCTTTCTCAAACTCAGCTTCCCCCTGTGCCTCTATGTCATCCGACGGCGGTGGTACGGTGTGGTTGGTGATTTAAGTAGCAGGAACCTTCCAATGGTACTGGCCATCCTTGAGCCACAGCATAAAATACGGTGTGTGTAGAGATCTGACCCCACGGATCATGGTGGTGTTGGCACCTCTAGCGATTACCCGACCGCAGCTGGTCGGCTTGTAAGTTAGACTGTATGGACAGCCGCGGGCATCTCTGCACAGCAGCTCCACAGACGCTCCCGACTTCTCCGCATGGGACGCACGCCGACTGGCATCCTGCTCCCTCCCCTCCACTCCTCTCCTCCCTCCCCCCCCCCCACGCCCGCCATTATATGTTAATTGGCGACTCTGCGAGCTGGCCGCCCCTACCGGCAAATCTGGTAGAGCGGGTGTGTCCACAGTTTATAGCTCTCTGCTATTCTAATGTCGTTATCGCTAGCAGGGAAATCTTCCAGAAATTACCAGTTATCTCCACCTACGCTATACGAGATCGCTGCAGCACCGCACGATCATCGGTGCCTGTGCATCAAAGCTTTGCGATGCACGCGATTCTGCTATGCGACGTGTTTTCACCACTGTGAATGAAATAAAGAATACCAGTACCTAAAGAAGAGACGGATGGTGACACATCTTTTACGCTTCCAGCAACAGTTGACGTAGCGCTGAGAGAAGTAAAAGACAAATAACAGTAGGGTCGAGCAAAGATTAGAATGTGTTAAAACATATTATTCTGAATGTTAGATGTAATAATACGTAGAGATGAAAAGATCAGCTTAAGGAAGGAAAAAATAGTGCATGACAGTATCAAAAAAGTCGAGACGGGTGATGTAAACAACTAATTCTCAATTATTATGTTGATGAAATACTGGATGACTGAATGCACTCGTGTGTTTGACACTCATATTCTAGTCATGGTCTACATACATTTGTCACAGAATTTTTGCATGTAAGTCACCACCAGTCTTACACCGACTTGGCAGAGATAATGCACTTTGCCGAGGATTCAAGCATCATAATAAAGTTCAACAAAGGACACGCTTCTCGGCCGAACCAAACTCGCACCCAGTCATACGCCAATGAGGCCGCCGTCGGAAAAATTTCCCTGGATGTTGTTGATACTTACGGCAGCTAAATCATGTGCGACAGAACAGACACCACACAAATATACGGGGTGGACCATTTTAAACCATGATGGGGAATAATTTGTGATAGGGATGAGATACAACAAAATGTTTTGCATAAAAGTTGTAGGTTGCAAAGAGCGTTACGCTTTGCTACTAATAGCCAAGACCTTGAACATGATTTTCAAGGTGATTTGGAGGTTAAACCTATTTTCTAATATCTGATTTAAGATTCGAAAAGAGTGGCACATTTTACGCATAAAGTGATACATTATTCAACGTCGTGGCTAGGTTCAGTGACGGTCTAATAAGCAAATATGTTTCTAGTTCTAGTAGGGATTAACTTAAAACAGAGGGATGATACACAAAAATACAGTGTTAGTTACAAATTGGAAACGACATCCCGAGGACGGAGGTGACGGGACGCACTCAACGACTTGTACATCAATGATCTACTTTTTATTTATGTTTGTTCTGTCTTACAAATGTCACAATATCATTTATACGTTGTGATGTATTTTCTTTTGCAATAATCACGTTAATCAAAACTGAACGGTGAAATCTCTGCTCCCTTTTTCGGAATCCGACGTCGCAAATAGTGGTTCTCACGAAACAAGAGCTCAGCCTTCGAATGACCTTAGATAATTACATTTAAGATCATTGTTATTGGTAATTAAACGTGATCCATTATGCACCTTCCAGTTTGTATCTAACTTTGTATTTTCCTGTGTCCCCCCCTCTATTCCGAGTTAATCCTTATTAGAACTAAAAATATATTCGCTTATTTGATCTCACTGAACCTTGTCGTGACCTTCAATAATGTATCATTTATACGTAAAATTTCCGCTCTTTTCAAATTTTAAATAATATGCGTCATATTAAGAAAATCAATTTAACCTCCAATCACCTAGAAAAATCACGTTAAAGGTCACGGCCATTAGTAGCAATACGTGACCGTCTCTGCCACTTACAACTTCATCTAAAACATTTTGCTGCATCTCATAACTATCCCGATTTATTCCCCGTTATGGATTGAAACGGTCCACCCCGTATATGCAACATTTCTATAGGCTTGAAGGCAAAACAGGATTCCTTTAATGCGGATGCACACCAGGTTTGGATTCCTCCCACGTGAATACAAGTCGCGTTGCGAGTGAGGGGTACATCGACAGGGACGCCACATTGGTGTATGACTGTTTGAGAATTTGGGTCGGGCGAGAATCGTGTCCGGATGGGCGAGGTGGTTAAAGCAACCGTTCTAGAGAAGCGGAAGCATCTGGGTTCGAGTTCCGGTGCGACACAAATTTTCATCTCGCATCGCTGATTAATGCGTCCGCCGTCGGAAAAATTTCGATGAACAGTTACAGTTCGTTTAGTTCCGTACAATCAGGATATATCAATAATAATTGAGCACAGAGGAAAATACATATTTAACACAGAATCTTCAAATTTCCCGTAAGTGTTGTTGATGAGAACTTGAATTGGATATCAAATAGTATAGATCCTCTCGAACGCTTGACTTCAGCAACGTTTACCATACGCATGAAGTGCTGTTTTTGGCGACGAAAGCTAGCCCACTTTTGCGTAATGTCATTCATTAATGTCATGACTTTTCTGGGGCAATTATACATACAAACACAAAGTATTAATTGCACAGAAACATGTTCCAAGTGTAATATCTAAGGATCGTCTTTGTAAATCGTATTAGTCGCACAGATTATTATTTTATAGGAAGCGAAAAACATGTTTCTCTTCCTAACCAAATCAAATAAGGCAAAATTGTCGACGACAGATTATTAAGATTATGGGCTCCCTCCCGTCGGAGGTTCGAGTCCTCCCTCGGGCATGGGTGTGTGTGTGTGTGTGTGTCGTCCTTGCCGTAAGTTAGTTTAAGCTAGATTAAGTAGTGTGTAAACAAGGGAGCGATGACCTCAGCAGTTTTGTCCCACAGGAATTATCACAAATTTTTAGACTATGTTCCAGAATCAGTCATGATTGCAATCATTTCCCACTGCTTGAAGGGGCCATTATAACTTTAGATTACTCTTAATACATTTTGAACTAATTACTTAACAAAATACGTTTTTATACAGTCATATTTTTACGTAGTATGATCTGAAAGGTTCATTTCATGATTTTTTATTGATTTTGTTATTGTACAAGACCATCATATAAGAAAATGAAGTTTTATGTTAACCGGGGACCTAGAAACGACGGAGAGGCTCCGTCCCCGCCGCAGCCGCAGTGGTCCACAAGCCCACGACGACAGCTGCAGTCCATTTCACCCCTCCGCCGCCCCACACCGAAACCAGGGTTACTGTGCGCTTCGGCCCCCGGTGGACCTACCCATGGAACGTCTCACACGAGACGAGTGTAACCCCTATGTTTGCGTGGTAAAGTAGTGATGGTGTACGCGTACGTGGAGAACTTGTTTGCGCAGCAATCGCCGACATAGTGTAGTTGAGGCGGAATAAGGGGAACCAGCCTGCATTCACCGGTTCAGATGGAAAACCGCCTAAAAACCATCAGGCTCACCGGAGCTCGACACAAGTCTGCCTGGCGGATTCGGGCCGGTGACCAGGCGCTCCTTCCCGCTCCGGAAAACCGTGCGTTATACCGTTCGGCTAACCGGGCGCGCTAGAAAATGAAGTTACTAACATGTTGCTGACGTTAGATCGATGTGTTAAAGTCTTGCTCTTAGCCCTTGTTCGTCGTGCAAACAGTGACAGTCATCGTTCTCAGGAGTCTGCCTACCAGTTCCAGCTGATGTCGCATCGATGTTTAGGGTCGAAACATAAAACTACAAACTATCAAACTCTTTTCAGTTGTCTCCAAATATTTTTTCAACAGATTATCAATATCCAGTTTCCTAGTGCCAGTTAATTCTCTCGGTTTGTCAATGGAATTTCGAATACGCTTTCGTGCCTAATGCTTTCCAGTTCTTCGTGTTTTTGGAGATACAGCTTCTTTCATATAACTGAGTCTGCGTTCTTGCTCCACTTTGTTCGGTAGGCTGTAATTTTTTTTTTTCACCAGTTGCAATACTGGGGTGCTTCCACACTTGAATCTGCCTTCTTTGTGATAACAAGGCTGCTCAAAATTACATAAGGATCTAGATTGAAGTACGTAAAACGAAGTAAGTCTCGCCACGTCATAACTGCCTACAATAAAGCTCAATCAAAGTATAAAAGCATCATATCATCCCTACACAAACAACACGTCAATGCAGGAACATCAGAAACTTCACTGAAAGCAATCATTCGTTAATTACGGAGCTACCTTTTCACGCTGCCTTTTAGTTTTCGCAGCTCTGTTTCGAAACAGCAAGCAAAAGAGCGGGCTAATAACGCGGACGAGGAAACTTGCCCTGTACATAATACGTTTTTAATCGTCGGCTGCGGTGTACATAACACTATCTGATCCGATTCATGTTTTCCGACACTAAACTACTATGGGAAAGAACATGAAATGACTCGATATGACTCAACAGCAATGAAGAGCATAACACAACCGGGGTGAAAACGCATGAGACTGTATGTTGACCACGGTTGCATTTAATCCGTTTTGGAACGAAGCTCCTCATTGTTCCGGGTTCCATCCCTAAATCCCATACCGATAACATTTATAGATAGATTAATTTCTGTATATTGTGAGGTATCACTTATTAACCTCTATCGTATAAAAAAACTGAGGTCGGCAAATGGCCAGCATGTAGAAATGCATACATAGAAAAAATATATCTTACTAACGAGCAACACGTTCCACGTCTAGAAAGTTGTTGCAAGTTTGATTCATGGAGAAAAAAATAATTATCAAGAGAAAAGGCGAATGAGAGTTACTGGATATTAGCAGAGCTTTTTTAAAAACAAACATCTGAGGAGCGGTATAAAACACCGAACATAACATTCCAACGGGTAATAAAGTTAGGAAAAATTTCACTATCTGCAGATAGGCAGGAAGCCAACGGCCTTGCCGCAGTGGTAACACCGGTTCCTGTCAGATCACCGAAGTTAAGCGCTGTCGGGCTGGGCTAGCACTTGGATGGGTGACCATCCGGTCTGCCGAGCGCTGTTGGCAAGCGGAGTGCACTCAGCCTTTGTGAAGCAAACTGAGGAGCTACTTGATTGAGGAGTAGCGGCTCCGGACTCGGAAACTGACATACGGCGGGGAAAGCGATGTGCTGACCACATGCCCCTCCATATCCGCATCCAGTGACGCGTATGGGCTGAGGATGACTTGGCGGGCGGTCGGTACCGTTGGACCTTCATGGCTTGTTCGGAAGGACTTTTTTTAAGTTTTAGATAGGCGGGAAGCTCTATGACGAAGAAGTGCACAGCATTTTTACTGCCAGGTATAAGCAGGCGCAGATTGATTCAGCAATTTTCTGCGTCAGAAGACGTGTAAGGTCTCTATGTTGCAACTTGTAGCGAGTGGCATGTCCATTTTCTTTACAACGAGGCGACTTCTGCGAGCCGCTTGCCGTGTCACGACTCCGTCGCTAATCGCCTCGTCGTCGACGGGACGTCAGACTCAAAGCTCCCTTTTTTGTGTCACGTCTGGCTTTCGCTGAGTCAGGCCCCTCCTGCTGGTGTTTGTAGATGCACATGGACTTAGCGACGAGAGCAAGATCAACATCCGCCGCGGCTAAGGTCTCGGTCTTGTAACACCCCATAAACACAAAGCTTAAAGTTACGAGTCCAGGTTAGGAAATATCAAAGAAAGTCATATTTATGTACCAGCAGGAGCTGCTAACAAAACAAATCTTTACTCGCTAGAAGTTTAGGTCGAAACGATCAGCACCGGCCAACATAACTACTTATATCAGCTTATTTAATGTCACTTTTAACGTGGCTTCAACATCAACAAAATTGTAGAATCTCGTCCTGCGTCACTGTCGTCAAGAACATTTATATTCAGAGTGCAGTACACACAGCAGCGATGAACATATAAATGGACAGTATATAATTGAGTAGTTGTATAATTGTATACATCTGGCCACTAAAATTGCAACACCGTGAAGGTGGCGTGCGAAAAACGTCAAACTGGTGTGAAGTGTAGGGGAGAATGTTGTGGCTGCTGGAGACTCTACCTAGAAACATACGTTGTTTTCTGCTCGATGTTTCAGACTAGTGACCGATTTTAGAATCGCACGGAGGAACGTGCACTGGAGACCACTGTAAGCACATTTTCATGTTACGAACTTTACGGTAATGTAAAAATGTGTTACGTTTCATAAGTGAAGTTATAGTGCGACCTCCAGCACGTGTTCAGATGAGAGGAAACACAGATACCAGCCAGACTCCAATAACTGTAAATTATCTCTTATTTACGCAAGGAACAAGACACGAACTGTTTTATAATCTACAAGTAGCGTATATCAAAACAAAACTGTTCCTTTCTAGATTCCACTGAACAAACCTTAAAGTAAAAGGCGAAACGCGTCTGTAACAAATAAAATGCAATGCACTCCCGACAGACGCAAATTCTCAAATTATCGACACACTACGAATGCAGTGCCTCTGTCCACTGTCCTCGTTACTCGCGGCGTTTCGCCGATTCCTGTAAGAGCTCGAGCCCAGAGCAGCGGATCTGCAATGAAGAGATCATTGGCCCTCCTCGCTTTAATTATATTTATACGTGATATCTTTTATTTCGGACATGTCCGAAAGGTCACACACCGCATAGATTTAACAGGTCGGTTGTCAATAAGTTCGTGGTTCCAAGTGTCCCTGGCTTGCCACTTACGTTTCCACTATGTCGCCATTGAGCCCAGTGGTGAGAATTTGGACTCATCCTCCATACGCTGGAGATGAGGTGTTTTCTAGGCAGCGAGGATAAGTCTTTGTATGAAGGAACTGGCTCATTTTTAGAGTTTTACTGTCAAAAGTAATAGAGATCCGCCTTTCGACGAAGACGAGTTGGACAGATGTTCGATAGTATTGGCAGCCATCATGTAGGCGTAGATGGCTCGATGTGAAAGTCTGAGAAATGTTTGAAGGTGTAATGCTGTATTGAGTAGCTTTTCATGCCAACGGCGCGAAATAGGTAGGACTAACGCCACCTTAATTCTTTATGCAAGGAAAAAAATCAGCAACGGTCTTTATATCCAGAAATCGCATTTGAATGTTGATTGTTTGTGAGAAGATCATGTTACTCCGCTATAAGAAGGAAAAACGCTTACCAGCACGTAATGGAATTTGGTAGCGGCTGTTTTGTGTCCTCTCGAAAACTGCGGTTTATCGTTCCGCAATACTGGTGTTCGAGTTGGTCGGATCCCACGACAGTCATGCGAATATGGAATTGATAGATCACCAGTCGACTAGCGCCCGAGTGGGCGCAGAATTGCACATCCACCTCACATACCTCAGTAAATGGGTTTCTTTGCTATAAGACAAGTAGCCCACACGCCGACTTCTGGAGTACTATAGACTGTTAGTACGGAGAGCATTGTTCCGGCTTCCTTTGAAGCGGCAGCGGGGAGAGTCCTAGCAACAATACTGGACACAGGAGTGGCACCACGTCGTAACTTCATACGTCGTCTTTTCTGCGTACAGCAACATAATGGACGTTCCCGCGTATGGGGGCTCCGAGAGGAATGAGCGTTCTCAGAATGCATTCGTCGTCATAATTACCCAGCAAGTGGCGTGTTGGTATTGCGTGCTTCTGGGTACACAACACAATCGCCTCAACTCCTCATAGCCTCTGATTTGGGTATCAGGCACTATATTTCTCAAGCATAAAGACTGTTGGCTGTAAAGTAGCTTCGATGTCTCCGTCTCATTTTCAGCAAGATAACGCAAGATGTTGCTCGTGCTGTCCTGAGATACCTCGATACAAAGGTTCCACCGTAGCCCTGGCCAGCAAGTTCTCCACAGCTCTCACCCACTGAACACGTAATATGTTCATTTGTTGCCGGGAGACCTACGCCACCATACGCCAGGTATTACAACTGACTGCGGGAGAGCTGAATCGGCGTAGAATGAAGTACTTGTACCTGTCATACAAGCTCATGTCGATTCAATGTCCAAGCCGTGTGGAGCCGTGTTGCCGTCTTTGTACTAAATTTCGCATCGGGTATACCCAAAATAACCAACAAATTTAATCGTTTATTATTCCTATTATACTGTCTACTCGCAATAAGATAAATATCATGACCTGCCGTACTGCCCCTTGTTGCAGTCTTAATGGACGCAGTGTTAACTACAAAAATGGGTACTTACTTTCCGAGAAGCAAGCAGACAGCGGAAGCTCGTAACGAGCCGTAATTCACTGGAGGGCGACCGAGTTAGGGTAGGGGAAGCAGGGTGGAGTTTCTCCAGGTGCTGCCGCCCGCCACCAGAGGACAAGACGGCAGTCGCTGAAAGCCGTGTTTGTTTGGCCGACAAGTCGGAAATATTTAGACCAGCCGCCGCGTTAAGGGAGTCTGGCCACCCCAGCCAGACGCGTCCAGGAAAACAGGCGGGGTGCCTGCCTCCCTAGGAGCTCCTACTGAGATGCGTCCAGGTGATGCATTTTACTGTCTCCCAGGCGTCGGTGCTAGAGACAATTAGGGAAAGTCAGCAACGCAGTAGTGCCCGTTCACAGCAGACAATTATTATTCGACACAGTGAACTGGTAAGAGCCGATCCTAGTGGCAAATAACTTGATCATGTGCTTAAGTAAATTCATCTTCCAATTTAAAATAGTGCATTGTGTTACCTCGCAATGGGAGCATGTAAAGCGATTGCCGAAACAGCAGCTCCGAGCAGGATCGACGGTTTGCCGTTAACATCATTAGACATTTTTGACTGAGAAAGAGAGAGGACTGACAATGCCGACCCGACGACAGAACGCGAGTGCTAAATTTTGATTTTGAGAAAGTCAGTGATATAAAATGCTAAGCAGACTGCGGTTGAGGTAAGTACCATAAAGAAAAAGCTGTAAAATGCATAGAATAAATCTCCTTAAAGATGTGGTTTAGTGTGTTATTAGGGAACAAATTCCGCGATCACAAGGAAATACGAATTTTGCAAAAAAATGTTTAACTTTTGTCGTACAGAGCTAGACATAAAAGCAGTGTAATGTTCCAAGCGACTGCAAAAAAGCGCAGTTGAATCCTGGATATAGAAGGGTAAAAGAAAGGACTGGGAAAATTTTTGACCAATATCCGTAATATCGTTTCGCTACAGAATTCTGGAGCATATTCTTTAAGTCCGAATATAATAAATATCCTTGAGACAGAAAAACTTCTATCCAAAAATTCAGCACAGATTTACAAGGCATCGCTCATGGGAAACTCAGTTTGCCCTGGATGGAGGGCAACAGGCAGATTCCATATTCTTAGATTTTCGGAAAGCGTTTGACATAGTGCCCCACTGCGTACTGTTTTAACGAATGTCCGAGCATACAGAATAGTTTCTCAGAAGTATGTATCGAAGACTTCTTAAGTAACAGAACTTACCTTACTGTCCTGAACAGTAAGTGTTCATCAGAGACAAGGGTCTCGTCAGGATTGCCCCAGGGAAGTCCGATAGGATAGGACCGCTGTTATTCTGTATGTACCTAAATTGTCTGTCGGGTAGGGTGAGCAACAATCTGCGACTACTTGCTGATGACGCTGTAGTGTACAGAGAGGTACAGGATGAATCAGACAGAAACCCTGGTGTTATGAATGGCAGCTTGCTCTAAATGTAGAAACATGTGAGTTATCGAAGAAGAGTAGGAAAAACAATCTGTTTGACATAGTCATGTCCATTAAATATGTCGACGTATCGTTGCAAAGCGATATGAAATCTAAAGAGCCAGATAAGATTGGTATTAGGAAAGACGGATAGTCGGCTTTGGTTTCTTGCAAGAAGTTTAGGAAAGTGTAGCTCATCCATAAGGGAGACCGCTTATAGAACACTAGTGGCACCCATTCATGACTGTTGTTCTTGTGTTTGGTACCCACACCAAATTGAATTAAAGTAAGGGGTCGAAACAACTCAAAGGCGTGCTGCCAAATTTGTTATTGGTAGGTTCGATCAACTCGTGTATGTTACGGACTCAAATGACAGTCCTTGAATGGAACAAGTCTGGACTGTGCGACTGGTCCCGGGGAGGTTCGAGTCTTCCCTCGGGCATAGGTGTGTGTGTTTGTCCTTACGATAATTTAGGTTAAGTAGTGTGTAAGCTTAGAGACTGATGACCTTCGCAGTTAAGTCCCATAAGATTTCACACACATTTGAGCATTTTTATGATGGAACATGACGCTTCTTGATCGAAACACTATTGAGAAAAATTAAAGAAACGACATTTGCGACAGTCAGCAGAACGATTCTGCTGCTGGCAACATAGATTTCGCGAAAGGACCGCAAAGACAGGAGAAGAGAAATTAGGACTCGTACAGAGGCATACCTGTATATACTGCCCTTTTTCTCTAGCTCCATTTGCGAGTAGCACAGGAAAGACAATGACTAGTAGTGACGCGGTTGCTAGGGCCGCAGATCCGAATCCTGCCTCGGGCATGGATGTGTGTGATGTCCTTAGGTTAGTTGGGTTTAAATAGTTCTAAGTCTAGGGGACTGATGACCTCAGATGTTAAATCCCATAGTGTTTAGCGCCATCTGAACCATCTGACTAGTAGTGGTACAGGTTTCTCCCTTCTATCCACCATGTGATGGTTTGGTCTCCTTGCGGTAAGGCGTTCCATTCCTCGACCAGCGTGCCTGACAATTGCCAGACGGGTGCTAGTGCTTGTGGACGTGCTGAAAGACATTTTTCAAACGCGTCCTACTCTGCTCTATGGGACTTAAGTCGAGGAAACGAGCAGACCAGTCCATTCGCAGAATATCCTCTCATTCCAAGAGCTTCTCCTTGTGTTCTTTTCGATGCGGTCGCACACTGTCGTCCTAGAAGAAGTTTGGGCCGAATGCACCCATGAAAAGACGCATATGGGAAGCGGGTGCAGTGTCACAATAAAGTTTCAAGGGTGTTCAAGGATTTAGAGGTCAATACGCCCATGCAGCGTTATGCCTCCCAATACATAACACCTGGACCACCAAAATGATCATATTCGACAATGTCACTGGATGCAATAAGTCTTCCCCCTTATCGTATAGGGGTACGTCCAGAATCATTGTTGTTGTTGTGGCCTTCAGTCCTGAGACTGGTTTGATGCAGCTTTCCATGCTATTCTATCCTGTGCAAGCTTCTTCATCTCCCCGTACCTACTGCAGCCTACATCCTTCTGAATCTGCTTAGTGTATTCATCTCTTGGTCTCCTTCTACGAGTTTACCCTCCACGCTGCCCTCCAGTACTAAATTGGTGAGCCCTTGACGCCTCAGAACATGTCCTACCAACCGATCCCTTCTTGTAGTCAAGTTGTGCCACAAACTCCTCTTCTCCCCAATTCTATTCAATACCTCCTCATTAGTTATGTGATCTACCCATCTAATCTTCAGCATTCTTCTGTAGCACCCCATTTCGAAAGCTTCTATTCTCTTCTTGTTTAAACTATTTATCGTCCATGTTTCACTTACTTACATGGCTACACTCCATACAAATACTTTCAGAAACCACTTCCTGACACTTAAGTCAATACTCGATGTTAACAAATTTCTCTTCTTCAGAAACGCTTTCCTTGCCATTGCCAGTCTACATTTTATATCCTCTCTACTTCGACCATCATCAGTTATTTTGCCCCCCAAATAGCAAAACTCCTTTACTACTTTAAGTGTCTCATTTCCTAATCTAATTCCCTCAGAATCACCCGACTTAATTCGACTACATTCCATTATCCTCGTTTTGCTTTTGTTGATGTTCATCTTATACCCTCCTTTCAAGACACTGTCCATTCCGTTCAACTGCTCTTCCAAGTCGTTTGCTATCTCTGACAGAATTACAATGTCATCGACGAACCTCTAAGTTTTTATTTCTTCTCCATGGATTTTAATACCTATTCCGAACTTTTCTTTTGCTTCCTTTGCTGCTTGCTCAATATACAGATTGAATAACAACGGAGAGAGGCTACAACCCTGTCTCACTCCCTTCCCAACCACTGCTTCCCTTTCATGCCCCTCGACTCTTATAACTGCCATCTGGTTTCTGTACAAATTGTAAATAGTCTTTCGCTCCCTGTATTTTACCCCTACCACCTTCAGAATTTGAAAGGGTATTCCAGTCAACATTGTCAAAAGCTTTCTCTAAGTCTACAAATGCTAGAAACGTAGGTTTGCCTTTCCTTAATCTTTCTTCTAAGATAAGTCGTAGGGTCAGTATTGCCTCACGTGTTCCAGTATTTCTACGGAATCCAAACTGATCTTCCCCGAGGTCGGCTTCTACCAGTTTTACCATTCGTCTGTAAAGAATTCACCTTAGTATTTTGCAGCTGTGACTTCTAAACTGATAGTTCGGTAATTTTCACATCTTTCAACACCTGCTCTCTTTGGGAATCATTGCGCAGATTAAATCTGCCCTCATCCGTTGGTCCAGTCACAAAGCTTTTGGCAGGGTCGCCAATCTTTGAACATGGTACGTTCACCGGTCAACGCTATTTTGACACTCCTCCTTCCCCATGTGCATCTTTTCAGGGGTACATTCCGCCCTGAGGTAACTTTTATGGATGAATGTTCGCGACAACGCAGGTGGAGGAGCTTTTCGGACGACCTGCCCTGCCCGATGCGGCGACTTAAAACTCAACGAACACCTGTGGGATGCGTTGGGGAGATGTACTGCAGCACGTCCACATCGACCAACGAACGTCCAGCAGTTGCCAGCCGCTCTGGTGGAGAAATGGAACGACCTACAACAAGAGCTCGTTACCAACCGTTGGCCAGCATGGCCGCACGTTGCAGAGCGTGCTTTGCGGTCCGCCACCGATTCCTCTCCTGTCCCAGCCTCTTCATCTCATAGCAGCACGTGCAACCTACGTCCTCAATTATTTGCTGGATGTCTTCCAGACTCTCTTACCCTCTACAGCTTCCTCTACTAGCATGAAAGTCATTCCGTGATGGCTTAATAGGTGTCTTACCATCCTGTGCCTTCTTCTTGTCATTGTTTTCCATATATTGCTTTCCTCGCCGATTCTCCGGAAGACCACCTCATTCCTTGCCTTATCAGTTCAGCCAGTTTTCAACATTCTTCTGTAGCACCACAACTCAAATGCTTCGATTCTCTTCTGTTTGGGTTTTCCCACAGTTCATGTTTCATTACCGTACAATGCTCCAAATGTAAGTTTTCAGAAATTTCAGGCTTATTTTAGGTACTAGTAAGCTTCTCTTGGACAGGAGTGACCTTTTTGCCAGTGCTAGACTGCTTTTTGTGTCCTTTTTGCTCCGTCGGTCATAGGTTCTTTTGGTGCCTACGTAGCTAAATTCCTTTACTTCATCTACTTCCTGATCACCAATCCTGATGTTAAGTTTCTCGCTTTTCTCATTTCTGCCACATCTCTCACCTTTTGTAATATCCAGAGTACCATCAAAATGGCGATGACTACAGTGTAATTCTGTATTTGAGTAAGAATATAATTTCTTTCGTCTGACTGCGTATGTCTTTCAGTTACCTTCTGTATTGTACTGTACTGTAACAGCATAGTTTCATCGAGCTATGTTGCTCGTCAATGTGGATATAGATAAATATTAGCAACCGATGATGATCCAAATGGGAGCACTATGGGACTCAACTACTGAGGTCATTAGTCCCCTAGAACTTAGAACTAGTTAAACCTAACTAACCTAAGGACATCACACACATCCATGCCCGAGGCACGATTCGAACCTGCGGCCGTAGCGGTCTCGCGGTTCCAAACTGCAGCAACCGATGACCTCAGCAGTTTGGTCCCATAGGACCTTACCACGAAAAAAGGTTAGCAAGGAAAATCTGAGAAATTACTTTGTCAATGAGTTGGGTTTGTAACTGGGCTGCTTCTGTGTTGGCAGCGCTGTGTAGCGCTTTGCATTGGATCTCTGACTGCACTTTCTTTGTAAGAGACTCTGTGGCTGGTCGGACTCGTTGGAAGTTAATCGGCAGTAGTGTTGAGCAGTTGGAATTTAGTCGGCAACAGTGATTGAAGTACTGTTGGGCAGTTGGAGGTGAACAGCCAGCAGTGATGGATATTAAATGTGAGAAGTTAGCATTGATGGAGGGTAGAGGTCTGAAGTGTTAGCGTAGGCTACCGATCTGTACATGTTCGACCTGGAGATTGAATTATATTCATGGTTATATACCTTTGTACTAGATGACAATGACGAGTTATGTTTTTGTCTGAACAGGATGTCACATTATTAAGGTAAAAAATACATTATTTGGTTTGCAACAAAATCTTTCCTTTGCTAACGACATGACTATAGTTAGTGGATTCAGTATTTAGAATCTTTTATTTAGCTGGCAGTATTGACGCTCGCTGTATTGCAGTAGTTCGCGTAATGAAGATTTTTGTGAGGTAAGCGCTTAGTGAAATCCATAGGTTATTGTTAAGATTTCTTTTTAGTCAGGGCCATTCTTTTGAGTTAATTATTTGAAGTCAGGTTATCCCCTTTTTGAGCACTCAGATTGCGTTGCGCTAGAATATTGTGGGTCAGTGTTGACAAGATAAGAATAAGTAAAGTAGGTTCACATGCATTCAATTTCACTCTGCAGTTTAAGTAAGAATTTAAATAAAGAAGTTTCACGTTTTAACAGCTTCCCGTACAAAGGAATCAAAATGTGCGGGCAAGACGAAAATAAATCATCAGAAGTAAAGCGGCCAGTGGTTTTTTAGACGAAATGTGGTTTCACGCATGTTACGCTGTGAATAAATGGTGTCGCTGTGGCAGTGAGAGAGTGGTACCGACAAGCGAAAGTGCCGCTCAATGAAGCGCTGTTCCGCTGTGCCGAGGGCTGGCGTACACACATGCAGCACGTGGCAGTGTTCCTCTTATTAGACTGCTCGAGAGTACACTGTTAATGTCTCAATGTTTCTCTGTTTAAACACGACAGTGCTACCACTCTGGCCAGTTTTCCAGTTCACTTCGCGGGGCAATACACAAACTCAGTCCTTAATACACACCAGTCGTCATTCACTAAAGTGAAGTGTTGTTCTCTTCGTCACGGTCCTGGCGTGATGGCTCAGTTGTAAAATCACTGACCCTTAGTTAGAAGATCTGCGGTTCAAATCCCCAATTGACCATTCTGATTCTCATTTTCAGTTGATTCCTTGCATCGCTTTTGGCGAATGCTAGAGTGGTCCATTAAAAGAGACCGTAGCCAGTTGCTGTATCATTCTTTTCCCAAATACAATAGGGCGATTTTTTGCCATATCTGATTACACTAAATCGGACGGAGAGAAGAGACGTTTACGTCATTCACAATATTACAACTTCGACTTCAGAAACCCTGGTAGAATGTATTCCAGTGATTTCAAATACAGCGTTGCTGTACTCAACGAGAAACGCACTTCTTTGTCGCAATGAGTGAGACATTAAACTTCGGCAGGAACGAAGTTTACATTCGTATCCTGCCAACCAAACTTTAAGTTTTCCTTGGTTTCCCTAAACCGTTTAACGCAAGTGTGGGGATGGTTTCTTGGAAAAATCACACGACTGACTTCATTCTCCCTCTCGACCATCCTAAAGTTGAGCTCCGTCTCCACTTACTTCGCCATCGACACCACGTTAATCAATATTCTTAATTTCTTAGCGATTTCTTCTCAGTAGCTTTATTATAATAACAGCGCTAACCGGTTTTCCGGAAATCGACACTGAATATGATGACCTAATGATGTAAAAGACGAATATGCTGTTACAAAAATAACTGGAATAGCAAGCTTTTAGGCAGTAAACACCTATATGGAGCTGATCTATCACAGTTTCATTTGTTCCTATAGTACCAGAGGGCGGTAACATGGAAGGCTTTCGAAACTGAAGTGGCAAATTCTCCTAGTAGCTCCTCAGTTATTGCACTGGGCGTGAATTCACCCTACTCAACACTCTAACAAAGGAAAAATTGATTATATTTCTTCAGTATGATACACTATTTGACCCTTCTCCTAAATACGCTGAACCTTAGACACGCAGGTGGTATTAACACCAGTTTTCATATGTGTTTTAAGTGATAACTTGTGATTGAGAAGGCCGGCCGGCGTGGCCGAGTGGTTCTAGGCACTACAGTCTGGAACCGCGCGACCGTTACGGTCGCAGGTTCGAATCCTGCCTCGGGCATGGATGTGTGTGATGTCCTTAGGTTAGTTAGGTTTAAGTAGTTCTAAGTTGTAGGGGACTGATGACCTCAGAAGTTAAGCCCCCTAGGGCTCAGAGCCGTTTGAACCATTTTTGTGATTGAGAAGACATAAAATAAAGACCAATTTCAAAGAGTTGTACTGCGGAATTATAACAGTGACATACAGCACAGGGGGAGATATGATTAATTCCCACTAATAGCGTGAGCACAATACTCAGCGTTTCCCGTCGTGAGGCAAGCTGGAGAACATAATTTTTGTGTTTGGGTAACAACATTCATTATAACTGGGCAGACTTGAGGAAGCTTCTCACTCAAACAGAAATACAAGGCCATGACCGACCGTAATAAATAATTTCTGGCGCAACTGATCATTCTATTCGGAACCTGGAAAGTCAACTGGGAACTCCTAACGCCCAATTGTTTGAAGAACTGATGGTAACGGTGTCTTGTTTCACCAGTTGCGCATACAAGCGGACACAGCTTGACTGCAAGCATATCGTGTTCGACTTTGAAGCCTTTCAACTGACGTATCCTGTTACTGCCCAACGAATTATTAGCATTACCAATGACAGAACTATTATATTTCCAATGTGAAAGACCGTAAGTGATTGTAAGACAGAAAATATTCAACGCGAAAACGGCGGCTGACACATCTGGATCCTGTCTGCAGCTCGTGGTCGTGCGGTAGCGTTCCCGCTTCCCGCGCCCGGGCTCCCGGTTCGATTCCCGGCGGGGTCAGGGATTTTCTCTGCCTCCTGATGACTGGGTGTTGTGTGACGTCCTTAGGTTAGTTAGGTTTAAGTAGTTCTAGGGGACTGATGACCACAGATGTTAAGTCCCATAGTGCTCAAGCCACATCTGGATCCACGCAAACAACATGAAAGTTATTATTTTTATTTTTTGTTTTGTTACGTTGTGGTTTATTAAACTCAACTCTTAGTACTTCATGACTCCGTGTTAATTAAGCACTAATCTCCCACAAGATAAGGCAGTGGACAGCACATGTTGAGCTGCTTTCTGTTCTACTAACAACACAATTGGCAACAATATCGTGTTTCGAATGAAAGAAAACACTGCTTTAAATATCGTTACGTCTTCTTAAACATTATTACTGTAGTAACTTTTAAAAATTCCGCAGTTCTCAGCAATATATGTTGGGATCAATCGAAAGCAGTAACTACACTTCAGTACTATCGCCTAACAAAGTGTAATTTTTCAACAGGAAAAGAAAACAGTAGCATCGCTGTCAATGATTGATCGACATTGCTTCTATAAAAACACAACTTGCATTCGGGAGGGCGCTGGTGGATCATCTGTCGTCATAATATAAAGATTCTAAAAAAAGTTAGGGTAAATGTGTATATGCATTACACGAATAACATTTTTCTTTTTCACCTGTAGTTTTCAAGAAGACGCATTCTGTTCCCCAGGGTGGGCTACATGGTGGCCTTGTACCTACCACAATTGTCCCCCCCCCCCCTCCCTCTCCCCCACTTTGTGCCATGTCTGCGTGTAACACGGCAATAACCATTGTCGTTATACACTGAAATGACAAGCCGGCCGGAGTGGCCGTCCGGTTCTAGGCGCTACAGTCTGGAACCGCGAAACCGCTACGGTCGCAGGTACAAATCCTGCCTCGGGCATGGATGTGTGTGACGTCCTTAGGTTAGTTAGGTTTAAGTAGTTCTAAGTTCTAGGGGACTGATAACCACAGCAGTTGTGTCCCATAGTGCTCAGAGCCATTTGAACCATTTGATCGACCGAGAGCAGCAGCGTTTGCGTAGAGTTGTCAGTGCTAACAAGCAACACTGGCGTTGAATAACTGCAGAAATCAACGTGCGACATTCGACGAACGTATCCATTGTGACAGTGCGGCGAAGTTTGGCGTTGATGGGCTATGGCAGCGGAAAACAACGTGTCTTTGCTAATACCACGATATCGTCTGCACCACCTCTACTGAGCTTGTGACCATATCGGCAGGATCCTAGATAACTGGAAAACCGTGGCGTCAGATAAGCCCCCATTTCAGTTGATAAGAGCTGATGTTAGGCGAGTTTGGCGTAGGCCGCGCGGAGCCATGGACCCATGTTGTCAGCAAGGCACCATGCCATGGAACCATGTGGTTCCGTAATGGGGTGGTCTATGTTCACATGGAATAGACTGAGTCCTCTGGTTTAGCTGAACCGATCACTGACTGGAAATGTTTATGTTCGGCAACTTGGAGACCATTTGCAGCCATTCATGGACTTAAAGTTCCCAGACAATTACGTCATGTCACTGAGCCACAGTTGTTCGTGGCTGGTTTGAAGACCATTCTAGATAATTCGAGCAAATGATTTGGCCACCCAAATCGCGCAACATGTACTCCATCGAACATTTATGGGACACAATGGAGGGATCAGTTCCTGCACAAAGTCCTGCCCCGGTAACACTTTCCCAATTACAGACCGCTTTATAGGCAACTTGGCATAGTAAGTCTGCAGGGGACTTCCAAAAACTTGATGAATCAATGCCACATCGAGTTGCAGCACTACGCCATGTGAAAGGAGGTCCGACACGATATCAGGAGATGTCCTCTGACTTTTGTCACCTCAGTGTACCTCTATAAAACCTTTTGAATATCTCTAATTTTACCGTCGTGAGCAAGGAAAGTGTGTTTTGGAGGAAGTTCAAATGGTTCAAATGGCTCTGAGCACTATGGGACTTAACATCTGTGGTCATCAGTCCCCTAGAACTTAGAACTACTTAAACCTAACTAACCTAAGGACATCACACACATCCATGCCCGAGGCAGGATTCGAACCTGCGACCGTAGCGGTCGCTCGGTTCCAGACCGTAGCGTCTAGAACCGCACGGCCACTCCGGCCGGCTTGGAGGAAGTAACACGTTTCTTGACTTGTATTGGAACATGCATGACCAAAGTTTTGAAAGGAAGTTCTCCATAATGCACACTGCGTTTCTTGTAGTATATCCCACCCGTTCTTGAAAACTTCTGGATTTCCCTCACGCTGACCAAACAAATCTGAAGAATAATGTGGTAAGAATATCTGACGGACAGTAATCGAGAACTGATTGTACGATTTTTCTGCAAGGGCTACCTTCACAGGCGAATCACATAATGTATACACAATTTCAAACTCGGAGCTTGAAAGCCTGGAAATTTATCTTAATTAACTTGAAGAGTAGCTTATGTCGGTGGTGCTATTCCTAGGACATTTACAAAATTGTAACTATAATCGATGCGCACACACATTACGGTGATTCTATTTTCAACATAGTACAGTACTTGCAGATTTACTATAGTACGTGAAGTGTAATTACCGGTGTGTGTATGCTTGCAGGTAACAACAAGAACTCATCGGGAATGGACATCGACAGGAAGTCACACCAGTGGTTCGGCGCCACGGTGCACAGCTCTGGCGACGGTGCCATCGTGGTAAGTGTGCAACCGCTGCTGCTGATGCTGCTGCTGCTACTGGTTTAGCCCACAACTTCGCGACAATCTTGCAAGCGCATTCTGTGGTGATTCGGACACGGATTCTGCAGTCAAGTGTAGTACTACGTGACGCATATACAGAAAATAACGGGGACATTGCTATCGTCTCCGTTGGACTATTGGAAAAGTAATCGAAGGCGGTAACGCAAGCGGTAGCTTGGTGGACTTTGGCCTTTGGTCCCCGACGTCGCAAAATCATACAGGTACGTTACCAAGGGTAGATCACTACCTAAGAAGACAAAAACAAAACCTTTTAGTTCTACGGCTAGCACAGAGCTGTGCTTGGGTAACTATGCTATTCTCTTAGGTCACTGTTCAGTCCATCTACATTGCTCAAAAGCAGTTGTGCACCTTCCTTACGACTTGAAAAGTTTGTGATTCTTGTAGGAAAACTTGTAAGGTGCTTCCTGGCCACATGTGGACTGCGTCTTTGGGTATGGTGCGCCCCCCCCCCCCCCCCCCCGCCCCCCATCTTGGGGAATGAGACTTTTTCCGTAATCCATCTAAATGGAGTTGTGGTCAAATGCCTACTACACTGACATTAAGGGCGAGTTTATCCCCGATAGTGTTTCAACCTCTTTTGGGAATAAACTTTGAGAACCTATGACTTGAAGCAGCTCATTCGACAAGAGTGCCTTAGTGCGAACAGGAAATGGCTGATGGAAATTACTGAATCATGTTCCGGAAGCTGACTGGTTGAAAAAGCTTAAAATGATTTCGTGGGGCTACTTGGAGCCCACGAAATCGGAAGAGATGAGCCTGAGCCGATAGCTCTCAGGGTTGTTGGAAGCGTGCCGTGAGCCCTGGTTTGGCTTGGAGGGGGGGAGGGAGGAGCGGATGTGGTATTTTACGTGTCCCGTGTATGATGTCAGGCGTGAGTGAGCTTAAATGGTCGATAAGGTGATCTGCCAGCAGGGAAAGCTTTGAAAGAGGAAGTGTACTTCGTGAGCAGGCTTAGAATTCCAATTATTTGTTTTTAGATCATCTGGGCAGCTTTGTGAGCGTGCACGTGATGGGCATCCTTACTGGATCGAGGAGCCACCTGGAGGTGTTGTACACGGGGTGGACTTGTACTGTGGAGCTGACATTCTGGCCAGTGTGTGCGCTGGCAACATGTAGCGCCTGGATTGTTGAAGCATCATGGATTCACTTAGAAACCACGAAACGTTCGAGTATGGAGTACAGACCCTATAATGGGAACTGCTGCATGAGAGCTTCTATCGGCAGTGGTTTATGGCAGCTGAAGGCAGTGGCAGCTCGAGCAGACTGGCGACCGTGACAGGAATCCGGCACAAGCAATTAGATTTCCGTATTGCGTCTACTGTTAGTTCCCACCCTGGACTGATGGTCAACATTACTCATTGTCCAATATGGTAATTGGGCAGCTTAGCCCTCCCTTTTTCCGCCCCTTCTTGTCACTCCATAGCTTTCGAAATTGCTTTTTTAATCTAGCGCCATATGACCCACAAGCTCTTTGCAAAATTATTCACCACTGATGCATACTCCCCAAGTGGTGATTTACATAACTCAATAATCTTCTGCCCATAATTGACTGGTGCACCTTCGAGTTACAGCGTGGTACTACATATGGTAATAGAAGTTCCCCATCACTTTGGTGACTATCCATGCAATAAAAACTTTTTCCCTATGGTTGTATGCATCCATTCCATACTCCCATTCCTTAAAGATGTGATGCTCTTTTTGTAGCTTATGAATTTGCAAAAGTCTGCATAATTGCTTCATTAACTTATAAATGAAATTAGTACCATGATCAATTATCGCGGTCTCTGTTGTCCTGAACTTTAAAAACCAGTTGTTTCCCATTGCCTGAGCTACTGTTTCTGCCTGTTTGTTTTGCACCAACAATCATAGGCATATAACGTGAAATGTGTTTGGACTTGGAATTCCAATGAGTTATTTTGTGCGATCTGTGTGAGTATTGCAGTTTTGTGTGTGTGTGTGTGTGTGTGTGTGTGTGTGTGTGTGTGTGTGTGTGTGTGTGTGTGTGTGTGTACCTGCTCGGGTGGCAGAGGCCTCATATCAAATCACGGATCCAGGAGATAGCTGGTGGTGGTGTATAATGTATGGAATGGACGAACTGAGGAGCTGACATTCTTGTCAGTGTGTGAACTGGCAACTGGACTGCTGAAGCATCTTGGATTCGCACATAAACCAGTGAACATCTTACAATAGGAAATGGTACATGAGAGGTGCCTTCTGCCAACAGTGGTTTGTGACGTCTGAAGGCAGCGGCTTCTGGAACAGACTGGCAGCTGTGACAGGAATCCGCGTCTACCTCCTAGAGCCCGCTCTGGCCTGGTGGCTTAACTTTGCCCAACACAGTGAATGGGCAGCTTATCCTTCCCCATTAGCATACCTTCTGGTTGCTCATAGCTTTTTAAATCGTCTTCTAACTTGTCGTCATGAGCCCCACAATGTCTTTGCAAAATTATGCACCTCTGATATGAACTCCCAGTTAGTGGCTTACATAATTCAAAAGGAGAAAGCATCTTCTGATCATAAATAACCTCATACAGTGATAATCCAGTACTTGGGCGCATATTCGAATTACATGCTGGTACCACATATGGTAGCAGATCCCCGTCATAGTGATGACTTTTCAAGTAATAACGACACATTGAGTGTGGTTCTGTGCATCCATTAAGTCCTTCCATTCGCTTAAGGATGTAATGCACCTTTTTTTAACTTATGAATTTGTAGAAGTCTACATGACTGTTTCATTAACTCCAGCTAGAAATTTGTAATCAGTCATCGCGGTCTCTGCTGTCCCAAACTTTAAAATCCAGTAGTTTCCTAATGCGTGAGCTACTGCCTCTGCCCACTGGTTTGGCACAGTAACCATAGCCAAACTGAAATGTCTGTGGGCTTCTAGTATGTGATCTCGTGGCCATCTGGTTGAGCGTTGCTGTTTTGTGAGTGTGCACCTCCTTGGGTGGAACAGAGGCTCCACATCAAATCACAGATGCAGGAGCTAGCTGGAGATGGAGTACAATTGATGGAGTGGATGTATTGAGTAGCTGACATTTTCATCAGTGTGTGTGAACTGGCGACTTGTAGCGCTTAGTTCATTGAAGCAACTTGGGTTGACATAGAAACTGTGGAACATGAGAATGTGCTGTACAGACACTATAATTGGAACTATTGGAGGAGAACTGACCGCTGTCAGCAGCAATTTATGACGGCTAAAGGTAGTGGAAGGCATAGCAGACTGGCGACCGTGACAGGAATCCGGCGTGGGCTATTAGGCTTCCGTATCGCGTCCGCCTATTAGCTTCCACTCCTACCTGGTGAGAACTGCCCGCGGAAACGAGCACGTAAAATGCATAGGGCGTCGTGACAGGTGCTCCGCGGCTGCGATTAGCGGGCTGCCGCCGTCGGACTGTCGGCCAGCAGTTAATCTCGGCCGGCTGATGGTCGGGGCGTCGAACCTGTCGCGGCGGCGCGCGTGGGCCGGAAGTTTACGGCGCTCCGGCGTGTTCAGAGGCGCCGCCGGACACGCGGCACGCGGCTAATGGCCGCTAAATCAGCCAGTGGGTTTTGGGCGCCCGCCTGATGGACGTGGGAGCCCGCCGGCCAGTTTACATGCAAATGCACCGCCTAATGGCGCCACCTGCGCTGCACGTGCTCCTCGGTGCACGCCGCCCGGCCGGCGCGGCCACGGTCTGTGGCGTCGGCCTCACTGTACGGGCCCCTAATGGCCCTGTATCTGTCTGGCACTACACACCTCGTCCCCTGCAGACTCACTCTTCTCATCGCCTTCTCGCTTCTCTCACTTGTTTCAAAACTGGCAAGCTCCACAAAGAAGTAAGTGTACATCACAACAACTCAAGCCCTGTCAGCCTAGAGAGGCTTAGATTTTAGAAATCGAAAAGAAAACAGTTGTTAAATGTAAGCGTAGGCTTCCGCGGCCGTTGTCTTCTTCAATAAAATTCTTCAGGGTATCAGACCGCATCGTCATAATTTAAAATGCGCCAACGTTTCGGCCAGCGTTGCAGCTAGCCTTCATCAGGGCCTTACGTTAACTCAAAGCGTAAGGCCCTGATGAAGGCTAGCTGCAACGCTGGCCGAAACGTTGGCGCATTTTAAATTATGACGATGCGGTCTGATACCCTGAAGAATTTTATTGAAGAAGAAAACAGTTGTATTTACACTTACCATCGTGATGGAATGCGGGAACCCTGTCGTATAATAATGTGCCTCTGTTTGCAAACTGTGTAATGAAGGCCTCTATGAGGGGAAGTCTGTCTGATGTAATAGAACAAGAAACAGGAGTTGATATAGAAGAGATAAGGCATCGAGTATTAGAATCAGGGTTTAAAAGAGCTTTGGAGGACTTAAGACCAAATAATGCAGAAGGGACAGATAACATTCCATCAGAATTTCTAAAATCATTGGGGGAAGTGGCAACTAAACGATTATTCACGTTGGTGTGTAGAATGTATTAGACTGGCGATATACCATCTGACTTTCGGAAAAACATCATCGACGCAATTCCGAAGACAGAATTATCGCACAATCGGCTTAACAGCTCATGCATCTAAGTTACTAACAAACATAACATACAGAAGAATGGAAAAGAAAACTGGGGATGTGTTAGATGACGATTAGTTTCGCTTTGGGAAAGGTAGACACCTGAGAAGCAATTCTGACACTGCAGTTGATAATGGAAGCAATATTAAAGAAAAATCAAGACACGTTCATAGGATTTATCGACCTGAAAAAAGCGTTCGACAATGTCAAATTATGCAAGATGTTCAAAATTCTGAGGAAAACAGGGGTAGAGACGGGTAATATACAACATGTACAAAAGACAAGAGGGAATAATAAGAAGGGCGAAGTGCTCAGGTTAAAAAGGGTGTAAGACAGGGATGTAGTCTTTCGCCCCTAATGTTCAATCTATACATCGAAGAAACAATGATGGAAATAAAAGAAAGGTTCAAGAATGGACTCCCACCATTTGACATTGTCGACAGCTGTTTCCAGATCGGCAAATCCTGTGACCGTGTTCGACTTTTTTTCAGTATTACTTCCATTATCAACTGCCATGTCAAAACTGCCTCTTCGGTGCCAGTGTGAAAGGATATCAACGATAAGATTCGCTGATGACATTGCCATCCTCAATGAAAGTGAAGAATAATTTCGGATCTGCTGAATGGAATAACCAGTCTAATGAGTATGGATTGAATGTAAATAGAGGAAAGACGAAAGTAATGAGAAGTAGTATAAATAAGTACAGCGAGAAGCTTCACATCAGGACTGAGGTCACGAAGTAGATGCAGTTAAGGAAATCTGTTAGCTAGGCTCCAAAATAACCAATGAAGAACGGAGCGAGGTGTAGCACTGGCAAAAAGAGCAGTCCTGGCCAAGAGAAGTCTATTAGTATGAAACATAAGCCATAGGAAGGAATTTCTGGGAATGTACGTTTGGAGCACAGCATTTTATGGTAGAGACATATGGACTGTGGGGAAAACCAGAACAGAAGAGAATCGAAGCATTTGAGATTTTGTGCTACAAAGAATGTTGAAAATTAGGTAGACTGATAAAGTAAGGAATGAGAAGGTTCTGCACAGAATGGGAGAGGAAAGGAATGTATGGAAAACAATGACTAGAAGAAGGGTCAAATGGTTCAAATGGCTCTGAGCACTATGGGACAATATCTGAGGTCATCAGTCCCCTAGAACTTAGAACGACTTAAACATAACTAACCTAAGAACATCACACACATCCATGCCCGAGGCAGGATTCGAACCTGCGACCGTAGCGGTCGCGCGATTCCAGACTGAAGCGCCTAGAACCGCTCGGCCACCATCAGCCGGCGACTAGAAGAAGGGACAGGATGATAGGACATCTGTTGAAACATCACAGAATAACTTATGTGCTACTAGAGAGCTGTGCAAGGTAAGAACTGTAGAGGAAGACAGAGATTGGAATATATTCAGTAAATAATTGAGGACTTAGGTTACGAGGACTACTCTGAGATAAAAAGGTTGACAAAGTAGAGGAATTCGTGACGAGCCGCGTCAAACCAGCCAGTCAGAAGAATAATGAGTCAAAAAAGAAAGATGTCAGGACAGGATACTTGTGAAACTTCCTGGCAGATTAAAACTGTGTGCCGGGTCGAGACTCGAACTCGGGACCTTTTGCCTTTCGCGGGCAAGTGCTCTACCAACTGAGCTACCCAAGCAAGACTCACGCCCCGTCCTCACAGCTTTACTTCTGCCAGTACCTCATCTCCTACCTTGCAAACTTTCGCAGGAGAGCTTCTGTAAAGTTTGGAAGGTAGGAGACGAGGTACTGGCAGAAGGAAAGCTGTGAGGACGGGGCGTGAGTCGTGCTTGGGTAGCTCAGTTGGTAGAGCACTTGCCCGCGAAAGGCAAAAGGTCCCGAGTTCGAGTCTCAGCCCGGCACACAGTTTTAATCTGCCAGGAAGTTTCATATCAGCGCACACTCCGCTGCAGAGTGAAAATCTCATTCAGGATACTTGTGGTCAGAAAGTAAAAGGGAATGACGAAATAACATTGGTGGTATGCGTAAGGATGTGAAAAGAAGTGAAATAACTTTTTCAGTGACATTGTTTGCTTAGAAATCTTTTACATAAAAATATCATAGCGCACAGAAACATTATTCGATACTATATGTTCCGCAATTGTGTCACTCCGAAGAGGTCTTCGAATATTTTTTCGTAAAAAACGCTTTGGCTTGAGAGAGTGTGTAGAACCTGAGAGAGCCACTGAGGTGCTGGCTGTGGGAATGCGCTGAGCTGTGGAGACGAGTGTGACTCCACGTGTCTGGGCGGTAACTGCGATGTGATGCGACGTGCACGGTACGTGTCTGCCACGCTGTTGGCGCGAATGACTCGGCGGTCATGCGTTTGAGCAGTCGCGCGCTCGCAGCAGCTGCAACGTGGTGCTCTCCGCGCTTCCTCGCCGTCATTATAAACATTAACAAGTTTCCAGGAACACGGCGGAGGAGCCCACTCGCCCGGTAACTGCTTAGTAATGACGGCCGTCTGTGGGATGCAGCCCGTTCTACGCAGAACTCTCGCTACTCTGCACATGAGTAGGCAGATTCATTCCGTAATTAGGCAGATTCATTAATCGACCGTGACTTTTTCAAAAATATGAAAAGGTTTTCAAATACAGCTCTCAGTCAAAAAATTTATTGACTACTAAATTATTTATTTAACGACATTTTTCGAGGTGGTATCTCATCATCAGGCTATAAAATAGTAATATATATTTGTAATATATTACGTCAACCAACATCAGTGGTACGACAACAAGGCATGGAGAAGACATTGCAACAGACAACACCCGGATCGACATATCGATAGTCAACTCGAAACTAGTTGTTTTGACCGCGATCTTGTTTTCTGCACTGCTGATGTGTTTTGTGTTAGCGTATTTTAAAGTGACCCTTGTGAAGTTTGTGAACAAAGGTCTGTAAGTCCAAGACAGCTGTGCAAGTACCGATACCTCAGAACATCACAATAAGACTGCCACACCACATTAATAGAATAAGAGATTGTTTTGTAAAAAAATATGTGAATAGCAGACCAATATACAAAGTGACATCGCCTCGTACTAGGTTATCCTTGTCCCTCTCCATAGAATGACAACAACAGTCACATAAAGAAACTTGAATATCTGTACACACTTATGTGATATGTTTTTGAAATGCCACCATAGCCTGATGATGAGATATCACCTCGAAACAAGTAGCTAAATAAATAATTTCTCAGTCAACAAATTGACTGACTGGTAGTGGTATTTGAAAACCATTTAAGATTCATTCCGATCTGCACTTGTGAAAAGTTGAGGCTCCACCTCGTCAACTCGATAATGTGGGTATCCACTCAGAGCCGGCCGAAGTGGCCGTGCGGTTAAAGGCGCTGCAGTCTGGAACCGCAGGACCGCTACGGTCGCAGGTTCGAATCCTGCCTCGGGCATGGATGTTTGTGATGTCCTTAGGTTAGTTAGGTTTAACTAGTTCTAAGTTCTAGGGGACTAATGACCACAGAAGTTGAGTCCCATAGTGCTCAGAGCCATTTTTTTATCCACTCAGAGAGTTGCAGTACGCTTCCTTTCAAACAGTTCCTGGATCCATACTTCATCTACTGAGAATACCTAGGAGTAATCCACCAATTGCTTAACGTTTTATTTTGAATTCTTAGCGATTGTTTCCATTACAGTATTTTGGTTGATAGTGAGTGGAAAGCGCAAAACAAAATGAGTATTTCATTTGCAGCTATTCTGCTTATGAAGGGTGTCCAGGAGGAATGGTTAATATTCAGGGATACGGCGTGAACGATCGTTCGAAACAAAAAACTCTAGTAAACTCGGACTCTATAATCCATACCTTAAGAGACATGAGAATTATAGTTCAGTTGAAGAGATTATGTGTCACATTAGTGAATATGAAAAATGCTCATAGCCCTTAAGGAATGCAGTTTATAGGCCATCTTTACTACACATTTTTGCTTTGAGTAACCATTCCTGTCATGTCAATGAGTACTGATCATTCGCACTGGGACACGCCATACAGAGAGGATGTTAGTTACTACGTGAATGAATAATGATCTATAAAACGTGGCTTAGAAAAATTGAATTTTGATGAGATACACGTACAGGGCAGTAAGTAAAAAAAGTCTAAGCACCATGCTGTTGGTGAATGTCCACAAAAGTTGTATTTATTTTATTCAGTAAATAGCCTGTTTATTCGTCCTGGGACACGCCGCGGAGAGGACATTAGATATCACGCGAATTAAAAATGAACTCCTACAAAACGTGGTAAAAGCACGGCATTTTCATGGGATACAGGTATAGGGCAGCAAGGAAAAGAAGTCTAAGCACTATGCTGTCGGTGGGTGTCCACAAAAGTTGTATTTATTTTGTTCAGTAAATAGCCTGTAGTTTTAAGGAGCGTGCCGAGTTATTAAACATTATAGATTCTGAAAGTGGCGATTGTTGTGAGGGCGGAGGTAGATAGTTCTGTGTCATAAGACACTTTGCCGGCCGCTGTGGCCGAGCGATTCTAGGCGCTTCAATCCGAAACCGCGCTGCTGCTACGGTCGCAGGTTCGAATCCTGCCTCGGGCGTGGATGTGTATGATGTCCTTAGGTTAGTTAGGTTTAAGTAGTTGTAAGTCTAGGGGACTTGATGACCTCAGATATTAAGTGCTTACAGCCATTTGAACCATTTGAAGGCACTTTCCCGGAAGATTTGCCTGTTTTACTCGGAAGGAGTACCCTTTGTCGCCGATAGGCGCACTGAAAGTCGCGACATAAGCAGCCCTCATTCCGCTCAAGGCAGCTCTTGCCGTATGCACGTTCCCCGCCGGCTGCTGCTATGGCGATCGTTGTCTGTGGCAGCTGTGACATTCACCGTATCGCGACGCCGCGGCGGTGAGTGAAGGCGAAGTGTGCATTAGACTTACAACGCACTGCTCTGGTAGGTGCTGTGTGCCCTCTTGCTCAGAGCCGTTATTGATCTGTTGAACCGCGGTGACGAAAAAATGTGTGTGAAATCTTATGGGACTTAACAGCTAAGGTCACCAGTCCCTAAGTTTACACACTACTTAACCTAAGTTATCCAAAGAACAAACACACACACCCATGCCCGAGAGAGGACTCGAACCTCCGCCGGGACCAGCCGCACCGTCCATGACTGCCGCGCTCAGACCGCTCGGCTAAACCCGCGCTGCCCGCGATGACGGTTGCCGTGTAATGCGACGACGCTTTCCTGCCGTTCATGTAGGCCTGTTCATGTATCAGGAACGCTGGTGTCCTGACCCGTTATGGCAGGTTGATCAGGAAGACTCCCGTATCCATGTATCTGCAAATGGCCAAAATGGCTCTAAACACTATGGGACTTAACATCCGAGGTCATCAGTCCCCTAGACTTAGAACTACTTAAAGCTAACTAACCTAAGGACATCACATTCATCCATGCCCGAGGCAGGATTCGAACCTGCGACCGTAGCAACAGCGCGGTTTCGGGCTGAAGCTCCTAGAACCGCTCGGCCACAGCGGTCGACTCCACCTACCTGCGACAGCGGCTGACTGATGTTGAACTCTGAGACTGGTCATTATGGGGAGGTAACCATCTCTTTCCATAGTGGCTGTCGTTGCTGAGTAGAGTGCAAGAAATCTACAACAGACTTGTTCCAGACGTCACTTTGCTGTAATCATGGAAGCGAGTGTGAACGTCTTGTACCTAATCATCCAATCTGACCGACTACCTTACGAGCTAACATGCTAGGGTATTTAAGGAGCGAAGTAGTGGCTAATGGTTACCCGATGTCACTCGACATGACCGCATATGTCTGGTTATGACGAAGGTGTCAGCGGTTCCTACTCTGTCGTGTTTGCTTAACTTTGCATTATCAGTCTCGTTTCCTTAATCAAATGAAATGAAATGAAATGTCGTGTGACGAGGGCCTCCCGTCGGGTAGACCGTTCGCCTGGTGCAGGTCTTCCGATTTGACGCCACTTCGGCGACCTGCGCGTCGATGAGGATGAAATGATGATGAATAGGACAACACAACACCCAGTCCCTGAGCGGAGAAAATCCCCGACCCAGCCGGGAATCGAACCCGGGCCCTTAGGGTTGACATTCCGTCACGCTGAGCACTCAGCTACCGGGACCGGACTCCTTAATCAAATAACCAGGTTAACGTGACCCCTGCCTATTGCATTTTTGCTGTCTGCTGTCTGGCTCGTCGTAAGCGCCGATATCGTGTTTTTCGTGACCCACTCATCTTTTCGATGCCCGCCGTCCTGCAATTGGCCTCCGTAAGCTGGAGAAGTGCTCTACGATTGGTTGCATTATAGTTTCGTGTGCCACTTTCTGCACAATTCTTCCTCAGAGGCCTCCCAACAAATCTCCCTGTTCAATACGTCTTCCCAATCACTGATTCTAGGCGTTCGTCCCATTTAACCTATGGAAGGAGCCTCCGCGAATGATTGCTGTAGAGAGAACACAATCGGGGGTACCCTGGAAACGTTGAACTAATGTCAACGACCACCGAAAAACATTGGAGAAAACCGGCAGAAACACAAAATTGGACCTCTTCAACACCAAAAATTTTGAAGACTTCATTAACTACTGAATAACTGTTAAGAAAGGAAGATGTCTTACTATAAGACAAGTGTAAACAAAAGTCATGAGACATTTAGCATTGCAAGAAACGCGCAGAGGGGTAAATGACTGAACACCAAAAATTGAAGGCTTGAAGACGACGCAAGAAAGCCCTCATGAACAATTTGTTAGGGATATCCAGAATGAGATTTTGACTCTGCAGCGGAGCATGCGTGATATGAAACTTCCTGGCAGATTAAAACTGTGTGCCGTACCGAGACTCGAATCGAGACCTTTGCCTTTCGCGGGCAAGTGCTCTACCAACTGAACTGCCCAAGCACGACTCACGACCCGTCCTCACAGATTTACTTCTGCCAGTACCTTTTCCTTTGCTGCAGGCATTACACTTATTCATATTTAAACGATGTATTATACATTACGATAAATGGAAATTCTGTCAGTCGTTCTGCATCTACAGTCGTGCCTGCTAATTCAGACAGTTACCTATGCATCATGAAGCTCGTACAATTGTGCAGAAATTTTTGTTTCTGTTATTTAACCAACAACTGACCACCAGATAACGGCGTTCTACGTGAACCACGCAAACTGGCGGCCTTGTAGCTCACCTGTTGGTTACTTCGTATCCTCTTAGTCGGTAATGATGTTTCTTGTCAACAGGTCATTAATGACTAGCTGACCGAAACGCTTATATTGAAGTAATAAAACTGTGGTCTATACATAATAATTCATGTGCGCTTAATAGAATCCTCCATCTCACTTACCAAGAGAGGTGACGTATTGGCTAACACACTGGACTCGCATTCGAGAAGACGACGGTTCAAATCACCGTCCGCCCATCAAGTATTAGGTTTCCCGCTATTCCCCCAAATCAATTAAAGAAAATTCCCGAATGGCTTCTCTAGAGGGACACTGCCATTTCCTATGCCATCCTTCCCTAATACGAGCTTGTGCTCTGTCTCTGATGATCTGCTGCCGACGGAACGTTAAACTCTAATGTTCCTTCTTTCGGCCCCGCTTCTAGTCTAATTTGCCATCTGTACACTTACTCTCACGCAGAAAGCGTCCTTCATAATTGCCAATACGCTCCATCCGTCTTCCACGATTTGGCTACTTTGCGTAAACTCTTATATTACTCAGTCATGACTATCATCGTCTTCTTCTTCGTTAACATCAGGAAGAAGAACATAATTTGAAATAGGAACAGAAGATATGTATTAATGAACTTAATGAAGCTACCAGAGTGGAGAAACAAATAAAATAGGAAGTATTAATCCTACCCTAATTGAAACAAATAAATGGAGTCACAAACAGAATAAAAGTACCTATGGCTGAAAAGAGCTAAGCTCTAGCTGCAGCCCACCCTCAGCAGAGGGGATGAAAGATAAAAAAAAAAAAGAGTGATGCACTCGCTGTTATTCCTCTTGTCTTGCTTCTTCTTAAACCAATATCCGTAGTAAATAGGCCGTGCATTCTACTGAAAATTCGTCCACATCTTCTTCAGTTACAACTCGTGGAGCGACGACATATTGAACATATTTCGGATGTACAGGGTCGTCAGAAGCATTTTCTCTGGTGTTTTGGCAGATACTTGCGATTTCTTTTTTCCAGTGTGTAACTCGAGTCAGACCAAACTAATAGAGTTCATCAAGTCTTTCATGCGATCCCCAGCCCCGACTGAAAGTGTCAGTTTGTTTCTCGTTACGAGCAAAATGTACTTTAAAGCGGGCTTTTGCGTGCCCGTTCGATAGAGTGGTCCGAAATTAGTCTAGTGCCACATTTGTTTTAACAATGTGTATGAACAGGGAGTACTAACGGGGACTTTAAAACACGAAAAAAAGCCAGTTCTCCAGCTGCAGTTAGTGAATAACGCTGCCACGTGGCGGTATCTGTCAGAGTGGGCCAGGGGAGTGCAGTCGCTGCCGGAATATTGGTTATTCTTCGTGTTTTACTGTCGCTGTTAATGTGGGATCTATAAAACGAATATCGCACTACACCCATTTTGGACCACTCAGCCGGATGGGCACGTAAAATAACGCTTTAAAAATCATTTTGTTCGTAAGGGGAAACAAACCGGCGTTTTCTGTCGGCACTGGGAGTCGTGGAAAAGACGTTCATGAGCAGTATTTGTATGGGGTGATTGCAGCTGTAGACTGCAAAAACTAAATTGCGAGTATCTGCTGCAACACCAGAGAAAATGCGCATAGGAGACACACCCCCATATATTCCTTGCTAGCTCTCCTTTCACCTACATCATTGCTTCTTTGACAGCAAAGGTGCTGAACTGAACTGCTGCTAACCACATCCGTGGTAGAATGGTTCGACACTTATTCCCATGATCCCTAAGTAATACGTACGATGGTGCCAGTATAAGAAAAGAGACTAGGACGAGTCGTGCGACACATAGGCAGCCATTACTCCCTAGCTCAGGAGATGACTGAAACAGGACACAAAATTGATAACATTGACCAGGAAAGCACTCCACCATGCACTGCACAGTGGCTTAGAGAGTGCCGATATAACTGTAGTCGGTTTCGTGTGACTCTTGTAAGTTACAAACCATGGAGAGTGAAAGCGCGAGCTTTCATTCACACCGTTGGTAAGCAGCAGGTGGCTCTGCCCTTTTGGGAGACTGCCCCTCACATTCCCTCCCGTTCTTCTCGCCTTCCCGGTCCCCGTTCCTCTCGTAACGTCCATCAGCCGCCGGAGGTAGCAGACGACGCAGGTGATGGACGAGCGTGGGGTCGTTACCGCGGCCCTATGATTAACACCTGGTAACTACTGTGGGTCCGAGGATTGTGGCACTAAGTGGCAGGCGTACGTACCGTCGTAATTGCCATTGACCAACGCATTCAGTTGTCAGTACCTCCCATCAGTATCTTTGATACAAGATGGTTTTTCTGTTTCCTGCTGTGTACTCCAACTCCCCACTGTGTACAAATTCATTTCGTTAATTTTCTTTATTGCCACAGGTAATAGAGTTCTCAGGAGGAAAAAGTTTCTTTCTCACCAGTCCCCGCACCTCGTCTGCATTCTGCTTCAATCGCTCATTCGTTCTTTACAAGATGAGAAAGCGAAAGCGTGAACCAGTGACGCTTTTGAACTGACGGTCGCCCCGGCTGCATTGCGACAGCAGTCTATGCTGCTGAACATTTTATGGTACAGAATCGCCTACCGTGTTGCTGACTTCCGTAGTAGAAACATACAGCCATGCTGTTTCTAGTTTTACACAAGCAACTGACGCAGTTCCTCATGATGCAACAACACCACCACCACCACCACCACCACCACCACCACCATCATCATCATCATCATCATTACCGTCGTGAATTCGACATCCACTGCCGACCGCCGTGGCCGAGCGGTTCTAGGCGCCTCAGTATGGAACCGCGCGAGCGCTACGGTCGCAGGTTCGAATCCTGCATCGGGTATGGATGTGTGTGATGTCCTTAAGTTAGTTAGGTGTAAGTGGTTCTAAGTTCTAGGGGACTAATGACCTCAGATGTTAAGTCCTATAGTGCTCAGAGCCATTTGAACCATTCGACATCCACTGCTGCATAAAAGTGGCCTCTAATCTTTTTCAAACAATACGGTCATCAGCTATACGTGCCTATTTTTTTAATGTCATCTTTACAATTTCAATTAGCTTGTCGTCTCGATCTTTTATTCTCTCCTGCATTTCAGCAAACAGTTACCTTAGTCCGTTTTTCATCTTCTGACTACATGCACCGTCTCTCTTTCTTTTAATTTTCATCGCGGCTGTAATTAAGCCGCCAGGTCCAGTTGTTTGTATTCCTGTTTCTTTTAACCGTAATCTTGCTTCTTCTTAAACCAGTATCCGCAGTAAATAACCTGTGCGTTCTACCGAAATGCTTGCGTCACAGACTTTACCTTTACTTTGTCTTTTGCTAACACATAATCTATTTTAATGCCCTATGCGTCATCTGCGTCTGTTGCTTATGAAACCGGAGTTCACACTGATGAGCTATCTCCAGCCAAGCAGTTTAAATCTGATGGTGTTGCGTAATGTATTGAACCTGGCCATACGTTAGTAAAAAACTTTGCATTCGAGACAGAAACCTTTTGTAGTGCTGACAGTACTGCAATCGCTAAATCTTATTGATGACGTCACCCTTTCAAGAAGTTCTTGAGTCACTACCATGAGCCATAAGACGCGTGTTGATTGTTCACCAAAAGCACACGGTTTTTCTTTTTTTTCTTTTTTTTCTGTTTTTCTTTCTTGTCCTGTCGATCCAGTGACGAGCACAGCTTGCCAAAACTCAGTAACCAGTTATGTTGTGAATCTGCACCATACTACTTTACTTTAGTCTTATTACAATTAATTTTTAGGCAAACTATCAAATTTGCTCTATTAAATTCCTCTATTAGTTTACTTGAAGACATGCGGCAACCAACCACATTTTATCTGCGTCATTTATGCCAAGACGTGTTTCGGGTTTTCGTCCATCTTAGACTGGCGTAATACGTTCGCTTCTTCATCGATACTAAGTTTCTGTCGATATTTTGAAGGCTTCAGCCACCCTTCGTAACGTAACAACTCTTTTACCCACCTCGTTCCCCAAGTTATATATTTTAGTTTAATTAGTAGTTAGCTGCACTTATTTTTCTTCTGCAACTTGTAGCTCGTTCTTTTCGCGTTTCTTTTACCTTCACAGATGCAGCACAGATGACTTTGTTTATATCGGGAAGTACATATAAAGTCCAGTTATAATTTATACACATTCCGAAATTAATTGCGAAAGTCGTGTATATGTCTAATGCCTCTAAAGGATTAGAGAATGAAAAAGTCGCATGATTTCTTAATATATGCAGGGATGGCAAATCGTTCAAATGGCTCTGAGCACTATGGGACTTAACATCTGTGGTCATCAGTCCACTAGAACTTAGAACTACTTAAACCTAACTAACCTAAAGACATCACAGACATCCATGCCGGAGGCAGGATTCGAACCTGCGACCGTAGCAGTCGCGCGGCTCCGGACTGAAGTGCCTAGAACCGCTCGGCCACCATGGCCGGCGAAATTTCTGAGAATGTACGTTTGGAGCACAACATTCTATGGTAATGAAACATGGACTGTGGGTAAACCGGAACAGAAGAGAATCGAAGCATTTGAGATGGGGTGCTGTAGATGAACGTTGAAAATTAGGTGGACTCGTAAGGTGAGAAATGTGGAGGTTCTGCGCAGAGTCGGAGAGGAAAGGAACATGTGGAAAACCTCCCAAACTTTGCTAGTTCTGCAGGTTCGCTGGAGAGCTTCTGTAAAGTTCGGGAGGTAGAAGACGAGGTACTGGCAGAAGTAAAGCTGTGAGGACGGGGCATGAGTCGTGCTTGGGTAGCTCAGTTAGTAGAGCACTTGCCGCGAAAGGCAAAGGTCCCGAATTCGAGTCTCGGCCCGGTACACAGTTTTAATCTGCCAGGAAGTTTCATATCAGCGCGCACTCCGCTGCAGAGTGAAAATCTTATTCTGGATTAACAGCATGTTATCTTGAGCGGAGAGTCGTTGACAGATCGAGAAGTAATTCAAGCATACATCATGGAAGTATGCTGGGATCCTTATTTTTCATGTTTACGTTAATCACCATTCATGTAATACGAAGAGTAACCTCATACTTTTCGCTGATGATGCACTTACCCGTAGTGAAGTAGTGTCTGAAAAAGCTGCAGAAATGTTCATTCAGATGTTGATAAGATTTCAAAGTGGTGCAAAGAATGGCAACTATCTTTCCATGTTCCAAATTCAAAAATTGTGTACTCCGCAAAACTCATAAACGTAGCATCTAACAATATCGTGAAGGTACGGTTTCAGTTGGTCGCTTCATGTAAATACCTGGGTGTTACAATTTGTAGGGGTATGAAATGGAACAATCACATGGGCTCATTCGTAGGTAAAACAGGTGACACACTTCGGTTCATTGGTATAATACTAGGAAAATGCAATCAGTCTAAAAAGGAGACAGCTTATAAAACACACGCGCGAAACATCCTAGAACGTTGCTCAAGAGTGTAGAACCTGTACCAAACACAGCAATAGGAATACTGATCGTATACAGATAATGGTCACAAGATTGTCTAATTCACTGGAAGTCGTCACGGAAATGTTGAAATACCTGAATTGGCAGACTCTTGAAGATAGACACAAATTGTTTCTCAAAACCTGTTTTCAAATTTTCGGGATCCAGTTGTAAGTGAACAATCGACGGATATTCTACAGTCACCTGCTTATCGCCTACATAAGCATCGCGAAGGCAAAACTGGACTAAGTACATTACTGTGAGAGCCATTTAAGTGGACTTCCTTCTTCCGCTTCGTACGCGACTGGAATCTGAAGAAACCCTAACGTGGTGCCATGCTAAATATCCTCTGGAGAAACCTTCACAGAGATTTGCACCATACATATACTATGTGATCTATAGTAACCGTATACCTGTGTGTGTTGCGAAACTGATCACTGCATGTCAGGAGAGGCAGACCGGGCAGCACAAAAGGAGGTGGGAAGTATTGTAAGGAGAGAATCAGCAACGACAGAATGTGTCGATCAGGAGAGTTCTGTGACTTATGAACGTTCGATGTCACCTGAGCAACAAATCGATCGATCTGGTACAGTTCAACCTTTGTAAACCTGCACAGGCCTACTACTGGCGTTGTGACAGTAAAGTGTAGACGAGAAGGAACAGCCACAACTAAACCAAGACCAATCAGACCTCATGTATTGACGCGCATGAAATTAGTGGAAGGAATCAGTCCTGGGTCACAAACTGCCACCAGCAGACCAGTTAGCACAATGACTGAGCGTACAGAGATAAAAAGGATGGGGTACATTTGTCGAGCAACTCCATGGGTCACACATTTCTGTAGTCAACGGTAAGCGACGTTTGACGTGGTGTAATGGGAGATACCACTGGACAGCATAGAAACACGTGGTTTGGAGTGATGAATGGCGTCTTACGCAATGACAGTCCGATGGAAGGGCTTGAGTTTGGTGAATGCCTGGTGAACGTCACCTACCATCATCGTCTCTTGTGCAACCGCAAAGTACGGAAGAGGTGGTCTTAAGGTATGAGAGTGTTTTTTCTGCTTTAGGTGTGGTTCCATTATTGCCCATAATAAAACGCTGAATGTGGAAGGATTTCAACACTTACAGCATAGTGTACGGCATGCAATAGAGGAACAGTACGAGACGATGATTGTATCAGCATGACAATGCACCCTTTCAGAAAGCGACATCTGTGAGGCATTGCTTTGTGGACTGTAACATGCCTGAAATAGACTGGCCTGCCAATCGTCTCAAACTGAACGCGATGGTACGTCTTTAGTATGAGTTAGAATGTCGAATTTGGTCCAAATCCCAAAGCTCACCACCAGTACCTTCTCTGGTTTCGGCTCTTGACGATGAATAGGCTGCTACTCCTCCATAGACATTCAAACACCTCATTGAAAGCATCTCCAGTAGAAATTAATCTGTAGTAAAGGCGAAGGGTGGACACACCCCTCGTTAATGGGTACTAAAAGGTGTCCACATACTTTTTATCAGATAGTTATGAGCCGTGACAGGCTCGCGTTGATGCCGTTTGTTCTTTGGCAGTTTGTCACAATCGAGTGGCGTCTTATTTCTCCCTGAGTTACTACCATAACGAGTTGCTGACCTGCCTCCGTCAGTGGCAGCAGCAGGGCTTATCGATACTAATACTGCTGTACCATCTTTGGTGTGACCGCTGTATTTCCATGTGGTGGTGTGTGTGGCAGTCGGTCAGTTGGGAAAGAGCAGCGAGGAAGTCACCGCAGCGCAAGCTCAGGCCGGGACTGCTGGCGGCGTGTACGCGCGGTCGCATTGTGAGGCGCTAGCTGCGAGAGCTACAAAGTTCGTCATCCACCGAACCTGGACACTGAAGTTGAGTGACCAGTTAACCTGTTATGAAAGCTCAACTTCTGTGACATCTCTACGTTCATTGTCGGTTGTTGCTTCCTGCGCCGATCGACTAGCAGCAACGTATGGTGTGTTGGAGTCAGCGAAATTTTGCAGCCGTCTTCCTGTATGGTCTTTAACTATTAAATTGGTTGTTGCTTATCATTGAAGTGCACCAGCGGGATTTTCTGCCTTGTGGCCGTTAACTCCCCAATTACCTGCCCTGGTCGTTAGCTTAGTTTTCCGGCAGTGTGTTTTTCCTCGCCGTGTTGATGCTGTCTGGCATGGTGTGTAGTTCGACAGCCTTTAGTTGTTTGTTCATATTTTTTTCTTAGAGTGGTTATTGTGCCTTGACTGTCTTTTAGACATCAGTTTTGAAGACGTAGTGCTGCTGGTATCTTCGTCCTCGGCTGATACTTTGCGTTGACGTGCCGTTGGTCGGGCGGAAGGGAATTGATTAGGTTGTTGGTCGGTCCTTCAGCCGTCCCTGGGTCGGGTTGCCATCCGATTATTTAACCTTACTCTTGGATGCCTGTCTCAACTCACCTCACCTCACCTTACGTTAGAGCTACTTCCTCAGGTCGACCCTTGGAACACTTCTGAGGACCACTGTTCTGTTGGTTTTAGATTGCGATTTTCATTTTAGTCTGAAGTACTCTACGAGGCCTTCAGCCGTCTATTAATTTAGTTTGTTTTAATTTTATAATAAGGCCTTCAGCCGACTTAAATTAAAATTTGAAGATTGAGTTGTTTAAAAACTAAATTTTGAAATTTTTCTTAACTAGGCCTTGAGCCGTATTGTTATAATTTAATCCTTTTAAGGCAATGTGTAATTAAGTGGTTCTTAGGAAAAAAGTTTGTGTGTTTTGTGCAACTTATTACGGCCCCCTCTACAACCACAACCTGATCCGCTCTGTCCTGCGAAACTAGATTTCAAGTTAGTGAATATGAATGAAATGCTTATCCATCTACTCGAGTAGTGACTGGTGGTGCAGCAAAAACGGAGTTACGCAAGACCTCTTACAAAATTATTGAGATGGAATCTGTTTGCACACCACTATTTGGAAGAGGTTTTAATTCGTTGAGCTGCTATAGAGCTAGCACAGCTGTCAAGGTGATGGCAGCAAGAGGAAGTTTAGTGTGCAGAGAGCGCGGCGGGTGATGTCCAGTGCACAGCAGTGGGTTCCGGCGCGCGGTCTGAGGGTGGCCACAATTGCCGAGTGTAATCAACAGAGCCGCTGTTTCCTGTCGCCGAGACGTTAACAGTTTTCCAGCCGCGGGCTCTGACTGGGACGGCACATAAAATGCGGGAGAGCCGTGTCCCCCGTGTTGAGCACTCGGGGAGGAAATGGGAACACGCGGAGTGGAAGGACCGCCCACGACGTCGCCTGCGGCCACCTGTTAACCTCTCTCCTCTCCTCTACTCTCCTCTCCTCTGGTCCTTCTCCTGATTACCGAGAAAGACAGACCGCGGCTCCGGTGTGCGACAGTAATTAATGTCCAATGCCGCTAAGAAACTCCTAATGAAAACTGGAGTTTTAATTCCGTGCTTTCTACCAAAGCAACACTACGGGAGCATACACTCTCAAAAAATTAATACAGAAGAGAGACCAGCAGCCTTATTAAAATTAACCGAGTTCAATTACTTCCTGAACGTAGGCACTACTTAATTAGTGTTTGGTCTTAAATATATACAGGCGGCTGAGGAAGTTACCCAAACATACACAGAACAATTTTCTTGTTGTGACCATTTTTCGCAGCAGATACACAGAATGATTTTCTAAATGGGCAAGAACTGGAGGAAACGGTCCCTGAGGGAATGAGCAAAGGAGGTCATATGGACTTACAGCCGAAAATGCTTTCTCTGGGTAGTACATCACTTGAAGGTGACGATAAGAGATCTTTGACAGGTGGCCCGACAGTATGGGGTAACCCAGATGATCGTGTGGAACTCTCTCTAGCCCTGCCACTATCTGTATAACTTACAAGGCGTGCCTTGCTTATTACCTATGGACTTACCTCTGCGGGGACAGTTTTGTCGCAAGTTTGTTGAACAACCCAGCACGATGCTGGGATTTGTATACGAAGACAGTAACTTGTTCTCGAAAGAACAGTTACTGTAATGACCGTGCAGCTTTTCCCTGGAATAAATGATGACTAACTGACAACCTAAGCTGCCGACAGGTGTTGTTGATATACCTCGATGTGCACAGCTGAAAATGTGTGCCCCGACCGGGACTCGAACCCGGGATCTCCTGCTTACATGGCAGACGCTCTATCCATCTGAGCCACCGAGGACACAGATGAATAGCGCGACTGCAGGGACTTATCCCTTGCACGCTTCCCGTGAGACTCACATTCCCAACTGTCCACAATTCTACATATGTATTGTACCTTATAGACATTTGTCCACCCACTCATTACTCGCGCACGCTTTGGCGATTCCCGTAAGAGTGCAGTTTTTCCCTGGAATAAATGATGACTAACTGACAACCTAAGCTGCCGACAGGTGTTGTTGATATACCTCGATGTGGACAGCTGAAAATGTGTGTTATTCACGTCAGATTTATCTCCTTTCTTGTGAAGTGGGTGGATAAGTCCGCATTTCCAGTCGTCTGGGAGTTCTTCACTTCGCCATATGTCCTGAATGATCTGTGTGATTTCTTGTAATGTGTTCCGAGATTTTTCAGTAATTCTGCGGTGATCTGTCTTCTCCTGAATGATGATGTGGTGTCGGATTTCTACTTGTCGGTGGATCAGCGTCGGGTTTCGTGTGACTTGGAGATGTATTTGGGAATCGTTCGGATGTTTCAGCGCAAATAAGAAACGTAGTGTGCCAGTTCTTTGCAGTTTTCTTGGTTGGTGAGTGCGAGTCTCCCATTTTTTTTTCTTGAAGGTCAAATTTTCTGATAACTTTTGATTCTGTTAGCAAAAGCTCAATAGAAATTTCTGCTGTTGTAATTTCTGAAGTTGTCCTCAAATAATTTAAGCTGTTTGGTAATGTAGTTGCGTTTGGTTTTCCTGATGGTTCGGTTTGTCTCTTTGCTGATATCGAGGAAGTGTTGTAGGGTTTCCGGCGATTTGTTGCTGCGGTATTTTTGAAAGGCGATTCTGCGATTGATGATGGCTTAGTCGCAGTTCGAATCCCACTTTGGGTGTTTTGCCTTTTTTAAAAGTGGGATTAATTCTTTGGCTTTTCTGATTATTTTGCTACAGAAGTCAGTCCAGTTGTTCGTCGGTTCTTTTTCCCCTTCTTCTGTGATCTTTGTTTCTTAAATTCTAGATGTGTTGAACTTTTGGATATGCGGCTTTTTATGTTGTATTCTCTTCGGAGATAATTTTACTTTAACTCGGGTGAGGTAGTGGTCCGAGTCGATGTTCGCAACTCTTCAGACTTGAATGTCATGGATGATTCTGTAATGGGCGTAGGAGATGGCAACGTGGTTGATCTGATATTCACCAAGATGTTGGATTGGGGATCATCGTGTTTTCTGTTTTTTGGAGGGTTTTCTGAAGTGGGTGGACGTAACTTCGAGGTTGAATTGTTGACATATGTCAATCAGACGTGTGCCATTAGTGTTAGTGTTTTGGTGTGTTGTATTTCTGCCGATTATTTTTCTTTTCCGAGTTGAGCGTTGAAGTCTCCAATTAGGATTTTCACATCGCGTTGTTGAATTTTGTTCAAAGTTTTTTCGAGCTTGTTCCAAAATTTTTCGACTGTTTCGCGATTTTTCTTGTTTTCGATGATCGTATATATTTCATTGACACTCTGAATGCGCATTGTCATGAGTCGATTGTTGATGGGTGTGATATATATATAAAGGCGAAAAACAATTAAAAACAAAAAATCGGGAAGTTTATGTCAAACGAATGATGCGCTAGACATTGCAAATAACAGTTGTATTAATGCTATGTTAGAAATCGTCCGACCCCGGTAGCTGAGTGGTCAGCGTGACGGACTGTCAATCCTAAGGTCCCGGGTTCGATTCCCGGCTGGGTCGGAGATTTTCTCCGCTCAGGGACTGGGTGTTGTGTTGTCTTAATCATCATCATTTCATCCCCATCGACGCGCAGGTCGCCAAAGTGGCGTCAAATCGAAAGACCTGCACCAGGCGGACGGTCTACCCGACGGGAGGCCCTAGCCACACGACATTTCATTTCATTTCATTTATGTTAGAAATCACAGACTCTACACGAAAAATTTCGAACTTCGACCTGTTTTCCACACGAGGGAAAACTTTAGGATCTTCAGATGATGAATTAGAGTTCACTGTAAGTATCTTTTCATTTTGTTATAAAATACTTACTTGAACTGTTTTAAACGTAAAAACGAATTTATGAAAACGATAAATCATGTAATACTCTAAGAGACCCGTACAGGACAACTGGTTAAAATAGGTGAATCACATCTGGATGTGCAGCACACAAAAAGTCGTTTTCTTTCTAACTGCTAATATTTATATCCAGAACGAGTTTACCATAAACGTAAATAAATGTAAAGCGTTGGCCATAAGCAAGCGAAGAGTTTCACTACTGTTTGTGTACACTAATAACAACATATAACTGTCAGTAACATCTTTATCTGCATAAAATGTCAAATCAAGAATCCTTCACTCGTATATATATATATCAAATTTTATTTACTTACACAACCAGTTTCGACGTTCCACTACGCCATCTTCAGCTGTTGTCTAGCAGTCTGCAATTGATGAACGAATCGATCGCGTTGTTAAAAAGAAGTCTACGGATACCAGTTACTGAATGTTGGCCCCTGTTTCGATCGTACATGCGGTTGGGTTCTTCCTACACGTCGGGCAGGCGGCGTAAAGATGGCGTGGTGAAACGCCGAAACTGCCCGTATAAATAAAATAAAATTTGAAATACAGACGACGGAATGTGTTTTTGATTTTACATTTTGAATTAAACAGCCGAAGTCCCTCAACCATCCTGTACAAAAATGGACTTAACGGAGTCTTTATCTGCATGCCCGATCCACTATCGCTTGTCCGCTTCGGGAGGTTCGACGCCGTCGGCTTAATTTATTTACTATACACCTTACTCAATTTTCAAATTGAGTAACATAGTGCACAGGCTACAACTCTGCCTCACTCTCTTCAGAACAACTGCTTCCCTTTTATCTCCTTTGGCTCTTGTAACTTCAGTCTGGTGTTTGTACAAGCTACACACAAATTTTCGCTCCCTGTATTTTATTCATGATGTCTTCAGAATTTCAAATAGAGTATGCCACTCAAAATGCTACAGTACAATAGCTAAAATCCCAAGAAGGTCATTATACGATAACTTAATACGTGTGTCACAATTCCATAACAGACTGATGTGAGCGTGATGTGGACCTATAGTTGTGAACGTGGGGTCAATGACCCTGCTTGGGAACGAGAATAAACTGTGCCTTTTTCCAATCGCTTGGATTAAACTGCGTTGTCTCTCTCTCTCTCTCTCTCTCTCTCTCTCTCTCTTCTTTGGTATTAAAGTGTTGTGATTTTAATGTAAGATGTGGTCAGGATTGTTTGGATAATGGTAAAGGACTCGTAAATCTAGCTTAAATACAAGCCGACGATCAATCAAAATTGCCACGTAGGCAAAAATATTAGTAAAAATGGGTGCAGTTTTGCTTGTGATGGTTTAATAACGTTATTCAAACTCGAGACTACCTCAAAGGCAATCAGAAGTAGCTTGAAACTATTATTGTTATTACCCGATAAATTATTTGTTGCGAAGTGAGAGACGATGTAATCACGTACGTATCGTAATGGTTTGTACTCGCGATAAATAATTTCATTTATATCACACTGGCTTCGTTTTGGTCAAGTATTTACTTGAGAGAAATAACTTTAGTTGCAAACTCAAAGATATCGTGAAGCAAACCTAAGACTTGTTACCTACAGCAGTTAAATTTATCTATGCAATTCCGTAAAAATTTGATAAAATGAAATTCGCAAATATTAATGCTTGGAAATTATCAGTATTCAAATTATTTTTTATGAGAACTTGAGGGTGAAGACCAATATTTGATATATTAATTAAATTCCACGTAATGGTCGCCTGTCCGCCATTACGACAAAAGAAAGCCAGCGGGGAAATCTTCTACAAAACTCAGTCTAAATAACTATTTTCACTTAAATATTTCCACAGGAAGGGAGAGGTTTTGAATAAAAATAGGAGAAATTCATTCTTTACCATACATTGTAACAGAAAATAGGAACAACAAACAATTAGTGCGTCAGAACAGCTAAGCGACTTAATCCTCCAACAGCAGAGACAAAAGTACTTTCAAAAAGGACTTTACAACTTAAAAATTCATATGAATTTATTGAAAGAAGATGTAGAGCTGGGTTTAGTGTTATTTCGTAGGAAAAGATATCGATTTTTTTTTTTTTACCTTAAACTAAAGATGTTGTATGTGGCCGCCGTTGGTTGTGCTGCACACATCCCATCGGAAGTCAGTTTCTTCCCAAACTCGCTGTAGCATTACAGGTGTAACTTTCTCAGTGGCGGTGTAAAGTCTTGCTCTAAGTTAAAGTAAAGAAGCCGGCATAGGAGGTACAAACACAATGTCCTTGATAAATCTCCACAAAAAAAATCGAGTGGTGTCAGGTCTGGGGAACATGGGGGGCAGGACATGCAATTGCCGCATTACGGCCAATCCATTGACCTGGAAAGCGGTCACTGAGAAAATCCCAGACGTCAGCGAAGTAGTGGGGGTGGTGCACCATCTTGCACGCAGTAAATAGTTCGTTGTTGGTCATCCTCATCGATCTGTGGTATCAAAAATTGTTGTAACATAAATATCCAGGTACGCTACCCCTTTGATGGCAGCCATCTTTAACTCAACTGCCGCTAGCACTCCTTACGGTGCGATTCAGCACTAGCGAACTGCACGAAAGAAAACTTGATGTATTTCCATACATAATGACACTACAGTCACTTCAGTAGGTACTATGAATTAATTTATTTGAATTTTCAAAGTCGTAAAGTCCTTTTTGAAACACCCTGCTGCGCGGGGTACCCGCGCGGTCAGGGGCGTCTTGTGACGGCTCGCGCGGCTCCCATCGTCGGAGGTTCGGGTCCTCCCTCGGGCATGGGTGTGTGTGTTGTCCTTAGTGTAAGTTAGATTAAGTAGTGCGTAAGCCTGGGGACCGATGACCTCAGCAATTTGGTCCTATAGCCTTTACGACAAATTTCAATGAAACACTTTGTAGTATTAGAATTGAGAACCAAGTCTTTAATATTAATGAGGTAGGAATTCCATGGTTACAAGGAATGTCTTTACAATGTATAGTTATTCTTTGATATAAAAATACGTATTTTATCAACATTTTTAACACAAAAAATATTAACGAGTCGTAGGTTTTTATAATTGGGTTGTTTTGGGGAGGATACCAGAAAAAATGGTTCAAATGGCTCTGAGCACTATGTGACTTAACATCTGTGGTCATCAGTCCCCTAGAACTTAGAACTACTTAAACCTAACTAACCTAAGGACATCACACACATACATGCCCGAGGCAGGATTCGAACCTGCGACCGTAGCAGTCGCGCGGTTCCGGACTGAGCGCCTAGAACCTCATGACCACCGCGGCCGGCGAGGATACCAGACAGCGAGGTCATCGGTCTCATCGGATTAGGGAAGGACGGGGAAGGAAGTCGGCCGTGCCATTTCAAAGGAACCATACCAGCATTTGCCTGGAGCGATTTAGTGAAATCACGTTGAACCTAAATCAGGATGGCCGGACGCAGGATTTTTATAATTATCTGGCGTATTAGTTACAGTTTCATCGACCGAAACACACTGTTGTGCTTTCTTTTCACTTCACATTTACACGTCTGTTACAGGTTTAGTTTCATTTTTATAGGGCTTTCCAGGAGACATAACAGCTATCAAAGTATCCGGCACGGAACGAGAGGCATTGTAGTTTTTGGTTACTGCTGCCTGACAGACACTCGCGAGCAGACGGTGTGAGTCAGCCAGCAGGGACGCCGTGTAGGCACGTCACGTGCCGCTACCGCGCTCTGCAGACCTTTCCCGGAGGTCGTCGTGGAACCAGACTGTGGTCCAGCCGCGTGCTTGCCGCGCCTACAGTCAGCCGCCGCCGTGTCTCGCACATCTGGCGTGGTCGCCACGTAAGCGTGGGCCGTGTTCGCCGTTGTCATAAGCAACAGTGCTGCAAGCGCTCCAGTGCACAGCCGCAGGACACGCAAGCAATACTATGAGCGGCGTTCAATAAGTAACGCAGCACTTTTTCTTCTGAAAGCAAGTTGGTTTTATACAGGATTCCGATACACTTTATTATTCCCCGCTCTTTTGGCTACAAAACGCTATTCCTCAACATCATTTCCGTTCAATGTGACGGCCTCACACCAGATTACTGGGAGGGCCTTACGTCCACATGGTACCACTCTACTGGTCGACTTTGAAGCCAACGACTTGCCTCAAAAATAACTTTCGTGGTCAACCTCGTAGCGAACAAGCAATTTCACTCGGACAGTTCTTCGTTGCTCTTTATGGTCTAGTACAGCGGTTATGGTCTAGTACAGCGGCAACGAGCTGTTTGACTGTGAACCGTCGGTCACTTCGAGTGAGAGTGTCCGCACGTTCCAACATTGCAGAAGTCACAGCCGTGGGCGGCCGGCCAGCTCTCTGGAGGTCGAGTTTTGCGCGACGTTGTTACGATGATGACAGACACCTACCCCAACAACTCACCGTTCATTGCCAGATGTCTGTAGAGAATCTACAAGCGCCTTCCAATATCTAAAATGCTCTGGTTTTCCTCCGAAGGAAGCTCAATAGCAAATCTCTGCTAGAAATGCACCACCTCTACAGACGTCATTTTGAAAGTTACGTATGGCGCCGCGGCCTATTGGAACTTCATGAATATTCCACGATGTCTCGCAAAAAACTATGCATGTTTTCAACAGATGTCGGCCGAGAATAAATGTATTCAGTGCATATTGAACGCCCCTTGTAAAATCGCGGATTTCAGAGCTATGTGAAGCATCAGTAGCGGGAACTGGGATTCCTCTTGTTTAATCAAACAACAAGGTTTCCAGTACGTATTTTTTTTTTATTTGCACACAAACCTGTTAAGGCAGAAATGGTTCAAATGGCTCTGAGCACTATGGGACTTAACTTCTAAGGTCATCAGTCCCCTAGAACTTAGAACTACTTAAACCTAACTAACCTAAGGACATCACACACATCCATGCCCGAGGCAGGATTCGAACCTGCGACCGTAGCGGTCTTGCGGTTCCAGACTGTAGCGCCTAGAGCCGCTTGACCACCCCGGCCGGCGTTACGGCACATTTGTACCGTCATTGAGATTTGAAGATACCGAATATCTCCAAATCCAAGACGTTTCCGAATGCAAGACGATATCTAATTTTTCACTAAGGCATTACAGAAATATATATATATAGGGTTGACGCGTTAACGTTTTTCCATAACTAGTCATCAATAACATATTCTCCTTTACTATTTACCAACGCTGGTGTACCTTTCCAATTCCACGATTGTAGAAATAACGTGTTTTTGAGGCGAAGAACTCATCGAGCCACGTTCGGAACGCATTTTCATTCGGAAAGTAAGTTCCTTGATGACTGATCGATAGAGCGTGGAAAAGATGAAAATCTGAGGGCGCAATATCAGGTGAATAAGCTGGGTGCGGAGTGACTTCTCAGCCCAGCTTTTGTATAGTGTTTTCTGTCAATCTAGCGGAATGCGACCGGGCGTTATCGTGGAGTAACATAACTTCGAGCGGTGCAGATCGTTCTTCTTGGATTGCGTCTGCAAGACGTCTCTGTTGTTGACAATAAATGTCAGCAGTGACGGTTACATATCGCGGAAGCAATTAGTAGTAAATCACACCGTCGCTCTTCCACCACATGCATAACATTATCTTTTGTGGATGCACACAGGTCTTTGTACGGGAAGTTGCTGCTCTGTTTGGGCTCAGCCATTATTTTCTTTTCCTGTTTAGCATAAAGACCCCATTTCTCGTCACCAGTAGCGATACGGGATACGAATGGTCGGTGCTATTCACGAGTCAATTGATGACGAGCAAACAAGGATTGACATATGGCAACCCGCTGACTTTTGATTTTAGCTTAGAGCGTGCGGTACGCATACACACGATTTTTGAACCTTGCCCATTGCATGCAAACGTCGTACGATGATGGAATCATCACAGTTCATCACATTTGCCAGTTCTCAAGTACACTGACGTGGGTCATTGTGGATTAATGTATTTAAATGGGCTTCATCAAAGCCCATAAATCTTCCTGAACGTGAGTGTCACAAATGTCAAATGATCTCCCTTAAAACGAAAAAAAAAAAAAAAAAACATTTTCTTCTCGTGCTGTGTCCAATGGCACTATCCCTCCATACGGTGTAAATGTTTCTGGCTGCCTCTGCTTGTGTCATCCCTCTACTGAACTCAAACAAAAGAATCTGTAAAGAACCTGTCGGCAATGTTCAGATTTCTCCTCTTGGAACTCCATTTTCTTGCGTCCACAGCTCCACTCACTGTCTCCAAATGACAAAATGGCAATACGTAAACTCAAATAAAAAATGACAATCTATAAATAAAACCATAGCAACCAGAATACCGACATTCAAAACAAAATCGCTGCGAACTTATGCACAAACCTAATTCTAGGTTTATTTTGAAAACTTACGAATGGTTACCTTTATACAGGTAACTGCTCAAGGAAACAATAGAAGTACACAGAAAATAAAATCGGATAAAAATCTTCCTAATACAAATGTTGCTTAGTCCTCCTGATTGGAGTGGTCCACAAAATCTGCAGTGTCACTGAAACTATCTTGGTTATCTTGCATTTCTTCAAATAGTAGGTAGTCTTCACTCCATTTGTTACGCAGCACTTCTTAGAATCGTTCACAACTGATGCACTTGATATGCGTGTCCAAGCAGTTTGAATATATTCCGCAATTAGAGATACTGAAGGTTTCACCAACCTCCCAGTGGGGCTCAGGGCTTGACAGCTTTAGAGTACGCAACTGTTGTACAGCGGTTTCAGATGGTCTTTAAATAGTTTATTACCACTATATCTAACACTTGTAGTTCAGAGGTCATGCCTTCTGGAATAACGATAAGATCTGTGTTCAATTTCAGGATTTTTGCGATCACTGCTGAAAACATCAAGGATCGAAATCCCACGATTCTTTAAAAGAGCATCTGGCCTCCTACTTCAGATTGTATTGATGGAGCCAGTGAGTAACCAGTTCACTGGTAATCTTCTATTTCAACGAAATATGACATCAGGTTGCAGCTTTTCCATTGGCATAGTCTTACGACTGAAGATGACGTAGTATCGCATCTTTGTCTCATCGATAAGCACACACAATTTCACGGTGCTTCGCGACTTATCATTGTTTGTAGTGTGGACCAATACACTTTGGCGCCCTTCTCATCACACTGGATGGCATATCGAAGCAAAGAGGAGTCTTGTCAGCGTGATGTTGGTGGGTAAATGAAAATGAAATTACGGTATGGCATTGTTGGCTGGGAGGCCCCATCGGGGGAGTTCGGCCGCCGTATTGGAAGTCCTCTTTAGTTGACGCCACTTCGGCGACTTGCAAGTCAATGACGATGAAGGACACACAACACCCAGTCCCCTGCCGGGAATGGAACCCGGGCCCCCTGCGTGGTAGGCGGTAATGCTACCGCTACGCCACGGAGGCGGACGGTGGCTATATACGAGGTGTGGCTAGAAAAAAACCGGACTAGTACTGGTGAAACAATAAAACGAATGCAATAAGGCTGAAAGTCGCGTGGCCTGTCACGTGACTCTCGCTCCGCCTACTGCTCGAGTTTCATCTGCCTCCTGCACTCAGTCTGCCCGTGGCGTCTATTTTAAGTAGTTGACGTTTTGTCTGTGCGTCGGAAAATGTTGAGTGTACAGAAAGAACAGCGTGTTAACATCAAATTTTGTTTCAAACTAGGAAAATCTGCAAGTGAAACGTTTGTAATGTTACAACAAGTGTACGGCGATGATTGTTTATCGCGAACACAAGTGTTTGAGTGGTTTAAACGATTTAAAGATGGCCGCGAAGACACCAGTGATGACACTCGCACTGGCAGACCATTGTCAGCAAAAACTGATGCAAACATTGAAAAAATCGGTAAACTTGTTCGACAAGATCGCCGTTTAACAATCAGAGCAGTGTCTGAGTTAACAGGAGTTGACAAGGAAAGTGTTAGGCAGATTCTTCATGAAAGTTTCAACATGAACAAAGTGTGTTCAAAAATGGTTCCAAAGTGTCTCACAATTGAACAGAAGGAACGCCGAAGAATGATTTGTTCTGATATCCTGGAAAACATTGAAAGTGATCCCACCTTCTTACAAAATGTTATTACTTGCGATGAATCGTGGTTTTTTACTTACGATCCCGAAACTAAACGCCAATCGATGCATTGGAAAACTCCTGGTTCTCCACGACAAAAAAAAGCACGAATGTCAAAATCGAAATTCAAGGCAATGATGAGTGTTTTTTTTTTACATCAAAGGGATTGTGCACATTGATTGGGTACCAGAGGGACAAACAGTGAATCAGCATTACTACATTAGCGTCCTGGCTACCCTACGTGAGCGAGTACGGAGAAAACGGAACGATTTGTGGAGAAAAGTCATGGATCCTTCACCAAGACAATGCCCCAGCTCACAGTGCGTTGTCAGTGAAGACGTTTTTGGCAAAACACAACATTCCCATCTTAGATCATCCACCCTACTCACCTGATTTGGCCCCCTGTGACTTTTTTCTTTTCCCTAAAGCCAAGTCAGCTTTGAAAGGAACTAGATTTGAGACTGTTGAAGCAGAAAAAGAAAAAGCGACGGAAGTAATGTATGGACTTACCGAAAATGATCTGCAGCATTGCTATGAACAGTGGAAAATTCGTATGGAGCGGTGTAGAGACCGAGGAGGAGAGTACATTGAAGGAGATAACATGAAATTGTAAATAATTGTAAATAAATGTTTTTTCCAGCATCAGTCCGGTTTTTTTCTAGCCGCACCTCGTAAAAGCACAGTATGACACTATGTCGGTGACGGCCAATGATTGTGAAAAAGGTTAGTGATTTGAAGAAAGATTCCCACAAAAGTAAGAAGGAGCACATGATTGTTGTAATTAGACGGCTGCAAATATTAAATTTGCACCCAGAAACCCTGGTACAAATTAACTAACTTTGCCTCCTGTTCATCTCGGTGGCTGCAGCAACAGCGCTAGCTCACCACTGAGCACGGAAGACGGGTGTAGGAGAAGCTGAAAATTCTAAGCTCAGTAAGGCACTGCAGTCTGTTCAAGCTCAGAGGCATCCCTGTCTGTGGCTCTCTGCAACGACCTGCAACAAAGCCCTTCTCAGTCTCTCTGCTGCAAGTATGTTCCTACTTTAATGAATGAAATCTAGTTGGTTTTGTCAGTGCCTGAATATCGGTGGTCATTGGCAGCAAACCTCGTGAGTTCTGACCAATAAAAATGTTATAAACAAATTCAAAATTTCCTACTCTTGCTAATTTTGTCATGGTTAACCAATAAGGTACGGTGTGAGAAGGCAGAAAATCTCTCCCACTACATGACAGGTTTCCATCTATGCCAGCCAGAAGCTTTGCACGTGCACATGTGCGAGAAATCACCTCTTCTACCAAACTAATTACTGTGCGCCCAGCCTCATCGCTACTCCTACTGTGTGGGTGAGGCAGATCGCCATTCCCTGTTCTGTACCTGCCCTGAGATTTATTTCAGCGCCAAACAACTTTACGACATTCCTTTTCTCATAAGTTAACTTCCCTGTCGCCAGTGAGCTAAAAATCCCCCAAGGCTACAGAAATTAAAGGTTTCACTCTCTGCATTAGGAGGAAATGAGATAAGAATAATTACAAGTGTAATCACTCGTAATAGTGTATGTTGTTGCAGTTTGCATGCAGTGTTAAAGATTTGACCTTACTGCCTACAGTGATTTACATATTAAGTTAGTAATACGTTGGTCCAACACTGGCGCTTAGGCAATCAGTTATTCACCTTACCCGCGCGGGATTAGCCGAGCGGTCTTGAGCGCTGCAGTCATGGACTGTGCGGCTGGTCCCGGCGCAGGTTCGAGTCCTCCCTCGGGCATGGGTGTGTGTGTTTGTCCTTAGGGTAATTTAGGTTAAGCAGTGTGTAAGCTTAGGGACTGATGACCTTAGCAGTTAAGTCCCATACGATTTCACACACATTAAATATTATTCACCTTGGCATTGATTGATAGAGTTGTTGGGTGTCCTTCTGAGGTATATCGAGCCAAATTCTGTCCAATTGGCGAGTCAGATCGTCAAAATCTCGAGGTTGTTGTAGGTTCCTGCCATAATGCTCCAAACGTTCTCAACTGGGGAGAGATCCAGCGACCTTGCTGGCCAATGTAGGGTTTGGCGAGCACGAAGGCAAACAGTATAAACTACCGCCTTTTGAGAAAGGGCATTATGACGCAAGCCCAAGATGACTTACCATGAATGACAACAAAACCGGCCGTAGAATATTGTCCATGTATAGCTGTGCTGTAAGGGTGATGCTATGAAATGAAATGACAACCCAGACCATCACTTCTGATTGTACGACTGTATGGTAGGTGACAGTCGGGTTGGTATTCCACCATTGTCCGTAACGTCTACAGACACGTCTTTGGCCTGGAATCTCTTTCACTGGAGTAGAATTGTCTTCAGGTACGAGTCCCACTTCGAACTGAGCGAAGATGTGTGGGCTTACATTTGAGCAAGGTAATGCGCGTCCGCACACGGCCAGAGTTTCTGTTACTCGTCTTCGTTCCTGCCAAACACTACCTCGCCAGCAAGGTCGCCGAATCTCTCCCCAGTAACTTTTTGAGCACTATGTGAAGGGCCCTCTAACCAGCTCGGGCTTCTGATGATCTAACACGCCAATTGGACATGATATACCTCAGAAGGACATCCGACAGCTCTGTCAATCAACGCCAAGCCGAGTATCTGTTTGCGCAAGGGCCAGAGGTGGACCAATGCGTTATTAAGTTGCTCAATTTGTGAAGCTCTTTCTCTTGAATAGATCAGTCAATTTTTCTGAAATTGCAATCATTTGTTTGTCTGTAAATGTACATCACATCTGCCGATTTCCGTCCCCTTCGAATAATTCCTCCGTGCATCTTAGTTTTATTTATTTATTTTATTTTTTGGTCTTAGAGTGGGCATTGGCTGTGGAAACCTACGCGCTTACACATTTTAGAAGACAACATGAGCAAATACAAGATGGGTCCTACAGGAACAGAACTGAGCAGCATCGGGCTTTTGAGGCCTACTGAAAAAGCAGTAGTAAACACTAATTACATTTGCAAAATCCACAAGCCCGAAAGGCTTTAAAGTTTAGCTGCAGTCGATACAGCAATTTTACTGGATGAGTCACGCCTTAATATTTCTCTGGTAGGAAGGCCGTAAGCGTTTCCGCCGGGCTCCTCAGGCGCAGCTGGGCAGCCCGTCTTTCGCAGGGGCGCGTCATCAGTTTGCCGAGCGCGGCAGGAAGTGATTAGCCCAGATTTGTCGGCTTGGCAGATGGCGGGTTGGTGTGGAGACGGAGAGGGGCGTGTCCGGCGCGGCGCGGCGCGGCGCGGTCAGGAATAGCCGCCGACGACACCTGTCCTCCGCTCCCGAAGCGTCTCTCCGCGCCGTCACGTCGTACACCCGCGGCGACAGCTCGCACCAACAGATCACCTACGCGAGCCCATTTTTCACACTGGGAACTACTTTTAGTTTTCACCGCGCAGGTGGAAGTCGTTTATCACGTTTTGAATGATATTGTTATAACTTTTGGCGAAAAAAGGGATCCAGAAAAGAACATCATTTGTGTCTCTACACTTATTTTTGTAAAACATTTTCCCATTTCTTTTTTACTTTCAAGTCGTAAGCCATGGGTGTTCTTCGTTGGAGATCTCTACCCTCTTAGAGTCAAGAACCTTATTTCCAATGTCCTTGCACCTATTGGAAATTACATTTTAGACGAAAAAATCGCCTTCGAAATAAATACTCCTTACTCGACACCTTCATAAAAGTTTGCGACTTGTCACTGAGATTCTGCGTACATGGCCAAAATAATGAACTCACTGGAATAGAATACTAGGGCCATTCAGTAAGTAGTGCAAAAAAATGTTTCTTCGGCCAAACGTCGAAAAAATGCGGAATTTGTTATGGGACATCGTGTAATACTTCCGCTTCAGCCCCTATAGGTTCATGAAGCTCCGATAGGCGGCGACGATATACGTAACCTTCTAAATGGCATCTGTAACGGACGTGCGTTCCAAGCAGACAGCTGTCATTGAGTTTCTTTTGGCACGAAATCAGAGCATCGCATATAGTCATGTCTACGGAGACCTGACAGTGAACAAAGACGCAGCGAGTCGTTGGGCGAGGCGATTGTCATCATCGCAGCAAGGTCGCGCAGACCTGTCCGATCTCCCGCGTGCCGGCCGGCTGCACACAGCTGTGGCTCCTGCAATGTTGGAACGTGCGGACACTCTCATGAGAGATCACAATCAAACACTTGGGTGCTCTACTGGACGTCTCTGTTGCCAGTGCTGACACACTCGTCCACGAGGTGAAGTGTGTCCATTGGGGTCGTCGCTACCCAATAGACGACCACGAAGAGTAACGAAGAACGATCGGTTTGGCCAAATGAAGGACGCTCTCCGCGGAAGCAGTGCTTGGATGATGGTGAGGTTATTGATGCAGCAAGACGTTGGCTCCGACGCCGATCAGTCGAGTGTTACCATGCGAGTCAGGAGTCCTTCCAGTAAGGTGGCGTAAGGCCGTTGCATTGAACAGAGTTTTTGTTGAGAAACGGGGTTTTGTAGCCAAAAGAGTGGGGAATAATTTGGTGTACTGGAATCCCGAATAAAACCAACCTGTTTTCTGAAAAAAAAGAAAAAAAATGTGTTTCATTACTTATTGAATGCCCCTCGTTTTATTCGCTGCAAGGTACATCGCGCAAATAACGTGTACCAACATTAAACTTGCTAATTACTTCATTCCGGAGAGGAAGTGAGTCCAGAAATTTCTACAGGCATGCCGAATCCATCCGAAGGCAATCATTGGCGATTAGATCCCGAATAGCCACCAAATTGTTGTAATGTTGATTGCAAGGTTTCATCCGTTATTCCAAATAGTTCCATTTGCTACGGGGTTAATATCAGATGAGATAGTGGGCAAGTCGATGTGTGACAGGTGCCTCGGAGTTCGTCAAAACAGGATCGTATGCGTGCAGTTCTGTAATCATGGCTGTTGTCGTCTTGGGAGCTGGGAGTGCACGCAACAAACTCTCCACAGAGATTTAGAAGAAATGACAATACTTGCTCCCCGACGACGTTGAAATAAACGTTCTGGCTCAGTTTCACCATAATCTTAATGAGCGGATCAAAGCCATTATAAGAAAAACACTACTGAACATCACAGAGCCGCCCTCCAAACACTGCGGGTTAAGCGCCTGATTCGGCCGTCGTAGCATTCTTCCCCTAGGATCATTTGAAACAACACAAAATAACCACTGAAACTTCCTGGGAGATTAAGACTATGTGCCAGACCGAGACTCGAACTCGGAGCTTTTGCTCTACCGAATGAGTTACCAAGCACGACTCACGACCCCTCCTCACAGCTTTGCTTCCGGCATAAACTGCAGAGTGAAAATTTCGTTCTGAAAACAGCTATTCATCGGGTCGCGCTACATCCTCCTGTCAGATACTGCCCGGTTTCTGTCTTGTTTGGCCTACTGAGGACGCTGTGAACAGTGGCCTTTTGCGAAGTACCCGAATCCAAATGTCCATTGCCTGCAGGTACTTTTGCAGAGCAACTGCATGATTAAGATGAACGTGCCTTCAGTGACAACACCAGTTCCTGTCGTTGACAGGGCGAGACACACTTATCCAGTCCGTTACGCCAGTCAATTGCTGTGAGTTGTGCACCATTCCTTGTAGACATCCCGGACAGACCTGGTATGAAGCAACACTTTCTGCAAGAGTGTTGTTAACACTAGCAAAATATGGCGGTTGGAACTTCCTATATTCTGCTTCTCGTCTAACTAGCTGGGACTTCAAGGTGTAGTCATGGACATGTCCAAGCACGATAGTTTCTTTCCTTTACCATACCGTGTTTCCACGTCGACTCATGTTACTACACTGTTTCCAGATAACCAGCTGGCCCATACACACCACTCGACTGCCGCGATGTCAGCAGTGATGGCCCTCATGATTGCCTGATGCCACTTCTACACTTTGCTGTTTTTTTTTTTTTTTTTTGGGGGGGGGAAATACGTCATATTCTACAGTATCGCGATTCATACTCCGAACAGCTCGCTACTTAATTGTTCCGGCACGCAGCCTGAGTTGCCTCTTTTATTATAATTTGTGATTTTGTCCCATAATTTGGTACCTCCCCACACTTAATGTCATTTTGTGACATTACAATCAGGATTTTAGACAACTTTACTGTCAGTCAGTTTCTTATGAATTGTGTCCAACATTTAGAGTAAATAGAAATCTATTATACTCTGACTCTATTAAAATTTCAAAATCCTTGTTCTACAACTAATAACGACTATAGCCTGTTGTATACCTGAGTTTGCTGTTCTCATTGTGGCGGTGTTATTGTGTGCAGTGGCCAAACTGAACGACCAGTTACTATTTAGAGAGCGTAACAAACGTTGCACTCTTTTGGCTTGTGCTATTATAGATTTATTTATTGCCTATGGAGAGCTGAGTCAGTTTTCCCTGAAATTATAAGTTTGCTGTATTTTGTTTCTTGTTAATTTGGCTAACGACCTTGCAATATAGCGATATGAACACAGTGTATAACATTATGTACTGCGGACACTTAATAAGCAACAATATTTTTATAGGAACGTCGTATCGTAACGCAGGTCCAGAGCACACTGCCTAAGCAACAAATAGACACACGATTTTAACTCAGTAGGAAAGTGTAAACACCTTCATGTGACTATGCAACTTAATTGCGTGTTATCTTGTATATTTAAGGACGTATATTTCTAATACTGCTACTTTTATGCCCCTTCATCACCCATCGGATTTTGCCGCATCCTGACGGAAAACTTTCGTATGCTATTCACAAAGTACACTTTCGGGATACAAACTTAACAAGCGGCAGCTGCTAAGCTTAAAATTACTACCCGTGGCATCAAAGCCGGCCATTGGCAGCCATCACAGTATTTTCCGGTACTGCAGCTAAAGGCGCCAATTCACTAGCGGGACCCCGCCCTAACAAGCTGTTTGTACTCGCTCGCTGTTAGGGAGTCGGTTAGGAAGTCACTACAAACGACTACAGATTACATAAAAATACATTCCATTCTGTACCGTTATCTCAATTTTCGACAACAATAAATGCGCAAATCAGCAGTCGTCTCTTGCTGAACCGTTAGTGCCATGATTGAGTCTTTTTTTTTCTTTTTTTTTTACTGATGGTTCGCCATCCACACAACGGGGAATACCCGGATCACGATGCCTCGTAAGCGAGGTTTCCACGTGCGTCTGAAGTGGTTCAAAAATCCAAGTGGCTCTGAGCACCTTGGGACTTAACTTCTAAGGTCATCAGTCCCCTACAACTTAGAACTACTTAAACCTAACTAACCTAAGGACATCACACACACCATGCCCGAGGCAGGATTCGAACCTGCGACCGTAGCGGTGGCGTGGTTCCAGACTGAAGCGCCTAGAACCGCTCGGCCACACCGGCCGGCCAATATTTACACTGCACCCTCAAGATTGCAATGTGTTGTGGGCATTTACAGTACCCTGAAGACTCATTTAAAAAATATTATTTTGACTCTTGCACCGCACATCAGTTAGATGCCACAAAATATTAAGATTACTGCCAGTATTGCATTAATTTTCACCATTTCTAGAATCAAGTGAGCTGCAGTGTGGCTACAAATCGCTTGTCAATTATTACTAAAAATCATTCAATAGCCTAGACCGCATAAAATATTACTTTATTTCAAGAAACAGGTTTCGACAGACTTTGCTGTCATCTTCAGATCTTATGAATCTTTTTGTTGTAAAACGTTTTCATTTTATGTTGAATCTGACGCAAGTTTTCAAGTGGATAAAAATCAGCACATTATCCATATGACAGTTTGGCCTTAGGCTCAACTTAAAATGAACACGTTTACAACAACAAAAATTTTAAGACCTGAAGATGACAGCAAAGTCTGTCGAAACTGGATGTCTTAAATATTTTATGCGATCTAGGCTGCTGAATGTGTTTTAGCAAGTAAAACAGATCGCGCCTACAGTAGTCTCAAAATGAGAAAATTCTGTCAATTTTTGTTCAATAGTAGTTGCTAAAAATATGGTTCAAATGGCTCTGAGCACTATGGGACTTAACTCCTGAGGTCTTCAGTCCCCTAGAACTTAGAACTACTTAAACCTATTTAACCTAAGGACATCACACACATCTATGCCCGAGGCAGGATTCGAACCTGCGACCGTAGCGGTCACGCGGTTCCAAACTGAAGCGCCTAGAACCGTACGGCCACACCGGTCGGCAGTAGTTGCTAACTCAAATGCAAATATTATCGATGTATCATATAAAAGAAACATTACATTTTTTCTCCATGTATACTAACCATTATGTGCGCACAAAGGTTTTATATATCAAAGTCGCACTGCCTGCCATTGTAATACAACACACCAGTCTAAATACGAAAACCAGCAAAAAGGCATATTAGCTTCGGAAGCGCGTTAATCAAGATGGCAGCAACTCTATTGGCTTCTGACACTAATCGGTGGCGGAAAAAGTACAATGGCGTCACAAAGTTAAAGCGGGTTCTTTCACACGTGACTCTGGCGACGCCAGTCGAGTGGCAGCAAAGTGGCGAAACTTCCGTTGCATGCGGAAACCCGGCCTTACGCCGAGAAGTGAGACAGCAAGCGAGGAACCCCGAGCTCCTGAGTAGGAGAGCAATAGCCAAGAAATGACGGCGCACCGCACAAAAAAAGCAGAGCAGACAATGAGTTGTGCCCATCTCTAGAGGTCGCGAAATGCGCGGCCTCTTGAGAAAGGGAAACGCTTTGGGCAGCACATGTCGCCGCAGAAAAACAGGCGGCGCTCTGCTGCGTTCCCGCAGGCTTTTTTTGCGGCGCGTGAGTCACTCCGCGCTGTGCGAACGAACGGGCCAGCGCTCTGTATCCTCTGCGGGCTACCGCCAAGGATATTGTTAGGACCGCGAGCCGCTCGCATCGATTGTTTACGTCTCAGCGAGCGGCGCCCGTAAATTACCGACTGACGGCTGCAGCGGCCACCGCTACGCCTTTCGTTTCGCACGGTCACCAGTGGAAGAGCTGTACGTTTGGCAGACTGGCTTACATATATGAAGATGGTCCGAGAGAACAGATACCATCTTCATATATACAGTTAAGGCTCACCTGCCATTTGCCCATCTTCTGTGCGGATGCACACACATTGCCCGAACTCTTACGGGAATCGGTAAAGCCGCGAGTAATGAGGATAATGGGCACGGGCACTACGAATGTAGTGTAGGACAATAAGTTGGAAATGTGGGTCTCACAGGAGGCGTGCCATAGATAACTCCCTGCAGTCGCACTATCTTCTGTGTCGTCGGTGGCTCATATGGAGAGAGCGTCTGCCATGTAAGCAGGAGATCCCGGGTTCGAGTCCCGGCGGGGTACACATTTTCAACTGTCCTCGTTGACGTATATCAACGCCTGGATGCATCTAAAGGTATTCATTTCATTGTATTGATTTAATTGTAATTTCAGACTGGATTACCTTGTTATCTACAGTCAGAGGAACGACCTAGGTGGCACAGTGTTAAGACACCAGATTCGCATCAGCGTCAGGAAGGCCGGTTCAAATCCCATCTATCCAACATGGGGTAGGAACAGCGGTTATCGCTGAACAACCGGTTTTCGGTTATATCGTTTCTTTTTTTTCAACGCCAATTTAACCTGTGTTAAAACAACTCAAAATAACTGATTCCTGAAATAACTGATTTTCGGTTTTTTCTTCCTATTATTTCCTGTAATAAACTCAAAAATCGAACAAAGATTGAAAAAATTTTGACTTCAGCTTCAACACAGAGAATCAAACTACTAAAACAGAAAAATAAAAAGAAAACTTAGTCCCTCCAACATTGCTGCTTTTCTCAGAAAGCTGATAGCGGCTGAATATTACAAAAAATCATCAGTATTTTACTTTTGACTCCAATTCTTTGAAACTCTGCTCAAAAATCATGTTGTAATCGAAGGTCATGCCATTTGTGCATTAGGAATAGTCGGTGCTAAAGTGTGAAAACTGAAGTCAAAGGACTCTTATTTTTCATGTTACTTTGTTGTCAAGGGCTATAAGCAGATAAAGGCATATTACGTAGACGCAGGCAACGAATGAGCTACTTTCGGTTTTCATTGTAAACTATGATTGAACTGTTAAGTTATAAATTTTCTCCTTAGATGATGTCGCAGGTTTGTTGTGGTTCCTCGCACTCGTGACCTTTTAAAGGAACCACTGTACTCTACTGGTACCGCACTTTGTAAAATACTTCCAGGCTAGGAATGTACCATTTTGCAATACAACTAATGTTCGACTACATTACAGACACACATTGCTTGTACACGTGTACTATCCAGTAGGACACGCCATATGCTAACAGTTACATTATTGTCTCAGCAATGCTGTGTTTCTTGCTCGTTACTGTCAACATTATTATTAAAATATCACTGATCGCTTTTCCTGTTTTCTGCAATAACGCAACATTTCAAAGTAAAGGAAATTTTAAGAACAAAACTTATTCCTTTTTAAAATATTTAATTAAAAAAATTTTGCACTGCTGCTTTTGGCTCACTGATATTTCAGTATTTTACACTGATATTAGTACCGAGACCAAATAAAAACCGAAAAATATCACTGAAATACTGGTATCGATTTTAACAGGCCGACTTTTCCCATGCCTACCATGAGGGTCAACAGCAAATTGTCCAAGAGTGCACGAAGTCCCAAATTTTCCGTTTCATAAAGTCAAATGCGTATTTCTTCCTCGATTATAGTATTTATTTGTGATCCAACTCGATTTCGCTTATTTCTTGTTATTATTAAAGGCATCTTAAGTGGTTATTTTAGTTTCCTATCAGTCCTGCTAAAATCTATGTTTTCTCTCGTCCACTTAGGGGTTGGAGCGAACATATCCACTTCACTTAAAATAGCCACATATTCACATACTGAACAGGTGAGATGAAAGGAGACCCTGGCAGGCGAAGTCAAATGTAACAGGGGGAGGCGTGAGGTGGAGCGCTCACATAGGAAAATAGGGAAATCAGCAATAACTTCTTGAAAGTCTCCTGCGGTTTGCTGCCGAATCCTAAAATTAATTTGATTCAATATTTTGATAATCCAACTGTCCACTACCTTCAGGAGAACTCTACTGCTACTGCTGCTGAATCCTGCTGAAAACTGATGCCAAGCCTGCAAATGGTCGTCCTATGTTCTCACCTTTCACTTCCTCGCTGCTGTATAGTTGCCATGTCCTAATTCTCCTTTTTACTGTAGTGTACGACTTTTTTCACGTCATACACAATGGCAAGGAGAGATGGGCTGAAAGATGGTGTGGCAGCTGTCATCGTAGGAAAGCTGGACAGGAGCAGAAATGATTAGTGAAGAAGTTATCACATAAAACAGAAGAATAACTTAACCTGTATTTCTCCAGCCGAAGGAAGACTCGTTATAAATAATTCAGCAAGAAATAGAGCACAGCTTGTAAGGTCAATAGGGAAGTGTCTCACTGCACTAAACACGAACTAGCATCTGCGTAGCGTCACGTGGCGAAGTGGCTCGGAGCGTAAGTGGGCGGCGTCGCTGCCGCCGGCCGTCCTACAGGGGGCGCTCGTAGTCCAGAGTAGGACTGTTCACAGTTTAACAAATATCGGAATCCGATATATCGATATTTTAAAGCGTTTCGTTATCGGATTACGTAAGTCGATAAAAGATCGATATATTGATAAATTGACTGAGAAACACCGACGTACCGGCCTATAAAAATATTGGCTACATATTGTAAATATATTGCCTGTTTTAGAGATGTATATTAAACTATTGATTTATTATTAGACATTCTGTACATCATCAAGCTTGCAATTTCCCCCCCCCCCCCCTTAAAGCAAGAACTGAAAGAAGAATGATGCACGGTCACTGATAGCGATAACCAACTTGTTAATAATGGTAACTGTATGTAAGTGGGACAATAAAAGGTATCCAATGGGTCCGTCTTTCGGTTTCGTCACTTATCGGATTTTTCCGGAACACTTCATTTCGATTTCCCTGTTTTTTTTTTTTTATTTCATTCATTTTTATTTATTTATTTATTTATTTATTTTTCCTGCCAGCGACGTATCAGTTGTAGCGTCGAAAGTGCGTGGTGAAGCTAAACGTTACATTTTCTGTCAGTACCATCGAGAGCCAATTACGTCAGCATTTCTCCTAACACGTCTCCACCCACTGCAAAGACCAATCTTGTCATTAAGATTTTTGTTCATCATTTTCAGCAACTGTTTCTGAAGAATGCCGATGTGAAGAAATAGCAAACGAGTTGGGTTAAAAATCGTTTTTTAACTCAGCTGCTGTACTGTCTGTTCACATTGGAAATCTTGTTATTCCACTCACATCGCCTCCCCCCCCCCCCCCTCTCCCTCTACCCCCACCCCTGTGCAACCGCACTTCTTATTTGTGCCACATATACTTGCTTCACACAGTCAAAGAGAAATACTGGACGTGATGAAAGATCAAAAAGTAGTAAGTCTCCCTCACATAGTGAAAAAATAAAGTATAAAATAAAAGTATCGGCACTCGCCTATGCCTTTCTGATATATCTGGGAAAAACATCGCCGATAGATATCGATATTTTTCGTAGAAAATATCGATATATTAGCATATTGAAATTTAGTCAACAGCCCCGTCCAGAGTCGCTGGATGCATGGCTGAGCGGCCGTGCTCCATTCGGCCCTCCGTGTCCTGCACAACCACTGTCGGCGTTGGACGGAAACTTGCAATTCCACTGACAACAGTGGTACGCCAGTAGGAGTGGTATCGAAATGCGATACCACGTTTGCCACTCTTCGTCTTACTTTTGTTCATCTGTAAGCTACATTATTCGCTACGTATGCTGTTCATTTTTTTAAAAAATCTTCTAAGTCTTCCTTAGACTCAAAAAGAAAAAATATGTATGTCATCAGCTAACCTTACTTTTCGTAACTTCTTACTGACATTTTGTGTCTCTTGCGAAATTATGTTCCATTGCTTTCGTTTAGTCTTTACATACCTGTTTATCAATAACCTGCAATACAGAGTCAAACTCTTCTTAACACTAACTTCGCATCCTTTCCCTTCGAGTTTTATTAGTCCCAAATGCTTTTCAGACATAGCAGATTTTTCACCTCTCTCTGCACTTTAGACACATTGCTGAAGGCTTTTTGTAAGTTCACAAATGGTAGCAAATCTTGTATGTAGTAAGAGTAACACGATCAGCTGTATTCATTGGGTTATTTATAATACATGTAAGACTTCCTGCCGCTTTCAACAACATAAGGTCTAATGTTCAGGGACTGGAGGTGCTCTGTACCAAATCTAGAGGTTGGTAGTTTTCAAACAATACATGAATGACCTAGTAAGTGATAGGATTACCGGTAGTATTGGTAGCATTGATAGGGAAGGAAAGATAAATTAATGTGTAAGAGAGAAAATGGTATCTGATGAAATCTCTTTGATTTTTTGTTTCGTTGTTTGTTTTGTACGTAATTAGAAAAGCACATCATTTAATGTTTGTCCTTGGAGTATTTTGTATCCTTGCAGAATATAAATTGCAAATTATAAGTAACTGAAATTAGTTGATCACGCAACTTCTGTTCTTTTGTGTAACCAAAGCAATTTCTTGGATGAAAAAACACTTCATATGCACAAAAACAAAAAATATGTAATTATTGTTGTTCTTTTGTACTCAACAGAATGTTCTTCATCATGATCGAAGGCAAAAGTTACCAGTTACTATTGATAAATGCGGAAGCTTTTTATGAATGACAGAAGTATTTTTATGCACTGAGGTGACAAAAGTCATGGGCTATCTCCTAACATCATGCAGGACCTGCTTTTGCCGAGCATAGTGCAGCAACTCGACAAGGCGTGGACTCAACAAGTCGTTGGAAGCCCCTGCAGAAATATTGAGCCATGCTGTCTCTATAACCTCCATAACTGTAAAAGTGCTGCCGGTGCAGGATTTCGTGCACCAACTGACTTCTCGATTGTGCCCCATAAAAGTTCGATTGCAATCTATAAAAATTCCATTTTTGTTTGACAACATAAAGTTCATGAATGGCTCCAAATGGTCTTGTTGGACCAGAAGACCCAGTCCCATCCATGTAAACACAACTCACACTATTAGGGAGCAACCACCATTTTCCACAGGGCCTTGTTGACAACTTAGGTCCCGACTTAGTGGGTTCCCCGCCACGTTAGAACCCTACCATCAACTTGTACCACCTGAAATCGAGACTCATCTGACCACGCCAGTTGTCCAGGGGCCAACCATATGGTCACGAGCCCATGAGAAGCGCTGGAGGCGATGTCGGTTCTGCTAGCAAAGGCACTCGCGACTGTCGTCTGCTGCCATAGTCCATTAGCGCCAGATTTTGCCACATTGTCTTAACGGATGCGTTCGACGTAGGTCCCACGTTGTTTTTTTGGGATTATTTCACGCAGTGTTGCTCGTCTGTTAGCACTGACAGCTCTACGCAAACGCCACTGCTCTCGGTCATTACGTGAAGCCCGTCGGCCACTGCGTTGTCTGTGGTGGTATTCTCGGCACACTCCTGTCATGTGGATCTCGAGATATTGAATTCCATAACGATTTCCGAAATGGAAGGCCCCATTGCTCCAACTACCATTCCGCGTTCAGAGTCTGTTAATTCCCGTCGCGCGCCCATAATCACGTCGGAAACCTTTCCATATGAATCACCTGACTACAAATGACAGCTCCGCCAATGCACTGCACTTTTATACCTTGTGTACGCAATGACACCGCTATCTGTATACATGAATATCGTTATGCCATGGCTTTTGTCACCTCATTGTGTAAGTTCAACGAAGTATTAAAATGATGTTTGATACATTTTTCTTTCGCAGGTTTTTTCTTTATTATGTTACCTTCTTGTGGTGTAACTTGCGCTTCCTAGGAGTATATGATAAACCTGATTTTGTTTTCTGTATTTCCTCTAAACAGCCGGCCTCTGTAACCGAGCGGTTCTAGGCGCTTCAGTCTGGAACCGCGCTGCTGCTACGGTCGCAGGTTCGATTCCTGCCACGGGCATGGATGTGTGTGATGTCCTTCCGTTAGTTACGTTTAAGTAGTTCTAAGTTCTAGGGGACTGATGACCTCAGATGTTAAGTCCCATGGTGCTTAGAGCCATTCGAACCATCTTCTAAACACCCCTATGATCACGTAAAAAATCAACAATTTTCGAATAAAACCTGCATTATATACTGACACAGTACTGCTATAAATATTGTCTATTCTTAAGAACTGAGAGGTGGATAACTACGCAGAAAAAAAATGTTCCGTAAGTTACCCGGTTCTTCATATTTCCACATTCAGTTTCTAGGTTACGGTTTTTAGGGGAATCTAATAAGATACTGATACCATACGTGAACAATGCGATGAAAATAAAATAACGCCCGATACGTATGCAATACACCCAATGTTCATTGTAGTGTGGGTACGACCTTAACTGACCAAAGCTACAAGGAAAGCTACCGTAGTCTGCGCTTGCTTGCGGTAATCTACAGTAGCCTATGGTAGTTTTACAGCTCTAAAAGAGACAGATCTAAAAAATATGTGGGAGGAAAAAGAAGCCAAATTCGTATTAGGAAGAGTATGACTCGTGTGTATGAGTAGCATTAGTAAATACAGCTCATGATGTTATCCTTACCACACATAAAAAACAATAACTGCTGTTGACCTAGTATCCATCGTAAATTTGATGTATGGAGGATGGTAGCAAATTACGACGGGTAAGTCATAAGGTTTTAAATGTCACCGTTGGTACTGTGGAGTATCGTACGATAATTCCTTTTCTGCACTGGAAGGGGGAAACGTACAAACAATAGACGGTGATTCGGTGGAAGTGTACGGCAACAATGCACCATCACACAACGCAGTGAGTATGTGAAGCAGACGCCTCCAGTGTGGTCGAACAAGCGTAAATCACGAAGAACAGAATGGCAGACCATTCCACTGTGACGAATCGAGAATCACAAGAATAATAGAGACCCTGATGTAGGGTGAAGACCGGCGGATCACCATCGGGGCGACAGAGGAAAAATGAAAATCACTCGTGTATCAACTAGTAACTTCTAGAACAAAATTTTCAAGATGATAATGATCGCCACATCCTACGTTCTGCGACAGCTGCACACCCATTACAAAAGCCCGCCGAAATTCTCAAGTTAAGTTGACGAAAGACAGTGATTCCTTAAGTGCAGATGGACGCAACTGCTACAGGAATCGTCTGGAGCCGCGCGACCGCTACGGTCGCAGGTTCGAATCCTGCCTCGGGCATGGATGTATGTGCTGTCCTTAGGTTAGTTAGGTTTAATTCGTTCTAAGTTCTAGGGGACTGATGACATTAGGAGTTAAGTCCCATAGTGCTCAGAGCCATTTGAACCATTTTCTGCCACAGGATCGACTACATCCCGCGAGCAATGAGGCTAATAAGCAGGGGCATTTCGTCAATAGTGTGTAGTGTAAGTTGAGAATTTGGGTCTGACAGGAGGCGTGCTGGGACAGTCCGTGCAGTTGTCATGACCACTGTCTGCAGATGGTGTAGTGGTCAGCGCATCTGCCGAGATAAGCAGGAGACCCGAGTTCAAATACCGGCCGGCAAAAATTTTCAGCTTGCGCCATTGATATAAATCAGTACCCAGAGGCAGCTAATGTCTGTAATTCATCTGCATCACATTTTACCCCACCACATATATTCTCCTGACATGGCATCTAATGACTTCTTTCACTTTCCTTGGTTCGAAGAAACCGTTTCCAGAACGGCAATGAGGTGATTCTCAAGTTGTAATGTTTCCTGAACAGCCGAAATGTATACTTGTGCAAAGAAAGGTCACTGCCGTTTATCGTTTGGCGAAATGTGTCTCACTGAAAGCTTGGATATGTAGAGAGTTACAGCCTAGTTTCGCCGGCCGCGGTGGTCTCGCGGTTCTAGGCGCGCAGTCCGGAACCGTGCGACTGCTACGGTCGCAGGTTCGAATCCTGCCTCGGGCATGGATGTGTGTGATGTCCTTAGGTTAGTTAGGTTTAAGTAGTTCTAAGTTCTAGGGGACAGATAACCACAGCAGTTGAGTCCCATAGTGCTCAGAGCCACAGCCTAGTTTCGTGCTCAGAAATTGATTTTATCGAGGTAATAATCATAACTTTATGACTAGCCCTCGTTTCCTGATTTTTTTACTGGCTTTTATTACTAATAATTCATAACCTTGTTAAAATAATAAACCTGCGTCACATATGAAGCACTTTACGGAAAACACGAGGAATTTTAACTTACATGATCGGATGAGTAGTGAACCAGGATCCATTGAAATACGGACGCCCAGTGTACACACAGCCCCAACGCACGCACATGAACCGGCCGCCGACTTAATGAGCGAACGAGCAGTGGCGCCACTGGGTGGAGCCCAGTATGAGGCGCCCATTCATGCGGCAAGACAGCCAATTATCTGATCGCTGCGTTCAGAATGTGTTTCATTAAGCGGGCCACTGGGACAGTATCGTCCCTGCGAGATTAATAGAGTCCGGATAAAGACGGGCGTGCAGCCGTCACGACCTCCAGAACTACCATTCTCGATGGGAAGCGCTTCCAAACCGCCTTGATGCCTCGTGAGAAACAGTTACTTCAAAATGTTATCACTGACTAGCAGGGGGTATTCTTTTTCTTACGTTGCTTTGCTGCTAATTTCTATTTCACAAGCAGATCTGTACGTCGCTCAAGGTTGTGAGCTACTATACACAGGATATGGACAAAAATATGGGAACAACAGAAAGACAACACATTATCACTCCTGATACGGGTGCAGGAAAACTGTTGATATTCAAGACAGTTTCCAGTCGTCTCAAAATGGATAAATGCAGCTCCTGTATAGTTTTCAAGGGAATCTTGCAGCGTTCTTCCTGCAAAATTGTGGCAAGTGCAGGTAACGGTGACCGATGTGGTTAGCAAAGGCTCAATAATATCGATATATGGTGTCTGTAGTGGCCAGGTGAGGTGCAACAATTCATCCTCGTGCTCACAAGACCAGTCCTGGAGGTTACGAGTTGTATGAACAGGCGCCTTGTCATCTGGAACACAGCATCACCATTCGGGGACAAACATTGTACCATGGGATGGACCTGATCAGCCAAAATGGTCGCATGAAACTTGGTAGTAATGCAATCTTGCAGAGTAACCATGGGACCCATGAAATACTGCTATACCGGCACCCAGATCATCACCAAAGCCCTGCCATGTTTCACTCTAGGGACGTAAGCGCGGACAAAAGGTGGAAGCAGTGTGAAACAAAACTCATGGACTACATGACTTTCTTCCATTGCTCCATAGTCAAGGTTTTATGTCTTCGGCACCGCGTTTTCCTGTTACTGCCGTTTGTAATTTTGCATCACTGATGAGTGATTTTGGAACTCTAGCTCGCCCAGCAGTTTCCTGCTTATTCTTGTGCTGACAGGGTTCTCGAGTGCAACCTTCAGTTTTGCAATGACTTCTGCAACTGTCGTCCTCTTATTTTTCGTCGCAATCCTCTTCTGTGACTCTGTCACAATTACACAACACACACTTTCGTCCACTTTGGGACTTAGTGGATGATCTTTTTCCGCCTTCCCTGTATGCGATACGGTGCCTCTTCAAACATAAAGTACTTCAGCCATATCGGCTACGGAAGCACGCACCATATGAGTACCAACAACATGCCCACGTTTGAAGTCACTTATCTGCGACATAACGCACTCACAACTATAAACAACACTGGCCTGCCACGACTGACACTCGCAGCGTATGAAAGACATTGGACAGTTACCGTTCTTCATCACATGCAACAGCGCAACCTGCAGGTTTGACTAGCATCAGCATTTATGTTCAAGCAAGCATTTCTAGCGGTTTCTCGGTATTTTTGTCCACCCTCTTTATATACTCCGCAAGCCACTGCACAATGCATGGTGGAAGGTACCTCTTATCTTTACATTCATTTCTCTTTCCTATGCCATACGCGTTCAGAGCGAAGGAAAAATGTCTGTGCATACACGTCTGTACTTGCCTTAACCTCTTATTTTATTCTCATGAACCTTGTGCGAGATAGTGGCAGTATAATGATGTCACATTCTTTTTCGAAGACCGGTTCTTTAAATTTTTAACCCAATAGCGTTTTGCAGGAACTGTTTTGTCTATTTTCCAGTGACTCCCATTTAATTTCTCCGAGCATTTCTGTTTAAATTTCGTATGGCCTATGCCAGTCGGTTATGATGTTAGGAGCGCGGTCCGTAGCTCGTGGTCGTGCGGTAGCGTTCTCGCTTCCCGCGCCCGGGTTCTCGGGTTCGATTCCCGGCGGGGTCAGGGATTTTCTCTGCCTCGTGATGACAGGGTGTTGTGTGATGTCCTTAAGTTAGTTAGGTTTAAGTAGTTTTAAGTTCAAGGGGACTGATGACAATACATGTTAAGTCCCATAGTGCTCAGAGCCATTTGAACCATGTTTTTTGTAGGAGCGCGTCTGTCAGTCATTCGATGTCTGTTTTCAGCCCTACTTGAAAATGACTGTAGACACGGAAAAAAAACTCTAGAACTGTCCTGTATGCGGTTTCTGAACAGAAGATTTCCATTTCTCCAGAATCCCTGGCAGATCAAAACCGGTCTGGTGCTTGAATCTAAGATCTTTGCTTTTCGCAGGCAAGTACTCTAGCGATTGAGTTACCCAAGCAAGACTCACGACCATTGTTGCTCACAGGTTTACTTCCACCACTACCAGGTACTAAGGCAAAGATCCCAGGTTCGAGACCCGGTCCGGTACACAGGTTCAACCTACCAGGAAGTTTCAAATCAGTGCACACTCCGAGGCAGATTGAAAATTCATTCCGGAAACAATCTCGCTGGCTGTTGCCTTGCCATTTCTCCGCAGCATCCTCTCTTCCAGTACTAGTCCCGCAATGTAGGCGGAATAACTTTTGTGCTGGCGGTCGTGATCGGATGGCTAAGTTGGTACAACACATTCCCGGTTGGGGTCCTGATCCGACTCGCAGTTTTAATGCACCACGAAGTTTTACATCAATACACACTCCGCTGCTGAGTGAATATTCATTCTGGATATCAAAGTCTTTCATTCGCCTTCCCAAATATATATTTTATATCATCGGCTCATTTCATATCGCCTCCTAGTATTACCCGTAGACGCAAATACACAATCATAATAATACTGTACTGCTTTCTTAATACAGTCATCCTGAGAGTGATTCACAGTTGCATTCCTCTCAGCTATGAATTTTTAATAATGATTTCACTTTAAGAACATGTTTAACCTTTCCATTCGATGACTACGTTCCAACAGAAGAGAAGGCTGTTCTTCAGAGGACAAGGAAATATTTTTAAATCACTAGACGGCGAGTGAACTTTTCCGTAATTTATTTGTTCGTATGGCCAGGGCCCCCCGTCGGGCAGACCGTTCGCCGGGTGCCGGTCTTTCAATTTGACGCCACTTTGGTGACCTGCAGTACATGAGGATGATAGGATGATAATGAGGACAGCACAGCACCGCACCCAGTCCCTGGGCGAAGAAAATTCGACGACCCAGCCGGGAATCGAACCAGGGCCCAGAGGGTTGACAAGCCGTCACGCTGACCATTCAGCTACCGGGGGCGGACTTTTCCGTCATGATTTGTTGTCTTTGGTATTCAAACAAAAATGCAATGCAGTTTTTCTAACATAAAAATGTAATTTTTTGCACAGCAGGAAAAATACACTATTGTAGTGTTTAACTACTAAGGATGCTTAGAAAACAAAATCATCATGGGAGCTCTGTTAATATATTAAGGACATTGGGCGTTGCTACTAAAAACGAAAGTTTAAGCAAGGCAAGGTTATTCGGTTTCTTACGGTGTACCGATTACGAAATGTTGCACTGATGTACTGATGTTAGTTAGCGTCCTCAGGCCAGAATTTTTTGGCGGTGCAAACTGCGCCATCATCAGGTGCGCAACTAAACGTTTTATAGACACCAACAGCAGGCGATACTCTCATGGATTACTCTGTCACATTTCAAAGTTTTACAATACAAAGTACGCAACATATGCTTTCCTCTTACATGTTACAGCCGGCCGTTGTGGCCGAGCGGTTCTAGGTGCTTCAGTCCGCAACCGCGCTGCTGCTGTGGTCGCAGGTTCGAATCTTGTCTCGGGCATGGATGTTTGTGATGTCCTTAGGTTAGTTAGGTTCAAGTAGTTCTAAGTCTATGGGACTGATGACCTCAGATGTTAAGTCCCATAGTGCTTAGAGCCATTTGAACCATTTTACACAGTCCGATACGATTTTATGAGATCAAGTTTAATAAAGGTGTCATTTCTTATACAGATGGATTTTATAAAAGCAAACATAATCACGGTTAGCAATATTATTTCCAGAACGGCTAAGACTGTAAACTATTCGCATGCCGCCGGCGCTAAACAATACCGTGCAAGGCAAAATGACGCCATCCAAAACCGGCCAACAGTAGTGCACCACGAGTCTTACATGACAGGGGTGAACGATGGCCTGCCGAAATGTGTACAAGCAAATAGACGTGCAAATGTTGAGCAGCTGACCGCCCAGATGTGCGGAGGGCCTGGCAACAGTGTCTCCTCAACGACTGTTCAGCGAACGTTGCTGAGTATGGGCCTCTGTAGCAGTCGGCTGGTTCATGCACCCTTGATGACTGCTGTTCATCGGCGACGTTGCCTGGAATTTGCACCCCAGTATCGCAACTGGACGTCCACTGACGTTTTCAGATGAATCACTTTTTATGCTCCATCGGACTGAATGAAAGCGAACACCGTGTAACAATCGTGGGAAGGATCCAGGCCAGAGGAGGGAGCGTTATGATCTGGGTAACGTTTTCGTGGCTTTCTGTGAGCGATCTCGACATTCTGGAAGGCTCAATAGGTCGACGGAAGAAGGCATCTCTCCTTGGGAACCATATCCATCCCTACATGCAGGCTATTTTTTCTCTGCAGGATGGCGTCTACCAGCAGTAAAATGGAACGTGTCACTCAGTTCGCAGCGTACGTGCTTGGTTCGAAGAGCACCAGGATCACTTTACCATACTCCCCCGACCACCAAACTCCTCGGGTTTGAACCCAATCGAAAATATGTGGGAGCTCATCGATCGGGCTGTTCAGGGCATGGGTTGTCGATGGAGAAACCTAGCGAAGATGGCCACAGCACTGTACTCAACATATATATATATATATAAAGTCGCGAGCTCTTTATCTTCTTATCTCGTGTTTTCGACTGAAAGTCTCGTGTTTGTACTCTGTTAACTTTACTATTACAGAGATCGCCAGAACTTTATTTTTTTTATTGGTCCTGTGCGCAACAAATAACTTACTTGGTATTTCTGCTGCCACTGCTTGATCTGTTGCATTCCATTATTTAACAAAAACATAAAAAAAACCTATTATTCATGCTGAGTGCAATGCATTTCTGTATGGCGCCTGCTGCTGCTGTTGCTGCGGCTGCTGCTGCTTACTACAAGTACATATAATTCAAGAGAAAGGGTTTGGTCAAATCTAAACTCGATAAATGATAACCCAAACAAAAAACTATATTCTGAAAGCGATTCTGTCTCATTCAATTAACAAAACGCTAGAAGCTCTTTGAACAATCACTTCGTTTGTAAATCTGCCTCCAGTGGCATTAAAGCAATATTACAAATTAATCAAACTCTTGAGACATACTGAAATACTTCTCAATTGAATACATAGTGAAACAATTCCCTGACAATTACAAAAGAAATCAATGACAAAAATCAATACTTAATCTAACAATGGTTTCCCCTTAAGAATTCAACTCCTATCATTATCAAAATTACCGTCTGCTGCTACGCACATACACAAACCCTTTTCTTTAAATTAATAAGCGCGCTGCACATTATAAAAAATATCAGCTAAATACCAAATCCTGTGCCGCTGCTGGCGGACACGGCAGTACGGCAGCTCGGCGAAGACCTCTCGCCCAACACACGTGCGCACCACAGCAGGCGGGCTCCTACACTGGCTTCAAAACTGCCACTAGTTAATCCGTGCGCTGCGAGGCGCGACAACAATATCTTAGATTCCAGAGCTTGTGTATGAGCGTTGTAGTCAACCTTTACATCCTAAGAGAGTATTGCCAACTCTCAATATATATATATATATATATATATATATATATATATATATATATTCAATTCTCTCTGTGTGTCTTATAAAGAGATTCAGTAATTGTCTGACTTAATTCATTGTTTGGATACAAACATGTACAGATATCACTGTTGTGTATTTTCACCATTACCACATATTACTACGCTGTCGGTTTTCACTGTACTCGTTTCCCCTCTCCTTGCTTGCAGCGAAATGGGGCGGGGCAGGGAGTGGGGAAGAGGGTGGTAAGTGCATGATATAGCTTCCTAAACACATTGGGGGATACCAACGTGCCACACATCAACATCCGGCCATCCTGATTTATGTATTCCGAGTTGCCGTGAAGATTCCTACTATAAGGCCAAGGTCGGTTACCTGTACCTTACTTGTCAATCTAGGGCTGTGATTAGATGGGGGACTGTCTAATGGTTCAAATGGCTCTGAGCACTATGGGACTTAACATCGGAGGTCATCAGCCCCCTAGAACTTAGAACTACTTAAACCTAACTAACCTAAGGACATCACACACATCCATGCCCGAGGCAGGATTCGAAGCTGCGACCGTAGCAGCAGCGCGGTTCCAGACTGAAGCGCTTAGAACCGCTCGGGCACTCTGGCCGGCGGTGACTGTGTATATGAATTACTTTCTCCTGTTCTTAATTTGCAATACCACGACATGCGCAAGAGACTCGTAAAAGTGGTCCACAGATGAACACTGGTTTCCACCACAGAACAGTAATAACTGCCTCGTAGCTCTTCCGCTGTTACAAATGTAGCGACATTGACGCTAGGGGAGCAGACTCAATAATATATGTGTCCTACGGTCGACTTCTTGTATAACTTTGAACGACGTCAGTCTAGAAGTCAGACACTAGACGGGAACGCGCGGAGACAGACGAACAGTGAGTGGAGCGCGGAAGATGGGATAACCGCTGCCGTATAAATAAACACTGATTGGAGCCGCGGCTCAAGAGCCACTTTAGAGAGGTTATTAAAGCAAGTAGCGGGCGGGTAGCGGGCCCCACGGCAGGCACTCTCCCACGTGTTGAAACGACTGCTACTTGTTGCCGGGGGCTTCCCGGAACGTAGGCCGGAGGTGAGGCTGCGGGGCAGTTGCACAGAGGTACAGTTACTTCGAGGGACAGACACGCGCGTTGTGATATCGTATTATTTTCTGCTGGACATCTCAAGAACAGTTTATTAAAACAGCTAGCTGCCTTTGTTGAGGAAGTCGTTTTCCTGCGTACGCTGTTTTTACTTCATGTCTTTGACAGCTAATGAAGAGGCACTAAATGGAATTAAGGAGAAAATAGCTATACGACTTAATGTGAGTAAGAGAAGGGAAAGCCGGCCCAGCTAGCCACGCGGTCTAACGCGCTGCTTCCCGAGCGGGAAGGCGTTCCGGTGATCGGCACGAATCCGCCCGGAAGATTAGTGTCGAAGTCTGGTGTGCCGGCAGCCATGCGGTCTGTTTCCCGTTATTCGGGCTCAGTGACACTATGTCGGCGATTGCTGCGCAAACACTGTCTCCATGTACGCGTACACCATAATTACCACGCAAATATTTGGGGTTACATTCGTCTGGTATGAGACGTTCCTGGGGGAGGGGGATGGGGAAGAATCCACTGGGGGCCGAACCGCACAATAACCCTGGGGTCGGTGTGAGGCGGCGGTGGGATGGGTGGACTGCTGTGGCCTGTAGTGAACCACTGAGTGCTACTGCAGGGCGAATCCTCTCCGTCGTTTCTTGGTCCCCGGTAGAATACACAATATACACACACAGAGAAGGGACAAGTTCATAGGACACAGTTTGAGCGCCATCAAGGAATACTCATTTTGGTAATCTAGGAAGTATGGCGGGAAGGAGGGAGTGTAAAAATAAGACAGAGATCAAAGCTTGGCTACAGCAGCGAATTAAAATGGACACCGTATCTGGTATTTATGCTGACATCAAAAGAAGAGAATGTAGTATTGAGTCACACATAGCTTTTAATGACATATTAAACAGGATAACACTCCGGTCAGTATCACACGAAAATGGAATTCCGCGACATGTGATATGGGACATGAAAAGCTTATACAACGAAACTAAATGTTTAAGGAAAACAGAGAACAAACTATGTAAGAACGGCATTATAACTAACCAAGGAGTTAAGCAATTCTATTCAACTTCTATGCAAATGAAATGATTGAAAAGTGGAATAAGGAAACAGTAAACAGCAAAGGAATAAAATTATGTAAGGACCATTATATAAAAACATTAATGTATACTGACGACCAGACTATAATAGACACTTCAGAAGAAGAACTCAAAGAAAAATTAAATTAAATGTAACTGGTGAAAGTTATAATTTAAAAATATCTATATAAGAGACGAAAGTGACAGAATTCCGATGAAACAAAAAGATGCGATCAAAAATAGTGAAAGAAAAGAAGTGAGCCTTCCCTTTATCTGGGCGCCGATATTTCTTTTGATCACGATAAACACATGAAGAATAAAGCAGCAAAGTTTCTGGCTGACGGTGAAGACAAACAGCATCAAACAAAAAGACAACTGAAAAAACGCAAATGCAATTCTGTAAGACATTCGGTGTACCACTGCTACTTTAGGAATATGAGAATTGGATAGCAAAGAAAGAAGACATAAATCGATTAATTACGTTAGAAAACGAAATTCCTCAGATCAGTTAATGGATGTAAACTACAAGATAAATCAAGACACCAAGACATTACAAACGACCTTAAAAAATTTGCAATAACAGAAAAAAATCAACCCATGTCAGCAGAAATGGAATAAAAATGTAAACAGAATGCAATAACACAGATTTAAAAAAAGTTTTGCGATATATACCCAGGGGGAAAGCACGTAAGTGAGCCCAGGAAACGATGGAGCTAAAACCGTGGTGGTGAGGATGATGATGACGATGGTGATGAAAAGATTTGTAGTGGACAGACTGCAAGAAACCTTTCTTTGGATTGACGACTGAAACAGCAGAATAGCGGAATTATAAGTTAATAAATTTTATTGTTATTCTCTTTGTAATTGTTCTTTTGTCCTCACTCGAGCCTTATCCAGTCACGGTGTTGACGGAAATACGGCCTTTCTCGCAAGGCTAAGCACAGCCGTAACCCACAACACAGCGTATCAGATGAGGACGTGCAGAGTAACTGGTTTCCACGGAAGGGTGCCGGTGTGTGGGTGTGTTGGCACACTGCCTCCGATATCGCAGCTCTTGGCAAACCAGTACTGAGAGGCGGCTCGTATGTCACACGCATGCAACTTTATCGCTTCTAGTCACGTTTTTCAGCGGAACTGCTAGGAGAGAGAAGACTCGCTGATTTATACTCTGGAGCCATACGGAGGTAAGCGTAAATATTCCGCTCGTTTACTCTTCATCAATTCAGCGTCATTATTCTCAATACCTTCATCAGTATTCTGCCTAATGTGCTCAAAGGAAGGCACGGTCTCTTTAATACTCGTAAAGTAAGCTGTCTCGATGCATTCTAAACTGTGGAGAGATGTAAAATAATAGAACTCCAAAACGTTTTGAGAAACTGTTCACTTTTGTGTGAAGTTGCTCTACCGAAGGTTACAATTGTAACGCCATGAACAAGGCAAGCAACAAACGTCAAACTGGCACGAATTGTGCTACGTCATGGATATGCAAATGATTAGAATTTCATCGCAACAGAACAAAGCAGGTAGGAGTTACGCCATCTTCATTCTTTAAATATGGCTTCTCAATCAATAATCGCATTTGAATCTTGGTTGCTTGTGAGAAGATCGTGTTATGCTTCGTGTAAGAGGAAGAAACAAGTAGGATGTACGGTCTATGGCTGGGTTTATGACTCCAAATAATGGTTCAAATGGCTCTGAGCACTATGGGACTTAACATCTGAGGTCATCAGTCCCCTAGAACTTAGAACTACTTAAACCTAACTAACCTAAGCTCATCACACACATCCATGCCCGAGGCAGGATTCTAACCTGCGACCGTAGCGGTCGCGCGGTTCCAGACTGTAGCGCCTAGAACCGCTCGGCCACTCCAGCCGGCCTTATGACTCCAGTCGTAGCGAGTGTGATTTAGTGATTTTGACATTATGAAGTGCTTCCATACTAAGGTTTATACATTCGACATCTGTGCTGTGAAGTACGAGGCTATAGGCATGGTTTGTAAAACGCACGTGCAAGGACCAGCATGGTAAAATTGCCACGGCGAACTGATGATGATGTGATCAACTGATATGCCTAGGTATTTGAAAATAGGCTTAGTCCGAAATTGTACAACGTGCAGAAAGTAAATAATGCCAAGAGGAATTTTTGATAATAACCATCAGCCTTGAGGAGAAGTCATAGTAATAACTTCTGCCACGTCACTTCTTGCTGCGCATTTTGAATTGCATTACTCTAAGCGCTATTTTTTGTCATATTTTCATTGGATTTGCTCTATCTATCTGGCCGAAAAAATCGCAGTATTAATGCCCGTACAATGTTGTGTGAACCATAAGTACACGTCCTATGCAATGTTATCGGACTCTAAAAGTTTACTTCAAACAACATCAAGTATGAAAGTCTCAAAACCCACTAATGAATACCTAAGTTCATTCCAGAATGAGATTTTCACTCTGCAGCGGAGTGTGCGCTGATATGAAACTTCCTGGCAGATTAAAACTGTGTGCCGGACCGAGACTCGAACTCGGGACCTTTGCCTTTCGCGGGCAAGTGCTCTACCAACACAGTTTTAATCTGCCAGGAAGTTTCACCTAAGTTCATCGTGGAATCTCAGGCAATGAAAAAGCCGATCAGTTGGCAAAGAAGGCTATGAACAACGCGACACCAATATACATAAAGCCTCACTATACGCAATATGGACGACTTATTCGAAAAAGGGCATTTGAATCCTGGCGGGAAGAATGGTCGCAAAGTTCACGACACAAAGGACGCGACTGTGCACAAATACACTGCTGGCCACCCAGAATGCAACATCATGAAAGAAGCATCCAAATCAGATACAATTTGCAGCATGCGCAGGCGCACATCACGGGCGCCGGAAGCGCCACCTATTAGCGCTATATAAAGGGGGAATTAGACAGCAGTGTGGACGTACTGGAACCGTTCTTTCGTGCAGGTTTTGTGCAAGCAGCTTCAGTACGTCGTAGAAGACAGTGAGAGTATTTCGAGCACTTTCCGGAGTTCGACCGAGGAAGAATAGTTGCTTATATGGATTGCAGATTATTCTTGAGAGAAATCTGTGATCGTGTCGGATTGAACCTGGCAATTTTGGTGCGGATGCGTAATCGCTGGATGCAGGAGGGAACGACGGACCGGCGGGCGAGCTTGCACCCACTTCGTTGTCCCGCTACACGTGATGAGAGGCACATTGTGCGCATGGCAGTGATGGATCCCTCTGTCACATCACGAACCATATCACAAAAAAATCGGTCCGTTGAGCAACAAGCAGTGTCCGCGCGTGCCATTCGACGTCGTATGCAGCAGAGTGGACTGTCCGCAAGGCGCCTGTTGCCAACACCGACTCAAAGGAAGGCCTCAGCGCTTGTTGGTGACGCGTCAGCTAGGCACGGCGAACGCCAGGTCTGTTGCAGGCAGAAACGCCTGGGCGTGCTTATCACTATAAATCTCTTATTTTTGGTCAAAATGTTTGGTATTGTTTTGAATTCTGCAGTTTTATTTAGATGAAAGATTTTCTTACTATTGTAAAGCTACAAATGAAGATCATAGTTTGTATTACTGAATCCTGTCGAAACAAACGTAGATCAATATGAGAAGATGCTTTGCCCCATTGCAAGCTTCGGAAATTTTACATTCAAGTAACTATATTTACTTGATCCATTTTGTTATCGAAACTTACCCCAACCCCCTTACAATGAACTCGTTTCTTTTACCTATTTACTTATTTTCGTTTGACATCGTCACTGGAAATGTGAACTAATTTACATGTGTAAATGTCCAACTGTTGCCAGTCATTAGATGACGGTCGTTTTCAACGAAAGGAATTCTAAACAAGAAACAAAATAGCTTCATAAATCGAAAATACTGCTGAGCCCTAACTTTTTTAAACATGCACATTAGAAAAGATAAATATTCCCCTCTTGCAACTGAAAGGAGAAACTTTATAAGATTAAAAAAATTTATTTGATAAAATAAGTATGTCTCTTCTGCCTCTTCTTCTGTCCCCCACCGCCTACCCCAAACGTGCACAATCGCAAGATATTTCATTAACATTCAGTGCTCCTCAACTCATAGTCAACCAAGATACCTAAAGAAGAGCACCAATATGTTCACAGTTTCTTGTAAAAGCAACACTGTACAAACGTAACTTCCTCAGATTTACAAATAAGGTAAAGAAGCACGAATTCGGTTGCTGCTAGGCCATGAAGTTGGTTTTGTATGTCAGTCCTTAAAACAGGTGGAAATTTAAGTTCAGGAGTACACTATTTGTTAAGAAGTGTAATGAATTGCACAATTAATTGATTACAGAAATCTCTCAGAACAATGTGTGTTGGTCAACTACCGCCATAGTTACACATATTCCTGTGTCAGAGATGGAGACACCACCATTATGAGTATGCCTGCAACAGACCCGGCGTTCGCCCTGCCTACCTGACGTGACGTCACCAACAAGCGCCGAGGCCTTCCTTTGAGTAAAAAAAAATGGTTCAAATGGCTCTGCGCACTATGGGACTTAACATCTGTGGTCAGCAGTCCCCTAGAACTTAGAACTACTCAAACCTAACCAACCTAAGGACATCACACACATCCATGCCCGAGGCAGGATTCGAACCTGCGATCGTACCGGTCACGCGGTTCCAGACTGAAGCGCCTAGAACCGCACGGCCACACCGGCCGGCTCCTTTGAGTCGGTGTTGCTGTTGCTGCCTTTACCTTGTTGGTCAACGCCATAGCCGTTTGCGCCGGCAGTGATGCGACGAACGATGGACATGGACAACCGAATGGAAAGACATTATTTTTACCGACTGATCCCGATTCTGTCTGCACCACCACGACGGCCAAAATAGGGTCTGGAGACACGGTGGTGAAAGAGTGTTGAATTGTTGCCTTAGGCAGCGCCACACTGGTTCTGCACCTGATGTTAATGTTTGGGGTGGTACGACGTTCTAGTCCCGCATCCCCCTACTAAGCACTGCCAGTACACTAACCAGCCAGAGCTACATCTCTGAAGTATTGGAGTCTTTTGTCCTATCATACGTTCAGAGCTTGCTGACAGCCACATTGCAACAGGCTAATGCGCAACCATACGTGGCCCGCAGTGTTCAAGACTTCTTCGCCGCACATCGGATTGCATTGCTCACGGTTCTAGGCGCTTCGGTCTGGAACCGTGCTGCTGCTATGGTCGCAGGTTCGAATCATACCTCGGGCATGGATGTGTTTGATGTCCTTAGGTTGGTTAGGTTTAAGTAGTTCTTAGTCTAGGGGACTGATGACCTCAGATGTTAAGTCCCATAGTGCTTAGAGCCATTTGAACCATTTTCGATGATCGCGGACTGACTGGCTCAGGATACTACTTGCTGCTACATCAGATCAACTTTGGCAATGTGTGGAAGCAGCGTGGACTGTTACACCTCAACAAAACATCCAGTGCCTTTTTGATTCTGTGCCAAGGTGTGTAGCAGCGGAAACACTTAATACTGATTTCATCATCTTCCTCACTTCTCTAGGGGCTGTAGTTTCAGTCATGAGATCTTTGTCCAACGTGTTATCTCCCAAATCAATTTGGCTGTGATACCTCCAGTCCTTGCAATTTGGATAGACAGCAAGGTACAATTCTGAAACGACCTTGGTTCGAGAACGTTTATGGTCCCCAACAAGCGACATCCACATTAAGTAGAATAACGGTCAATCATCGGACGTTTTATGAGCATTTATACCGACTGCATATAAACCAACAGCCGCCTGTGATTCTGATGACAGTAGAGCAGGGCAATACCAACCGTATATTATTTCAGTACAGAATATATAGTGCGGCGAGGAAGAAGTCTTTAGCACATGTTATCAAGAATAAAATTCCGCAACCATTGTCAGTCAAGTCCTTGCTGTATGAACCGAACTTTAGGATCTACAAGGAGATAATCGAATTCATATGTAATGGACAGATAAAGATTTAAAGGTTGATAGTAAACTACAAGGGACTGTAAAAGCGGAGATACACCAAAAGAAGTGGACACAGAATGAACAAAGTCATTATTATATGCCAATGACTAAAAGGTGTCTAAGCGAAGTAAAAAAAATTGATCTCTGCTATATGCGAGAAACAAAATCCCGATTACTCTCTTTCCGGAGGGAGAGGGGGGGGGGGGGGAGGAGGCAACTATAATATTGTAATCAAAACTGTGTGTATTGTTCATGTTACGAAATATCGACAAGGTATGACGTAGTAGTCGCCGTGTTATTTACGCCGTTAGCCGCATAGTCACTACGCCACTGCTCAAAGCCGACGACTAATATTGCAGTTTGCCCGCATCTCGTGGTCGTGCGTTAGCGTTCTCGCTTCCCGCGCCCGGGTTCCCGGGTTCGATTCCCGGCGGGGTCAGGGATTTTCTCTGCCTCGTGATGGCTGGGTGTTGTGTGATGTCCTTAGGTTAGTTAGGTTTAAGTAGTTCTAAGTTCTAGGGGACTGATGACCATGGAAGTTAAGTCCCATAGTGCTCAGAGCCATTTTTTGAGCCATTTATTGCAGTTTCCTTTTTAACCCAATCTCTCAAAAAAATCAAACTTGATCTATAATATTGCTGCTGAACTGAAGAAAACTTTCACCTGATAACAAAGACAAGTCTCCGAAACATAGTTTAGTGAGTGGTTACGTAGTGTTTCTTTATTTGCCATTTAATCATACAGTCACGGAAGAGGCCGACAGACTTGTTTTCGCAACTAACTATAACCTCTAAATTTTCCAACTAACAGGTGTGGTCAGCCTCTTAAAATTCCACACACCTTGCTAAGACAAATGAAAAAAAAAAATGTTTATGAGTGTGCGTACATGTGTGTACCATTTTCTCCTGGGCGAACTCACTACCTTTAACATTGGCTTACACGGAGAACTGGACACTCGCTTGCGCGTGACGCACTGGGAAGAATCACCTCGCGTGGGCAGCCCGCATCCGGAGCTCGGAGCTGCTCAATCGCTTTCGCGTTTCGTAGAAGGGGCACCTGTTGGCCCACGCCAGCTGGATTCCAGCGTTCCACGCCGTCGCTGACCGATTTAGACTGCGTCTCATCATCGACTTCAAACCAGTCTTCCTCAGCTACCGCATGTCCATCTGCAGTGAGGATTTCCTGACGAGGCTGCAATCTCATCACTATTTCTGCCCCCTCTCTACTTGAAGTCGTCACGAATGGCGAAATATTCTCTCCTCCCGGTTGAAACAGCTTATTTTACCACTCATCTTGCTGGAGGCAGACGAAGGAAAGGACGAACTGTCGATGAAGGGAGGTATCAGAAATGACATCAGCTTTTTAATGTATATGGTACTACTTTAACTTTCGATAGCATAAAGGTTAATGTGAGCTGTAACGGGGGAGGGGATCATTTTAGATTAGCTGTCAATGACGAAATAGTTTTGAGCTGCCACGACAAACAGATTTTAGTACACTTGCTACTAGTCGTGTTCATTAACATCCTAGCTTTCTTAAAACTTTTATTGTAGTATGAAACTAGCCATTCTATCTTTCCTAATAACCGCCTGTCGCGGTGGCCGAGCGGTTATAGGCGCTCAGTCAGGAACCGCGCTGCTGCTACGGTCGCAGGTTCGAATCCTGCCTGGGGCATGGATGCATGTGATGTCCTTAGGTTAGTTAGGTTTAAGTAGTTCTAAGTCCTAGGGGACTGATGACCTCAGATGTTAAATCCCATTGTGCTTAAGAGCCATTTGAACCCATACTTAATGAGGTTATCAGAGCCGGCCGAAGTGGCCGTGCGGTTAAAGGCGCTGCAGTCTGGAACCGCAAGACCGCTGCGGTCGCAGGTTCGAATCCTGCCTCGGGCATGGATGTTTGTGATGTCCTTAGGTTAGTTAGGTTTAACTAGTTCTAAGTTCTAGGGGACTAATGACCTCAGCAGTTGAGTCCCATAGTTCTCAGAGCCATTTGAACCATTTTTGAGGTTATCAGAAAAAAATGGCTCTGAGCACTATGGAATTTAACATCTGAGGTCATCAGTCACCTAGACTTACAACTACTTAAACCTAACTAACCTAAGGACATCACACACATCCATACCCGAGGCAGGATTCGAACCTGCGACCGTAGCAACAGCGAGGATCCGGACTGAAGCGCCTAGAACCACTCGGCCACAACGGCCGGCTAAGTATGGGTATAAACCATCTAACATGGAAGAGAACATGAAAATTATTAGAATGAACGATCAGAACAGAAAACTCCAACATTACAAGAAAATTTTCACGTGCAAAGAAAGAAATGAATGATCAAATTAATATAAGTAACAACTCACTAATCATGTTAGTCACTAAAACAATAATAGAGATGAAAACATAACCAAACTAAATCTTAACTTAATCTCCCTTCACAGACAAAAGAAGTCAGCCCGCGCACACACACACACACACACACACACACACACACACGGAGAGAAAAAGGGAGAGAGAGAAACACAGGCAGACACATAACAAACGAACGAATGTCAACAACGTAAACAAAATATGAACGAAACACATGGCAATACCATATATAGTAAACACAAACACCCATACACAGTTAACAATGAACGTGAAGTGTTAAAAAATGCAGAAAACCGGGTACCGTGTTGTATGGAGACCGACTAAGTAAAACTCCAAGACGATAGATATGGATTAATAAGATCACAAAACGTAAGGAGGACAAAATAGTGACTTAACCTTTCGAAACTTGGGCCACAAAAGTTGTTTCTCATCTAACAGGAGAATAACAAAAACTGTAATGTAGTAACATATTTGTAATCACTTTTTATTCCAATAACCCTTCCGGAGGGTAAGATAAATCAAGTTTGGTTTTGCTTCTTTATGTTTAATTTTGTTGCTCCCGGAACGCCTTCATCCTTTGAGAGTGTCGTTCCTTTCTTCATGGGTCCACCTCCTTCCTTTTGCTAGCCTCTTTCTTTCCAGAAATCCAGTTTTTTTGTTGCTTTGTAAAAAATTTTCGCTATCTAATATGCCCAACCGAACTCGTGTTCTTCGATTCATTGTCAATTTCAGTTAACCATGTGTGTTTAGATTTGTAGCTCTTAGTAAGTTAAAGAACTGCTTGGTTAGTCTATGGTTATCCATATTTTCACAAAACTTAGCTTTTCATATTCTGTTTGATCTTAAATTGCATTAAACATTACCATTTCTTCTAGGTTGCAGTATTTTCCTTAGAAGTCTTCTTTCAACTTCTTCCAGTTTTCGGGATACCCAAACCTTGTTACTTTAAATGTTTCCGGTGCGTACAGTTTTCAGACCTTAGCACTATTTGGTAGTGTCTTATTTGTGTGTTTCAGGACAAAAATATGTTGTTATATATCAAAAGATTAAAAAATAGCCGACCAGTTGCAAAGGATAAAGTAATCTTTACCTAGGTTTCAATAGATATAAATCTATCTTCTTCAGAAGACGGCCTGGGGACAATGAACATCATAATTTATATTCAAAGTAAGATACATGAGTCAAGAATAAAGTATAACATATATTAGGAGAATCTTGTATTACAACATGTGAGAAGGATTGCTGATACTTACAATATTACAGTAACATGGAGTGAAGTATCCTAGTCATTTTTGCAAACATTTACATAACTCAGTTGATCCAAATAAAACATAGCCCTGAGAACAGGGTTTGTCAGACATATAAAAATTAAGAACATAGTAGCTGAAGAGCGCATGGGCGACTGAGTAAAATCGGCCAGCGTAGTAGCACTGCGGCCAGGGCAGGTGGCGCTCAGGTCGCAAACTATTTGCCGATTGGCGTACTGAAGTAACATGTGAAGTATCAATATTAAATGCATCCTTAGATAGAGTTACAAAAATAAATAAAATCATTAACCACTCCCGTTGTGACATACTGGGAGTTATAGGAGCAATCACGTAGAACATTCATCAAAAACAGGGCAGGTGGCGCTTTCGCCGTGAGTAATATGTAGTGGCATATACAGCCAGAATATAAAGGTTATATTACCATAATAGTGAAACACATAGGATGTATATAAGTAACAAATTTTAGAAAATCGTAATGGCTCTTAAGTCATAATTATGAAACCTGGGCTATAATCCAGTTAATACATATGTTAGAATGAAAAAATTATTACATGAAGGCCCGTATATTGGCAGCCATACATCGTGAGAAAAATATATTACATAACAGGCAGTGAGCTAAACGATAAGAAAGTGCATTATAGCTTCCTGAGGAAATGGAGTACTGAGGTTACTAGCATTTATGTTATATATTAAACAGTACGGGTTTAAAGCCTTCGAAAAATTGTCTACAGGCAAGATTCAGCTGATCATTAAGTATATTGCCGTCTTTGAGCTCAAGATGTTTGAAAATAAATAACTCTTCCCACAGATCTAGTCTCCGTCCTTTGACTTGTCTGTGTAGGATAACCGTGTCTTCTAACTGTTTAGTCGTATGGCCGGCTATCAAGAGGTGTTCAGCAAAAGTATAGTTGCGAAAATTAATTCCTTTTTTACCTAATAGATGCTCTTTATATCGTGTTTTCACAGCTCTGCCTGTTTGACCAATGTAATATGAGGGGCAGTTATTACAGGTTAGTTTGTGAATACCTGAATTAGAAAACCAATCCCTGGCAATCTCTACTGACTGTACAAGATTTCTTTTTAAACTGTTGTTTGTAGAGAAAGAGACGTTACAGTTATATTTTTTATTTAGAAGACGTTTGATCCTATACGATATGTTACCCAAGAAGGGGATGGAAATAAATTTTTTAGTTTCTATGGTATCTGTGGGGAGGTTATTTCTCAGAGTCGAGCAATTTTGGGAAATTTTCTTATTAAGCAGGTAATCGATCATATTCTGGTTGTACCCATTATTGACCGCAATAGCTTTGATGACATTCAATTCCTTTTTTTGGGCCGCTGGTGATAAAGGAGTGGTTACCATTCGATGAATGGCGGAATGAAAAAATGCCAGTTTATGAGCTTTTGGATGAGTTGAGTCAGCAGGAATAATATTATCTGAATATGTTTCTTTGCGAAAGATATTGAAATGGAAGGTATTATCTTGTATAGAAATTGTTATATATGTTGCTTGTCATGTGGAATGACCTTTCCATTTTATGTACTCTGTTTTCTATCGCTATTTCTTCTTTTGTATTGCTTGTCATCCATTATCCTACGTATTTAAAAGATCGTTTTAGATACCGTGTTGTTGTGGATTTTAAGATTTTTTTTTATTTTTTTGTTTTTGGGGGGGGGGGGGTGACGGGTCATTGATATTTATCATAAAGTGTGTTTATTCAAATGATATTTTTAGTCCTGTTCTGTCTGCTTTTTTTTCTATAGTTCTGTGATTTGTTCTTTGGCACTATGCATTGTCTGTAGTTAATGCCATGTCATCTGGAAAAGCTAGATTTTCAGCTGCCGAGAATTCTTCCAGGTTGTATGGCCGTGGTCCATGGAACTCTTCTATCCCTGACGTGTCGTCCAAAGCTACGTTGGACATCTTCGAAGGTCTTACCGACTCAGCACAACCAGGAGCACCTCCGAAGATGTCCAACGTAGCTTTTGACGAAACGTCAGGGATAGAAGAGTTCCATGCACCATGGCCATACAACCCGGAAGAATTCACGGCAGCTGAAACATCCGGTCGTGAAAGCCTTCATTTTATGAAAGCTAGATTTTGTTTGGGTTTCCTCCTAGATGAGCACCCTATATTCTCTAACGCGCAGTTGAAAAGCAGGGATGATAAACAATCATCCTTCCGTACGCCTCATGTTATTTCAAAAGGTTTTGTCAGTTTCCCTATAAATTTTACCTTCGATGTTGTGTTTGTTAAAGTTCCTTTCATTGTTTCTGTTGTTTTATTATCGAGTCCGAGTTCCTTTATAATATTGATTGGTGCATTTTATCAACTGAGTCATACGCCTTTTTAAAATCTAAAAAAATATTAAATATTTCATGTTTCTGATTTTCCTTACTTCTACTATTTTCTTTTGATTTAGTACTTGGTCTCCACAGAAACTTCTCTTCCTAAGTCCCGCTTGATGTTCTCCTACTTGTGGGTCAAATATTTCTTCATTTCTCTTTAAAAGTATCGCGGACAAGATCTTATATGTCACTGTTAAGAGGTAGATTCCTCTAAAACTGTTAGTGTCAGTTTACTTTCCTTATTTATGTAGGAGACGTATTAATGCCGATGTCCATTCTGATGGTAAGCTGTTGGTGCTCCAAACTACCTTAATAATTTCTGTTAGACGTAGAATAATGTTGTCATTATAGTACCTCCATAATTCAGCAACTATACTGTCTTTTCCTGATGTTTTATTATTTTTAAGTTGTCTTAGGACTTCTCTGATTTCCTCTATTGTTGGTGGCTTTGAGTTTGGTTGTATTTGAATTAAGATATTAAAATGAAATTTTTGTTGTGGTAGATCGCAGTTGTGCTGTTCTTTAAAGTAGTCTGGAGGTATCCTGCAGTTCTCAGTACTGTTATATGCAGTCTCACTATTACGCACAATAAACTAACATGTATTACAGGCCAACGAAAATGCTTCACAAATTAAAAAAAGGGAAAAGCTTATGGCACAAAACAGCCTTACATTTAGTTGTTAGAAGCTTCACATCTCCAAGATTACACTGAACTCTCTGTTTGGTAGGACAAGATTTGAGTTTCATTTGCGTTTTTTTTATTTATTTATTTTTTCTAAAAGTTGGGAGGGGAGGATGGGGGGAAGCAGTTGACCTGTATTACTTCACAGCAGACCCAAAGTTTCCGGCAATGAGTTGAGAAAGTATTTTGAACAACCTCAATCAATCAACACGCCACCTCACACAGGACAAAGAGTAAGTCAGGAATGGGTAGCTTTATAGGCCTGCATTATTAATAGAAACTGAAGAGGTATTAAGAAAAGTATTCAAGCAACCGATCATCATCATCTGCACCAATAAGATATCTTTCTTCATAAGATTTTTTAAACATTGTCTTAGTTTTGGGATTGTGGAAGCTCACCGGCAACAAGATTAATTTCTCTGTCAGAAATGAAAGGCCAACATCACACGTGCGCTATCTTTTAAAAATTACGTCTACGTACTACATACTCCGCAAGCCATTGTATTGTGCATGGCACAGATCTTTACCGATTTTCAGCGACTTGGGTAATATCTGTATTAATTAAATGGTGGCTGCCAAAGTAACCCCATCACCTCCAACCGATGCTCCTCCATGCAAGCCATCGATGGTACCCACTGTCCGGGGAAAATTAATCTAATTAGATAAAATAAACTATTTGATTTAATGACTTTTTAATTTATAAACAGTCCGGTGTGAGATTACTATCAATTAACTAGGAATTCTGCAAGTACTATTCTAAGTGATAGAGACTGGCCTGGACAGCCGACGTGGCCCCACCATACGCTTTGTATGCTTTCATATAGGGTCCATATTACAGGCCGAAGTGATGTGCTATGCCGCTCTATCCAAATCGTATCCACGCAAGCAGATGACCAAGAACGTGAGCATGCCGCTGTAGAAAGAAGAGCGCCTGCAACGGTCGACATAACATTCTACGATATTCTCTTACATACGTTTATTGTAGTGGTTCTAGTTGACTCAAAGGTTAAATCCAGCCTTTTCTTCTTTTATGATGCATGCGCTGACCGATTAAGAACATAGTATGCATTGTCACCTTAAAAAAATTCTACTCTGTCCTTTTAACGAATATATTAATATATTACAGTTTTATAATGTTCCTGTATCTTCCAGTCGGTAATTATGGCAATGATAACCAAGTTATAATCATGAAGAAAAAAACTGTTGTCATATTTTGAAGTACCGTACAGAAGACGGGCTATGGTTCAAATGGCTCTAAGCACTTAACTTCGGTGATCTGATGGGAACCGGTGTTAAAACTGCGGAAACGCCGTTGGCAACTACGACGCTCTGCTACATATAAACTCAAAAATGGTTCAAATGGCTCTGAGAGCTATGCGACTTAACATCTGAGGTCATCAGTCCCCTAGACTTAGAAATACTAAAACCTAACTAATCTAAGGACATCACACACATCCATGCCCGAGGCAGGATTCGAACCTGCGACAGTAGCAGCAGCGCAGTTCCGGACTGAAGCGCCTAGAACCACTCGGCCACAGCCGCCGGTGAAGCGCTCTGTAGCGCTAAGAGGAGGAGGAGAAGTTACGGGCAGCTTTTGTCACCGAGATACTTACATACTCGTAGCCTTTCGGTACATTACACACGTTGATTCACGCTTTTGGACCATATTTCACTTTATACTAGCTGACAAACCCGGCATTGTGCAGGTAATCATTTTGCCAATTTCCTATTAGGAACGAAAACAAAAAAAAAACGAAATGCTTTTGTAGAGTAATATCGAAAAAATTTCATTTCCATGTACTCGTGACAATATCTTTGAAATCATGAAACAGTCGCAAAAAAATATGCTTATTGTACAAATGTAGCCCGCATCTCGTGGTCGTGCGGTAGCGTTCTCGCTTCTCACGCCCGGGTTCCCGGGTTCGATTCCCGGCGGGGTCAGGGATTTTCTCTGCCTCGTGATGGCTGGGTGTTGTGTGCTGTCCTTAGGTTAGTTAGGTTTAAGTAGTTCTAAGTTCTAGGGGACTTATGACCACAGCAGTTGAGTCCCATAGTGCTCAGAGCCATGTACAAATGTATAAGTACAGTATCCAAATTAAGAAACACTGTATAAAAAACACTAATTTTATTTAATAATTGGTTTACAAACAATATTTCTAGTTACATGTACAAATAAACAGCCGTTTTCAATCTATCCCAAGCATGTTCGATAGGGTTCATGTCTAGAGAATATGCTGGCCACTCTAGTCGAGCGATGTCGTTATCCTGAAGGAAGTCATTCCCAAGATGTGCACGAAGGGGGCGCGAATTGTCCATGAAAACGAATGCCTCCCCAATATGCTGCCGATATGGTTGTACTATCGGTCGGAGGATGGCATTCACGTATCGTACAACCTCTACGGCGCCTTCCATGGCCAGCAGCGGTGTATGTCGGCCCCACATAACGCCACCCCAAAACAGCAGGGAACCTCCACCTTGATACACTCGCTGGACAGTGTGTCTAAGGCGTTCAGACTGACAGAGTTGCCTCTAAACACGACGATTGTCTGGTTGAAGGCATATGCGACACTCATCAGTAAAGAGAACGTGATGCCAACCCTGAGCGGTCCATTCGGTGTAGTGTTGGGACCATCTGTACCGCGCTGCATGGTGTCGTGGTTGCAAAGTTGGATCTCGCCATGGACGTCGGGAGTGAAGTTGCGCTTCATGTAGCCTATTGCGCAGAGTTTGAGTCGTAACACGACGTCCTGTGGCTGCATGAACATGATGGCGTTTCTGTAAGGGTTCCTCCGAGCCTATAATCCGTAGGTAGCGGTCATCCACTGTAGTAGTAGCCCTTGGGCGGCCTGAGCGAGGCATGTCATCGACAGTTCCTATCTCCTCCATGTCCGAACAATATCACTTCGGCTCACTCCGAGACGCCTGGACACTTACCTTGTTGAGAGCCCTTCCTGACACAAAGTAACAAGGCGGACGCGATCGAACCGTGGTATTGACCGACTAAGCATGGTTGAACTACAGACAACACGAACCGTGTAGCTTCTTAGCTCCTCCCAACGGAGGTCCGAGTCTTCCCTCGGGCATGCGTGTGTGTGTTGTCCTTAGATTAAGTTAGATTAAGTAGTACGTAAGCCTAGGGACCGATGACCTCAGCAGTTTGGTCCCATAGTCCTTACCGCAAATTTCCAATTTAGTACCTCCTTCCTGGTGGAATGAGTGGAACTGATCGGCTGTCGGACCCCCTCCGTCTAATAGGCGCTGCTCATGCAAGGTTGTTTACATCTTTGGGCGGGTTTAGTGACATCTCTAAACAGTCAGAGGGACTGTATCTGTGATACAATATCCACAGTCAACGTCTGTCTTCAGGAGTTCTGGGAACCGGGGTGATGCAAAACTTTTTTAGATGTGTGTATATTAGAACTTTGTCTGATACGGCATTTTTTCATGCACCTCAGTGTTTATGAAGTTACATCTCTTGAACTTTGTGTCGTACAATGATATTTTTGAGTAGGTATATTCAGCGGCATATGTGGATACTGTCTGCGAATAGTGTTAGTAGCAAAGACGTAATGAATTTAAACGCCATGCATGATGCGGCAGTTTCTCATGCATCTCAGTGTTCATGACGTCATATCTCTTGATTTATGTGTCATTCCACAATTTTGTAAGTACATTCAATGGTATATGTGGATACCATCTGACAAATTTGTTGCGAATAGATTAGTAACAAAAAAAGCACTCCGTCTTCAGGCCACGAATGCCATACCGGGACCATCCGACCGCCGTGTCATCCTCAGTGGAGGATGCGGATAGGAGGGGAGTGGGGTCAGCACACCGCTCTCCCGGTCGTTAGGATGGTATTCTTGACCGATGCCGCTACTATTCGGTCGAGTGGCTCCTCAATTGGCATCACGAGGGTGAGTGCACCCCGAAAAACGGCAACAACGCATGGCGGCCTGGATGGTCACCCATCCAAGTGCCGACCACGCCCGACAGCGCTTAACTTCGGTGATCTCACGGGAACCGGTGTATCCACTACGGCAAGGCCGTTGCCAGATTAGTAACAAAGAATTAATAAATTTAAACGTCATGCACAATGCGGCAGTTTTTCACGCGTCTCAGTGTTTATGACATCATATCTCCTGAACTGTTATAGATCGGTGGTTCTTACCCCCACAGCGATTGTTGACCGACAATAAGGGATATGTATACCAAGCTTCGTCGGAATCAGTCCAGTGATTTAGCACGAAATGTAGAACATACACACATACACGTACATCCATTTTCAAGAGTTTAATACATATGGATTTATCTCATGTACACTTTGTAGAGAAGAAGAGGGCGATTTTTTAATTCCAAGTTATTGATTTGGTTTATGTTTTCATTGTAGTCTGTGAAGGTAGGGTCATCAGTAAAACTTTTTGATTGCGTTCTATAGAAAATTAAATTATGACCTCAAGCTGTAAAAATTTTTAGCATTACAATTCTTCTTCGAGAATCTTCAGCCCTCTTCATCAGGACTTGACGTTACGAGTCTTTGGCTCTTCTATCAACCGGCAAGTCGCGAAGATCGGACAGCCCCCTCCGGGCACATATTTCGCTTGTGCAATTTACATCCCCTGTCTCGCTAGCTATGGCGTTACGCTGTATAAAAACAGGTAGATAAATTGAAGGAACTTCATCGTGTCAAATACTACACTTCCCAACCACCAGTTAATAACGCGGCTGCGCGCGGTTAGAGGCGCCGTCACGCAATACGCGGCCGCTCCCGCCCGAGGTTCGAATCCTCCCTGGGGCATGGGCGCGCGTGAGTTGTTCTTACCATAAGCTAGTTTAAGCAGTGTGTAAGTCTAGGGACCGATGGCCTCAGCAGAGTTTCGTCCCTTATGAATTCACACACATTCGAGTAACACCGTCTAAACGTGTACGGGAGATCCGACTGAAAATTGCCTATGTGTTTCGCTCAGTTTTAACTCTGGGAGGGAGGAGATTATTGTGTTGAAGGAGGGCCTACGTAACACAATGTGGACACGCAGTCTTTCCAGCTGCAACAGTATTAAAGCTGTCGTGGTGCGTGTAATTCAATTGGCCATCCCCGGTCTTTGTGCCAGATGACACGCCGGGGAAGATTTAGGACGGAGTTGTACAAAGGCCCAGCAGCCGTGAAACATCCCCCTGCGCTGAGAACGCTAACGGTCGGCAGCGCTGCACTCACTGGGGTCCGCTCTGTTTATCCAAGAGCGAAGCCCGTGGGTTACCACCACTGCAGCTGCTAGGGACTCATAGGCGTCCCCGCTGTCACCTCTCAGCCAAAGTGCGTCTTGTAATTAAATCAGGCGATACTGAGAGAATTAGATTAGAGAAGTAGTAAAAGCAGTAGGTCACTAGATGAGTTTTTTGTTTGGACAGCAAAAGAAGTGACGATGGAAGAAGTAGAGAGGGTATAAAATGGAGTGTCAATAGCAAGGAAAACATTTCTGGAAATGTTAACATCAGCTACAAGACAGAAAAAAAAATATTTTTAATAATAATTCTAGCATTTCTATGGTTATCTATCTAAACGAATGTGCCTCCCACTTATTACATTCTAAGTTACTGAGAGAAATACCTCTTCTGAAACACCGGGTTTAAAGAAACAATGAAACAAAAGAGATGTACAGTCGGCGACTGAACTGCACAGCTTTACTGTCTGTTATGCAGCTTTGCTTTGTACGTCTGAGCTTGCACACTCGTACACTGTCTGGTACAGATTAACACTTTCCCTCCGGCCGATGTGACCGAGCGGTTCTAGGCGCTGTCTGGAACCGAGCTGTTGCTACGGTCGCAGGTTCGAATTCTGCCTCGGGCATGGATGTGTGTGATGTCCTTAGGTTAGTTAGGATTAAGTAGTTCTTAGTCTAGGTGACTGATTACCTCAGATGTTAAGTTCCATAGTGCTTAGAGCCATTTGAACCATTAACTCTTTCCCGAAAAATGTTGACAACAGTTTTTGGGGGTCTGCAAGAATTTAGTGGCAAAATTAGTCCTACAATCACGTAAATCAATTATTAGAATGACATCAAAATGTGTGCGCGACAGACAAAAAATCTGGAAAGCTCACAGAAAATATTTATCATATGTTTCTTGATAAAGTTTTGCGACCTTCCGTAAAAATTGAGTCATTTCTGTACATTACTGACCCGTGAGGTGGGGAAAGCTGCCCCTCCTTATAAGATCAGTCGTGAGGTGGACACAGCTATCCCTCCTTATACGATCGACTAGTTTGGACGAAATCAGAAGGTCGACGTGTCCATTAAAGTAATTCCACCAATATGTGTGCCTTTCTGTCAAACCTGCGACGTGTACTTTTGCTGACAGGTGAAAAATTACATTCGCCCATTACACAAGTGCCCTATTCTCATCGAACAGCAAACACATAAGTAAGCAAATCACAGTAAAATCGACGCATTTAATAAAATACACGCCTGGAACAATAATCAACTGCAAGCTCAAGCTTCCAAGAAAATGCTTTGATATGCTTGGTTTGCAGAGAAGTTTTCGCCAGACTGTGAGGTACTTACCAACGTTAACGAAGTTGCTTTCCCAAATAATATTCACACTAAAAATCTGACTGTGGCATATGTGGCTTCGCGCATTACTGGTGATGCTTCGAATTTCTATGCTTTGCTCGTTCTTATGATAGATATCACACTTTTGTTGGTACTATTGAAGTATGAAAGTGCAAAATCAAAGCTACAATTGAAATACGAGTATTTATATTTTTCGTTTTCTATTAGTGTTAATTATAGAACATTATATAAGATCTGCAGTGATTCTCTTTTTAATAAGATTTGAAATGCTTATTTCTACTGTAAGTAATTCCATTGTATTTCTCGATACCATATGATGATGAGGTCCAATATTCCGAGGAGCGTAGGGGACGATCTGGGAAACCCGCACCGCCGTACAAGGCAAGGTCCTAGAGGAGGTAGGTTTGCCGTTGCCTTCCTCCGACCACAATAGGGCTGAATGATGATGAAGACGACACAACAACAGCCAGTCATCTCGAGGCAGGGAAAAATCCCTGACCCCGCCGGGAATCGAACCCGCGACCCCGTACGCGAGAAGCGAGAATGCTACCGCAAGACTGCGGACTCGGTACCATAAGAAGTACTGCTTTCATTGAAGACATACTTACGTGACAACAACAAAAAGAAAACTATATAAGATTGGATTTGAACACGGAGCACGAAAATCCGAAACTTCTCTTAAGCACAACACTACCAACTCATTTGGTGTAAAATCACGCGTACGAGCTGATGTAGTATCGTCCAAACTTTGAAGCATTTTCTCGGAAACTATTGAGTGTTGACACCTAAGGCAAAAACGTGCCCATTTACTTTCACCCTTTTTTCATCAAACAGTTTCTATTGTGTCAGCGAGCGAGCTATGGCAAGTTCTCCTTGTGAGGTATAGTTTCAGTAAATTACTGATGTAACTCCACGTCCGTACATGGAAATGAAGTACTTACACTATTTTCGCACCAGACGCATTGCTCGGTCAATTCCAGTGGACCCCAAATGTCTGTCTTCGAAACCTACATTATACTATCAAAATAAATCACAACGTCCTGTGTTCCTCAGGACTGCCATGACGATATTAGGTCGTTGAAATAAGATTAAACTGTATTTTTTTTCTGTGGAAACTGGCCTTTCATTTTCTGCTATTTGTGGACTTCTTTATTCTTTCTTTTTGACTCTCATCCTGAAACCATATCATTGCTAAGCTTTTCGATGAAATTGTAAGATGCTAGTTGTGGGTTGCATCACACCGGGACTGGGATGACGACTGTATCGGGTGGTGGACACTCCTCATTTTAACCTTGTGTTACTAAATTGTTTAAAACGACTTGATGAGATATTCAATGACAGTTATTTGGAGCTTGTTAGCTGTGTAGAGGCTATTTCTAAACGGAAATACTTACGGAAGAAAGGATTTAGATTTTATCTCGAAACTTTTAATGTATTTCATCAACCTCATTTCATCTAAACTCATTGCCTTATTGATTTGTGCTATTTACGTGAGCCTCAACATATTAACTAAGCAAGCACTTATGAGCACTTCTATCTGGAGACAAGTTTATGTGCGCAGGATCGTGAAAGCGTTATTAAGCCTTTCCAGTATCTCCAAGGTGAAGGGAAATTGCTATCAGCTTTGTCCACAGAGTGAGATTCAACCGCAAGTACCATAATATTTAACGTAGCAGTCTATTTCCAAATTACTGTTCGATAACTCTAATAAGAATGTTGTGACAGCCTAGACGCATCGTTAGTGTGAAACAACCAGGAAATAAACTAAAGCAAAATGCGCCAACTCCACATTACTGCATAGAATTGCCATCCCACACTCACCTAGGGTAACACCTTCTCACTAACTTGGGTCCCCTCTCTCTTACTTGGAAATTTAGAAGCGCATACATTAGTCGATTTTCGCTTTTATCGACAATGGATCACCAGCAGTTACGTCGTAATGGTTTCGAGTAGACGATACTTTTCGTCCCTTTAGTTCTTACAGAATGAATTACAGTTTTTCTTAAGAATGACATTTGCAGGAGATTACTGCTGGAACTTTTTCAAATGGCTCTAAGCACTATGAGACTTAACATCTGAGGTCATCAGTCCCCTAGACTTAGAACTACTTAAACCTAACTAACCTAAGGACATCAAATACATCCATGCCCGAGGCAGGATTCGAACTAGCGACCGTGGCGGTCGCGCGGTTCCAGACTGTAGCGCCTAGAACCGCTCGGCCACTCCGGCCGGCTTTCGGGTAGTCCTTGTATAGCTATTTCAGTATGACTGTCGACTGAAAGTAGACGCAAACCGTTTCGAAGCCGAAAGTTCGTATTATCCTGCAAATTGGTGACAATTTGGGCTACCTTGTTTTATTGAAACAGACTTTTTTCGTAACGTTATCATGAGACGTTGTAATTAATTTGTATTAGTACAGCGCTTACTAAATAGCGTTTTTTCATTAGCTTATTGAACACAGGAGATGGATATAAGAGAAATTAATCAGTAGTGATATAGTCCCCTGCGCTATGTAAAAGTCTGGTAATGTTCGGATAGTTTTTAGACTTCATGCCTGTAAGCAATATGTTAGTGGCACTTAGTCTCCTTGTATATTATGGTGCATAACACAGTAGTAAAATTGTGCTGTTCAACATAGCGACAAGGTGGCGGTCTTGCGAATTCTGCCACCGACTGCACATGTGGTGCACATCATAATATACTACATATTAACAGAAGTTAAATTAACAATCACAATAGAATAAAATAAATTTATAAGCAAGAATAACTTGAAACTGATTCTGCATGAACTTCCATTTATAACACCCTTTCAGTTAGTATATTTTGATTACTTTTGCAATCATACTCACACTTTCAGGAGTTAAGTTCGTCGTCGTAGTCACCAATCAGCCACGCGACACTGAAAACTACGAATTCGACACTGATATAGCACATTTACAGATACAGGTCACCTCCTTTCTATCCTTACCACCACTTCTAGCAGGGGAGTAGGGATAGGGGTAGGGGCATCGTAGCCCACAGCATCTGTCCCTAGGTAGTTCTCTTCTCGCGACAGTGGTACACAAAGTATCCTACTCCAGCCACCACCATAAGGTGGCTTACAAGTACAGTTGAAGATGTCCGCTATGTGCTCCCCAAATCTGATGTTAAATGCGACAGTAATAATGTAAAATCCGATCCGGTAGACCCTCTATAACTGTACTACTCTCCAATTGCTACTGATAAAAATGTTCCCCCACTGTCAATTTTTACTTGGATGGAAAAATTGCAATCGCAACACACATATTAAATTTCGTGCGTCTACACAACATTTGACACTTGTAAACTTTATAAAATACGGTAGCTTCTGATAAGTAAAATGATGATAATGCGACCCATTGACGTTTTTCCACCTGTTCGTACTGCAATCAACACAGTGTCGTGCAAGTTATGAATTGTGCTTGTTTTCTTTATAGCACTTACGCTCCAGTAAAACCAAATATATTTAGTTAAAATCGTGTTGAAGTTTGCACTTAATCTCTTTTTTTGGTTTTTGTTATCTACGAGTGACATGTGGACACGTAACGTACACAAAGATATATGCATGTAAGTTTTGCCTATCTCGTGACATATCAAGACGGCGAGTGACGCTAAAATCCCTGAATACTTGGATACTACGTAATTCGTCATTAAAATTATTGATGAAGATAAATGGTTAATGGATCGCTATAATATAGCAGTTTCTTTAAGTCAAATTAATGTACAATAGTTTATGGTGGGATGTTCCGAAGTACGGAGATTAAATGCTAACAGACACCATTTTCATTCATATAAGATCGCACACTCAGTATATATTTAAGGAAGCCAGCGGTCGTTTATCACAAACAATAAGGAATTAACCATACTATGCCCGCACTATTTATATAGAGGACCTTCTGTCTCTGAATACATGTAGCACACCATAATACACGGTCGACCTCCAGCAGTTTGCTCTCGCTTTACACCATATACTACGTCCATAAGTAATTCACAGCGTCCTGCAGCTTAAGTTTTTGTGTTTCCCGCCCATCGTACTGCCAACTAGCCCAGCGAACGCCCTCATCTGTCTCTCTCCTCTCAACTGTCCTACATCCGTCTCCATCCTCATGCACGCCGTTCACACTTTACTCATTGGCAGAGAGTTCATGCAAGAGCTTTCACACTACTTCTCTACCATTCCACTCTCGAATAGCACTTGAAACAAACGAGCACTAAATCTCTTCGTATGATATCTGATTTTTCTTGGTTTTACGATTGCATTTAGGTTGGGGTCAACAAAATATTTTGGTATTCTTAAGAGAAAGTTGGTGATTGAAACTTCATGAAAATATCTCGCCACAACGAAAAACGACGTTGTTTTAATGACTGCTACTCCAACTCGCATGTCATATCCCTGACACTCTCCTCTTATTGCATGATAATACAAAATGAGCTACTCTTTTATTAACTTTTTCGATGTCCTCCTTCAGCCCTACATCGTAAGGATTCCACACTGCACAGCTACACTTCATAAGATGGATAAGTGCACTTTCTTTAGTACATGAGTTACATCTAAGTGTTTCGCCAATAAAACGCAGTCTCTGGTTCGGCTTCCCTACAACATTTTCTACGCGATGATTCCCGTTCAAGTAAATTGTAATTACTGTAATCTCTAGGTGTTTAATTGTCTGACTTATCGTAAAGCTGAAATTGAACAGGATCATTTCATCACCCAACAGATATCCTTTCTAAATCAGTTCGCAGTTGGTTTTGATCTTCTGATGACATTACTACACGGTAAAGGACAGCATCACTCAGAAACAATCTGACAGAGTTCCTCAGATTTCCTCCTAAATCTTTTACACCGTTTAGGAACAGGAGGGCTATTACACTTCCTTAGGGAACGCCAGATATCACTTCTGTTTCACCTGATGATTTTCCGCCAATCACTGACTTTTCTGACAAGAAGTCGTGAATCTAGTCGCACAACGATATTCCATAGGCATACAATCTGTTTTGAAGACGCTTGAGAGGAATGGTGTCATAAGCCTTCTGGAAGTCTAGAAATATAATTTTTACATTAATTTCAATTTATGTGGACACAGTACGTATAAAATAGGAAATGTACGTGAACAGTATTTTGTATATAAGTTTAGACATATTATATTGGGTGTTCCGAAACTATTCGTTAAAATTAATTCAAGAGTTACAGACCATGCAAACAAATACATTCAGTTGTGGTACACATGGTCCTTGATGGCAACTTCTGTTGGTTTGTGGTTAACTGAAACATTTAGGTTGCATTCAAAAAGTATTGATATAATCAATCAACCTAACGTAGAATAAGAAGCGAAATTTTGCAGTCAGTTTCGAACTGAAAGGTTGGTAAATTATGTGCCCTCTAAGGTCGATTTACACAGAAAGTTGCTTATCATGCTAATGACAGCAACGAGATTCACTGGAACTGGTCGAATGCGCGACCATTGGCCTGTATGCATGCAGTACATCGACGGACCATTGACTGTAGTGCCCGTTCGAAGATTCATAACTTGTCTGCAATGGTACCAGCGGCGACGGAAAGTCTACCGACGAGGTCTTCTTCTGTTTCACGACGACTTCGTACGTCAGCTGTTTCGTATGCAGCCAGACTAATAAATCCAGACTTTGGTGGCCAGGCCACAGGGCCACCTCGGCTGATCCTTTGATCCATCGCCCCCACCCCCCTCGTGCAGGAAGTATATCCTTTGTCTAACATTCAGAGGCACATCCTCCAGCAGTTCTGGCATCGCATGTTCCACTAAGGTCTGGTATCCCCGTCCATTGAAGCGGAATGGACGAATGTAAAGTCGAATCAGCTTATCACTGAAGATGCTGACCCACACATTAACTCCAAATAGCTGTTGATGAGTACGAAGTCGAGTCAGTCGTGGATTCACACGTGCCCAAACATGCGAACTGTGGATATCTGAATGTCAGTACCCATTCCCAGTGAGCGACACAGCAGCTTACATCAGCACCACTAACAAAATGTTCCCTAACATTACAAGCTGACTTCAGAGACCATATGTTCCTTAGCGATACACTTTTTTTTTATGTTCACTACCTCGTATATTAATTTGAACGAATGGTTTCGGAACACCCTGGATAACACAGACGGCATCAATAAAAAACAATAAATAATTAATCAAAGGGAATTACGTCACATCTTGAACAAAGAAATTTAATTAAGGAAACCGTTTGTGTGGTCTATACTCAGTACAACAACAGCATTCCGCCAGTGCCGAAGCATTTGGGCCGGAGGTGACGGGGGATTTGGGAGCCGCAGCCGCGAGCGTTTCCCAGTCGGCGATTCTCCTCCTCAGGGAGCTGGTGGGTGGTTGGGTGTGCCGCTGATTGAATTAGCAGACGCTACTCTGGCGGACCCGAGTATGGGCCAGCGCGCTGCTCCGCCAATTAAAACCTCTTCCTCCTCGTTGACCTCGCAATTGGCGCCGCCAGCGCTTCAGTGGCGACCATTAAGAGTTCGCGCTCCAGCTGGGGAAGTGCCGGAGTCTGTCGCCTGACGTATCGTGCGAACGGCAGTTGTCACCGTCCGCCGACGTAGGAAGGTTAGGTCACCCGAGGTGGAGTGCGCGCCCCAATTGGACGTGGATACTTCTTCTGTGGCCTTGTCAACAAAACTGTCGGTATTTTCATGTTAATTCAGTGTTTTTCAAACCCTTTAGGTCCAATGCTCCCCCACCTGGACATTATTATTTCTTTATTAACTGCTGAAATGACACACTTTAATCAACTTTTAATGTTCTACATGCTATTCTTGGGACGAAATCAATAGGAAGGATGAGATTATGTCTTGTTCATCATCATCGGTTCTTCAAATCTCGGTACAAGATTGGAAACTGCGACGATCATCCCTTTCTCCATAGTCGTTCGCAGAAAAACCTACCTCACACAAGTACGATATTTCAAAATGTATCAGAATTTGTAAGACACTCCTGCTCCATCCAGTAGTGGTGAGGAAACAAACTTCGATTTCAATGTGAGATCTGAAGATATATTAATAAATTAAATGTTTTTTATTCCAGTCTTTGATCACAATATCAATTCTTTTGACGATGACCGGGTTCAGTCAGTAATGAGCATCCTCAGATCTTTTCTACACTATGTCTGCAACTTAAATAAATTGCTCTTCCTCTTTTTCTTCTTAAGTAGTAAGTGTTAATGGAAGGTGAGCTCAGTTTAATGGTCCACAGACGTAGACTTCAGTTCTTCACTCAGCTGGAAACCATTGTCTTCTAAAACAGTGTGAAGAGCAGGGACAAAATAATGTGTATCTTTATAATCCAGCTTTTTCCTCCAGAATAGTAGTTTCCTTCTGAAGACTGAAACTTCGACAGTTGTAGAATAGCCGGCCGCTGTGGTCAAGCGGTTCTATGCGCTTCAGTCCGGAACCACGCGGCTGCTACGGTCGCAGGTTCGAATCCTGCCTCGAGCATGGATGTGTGTGATGTCCTTAGGTTAGCTGGATTTAAGTAGTTCTAAGTCTAGGGGACTGATGATCTCAGATGTTAAGTCCCATAGTGCTTAGAGTCATTTGAATCAATTTAGTTGTAGAATGTTGGACTCATTACCTTGAAGGAATATATCCAATGAATTGAGCTTTTCAAATATGTCACAAAGATACGCCTGCTTCACAAAAAAGTCACATCCTACGTGTTTCTCGGAAGTCAAATATTTATCTTGAACTATGTAAGCGCACAGTTCCTTCCCGAGTTCGTACATCCTTTTCAAGACAAAATGGTTCAAATGGCTCTGAGCACTATGGGACTTAACATCTTTGGTCATCAGTCCCCTAGAACTTAGAACTACTTAAACCTAACTAACGTAAGGACATCACACAACACCCAGTCATCACGAGGCAGAGAAAATCCCTAACTCCGCCGGGAATCGAACCCGGGAACCCGGGCGTGGGAAGCGAGAACGCTACCGCACGACCACGAGCTGCGGACTCCTTTTCAAGACATCCCCACGTCAAATATAGCTAAAGCTGCTGTAAATTAAGGGTATGTGCTCACAAGAGGACCGTTCGAACTCCCTCTCGCCGATTTGATTCATACTGAGGGCTTCTGTAGGGCACGACGAGGACTTCAACATATTTAAATAGTAAGACGCAGCTATCAATTGTTTAAGAGTAACATACTTCGTATGGTCTCTAGAAACGAAGGATTCCTCAACCAAGCGAGTATGAGCTCAGTTTCGTAAGCGCGAGGTCTGTGGATCGAATCTCGCTTCCAGTACTCTTTTTTTTTTTTTTTTAATTTAATTCCCATACAGTTCTAATAACAGATATGCGTGGTATGCCTTGAAATTATGTGGTGACTGAGAGCCACTTACGAATGTAGCCCTAGTACGTTTTGCAATAAACACACTGAAAAAACTATGCACATGCAAAAATTCGGCGTTCATCACAAGTACTGATGTCGCAATAATGATTGTTTCCTGCGTTTCTATTACCCGTATCATCCTGATTCGTACAGTGCTCCGTGGATTACACATTATACTTGCCACACATGTAGACAAAATAATATAAATAAAATATGTTGATTTCACTGAAAGTTCTTGAGTATCAATTTTTTGCCAGTCTCATTACGAAAACTTTTTGTCCTTTTTTCATGATAAAGATTGTGAAAATAATAAGTGAATCATTCGATAATGACAGTTTGCACAGACATAATAATTATGTTGGTACAAAAAAGAAAGCAAAAAAGAAGCAGGCAGTGATATACGATCCATGGATCTAGCGCTCCTGAAACCAAGCGCTCAACATGCTGGGCTGTTATCGGGGCTCAGTTCGAAGCAAGACTCATCACTAAACAGAAATGCACTCCAGTCAATTAGATTCCAGGCCGAAGACGTGTCTGGATACCAGCCTGACTGTCGCTCGCCATACGGCCCCGAAAAAACCTGGAGTGACGTTAGCGGTGCCGTTTCATTGCGTAGCAGCGCCTCTTCGGTTCTATTCGCGACACCCCTGCAGTCCAGTTGTACGTCAACGATATTCTACGGCAAGCTTTGTTACCCTTCATGGTAATCCATCCTGGCCTTTTACATTTCTGCAAGATAATGTCCGGCCGGACAGGGTGAGAGTTTCTACTGCTTGTCTCGGTGCTTGCAAACCCTACGTTGGCCAATAAGGTCGTTGGATCTCTCCCCAGTTGAGAACGATTGGAGCTTTATGGACAGGACCTACTAACCATTTCGGTATTTGGACGATCTAACGCGACAGTTGCACAGAATTCGGCATGATATGTCTCAAGGGGAGATCCAACTACTCTATCAGTCAATTCAAAAGCGAATAACTGCTTTCATAAAGGCCAGATGTGGACCAGCGTCCGGCCGGGGTGGCCGAGCGGTTCTAGGCGCTACAATCTGGAACCGCGCGACCGCTACTGTCACAGGTTCGAATCCTGCCTCGGGTATGGATGTTTTTGACGTCCTTAGGTTAGTTAGGTTTAAGGAGTCTAAGTTCTAGGGGACTGATGACATCAAATGTTAAGTCCCATAGTGCTCAGAGCCATTTGACTTTTTTTTTTACCAGCGCGTTAGTGACGTGTTCGGTTTGTGAAGATCTGTTGAATAAATAGTCCATTTTTTCCGAATTGTAATCATTTGTTTGTCCGTAGATCAACTGATTTCCAACCCTTTCGGATAATTCCATAGTGGTGCCCCCTTTCTTTCTTTTTCTCTCGTTAAAATACAAAAAGTCAAATGGGGTAAGAAATCGAACGAAATGCAACTGCTCAGTAACGAGCCATAGGAGACGCTGGACGCCTTGTAGCAAAATACTCCCAAAACGTCAATGAAGGACGTACGAAATTCTGTAGTTGGATTTCGGATTCGCGCTGCGTAAAATAAATAATTCAGTACACTGGCATAAAGAGTTTGGAATAGGAGAGGAGAATGCGACGGACCGCGCCGAACTTCTCAGAAGATTTATGACATCACAAAACAAAAATGTTGATGTGGGCGCAACAACATCATCTTGTCGCAAATCTGAGTGTATGTCAAACTCTCTTTCTGTATAGCATTGCTTTAAACCGTGTCAAGCACTACATACTCAGAGACTCGTGCGTCTGCTGGCCTGGCCTTCCTTCCACATGGCACAGTCCCCCTCCCGACAAGAGTCCTTGCAGAGGTAGGTCAGGTATTCGCCGCGCATGACGACGCTTCCGGCGATCCACAAATGGTGCGGAGGCTACGTTCCGAGAAAGTTGCTGTTCGCGGACGGCGTGCGCCTGCCTGCATCCGCCGACTGTAGGTAGGCCGACTGCGAAATTGCGTCACATATGAATCCAATGTAGGATTACCGTATTTTTAAATGAAATGAAGGTTACGAAGCTGCAAAGTGTGCATTGTAGGTGATAGCTTTATTATAGTTCATTCTACGAGGGCTATTCGGAAAGTAAGGGCGATCTGAAATGGAAATCGCAGTGTAAATCCGGTGAAGCTTTGTACAGAGGTATTGGACGATATCTCTACTACGCCCGTCGTTCGAATCACGTCTCTCTTTTCAGTTCTGAGCCTACAGTGAGCGCGTAAAGATATCAAGTATGGCGTCTCTGAAAGCTATACATTATGAGGAGCTCGAGTACTGTATTCTTTTTAAGTAAGGGCCAGATGTGGACCAGCGCGTTATTGACGTGCTCAGTTTGTGAAGCTCTGTTGAATAAATAATCCATTTTTTCCGAAATTGTAATTGTCCGTAGATCTACTGATTTCCATCCCTTTCGGATAATTCCATCGCGGTGCGTCGTTTCTTTCTTTTTTCCCCGTTAAAATACAAAAAGACAAATGGGGTAAGAAACGAAATACAACTGCTCAGTGACGAGCCATAGGGGACGCTGGACACCCCATAGCAAAATACTCCCAAAATGTCACTAAAGGACGTGCGAAATTTTGTAGTTGGATTTCGGGTTCGTGCTGCGTAAAATAAATAATTCAGAGCACTGGGATGAAGAGTTTGGAATAGGAGATGACAATGGACTACTGGTAGCACCTTGGAATTCATGATGAGTGATTCATGATGAGTGATTCATGATGAGTGATTCATGATGAGTGATTCATGATGAGCGATTCCTGATGAGCGATTCCTGATGATCGATTCCTGATGAGCGATTCCTGATGAGCGATTCCTGATGAGCGATTCCTGATGAGTGATTCATGATGAGTGATCCCTTCTGCTGATTTGATGCGACTTTCTACAGTCAGCCTCCGCAATGCTCGAAGGTCTTTGTCGTCAGTACGTTTCCACTTCACAATCATATCACTAACTGTCGACTTGGGGCAACCTTAGAAGCGTTGAAGTGTCTCTGATGATCTGTGAGTCATATAAATTCTAGTAACTAGTCTACATTCAAAGTCAACGAGATTCCTGACCGACGCATTTTGCTGCTGCTGCTACTCTACACAATACTCCCCGCCTGCCTTTCTCATGACATCCAGTTGTCAATTTCGCATTACGTAGACGTGCCCAGAAACATTTGATATGATAGTGTATATACAAATTTATGAATGTCGTGTAGCGTAGATAGCATCAATGAAAGAAGAAGATTACAGCAAATACCAAGCTAAAGAAACGTCTGGCACAGTAGGGATTAAATATCCGAAACATTTGATGAGACTTGTACAGGTGCGAGGCCATTTAGCCTCCTGGATCGTTAGTGTGTGGCGGCCTTAATAATACTGAAGTGTATGCCGAAACTAACTTCCCTCCCAACATCTCTGCAACCCTGGCCAGACTTCAGTTCTCTTTGCCAGGTTAATATACATTTAGATTTATTTATTATCGTGCCAGGAGTACAAAGCATATAATAAACAAAAGGAAGCAGATCATCGACGTCAGTTTATACATTGGTTGACCAGAAAATTTGCCACGTCGAGTGCATTACGTGTCGGCCTCATCAGGTCTCTCATGCTGCGTGTCGCCAGAGATGCAGAACACTGTAGTAGATGGTTGTTAGTCAGCACAGCAACACACTTGCAAAAAATAATATCTCTACGGGAAGACCCCACTTCTGCAGGTTGGTCTTGCATCTCGTTGTACTGGGACGTAGTCTGCTGAGATCCTTCGATGTTGTCCTCTACTCTAAATGGCCAGTAGGGACCTCTTAGTTCGGAACCATCTGTTCCTCCAAATGTTCACGTTTCCCCCGCCACTCTGTGATCTTTGCTTGTTATGGTCTTCATGTAGTAGCTACGTAATTGCCACGAAGCTCTTTCTTGATTTCAGCCGAGGATGTCGTGGATGCTAACCATATCAGGTATGGGCTTCCGTACTCATAGACCTGCTTTTCTCTCATCTAGCAGCAATCTCGCGTTTAATTCAGGAGGACTATACCAGTAAGACAGTGGAGTTTATTCAGGGGTGTCGATCTTAAACAACCCGTGATAATGCGATAGGTCTCATTAAACGCACACCTATGTTTCTGGCATTGCTGGACTTGTATCACGCCGAGCATGCATATCCAGCACTGGAGTAACACGGCGTTAGCGAACTTGTTTTCAAGGTGCATGGGTGAGCTCCCCCTCGCAGTTTCCGCACTATGTTGTTTCCAACAGAGACTTTCTGTTTCAAGTTTAGGCATTGCTTCTTATAAGTAAGCGCACAGTGTTTCGGAGTCGGACAGTGTCCAAGAGCAACTCCTTCCCAAATTATCCGAAGGGTTTTAGATGCTTGGTTATTCCTGAGGTGGAATACACATTTAGCTGTAGAGTGCCCACAGCCCTGTTGACTGCGAATGGAACAGCAGCCTGCTGTTTTTCCACGGGAAGGAGAGAGTCAGTCTCTCAAAGCTCTCTTATTCGAGAGAAAGGCACGCCCCACCACCTTAAGGAAAACCTGCTTGGTTATCAAACAATAAATTATGGGCTGATCTGTAAGTACCTTTCCACAATCATTTTATTATAAAAAACTTCCATGAAATGTTTTAAATCTATAACCAGTACGTGACAACGAAAAAAGTCGTGCAATATTCCAACGCCTTGACGCCTTGTTAAAAAGTCGAAACGCGTCTGGGTGCATAAATAAAATAAGAAGATTAATGTGCAGCATGCAAAAGGCGTTTTCCTTGTAAACTAATGCGATTTATATACAGCTGCTGCGAAAACGGCCACTGCAAGAAATTTTTACTTCTGATGTGTAAGTTAAAATTAACGTTAACTTTCTACTTTGATTGGAGTAGAAGGTATAGTCGTGTGAAATAGCATAAATCACTCTATGTATTGAAACACCCTATATACACTGAGGAGCCAGAAGTCATGGGATAGCGATAGCACTACAATATGGCCGTAGTATCACGTACACACGGTAAAAAAGGGCAGTGCATTGGTAGAGCCACGATTTGTACTCGAGTGATTCTTGTGAAAAGGTTTCCGACGTGATTATGGCCGCACTATTGGAGCTAATAGACTTTGGACGCGTAATGGTAGTTGGACATAGCCGCATAGGACACTCTATTCCAGAAATTGTTAGGGAATTCAATATTCCGAGATCCACAGTGACAACAGTGTGCCGAGAATACCAAATTTCAGGCATTATCCCTCACCACGAACAACACAGTGGCCGACGGCTTTCACTTAACGACCGAGAGTAGCGATGTTTGAGTTGAGTTGTCGGTGCTAACAGACAAGCAATACTGCGTGAAATATCCGCAGAAATTAATGTGGGCCGCACGACGAATGTATCCATTAGGACAGTGCGTGAAATTTGACGTTAATGGGCTATGGCAGCAGACGACTGACGCAAGTGGCTTTCCTAACAAAACGACATCGCCTGCGGCGCCTCTTTTGAGCTCGTGACCATATCGGTTGGACCCTAGACGACTGTAAAACCGTGGCCTGGGCGGATGAATCCCGATTAAAGTTGGTAAGAACTGATGGTAGCGTTCGACTGTGGCGCAGGGACTCAAATTATCAACTGTGCAAGGTGGTGGTAGCTCCATAATGGTGTGGACTGTGTTTGCGTGGAATGGACTGGGTCCTCTGATCCAAGTGAACCGATCATTGACCGTAAATGTTTACGTTCGGCTACTTGGACACCATTTGCAGTAAATCATGGACTTCGTGTTCACAAACAACGATGTCCTGTAACTGGGCCACAATTGTTCGCGACTTGTTTGAGGAACAATCTGGACAATTCCATCGAATTACTTGGCCACCCAGATCGCCCGACATGAATCCCATTGAATATTTATGGGACATAATCGAGAGGTCAGTTCGTACACAAAATCCTGCACCAGCAACACTTGCGCAGCTATGGCCGGCTATAGAGGCAGCCTGGCTCAATATTTCTGCAGGGGACTTCCATGACTTGAGACCTGCCAGTTCGAGTTGCTACACTGCCTATCTGCAAATGACGTACAGGCATCATCACGATCGTCATCATTCATTGCATTAAAACTCTTCACTGCAGCCGGCCGGAGAGGCCGAGCGATTCTAGGCGCCTCAGTCTGGAACCGCGCGACCGCTACGGTTGCAGGTTCGAATCCTGCCTCGGGCATGGATGTGTGTGATGTCCTTAGGTTAGTTAGGTTTAAGTAGTTCTAAGTTCTAGGGGACTGATGACTTCAGGTGTTAAGTCCCATAGTGCTCAGAGCCATTTGAACCATTTTTTTCTTCACTGCATGGCCGGCCATTGTGGCCGAGCGGTTCTAGGTGCTTGAGTCTGGAACCGTGCTGCTGCTACGGTCGCAGGTTCGAATCCTGCCTCGGGCATGGATGTGTGTGATGTCCTTAGGTTAGTTAGATTTAAGTAGTTCTAAGTCTAGGGGACTGATGACTTCAGATGTTAAATCCCATAGTGCTCAGAGCCAATTGAGCCATTCCTTCATTGCATGGGTCAATAGCAATACACGTTCGTATTGCTCTTGTATGTTCTCTAAAGTCATCCACCAATATTTTATTAAGTAGTCGCTTCGGTCTTCTATAATCTCTTGGAACAGAGTGAAGTACTTCCGAGAGCCATCTGCCTTATATTCGCGTGGCTACATGTACTGCAAAGCTCCATTTCGTTTAATTACGGTCACAACTACATCCTGCACTCCAGTCTGCATGCACGCATGAAATGAAAGGTTCAAAAATGGCTCTGAGCACTATGGGACTTAACATCTATGGTCATCAGTCCCCTAGAACTTAGAACTACTTAAACCTAACTAACCTAAGGACATCACACAACACCCAGCCATCACGAGGCAGAGAGAAATGAAAGGTGCAAGAAGAAGAAACGCTAGGTATACCGTTGATTCTTTCGTGTTGCTTGTGAGTGGCAACATCAAGCAAGGCGCTAGGATGACAGTCGGGACTCAACCAGACGAGGGCGGCGCGCCGCTTGTTTCGGCCCCACGAGTGACGGTGGCAAGTGCGGCGACCGGAACCGGAAGCGCGCTGTTAGCTGCATCAGAGCTGCTCCCCCTCGCCTTCTGATAACGCCCCGCCCGCTGCTCGTGTGAAGTAATTTCGGGAGCTCTTACATAATTTGGACACGGAGATGACTGCCTGCAGTCAGTCACTATTTGTCGTTGTGGTGGTCTTCAGTACGAAGACTGCTTTAATGCAGCTCTCCATGTGCAAGCCTCTTCATCTCTGCATAGCTGTTGTAGGCTACATCCATTTGAACCTGCTAACAGTAACCATCTTTGGTCTCCCTCTGCAATTCTTTCCATTCTCCCTTCCATTACGAAGTTAACTATTCCTTGATGCCTCAGAATGTGTCACAATATCCGACTCCTTCTTTTAGTCAGTTTTGCCACAAATTTCTTTTTTCCCCAGTTAGATTCAGTACTTCCTCATTATTCTATCTAACCATGTAATTTATTGCATTCTTCATGAGAATCACATTTCAAAAGCTTCTATTCTCTTCTTGTCTGAACTGTTTATCGTCCACGTTTCACTTCTGCTCAAGCTTACACTCCCAGAATCTCTAGAAAAGGCTTTTAACATTTAAATTTATATTGTTATTGCCACTCTAAATTTTATATCCTCTCTATTTCGACCACTGTCAGTTGTGTTGTTGCCCAAACAGCCAAACTCATCTACGTCCTTCCCTCATTTCCTGATCTAATTCCCTCAGCGCTGCCTGATTTAATTCGACTACATTATTTTACTTCTGTAAACGTTCATCCTCTCTTACGATCCTTACTCCTTCCTCAACTGCTGTTCCCTTTGGTGCCCTTCGACTCTGCTAACTGCAGACGAGTTTTTTACAAATTTGTAATCTTTCAAAACCTATATCTCTACCTTCTCCAGAATTTCAAAGAGTGCTATTCAGAAAGCAAATCAATATATTTATTACAGTAACTGTTACCAAGCGTCACGCTCCTTCACAGAGCGAAAGGAGCGTTTAGGGAGTGATTCCTGGAACTGAATCAGGGCGGGCATGTCAAACTGTTCACAGACAGAAATACTCAAGACGAGTCCAAAAACTTTTTTCTGACTGTGCTGCAGATCCCACAGAAAGATGAAAAGTGATTTGACTTCGTTTTAGCCAGTCCGCATGCCATGTAGCTTAATTCTTTGAGGAATTATTAACTCCCATGCAATAAAATTCAGGAGTCTTAAACTCCATCCTCAGGCCAAGGTTTGTTGGGGGTTGGTTGTCGCGGTCGCACAGGTCACCCAAGCTTGTGTCTTGATTAACACTGTGCTTACGAGTTCGAGTGTTGGCGGCCTGTAGAAGGTGCCTGAGGAAGAGATTGCCAGCCGCTGTGGCCGAACGGTTCTAGGCACTTCAGTCTGGAACCGCGCGAGCGCTACGGTCGCAGGTTCGAATCCTGCTTCGGGCATGGATGTGTGTGTGATGTCCTTAGGTTAGTCAGGTTTAAGTAGTTCTAAGTTCTAGGGGACTGATGACCTCAGATCTTAAGTCCCACAGTGCTCAGAGCCATTTGAACCACTTTTTTGAGGAAGGGATTTAATTATCCCGTTGTTGTTGTTGTGGTCTTCAGTCCTGAGACTGGTTTGATGCAGCTCTCCATGCTACTCTATCCTGTGCAAGCTTCTTCATCTCCCAGTACCTACTGCAACCTACATCCTTCTGAATCTGCTTAGTGTATTGATCTCTTGGTCTCCCTCTACGATTTTTGCCCTCCACGCTGCCCTCCAATGCTAAATTTGTGATCCCTCGATGCCTCAAAACATGTCCTACCAACCGATCCCTTCTTCTAGTCAAGTTGTGCCACAAACTTCTCTTCTCCCCAATCCTATTCAATACCTCCTCATTAGTTACGTGATCTACCCACCTTCTCTTCAGCAATCTTCTGTAGCACCACATTTCGAAAGCTTCTATTCTCTTCTTGTCCAAACTAGTTATCGTCCATGTTTCACTTCCATACATGGCTACACTCCATACAAATACTTTCAGAAACGACTTCCTGACACTTAAATCTATACTCGATGTTAACAAATTTCTCTTCTTGAGAAACGCTTTCCTTGCCATTGCCAGTCTACATTTTATATCCTCTCTACTTCGACCATCATCAGTTATTTTACTCCCTAAATAGCAAAACTCCTTTACTACTTTAAGTGTCTCATTTCCTAATCTAATTCCCTCAGCATCACCCGACTTAATGTGACTACATTCCATTATCCTCGTTTTGCTTTTGTTGATGTTCATCTTATATCCTCCTTTCAAGACACTGTCCATTCCGTTCAACAGCTCTTCCAAGTCCTTTGCTGTCTCTGACAGAATTACAATGTCATCAGTGAACCTCAAAGTTTTTACTTCTTCTCCATGAATTTTAATACCTACTCCGAATTTTTCTTTTGTTTCCTTTACTGCTTGCTCAATATACAGATTGAATAACATCGGGGAGAGGCTACAACCCTGTCTCACTCCTTTACCAACCACTGCTTCCCTTTCATGTCCCTCGACTCTTATAACTGCCATCTGGTTTCTGTACAAATTGTAAATAGCCTTTCGCTCCCTGTATTTTACACCTGCCACCTTCAGAATTTGAAAGAGAGTATTCCAGTTAACGTTGTCAAAAGCTTTCTCTAAGTCTACAAATGCTAGAAACGTAGGTTTGCCTTTTCTTAATCTTTCTTCTAAGATAAGTCGTAAGGTTAGTATTGCCTCACGTGTTCCAACATTTCTACGGAATCCAAACTGATCTTCCCCGAGGTCGGCTTCTACCAGTTTTTCCATTCGTCTGTAAAGAATTCGCGTTAGTATTTTGCAGCTGTGACGTATTAAACTGATAGTTCGGTAATTTTCACATCTGTCAACACCTGCTTTGTTTGGGATTGGAATTATTATATTCTTCTTGAAGTCTGTGGGTATTTCACCTGTCTCATACATCTTGCTCATCAGGTGGTAGAGTTTTGTCATGACTGGCTCTCCCAAGGCCATCAGTAGTTCTAATGGAATGCTGTCTACTCCCGGGGCCTTGTTTCGACTCAGGTCTTTCAGTGCTCTGTCAAACTCTTCACGCAGTACCTTGTCTCCCATTTCATCTACATCCTCTTCCATTTCCATAATATTGTCCTCAAGTACATCGCCCTTGTATAAACCCTCTATATACTCCTTCCACCTTTCTGCCTTTCCATCTTTGCTTAGAACTGGGTTGCCATCTGAGCTCTTGATATTCATACAAGTGGTTCTCTTCTCTCCAAAGGTCTCTTTAATTTTCCTGTAGGCCGTATCTATCTTACCCCTAGTGAGACAAGCCTCTACATCCTTGCATTTGTCCTCTATCCATCCATGCTTAGCCATTTTGCACTTCCTGTCGATCTCATTTTTGAGACGTTTGTATTCCTTTTTGCCTGCTTCATTTACTGCATTTTTATATTTTCTCCTTTCATCAATTAAATTCAATATTTCTTCCGTTACCCAAGGATTTCTATTAGCCCTCGTCTTTTTACCTACTTGATCGTCTGCTGCCTTCACTACTTCATCCCTCAGAGCTACCCATTCTTCTTCTACTGTATTTCTTTCCCCCATTCCTGTCAATTGTTCCCTTATGCTCTCCCTGAAACTCTCCACAACCTCTGGTTCTTTCAGTTTATCCAGGTCCCATCTCGTTAAATTCCCACCTTTTTGCAGTTTCTTCAGTTTCTATCTGCAGTTCATAACCAATAGATTGTGATCAGAATCCACATCTGCCCCTGGAAATGTGTTACAATTTAAAACCTGGTTCCTAAATCTCTGTCTTACCATTATATAATCTATCTGATACCTTTTAGTATCTCCAGGATTCTTCGAGGTATACAACCTTCTTTTATGATTCTTGAACCAAGTGTTAGCTATGATTAAGTTATGCTCTGTGCAAAATTCTACAAGGCGGCTTCCTCTCTCATTCCTTCCCCCCAATCCCGTAATGAAAACGAACCAGACTATTGTGACGGGAAACTTTCGAGTAAAGTAAAACGCATTTATAAAGAAATGTGGTATTTATTACAAGGATTTTTGTATTCTTTTTCTGATTTTACCACATTATTAGCAACATTGATCATTTTGCGGAACGCTGAAGCCATCAGAAATTTTGAACATTTTGCTTATCTGTCTTGTGTACCATGGAAGTGAGGTTGACATGATGTTTGCTGTCAAGTCAGAAGTTTAGTATGCTGTTCTTGACGTGTTACAGAGCGCAGTGTGGGTAATTACCCTACGATGAAAATGAATGACTTAAAATTGCCTATAGAAACGCAATTGCGATATTGTCTAGGAAGAAATAACAGGTAAACGCTGAGAGTATTATCATTTAGACAGTTTCACAGAGACTTGCCTCCTAAATGTGTAGACACAACAAATTATTCGGAGATCGGTTTGAGTTTCCTGTCCAAGACGAGGGACGTTCGGTGTACACTGTGGGTCTCTCCGAGACTGAGCACACCACGTGAACACAGTGTTACGTTTCAAACACACACCGTACACATGGCTTACAGTCGACGAAAAATTTTCGCTTGTCGCCAAACCTTCTTTGCACAAGAACTGAAAAACTTGCTTGGGCATATCCATCACACTCCTCTGCCTTGCCGAACAGTTTTTGCACCAAGTGCTGTTGTATATGAAAATTCACACGTTATGCGGAGTCACGCCGCACGGCCTGCTCGGCTACGCTGCACTCTCGTTGTCGAATGGTAAATATTGACGGCGCTACACGCTTTGCCTATGATGAACTGAACGACCTTTAAGCCTCGCTTACATCGGAGCCAACTGTGACGCTAATAATCGGCACACAGTTTTCACTCGATAGCTACCTTGTATATAAGCGACGAGACTGATTAGACCTTTCACCGCTTTGAAATCTTGTGCCTCTTCACTCTGTTCTCGCCTGGCAGCAGCAAGCAATGAATTTATCGTCTTTGTTACATCTCCAGTTGGACCACTGAGCGATCCAAAAGTGTGATATTCTCATGGTATTATTCTGCATGGCGAAAGCGCTATTTCTGACGAAGCCAGCAAAATTATGTAGGAAGAGAAAATATGTAGATGTCTGCAATTTTACGCAAGGAGGCTGCAACTAGACCCAGTACACTTAACCTGCTGCTCCAGCCGTCCTTACCATTTTCTTTCAACATCTGTCGAGTGCCGTTTTCCGCTGACTTCTCATTGTAACAGAGAGAGAAGTTTAATAGCAGAGCACTAATTACTGGCTAGTAACATAAACTGTGACGATTATCGATACTGTGGTTCTTAGTAGCTGAAGACAGTTACGATACGTATAGTCTTCAGTCAACAGCATTACATTCTCATTTGACTACTCCATCGCTCACGTAACTCATGTTCAGTGACAGCAGTAGTTCGTGCACAACAGGTCACACGAATTCTCTCTGCATACTGGTCGCCGAAACGAAGAGCGCGTGAACTTCTCTTGATGTGTTGCTTAAAGGTAGACAACCATAAAACACGAGTGAACACATGTGAACGAAAAGCAAACACCACTGAATGCTCCCTCGCATTTGCCTACAATTTACAACAGAGATAAAATACCGCTTCACTTGAATTGTTGCAAACCAGGCTTTAAGCATTAAGCACTTTCAGAAAAACTGAAGCATCATAATTCAATCGGCTAGTGGTTTACTTAGACAAGACACAAAATCACACACAATTTGCAATGCAAATAAATCTGGCTGGGCGAACTTTGATTTGAAGCGCACTCAGATGTGGATGCAGAGTTCAGTTCTGTGGGGAGGGAGTACAGGTTTTCACTATGTGCCACCTAAAGAAAGAAACAATTTGTTGTCCACTCTCAGATTTAATATACCACAGAGTTATAGGATTGTAATAACCTAGTAGTGTCAGAATGTGTGTCTGTATGTCCGGCACCTCCTCCCAAACCCGTGGAATGATTTCAACAAGAATGGCAAACAAACAATACGCTTCACATGTATAGCAGTGTGGACGTTAAGACCTTGTAGCACCCATAGGAGCAGAGATATTGGCAAAAAAATAAACTGTTTTCCAGCCTTTGACCCATAGGCTGCCTTGCACAACGAATGTGTTGTGTGGGAGTAGTAGTAACCTGTTTTATCGACCTGTTTCGTAGGTGCTACTCATGTCGATCGCCACAGCTAGGGGTAGTTTGAGATGGATAGAGGACAAAGAGAGGGGAGAGGAGGAGATGGATAAGGACAGTGGGGACCAGAAGGAGATGGGCAAAGAGAGGCAGGAGGAATGAAGATGGGAAGGAGGAGATGGCCAGACAAAGGGGAGAAGACACGGTGTGCAGGCAGTACCGGCATGCCTTGCGGGGGCTACACGTGCAGATGGGTACAGCTGTGCAGAGAGAGGGAGCGGAGGAGTTGAAAAGTAAGAGAGGGAGAGGACAAGGTGGACAGAGAAGAGGGAGGACGATATGTGCACAATATTTATGTCGAATGCATACATAAGTTAAGCCATGGGGAAGAGACTAATGTTGTTGTTGTTGTGGTCTTCAGTCCTGAGACTGGTTTGATGCAGCTCTCCATGCTACTCTACCCTGTGCAAGCTTCTTCATCTCCCAGTACCTACTGCAACCTACATCCTTCTGAATCTGCTTAGTGTATTGATCTCTTGGTCTCCCTCTACGATTTTTACCCTCCACGCTGCCCTCCAATGCTAAATTTGTGATCCCTCGATGCCTCAAAACATGTCCTACCAACCGATCCCTTCTTCTAGTCAAGTTGTGCCACAAACTTCTCTTCTCCCCAATCCTATTCAATACCTCCTCATTAGTTACGTGATCTACCCACCTTCTCTTCAGCATTCTTCTGTAGCACCACATTTCGAAAGCTTCTATTCTCTTCTTGTCCAAACTGGTTATCGTCCATGTTTCACTTCCATACATGGCTACACTCCATACAACTACTTTCAGAAACGACTTCCTGACACTTAAATCTATACTCGATGTTAACAAATTTCTCTTCTTCAGAAACGATTTCCTTGCCATTGCCAGTCTACATTTTATATCCTCTCTACGTCGACCATCATCAGTTATTTTGCTCCCCAAATAGCAAAACTCCTTTACTACTTTAAGTGTCTCATTTCCTAATCTAATTCCCTCAGCATCACCCGACTTAATGTGACTACATTCCATTATCCTCGTTTTGCTTTTGTTGATGTTCATCTTATATCCTCCTTTCAAGACACTGTCCATTCCGTTCAACAGCTCTTCCAAGTCCTTTGCTGTCTCTGACAGAATTACAATGTCATCAGTGAACCTCAAAGTTTTTACTTCTTCTCCATGAATTTTAATACCTACTCCGAATTTTTCTTTTGTTTCCTTTACTGCTTGCTCAATATACAGATTGAATAACATCGGGGAGAGGCTACAACCCTGTCTCACTCCTTTACCAACCACTGCTTCCCTTTCATGTCCCTCGACTCTTATAACTGCCATCTGGTTTCTGTACAAATTGTAAATAGCCTTTCGCTCCCTGTATTTTACACCTGCCACCTTCAGAATTTGAAAGAGAGTATTCCAGTTAACGTTGTCAAAAGCTTTCTCTAAGTCTACAAATGCTAGAAACGTAGGTTTGCCTTTTCTTAATCTTTCTTCTAAGATAAGTCGTAAGGTTAGTATTGCCTCACGTGTTCCAACATTTCTACGGAATCCAAACTGATCTTCCCCGAGGTCGGCTTCTACCAGTTTTTCCATTCGTCTGTAAAGAATTCGTGTTAGTATTTTGCAGCTGTGACGTATTAAACTGATAGTTCGGTAATTTTCACATCTGTCAACACCTGCTTTGTTTGGGATTGGAATTATTATATTCTTCTTGAAGTCTGTGGGTATTTCGCCTGACTCATACATCTTGCTCATCAGGTGGTAGAGTTTTGTCATGACTGGCTCTCCCAAGGCCATCAGTAGTTCTAATGGAATGTTGTCTACTCCCGGGGCCTTGTTTCGACTCAGGTCTTTCAGTGCTCTGTCAAACTCTTCACGCAGTATCTTGTCTCCCATTTCATCTACATCCTCTTCCATTTCCATAATATTGTCCTCAAGTACATCGCCCTTGTATAAACCCTCTATATACTCCTTCCACCTTTCTGCCTTTCCTTCTTTGCTTAGAACTGGGTTGCCATCTGAGCTCTCGATATTCATACAAGTGGTTCTCTTCTCTCCAAAGGTCTCTTTAATTTTCCTGTAGGCCGTATCTATCTTACCCCTAGTGAGACAAGCCTCTACATCCTTGCATTTGTCCTCTATCCATCCATGCTTAGCCATTTTGCACTTCCTGTCGATCTCATTTTTGAGACGTTTGTATTCCTTTTTGCCTGCTTCATTTACTGCATTTTTATATTTTCTCCTTTCATCAATTAAATTCAATATTTCTTCCGTTACCCAAGGATTTCTATTAGCCCTCGTCTTTTTACCTACTTGATCGTCTGCTGCCTTCACTACTTCATCCCTCAGAGCTACCCATTCTTCTTCTACTGTATTTCTTTCCCCCATTCCTGTCAATTGTTCCCTTATGCTCTCCCTGAAACTCTCCACAACCTCTGGTTCTTTCAGTTTATCCAGGTCCCATCTCGTTAAATTCCCACCTTTTTGCAGTTTCTTCAGTTTCTATCTGCAGTTCATAACCAATAGATTGTGATCAGAATCCACATCTGCCCCTGGAAATGTGTTACAATTTAAAACCTGGTTCCTAAATCTCTGTCTTACCATTATATAATCTATCTGATACCTTTTAGTATCTCCAGGATTCTTCGAGGTATACAACCTTCTTTTATGATTCTTGAACCAAGTGTTAGCTATGATTAAGTTATGCTCTGTGCAAAATTCTACAAGGCGGCTTCCTCTCTCATTCCTTCCCCCCAATCCCGTAATGAAAACGAACCAGACTATTGTGACGGGAAACTTTCGAGTAAAGTAAAACGCATTTATAAAGAAATGTGGTATTTATTACAAGGATTTTTGTATTCTTTTTCTGATTTTACCACATTATTAGCAACATTGATCATTTTGCGGAACGCTGAAGCCATCAGAAATTTTGAACATTTTGCTTATCTGTCTTGTGTACCATGGAAGTGAGGTTGACATGATGTTTGCTGTCAAGTCAGAAGTTTAGTATGCTGTTCTTGACGTGTTACAGAGCGCAGTGTGGGTAATTACCCTACGATGAAAATGAATGACTTAAAATTGCCTATAGAAACGCAATTGCGATATTGTCTAGGAAGAAATAACAGGTAAACGCTGAGAGTATTATCATTTAGACAGTTTCACAGAGACTTGCCTCCTAAATGTGTAGACACAACAAATTATTCGGAGATCGGTTTGAGTTTCCTGTCCAAGACGAGGGACGTTCGGTGTACACTGTGGGTCTCTCCGAGACTGAGCACACCACGTGAACACAGTGTTACGTTTCAAACACACACCGTACACATGGCTTACAGTCGACGAAAAATTTTCGCTTGTCGCCAAACCTTCTTTGCACAAGAACTGAAAAACTTGCTTGGGCATATCCATCACACTCCTCTGCCTTGCCGAACAGTTTTTGCACCAAGTGCTGTTGTATATGAAAATTCACACGTTATGCGGAGTCACGCCGCACGGCCTGCTCGGCTACGCTGCACTCTCGTTGTCGAATGGTAAATATTGACGGCGCTACACGCTTTGCCTATGATGAACTGAACGACCTTTAAGCCTCGCTTACATCGGAGCCAACTGTGACGCTAATAATCGGCACACAGTTTTCACTCGATAGCTACCTTGTATATAAGCGACGAGACTGATTAGACCTTTCACCGCTTTGAAATCTTGTGCCTCTTCACTCTGTTCTCGCCTGGCAGCAGCAAGCAATGAATTTATCGTCTTTGTTACATCTCCAGTTGGACCACTGAGCGATCCAAAAGTGTGATATTCTCATGGTATTATTCTGCATGGCGAAAGCGCTATTTCTGACGAAGCCAGCAAAATTATGTAGGAAGAGAAAATATGTAGATGTCTGCAATTTTACGCAAGGAGGCTGCAACTAGACCCAGTACACTTAACCTGCTGCTCCAGCCGTCCTTACCATTTTCTTTCAACATCTGTCGAGTGCCGTTTTCCGCTGACTTCTCATTGTAACAGAGAGAGAAGTTTAATAGCAGAGCACTAATTACTGGCTAGTAACATAAACTGTGACGATTATCGATACTGTGGTTCTTAGTAGCTGAAGACAGTTACGATACGTATAGTCTTCAGTCAACAGCATTACATTCTCATTTGACTACTCCATCGCTCACGTAACTCATGTTCAGTGACAGCAGTAGTTCGTGCACAACAGGTCACACGAATTCTCTCTGCATACTGGTCGCCGAAACGAAGAGCGCGTGAACTTCTCTTGATGTGTTGCTTAAAGGTAGACAACCATAAAACACGAGTGAACACATGTGAACGAAAAGCAAACACCACTGAATGCTCCCTCGCATTTGCCTACAATTTACAACAGAGATAAAATACCGCTTCACTTGAATTGTTGCAAACCAGGCTTTAAGCATTAAGCACTTTCAGAAAAACTGAAGCATCATAATTCAATCGGCTAGTGGTTTACTTAGACAAGACACAAAATCACACACAATTTGCAATGCAAATAAATCTGGCTGGGCGAACTTTGATTTGAAGCGCACTCAGATGTGGATGCAGAGTTCAGTTCTGTGGGGAGGGAGTACAGGTTTTCACTATGTGCCACCTAAAGAAAGAAACAATTTGTTGTCCACTCTCAGATTTAATATACCACAGAGTTATAGGATTGTAATAACCTAGTAGTGTCAGAATGTGTGTCTGTATGTCCGGCACCTCCTCCCAAACCCGTGGAATGATTTCAACAAGAATGGCAAACAAACAATACGCTTCACATGTATAGCAGTGTGGACGTTAAGACCTTGTAGCACCCATAGGAGCAGAGATATTGGCAAAAAAATAAACTGTTTTCCAGCCTTTGACCCATAGGCTGCCTTGCACAACGAATGTGTTGTGTGGGAGTAGTAGTAACCTGTTTTATCGACCTGTTTCGTAGGTGCTACTCATGTCGATCGCCACAGCTAGGGGTAGTTTGAGATGGATAGAGGACAAAGAGAGGGGAGAGGAGGAGATGGATAAGGACAGTGGGGACCAGAAGGAGATGGGCAAAGAGAGGCAGGAGGAATGAAGATGGGAAGGAGGAGATGGCCAGACAAAGGGGAGAAGACACGGTGTGCAGGCAGTACCGGCATGCCTTGCGGGGGCTACACGTGCAGATGGGTACAGCTGTGCAGAGAGAGGGAGCGGAGGAGTTGAAAAGTAAGAGAGGGAGAGGACAAGGTGGACAGAGAAGAGGGAGGACGATATGTGCACAATATTTATGTCGAATGCATACATAAGTTAAGCCATGGGGAAGAGACTAATGTTGTTGTTGTTGTGGTCTTCAGTCCTGAGACTGGTTTGATGCAGCTCTCCATGCTACTCTACCCTGTGCAAGCTTCTTCATCTCCCAGTACCTACTGCAACCTACATCCTTCTGAATCTGCTTAGTGTATTGATCTCTTGGTCTCCCTCTACGATTTTTACCCTCCACGCTGCCCTCCAATGCTAAATTTGTGATCCCTCGATGCCTCAAAACATGTCCTACCAACCGATCCCTTCTTCTAGTCAAGTTGTGCCACAAACTTCTCTTCTCCCCAATCCTATTCAATACCTCCTCATTAGTTACGTGATCTACCCACCTTCTCTTCAGCATTCTTCTGTAGCACCACATTTCGAAAGCTTCTATTCTCTTCTTGTCCAAACTGGTTATCGTCCATGTTTCACTTCCATACATGGCTACACTCCATACAACTACTTTCAGAAACGACTTCCTGACACTTAAATCTATACTCGATGTTAACAAATTTCTCTTCTTCAGAAACGATTTCCTTGCCATTGCCAGTCTACATTTTATATCCTCTCTACGTCGACCATCATCAGTTATTTTGCTCCCCAAATAGCAAAACTCCTTTACTACTTTAAGTGTCTCATTTCCTAATCTAATTCCCTCAGCATCACCCGACTTAATGTGACTACATTCCATTATCCTCGTTTTGCTTTTGTTGATGTTCATCTTATATCCTCCTTTCAAGACACTGTCCATTCCGTTCAACAGCTCTTCCAAGTCCTTTGCTGTCTCTGACAGAATTACAATGTCATCAGTGAACCTCAAAGTTTTTACTTCTTCTCCATGAATTTTAATACCTACTCCGAATTTTTCTTTTGTTTCCTTTACTGCTTGCTCAATATACAGATTGAATAACATCGGGGAGAGGCTACAACCCTGTCTCACTCCTTTACCAACCACTGCTTCCCTTTCATGTCCCTCGACTCTTATAACTGCCATCTGGTTTCTGTACAAATTGTAAATAGCCTTTCGCTCCCTGTATTTTACACCTGCCACCTTCAGAATTTGAAAGAGAGTATTCCAGTTAACGTTGTCAAAAGCTTTCTCTAAGTCTACAAATGCTAGAAACGTAGGTTTGCCTTTTCTTAATCTTTCTTCTAAGATAAGTCGTAAGGTTAGTATTGCCTCACGTGTTCCAACATTTCTACGGAATCCAAACTGATCTTCCCCGAGGTCGGCTTCTACCAGTTTTTCCATTCGTCTGTAAAGAATTCGTGTTAGTATTTTGCAGCTGTGACGTATTAAACTGATAGTTCGGTAATTTTCACATCTGTCAACACCTGCTTTGTTTGGGATTGGAATTATTATATTCTTCTTGAAGTCTGTGGGTATTTCGCCTGACTCATACATCTTGCTCATCAGGTGGTAGAGTTTTGTCATGACTGGCTCTCCCAAGGCCATCAGTAGTTCTAATGGAATGTTGTCTACTCCCGGGGCCTTGTTTCGACTCAGGTCTTTCAGTGCTCTGTCAAACTCTTCACGCAGTATCTTGTCTCCCATTTCATCTACATCCTCTTCCATTTCCATAATATTGTCCTCAAGTACATCGCCCTTGTATAAACCCTCTATATACTCCTTCCACCTTTCTGCCTTTCCTTCTTTGCTTAGAACTGGGTTGCCATCTGAGCTCTCGATATTCATACAAGTGGTTCTCTTCTCTCCAAAGGTCTCTTTAATTTTCCTGTAGGCAGTATCTATCTTACCCCTAGTGAGACAAGCCTCTACATCCTTACATTTGTCCTCTATCCATCCATGCTTAGCCATTTTGCACTTCCTGTCGATCTCATTTTTGAGACGTTTGTATTCCTTTTTGCCTGCTTCATTTACTGCATTTTTAAATTTTCTCCTTTCATCAATTAAATTCAATATTTCTTCTGTTACCCAAGGATTTCTATTAGCCCTCGTCTTTTTACCTACTTGATCCTCTGCTGCCTTCACTACTTCATCCCTCAGAGCTACCCATTCTTCTTCTACTGTATTTCTTTCCCCCATTCCTGTCAATTGTTCCCTTATGCTCTCCCTGAAACTCTCTACGACCTCTGGTTCTTTCAGTTTATCCAGGTCTCATCTCGTTAAATTCCCACCTTTTTGCAGTTTCTTCAGTTTCTATCTGCAGTTCATAACCAATAGATTGTGGTCAGAATCCACATCTGCCCCTGGAAATGTGTTACAATTTAAAACCTGGTTCCTAAATCTATGTCTTACCATTATATAATCTATCTGATATCTTTTGGTATCTCCAGGATTCTTCCAGGTATACAACCTTCATTTATGATTCTTGAACCAAGTGTTAGCTATGATTAAGTTATGCTCTGTGCAAAATTCTACAAGGCGGCTTCCTCTTCCATTTCTTCCCCCCAATCCATATTCACCTACTATGTTTCCTTCTCTCCCTTTTCCTACTAACGAATTCCAGTCACCCATGGCTATTAAATTTTCGTCTCCCTTCACTACCTGAATAATTTCTTTTATCTCGTCATACATTTCATCAATTTCTTCATCATCTGCAGAGCTAGTTGGCATATAAACTTGTACCACTGTAGTAGGCATGGGCTTTGTGTCTATCTTGGCCACAATAATGCGTTCACTATGTTGTTTGTAGTAGCTAACCCGCACTCCTATTTTTTATTCATTATTAAACCTACTCCTGCATTACCCCTATTTGATTTTGTATTTATAACCCTGTAATCACCTGAACAAAAGTCTTGTTCCTCCTGCCACCGAACTTCACTAATTCCCACTATATCTAACTTTAACCTATCCATTTCCGTTTTTAAATTTTCTAACCTACCTGCCCGATTAAGGGATCTGACATTCCACGCTCCGATCCGTAGAACGCCAGTTTTCTTTCTCCTGATAACGACGTCCTCTTGAGTAGTCCCCGCCCGGAGATCCGAATGGGGGACTATTTTACCTCCGGAATATTTTACCCAAGAGGACGCCATCATCATATAACCATACAGTAAAGCTGCATGTCCTCGGGAAAAATTACGGCTGTAGTTTCCCCTTGCTTTCAGCCGTTCGCAGTACCAGCACAGCAAGGCCGTTTTGGTTAATGTTACAAGGCCAGATCAGTCAATCATCCAGACTGTTGCCCCTGCAACTACTGAAAAGGCTGCTGCCCCTCTTCAGGAACCACATGTTTGTCTGGCCTCTCAACAGATACCCCTCCGTTGTGGTTGCACCTACGGTACGGCCATCTGTATCGCTGAGGCACGCAAGCCTCCCCACCAACGGCAAGGTCCATGGTTCATGGGGAAGAAGAGACTAATAATGACAGTAAAATATGCGAATCATTTTAATAATACCGGTATATGTGGGACATAATAGACAAAGTTGTGATAAGGAACTCTAGTTGGTAAATGTACGGTTTGGATGTAAACTAGCATTGAAAGTTGGATCCCTTTCAAATCCCTTGTATCACAGTACGCCCACAGCGAAAACATTGAGGTCCGACCTACACTATTTTATCAAAAGTTTCCGGACACCTGGCTGAAAATTATTTACAAGTTCGTGGCAGCCCTCCATCGGTAATGCTGGAATTAAATATGGTGTGCCCCTCCCCCTTAGCCTTGATGACAAATTCCACTCTCGCAGGCATAAGTTCAGTCAGGTGCTGGAAGGTTTCTTGGGGAATGGCAGCCCAGTCTTCACGGATTGCTGCACTGAGGAGAGGTATCGATGTCGGTCGGTGAGGCCTGGCACGAAGTCGGCGTTCCAAAACGTGTTCTGTGGGATTCAGGTCAGGACACTGTGCAGGCCAGTTCATTATAGGGATGTTATTGCCGTGTAGCCTCTCCACCACAGGCCGTGCATTATTAGCAAGCGCTCCATCGTGTTGAAAGATGCAATCACCATCCCCAAATTGCTCTCCAACAGTGGGAAGCAAGAAGGTGTTTAAAAAATCAATGTAGGCCTGTGCTGTGATAGTGCTGCGCAAAACAACAAGGGGTGCAAGCCCCCTCCATGAAAAACACGACCACACAATAACACCATCGCCTCCAAATTTTACTGTTGGTACTACACGCGCTGGCAGATGACATTCACCGGGCATTTGCCATACCCACACCCTGCCATCGGATCGCCACATTGTGTACCGCGATTCGTCACTCCACACAACGTTTTTCCACTGAACAATCGTCCAATGTTTACCCTCTTTACACCAAGCGAGGCGTCGTTTGGCATTTACCGGCTTGATGCGTGGCTTATGAAATCCAAGTTTTCTCACGTCCCGCCTAACTGCCATAGTACTTCCAGTGGATCCTTATTCAGTTTGGAATTCCTGTGTGATGGTCTGGATAGATGTCTGCCTACTACACATAACGACCCTCTTCAACTGTCGGCGGTCACTGTCAGTCAACAACGAGGTTGGCCTGTACGTTTTTGTGCTGCACGCTTCCCTTCATGTGTTCACTTCACTATCACATCGGAAACAGTGGACCTAGGGATGTTTAGGAGTGTGGAAATTCCGCGTACAGGTGTATGACGCAAGTGACACCCAGTCACCTGATCACGTTCCAAGTCCGTGAGTTCCTCGGAACGCCCCATTCTGCTCTCTCACAATGTCTAACGACTACTGAGGTGTCTGATATGGAGCACCTGGAAGTAGGTGGCAGCACAATGCACCTAATATGGAAAACGTATGTTTTTGGGGGTGTGCGGATACTTTTGATCACACAGTGTACGTGCTCTAAAGGAGCCCATCGTGTAGGTAGTGTTTCAAGTAGTCGTCGTAAGGTTCTGCTCTGTGTGACGAAGGACGTCCTTTTCGAAGCTGGAAATGCAATGTGTCTGTGGGGCACCGCAGTCAATCGTCCTAGATGCAAATGTAACAGTTTCTACCAGTCATCGTCGTAATCTGTCGGATTTGATATCATAATTGCACTCTCCACAGTTCGTGCACGTACCATGAAGCGAAAGATTTGGAAATGATCAAACCTATTTTATATTCAAATATCCATTTTTGGTCATGGATGCTTATCAAAACTTTCTCATCTACAACACCTTGAAGCATGTAATAGTAGCATTCCGCACGTACTGACGGTGCCACTTTGGGTGGGTTATATTAGGTAATACCAGTAAACCACCGGTCGTTTAAAAAGCGGACCTTGTATGCGTAAAACATTTTCAAACTTCTAATTGCTTTACAAAGTTAATGAGTTAAATATTTGACATTACACATGTATGCGAGAAAAAATGGCTCTGAGCACTGTGGGACTTGACATCTGAGTTCATCAGTCCCCTAGACTTTGAACTACTTAAACCTAACTAACCTAAGGACATCTCACACATCCATTCCCGAGGCAGAATTCAAACCTGCGACCGTAGCAGCAGCGCGGTTCCGAACTGAAGCGCCTAGAACCGCTCGGCCGCAGCGGCCGGCATGTATGTGAGAAGAGCATTATCAAATGTTTGAAATTATGTTCAAAATTTGTTGGAAGAAACTAAGTGCCCTCTTTATCAAACTCTGGGTGAATATAGTCTGGGTAATTTGCGCTCCGTTTTTTTTCTGCGTTTTATTTTTTTACGCATCTGTCTTCGTGAAGTCACATCTTATTAACCGATTGTCGCAGAATAACATAATTTAGCAAGCGTATTCGTTGATGTATGTAGACACTATCTGCAAAGTGTCTTGCTTATCGAATTAGTAGTGAAAGAGTAATAAATTAAAATGTCATGCGTGATTTAGAAATTTTACTGCTAGCCATTTTAAGCAACAACTAGTGTTACGCGCATCTAAATGTTTATGATGTCATACCTCGTGAACTACGTGTCGTACAATGATATACCGTCAGTTTTGCAGGACGTGGGTACAGCCTACAAAATGTGTTGCTAAGACAGGAGTAGTAAATTAAAGCGTCACGCGTGATGCGGCAGCGTGAACAGCGAAAATGTAGTAGACGATAAATCTTTTTCCTTATCGTTTTGTGGAGAGTGTCAGCTAGGAAAAGTTTCATAAAGTTTTGAAATTATGTGTAAAGTTTGTTGCAAGTCGCTATGTGCTCTCAAATACTGAATGTGTGTAGCCTGTATATTTGCTCCCGATGAGTTTCGCTACCTCAAGACATCAATATAGTCTCTATTTGTAAAACGTCTCTTATTGTATTATATCTCTTAAAGGGTGGCTTAAGACAGACTTCTAAATTTGGTCAACGCGTACATGGAATTTTGAACATCATCTTTTTGTTACCCCTGAAAGCCATTAGACAGACATACTGCAACTGGGACATGAACTATGAACTATGAATTATGAACCGGGTTAGCCATTTAGTAATATAGATAAGATCTGTTACGTTTTAATCAGATCTCAAGATGGTCACTATCGACCGAAATGGATATTCTAACGACGATTTTTGTAATCATCTACTGGTATGAAACAAACAAATTCTATACTTCCTGCCGCGCGGGATTAGCCGAGCGATCTAGGGCGCTGCAGTCATGGACTGTGCGGTTGGTCCCGGCGGAGGTTCGAGTCCCCCCTTGGGCATGGGTGTGTGTGTTTGTCCCTAGGATAATTTAGGTTAAGTAGTGTGTAAGCTTAGGGACTGATGACCTTAGCAGTTACGTCCCATAAGATTTCACACACATTTGACCTTTTTTACTATACTTCCTGGATCAATGTCTTTATCCGCGGTTATGTCGGAGCTTGTAGAAATAATTTTTGAAGTTCCAACATAATGGAGGATACGACCAGCAACTTGGATACTATGTCACAGTCGTGACAATAGTCATTTCTTTGTAGCGACTAGTTTCGGACCATCACCTGCATTTTCAAACAGTAGCCTGAAACGTAAGTCTAATGATAAAGTTCACCAATGTACATATGAGTAACCAAATGTTGTAACGACGAATGTGAACATTTACTCGTGCGTACTTTGGTGTACTGTACGACTACACTTACCCTTTAGGCAATGGTTTTAAACTGGACTCGATGCCCGAAACCAGTCGTCACAAAGAAATGACTATTAATCATGTTGTGAATATTGCAGTTCTTCTCATTTCCGTCCTTGCTAAGAAAATTCGAGAGAAATTCGGCCTCATGTAAGACACCTTTATAGTTTTGTTCTTACCCAGACATGTTTCAGCACTTTCTATGCTATGTTGAGTGGGTTTATTTTCCTTCTCACACGAAGCTATTAGATATTTATGCTAGTAGCTTTGGGCCTACGACTGAAATGTTTCAGGTTGGCTTGGGCTGCGTGGTTATTTGTTATACTTCACCTCGTGCACCAAACACTTAAAACAGTTGCCACCTGAACACTCCTTTTGTATACGAAGAATATTTTTTATCGAATGTTCTGTCGCCGTTAAGTATTACTAATCAGGGTCCAGCAAGTCTGTGCCCTGAATCCGTGTGCCTTGTTTCTCCAACTTGGCTCAGACTTCGCCTCCTTACAGGATGCAGATAAAGCTGCTAAAAATCGTCTGGTTCTCATTCATTCCACCACATAAATAAGAAGTGTTATTCAATTCACCTTCTCATATTATCATCAAAATTGCAACTCAGTTCATGATAAATGAGGACAGCTACCAACTCGTATACTGCCTCTCTGTACTTCGTACATGACAAATCCGATATTCAACTTGATAATTAAAAATTACAATACGTTTATTGTCTTTGACATTTTGCCTTCTTAGATTTCATGGAGCTCTTTCCTCCGCACGGCCGCTCCATGGAACTCAGCAGGTAGATCATCTAATTGCTATCCACTTCCGTACAGTCACTGGATCCTTGGCTCTGGTATCCGCACTTACGATTTAAAACACCTCCCAACGATGTGGCGCTCACCATTTATCGACCACTCTCAGTCCTGAACATATCTTTCCTCTGACATACGTATTTAAGTATGTGATACTACTCATTCAAGGAATGGGATGTATCACTACACTACACAATTTTCACCATGTCTTAGTTTTTGATGTTGAGGTGTTTTTACTTAGTTTTTGTCATGGTAACACTTACTTCTTGACTTCAGCATGTGTCGTTATATGTTCATTTTCTAATATTTGTTCACCATGCACAGAGTTTTCGCCACCATTACAATGACACCTAATGGAGGTGAAAACTCTGTGCATGGTGAGCACATAATAGAAAATGAACATATAACAACAAATATTCAAGTAATTCCTCTCCAATATAAAATGACTATTTTCGCAACTGTGACGGATATTGAAAGAAAATAAAAATAATTTGTGTTTATGTGGTTGAAACAGTGGCTTTGTTTCCTTGGAGGATTGGAGGCATCATGGGCCCAACCACATCCTCCTCCTCCCTCCCCCCCACTCCGCCCATCCTTGGTTCTGCGCTCCTCCAGAACAAGAGTGTCGTGCAATTCGAAAGGTACCCGCCGCGCGTCAACCGCAGGCAACAGAGCGCGCACCCTGCGTCACGTCTCGAGAATCCGTGAATCACTGCAGAGGGCGGACACTCCGCACTGCCCACGCGCGGACAACTCCGGTCCACACTGGCTGCTGAGCCACCGCTGCAATCTCAAAGGCTGCGCCCGCGGATACTCGGTTCCGGCCTTCCTCCAGGGGAAGTCGGCAGCAGCAGCTGCATCTGCGTGCACATCGCGCGAGCCACTCTACAGTGCGTGGCGGAGGGTACGCTGTTTCGATACTTGCCCCGCCCTCTACCATTCAATCCACAAAGGACAATACGGAGGGGTGGCAAGGTAGGCCCACGCCAAGGGCGAAACCGCGGAGGGGGAGAAAAAACTAAATGGAAAAAAGCAAACAGAAATAGAGACGGCTCAAGAATTAAGTAGAAGAAGTATTCTTCTGAAATTTGTGTTCCTGCATTCTGCCTATGAGGAGCAGCATTTTCACTTGGCCCGCGACTGTAAATGCGGGGTGGCGCAGTGGTTAGCACAACGGAATCGCATTCGGGAGGACTACGGTTGAAACCCGAGGTCGGCCATCCTGATTTAGGTTTTCTGTCCTTTTCCAAAACGCTTCAGGCAAATGCCAGAATGGTTCCTCCGAAGGGGCACGGACGCTTTCCTTCTTCATCCTTTCCTAATTCGAGATTGTGCTCCGCCTCTAATCACATGATTGTCGACGGGACGTTAAACACTAATCTCTTCCTCATCTTTCTCCTGTTCCTTTTCTTCCTCCTCGTGTTGCCACAATATTCTTTTTTGTGGTATTGTTTCGTCCATGCACCAACATGAAGAAACGATTACAACCGAACAAACGTTTATCGCTAATATGGACTATGTGGCAACAGAGCGCTTGGTTAACAAAGCTGTCGCCTACACAGCTCCCGCAGTGTTCGACAATTCTGTTCTTGCTGTTGCTTCGCTAAGAGACCTTAGGATCTCAAAGGTCGGCTAGTGTGTGGAATCAAATATAGTCTTTGACCGGAGACTTCCAATTTCTGCCGACTGAGGAATCTGTTTGAGCTATAGCTCAAAACATTTTATAAAATAATTAGTGAAATGGAAAATAAATCTCACGTGTATTATACTATCCCATTTCAATAAAAACTACCCATCAGAAAACACCTTAAATGAAAACACAACAAAAAACATGTACAGCTGATTTTGGTGCTAAATATAGCAGAGGTACAATGACGGAAAAAAATTGCAACACCAAGGAGGAGTTATGCGGCATAAACGAAAGTTGATAGGCATGTTTCTACACCTGAAAACAGTCGTGAGTGTAGTTGAGGTTGGACGTGGTGAATTGATGTTACTCAATAATACGTTCAAGGTGAGAAAGACGCCATTATCAGCACCTCATTGAGTTTGAACGAGGTCATGTAATAGGAATACGACAAGCTGGATGTCTCTTCTGCGATACTGCAGAAATACTTGGTAGGAATGTAGCGACTATAGATGATTGCTGGCAGCGGCGTTCAGGAGAATGTACGGTCGCAAGAAACCCGGGCTCTGGACGGCCGCGTGGTTCTACCAAGACGGAAGACCATCGCATTGGGCGTGTGGCTCTGTCACATCGTAGTGCATCTGCAGCAGCAATTTGAGCGGCAATTAGTACTACAGTGACAAAACGAACTGTTACAATCCCGTTACTTCAAGGACTACTCCAAGCCAGAAACTCTGTTTCGTGCAGTCCACTTACCACAAACCATTACAGTTACCATCACCATTTGTGAGAGCTCATTGGACGGCAGTGCGGATGAAACCTGTTTCTGCCTCGATGTCAGAGATGGCCCTGTTTTGTTTAGGACGAGGCCAGGTGAGGGCCTGCAACCATCCTGTCTGTGTGTAGACACACTGGATCCTCACCTGCAGTTATGGTCTGGCGTTTTCGTATGGCGGCACGAGCGCTCTCGTTGTTATCCACGCACCCTGGCTGCAAACTTGTACGTAAAACTGGTGATTCGGCGTTTTGTGCTGCTATTCATGAACATCATTCCAGGGAGCGTTTTTCCAACAGGATAACTCTCGCCCACATACCGCTGTTGAAACAGAGTATCCCTACAGAACGTCGACATGTGGCCTTGGGCTGCTCGATCCGCAGATCTGTCTCCAATCGAGCATATATGGGACATCATCGGACGACAACTCCAAAAACGGCATTACCGTTCCTGTATTGACCGCCTAAGTGCAACAGGCGTGGAACTCCATCCCAAAAATTGACATCCGGCACCTGTACAACACAATGTATGCACGTTTGCGTGCTTGCTTGCAACATTCTGCCGGTTACACGGGTTATTAATGTGCTAGCATTTGACATTTGCAGTAACTTATCTCGCGCTTACATTAACCTGTGATCTTGTCATGTTAATCACTTAAGTTGCCTGTGCGAATGTATTCCCGAAATTTCTTCACTCTAAATTTTGTGCTGTGATTTTCTTTCGGTCAGCGTATTTATACGATGGAGCTAGTCAACGAAATAACTGCTCCTAAGTTAAAGGGAAAGAGGTGATGAAGAGTACTGACACGGCTTCGTAATTCGTATTTTGAAGCTTTTTTCAAATAATGGGTTAAGAGGTCCTCACCTAAATATCGAAATTGTTTTGAGGATATGCCAGTGACTGCAGCATACTGTGAACGCACTTTCAACAAATTAAAGCTGATAAAAATACTACTTCAGGACGAGTATCGGAGAAAGCAGAATGTCAAATTTTGCTATCTTGTCGATAGAATACGACCCAGTTGCTAAACTAAACTTCAGTGACAACATGAGTTCACTTCGCTCAAAGCAAGGAATGACAGTGTAAAATTATAATAAAAACACAATTCCTGGGATGGGATATTTTCTCAATTCTTAATTACAAGCAAACCTCCGATTCCTTAAATAATTTAGCTCACCTAGAACAGATTCAAATCTCTGATTGCCTTAGTTAACGAGTAAAAGTGTTAAATATTTGATGTTAAGGACGTAAGCGAGAAAAAGTGTAGAAAAGTTTGAAATTATTCTTTAAGTTAGTTGAGAGTCGCTAAGTTCTCTTATTACTAAACACTGGATGAGAATAGTCAGAGCCATATGCAATACGTTCTCAGAAAATACTGGCTTTTCAGGCATATCAACGTTTAAGACATCATATTTCCTGAACTATGCGTCGTACAATGACATAATTTTGTGAGATAGACAACCTGCAGTCGCTACGGGCTTCTGGGATAGTCGTTTAATAAGATACGAATAGATAGCCCTTTTTCTTTCTTTCTAATTAATATTTGTGCATTATGAATAGTTTGTGAGTCACTAGAAATATCTGTTATTTATTAGCACTAAAATCAGATCACAGTAGCTGCCAAAAACAATAAGATATAGACTTTGTTTTATTTTCAACTTGTTCTGGAAGTGTATGTAATTTGTAATTTATTCACTCCAATGATATATTTAATTTGTCGTATCCAATATTTTATACCAATAAAGTTCGTTTAAGTAATACTTTTCAATAAATTTTATTGAAACTCTTTATAAGATTATGAAATGTGTTCAATCCCCTTAGAAAAAACTGCAAGAAGGTAGTCTGAAGGGAGGGGGAGGAGGGCCGGGGCTTTTCCACTTCTCCCAGGGGCACAGAATTACTTCGCTACCGTTCTGCGTTCACGTCTTGACTGAGGGAAAATGACACTCTGTAAGACTCCGTAATTTCACATCCCCTTCATCAGTTTCCACATCTGCGGGCCGAGTCTTTTTTATGAGGACGAAATGTGGAATATTTCGTCCTCGTCGGTCAGTCGTAACAATGTAGGTTTGACTTTATGAACTGAAAAAATCGACACACATAATTAATAGCGTTATTTTGTTGCTTACTTTTTTAAGTATTAACTTTTTGTTCTTATCGATGGCTACCGTCACCACAGAAGTGTTAATCTTGTGTCAGATGTTTTAAATTCTTCCGAATTCATTGTCTCGAAAGTGATACGGCGGCACAGAAATCAAACTAGTTGATATCATCCTGAAAAACCAGGAGAGCAAAAAGTTAGGATATTACTAACGGGACTCTAGATGAATTACTTTGTGTCGAAACCGTACAGCAGGAGTGAAATAGTACACGCCTTTCTCTCTCTCTCTTTTGTGAGTTTTGCGGTCTGTATAAAGCCAAGAGGACATGTGGTTCATATTGCGGAGCAGCTAGAAGTCGGTCTGAGGGTAAATAAAGCTTAACAGTAATTCATCCTCTCCCCTTCTCCAACCCAACGTCCTGGTCCTACAAATGACTCAGAGGACAAGTGGTATGTCTATCAAGCTTGATTGAGCTCCAGTGTTGTGCTTTACATGTCATCCATTCCCACCACTGCCTGCCCCCCCCCCCCCCCCAAACCCAAGAGCCTAACTGTCATCACACATCACAACTGATCATTACCAGCCTAGTTGCCGCGAAAACAATGGATTCGGCAGTAATATTGTTCGTTACTAAGGTTGCTAAAATTGTTATGAGCGTTTTACGAACATTATTTCCAGATAGTAAACTATAACGTAGCGAGTTACACTACTGGCCATTAAAATTGCTACACCAAGAAGAAATGCAGATGATAAACGGGTATTCATTGGACAAATATATTATACTAGAACTGACATGTGGTTACATTTTCACGCAATTTGGATGCGTAGATCCTGAGAAATCAGTACCCAGAACAACCACCTCTGGCCGTAATAACGGCCTTGATACGCCTGGGCATTGAGTCAAACAGAGCTTGGATGGCGTGTACAGGTACAGCTGCCCATGCAGCTTCAACACAATACCACAGTTCATCAAGAGTAGTGACTGGCGTATTGTGACGAGCAAGTTGTTCGGCCACCGTTGACCAGACGTTTTCAATTGGTGAGACATCTGGAGGATGTGCTGGCCAGGGCAGCAGTCGAACATTTTCTGTATCGAGAAAGGCCCACACAGGACCTGCAACATGCGGTCGTGCATTAGCCTGCCGAAATGTAGGGTTTCGCAGGGATCGAATGAAGGCTAGAGCCACGGGTCGTAACACATCTGAAACGTAACGTCCACTGTTTAAAGTGCTGTCAATGCGAACAAGAGGTGACTGAAAAGTGTAATCGATGGCACCCCATACCATCACGCCGGGTGATAAGCCAGTATGGCGATGACGAATACACGCTTCCAATGTGCGTTCACCGCGATGTCGCCAAACATGGATGCGACCATCATGATGCTGCAAACAGAACCTGGATTCATCCGAAAAAATGACGTTTTGCCATTCGTGCACCCAGGTTCGTCGTCGAGTACTCCATCGCAGGCGCTCCTGTCTGTGATGCAGCGTCAAGGGTAACCGCAACCATGGTCTCCGAGCTGATAGTCCATGCTGCTGCAAACGTCGTCGAACTGTTCGTGCAGATGGTTGTTGTCTTGCAAACGTCCCCATCTATTGACTCAGGAATCGAGACGTGTCTGCACGATCCGTTGCAGCCATGCGGGTAAGATGCCTGTCATCTCGACTGCTTGTGATACGAGGCCTTTGGGATCCAGCACGGCGTTCCGTATTACACTCCTGAACCCACCGATTCCATATTCCCCTAACAGTCATCGGATCTCGACCAACGCGAGCAGCAATGTCACGACACGATAAACCGCAATCGCGATAGGCTACAATCCGACCTTTATCAAAGTCGCAAACGTGATGGTACGCATTTCTCCTCCATAGTCGAGGTATCACAACAACCTTTCACCAGGCAACGTCGGTCAACTGCTGTTTGTGCTTGAGAAATCGGTTGGAAACTTTCCTCATGTTAGCACGTTGTAGGTGTCGCCACCGGCGCCAACCTTGTGTGAATGCTCTGAAAAGCTAATCATTTGCATATCACACCATCTTCTTCCTGTCGGTTAAATTTCGCGTCTGTAGCACGTCATCTTCGTGGTGTAGCAATTTTAATGGCCAGTAGTGTAGTTACAAATGGCTCATGGCGTTCCAGAGCTATGCTTACATTTACTCATACAAAATGCTGAAGCGACCAATTCTAGAGTTTTGTTCCATTGCTTGGAGTTCTTAACATGTAGGCTGGCAGAAGACATTCGTAGCTCATACGAAACTCTAACAGTGTTGCTCGGGGAACGTAAATGTTATTGGAGGACTTAGTCCTGAAGAAACCCTGTTGGTTAAATTTAGAGAAGCTGTGTTCGAAGGGAACTGTGTGCCCATTATCCTGCCACTATCACACATTTCGCGTTTAGATCATGGGAATAAGAGGATTAGGGCAGGTACAGAGGCATGTAGACGATCATATTTCCCTCGCTCAATACGAGAATGGAACAGGAAAGAAAATCGACAATGTTGGTATGATGTGCTTTCCAACATGCACTGTACAGTGGCTTGTGGAGTATACCGGGTGCTTCAAAGTCTTTGCATCAAATATCTAGGAGTGAGGTATAGGTTATGCACCTGAAAGGCAGTAGGCGTAGGCATTCTGCACTGTTCATATGCAATGTGTGTTGCCTATCATCCAGTGGTCTGTTCCGCGTGGAAGGAGGTTGGCCGAGCTTCTAAAATATCTTTTTCCGCTGAGAGACACTCATTCTTAAGGTTTTCTTGTTGAAAAATCACCGTATCAGTTTAATGGTTTAGCTAGTATGCAGATGCTGCACACCCGGTTAGTAGGTCCTACAAGTTCGTTCAAATCTTGTCGTCCCAGGACCGGTGGATTCGATAGAACGACGCCTGGAGTTGCCGGGAAGCGTCAGCGAACATTTTGCCTCTAACAGAAGTTGTTCCCCATGTTGTGATCTGTCGCCCCTAGAAGTTACATGCAAAGACTTCGAAACAGCCTGAATATGTAGACGTAGAACTGATCGATCTTCCGACTACGTGTGCGAGCGGCTGACGTATCAACCTGTGAAGTAAACTGTCACGGTATGCCTCGTGGTGTTGCAGGCGTGCGCGCCGCGGTACGTGTTCTTCCCGCCGACGGCGCCGGAGCCCTTCGAGGACCCTGTGGGCACGTGCTACGTGGCCAGGGACGAGTTCCGCCGCATCACCGAGTACGCGCCCTGCCGCACCAGTGAGTACCACCTGCAAGCTATTACACGCCAATCAGTGTATCTATTGCTTTTTTACTGTCGTTCTGTTCTTACTAATTTGTGCTTCCTTTTCATCTTGACGCACTCTCTGCCGATGGGAAGAATGCGCGATACAGAAATGCTGCCACCAGTGGATTCTGCATTGTCTAACTTCCCTCACTCTCTTTATTTGTTGCTGATCAGTAAACAAAATTGCGTTGTCTCGCAATCTTACTGTGAACGTATACAGGTGAAATATGTCTTTAATACGACGCGCAGTTAGAACAGTTAAAAGATATTTGGTTCAAGACAAGTAAAAACTACTTCTTCAGTGGTTGTTTTTGTTACTTCAGTTGTCTAGGTCCGCAGCTTGTGGTCTAGTGACTAGCGTTGCTGTCTCTGGATCACGGGGTCCCGAGTTCAATTCCCAGCCGGGTTTGGGAGTTTGTGTTGTCCTCTTCATTTCATCATCATCATCATCATTCGTGACAGTGGCTAGATTGGACTGTGCACATTGTCATCATCAGTTGTCTAGAGAATAACTTATTGATGCAAGGGTTTATTGGATTTTAAGAGATAGTTTGCTGTCACAAATGAAACGCTTCAAGTTTTCTGATTAAGTTACCCTTAAATTTTCTTCTCCACAAAATAGTTTCTACAAGATTCAACCATTGCTAAAATTATTTATTGCACTAAATTTCATCCTATACACAACATACACGGATAAACGTCTTCCTTGTACAAAGTCTGGAACTAAACTACGTAAAAAATTACAGTTTTTCCACATACATTTGTTACTATGAAATTTAGTCTTTCATGTCCTTGTTTTTAAGAAACTATTGATACATATTTAGCTTTCCGCACCTCAGTTTGTAAAAACGGAACCCTTATGGGATCATATTGTTATCCATCTTTCTGTCTGTCCTACTGTTCAAAATCATTTTCCTCACGAAGGAATAGACGTATCAAGTTGAAATTTATGTCACTAAGGTCTAAGGTGCCTTGGCGATGTAAGAATGTGAAGCTTCTAAGTTAATGCAATCAAAGACAAGGCATTTACGTCACATATTTTGATGCATTTCACTCATTAAAACCTATAGAGCACTTCCTCTTGACGCTGAATCCTGAAATTTGGCGAGAAGAAAGGTTTCACAGTACAAGTAAAGGTAAAGAAACAGGAAGTTGTTGATTTGTAATTAAATCACAGGAAAAATATTTATTTTGTCATTTATTATCCAACTTCCAACTTGAAATTGGAACATTAGCAAAAGTATTGAAATCCCTGGGACCGATATCTTGTCAGTATCGATGTCGAGAAAATCCAAAAATCGTCGACATTCTCGATTTCCAGACTGGATGAACTTTCTACATATACAATTAAGTTTTTACGGAACCCTTCATGCTCGAGTCCTACTCGTACCTGGCCAGTTTTTACTCAAATGATTTGCATATGAACTACATTAATTACAATGTGAGACCTGAGTTTCTCCTGGCGTATACAACTTTCAAATAACTTCCGGGAATTCAGCCAGGTAACACTTTCAGCAACCGCCGATATTTCAATGTATCGGTGTTTAAATTTGCATGTACGCCGCCTGTCCGTTGCAGTTTGCCTTGAAAATGGTGGGGTGTTCTCCCGCCGAAATATCGGCGGTTGCTGAAAGTGTTACCTGGCTGAATTCCCGGAAGTTATTTGAAAGTTGTATACGCCAGGAGAAACTCAGGTCTCACATTGTTTACCTCTACGGGGAGGAAATGTATCTGTGTTTAAATTTGCATCTACGCCGCCTGTCCGTTGCAGTTTGCCTTGAAAATGGCGGGGTGTTCTCCCGCCGAAATATCGGCGGTTGCTGAAAGTGTTACCTGGCTGAATTCCCGGAAGTTATTTGAAAATACATTAATTACAGTTGTGACACTTGCGCGCCAGAGCCTATATTCTTGCGAGTTATTTATGAAATTACTTAATTTTTACTTACTTTGTATTACTTATAGTGACAATTTGTAAGTACTTCTGTTACCAATCAAACTGTTAGCCATAAGGTTATTCTTTACAATTATTCCGAATTATTCAACCCTGAAGAGCCAAAGAAACTGGTACGCCTGTCTAATATTTTGTAGGGCTCCCGCGACCACGCAGAAATGCCGCAACACGACGTAGTATGGACCCCACTAATGTTCGAAGTAATGCTGGAGGGAACTGACACCATAAATCCTGCAGGGCTGTCCATACATCCGTAACAGTACAAGGGGGGTAGAGATCTCTTCTGAACAGCACGTTGCAAGGCATCCCAGATATGCTCAATAATGTTCATGTCTGGGGAGTATTCCTGGAGCCACTCTAGCAATTCTGTGCGTGTTGTGTGTTGCATTGTCCTGCTGGAATTGCCCAAGTCCGTCGGAATGCACAAAGGGCATGAATGGATGCAGGTGATCAGACAGGATGTTTACGTACGTGTCACTTGTCAGAGTCGTATTTAGACGTATCAGAGGTTCACTATCACTCAAACTGCACACGCCTCACACCATTACAGAGCCTCCACTAGCTTGAACAGTCCCCTGATGACAGGCATGGTCCATGGATTCATGACATCGTCTCCATACCCGTCCACGTCCATCCGCTCGATACAATTTGAAACTAGACTCGTCCGACCAGGCAACTTGTTTCCAGTCATCACAGTCCAGTGTCGGTGTTGAGAGGCCCGGGCGAGGCGTAAAGCTTTCTGTCGTACAGTCACCAAGTGTACATGAGTGGGCCTTCAGCTCCGAAAGCCCGTATGGATGATGTTTCGTTCTATGGTTCGCACGCTGACATTTGTTGATGGCCCTGCAATTCCATCACGTTGAACGATTCTCTTCAGTCGTCGTTGGTCCCATTCTTGCAGGATCTTTTTCTGACCTCAGCGATGTCGGAGATTCGATGTTTTACCGGTTTCCTGATATTCACGGTACACTCGTGGAATGGCCGTACTGGAAAATCCCCACTTCATCACTACTTCGAAGATGCTGTGTCCCATCTCTCGTGCACCGACTGTAACACCACGTCCAAACTCACTTAAATCTTGATAACCTGCCATTGTAGCAGCTGTAACCGATCTAACAACTGCACCAGACAATTGTGTAATACAGGCGTTACCGACCGCAGCGCCGTATTCTGCCTGTTTACATATCTCTGTATTTGAATACGTATGCCTATACCAGTTTCTTTGGCACTTCATTGTATTTTAAACTTCTTGTAAAATGTACAAACGAGAGACAATGTTGGAATAGTACTGTACGGGTTACAGGTGAGTATAATTATTAACATACTAATCTTGAAATTTTGTCCATCTTTGCAGCAAACGTTAGTTTTTCGATTTAATACAAATTTAAAAGTTCAAGAAAAATTCACAATATACGTTGGGAAGAAATTATTAATAGTTCGTGGGTCAAAAATAACAATAATAATAATAGTAATGACAATGATAATGATAAAATTAATAATAACAATAATACGAAATGTAAGTAAAAAGTGTTAGCGCCAAGTAAATAGTGTCTACTTTCATTACAATTCTGACAATCTGGAGTAAAACAGCTTGCGCTGTTTTAAGAACATTATCAACTTCGTCGCAGTGTCTGTAACCAGGAAACCAAGAGCCAGTTAGTTGAAGCCCAACTCGCCTCAGGAGAGGATCCAGCAGCTATATGACACTCTTTCCAATAGAATCAGAGCGCCCGTCCGACGAAATGTGTTGTATTGTCACACTGATAAGAGGATTCGTACTGCCAAGTTCTTTGTCAATTTGATTCAATTTTGTAATCACCGCAATAACATCGCACATCTTCTCAGCCCGTGAATTTTCATTTCCTTTCCTCCTTCTCTTCTTGGTGCTTTACTTTTTATGTTAGGCAGCGTTTTTAAAGAAATAAGGAAAATAAGTCCAATGAAAATTTGGGTCCGGAAACGTTGCTTTCTAAGATCTGAACACTTGTTCTTAAGAACAGCTCAACGTGAAGTTGATCCATGGCAATACATCCGTCTGCCTTCAGCGTAAGGAGTAGTACATTCTTTCAAGCAGAGCGACTGCTCCTGAAGTGCGCCTCAGACATAAGATTGATTCATGGATTCCACTGCTGCAAATCGCGTACTTGGTCCTGTACTTTCGTTCAGTAATTGCAGCGTACGTTCCTCCATTTCAGACATTTGGAATCAGTGAGGCCACTAATTTTTGGATGCTAGGGAACACCAGTTCATAAGGTTCTGGAGAGAGCTAAACAACTTATCAGATAGTACTATGTCACGTAGGTATTTTTTAGGACAGAAGACGTCGCCTCGCAGTTCACTTCCATTTCCTGAACCACAGCAGATAATCATATCCGCTATATCACTTAGTTAGTTGGCCTCCATTGCTAATAACTGTTGGAAAATATAAAAGAATATGTATTTAACCTTTCGTAAGTAAAAACAGCAAAATGACAGTAAACACAAAAGTGAAGTCATTTGTTTATGTGGGTAAGACAACGGTACATATACACAGTTGCGAATAATTTGTTCTACAATAACACGCACTTATATGACTGAATTTACAGTACAATTTAAATATAACCAAGCAAATGGCTGCAGATTATCTCATACACGGACTAACATTTACCTACAGTACTCTGACAGAGAGAGACATCGAAGAACGTTGTTGACCTTGTTGACGTAGCGCCAATGCAACAACTATGCTCTTATTCGCAATCAAAATTCTTTCAGCCTTTGTCATTCCAGATCCATGTTTATTCAATTTGTTTCTCTTGTTTCGATTTATTCTACCATCTCTCAATACATTCAAACCATTTTTAACACTCTGTACGAAATGTGGCTATAAAATAACGGAACTGATTCTGTCAGAGAGTCATTACGCATGTGCCAAAGGTGGACGATCAGTAGCTGTGAAGCGAGAAGGCTTCTCAGTCGAATACGGCATCTCTGGTGTCTGTAGACAAATCAGTGTGCCCGTAGCCTTCGTTTGTGTAAGAGCTATTATTTTGTTTTGCCGGAAAAATGATAACTGTAATAATGCAGTAACGAATTGTCGTGAAGTTTCATATTAAGCTTGAAACTACTGCCACTGACATTTATCTTTTACTAAAAGAAGTGTATGGAGAAGACTTCTTATCACATATGCTTGTTTTTGAGTGGTTCAAGCGTTTCCAAGAAGGCCGAGAAGACGTTGAAAGTGGCTCATGCGCGAGACTCCCTTTAACATCAAAATCGATAAAATATCGAAAAAATAGATATGATTTGATCTCCCCCTACTGAGTATTCGATCGATTGGTTAAAATGTAAGTATTGACAAAGAATGCGTAAGACAAATTTTACGTAACGAGTTTAACATGAGAAAAGTGTGTGCGATAGTGGTGCGGAACATTTTCACGAGCAAACAAAAAGAAGCTGACACTTTGAACACCAATGAAAATGGTTCTGATTTCTTGGAAATAGTGATAACATATGACGAGTCTTGGTTTTTCATTTACGATCCCGAAACCAAGCGTCTATCCATGCACTGTAAGAGCTCAACTTCATCGACAGCAAAAAAAGCTCGAATGAGCCTATCAAGATTCAAAGCGCTGTTGATTCTTTTTTTCGATATTCAAGGAATTGTCTATCTTCACTGGTTTCCTGAAGGTCAAACTGTTTAAGAACTTTATTACCTTGACGTTATTGCTCAAATCTATTAGAAAATAAGAAAAAGACGAGCCGAATTGTGGAAGAACGAGTCATGGGTTCTGCGTCAAGACAATACACCAGTTCGTACCGCATTGTTTGTTACGAGGTTTATACCGAAGTACAGCAGCCCAGTGTTAAACCAACCACCTTATTCGTCTGGCCTAGCACTATGTGACTTATCCATCCCCAAGGTCAAATCTGCGTTAAAAGAAACAAGATTTGAATCCGTAGAAGGAGTGAAAGAAAAGCGACACGCGTCATCAAGGAGCTCGCAGAGGAAGACTTCCAGCGCTGTTTCCATCAATGCAAAATTCTCATGGAGTGTTGTAGGGATTGAGGGGGACAATAACTAAATGTGTATGTTCTTGAAACAATATGTTTTACAGCAGTAGCCCCCTTATTTTATAGCCACACCTCGTATAGTGTCGTGAACAACGTATCGTGAGGTACGTCAGAAAAACTTTCTCACCGATGAAGTTCTTCCATTCATTTCCATGTGGCTAACTCATTTTTCTTAATTTTTAGCGAGATCATTGGTATCGCACCATAGAAACACGGATCTTCTGCTGCCTCAGTTCTGCTGCGAAACAATAGCAAAACTCTAACGGGAGGATACAGGCATGTCTATAACGAACCAGTAACCATTAAACGTAACGTGGGCTGAACCTTTACGGTTAAAATTATTTGTTAAACGGAATGACATCCTCGAACACCGCCGCCGTCTTCAATGTGCGCGCCTGATACGTATACTCGTCCTCAACGCGGCTGCAGAACGGGTTGCATACGTAAGAGGCAACATGCCGACATCCAAACGCAGGACAATAAATCCTAAGAGCGGCGCGCAAGCCCATTCATTAGAGTTATTACAAATGTGGCGTCTTTTATTCGGCGATACTCAAACGGGTAGCAGGTACACGACGCCCCGGCCACATACATCTTCTGTTTTGCAGCTATGTATAAAGATCCGGGACAGAAATAACGCGTTAATTTACGGCTTCTTCGGAGCAGTAAGCAGCTTCGCCTCTCCTGCAAAGGTGGCGTTGTTCTAAGCCGCGACACGCGCCGGCTTCCTTTGAAAAGAACTTCTGTTGTGTGTTCAGCATTCTTCGGTAATCGGACTGCACCGTTTTTTTCTCTTTTTGTGATCTTATTAACAAGCCACGCAGCAATGTTTGCACAACGCGGTGCTTTTTCGTATGTAGCAGATAAAAATTATTACACCGTCCAAAATAATGCTCTGTAACTACACGATACAGACGTTTATCTTTAGTAACTGATTTTGGAAGTGTAAGAAATTCTGGTCTTGATGTTGTGGAAGTAACGACTCGTCGGGCCTTGTTTAAGGTCGATTCAAGTACGACGCCACGCAACACCACAGAAGACTAAAACATTAAGCAGTTCATTTCAAATCGCGGAACTGAGACAGACTGTCATTGGAAAGAGACGGGACGGAACGGGAACAGAACGTCAGCGTCAAGGTGGGCCGGGGGGGGGGGGGGGGAATTAACCTATTTTCGCCGCGCTCAAAAATGTTAAAGTACAGATGTTCAGGATTTTGCATCTTCCGACTCTTTATTTTATTGTCTGGTTTGTTTTCATGACACATTGCGAAAGTTGCAAGAGGACTTGGGCAGTTTTCCTATGAGTGTTCTTCCGCAAAAGAGGACAAACATGAGTAAGCCAAAAATGATTTAGGTTATACAGGGTGGTGCAGAGGAGGCTGTGCTGAGAAATAACTCTGAAGATAAAAATTCAATATGTTTTACAGTTTACGAGTTATTTAGGATGTAACTTAGCCAGTCAGGTCTTCGCGCGCGTAAATTCAAGCAGCCTGACACGGACAGTGTCGCCAAACTGTTCTTCGATTGGTTTCCTTAGATTGAAAGACGTAGCTTTTGCTCACCTAGCTGAAATTTATCACTTCCTAAAAAGGCACATTTTAACTGGTAATGACAATTTCAACAAATAGTAACTCACGGTCCCACATATGTCTGTGCGTTACCGCATTTTAGCACGTGCAAGTGACTGAACTTGCGCGCGCAATGACCTGATTGGATAAGTTCTATGCTAAATAATGCCGAAAGGGCGCGACTATCGAATTTTTTTCTTAACAGTTATTTCCCTGCAACGCCATTACAAGCTTTTCGGACTGTTTCTGACCACCCTGTATAATACCTAGACAAATACAAAACCTTCACTGACATAAATAAGAAAATACATGTCTTTAAAAAGTCATTGAGAGTACTTCTTCTACAGTTAAAAAAGTCAGCTCTGTTGAAGGAGAGAAACTGTATATTTGCTGGAAAAATCTTTTTCACAGTTAAAATAATTGGCTCTGTTGAAGGATGGAAAATGCAGTTTTTTTGTCGTTACTTAGTACTTAGAAAGCAAATAAGCGGATAAGTTAAATTACGTTTTGTTTGCAAAATATTCTTCAGTGTGTGTGTGTGTGTGTGTGAGTGTTTTCTCGAATAAATAACAGGTCGATGTTGTAAACTGTTTGGACCACACTTAAAGTATTCTTTGACTCCGTAGCAATGTGGAGAATTTACCATACAGCCTCTGTCAATTACAATGGTTAAGAATAAATAATTAAGCAGTAAAAATAACTAATAGTTCAATAAATGCTACTGTCTTTGCTAGTTCCTTAATTCTGGTAGCATATTATTTTTGTATTACGAATGTCTATGAATTGTGTGAACTTTGTTCTTTGTGTTATGGTATTTAAACTGTTAGTGTATAGTTTTGAGGCGGCGATGGAAGACCAGGACACAACTGACCCAAATGAGCATGAGAACCGCCTCAAAACCACATACTGGCTGGCCGTCGACTCGGCGGGCGGATTCGATCCGAATCGGACTCACCAAGCGGTCTCGCAATTAACGGGCTCTTCATTAAGTTACAAGAGCGGGTTTACGTAGATATCTACTCTCGGAGCACTCAAAGCAACGTACGCTTTACACATCGGGAAAGTCATCTACTTTACTTGGTCAACAAATACACATTCACAGATAATAGGCTCCATACTTTTTGTCTGGGACGATCATCTCAGAACTAAATAAAATGTAGTTGCCATTCCACCTTTCTGACCAAGGTCTTTCAGGGTGTTTCTCTTGGTTGGAAGGCAAATACCGGAACTAGAAGTTCCACCTTCCCCCCCCCCCCCCCCCCCCCCCACCAAACATTCCCAGTTGTTGTGACTCCCTCTGACCCGCTACCAGTTCGCCTGCTATTTGGTTAAAAAGTCCCTGACTCGTCAATGGGCAATTTCTCAACGGCTTGCTCTACCTTTATAATATTTACTCTTACTAGACTAAAGAATTCTACAATTAAAACGGTAAACTTAAAACACACTAAATACTTCGACATCTTTGATTTCCCACTAGCAATGCACCTGAACTAAACAGCTGATTTGCCACCAGATGGTGGAGCGTCGTAAATTAAAAGTTCAATGTTTAGTGACTGATGACGCCGTGCATTTATATTTTACGCAAACAGATACAGAAATAACCAACCAAATATCAGTATGTCTGTTGTGTCTCTCGAGCATATTATGCTTTCACATGGTTGAAAACAATTTTCCTATTATTCCGTACCATCAACACCACCATCTCATGAGCTATGAATTTTGCTTCGACCATTAATAAACTCCCCTATCATTGCTGCTTCGTCAACATTGTTACTGCAATCCGAAGTTTGTAAGACGGACGTCTCTGATAACCTCATTACTGGACGGAGGGACGAGAGGTTATGATGACGTTACGTACACCACCCGTCCAAACATTACGAGACTAACTTTACTCCTGGCGTACAGGCGACGTCAGCGCAGGAACTGCGGTGGCAGTTTCAACTATCAGATAAGCATTCTGCGAGCAAGTGAGCAAGCAGCGTTAAATAGGGAAAGTGCGGCCGTAGTATGTCAGCGTTGTTGTGTCACAAATCACAACAGACCAGCACCTCCAAACCAACTGTTCACAACATTCACCAGAATGTTTGGAAGAAGAGAAAAGTGAGTGCAAAGTTTGTCCTGCACACCTTGACTCCAGAACAAAAACGATGACGCGTGGACGCTGGCCGCGACTTGATTCAGATGCCAAATGGAGGATAATTCTTTTCTGGAAAGTCATCACAGGTGACGAGACTTGTTATCAGTAAGAACATGTCACAAAACGAGAAAGTGCAGAAATTAACAAGGAGGGCAAAAGCTTTGGCGATACAATCCACACACACGTCAGTGACGCGCTTGTTGAATAACATCCCATAGAAGGAGGTTTTATATATGGTTGCATGAACGTTCTGTGCGTTGTACTAAAGTGGGGGGACTACTTACAACACACGAAGCATTAAAATCTCCATTTTCACTTTTGTCTAGTTTTTATTAATCCAGTCTCGAAAGTTGTTGGTCTGAAGAGGTATACTATGAAATCCACTCCATTTCCCACAAACGCCCCGTTACAGTCCGTTGACGTACAGTGTGGATTGTTCTTAATGTCACCCCTGTAGAGCATTTTTTTAAAATACATTCTAAGAGCATAAAAGACCACGGATTAAGACAAACAAATGATTACAGTTTTAGAAATGTTGGATGATTTATTCAAGAGAAATAGATTCATCAATTATTTCGTCTCTGGTCCTTACGTGAGGAGTTATTCGTCTTGCCATTGATTGACAGAGTTGTTGGATGTCCTCCTGGAGGATATAGTTCCAAATTCTGTCCCTAACGATGTCCAGGGTGTCTCCAGCACTTCATCGGCCTGCATTCTCATTGGCTGTAATAGAATTAGTTAGGAAGCCTAGCAGACAAGAAGACCAGGTTTGGCATAAATTTTAATTCACTTGTTCAGCTCCATCATTATCGTAGATAAAAATGAGACTCAAATGTCTCGAGGAAAAATTTAATTATAAGATCTATAGATCATCTATACCTGAGGTACAGGTTTTCCCATTACGTCCAACGCTGAGGTGCTGTTCCAATTCCGGAGAGCCTCGGCAATATTGACAATGTAAGAAGGGGAAAAGAACTTGAAGACGTAATAGAATTGTCTTCGGTGATGAGTCCCGCTTCGAACTGAGTCCCTACTACATCACTTAACACTTCCGCGCTAAGATGCCGTGGTCCATACATAAGACTATCCCCTGACGTTTCGCCTTCGACTGCGGAAGGCATCCTCCGAGGACAATCGGCGAACTGCAACGAGAGCACGAGTGAGCGCCGTATATGTCGGTCATCCAGAGGGCGCCGCTGTCAATCACGTGACGTCGGCTGTGCTATGATCTCTGATACTGCCAACTTTCTGAATTGAAATTAATAGATTGTCACGCTGTTGCTGCAATGTTGGCATCCATATCTTATCCAGCTTAATGCCTTCATCTTTTCTATTAAAATCATTGCAGTATTCGGCAGTCACAATGGCCTTTCGTACACTCGCGCATAATAATGCGATGTCTTTGCTATGACGGTCGTCTCACTAAACTTTATTTCATGATCACCTTCCTGTAACACATGTTCCGCTACAGCCGATTTATCAGTATGTCCGAGGCGGCAGTTCCTTTTATGTTCACCCAGACGGGTGTTGACGCTTCTTTTTGTTCTGCCTATATAGACCTTTCCACAACTGCACGGAATTTTATAGATACCTGGTGTAGCTAGAGGATGTCGTTTATCTTTTTCGGATCTTAAACATTCTTTTATTTTCGTGGTGGGTCTGAATACAGTTTCCACATCGTACTTCCTTAAAAATTTTCCAATGCAATCAGTGACCTTACTGGTGAATGACTGGTTCAAATGGCTTTGCGCACTATGGGACTCACCATCTGAGGTCATCAGTCCCCTAGAACTTAGAACTACTTAAACCTAACTAACCTAAGGACATCACACACATCCATGCCCGAGGCAGGATTCTAACCTGCGACCGTAGCGGTCACGCGGTTCCAAACTGAAACGCTTAGAACCGCACGGCCACACCGGCCGGCACTGATTAATGGTAAGAATACTTTCCCTTTGGGTTGGTGTCGATCCTCGTCCGTCCTGATTGTATGTCTAGTGCGTAGTGCACGATCTATCTCTCTGTTGGAATACCCATTCTTCCTGAAGGTCACTCTAAGGTGTTCAATCTCATCATCTAAGTGAGCTGGCTCACACATTTTGTGCTCCCTGTCTATTAATGTTTTAATCACCCCTCTTTTATGTCTTGGGTGGTGGTCGCTGGTCGCGATGACCAGCGAATACGTGTCTAGAGACATCACGGACAGCGGTGGGATACCAACCGGAGTGTCAACCGCCATACGGTCCGACAACCAGGAGTGCTGGTCTGGGGTGACCTCTTTCCATAGCGGGACCCTTTGGGTGTCATCCGCACAGGCGTATGTCGACTGTATTCTACGCTACGTCTTGATGCCCTTCGTGGCAATCCATCCTGGACTTACACTTCAGTAGGAAAATGCGCACCCCACACGGCGCGAGTTTCTACTGATTGTCTTCGTGCTTGTCGAACCCTGCCTCGGCCAGCAGGGTCACCTGATCTCTCCCAATTGAGAACGTTTAGAGCACTGTGGGCAGGGTCCTCAAACCATTTGGGGATTTTGACGATCTAACGCACCAGTTGGACAGAATTTACCATGATATCCCTCAGAAGGACATCCAACAACTCTGTCAATCAATGCCAAGACAAATAACCGCTCGCATAAGGCCGAGATGTGGACCAACGCATTATTACCTTGATCAATTCGTGAAGCTCTTTTCGTGAATAAATCATCTAATTTCTCTGAAATTTTCATCAGTTGTCTGTGCATGTGCATCACATCTGCCGATTTCCGTCCCAATCGCATAATTCTTTTATGGCGCGTCTTTTTTTCGTCTTATGGTGTATTTTCAGCGTTTACTTCGTGCCCAGTTACACCATATTCCTTTACGTGCGGGCGTGTTGGGCCTGCCATATTTTTTGCCCGTGCAGTAATGAGGAATGAGGCTCCTTGGCAGCCAGCACTCCGCTACGCTGTGGTCTGTGGTTTTGCCGCGCCATCTGTCGGACAGCCGGCACGATGTGGGTGTCGCAGGCGTCCCCGGTGCGGCGCGGCGCGGCACTTCCTGTTTGCCTGCTACTGCTGGCAGCCGCCGCCGGCCGGAAGGAAGCCGCCGCCGCCTCAGAAGCCGCCACCAGCCACCAGCCTACGACTCGCAACCTGCGCCGCACGTGTCGCCTCCGATTTACTCCGTCCGCCGTAAACCGAACCGAAATAGAGCGGCCAGTGCACGCCGCCCGAGCCCGGCCCGGCGACACCGTAGGCCTGCGAGGTAAATGCGGAACTCCACCTGAGTTAGCTAGTGGAACAATACGCTGATTTAGACGTGTGAGAAGGAATCTGACACAGCGCAACTGTGTCTTTCGTGACGCATTCGTCATCTGCTGTCTCTAAATGTCACCAACATGGGCATCTGCAGAGATACACAGTGATTTAGGTGCCTCTACTGATGCCGTTTTACGCAGTCGTACTATATCTGTATCAAGCACGGTATCCAGACAAGAGACACATATGTAATCTTAGAGCTTCGGGTGACAATTAGCAAACGGAATCATAGTGCAAAAAATACAATTGAGGATTGGCCGTGAGTTACATGGTATTTTTGGACCAAGATATACTTTACTTCTGCCACCCGCCAGGTTAGCCGAGAGCAGCCGGCACGGTAGCTCAGCGTGTTCGGTCAGAGGGTTTAACTACCCTCAGTAATAACAAACTGAGTAAACGGATCAACGAACAACCTGAACGAGTCATCGGACGTCCGCTACGAACAAATTCAACGGACAATATAGAACAAAATGAGATAAAAAAATATAAAAAAAAGATGGATAGTGTTTAAAAAAAAAAAAAAGAGCGCTAATGCGCTGCTTCCTGGACTCGGGTAGACGCGCCGGCCCCGGATCGAAACCGCCCGGCGGATTAACGACGTGGGCTGGGGTGTCAGCCAGCCTGGATGTGGTTTTTAGGCGGTTTTCCACATCCTGCTAGGTGAATACCGGGCTGGTCCCCACATCCCGCCTCAGTTACACGACACGCAGACATTTGCAACACTTCCGCACTATTTCATGGTTTCCACTAGACGCAGACAATTGGGGTACACTGATTCCGTCCTGGGAGGTATGGGGTGGCGGCAGGAAGGGGATCCGGCCACCCCTTTAAATTAACCTTGCCAAATCCGTTGTAACCACGCCGACCCTGCACCCATTGCGGGACGAAGGCGCAAGTGAAAGAAAGAAAGAAAGATATATACTTTACTTCTGCCATACTTGTCCAAGTGTCCCCAATCTTTCTTTATGTAATTATCGGCGTAATCACACAGGTTTTGGAGTCACTGTAAGTTTATTCCGTTTATAGTACTTAATCTTTCCTAGGGCGCCTCCATAACTAAGTCGTCAGTACAGCTGAGTGCCATGCATGGGGCCGGGATCGATTCCCAGCCAGGTCGGAGATTTAATCGGTTCGGGGCCTGTTATCATCCTCATCATCATTTCGTAATCATCGACGCACAAGTCGCTTAAGCGGCGTCAAATAAAATGAATATCCCAGAACGGTTATCCCAGCCAAAAATGCCATACGATCATGTCTTTTTTTTTCATCTTCCGTAAATTTTTCAGGACCGTTGCCTTATACAGTGTGTTTCAGCGTCAGAAACAGCAAAATTAACAGGAGATATGAAAAAGGGAATTGTGGAAGTAATAACTTTCCGGCATACAACAAATGAAAAGGTTAATACACAGGATGATTCAGCTGCCGCTACAGCTGTCGTATTATGCAACCACACACGACAGAACAACGGCCAGTTCGCTCTACAGAGGTGAAGCACATTGTCAAAATGTCATAGAATAACTGGTAAAGTATACGAAGTCCTCTTAGACCTATGGTACAAATTTTGTTCATGAAACTACTTTAGCACATTAATGCGGCGAGTCTTTTCATTGGGTTATATATTGAAAAGTTGTTACTTACATGCTTCCCATTTCGATATATCCGGTTAGTTTCGTTGTTCTGATGGTGAAATATACTTGATAAGGCAATGTTTCTGAAACATTTAAGAAAGATTAAGTGATATAAAAGGAATAAACTTACAGAGACATCCAAAACCTGTATTACTACACCACTAATTACACAGGGAAAGACTGGAGGCACTTGGATAAGTACGGCAGAAGTCAGGCATGTTTTGTTGCAAAAACTCCGTGTAGCTCGTGGTCAGTCTTCAGATGTATTTTTTACAATATGATTCCGTTTGCTAAAAGTCGCCCAAAGCTCTGAGGGGGAACTTAATCGTTTATAGGAGCTGTCGCCTGCTGGATACTCTGGTATCCCAGCTGACGGTCTTGAAAATCCGCCACAACGCATGGCGGCGCTGCTAAAATCTGCGAGCGCTACTGTCGCCGCCTCAGCCATGTGCACGGGCTATGCTCCACCGTGCCAGCTTATCGCTGCTCACGCCCGCGCTGTGAAGCTACCATCAAAAGGGTCCGGACCTCTGGCGTATTCGAACTGTGTTCTCCTAATGTTCGTTGTATTCATCGCTGTTTAGTTCCTGATATTGCTACGTCTAGGCTGTCGATATGGTTCACTCTCCGGGCTTGTCGTTCTGCCGTGTTGTCTTCGTTGCCCTTCCACTGCTGTTGTTGTCTTTCCGTCGATCGGCCGGTGTGTCCGATTCCGATTACTATAGATACCATAGTACGGGTTGCATAAAACGACATCGCTAGGGGCAACTGAAGTACCCTGTGTATACAAAAGGCGACAAGATTCTAAAACTGCCATTTTCTATGCTCCTTATTTGGTGAGTCTGAGAACGTACTGTACTCCACGAAATTTGACAGGAAGTTCATAAAACTTATTGAAACTCAAACGAATGATATGAACTAGATTGTAAAATTCAGTGTCATGCTGACACGTTACTTTATTACAATTCCTAGCAGATTTCGACTTTGCAGGCATAAGCAGATCTAAAAATTACAAAAGCGACACGTAGGCACACAATTTGTATATGACTGAATCAAAGACTGCGTTTCATTGGCAGAACACTAACAAGATGCAATAAACCTACTAAACAAACTGCCTACGTTACGTTTTACATATTTCCCGACACACTGTCTGTCGGAAAAGCGACCAACGCAGAAAAAATTATTTGTTTTAGTCTATAGGCACATTTTTAAACAGTAGGTAAAATAAAAAAAATATGGTTGTAGACTAAAGCAAATCTTTTTTAAAATTACATTCGCCCGCCCTCTTCTGCAACATTGCTGATCGGCATGGGGCCCCTTATCGGATAGGATTGACGGAGGAGTTCAAAGAAAGGCAGCTCGTACTCGTAACGTAACGCGACAACGGGAGGAGACTATTACGTGTGCGAGAGTTAGGGTGGCAACCGTTAAAACAAAGGCGTTTTTCTTGCAGCCAGATTTTCTCCAGAAATTGACGCCAACCAACATAGGGAGAAATGATCATAGTAATAAAATACGAGCAATCAACAGCTCGCACGGAGATGTTAAAGTGTTCCTTTTTTCCATGCGCCATTTGAGAGTGGAATGCTAGACAAATAGTCTAAACGTCAGTCGATGAAGCCTCTGCGAAGCACTTAAGTGTGAATTGCAGAGTAGTCTTGTAGATCTAGACTACACTCTTACCTATTGCTGCTCCAATTTTTAGATGTAATTATGGCTGCAAAGCTGAAACCTGTTATCAATTTTAATAAAGTAGCATGTGACCAAGACATTTCAGTGCTCATTTCTCCGGCGCGCCGTTCGATAGTGGAACGGTAGAGAGACAGCTTGAAGGTGGTTCATTGAACCCTTTGCCAGGCACTTTATTGTGAATAGCAGAGTAATCACGTAGATTTACATGTAGGCATTGACTTTTATAATCTAATCCCATATAAAACTCTTCTTATCAATACCAAACGGCCTCATTTCACGAATGATATGAATTGCATTAAAGCAAAGCCGGAACCTATTATCAAATTTAATAAAGTAGCATACTTATTTGACTCAAGGTTACTTCAGTGAGTAACTGAAGACTTCAATAAAGCAAACAGATTTATCGTCATATAATCTAATCCCAAACAAAGATTTCCTTATAAATACCAAATGGCCTCATTCTGTGAATGATATGAATTCAATTAATATTTTCCTTGAAGTTGCTAAATTGGAAGCGTATTTCATTATTATATGTCAATTTCACCTTTTTCTATTATTGATACGAAAATTATTCAGTGATCACTGAATTTCATTCTTCTTAAGGTTCAATCCAAGTTTTTCATAAAAAGTATTTCATTCGTACACCAATAATGTTGGTGATTCTTCAGTTTCTCCCGGCGTATTTGTTGCTCGAACAGTCCACGGGTGTACTGCCGGTTCATAGTGTCCAACGGGCACAATATTTCGGCGATCAGACATGTCGCCATCGTCAGGTGCGCTGACGAACTGAGCTCCTGAGGGCGGGCCGCCGATTAAAATTCCCCCCCCCTCCCCCCGCGGGCCGCACTCTTCGCCGTCCGCGCCCGCGCGCCGATGGTCGCGGAGAGCTCAGTTCGTCAGCGCACCTGACGATGGCAACATGTCTTATCGCCGAAATATTGTGCCCGTTGGACACTATGAACCGGCAGTATACCCGTGGACTTGTCGAGCAATAATGTTGGTGTTTACGCTGACAATTAAATATTCGAAAGAGAAAACTATCTGTGGGATAGCAAAAAATCGAAAAAATGTCACATTACTTACTTAATTCAAATGGTTTAAATGGCGCTGAGCACTATGGGACTCAACAGCTATGGTCATCAGTCCCCTAGAACTTAGAACTACTTAAACCTAACTAACCTAAGGACATCACACAACACCTAGTCATCACGAGGCAGAGAAAATCCCTGACCCCGCCGGGAATCGAACCCGGGAACCCGGGCGCGGGAAGCGAGAACGCTACCGCTCGACCACGAGCTGCGGACACTTACTTAATTAATTAATTAATCAAACGAGCTTAAAAAAACAACTGTCCAACTGTTATGCCCTCTGTAACACATTGTTTTCTTGCAAAAGTTCACATTAGACCGTGGCAATGGATTTATTCCGTTATTTTCATGACTTCTGTCATTTAAATTTTATCAGCGTTGTTAAATTTGAAAAAAAAAGTTTTCTTAAATGAACAAAGCAGTATTTAACACATTTTATTAAATGTTACGAACTGTTGAGGTCGAATTAGCCCATCTTAACAGTTGACACTAAAATACATGACTGTTGCTCGGCTAGTCCGCGTCGATAGAGCGAGAAATAGCGGACACAACACTTCCCTGAGGTACGCAACATGCTGCCTCTGTTTCTCAAGAAGTCTGACCCTTTAAGAACGACGTACTGTCTTCTGTTTTCTAGGAAATCTTCAATCTAATGGCATAGTCGTTTCGGAATTATTCACGCAGATATTTTGGTTACTAGGGGATGCTGAGGAATTCAACATGACTTCTATCTGCTTGCAGCTATCTGTAGCCTTCTAGACTTGATGAACATACAGAATAAGCTGATTGTCACATTGTCAATGCTTAGAAAATCCGCGGTGACCACTACAGAGGAGTGAGTGATTGTGCCGTGTAACGTATTTCTGGTTTTATATTTGGGAATGGAATAATAACCGGAGTTTGTACCATGTGCTTGCCCATAGTGTACACGTTGTAAAAGAAGTCGTTGAGCTTATTATTGACAATCATTGTCAGAGTTTTATTCAGTCACACCATTGAGTCCTACATGGAAGTTTGTATTTAAACCCAAAGAAATTTCGCCTTGAGTTTTTGATTTTTTATAATTGGCATGCTACTTACTGGCGGAGGACTGACAGCGTTGTTCAGCCTTTGGTATGAAAATAAGAGATTAAAAAACACATAACCCATAAAGCAGTGATGACTATGGCGATGGTAGGAGCCCCTAGTAATTGAATGATGGGTTTTGTTTGAAAAAGAATGTGAGATTTATGGGGCAAGAAATTTATGAATTAGGGAATGTATGAATTATGGAATGGTAGGTGTTCAGTAAGGCAGGAAGTATGTTGGTAGGAGTCTGTTCAGATTAGCTAGTTTTGGTAACTTACGTTTGGTAGAATGGGTAGATCTCAGGAATTATGGTGTGGGACAGGGTGCGGTTAAAATTCCCTTGAGGAAAAAGGTCATTACAGATTAAATGAAGATGGGAACAGATTCTCAAGGGCTGAGCATACAACAGGGTGTTTGGCTATGGTGTAGTGGAGAACGACAGACAAGGGTGTTATAGGTGTTCGTTGAGGGGAGGAAACTTCATTAGCTGCTACAAGATACGGGCGGGAGGTCTATCAAAATCAATACGAAATACCGTACCGCTTCCTACTCTGTTCCATAGCAGCAAACTGGGCACTGGTGGTGCTTCGGAGCTGAGTAGGAGGCGACATGGTACTTTGTATTTATCTTTCATATGAGGTTATCCCGATACGCTTAATGAGATGATAACTAAAAAACTGTATAGGTGACAGAGATAAGCTAATTTATGTTTGAACCTGGACTTCGATAACTCTCATGCATGCATTTATGGAGGAACAGACATTGGTGTCGATCTAAAGCTGTAGTAAAATTACCAAATTTTGTCGCAATTGCGAATATTTTTGACATAAGTTGTGTTAGGTGTGGAAATAATACCTGCTGGTGGCACACGAAAATTTGTGCCGGACCGGGACTCAAATCCTGATTTATTGTATATTGTGTCACCAATGTAATGAAACGCAGTCACTTTTTTGTATGTTTATTTCGTGAATGAAAGCGGCACAGTTGAGACACAAGCCAATGTAGTTGACACGCTTGCAAGCTAGAAATATTGATAACAAGCATCTGTTTACTATGATGAGGTTCTAGGACGAATGAATGTAATGCCCTTATTTATCCAGTGACGTCTTTTTTTGGATCATTAGTAGATGGGCATTCTAAGTTTTTGACTGAATGTTAAGTCGAGATATTTTAGTATTTTACTTAGGCGAATTGGAAAATTGTGGATTGTTAGATAATGGTCTCAGGGACGGAATTTTTCCAGTAATTACTGCCCAAGATTTTGCGCAGTTGATGGATAGGTATCATTGGTTAAATCAATGTAGGCCGCTGTGGCCGAGCTGTTCTAGGCGCTTCAGTCCGGAACCGCGCTGTTACTACGGTCGCAGGTTCGAATTCTGCCTCTGGCATGGATGTGTGTCATGTCCTTATGTTAGGTTTAAGTAATTCTATGTATAGGGGACTGATGACCTCAGATGTTAAGTCCCTTAGTGCTTAGAGCCATTTGAACTTTTTTTTAATCAATAAGTGGAACTGTGAAGCTGGACTCGCAGGGGGTTGATGGGAACTGGTTACACCTGTACATAAAATTGTACGATACGCCCTTGCGCAGTTGTTAGTACTTTCATATCCACAACAGTGCAATACAGTTATTTACAAAATTTCACTGGACCCACAACATGTTTATGAGATGTACATAAATATACATAATATGGCTTTTGAAGTCCAGAACTCGACAGGCTTGATTCCTCGGGCATTTGCTGAAACTAGGCCATCCAGCGTGCAGGCTACTGAAAGCTTCAGGCACATGAGGAGGTGCTGAGCATCCCTTAATTCTCGTAATTCGATTAACGTATTCGCACCGCTTTAAATTCTATTTCCACCGCTTCACACTAGTTCGCTGTGTACTCAGGGATTGTCACGGCTTGTAAGATAACTGGAAACCAGCAGCAGATTCTTACTTTAGGTTTTGGGTACGTCCTCCCAGTGTCTTGCTCCGCCACAGTTCTATTTCGTGAATGGAAGGTGATGATGCAATTGCTTCAGCTGTTAAGAAAAAAAAAATTTCTTTGACAAAGGACATGTTGAAGTCTGACATATTGAATCCTTTCTGGTTAGTTGTGCTTCGCTTCGTGACATGAGATGTCTGAAGTCATTTCCCCTTTATCCCCTCAATTTCTGCCTCTTAGTTGGAGAGTTACCATTGCATAGAGAGTGAATGAAACCTGATGTAGGCTACAAAGTGTCGGAGGGATAAATGGTGGGTATTGATGGTGAGGGTGACCTTGTCAGCATACTTTTGCAGGTACACGGCGGGGGAGAATTTTGAGAAGTCGGTTGCGTGCTTGAGATAAGAGGAGGTAAAAGGTCAGCGATAGGATTGGTGATCGGTCACTATAAGCCCCCAGAACACTCTGTTCCGACGAAGAAATTTTTTTGTAAATTACTCGTGTTGTGCTGTATGGTAATTCGCGCGTCGCGGTCGCAGTATAGAAATTTTTATTCTTCCAACATGACCAGTCCCAACAGTTTTATGTTGCCATCAGGGTATCTAAGGGGAGAACATAAAAATGCTGAGAGGGGGGGGGGCAATATTGCAATTAATTTCACCTTTTATATAAAATATAAAATTTCACGTACCTTGTTGTAAAGGCGCCCTTTTATATTAGATAAAGTCAAAGGACAAGAGGCACTCCACATAAATTTGATAAAAAGCTGACAGTTGATAAAATGTACACAGCTGATGACATCCTCGTACCACCCAAGCATATCGACGTCGGACATAACTGTCGCAAGTTTATCGCACAGCACTACGCTACAGGCGGCGTGTTAACGTAGACACGGCGGATCCGCTACGAGGATACCTATCTCGCCGTTGGATGGCGTAAGTGCTACAAGCTAAATGATCACATGCTGTGGTTACAAGCAATGAACATCAGTGCGCCAAAAATAAAGGTGGATTTTTCAAAACGACCGATATAACAATAAGGAATGCCAACTGACCGCACATTTAAAACTACTGTGGAGTTACGCTCCTTATAAAATCCTATAAAATACTGTTTGCTTATTGTACAGTGAGGAAATTACAGCAATAACCAAAGACTTTAAAAATAATTTAGAACTTTAATTAACGAAGCAACAAGACATAAAGAGAAAATCGCAATAGTGCGAGAGCAAATGCTAAGCCGTCCAGACCTAGAGGAGTCCCGCAAAGTATCACTCACGTAAAGTGTTAGAGTAAGCAAAAACCACGCAGAGCTGAACTGACTTCAAAAATCATCTATTCACATGCAGATCCACTGGGTACGAGGTGTCTGTTACACAGTCAAATCGAAATGATGTATACTATAAAAAGTAATGTAGGCAACTACAATGAAATTAAAGATAAGAATACGTCGTAACAGTGCGTATGCGAATAGGTCATTTTTTGCCGTTTGCTGGATGTGATCTGCCTCTGAACTGAACGCAGCAGCACTAGCACGTGAGGCGACCCACAGAGGCGGTCAGTGTCGGCAGTAGAGGCTGGGCTTTATGAATGGAGCGAGCTGTGAAGGCGGGTAACAAGTGTTTGCCTGGCCAGCTGTGGGGGCAGCCGTAGCGCTGCGGGGAGCTGCGGCCCGCCCTCGCCAGCTGTGCTAATGGCCAGCAGGTGCCTGGGCTGGGCTCGGCTGGGTGCGGAAGTGCGGCCCATCGCGGCCCAGGCCGACCCTCCGCCGCAGCTGCCAATCTCGCCACCCCGACCTACCATACTCCCGGACGCTGTTCCTTCACTGATTCTGCGCGCACCGCGCTCCCTACACGATCCAAGAAACGGCACATGCGTGGCATGTAACACTGCAACCGATATTGAGAGGAAAATAAAATATTCGGAGTTATAATGGCAAAATTGCGCAGTTGTGCAAATATGTTCCGCGAAAGTGCAAGCTCAAGAATGGCACAATGTTACTGAGTAATATTTATGCCCACGACGAGTCAGTTAAAACCCTCCTTTCATAGGGAACATGTTGTCGCTATGATGTAGAACTCGGGTGTGCTGTGACTGCAATAGCTACGTGCTGTAAAAACAAACGCAAGGGAGAGCGGCGGTGAACGAAAAAGTGGCTTGGCTGACGTACTACATACCACCATACTGACGTGCTAAAAGAAACTGCAGTAGAGCCAGGTGATCATCATCATCATCATCATTTAAGACTGATTATGCCTTTCAGCGTTCGGCTGGAGCATAGCCCCCTTATAAAATTCCTCCATGATCCCCTATTCAGTGCTAACATTGGTGCCTCTTCTGATGTTAAACCTATTACTTCAAAATCATTCTTAACCGAATCCAGGTACCTTCTCCTTGGTCTGCCCCGACTCCTCCTACCCTCTACTGCGGAACCCATGAGTCTCTTGGGTAACCTTGCTTCTCCCATACGTGTAACGTGACCCCACCATCTAAGCCTGTTCGCCCTGACTGCTACATCTATAGAGTTCATTCCCAGTTTTTCTTTGATTTCCTCATTGTGGACACCCTCCTGCCATTGTCCCATCTACTAGTACCTGCAATCATCCTAGCTACTTTCATATCCGTAACCTCAACCTTGTTGATAAGATAACCTGATTAGGTAACCAGGTGATCATTGAAATTTTTTAAGGAAGAACGAGGAATCTTTCAATGACTTGATGAACTTCGTGACACCTTATATGCCCATTGGATTTCACTTTCACAATGCTGGAAGCGATCTATACACTTGAAAAGATTAAGATGTCCTTTTGCAGAGGATCAGTAAGTAGTATTGTTACGTATTTCTGCAATAAATAGTTCTTTCTGCAATAAATAATTGCCCGCATCTCGTGGTCGTGCGGTAGCGTTCTCGCTTCCCACGCCCGGGTTCCCGGGTTCGATTCCCGGCGGGGTCAGGGATTTTCTCTGCCTCGTGATGGCTGGGTGTTGTGTGCTGTCCATAGGTTAGTTAGGTTTAAGTAGTTCTAAGTTCTAGGGGACTTATGACCACAGCAGTTGAGTCCCATAGTGCTCAGAGCCATTTGAACCATTTTTTGAATAAATAATTCCAGCTTCTGAAACCAACAAATAAGCAGTTTCAGTGTTATTTCCCTACACTTAAACACTTTTGTCGAGTAAATAAGATTTAAGTACGTAATAAAACTACTCCCCTGAATGCACATCAACAGGTGATTCTCCTCATCTGTATTTTCTGATGTATTCATATCCATATGGCGTCGCTGCACCAACTGTTTGCATATCCGCAAATTACGAAGTCTCTGGAGGAACTGTCGTGTATTCCACAATACCACCATTACATTGCGCAAGGTCATTAATATACAACATGAACAGCAAGGGTCCCACACACTACCCTGTGGCACAACCGAAGTAACGGCCACATCTGTCGATGACTCTCCATCCAAGGTAACTTGTTGCGACATCTCTACCAAAAAGTCGACAATCCAGTCACTTTCTTTTTACTTTTTATAATAAGCGTAGATGTGGGATTCAGTCAAATGCTTTTCGGAAATCGAGAGATATTGCATCTACGTGACTGCCTTGGTTCATGGCTTCCATTGTGACACGCGAGATAAATGCAAGTTGAGAATCACGTGAGCGATGTTTTCGGAATCGACGTTAGTTGGCATGAAGGAAGTCACTCTGTTAGAGATACTTCTTTACATTTGAGCTCAGAATATGGTCTGAGATTCTACAACAGATCGATGTCAAGGAAGCAGAACGGCAGTTTTGAGAGATCACCTTTGCTACGCTTCTTGTGGACGGTTGTGATCTTGTGGTGTGTGATTTTCCTCCAACTACTGGGCACGGGTTTTGTCCGAGGGGATCTACGGTAAACTGTAGCTAAAAGAGGGTCTAACTCACCAGAAAATTCAGTATACACTCCTGGAAATGGAAAAAAGAACACATTGACACCGGTGTGTCAGACCCACCATACTTGCTCCGGACGCTGCGAGAGGGCTGTACAAGCAATGATCACACGCACGGCACAGCGGACACACCAGGAACCGCGGTGTTGGCCTTCGAATGGCGCTAGCTGCGCAGCATTTGTGCACCGCCGCCGTCAGTGTCAGCCAGTTTGCCGTGGCATACGGAGCTCCATCGCAGTCTTTAACACTGGTAGCATGCCGCGACAGCGTGGACGTGAACCGTATGTGCAGTTGACGGACTTTGAGCGAGGGCGTATAGTGGGCATGCGGGAGGCCGGGTGGACGTACCGCCGAATTGCTCAACACGTGGGGCGTGAGGTCTCCACAGTACATCGATGTTGTCGCCAGTGGTCGGCGGAAGGTGCACGTGCCCGTCGACCTGGGACCGGACCGCAGCGACGCACGGATGCACGCCAAGACCGTAGGATCCTACGCAGTGCCGTAGGGGACCGCACCGCCACTTCCCAGCAGATTAGGGACACTGTTGCTCCTGGGGTATGGGCGAGGACCATTCGCAACCGTCTCCATGAAGCTGGGCTACGGTCCCGCACACCGTTAGGCCGTCTTCCGCTCACGCCCCAACATCGTGCAGCCCGCCTCCAGTGGTGTCGCGACAGGCGTGAATGGAGGGACGAATGGAGACGTGTCGTCTTCAGCGATGAGAGTCGCTTCTGCCTTGGTGCCAATGATGGTCGTATGCGTGTTTGGCGCCGTGCAGGTGAGCGCCACAATCAGGACTGCATACGACCGAGGCACACAGGGCCAACACCCGGCATCATGGTGTGGGGAGCGATCTCCTACACTGGCCGTACACCACTGGTGATCGTCGAGGGGACACTGAATAGTGCACGGTACATCCAAACCGTCATCGAACCCATCGTTCTACCATTCCTAGACCGGCAAGGGAACTTGCTGTTCCAACAGGACAATGCACGTCCGCATGTATCCCGTGCCACCCAACGTGCTCTAGAAGGTGTAAGTCAACTACCCTGGCCAGCAAGATCTCCGGATCTGTCCCCCATTGAGCATGTTTGGGACTGGATGAAGCGTCGTCTCACGCGGTCTGCACGTCCAGCACGAACGCTGGTCCAACTGAGGCGCCAGGTGGAAATGGCATGGCAAGCCGTTCCACAGGACTACATCCAGCATCTCTACGATCGTCTCCATGGGAGAATAGCAGCCTGCATTGCTGCGAAAGGTGGATATACACTGTACTAGTGCCGACATTGTGCATGCTCTGTTGCCTGTGTCTATGTGCCTGTGGTTCTGTCAGTGTGATCATGTGATGTATCTGACCCCAGGAATGTGTCAATAAAGTTTCCCCTTCCTGGGACAATGAATTCACGGTGTTCTTATGTCAATTTCCAGGAGTGTATAATCCGATAAGGATTCCATCAGGCCGTGCACCTTCCTTCAGTTATAACGATCTCAGCCGTTTCTCAACGCAACTGATAGTAATATTTATTTCACCCATCTTCTCATTGGTGCGAGGATTAAATTTGGTTTGCTTTGTAGAGGAATATTTGAAAAAGTAGTTAAGCATTCCTGCTTATTCTTTGCCAACCCACGGTTTCAGCTCCTATATCATCCATGAGGGCTGGCCACTAAATTTGGTCCCACTAGCAGTCTTTACATATGACAAGAATTTCTTTGGCAGTCTCCGAAAGCAAGGAGCGTTGTACTCTTGACAGTCAATTACGCATCATGCTCTCTATCTCTAGCCCTATGCCTTGTTTTACATCTACCATGCAGTGGGAGTACGTGTGGCGTAAAAACCTGGAGGAGGAGGACCACGACACGAATGAGGTTTCACAGCATTGCGAGGAGACGTGGACTGTTACGTGTTACGGGGCGAAAGCATTAAGGAGTAGCAGAAATGAAATTGTAGACTAAATTGCAATCAAAATTCAGCGAACGTAGCAGACAAATTAAAATGGCTTAATGCAGAAATACAGCCACGCTTCCTTACTGTTCAACCCGTATATCGAAGAACCAGCACAGAAATTTTAAAAAAACCTTGGGGAGTGAGATTATTCAGGATGAAAGGATATAAATGATCAGATTCGCTGATGACATTGCTATCCTCAGTGAAAGTGATAAAAGAATTGCAAAATATACTGAATGGAATGAATAGTCAAATGATCACACGCAGAGTGACAGTAACCCGAAGAAAGACGAAAATAATGAGAAGTAGCAGAAATGAGATTAGCGGTAAACGTAACATCAAAATGGAGGACCAAAAAGTAGACAAAGTGAAGGAATTCTGCGAACATGGAAGCAAAATATGATGGACGAAGCAATTAAGAGGTAAAAAGCAGATTAGCATAGGCAAAGAAGGCATTCGTGGCCAAAATAAATCCACTAGTGTCATAGGATTTAATTTCCGGAAAAAATTTCTGAGATGTGCGTTTGTAGTACAGTACTGTATGGAAGTGACTCGTGGACTGTGAGAAAACCGGAAATGAAGAAAATCGGGGCGTTTTTATATGTGGTGCTATGGAGTGGAAGTTCACAGCAGAATCGGCGTGGAAATGAATGTGTGGAATGCACTGACATACAGAAGGGAAAATGGAAATCATGATAAAAGATATGTTATGACACCAGGGGGTAGCCTCGATGACAATGGCGGGAGCTGTCGAGGGGTAACGTTGTAGGAAGAGACAGATATTAGAATATACACGACAAATAACTGCAGACGTTAGGTGAAGATCCTGCTCACTAATGAACAGTTTGGCATCGGAGAGAAAATAACAACGGTCGCATCAAACCCAAAAAAAGTCGCATCTTTTTGTTGCATAGCTTGCATTTACTTATTTCGTAATATATATTTTCTTGTACAGTTTTTTACTGTCACAAATCGTCCTACGAGGACAATTCTCAGGACAAAGAAAATAACTGCAACAGCTGGCGGTCTATAGTGCACAAGTGTTTCTACCCCCCGCTAGGCGACGTTTTGTGATGGCAGCGGCAAGCAGTTTGCTGGCAGATGCGCCTGCGCGTGCCTTTCTTTTGTTTCCGCCTCTCGAACCCTGCTATGTTTGTGCATTCAGTCGCTAGCAGATGTTCCCGACGCGGGTTCGGAAGCGCGCGGCCCTGCCGTGTCACTACAACAGGAAGAGTCGCTTACGTTACTCGGCGTGCGTAACATTCCTGCCAGATACAGTAATTCTGTTCAATCAGCTCACAGCGCAGAGTCCCTCCGCCTCACGAGTAACCTTTCGGTTAACGACAGATTTATCTTAAAAAGCTGTACTTAACCGAACGTTGATTTGAACGTCACAGTCTCTTACTATAGCCACTGTTCTTTTGGGAGGTGATTTGCCTAACCCTAATTTTGAGTTACCCAATTAGTTAAAAAGTCTGCCTCGGTAGCTGCGCGGTCAGCGCGAAGGCCTGCTAAGCGAAAGGGTTCGATTCACGCCCGGGAACTTAGTGTTGTGTTGTCCTTACATTCGTATCGTCATAACTGATATTAGTGTTGGGATGGCTGAATGAGCATGACCCGAAAACCAATAAATCAGAAAAAAACTAATTGAAAAGCGAACCTACAGTTTCAAGTGGACTCCAAATCACAGCGCAACTCTTTGCCTGGGGTGAGAGAAGCGATATGTATTAGGCTAGAGGGCAGCGGCATATTTCCCGACAGATCTGCTGCCTATTTTAGGTGATATTCAAACGAGTGTGGTGATATGTCCAACTTGTTTCCTAAAATTTTTAGGGAGTTTTTCTTAGTGTGTTAGCAGGATGACTGGCTCATCCATGTTCTTTTTAAGTGCTCAGCCAGTCCCAGTTTCCCGGTGTCGTTATTTTAGCTCCAGTTCAAGCATTACATGGACAGACGTACATATATGTAAATGTAACGTCACAAATCGACGAAAAACACAAAAATGCCCACTAATCTATTTTTACTGTAAATTACTTCATATGTAAATAACTAATGTACATTTTGTGAAATGTAATTATAATTTCATAAATATCATTTTGTGAAATGTAATTATAATTTCATAAATATCATTTCAATGCGATTAATTGTAATACTTGTTTTATTTTAGAAAGTAAGTGAAGAGCGTTCCTGCTCGGATCTCTGTCTCTTGTCAGTTAGCCTTTGTACTGATAGGACGCACTATAGTTAAGTTCCACGCCGGCCGCGGTGGTCTCGCGGTTCTAGGCGCGCAGTCAGGAACCGTGCGACTGCTACGGTCGCAGATTCGAATCCTGCCTCGGGCATGGATGTGTGTGATGTCCTTAGGTTAGTTAGGTTTAAGTAGTTCTAAGTTCTAGGGGACTGATGACCACAGCAGTTGAGTCCCATAGTGCTCAGAGCCATTTGAACCATTTTTTAGTTAAGTTCCTTGCGTATCAGTAACTAATCTTTCTTTTGTGTCGACAAATCTGATGTGAGCGTCATGTATTATTTGTAGTACCATTTGTAATTAAATTAATGTAAATTAGTTAAGTCTCATCAGTTTTCATTTTAACAATTCTCCTAATAGATATAAGATACAGGAAACGTTTTATTGTTTTGTTGTTACAGCCAACAATCAATACAAGCTTAACGGATCGTGGTGTGGAGACGCAATGCCTGAATACATTTAGTATTCTGCCATTTATTCATTTGCAACTTGCTACAGCGTCCCTCAGATTAATTGCCGATCATCAAGAAGCGTTTTGCAAATTTGAACGCAAGCCCAGAATCGTATATGATGTGGCCACAGTCTCAAATCTATGATTCCATTTCTCACTTAAATAACCTCTATACCCCGTCAGCAAAACGCGAATGACACACTCTGTCCTTTTACTTATGTTTTAGCCCCAGGAAGGGTCACACATCAGTTTTTCTCCGTTGCCTTAAGCCGTATGAAAGAGGGTGAGAGTAATTGAGTGAGTGAGAGAGCGAGTGTCATTTTATACGTTTACTCCTCATTTTGTGATAACATTTTTAGCCATGTTATCCACATTTGTTTCTTTTGATATTTGTAAGAATACTGACAACCCCGCCGTTGTGCGCAACATTGTTGCGATGATGATAGATGCGCCGCCCAATGACTCTCGTACTTTTGTTCACTGCCAGGTCTCCGTAGGCGTTGTGCAAGCGCCTATCAATATATGCGATGCTCTGGTATTCAGCCAAAAGGAACTCATTGACAGCTCTCTGCTTGGAACGCATCTCAGTTACAGACGCCATTTTTAAGGCTACGTAGCCGGCCGCGGTGGCCGAGCAGTTCTAGGCGCTTCAGTCCGGAACCTCGCGACTGCTACGGTCGCAGGTTGGAATCCTGCCTCGGGCATGAACGTGTGTGATGTCCTTAGGTTAGTTAGGTTTAAGTAGTTCTAAGTCTAGGGGACTGATGACCTCAGATGTTAAGTACCATAGTGCTCAGAGCTATTTGAACCATTAAGGCTACGTATAGCGTCGCTACCTATCGGAGCTTCACGGACCTATAGGGGCTGATGCGGAAATATTCCACTACGCCTCACAGTCAGTTCCGCATTTTTTCAACCGAAATTAGACGATAAAAAAATGTTTTGCATTACTTATTGAACATCCTTTATATATTGGTCTACCTTTGGAACGCAGTTGCATAGCTGCAGAAGATACATACGTTACTCAACAGCAGGGAAGAAAGCGTCCAGTGATGACAGCGGTTAGTCAAAAATCTTATTAATAAAGCAATTTGAGCACAACGGTTGCATCATAACTGTAGATCGGTACAGCTGGTGTAAGCCTTTCTTTCAAGTCTGCCACCCATTTTTCAGCGGGAGTACTGAATGGAGAGAGCGTGAAGGAAAACAAGTGTGAATGGGAGTTGTCAGGGAAGGTCAGGGGTAGGGGTGTGGGGTAACGCACCCCTACGGGCGCGCAAGCACCGATGAAAAAACAACGCCGAGAGGCACAGCGCAGTGGCCGGCGTCTTTGGTTGGCCGCAGCCGCCAGCCGGCCGAACGTAAGGGACGGAGAACAAGGGCGGCCGCTTGTCTTCCCTCAGGCAGCGCGGCGGCAATATTCGTACCAACAACGACCCGACTGCTGTCAGGCAAACGCGAGAGCCCTCGACTGGAAAATGTAACGGGGCAGGGCGGCGCGCGTAAAAAATGCCCTCCCCTGGCGGATGAGTCTCCCGTGAGGGCTGCAGCCGCGGGGCCGGCTCCAACACAGGGCGGCTTTCTTCCCGCTATCACACAGAGCGGCTTCACTGTATACGAGTCTTGTACTACTAATCCCGAGCAAATACTGAAACTTCCCTCTCACTCTTATCGGTATAAATGCGACGGCATGCGTACGTATGTTTCAAAACGTCGGGCATAGAAAAGGGATTTTCCGGTCCTCATATCTCGGGTACTGTTGGCGATAAAAAGGTAGGGTCAAATGTTTTGGATAGCCCTTAGGCTATAGACCATTTTTATACCCAACAGAAGAACCGTCGTAATATCATTATCTATTATCACTATCCTACCCTATTAAGTCGCAGTACAAATATCACATATGCAATTTTGTCATATGATGACATGATGGAGACCGTGGCTGTTGATTACAGACAAATGTTGATGGTGTTGGGACAGCAACCAGCCACAAATTTATTTTCAGTTCCTTTATTCAGACGGTTTACACGCTTTCTTTATGACATTTGGTGTGTTTTTTAGAGATTAATTGTCCTAAAATATAAATAATACATAATTATAAATACGCCACACACAGATGGTTGTGTTACAGATTTTCGTTGCACGTGACTTACGTGAAGTGTCCGTTTGGAGTGTTTGTTTTCATAACATTAATCCAACAGATGTATATACATTCCCACTGCATTCTTATTGTGTTGTTGTTGTTGTGGTCTTCAGTCCTGAGACTGGTTTGATGCAGCTCTCCATGCTACTCTATCCTGTGCAAGCTTCTTCATCTCCCAGTACTTACTGCAACCTACATCCTTCTGAATCTGCTTAGTGTATTCATCTCTGGGTCTCCCTCTACGATTTTTATCCTCCACGCTGCCCTCCAATGCTAAATTTGTGATTCCTTGATGCCTCAAAACATGTCCTACCAACCGATCCCTTCTTGTAGTCAAGTTGTGCCACAAACTTCTCTTCTCCCCAATCCTATTCAATACCTCCTCATTAGTTACGTGATCTACCCACCTTATCTTCAGCATTCTTCTGTAGCACCACATTTCGAAAGCTTCTATTCTCTTCTTGTCCAAACTGGTTATCGTCCATGTTTCACTTCCATACATGGCTACACTCCATACAAATACTTTCAGAAACGACTTCCTGACACTTAAATCTATACTCGATGTTAACAAATTTTTCTTCTTCAGAAACGATTTCCTTGCCATTGCTAGTCTACATTTTATATCCTCTCTACTTCGACCATCATCAGTTATTTTACTCCCTAAATAGCAAAACTCCTTTACTACTTTAAGTGTCTCATTTCCTGATCTAATTCCCTCAGCATCACCCGATTTAATTTGACTACATTCCATTATCCTCGTTTTGCTTTTGTTGATGTTCATCTTATATCCTCCTTTCAAGACACTGTCCATTCCGTTCAACAGCTCTTCCAAGTCCTTTGCTGTCTCTGACAGAATTACAATGTCATCGGCGAACCTCAAAGTTTTTACTTCTTCTCCATGAATTTTAATACCTACTCCGAATTTTTCTTTTGTTTCCTTTACTGCTTGCTCAATATACAGATTGAATAACATCGGGGAGAGGCTACAACCCTGTCTCACTCCCTTCCCAACCACTGCTTCCCTTTCATGCCCCTCGACTCTTATAACTGCCATCTGGTTTCTGTACAAGTTGTAAATAGCCTTTCGCTCCCTGTATTTTACCCCTGCCACCTTCAGAATTTGAAAGAGAGTATTCCAGTTAACATTGTCAAAAGCTTTCTCTAAGTCTACAAATGCTAGAAACGTAGGTTTGCCTTTTCTTAATCTTTCTTCTAACATAAGTCGTAAAGTCAGTATTGCCTCACGTGTTCCAACATTTCTACGGAATCCAAACTGATCTTCCCCGAGGTCCGCTTCTACCAGTTTTTCCATTCGTCTGTAAAGAATTCGCGTTAGTATTTTGCAGCTGTGACTTATTAAACTGATAGTTCGGTAATTTTCACATCTGTCAACACCTGCTTTCTTTGGGATTGGAATTATTATATTCTTCTTGAAGTCTGAGGGTATTTCGCCTGTCTCATACATCGTGCTCACCAGATGGTAGAGTGTCAGGACTGGCTCTCCCAAGGCCATCAGTAGTTCTAATGGAATGTTGTCTACTCCCGGGGCCTTGTTTCGACTCAGGTCTTTCAGTGCTCTGTCAAACTCTTCACGCAGTATCGTACCTCCCATTTCGTCTTCATCTACATCCTCTTCCATTTCCATAATATTGTCCTCAAGTACATTGCCCTTGTATAAACCCTCTATATACTCCTTCCACCTTTCTGCCTTCCCTTCTTTGCTTAGAACTGGGTTGCCATCTGAGTTCTTGATATTCATACAAGTGTCAGTCCCCTCCAGCACTACTTCAGACATTAGTCGAGTCCATGACACGTCGTGTTGCGACACTTCTACGTGCTCGCGAGGGCTCGACACGATATTAGGCAGGCGTATCAGTTTCTTTGGCTCTTCAGTGTATAATGGAATGCTTGACTGTGAATGAGATTACTGCGTCCTCACTGTGACGTTGACTGGCCCTAACAGAGTTTTGTGAGTTACTTTGCATTAACGGGAATTTGGTACTGTTCGAAAGTGATGAATATTAACAAGCAGCGCAGCAGCAAACCATCCAAAGAAAATAGACTTTGCCCAAGCGCAATGCAAGGAAACACTGCTACGCTAAGCCCCCCCCCCCCCCCCCCCCCGTCTTTACGAGTGGCTTTGAGCGACTGTTTCGCTAAGCGCAATGCGGACATATACAAAACTCTGATTGCTTAACATTACAACAATCTTTACAAAATTCATTTCTTGTGAAAAGTATATAACTCTGCCACGAAATTCGTTAAAAAATGGTAAACGAGTGGTGAATCTGTAACTATAAAAGCAGGCACATAATTTTGCTTAATCTCGTCTCGACAGTCAAACTGACTAACCCGAATCAATAAAGAAAATTATTGCTAAAAAAGTGTCGTTATCAAACTCATAAATTACGCGAGAGGAAACAAAACAGTGACAACGTTGTATGAATACTTCTAACATTTCGTAAATCAATCTTCACCAAATCATATTTCCAAAAAGGAACATCCTCTGCATCTGTATCTCTGTGTTCTGCTAGTCCTTTCCATACCGCTCAGTAGTGTGGCCAGCACCTGACACTATTTCACACAAAATGCTCTACTGGCAAACAACAGTGCTACTGACAAAATATCACATTGCTTCTACTCAGAACCTCAGTGACGTTATACAGGGTGTTACGAAAAGCTACGGCCAAAATTTCAGGAAACATACCTCACACACAAAGAAAGAAAATATGTCATGTGGACATGTGACCGGAAACGCTTACTTTCCATCTTAGAGCTCATTTTATTACTTCTCTTCAAATCACATTAATCATGGAATGGAAACACACAGCAACAGAACGTACCAGCGTGACTTCAAACACTTTGTTACAGGAAATGTTCAAAATGTCCTCCGTTAGCGAGGATACATGCATCCACCCTTCGTCGCATGGAATCCCTGATGCACTGATGCAGTCCTGGAGAATGGCGTATTGTATCACAGCCGTACACAATACGAGCACGAAGAGTCTCTACATTTGGTACCGGGGTTGGGTAGACAAGAGCTTTCAAATGCCCTCATAAACGAAAGTCAAGAGGGTTCAGATCAGGAGAGCGTGGAGGCCATGGAATTGGTCCGCCTCTACCAATCCATCGGTCATCTGTTGTTGAGAAGCGTACGAACACTTCGACTGAAATGTGCAGGAGCTCGATCGTGCATGAACCATATGTTGTGTCGTACTTGTAAAGGCACATGTTCTAGCAGCACAAGTAGACTATCCCATATGAAATCATGATAACGTGCTCCATTGAGCGTAGGTGGAAGAACATGGGTCCCCAGTCAAGACATCACCAACAATGCCTGCCCAAACGTTCACAGAAAATCAGTGTTGATGACGTGATTGCACAATTGCGTGCGGATTCTCGTCAGCCCACACATGTTGATTGTGAAAATTTACAATTTGATCACGTTGGAATGAAGCCTCATCCGTAAAGAGAACATTTGCACTGAAATGAAGATTGACACATTGTTGGATGAACCATTCGCAGAAGTATACCCGTGGAGGCCAATCAGCTGCTGATAGTGCCTGCACACGCTGTACATGGTACGGAAACAACTGGTTCTCCCGTAGCACTCTCCATACAGTGACGTGGTCAACGTTACCTTGTACAGCAGCAACTTCTCTGACGCTGACATTAGGGTTATCGTTAACTGCACGAAGAATTGCCTCGTCCATTGCAGGTGTCCTCGTCGTACTAGGTCTTCCCCAGTTGCAAGTCATAGGCTGGAATGTCCCGTGCTCCCTAAGACGCGTTTCCGGACACATGTCCACATAACATCTTTTCTTTATTTGTGTGTGAGGAATGTTTCCTGAAAGTTTGGCCGTACCTTTTTGTAACACCCTGTATATCAACTATTGATGACTCCTGTTTGAAATATATCGAGTGTGCAAATGCGAAGTATGACACATCAAATAAACAGAGAGCTCACATCCCTTTTATTGAATACCACAAATAAACTAGCAACCTTACAACGTGGACTTGACTGCTACACTTATAAAAAAGAGACGGTCACCATCCTCGCTTTGACCTGTGAGGAATGATTGAAGTAGTGACTATTCCGACGCCGACAAAAATTATAAGTTTGATGGAACGAGTAGTTACACTGACGGAAATTAAAAGTGATACACGATGAAACAACAGTCTGATATTTATCAAACACTGAGTGGATTTTTATCCCACAATGGGTATTAAATAAATAAACTTTAATTCCATTCGAAATTGATGCCCATTATCAACATAGCATGAGGTGTGACCTCCACTCATTGTGACACTGTAGCACGTCATGAAGAATTTCTTGCCATGACTGAAACACAAGCTGTGGCAGATCGTTAGGACTGCTGGTTGAAGTCTGGTATGAAAAGATGTTCCCTGATCAGGAAACCGGACAGGTCATTTAACGATCCTTACATTCCTCAACGCGATTGTGTTGTGAAATACAGTGCAGATTCTCGTGTTATCTTATTGGAACATGCCACGCCTAGTCGTGAAGGGTGTGACAACAGTGTTTTCGATGTTTGGCATATATTGCCCAGCATTTTGCGCCCCCCCCCCCTCCCCCTCGTAACCAATAGCTCTCTACATCATGATTCCAGGAGCTCGAGAGAGGTTAGTCGCCAGAATGGCGGGATCCTGTGACCTCACATTTGGTCTTCTAGGGATACGTTCGCGTCGATCTGACCACTAAAAACGAAAACTTCGCTAAACACAGAATGTCACTTAATTTTTAAGTTGGCTCTAACTCTGCACCATTAAAGTCTGTTCTCTGTGGTACGGTTTTAATGGTAAATCGCCAATGGCAGCTCCACATTAAACCAATTTTCCGGAAATCTATTCCCGACGGTTTGTGGTGACACATTGCTTGTACCCTCTGTCCGGATGTCAGCTGTTGTCATCTGTTTATTCGTCAGAGCCAGTAGAACAATCCCACGATCTCCTCATGACACAGTCCTTTTTTTCCGTCATGTTGTAAGTTCATTTCTTCACCATACGTTCTGTTGTCATCTAGGATCCATCAGTGAGATGCTCCTATGACAGTCATGTCAATGATTCGACCGTTCTCAAAAGTCGATAACTTACAATAAGCTGCAGGTGCACCCCCCGTGGGCATGCAACGTTGCGACCACCTTAAAAGTTCCAGTAACGTTAGAGACACCCAATAGTCATCACGTGAACACACTATTCGTCATAGGTTCAAATGGCTCTGAGCACTATGGGACTCAACATCTTAGGTCATAAGTCCCCTAGAACTTAGAACTACTTAAACCTAACTAACCTAAGGACATCACACACACCCATGCCCGAGGCAGGATTCGAACCTGCGACCGTAGCAGTCCCGCGGTTCCGGACTGCAGCGCCAGAACCGAAGGCCATCGCGGCCGGCATTCGTCATAGGTAGAAATGGCTTTTTTCCTATCCTGAAAATAAGCTTGAATAAAAATGATATTTTAATCAATATAACCGACAGGCATGGAAATGCTGAAGTATCAACTTGGCGCCGCTCTCCACCTACATCTACATTATCCTCCACAAGCCTCCTAATAGGGTGAGGTGGAGGTTACTTCTGGTACGGCTAACTGATCTCCCCCTGCCTTGTTCCATTCACGGACAGCGTGTGGGATGAATTGTTGTCATTAAGCCTCTGTATTGGTTCTAAATTCTCGAATTTTCTTTTCGTGGCCATTACGTGAGATGTATATGGGAGGAAGTAATAAGTCGTCCCACTTTTCCCGGAAAGTGCTGTCTCCAAATTTCAACAGTAAACCTCTCCGTAATGCACAACGTCTCTCTTGTAACGACTGCGAGTTTGTTGATCGTATCGGCAACATTCTCGTGTCGATAAAACGTAACACGTTGCTATTCACTGGATTTCCTCTATCACTCCTACCTGGTAAGGATCCCGTACTGATGAAAAATACTCAAGAATCGGTCGAACAAGCGCCTTATGAGCCACTTCCTCCGTGAATAAGTTACATTTCCTGAAGATTCTCGCTATGAATCTCAGTCTGGAATTTGCTTTTCCTACTATTTGTTTTATGTGGTCATTCCAGATAGTTGCGCCTAGGAATTTTACGGTAGAAACTGTTTCCAGTTGTTTGTAATCAATACTATAGTTCTACAGTAATTACTTTCTTTTCCTATGAATGCGTTCGTTAAATGCGCTCATGGTTCGTAACATCCCGTTTCCATGAGTGCAGTACAGCCATAGTCTGAGGCATCACAGAATATTTAATTTTATAACGAAGGGACAACTGGAGTTAAAACGGTGGCTGGAGACAAAGGGTTACCGGCCAGTGTGGCCGAGCGGTTCTAGGCGCTTCAGTCTGGAACCGCGCGACCGCTACGGTCGCAGGTTCGAATCCTGCCTCCATGGATATGTGTGATGTCCTTAGGTTTGTTCGGTTTAAGTAGTTCTAATTTCTAGGGGACTGATGACCTCAGATGTTAAGTCCCATATTACTCACAGCCATTTTTTGAGACGAAGGATTGAATGCAGCAGTCAGGTTCAAATGGATGTAGTTTCCACCTGCTAAGTAGATACGCCGAGATTTTACCAAGATAGACTTAGCATCAACTCGCACTGATGAATACAGTAATTACTATGTTTCTTGCATAGTTACTGAGGTATAAAGGACAAAATTCGTAGCTCGGAAAATACTCAAGAAATTTTAGAACCACATGAGCAGGAGAATATTCGATTCAGAGTATCGTAAATGAGTCTTACAAGCCACCGTCCACGCAAAAATTATACGTGTGAGATATCATTAGGACTGTCATAAAGGAAGTTACGTTTCCACCGCTGGGACAGCAGTGACACGTTTCCCTTTGAGTATAAGAAGTCGCAGCATGATACGACTAATTAAGTGCTAGGAAACACACATATACCTTTCCCTAAGGACCGTTCGTCACGCGAGAAGCATACGAGGCCGCGCCCGCTGTGAATCTGACGTGACGGAATTAGTTCCAGAGGGCCATTAGAGAGGTAGTGGCGCACGTGCGCTGTCCTGTAGCGGCCCGCGCTCGTGTTTCAAAACACTTCTTCACAGACTTCTTACGCCCTCTGCAGCCAGCGAAATGCATGTGGTCTGCGTTCAGTAGACACATGAGCTTAGGACCTGCGCGGCTCCGAATACCCGGATGTGATGTCAAAATGACGTACACGTGTCCAGCCAGCAGCGCATTACGAGAAAGTTAAGCGCGGCACTGACACCACCATGTCCCGTGGATGAATGGTCCCTCGGAAATCGCAGAAACTACAGCTAACTATTTCACTCGCAGCAATTTGGTACAATTGGGGATGTAAGGAAGACGATAATTTTCATTATAGATTATGGCACCTGGCAGAAATGGAGTAAATGAGAACAAGCTTTTGTTAAAAAGGAAACGCACAATAAATTTCGGTGAAAGTAAACACGTGCGAATTATATGTATTAAGCTGGCTCACATTAAATGTATATGAAAGACCAAATAAATCTCGTTGCATACGTTCATACTAACTGTAATGACATGGCTGATGTGTCTCTGTTATGATAAAGATTTTTGAAGACAAATAAAAATAAAATTTGCTGGCAGATTGAAACTATGTGCCGGACCGAGACTCGAACTCGGGACCTTTGCCTTTCACGTGCAAGTGCTCTACCAACTGAGCTGCCCAAGCACGACTCACGACCCCTCCTCACAGCTTCAATTCTACCAGTACCTCGTCTCCTTCTTTCCAAACTTCACAGAAGCTCTTCTACGGACCTTGCAGATGTAGCACTCCTGGAATAACGGATATTGCCTGGGGGATGTTTCCAGAATGAGATTTTCACTCTGCAGCGGAGTGTGCGCTGATATGAAACTTCCTGATAGATTAAAACTGTGTGCCGGACCGAGACTTGAACTCGGGACCTTTGCCTTTCGCGGAAAAGTTTGGAAAGTAGGAGCCGAGGTACTGGCAGAATTGAAACTGTGAGGACGGGTTGTGAGTCGTGCTTGGGTAGCTCAGTTGGTAGAGCACTTGACCGCGAAAGGCAAAAGGTCCCGAGTTCGAGTCTCGGTCCGGCACACAGTTTTAATCTGCCAGGAAGTTTCATATCAGCGCACACTCCGGTGCAGAGTGAAAATCTTATTCTACAAATAAAAATAGTTTGCCCAAGACCACCGTATTCGGACTGCACATCTGCATGGACATGGCCACTCTGCAAATCACACTTCAGTGCCTGGCAGTGTGTTCATACAACACCTTCACACTAATTCTCTATTGTTCCACTCTCGAGCAGCGCGCGGAGAAAATAACACCTATATCGTTCCATGCGAGTCCTGGTTTCCCTTATTTTACTATGATGACCGTTTCTACCTGTGTCAGTCGGCGGCAACAAAGTTGTTTCACATTCGGAGGAGTAAGTTGGTGATTAAAATTTCTTGAGAAGATCGCTCCGCAACGAAAAACACCTTTATTTTAATATTTTCCACCCCAAATCCTGTATCATGTCGGTGACACTCTCCCCCCTATTCCTCAACACTACAAAGCCTGTTGCCTTTCTTCGACCTGTCACGATGTACTCCGTTAATCCTATCTCTTAGGCATCCCACACCGCGCAGCAGTACTCAAAAAGAGAACGGACAAGCGTAGTGTAGGCAGTCTCTTTTAGTATATCTGGTGCATCTTGTAAATTTTCTGCCTATAACACGCAGTCTTTGGTTCGCCTTCCCTATAAGATGTTCTGTGCGTTCTTTCCAGCTTCAGTTGTTCGTAACGGTAATTCCTAGGTATTTAGCTGAACTTACGGTCATTAGATTTGCTTGAGTTGTCGTGTAGCACTCATGTGGATGACCTCACACTTTTCATTATATAGCGCCAATTTTCGCAGCGTCTATCCTATGTAAATCATTTTGCAGCCGGCCGTTGTAGCCGAGCGGTTCCAGGCGGTTCAGTCTGGAACCGCGCGACCGCTATGGTCGCAGGTTCAAATCCTGCCTCGGGCTTCGATGTGTGTGATGTCCTTAGGTTAGTTAGGTTTAAGTAGTTCTAAGTTCTAGGGGACTGATGACCTAAGATTAAGTCCCATAGCGCTCAGAGCCATTTGCACCATCATTTTGCAACCGGTCTTCTGATGACTTTACTAGACGATAAACGACAGCATCATTTGCAAACAACCTAAGACGGCTACTCAGATTGTCTCCTAAATCGTTTATAGAGATAAGGAACAGCACAGGGCCTATAACACTACCTTGGAGAACGCCAGAAATCACTTATGTTTTACTCGATGACTTTCCGTCAATTACTGCGAAATGTGACTCCTCTGACCGGAAGTCACGAATCCATCGCATAACTAAGACGATATTCCATAAGCACGCAGTTTGATTACAATCCGTTTATGAGGTACGGTGTCAAAACCCTTCTGGAAAATTGAGGTTGAATAACTCCTTCTGTTTGGGAATTAGGGAACAGTCAGTGCTAAAGGATGAAAATTAAGGTGGTTAAGTTTCAAGTTTTCTCCTCAGTTGATGTCCCAACTATTTTGCGGCTCTTCGTGTTTTTAATCTTTTGAAGCAAATGGAGCACTTACTCACACGGATATTTTAGAACCAGTCACCGTTAAATAAATGTAAATACATAAAATTGCAACCAGTCTCTCTTTTGAGAAATTATTTATTATTCCATGAACCGGTTTTCGAATTTTTTCAGGTTCATCTTCAGATGGTTTCTGGAAGTTAAATTATTATTTCGAGCAGAAATGCCGGTGCTGGCTGTGTGACAAGAAGATGGAACACTATTTGATGTATCGCCATGACTATTGTTTGTCTGTCGATATGGATGCAAATTTAGTTTTTTACTTACTGCGACAGTATGGGAGGCTTTTTCCGTTAGTGTCCATCTGTCTGCTTCCATTTTGATGGCCAGTTGGTATACCACTTCACACATTTTTACATAATCTGTATTCATTTACACGGTGACAGGGAAGCTTTGCCAGCATCCAGCATGTGTTATGTAACTGTTGCTTGTAACAAAGATCTTGACGAAAAGATATGGCATAGGCCTACTTTGCCCAGAGATGTAATTTGTTCTTGTTTACATATTTTAAAATCGATACAAGGGCAAATATTTTAATCACACTGGCGATAAAATGAAAGCACAAAATAAAATAAATAAATAATTAAATGAATTACTACAAGAACAAACTTCAAGTGATCTGATGTATTATTTCTATTCGTATATTAGCGTATAATATAGTCAGTTTATGAGCAAATTATTGTGTCTCACTGTGAAGACACACAAAACGCTTGGGTGTTTTCAGCTTGTTAGTAAATGCAAATAAGTAGGAGGCCGAATTGGTAGGAGCTGAAGGAGTCCAGGTTGCAATAATATGCGGTACGGCACACTGTTAGAGAGAAGGATTATTATTCAAGAAACACATAGTGCAATGAAATTACTTATCTTCAGTAGTTTGTAGGACTGCACTACGGCTGTGAACTGACAATCTCGTAACACGGAATACCATGAACTAATACAACATATTCTCAGGGATTAAGCCTGATGGGCCCTCCTCAGAGAATCAATGAGAACATTATAGAACTGGCTGAGGGCCGATTATGAAAGTGCGTCTGCCTAGGTTGAAATCTAGCTGAGAAGTGAACGAGGCACACTCCAGTTCCGTCGAGCTGCACAGCCCGCTAGAGTGCGCTGTGCTCGGCAGACGACGGGCTGCCAACCTTGTGTTGGCGCGGCGTTGTAGTAGTATCTGTGGCAATGATATTACACAAATATTTTAATCAAGATAGGTATTATCAAGAATTCCGAGGAATAAAATAATACAGAGGTATAGTATTTGCAATGAGATACAGCTGTTTGTATGACCTGACATTATATATAATTTGAAATTTAAAACAATAACAAATCTTTAAATGAACTGTTGACTTATTTCTCTTCTTACGTTAACATGATCTAAAATATTAGTAAGGGAAGATTCTGTTTATTTTAGCTAAAGACAATATGTCTGAAAGTTTAAAACCAAGAACAAAAGTTCAAGTGGAGCAAGCATTGTGCTGCGTTGATGCCGCACTTCGTAAAATACTTCCAGACTATGGATGGTGCTATTCTGTAACACGGTGCAAATGTTGTCCGACGACAACAGCGAGAAACTACCGTATAGGCCGGATTGAGCAAGCGATGCAAATTGCATGTACACGCGTACCATCTAATAGGCCACGCCACTTGTTGACAGGTACATTATTGTCTGAGCAACGCTGTACCAATTCTTGTAGCATGTGTTTGTTGCTCGTTTCTGTCGGGATTGTTATTAAAATGGCACTCATCGCTTTTTCCATTTTCTATTGTTATATGCTGACAAGGATAATATACAGAAGAATGGAAATGTGTTAAATGACTATCTGTTCGGCCATAGGAAACGTAACGGCACCAGAGAGGCAATTCTGACGTTGCGGTTGATAATGGAAGGAAGACTAAAGAAAAATGATACACCTTCATAGCATTAGTCGACCTGGAAAAAGCGTTAGGCAATATCAAATGGTGCAAGATGCTTTAAATTCTGAGAAAAATAGGGGTAAGCTGTAGGGAGAGACGGGTAAGATACAATATGTATAAGATCTAAGAGGGAATAACGAGAGTGGACGACCAAGAACGAAGTTCTCGGATTAAGAAGGATTTAAGACAGAGACGTAGCCTTTCACCCCTACTGTTCAATCTGTACATCGAAAAAGCAATGATGGAAATAAAGATTCAGGAGTGGGATTACAATTCAAGGCGAAAAGATACCAATGATACGATTCGCTGGTGACATTGCTAACCTGAGTGAAAGCGAAGAAGAATTACATTATTTCCTGAATGGAATGAAAAGGCTAATGAGTACAGAATATGAAATGAGAGTAAATCGAAGAAAGACGAAAGTAATGAGAAGTAGCAGAAATGATAATAGCGAGAAACTTAACGTCACCAGGATTGATGGTCACAAAGTAGACGAAGTTACGCAATTCTAATACCTAGGCAGCAGAATAACCAATGATGGACGGAGAGAGGAGGACATCAAAAGTAGACTAGCACTGCCATAAGGGCGTTCCCGGCCAAGAGAAGTCTACTGGTATCAAACATAGGCCTTAATGTGAGGAAGAAATTTATGTGAATGTACACAACATAGAATTGTATGGCAGTGAAACATGGACTGTGGGAAAACCAGAACAGAAGCAAATCGAAGCAATTGACATGTGGTGCTACAGACGAATGTTGGAAATTAGGTGGACTGTTAAGGTAAGGAATGAGGAGGTTCTGCACAGAATCGGAGAGAAACGGAATATATGGAAAACACAGATACAGAGAAGGGAAAGGATGATAGGACACTGTTAAAACATAAGGGGGTCACTTCCATGGTACTAGATTAAGTTGTAGAGTGCAAAACAGTAGAGGAAGACAGAGATTGGAATACATCCAGCAGATAACTGAGAAGGTAGGTTTCAAGGTCTACTCTGAGATGAAGAAGTTGGCACACGAGAGGAATTCGTAGTGGGCCGCATCAAACCTGTCGGAAGACTGATGACTCAAAAAAAATTATAACGCAATATTTTAAAGCAATGGAAATTTTACGAAAAAATTACTCGTTTTTTTTTTAAAAAAAAGGTTTATTTAAAAATCAAATCTTAGCACTGCTTCTATAGTTAACTGATATTTCGGTTTTCTTTTTTTTTTTTTTTACCCAGTTGTTAGTAGAAAATGGAAAACACCTTTTATAACCACGGACAAACAAATACCGAAAAGTACTTGTCATTCAGAACTAAAATACTGGTATCAGTTTTATCCGGTCGGCTTTTCCCATCTCGTCCTCAACCCGCTAACAATGTGAGCCGTGCATCAAAGGCGCCGCGCCTCCGCTGCCGTACATTTGTCGGCTGGAGTATCAGAATCCGTACAGTACTTCCTGAGAGAGCAGCCTTCAGATACACACAGAAAAAACGCGGCGGGGGATTGCAATTCATCATATTTCAGCCAATATGCACAATATGTTTATAAATTATGTACATGGTCCTTCCTCGTGAAACAATGTATATATTAGTGGAAGTCTTATCAAAATCCCAACAATAGGTTCTAAAATTAGCCGCAACAAACTTAGGATATCATCTGAGGAGAAAACTTAAAACTTAACTATTCATTCATATTTTACGATAAAAATACAGACTGGCTTATCTCCTGCCTGTGTCTAATTAAGGCGCCTTTAGCTGGCTGTAGACCTTGAAAACGACAGATTAACACGAAAAATGTTCCTCAACCTTAATTTTCACCCCCTAGCACCGACTATTCGTAATGCCCAAATAATGATCCTCGATTACAACATGACTTTTGAGCACAGTTTCAAAAAATTAGAATTTATAGGTGAATACTGGTGATTTTTTGTAGTATTCAGCCAGTTAGCAGTTATCGAGAAAAGAGTCGAATGGTACATGAACTAAGATTTATTTTATTTGCCTAATTAATTTAATATTTTGATTCTGTGTACCTAAAAACTGAGGGAGTTAAAAAAACTGTTCAAGCTTTGTTACATTTTTGCGTTTATTATAGGAAATACGGAAACTAGTTATGTTGAGCGGTTTTAATAGTCAGCGTTGTAAAAAACCGATATACTCGAAAACCGATTGTTTCAGCGACAACCGCCATCCCTAGAAATCAGTAATGTTAATCTCACTTGTAATTCAGAGCGCCCAATCCCACAGATCTCACTCGGTAACAAGCGACTGATTGACACGAGCAGTTCTTAATGTTTCGAACAGTTTTTCTTCAACAATTTTGTGAGTTTCATTCTGCCATGTATTTCGTACCTTGTCTAAATCTTTCTTCCATTTATTCAATTCGTGTTCAGATTTTACAGAAAGAAATTGCTTTCGCACATTGGTTAGGTTTAAACGTTTTCTCCCTCCTTAGTTTAACCAAAAAATGTACAACGTTTTCTATGTCACTGAAAGCTATTATTGCACTTGCTTTCATTGGGTTTGCAAGGTAGTCTACTTTTGTTCAGAACAATCATCGTTCGAACTACAGTTCTTAGAATTGTCCAAGTTTTTTCATGTTTGCTCTAGTGTTTCCACAATTTCTAATGAAATGTAGACGTCATTCGAATGAATACTCAGGAAATTAGCTAATAAGTAAAACATACGTAGGTCTTCAGGAGAAGTAGGTGATTTCTAAAGGACACCAAATTCTTCATATTTCATCCTTGCAAGGTTGAAAACATTAAATGGATTCCACATTTCTGTGAAACTCTGGAACCTGCACATAGACAGATGCTATTGGCAAACATTGCATTATGGATATTAAATGATTTGCAAATTCGAGCAAATAGTACCTGCGAACAATTGTGTCAGAGAAACTATCAATGGAAATTGAAATTCGCCTTACAAATTACGATCGCCTTATGCCGTGTCATCTCCTTACCGATATGCAGTCAACCAAGAACATATGCCCGCCGTGTTGCGCATGCGCTGTTTGCTGCAGCTTCGGCAGGGGTATAAGATTACCCAGCCGCCAACGAATAAAGCACATCTCAACATTTTTTTTAAAAAATACTTGCAGTGTCTCTTAGCAGCTAAAATTTGACGTGTTTCTTCGGTGCATTCTTGCTGTATAAAAAATTACAGGGTAGGTTTCGACATGGGCTATTGTGTCCCTGCAGGACTGTTCACAATGAACCATTTAATACACTACTGGCCATTAAAATTGCTACACCACGAAGATGACGTGCTACAGACGCGAAATTTAACCGACAGGAAGAAGATGCTCTGATATACAAATGATTAGCTTTTCAGAGCATTCACACAAGGATGGCGACGGTGGCGACACGTACAACGTGCTGACATGAGGAAAGTTGCCAACCGATTTCTCATACACAAAACAGCAGTTGACCGGCGTTGCCTGGTGAAACGTTGTTATGATGCCTCGTGTAAGGAGGAGAAATGCGTACCATCACGTTTCCGACTTTGATAAAGGTCGGATTGTAGCCTATCGCGATTGCGGTTCATCGTATCGCGAAACTGTTGCTCACTTTGGTCGAGATCCAATGACTGTTAGCAGAATATGGAATCGGTGGGTTCAGGAGGGTAATACGGAACGCCGTGCTGGATCCCAACAGCCTAGTATCACTAGCAGTCGAGATGACAGGCATCTTATCCGCATGGCTGTAACGGATCGTGCAGCCATGTCTCGATCCCTGAGTCAACAGATGGGGACGTTTGCAAGACAACAACCATCTGCACGAACAGTTCGACGACGTTTGCAGCAGCATGTACTATCAGCTCGGAGACCATGGCTGCGGTTACCCTTGACGCTGCATCACAGACAGGAGCGCCTGCCATGGTGTACTCAACGACGAACCTGGGTGCACGAATGGCAAAACGTCATTTTTTCGGATGAATCCAGGTTCTGTTTACAGCATCATGATGGTCCCATCCGTGTTTGGCGACATCGCGGTGAACGCACATTGGAAGCGTGTATTCGTCATCGCCGTACTGGCGTATTACCCGGCGTGATGGTATGGGGTGCCATTGGTTACACGTCTCGGTCACCTCTTATTCGCATTGACCCCACTGTGAACAGTGGACGTTACATTTCAGATGTGTTACGACCCGTGGCTCTACCCTTCATTCGATCCCTGCGAAACCCTCATTTCAGCAGGATAATGCACGACCGCATGTTGCAGGTCCTGTACGGGCCTTTCTGGATACAGAAAATGTTCGACTGCTGCTCTGGCCAGCACATTCTGCATATCTCTCACCAATTGAAAACGTCTGGTCAGTGGTGGCCGAGCAACTGGCTCGTCACAATATGCCAGTCACTACTCTTGATGAACTGAGGTATCGTGTTGAAGCTGCATGGACACCTGTACCTGTACACGCCATCCAAGCTCTGTCTGACTCAATGCCCAGGCGTATCAAGGCTGTTATTACAGCCAGAGATGGTTGTTCTGGATACTGATTTCTCAGTATCTATGCACCCAAACTGCGTGAAAATTTAATCACATGTCAGTTCTAGTATAATATATTTGTCCAATGAATACCCGTTTATGATCTGCATTTCTTCTTGGTGTAGCAATTTTAATGGCCAGTAGTGTACATACTTTTTGGGAGTTGCAGTAGAGGAACCTACGATACATTATCAAGAATAATACCAGCTGGGATGCTAGGAATCAGTTTCTATTCTAACCATTTGTGGTAGTTATACTCATTCACATCATCGACATAGGCCGGTATTTTGATCCCGAATCATAAATTAACTCTGCCCGTCCATCAAACCCATTGCTCCTCCAGTGTGAACAATATCTCTTTGGCCTATGATATTAGCCAGTACACCCAGAACTTCTTCAGGCTCCCAGCACTTTTTCATCGTTTAATGTATATGCAACCAGATTTCCTCAGTGAATTCCACTGGTGTATTTCGTCCTATTTCTGACTTCTCTCAAGTGTTCCTCACGCTTTGCAATAAAGTCGAAACGTTCTCTTACTATGGTTCTCTTATTTTTACGAATTCTCATCTTTCTCAAAATTTTCCAAAATGTTTCCCCTCCACGCTGAAAATTTAACTCATTTTTTGAAAATATTAGCAGCTTACTCTGCGTCGAAATTTCCTTCTTCTGCTCGTAATACTTAAACTATAATGCTTTATCAATGTCATCTAGATAAATTACCTTCGTAGAATGCCTTTGCTTTCCAGAAGTTTTAACTTTTCGCACAGTTTCTTCCGCTTTCATAAAGTTTTTCAAGATGTATTTGGCTGTTATTTCTGACTTCCCTATCACTTCTGCTGCCTGAAAAATTGCTTTCTGTAGAGGTCTCATTTCAAGATTTTAAACATGGCTGAAACAGCAACTGTTGAAATTCTTCACGATAAAGAATGACAGGGTTACAAACTGGACTTGCTCGAAGTATTAGAGATTTTCAAGCATCTGTCTCTAAAAGATAGTTTTGTTCTTAGAAACAAAAATTTTTTAGACAGTTTCAAACCCCTTCTTGATTTAATGTAATGTAGTCTGGCTGACTAGAAGTCAGTTTTCTTGCTTGTTGATGCCGGTGAAATGCGCTTTTCCTGTCTTGTTGGGATTTTACGTTTTTTTGATGTTTGCTGTTTGTGATTTTCGATGTGTATGTGTGGTTAATTGACTAGTATGTTTTTATTCACAACGACAGATGGTTTAGTTTTACTGTAACATTTTGGTTGTTTTCGCTAGAATGTATTTCACCGCCTACGTTACGCGAGATTCTCGCGCATTACACTAGTGCCCTCTCTCGTTAGATGTGTTCCATAGCGCAAGCTTCATCTGTTTGACACTAGGACACAGGTAAATTGGTTCCATATTTTCTGTTGTACATAAATGTTTTTAAATGGTCGGGTATGTTTTATTTATTAAGACAGAAGGTTTGAATTAGCACAACTTTTAATAATTTTGATGCGCTTATGTAGGTATCCATGGATTTTAATATGCGCGAGTGTCTGGCACATACAAGTGGCCTCTCTCGGCGAAACCATCTGCCCTAGTGCTTTCACACTCTTGTCTCGATAGTTCATAGGCGAAGTACTGGAGATAAACTGTTCGCATTGACCCTGTGCCCATAGTCATGTTGTACAAATGGAGAAGATGTCTTACTTATTGACGACGCCTTTGGCACAATTGTTTTATTAATCTCCATTGCATGATGTAATTTTAGTAAGTAACTAAAAGATTTTGTGCCTGTATTACTCTGGTAATTTCACTGTTACTTAGCTTTAGTGTTTCTCATTTCCGAGCAGCGTAGTAAGGTGCTGCCAGCCCGCCCCCTTCGGGGGGAATTGAATATCAATAAAAAAAAAAAGTCATTTCCGAGCGCCGGAGATCATCGCCATCAGTATCTCGTGTGTGTGACGTCGTTGTGTGTTTTTAGTGTCTGCCGTCACGCTTCTACGCTCACTTGTGCCGTAGGATTCATCAGTGTTATGTGCGCCGTGTCAACGTGTTTTCAGTGTCGTTATCGTCGAGTGTGAACGGCTCCGTGTTTTTTGTGTCTCTGTGACCACTATTTTTTGCCCGTCACTTTGTCTTTTCTAATTCTCCATTCTGTGTACTGCTATTGTTACCACTATGGCTGAAGAGCGGCGTAGCATGCCGCTGACAGCCTACCTGATTGTTCAGGTATTAAAATGACAATAAAGGAAAACAAAAATCATTTCCGATGGTAAGGATTTGCTAATGAAAGTGTCTTCCTGTTCAGGATTTTTTACTTCTGATGAAGGTATATTTATATATACCGAAACATTGGTCAAGAATTTTAATAAATCTTTATCCTGCAACTGTTTTGGCTGTCATCCTTTATCGTGAAGAGGTATCATTACTTGATACTGCTATTTTTTCCTTCCTGGCAAAATTGTATCGCCTGAATGTGTCCATTTTCGCTACGTTTTTCTCTGTTTTCCACTCTCGTGGGTATATGTGATGACGGATATCTGCACTGCGGACGATATTTCACGAGTGAGGACACGTTCAACCATTTCACAACTGACCCGAAGGCATTACCAGTGCGATGCGTTTTCCTTGGTCACCACTGTATTTCTTTGTGGTAAGATCACCGCGTGTTTCCGATAACGGCCACATGAGGCCAAGTGCAATAATATCGTGGTTGGGTAGCACAAGCCTTAACCGATTAGATGCGCACTGAGTCGTTTTGACAGCCAAGCGTGTCGACATAAATGGACCCTGTGCGCCGCCGGCCGCGGCCCGCTCCAGAAGACGCTGGTAGACAGATGCCACGGGCCGTCGCGATGCGTCTGCCGGACCCGCGACTCCACTGGGGCGCGTGCCTCTCCGTTTCCACTCGTAGGCGCGCGTCACTCGGTTCGGTAACAGCCGCACGTACACACACCCGCTCACTGGCAAAGGCTCTGCCGGCTTCGGTCTTCGCTCGGTTCGTCGACGCTGAATGACGAGAACTTCCAGACCGATAACAGAGGCGACAACGACACCTACAGGTACTTTCACAACACCGAAACCTGAGACGAACCCTCGGGACTTAAAAGTGGCATGGCTGGTAGTAACAGTTCGCTTGTCTACGCCGACGACGAACGATAGGTGACACGCCGGCAAGAGTGTGTACCATAAAAAAAAGGAAACAAAAAGCACGCCGCCTCTTGCCTCCTTTAGCACGCGTGACCAGCACTTGTCACAATCCTAAAGTCCCCTGCTTCATCCTTACCGTCGATTTACCGTGTATCAGACAAGGCAGGAGATTCTCATAAAGGAGAGCTTCCTACGCCCAGGTCGCGATCGATGGCGAACAGTTAAAATCGTACAATTTGCTGTGTTTTCAGGTAATCTAATTTTGAAATAATAAAATTTTAAACTACGAGGGTCCATAGACCTGTTTATTTCTACAATGGTTTACATCAGTTCACAGCTTGAACATTTAGCTATTTTTCGACGTAATCACCATTTCTGTCGATGCATTTTTGTAGACACTGTGGCAGTTTTCGTATGCCCATGTCATACCAGTTCGCTGCCATGCTCTTCAGAAAGCTATGAACCTATTCTTTCACCTCGTCGTCGGAGCTGAATCGCTTTCCGGACAAATGTTCTTTTAACTTATGGAACAGGTGCTTGTCACTGGGCGCCATGTCAGGACTATAGGGTGGGTGGGTGATTATGTCCCACTGAAACTGTTGCAGGAGAGAATCGGTTTGCCGAGCGATGTGTGGGCGAGCGTTGTCAAGGAGAATGGGTACGCCCTTGCTCAACATTCCTCTTCTCCGGTTCTGAATTGCCTGTTTGAGTTTTTTCAGAGTCTCACAGTACCTGTCAGCGTAAATTGTGGTCCCAGTGGACATAAAGTCGACCAACAATACCCCTTTACGATCCCAAAAAGAGGTTTACCGGCAGACTGTGTTTGAATTTCCGCGGCTTTGGCGAAGGAGGATGTCGCTACTGGCGTGATTGTTGCTTGGTCTCAGGTGTAAAGTGGTATGCTCAGGTTTCGTCACCCGTGGCAATTGAGTCCAGAAAGTTGTCCTGTTCGGCTGCAAGGCGGCGACGAAATGCGCGGGAAACATCAACTCGTTGCCGCATGTGGTCCTCAGTCAGCATGCGTGGCACTTATCTTGCGCACACCTTCCGATAGTTCAATGTTTCCGTTAAAATTCTGTAAGCGGTGCTTCGGGAAACCTCAGGAAACAACGTGCAGAGATCATCCAGGGTGATCCGCCGATCTTCACGCATGCTTTGCTCAACCTTCAGCACTGTCTCTTCAGAAATTGACGGTCTCCCGCTTCTTTGTTCGTCGTGAATTTCGGTCCGACCAGCTGCAAACTCTCGACATCACTTACGAACATTTTTGACTACCATACAGACTCACCATACACTTCCGTCAATTGGCGATGGATTTCAATCGGCGCAGTGCCCTTTTCATTCAAAAGCCGAATAACTGTGCGCAATTCGTACTTGGCGGTAACATCCTACAGGAGCTCCATTCTCACCGGCTGCCAAGCCAAGACTGAGCGCCTCAGCGCGGTGTGCGCATGTTTACACACAGCGCGTGAAGCACTCTTCATAACAGTGTGACCAACTGCCACACAAACAGAGTTCTGTACTTATAAAAAAATAGGAGACCTTACTTTTGGGATTCCCCTCGTACTTTTAATTCTAGTATGTGTTCCAAATCGTGCATCAGGCTATTCTTTGTTAGAAATGATCACGACATTTTCGATCCCTTGGGCATTCTTATGGACGAACAAGAAAACAAAACCCTTGTCTCAGGTACTTAGTATACACAAAAATATACTATCGGCTACAGTTCGTCATGATCCATCCAGCAGTGTTGAACAGATCAGGCATTTAGCTGGGTCCCTGATAACAAGCGTAGCAGATATGTGCACAATCCATGTGTAATACTTGACGTAATTCGCACTCATCAGAAATGCCATCACGATCTTCTTCATCATCATCATCATCATCTTCTTCTTCTTCTTCTTCTTCTTCGTTATCTTCGAAAGACCAAGCCTTTATACCACTACAGTCCTAGTGCGGCACACAGTTTTAGTCTGTCAGAAAGCTTCTTTCTGCTACTGCCACTCTTTCCGATATTCTGGCCAAATGTTCGAGCGGAGAGAAAATAAAACTGTCTCGAAATTTCACAATGGATTTTTGTCTGAGTTCTCATAGCCAAACGAAGAGTGGGAAATGGACAGATGAGATAGCAAAATGACCAGAGTAGTTCTGCAAATAAAGATTAAATAGCTTGAAAGTAATCATGATAGCTAAAAAAAACTTTGTGATCTGGGGAAAAGTTACACAACAAACTAATGTCAGAATTTTCATAGTCAACCGAAGAGTGGGAAATAGACAAATAGGGTATTAAATTGATCAAAGTGAGCCTAGGTTTGAAAAAAAAGAAAGAAAAAAGAAAGTTTCAGTGGTTGAAACAAGGAGAGTAGTTAATGAAAACATAGTCAGTGAAGTGAAGGATAACGGAAATATTTTACAAATAGCTACTGCTAGCTATGTAAATGTAGTGTCATGAAGTTCATCTCTTCAATGCCTAGCAATTTTGGACATAGAACATTACATTGGTGTGATATTTAAACGTCAAATATAAAATTTTTTAGAATAAAGATTTGAAAAAAGAAACGGTCAATTTGCCAAACAGAAATAAACAAAATAGATTAGAGATACATTTGACACGCCTCTGAATAATGATCTAAATCATGTACAGCAAATTAGGTGCCGATTGAGTATTTAAAGTTCTACGTTTAACTTAGAATGTTGGAATTTGGAAGACTGCTAGAGGGTATTTGTCTGGGAGATCATGAAGACCGTGCAGTCTTATTTACTGTTCATAATTACGAGCATTATTCGAAAGTGTGTCGAACATTTCGTCATTCTACTTTATTTCTTACTTTTAGACAAATTATTTCACAAAACATTTTACCGTTTTCTTCAAAAAAATTTTACGCCTTTCTCTTCACTTCTTTGTTAATTCCAATTGATATTCGACAACTTTTTTCATAGTCTCTATTTGGTTCTCTTCCCCAAAATTTTTAGTTCCATTACGCCTGTTAAAAAATAATTGTGTCAAAATAAACGTCCAAAAAGTTTTGTTTTCTTTTTTGTGTAGTTTCTGTTTCCTCTCCTCATTACTCACAAGAAATCTGCATCTGATGTTCTTTCTGTCCAACCAGTCCTCCTTAGCCTTCTCCAAAGTCTAGTCGCTTTTTATCTGTCTTCAAAAGTGTTCAGCACTCACAGCCATATAGGAGCACACTCTTGAAAATTATTAACTCGCACTAAATAACAGAAAATACAAATAGCATACCATTCATTCCAATAGAATGGCGTATTATCGTACATTTATGTGTTGTCAACCAGGTTCTCTGTCTAGAAGGAAAGCGTGCAAATCATATGTAGGCCTAGGCACTGCACCAGTAAACATTGTATGTTACGTTAAAATATAATTGGTTTTTGAGGTAGAAATACAAATGGCGTTTACCACGACTTAAAATCGTAGTGTCAAATATATAAAAAGGCAGTATGTCGAAGACAGACACAGCCAAAAACGAAGAAAGTCGTTGTTGTACGAACATAACTAATCGTTAGAAAAAGGACAGCAGATAACTGTTAGGTCGTTTTATAACGTGATTTATTTCAAGGAGTAATTTTCATTGTCAGATATTCAATGGCCTCCAAAAATGTTTTATTATAAGTATATTTTTATAATAAACTTTACAAACGAAGTAAGTTCACACCACATGTTTTTATTAACCAAAGTCGTTCGGCTGCCTGCCGGTATATTATTGTTCTAAAAGTATTTAAGAGCAAAAGATTCATCTCTAGGGGTAACAGATTTAATCAAAGGGTCTGATGAAGCATTCGTCTCTTAAAGAGGTGGGGGATTATGGTGATAAAATTAATGAGGAAGACATAGAATATGAATGTAAAACTACTTCATTATTTAATTCTTTTATTTTTAAATCTTCTTAATATTTTTCTGTAATGAATTTTCTCTGCTCAGTTTCAGTTTTTTTAGGACACACATATTGTCACAATAAACTGATGTACAAATACTATTCACACGGGCTCCCCACATCTGAAGTAGTCCTGCTCTACAGATACAACAGATTATGGAAATAACATTTCTGTTAAAAGTATTCAAAATTTTGTTAAAAATACGAGAAATAAAGTGCATAGTTAATTACCTGAAGCAAAGAAGTGATTTATATTTCGAGTAAATGGTAGTACATGCTCGAACCCTGGAATTTTTTTTAGAGTGCTCAAATCATTTATCACTAATAATGAAGCAATAACTATTTTAGTCCTTTCTCGCGGGTCAAGCCGATGCTAGTGATCCTTATTCACAAGTGCACCAGCTTCAAGAATTGTTTGGAGTACGTTGTTTTTGTATTGTTTTGAAAGTCATTGTGTTCCAGATTGAGTCCAAATTAAGTTATCAAAATAGAAATCGTATTTATTTCACTTAAAAGCGTTTACAGTTGTGTAACTAATACATTCACACTTTTGATTTGTGTCCCAAACTTCAGTTTCTGAATTAGCTAGTTTCTACTTTTGCGTTCTGTATTCCTGCATCACTCCTTCAAAGTATCGGTGATGATGGCGATAAGTGGATGCCATAAGCTTCTCAGTCTTCTTTACCTTAGGGGCTTTTATTGGTATGTCATCCTCAGAAGCACAATTAAGCAACCGATAACAATCCATTTCTGTTGGCGCTCAAATGCACCAGTTAGACCAACCACTAGCTGTACTACTAACAGATACATGGCTTTTATGGTCCTCATTGATTTCATATGTAGTCACTTTCTACTTCCCTCGATTATATGATAGCGAAACAGGTTCTTTCGAACTGGAGAAGACAATTTTGTAATCTCTGAACATGGAGTGCTCAACATCAACAACATATTACTAGAACCTTCCCGGAGTTTCTTGACCCAGACATTTTGTGTGTAGACAATACCTTGCCTTCTTTTTTTCGGCTTTATAAGGGTAAAATCATAGCAACTAGGTCGGTATGAGCAGAACTACTCCATGGACCTATACTGTATAAATATCATTGCTTCTATAAAATACCCCTGAGTTGTGAATTTGGTGCCGTTCTGACTGTCGGCGATTTACCTAGGGTGTAATGAATACACTGATACTAACAATTCATATAGTGCCAAAAGGTGGACTTGTTCTGTTTTAGGATTAATAGCTCCTTTATGAGCTGCTCCGCATACCGTTAGAAGCGTGTGTATTCCAGGCGCCTTACACTTCGATCCAAGTCGCTGGCTCACAGAGAAAGAGTCGAAGGAACAATTCACTACTAGCAGCAGTCTTTAAGTACCTTACGGATAACGACTGCCATAAAGGAGCTATCGGAGAGATATATTTGTTAGCTAAATGCTGTATAGCTCCGAATGAGAAAACGTGATTGATGCAGACCAGAGTGTGGCGATCGTGGTTCTCCATTTATCGTTTGGGTCCTGTTAGGCAAGAGATTTCCATAAGAGGCGACAAAAACTGATTCGCCATATTTCATGGTCCGAGGCTGGTCTCGGTGCACTTAGTGCGATAAGATAGGCAGCTATCTTGCGCTCCAGGCCCGGCACCCAGACATAAAGAACTTGTCGAGGGAGAAGGATCTCGAGACTGGCCCTTGAGATAAGTGAAAAAATGTCGCGTCTCGGAGGCGAGACAGGCAACACTCCGCCAGCCAAGAGCCTGCAGCCACCACCCTCTGCTTCCCCGTGGCTCACTCGGCACCGACGGAATCAGAGAGAGAGAGAGAGAGAGAGAGAGAGAGAGAGAGGAAGAGTCTGGAGAAGAAAAGGGGAGGGAGTAGGGAGAAGGAAAGGGACGGACGGTGGGAGAGTGGCGGCTATTTTCACTGCCTTTCGTTATCAGATTTATTGAGCAGGCAAGCGACAGCACAAAAACACACCAAAAACTCAGCTCCTAATCCGAAACAAGTTGAAATCGCCGTAATATGTTCGTGTTACAACCCCAGGAGGCGTGGTAAGTCATAAACGTTTTGAGCGCAACGGTTTATTTTCTAAAGAAGGAAAATCTTTAAATAGGGAGCCCTTGGTCATCTGGATGGGGAAACGGAAAGAAAGAATTCACCGATAGTGATTTATCCCTATTTCGGAATGGCTGGACAGGATTTCGAATCCCGGTCCTCAGCAATAACGTGAATTCAATTCCAAAACAACTCCTCCACTACAGTTTGCTTCTGATTCTGCATATAGCTGCTATCCGCTCCCTCAAAACAAAGAGACCGTAATTTTGTTTACTGTCAGTCGTCTAGAACCTTCCCCTTTGAATGTAAAGAATGACTGTGCTGGTAAACTTCTACGTTATTTGATACTGAAACAGCTGGGTAAAACTGAACGTACTCAGACAGTTTTCTCTTTACTTATTCTCATCATTTCTAAACTGACACACAATATTTTAGCGCAACGCAGTCTGACTTTTAATAATCCCTACAAAAGAATAGCTCTGACTAAAAATAACCTATCCTTCATGAATCACTTACCTCACCAAAATCTTCGTTACTTGCACTATTGCAATACAACGAGCGCCAATACTGCCAGCTAAAGAAAAGATTCTAACTACTAAAAGCATTAACTACTGATAGGCATGTAGTTAGCAAATGAAAGATTTTGCAAGAGAACAAGAAAAATGAAATTTTTCAAACTGGATGTAGCGAATATATATGATAGAGAACAAACAATGTATTTACCTTGAGTTCAAAAGTCATTATATATATAGACTTTTGAACAAAATGACTTTTGAACTCTATTAAGGTAAATACATTGCTTGTTCTCTATCATATATATTCGCTACATCCAGTTTGAAAAATTTCCTTTTTCTGACGGACACAGGTCCAGATCGTCCGCTCATATTAACAACTCATAACTCTGGAATCTCCCCACATCCACCACTGCTGGCGGCTCACCTCCAACTGCCCAACGCTACGGGCTGTTCACATCAAACAGCCCAACACTACACTAACGAATATTCCAACAATGAGTCCAATCAGCTACAGACTGCACACAACGCAGTCAGCGATTTTCATACAGAGCGCTACGTAGCGTCACCAACATAAAAACCTAGTAAACAGCCTACTTACAGTCTTAATAATCAATGTCTCGTCAGTACTTCTGTTTCCTTTTGCTCCGAAATATTACCGAGCTCTAACAATCACTTGCTAATATTATACGCTTCAGTTAAAATACAACATAGAAATTAGATTGTAGTTCTTGTTATACGCTTATGTGCACGATACAGATAAACGCTGCTTTTGACTTGTGGTACCGAATCATAAAATTCTATCATTTACAAACCGATATTCGCTCAACGAATAAACCAGATACGATGCTGGAAGCTGTGAGGTCACCGTCACTGCATCTCGATCATTGCGGTCTCGATCGACACGACGAGAAATACAAACCTCTGTGAGGTGTGAGAACCATAGAGTATAAATATCTATGGAGTGAGCATACCCTACTGCGCATGTTCTCAACATCGAACCGGGCTAGTCACGTGGTAATGAGACATCGCTGCTTGTCTGCAATTTGTGGTAACAGCGCAACTTGAATATTACACTTATTCACTTGTTTTCACATACGTTTCTACACGTTTTAGTAGTAGTAACAGCCATGGTGCAGTATTGTTGTTGCGTCGGATGTAAAGAGAAGTACGTGAAAGAAGGACCAGTTGCTTTTCATAGGTAGTGTAAATTGCTTATTTACAGTAACAATATCGCTGCTACAAATACGTCCCCCCCTTCCTGTGATGCATCGGCACCAAATACAGTGACATTGTGACGTAACTAAATAGAAAGGAGATTCGACATCATGAATAAGTGCAATAGAAAACCTAAACAGTTATTGTTGGCTGTTACTCTTTTTTCCCGCACCCGAAAAAACGTAAGTAAAGTGGAACTGAGCTACACTCCTGGAAATTGAAATAAGAACACCGTGAATTCATTGTCCCAGGAAGGGGAAACTTTATTGACACATTCCTGGGGTCAGCTACATCACATGATCACACTGACAGAACCACAGGCACATAGACACAGGCAACAGAGCATGCACAATGTCGGCACTAGTACAGTGTATATCCACCTTTCGCAGCAATGCAGGCTGCTATTCTCCCATGGAGACGATCGTAGAGATGCTGGATGTAGTCCTGTGGAACGGCTTGCCATGCCATTTCCACCTGGCGCCTCAGTTGGACCAGCGTTCGTGCTGGACGTGCAGACCGCGTGAGACGACGCTTCATCCAGTCCCAAACATGCTCAATGGGGGACAGATCCGGAGATCTTGCTGGCCAGGGTAGTTGACTTACACCTTCTAGAGCACGTTGGGTGGCACGGCATACATGCGGACGTGCATTGTCCTGTTGGAACAGCAAGTTCCCTTGCCGGTCTAGGAATGGTAGAACGATGGGTTCGATGACGGTTTGGATGTACCGTGCACTATTCAGTGTCCCCTCGACGATCACCAGTGGTGTACGGCCAGTGTAGGAGATCGCTCCCCACACCATGATGCCGGGTGTTGGCCCTGTGTGCCTCGGTCGTATGCAGTCCTGATTGTGGCGCTCACCTGCACGGCGCCAAACACGCATACGACCATCATTGGCACCAAGGCAGAAGCGACTCTCATCGCTGAAGACGACACGTCTCCATTCGTCCCTCCATTCACGCCAGTCGCGACACCACTGGAGGCGGGCTGCACGATGTTGGGGCGTGAGCGGAAGACGGCCTAACGGTGTGCGGGACCGTAGCCCAGCTTCATGGAGACGGTTGCGAATGGTCCTCGCCGATACCCCAGGAGCAACAGTGTCCCTAATTTGCTGGGAAGTGGCGGTGCGGTCCCCTACGGCACTGCGTAGGATCCTACGGTCTTGGCGTGCATCCGTGCGTCGCTGCGGTCCGGTCCCAGGTCGACGGGCACGTGCACCTTCCGCCGACCACTGGCGACAACATCGATGTACTGTGGAGACCTCACGCCCCACGTGTTGAGCAATTCGGCGGTACGTCCACCCGGCCTCCCGCATGCCCACTATACGCCCTCGCTCAAAGTCCGTCAACTGCACATACGGTTCACGTCCACGCTGTCGCGGCATGCTACCAGTGTTAAAGACTGCGATGGAGCTCCGTATGCCACGGCAAACTGGCTGACACTGACGGCGGCGGTGCACAAATGCTGCGCAGCTAGCGCCATTCGACGGCCAACACCGCGGTTCCTGGTGTGTCCGCTGTGCCGTGCGTGTGATCATTGCTTGTACAGCCCTCTCGCAGTGTCCGGAGCAAGTATGGTGGGTCTGACACACCGGTGTCAATGTGTTCTTTTTTCCATTTCCAGGAGTGTATGATACTGTGGCGAAAAACACAATACCCTTGCTGTTCACTGCTTTACAACTATTTCAGTTCCAGGTATAAAATTAAGATGTATGTAAAACGCATATACAAAGTTTCAAGATACTTCTGAAGGTGATCTATCTGTTCTAGCGAAGTAATATCACTCAAAATACGCTAAGAGCTATGCGGACCAACATGCGCCGTCCCAATACCACGTGACTTAACAGCAGGAGGTGTTGCGGACAGATTTTTCGTTCTGCGCATCCGAATGCTTACTTCATAGATATTTATACTCTATGGTGACAACACACGGTTATACACTGAAGCGCCAAAGAAACTGGTATAAGCACGCGTATTTAAATACAGAGACATGTAAACAGGCAGATTACGGCGCTGCGCTCGGCAACGCCAACATAAGACAAGTAGCTGGGGCAGTTGTTAGATCGATTGCTGCTGCTGTAATGGCAGGCTATCAAGATTTAAGTGAGTTTGAACGTGGTGTTATAGTCAGCGCACGAGCGGTGGCACACACCATCTCCGAGGTAGTGATGAAGTGGGGATCTTCCCGTACGACCATTTCACTGAGAGAAGTAGCACGTCCTCTTGCTTTGATGAATGCATGTATTCGTCTTGTCATACTATCCTCAAGTTCATCAAGGCACTGTTGGTCCACATTTTCCCACTCCTAAACGGCGATTCGGCGTAGATCCCTCAGAGTGGTTAGTGGGTCACATGTCCATAAATAGCCCTTTTCAATCTCTCCCAAGCATTTTTGATAGGGTTCATGTCTAGAGAACATGCTGGCCACTCTAGTCGAGCGATGTCGTCATCATGAAGAAAGTCATTCACAAGATGTTCACGATGGGGATGCGAATTGTTGTCCGTGAATGCCTCGCCAATATGCTGCGGATATGGTTGCACTGTCGGTCGGAGGATGGCATTCACATATCGTACAGCCGTTACGGCGCCTTCCATGACCACCAGCGACGTACGTCGGCCCCACATAATGCCAACCCCAAACAGCAGGGAACCTCCACCTTGCTGCACTCGCTGGACAGTGTGTCTAAGGCGTTCAGCCTGACCGGGTTGCCTCCAAACATGTCTCCGACGACTGTCTGGTTGAAGGCACATTTGACACTCATCGGTGAAGAGAACGTGATGCCAATCCTGAGCGGTCCATTCGGCATGTTGTTGGGCCCATTTGTACCGCGCTGCATGGTGTCGTGGTAGCAAAGATGGATCTTGCCATGGACGTCGGGATTGAAGTTGAGCATCATGCAGCCTATTGCGCACAGTTTGAGTCGTAACACGATGTCCTGTGGCTGCACGAAAAGCATTATTCAACATGGTGGCGTTGCTGTCAGAGTTCCTCCGAACCATAATCTAGGTAGCCTTCATCCACTGCAGTAGCAGCCCATGGGCGGCCTGTGCGAGGCATGTCATCGACAGTTCCTGTCTCTCTGTATCTCCTCCATGTCCGAACAACATTGCTTTGGTTCACTCCGAGATGCCTGGACACTACCTTGTTGCCGGCCGCTGTGGCCGAGCAGTTCTAGGCGCTTCAGTCTGGAACCGCGCGACCGCTACGGTCGCAGGTTCGAATCCTGCCTCGGGCATGGATGTGTGTGATTTCCTTAGGTTAGTTAGGTTTAAGTCGTTCTAAGTTCTAGGGGACTGATGACCTCAGATGTTGAGTCCCATAGTGCTCAGAGCCATTTGAACCATTTTGAACTACCTTGTTGAGGGCCTTTCCTGGCACAAAGTAACAATGCGGACGCGATCGAACCGCGGTATTGACCGACTAGGCATGGTTGAACTACAGACAACACGAGCCGTACCTCCATCCGGATGGAATGACTGTAACTGATCGGCTGTCGAAAGCTCTCCGTCTAATAGGTGCTGCTCATGCATGGTTGTTTACGTCGTTGGGCTGGCTTAGTGGCATCTCTGAACAGTCAAAGGGACTGTGTCTGTGATACAATATCCACAGTCAACATTTATATTCAGGAGTTCTGGGAACGGGGATGATGTAAAACTTTTTTTGATGTGTGTACAACAGCGCAACCTGCTGGCTGTCTAGCACCTGCATTTATTTCCAAGCATGCATTTCACACGGCGTTTTCTTATTTTTGTTCAACACCATGCGGAAATACACCGAGGTGATAAAAGTCATGGGATACCTTCTAATAACGTGTCGGACCTCCTTTTGCCCGGCGCAGTGCAGCAACAAGTCATTGCAAGCTCCTGCTGAAATATTGAGCCATGCTGCCTCCGTAGCCGACCATAGTTGCGAAAGCTTTGCGGATGCAGGAGTTAGTGCACGAACTGACCTCTCGATTATTTTCTATAAATTCATGTACGGCGATCTGGGTGGCCAAGTCATTCACTCGAATTGTCCTCAATGTTGTTCAAACCAATGGCCAACGATCGTGGCCCGTTGTCATGGCGTACTGCCATCCATAAAAAATGCATTGTTATTTGGGTACGAGAAGTCCATGAATGGCTGCGGTTGGTCGCCATGCAGCCGAACATAACTATTTCGAGTCAAAGTTCAGTTCAGATGGACCAGAGGCCTCAGTGCATTCCCTGTAAGCACAGCCCACACGGTTGTGGAGCTTGACCGAGCGAGGTGGCGCAGTGATTAGCACACTGGACTCGCATCGGAGAGGTCCACGGTTCAAACTCGCGTCTGGCCGTCCTGATTTAGGTTTTCCGTGATTTCCTTAAATTGCTTCAGGCAATTGCTGGGATGGTTCCATGGAAAGAGCACGGCCGACTTCCTTCCCCTCCTCGCTTATCCGATGGGACCGATGACCGCGCAGTTTGGTCCCCTCCTCCCAAAGCAACCAGCCAACCAATCAACCAACCAGCTTGCACAGTCCCTTGTTGAGAACTTGAGCCGGCCGGAGTGGCCGTGCGGTTCTAGGCGCTACAGTCTGGAACCGAGCGACCGCTACGGTCGCAGGTTCGAATCCTGCCTCGGGCATCGAGGTGTGTGATGTCCTTAGGTTAGTTAGGTTTAAGTAGTACTAAGTTCTAGGGGTCTGATGACCTCAGAAGTTAAGTCGCATAGTGCTCAGAGCCATTGAACCATTTTTTTTTTTTTTTTTTTTTGAGAACTTGAGTCAGTGGTTTCGTGGGGTCTGCGCCACACACGAACCCTACCATCAGCTCTTAGCAACTGAAATCTGGACTCATCTGACCAGACCACGGTTTTTCAGTCGTCTATGGTCCAATTGGTATGGTCACGAGCCCAGGAGAAACGCAGAGATACACGCGTTGGTCATCTGCTGCCATAGCCCATTAACATCACATTTTCCCGCGCTGTACTAACGGATACGATCGTCGTACATCCGACGTTGATTTCTGCGATTATTTCACGCAGTGTTGCTTGCCTTTTAACACTGATAACTGTACGCGAACGCCGCTGCTCTCTGTCGTTAAGTGAAGGCCGTCGGCCACTGCGATGTCCTTGGTGAGAAGTAATGCCTGAAACTTTGAGGTAGAGAATATGGGATCAAGAACCCAGTTTAAGGAAACATGGAAGTAAAAGGGTGTGACACTTTGTCTAGCATTACTGTTTTCCAGCTTGTTTAGAACTAACAAATGGTTCAAATGTCTCTGAGCACTTTGGAACTTAACATCTGGGGTCATCAGTCCCCTTGAACTTAGAACTACTTAAATCTAACTAACCTAAGGACATCACACACATCCATGCCCGAGGCAGGATTCGAACCTGCGACCGTAGCAGAACGCGGTTCCATACTGAAGCGCCTAGAACCGCTCGGCTACACCGGCCGGCTTATAACTAACACGGTAGAAGTTTACACGTAGTGCGCTGCTTATTTACATGTACATTCTTCATTACTTGCAAGGAAACAAGTAGGACAAGCCTGATTACTAGGAAGTCTGAATGGCCACCTATACTTAAGGTTCGTGTAAAGAGCTCTTCCTGAGCTGTTCGAGAACGTACCCTTGGCTGTTGCCGGCCGAAGTGGCCGTGCGGTTAAAGGCGCTGCAGTCTGGAACCGCAAAACCGCAACGGTCGCAGGTTCGAATCCTGCCTCGGGCATGGATGTTTGTGATGTCCTTAGGTTAGTTAGGTTTAACTAGTTCTAAGTTCTAGGGGACTAATGACCTCAGCAGTTGAGTCCCATAGTGCTCAGAGCCATTTGAACCTTGGCTGTTCGTGAGCACCGACTCACTTCAGTGTGGATGTCCAAAACCATCTCAATGCTGTATTTCCTAGCGTTGGATTCGAAGGGGAGGTCCTATTCCATGGCCCGGAAGGTCACCTGACCTGAAACCCCTTTATTATTTCCTGTGGGGATATCTAAAGTCAGTTGTGTATGAGACCCCAGCGGCTAAGGAGATGAATTTAATTACCAGTATTGTAACTGCCTGTGATGTGACTCGAAACACACCCGGCATATTTGTCAGTGTGCAACAGAAACTTGTTCGCCGATGTCATACTTGCATTGAGTTTGATGGCCGTCAGTTTCAGCACATTTTGTTAGACACAGTGAAAATGGCACGTTCATTATGTCGATGTGGATATTCGCAGTTAACTGTAACTAAGGTAAATAAAACGGTACACAGTAATGTGATTTTGTTGCTGTTATATCCTTGAGCGAACTTCTCCGACCCCAGGTGCCCTGCCTGAAATTGTTCAGTGTAGCTTCCTCTATGTCCTGTTAAATTTTTTCACGCTCTTATGGAAACACCCCGTATGTGCATATCGTTGTCCCATGACTTTTATCATCTCGGTACATTTTTAGAGCTATTGGTGTTACTAGTACACTAATGGCCATTAAAATTGCTACACCAAGAAGAAGTGCAGATGGTAAACGGGTATTCATTGGACAAATATATTATACTAGAACTGACATGTCGTTACGTTTTCGGGCAATTTGGGTGCATAGACCCTGGAGAAATCAGTATCCAGAACAACCACCTCTGGTCATAATAACGGCCTTGATACGCCTGGGCATTGAGTCAAACAGAGCTTGGATGGTGTGTACGGATACAACTGCCAATGCATCTTAAACACGATACCACAGTTCATCAACAGTAGTGACTGGCGTATTGTGACGAGCCAGTTGCTCGGCCACCATTTACCAGACGTTTTCAATATCTGGAGAATGTGCTGGCCAGGGCAGCAGTCGAACATTTTGTGTATCCTGCAACATGCGGTCGTGTATTATCCTGCCGAAATGTAGAATTTCGCAGGGATCGAATGAAGCGTAAAGCCAGGGGTAGTAACACATCTGAAATGTAACGTCCACTGTTCAAAGTGCCGTCAATGCGAACAAGAGGTGACCGAGACGTGTAATCAATGGCACCCCATACTATCACGCCGGGTTATACGCCACTACGACGATGACGAATACACGCTTCCAATGTGCGTTCACCGCGATGTTGCCAAACACGGATGCAATCATCATGATGCTGTTAACAGAACCTGGATTCATCCGAAAAAATGACGTTTTGCCATTCGTGCACCCAGGTTCGTCGTTGAGTACACCATCGCAGGCGCTCCTGTCTGTGATACAGCGTCAAGGGTAATCGCAGCCACGGTCTCCGAGCTGATAGTCCACGCTGCTGCAAACGTCGTCGAACTGTTCGTGCAGATGGTTGTTGTCATGCAAACATCCACATCTGTTGACTCAGGGATCGAGACGTGGCTGCATGATCCGTTACAGCCATGCGGATAAGATGCCTGTCATCTCGACTGCTAGCGATACGAGGCCGTTGGAATCCAGCATGGCGTTCCGTATTACCCTCCTGAACCCAACGATTCCATATTCTGCTAACAGTCATTGGATCTCAACCAATGCGAGCAGCAATGTCACTATACGATAAACCGCAATCGCGATAGGCTACAATCCGACCTATATCAAAGTCGGAAACGTGATGGTATGCATTTCTCCTCCTTACACGAGGCACCACAACAACGTTTCACCAGGCAACGCCGGTCAACTGCTGTTTGTGTATGATAAATCGGTTGGAAACTTTGTAGGTGTCGCCACCGGCGCCAACCTTGTGTGAATGCTCTGAAAAGCCAATCATTTGCATATCACAGCATCCTCTTCCTGTCGGTTAAATTTCGCGTCTGTAGCACGTCATCTTCGTGGTGTAGCAATTTTAATGGCCAGTAGTGTGTGTTCTCCACCTTTGAAGAGAACCGCTGATGGAAAGCAGTGCAGTGAGTGCTGCTGCGTGTACTGCGATCGGTTCCCTCGCGGCGGCACAAACGCACGAGATGACGCGATTGGCTGCGACGGGCAGTCGGCGCGCGGCAGATCGCCCTGCCGGCCGGCGGGCTCGGACCGGGAGCCCCGGCTGACGGTCGGCGATAGGATCTGCGGCAGTACGGCTTCATCCGCCGCCTCCCGCGGGACGCCGCCCGCTATCGCGATGATCCACTGGCCACAAATCTGGAATCGACGGCGCCGGATCGTATCAACGCGCTCGAATAAGGAAACGTGCACGCGGACGACTCTTTTGTTTCGCTGGCTGGCATACTGGTCCGGCCACCGACCGTGACCACTCGAAGATTCCTCCCGGATACCCTGCCGAGACAATACCGACGTGTCCCTCCTCCTCTACATCTTGCTTTGCTCTCCCGCAACAGACAAGGCCTTCGGTAGTGCCTCCACATTGTCCTCACATCAGACGGAAACACGCAGTAAAATATATCACTGTACAGGTATGAGTTATGTTGCTGATTTTGATCTGCTAGGCGACTCTGTTTTACCATTATTTACATTAAATTTACCAGTGAAAATATGTAAGGTCCAGATCCACCTTCTGTCGATTTCTCTTTTTTTATCCGTTTGCCCTTTAAAGAACGTGATATATCAGAGCCTCCAAGAGCTACTGATAAATTCATCTTTCCAGAATAAATATTTCTATCTGCAACGGAGTGTGCGTTGTTTTATTTGGAAGGTAAGAGGGAGTTACTGGCGGGAGGAAAGCAGTGAATGTACCTGGGTAGCTCAAACGATGCCACCTGTACTCACGGACGCTAAGGTTCTGTGTTCAACTCCAGGTCTCGCGCACAACTTCAATCTGCACGAATTTTCAGATAGATCTTTATTGCTAAAACAGTCTTTCGAATACATTCCCTTGTTGTACAACATATTTTGGTTGCTGTCTAGACTGCTTCGACTTTTTTAAATGGTTCAAATGGCTCTGAGCACTATGCGACTTAACTTTTGAGGTCATCAGACGCCTAGAACTTAGAACTACTTAAACCTAACTAACCTAAGGACATCACACACATCCATGCCTGAGGCAGGATTCGAACCTGCGATCGTAGCGGTCGCTCGGCACCAGACTGTAGCGCCTAGAACCGCACGGCCACACCGGCCGGCTGACTTTTTTAAAACGAGCGGTTTCGGCACATATGGGCTACTGTAAATAAGTTTATAATATTTTTATTCAGTCGCAGGACCAGGTGCAGGAAACTTTCTCCAAGATCGGTTGCGATCCTTAGCTCATTTTCAGTGTTCACAACGGAACAATAGCTGCAGTGCAATAGGTTCCATCTAACACAGGGGGTCGTGTTTCCCAGTTGTGAACGCTTGAAAATGGCCTAAGGACCGATAACGGTCGTGACGTAATGTTGGCGCAGCTGGTGCTACATTCAATGTAAATATTAGTGACAGTCGCGGATGCTCTGAGTGCAACGAAAACTGGACAAAATATCAAACTTGAAGATGCTCAGGCGACTGAAACCGATATTTAATTAATTTTTATTCTATCGGCAACTCTCGTCAGTTCCCAAACATAACTTTTTAGAGTTCTGTTCCTCAATCGGTAAAAACAGACCGCTTATAGGATCACTGTGTTGTCTGTTTGTCTATCTATCCGTCCGTTAAAAAAGCTTTTTCTCAGGAATAAGTAGGCGTATCTAGTTTCAATTTATGTCACATACTAAGGTCTTCCGTCCCTTGGCGGTGTCAAATACTGAACCTTCTTCGTTGGATGGTATATAACTGATTCTATACACCATACCATCCAACGAACGTGAGTACACGAATAGCTAAGTAACAGCTCAGTACACGCCAAATAACTGGATTCCGCAACACTACCGCAACCCCAAGTGTACATTGCTGTCATACGAAGTTCACCTTTCAGTATTTTGTTTACTAACAGGCACTCACACGGTTGCAGAGGGTTCAAATGGGTCTGAGCACTATGGGACTTAACTTCTGAGGTCATCAGTCCCCTAGAACTTAGAGCGACTTAAACCTAACTAACCTAAGGACATCACACCCATCCATGCCCGAGGCAGGATTCGAACCTGCAACTGTAGCGGTCGCGCGGCTCCAGACTGTAGCGCCTAGAACCGCTCGAGTTGCACATGGCATGATGTTCGCTGAGTAAAAACGGCAAAAAAAAGCGCACAGAAAATATGTCGCAAACAGGGATAGTAATTCTCAAAAACACGCTGTAACATACAATAAATAAGGTAGTATAAAAGTATCCATAGAAAACTATATTTCAAAAAAACTAATAGTAAAAATGTAATAATGGGCCACTGTGTTTGTATAACCATGCTATTTTCTGCATGTTTTAGATTATAAACCCACTGATGATGGTGATATTTGTCGCCGAAACTAGTTTGGGAAAATAAAGAAATAAACGAATAACAAGGTGTTTTGCATCAAGGCGAACTCAATTTCTGATATTGTTGTTTTGACCGCTACGGTCGCAGGTTCGAATCCTGCCTCGGGCATGGATGTGTGTGATGTCCTTAGGTTAGATAGGTTTAAGTAGTTCTTTCTATGTTCTAGGGGACTGATGACCTCAGCTGTTAAGTCCCATAGTGCTCAGAGACATTTTTTCATTTGATATTGTTGTTTTTATATGCAAACACGGACCAAATGGAAGAGTTCCAAGATAAAATTATTATTCAAGAAATTATTAAGGAAAGTGGGTAAAAGTGCTGCTCGGATATGAAGAGATTAGCACAGAAGAGGAATTAGTGGCGGGCAGCATCAAACTAGTCAGAATACTTGTAACCAAGAAAGAAAAAGAAAACGAAGCTTTAATGATTAGCTGTATTGCTGTACGAGCGAGTGACACCAGGGAAAGTTGATTTTTTTAGTCACGCCGTTTGACAGAGGTTAAGGAGTGCTTGTTATGACCATGGAGATAGAATTAGGGGAGATGGCGCTACAGACTTACGCTGTACGTTGTTTTGAAGCCAGCGGGCGGGGCCTACCGCCATCTTGGATCCCCCAAAACATTAGCAGACGAGTGTTTACAATTGCTTCTTGTTCGCTATTTCTGTCGTGTGCACGCGATATTCGTGTTATATAGAAAATGTTACACTGTTTGAGTGAACAACAAAGCATAAGGAACGCAACTTCAAACGTTTTTCTGGTCTCAAATGCGCATTCGATACAGTAATACGACACGAAAGTATGACGCTTCTGGCCTCAGGACTGTAATTCCTTTTTGTTTATACACTTCGAATAACCGAGAAGAGAAGTATGTGCTATGAAAAGCGTGCTTTCGTAATCCATTTCTACTCACTTTGATCGTGTTTGTGTCGATAATTGATAAAGCCAGAACTCCAAACGCAATGATTGATAGTTTAGAGGCACCGATTTGTATTTTCAAGTCAAATGCAAATTTTAAATGTTCCAGTTTGCAAGAAACTTACCTCGTTTCCTTTGGTGTCCCATAGATGTATGCAGGGATGATATAAACAACCCAGCTGTCATGTCAACAAAGTGAAAGATTCGTTAAATTACGAAGGAAAAGAAGTGAATTTAAGATTGTCAGGCCCATTGTAGTTTAGACAACTGCTTTGTTTTTAAATTGTACCTACCAAGTGACATTCAGTGTGGCAAATAACAGCAATTTCCAGGGTAACACGACAACACAGTGAATAATGTAATGGTCTAAATAGCCTGGACATAGATCGGGAACTTTGCTTTAACAAATATGTAACCCTTTAAGTGGTTATAATTCCACCACTGTTACAGGTGTTCTACACATTTTACTGAAAATTTAATTAACTAAATGTAGTTACATTACTTTTATATTAAATTCTTGCATTTTAAAACATTAGTCCCCATTTCCAGGGTATTTCTTGCCAGGACTTTTCGGTTACTTGGGAATAACCAAACAATGAAAACCAAGTGTATTGCTCACCTCCAGAGAGCTCTTCGCGTTGGATTGATACGAAATCTAAAGTCAAATCACAGAAATAAGACCATACTGTAAAACTTTACAGTGCATCAGAATTTCAAGTATATATAAGAAAATAGCGCTTAAATAAGCCCACTTACGAATGAAATGTGATTTGTTTAAAGTTTAGACTACAATCAGAACGATTAGTACACACGTAAGCGACGCAAGCCAGCATTTTTTATCAAGACACTTCACGACTACACGGAATCAAACCACCAGAAGCGAATGTTTTGGGGTAGCTAACATGGCGGATCTTCACTTGGGTCGGCTTCAAGTTTGTCACGTCATGACAACTCCTCTTATTTTTACCTCCATGGTTATGACGCTGTGGCAGAGGTCTTCCAGCAGAGCACGAGGCAGGGGGCGTGCAGCAGGAGTGGTCTCTTGAGGAACCAGCCGTCCGCTGTTGCACTCGAGATAACGGTAGCTGCCGTCTGTGTGGAGCTCTGAAGAGTGGACAGTCCCGGTCACTAAGGACGCTGTAATCTGCAAGAGCACGCACGTGGAAGAACCCTCACCTCACCTCGCACTCACGCACTGCGCCGCGCCACTCAGAACATGCAGGACGCAGATGTTCGTGCTACGGACAGCAATCAACAGCTCATGTGTCTGCTCGTCAACTGGAAGATGTCACCTACACTGACGCAGATGTTAGTTAGTTATTTGCACGTTCTGTTCTACAAATGGCTATTATATGAAATGTGTCAGAACATTTAGAAATAAGACACCTACTCCACTGTGAGGTGATGACTTTTTACTTAACTCGATTTCCACTTTTTTTGTGAAGCTGCTACGCATGATCGTATCTTCATTTTCATTAATAAAACCAAATCTTCTGGTCCAGAGTATATTCCAATTAGGTTCCTTTCGGAGTATGCTGATGCATTAGCTCTATACTTAACAATCATATACAACCGTTCGCTCGACGAAAGATCCGTACCCAAAGACTGTAAAGTTGCACAAGTCACACCAATAGTCAAGAAAGGTAGTAGGAGCAATCCACTAAATTACAGGCCCATATCGTTAACGTCGATATGCAGCAGGATTTTAGAACATATATTGTGTTCGAACGTAATGAATTACCTCGAAGAAAACGGTCTATTGAGACACAGTCAATATGGGTTTAGAAAACATCGTTCCTGTCAAGCACAACTAGCTCTTTATTCACATGAAGTGCTGAGTGCTATTGACAAGGGATTTCAGATCGATTCCGTATTTCTGGATTTCCAGAAGGCTTTTGACACTGTACCACAAAAGCGGCTCGTAGTGAAATTGTGTGCTTATTGAATATCGTCTCAGTTATGTGACTGGATCTGTGATTTCCTGTCAGAGAGGTCACAGTTCGTTGTAATTGACGGGAAGTCATCGAGTAAAACAGAAGTGATTTCTGTCGTTCCCCAAGGTAGTGTTATAGGCCCTTTGCTGTTCCTTATCTATATAAACGATTTGGGAGACAATTTGAGCACCCGTATTCGGTTGTTTGCAGATGACGCTGTCGTTTATCGACTAATAAAGTCATCAGAAGATCAAAACAAACTGCAAAACGATTTAGAAGAAATATCGGAATGGTGCGAAAAGAGGCAGTTGACCTTAAATAACGAAAAGTGTGAGGTCATCCACATGAATGTTAAAACGAACACGTAAAACTTCGGTTACACGATAAATCAGTCTAATCTAAAAGCCGTAAATTCAACTAAATACCTAGGTATTACAATTACGAACAATTTAAATTGGAAGGAACACATAGAAAATGTTGTGGGGAAGGCTAACCAAAGACTGCGTTTCATTGGCAGGACACTTAGAAAATGTAACAAAGCTACTAAGGAGACTGCCTACTCTAAGCTTTTCCGTTCTCTTTTAGAATACTGTTGCGCGGTGTGGGATCCTTACCATATAGGACTGACTGAGTACATCGAAAAGGTTCAAAGAAAGGCAGCACGTTTTGTATTATCGCGAAATATGGGAGTGTCACAGAAATGATACAGGATTTGGGATGGACATCATTAAAAGAAAGGCGTTTTTCGTTGCGACGGTACCTTCTCACGAAATTCCAATCACCAACTTTCTCCTCCGAATGCGAAAATATTTTGTTGACACCGACTTACATAGGGAGGAACGATCACCAAGATAAAATAAGGGAAATCAGAGCTCGTACGGAAAGATATAGGTGTTCTTTCCGCGCGCTATACGACATTGGAATAATATAGAATTGTGAAGGTGATTCGATGAACCCTCTGCCAGGCACTTAAATGTGATTTGCAGAGTATCCATGTTGATGTAGATGTAGATGTCGTACAGTTTATAGGATCCAAGATGTTTTGAAAATCTTGTAACACAGAGTCTAAATGTCCACCAGCATCTATCGGTTGTAAAATACGAGATGGTATCAAAAAATTATCGAAGTACATTTATTTAAATTATTGTGTAATACTTATATCTTATTGTACACCGTCACCCTTGGCAGCGAATACACAGATTCCTACGTCTACGTTTTGAGATACATCTTGTCTTTCTGTGGTAGGGAATGTAGAACTCATTGATTTTTCTCGAATCCCCTCCACAGTATCTTCGCCCATTCAATTTGATTTCCATCTTGGGAAGGAGGAAGAAAGCTACTCAGAGCTAAGTTTGGTGAGTCTTCGTCCTTTTAGTGTAAAACTGCAAAATAATGTAGGCTATATGCGGTCGTACGTTGTCGTGGTGTAGTACCCACTCGTTCGTGAGCCACTTCTGTGGCCGTTTTCTCTTTACGTCACGCCCTCAAAGCAGGAGGGTCGAACTCTTCCTGAACAGTATATATCATCAAATACTTAATATTATTTTTGACCTTTTTTGGCCAAGGTGAAGCATTCTTAGGCTGTGACGATCGCTGGTTAGTTTTCAGTGTCAAAACCAAAACACAAGTTTCCTCACTTGTGAAATTGAAAGAAAATTTTAACTGTTTTGAAACAGACGTTTAAGTTTCTTGTAGACTCCCCCCCTATACCGATTTTGGTTGTCTCGAAGCAGTGGCCACAATCGCTCTCGCGATCAATATTTTTGACAGGATGTGTTCATACGTTGATCCCAAGAAGTTGAAGAGGTATTGGGTGGTCTTTCTACGATCTTGCAGAATCATATCCCTTACCTTGTGAACATTAATTGTTATGAACTCAGTTGACGACCGGCTGGAACAGTCGTCATCATAGGCCAATGTTCGACCGTTTTTGAAACGCTTATACCAGTTTTAAGCCTGAGTCTATCCTAAAGCGCTGCCTCCTGACGTAAGTCTGGGTCAGATCTAAAATAAGCGTTGTTTGTTCAAAAAATGGTTCAAATGGCTCTGAGCACTATGGGACTTAACATCTATGGTCATCAGTCCCCTAGAACGTAGAACTACTTAAACCTAACTAACCTAAGGACAGCACACAACACCCAGTCATCACGAGACAGAGAAAATCCCTGACCTCGCCGGGAATCGAACCCGGGAACCCGGGTGCGGGAAGCGAGAACGCTACCGCACGATCACGAGCTGCGGACGTTGTTTGTTATGTTTCTGCAACGGTTTTCCCTACCTTAAAGCAAAACTTTATACTGGCACGCTGCTGTGTCAAGTTAGACACCGTAAAACTGCAAACTCATGTGAACAAGACAGTGGAAATATGTTCACAAATAAGCAAACCGCTATGAAGGTCATCTTGTGTAATGAATATTGACGATAAAATTAAAACTGGAGAGATTCAGACTTATCTCGACGGCATGCCGGCCTTTTTTCCGCTTCCCCATCCACGAATGTAATATGAAAAGAAGGGAAGATGCTGGTACACTACAAACCTTAGACAATACAAAATGCGCTGGCCTGCGGAGTACACATGTAGAGATTGAGGGGAAAATTGGTGTTAAGGGATAACATCAGCGTAACAGCCTAAAAGAAGAGTTTCTTGACAGTGTTATCGGGCAAAAGGAGAAATAATAGAGAAATAATATTTGGGTTAGTTACTGAGCATATATTTAAGTGTATTATAAAAAAATTTTCTCGAAAAGTAATACATAATGGCGACACAACAGCAATTCTCCCGAAGCGACCTGCGGCGTAAACTATAACTGGTGTTAATTTGAATCTGGAAAAAAGAAAAAAATCTATGTAATCCACATGAATGTAGCTAGTGAACCACGTAGGGGATTTCAGAAATACTGATTTTTGTGTAATGGGCAAGTGTTTGAATAACGTCGTTCAATTTTCACCAAGAAAGGACAGTCATTTGTTAATAAATATTGTTGAAATAGCTAACCGAAAATTCCCTACGTGGTTCAATTTGAAATGTTATTTCAAATTTGGAGGTAAATTTTCAAATAAACACATTGGAAATTGTTGTAGTTGCGCTGCGTGTCGATCTGAAAAATCAAGTTTGGAGAAAAACGCGTTTGAAGTTTTGAAATGTATTATAAACATGAACAAACGAAAAAATTCTACTTCTAGAAAACTCTTACCATTAATCTTCTATCCTAAGACTGGTCTGTCATATTGTTGCCGTAGCGATCGAAATCATGTCCAATAGTTTATCATAGATTAATTGAAATATCGCTCGTAGTAATTCCATTAACTCACAAAACAATCTCATCCAGTCTCTCTTCAAACAGGCGCATTGCTAGGACGATTCGACGGCTCATTTCATATGTTAGTACTCGTTATAACAACTTCGGGCATTTTGGACAAATAATAATTATTGTAAAGTCTAAGCCTCGAGGTCTTCGTTCTTGCAACGTGATGTCTGCATTGCACGTTTTACATTTCACGTGCTGAGAAATAACAGAAAAAACGGCAGGAAAATTTATAAAGCTATAGCCCAGTCCGAAATTCACATCGAAATTCTAGTCATTGTCTTTCAATTTCTTAGCAGAGGCACAGACTCGCTCCGCACTGTTCTCAGCCTCAAATCTACTCTTTGAACTCTTTGATGGCATACTGCCTCGACACCGTGTTGTATACGATGTTTTCCTACCTCTAATACCAGAGTACACTTTCTTAGCACTCATCCTTACTTGAAAGACAAACATGAATACTATAAGATCACAAACTATCAAAAGTCAACACTTCACACAAAAATTAAGATTCGAAGCGAAAGAATTGTCTTTTTCGTACACGCACTGACGCTTGACGAAGCCAAACTATCGTATTATTGTTCTGAAATGGTTCTGAATACCCTGAACTACTGGGGGTATCGAGTTGGCCGTTTCGAGTCAGACGATGCGCTAGAGGACGATCTCGGAATTCCATAGGACATTTATTTATTTATTTATTCCAGGGATTAGACTTCTTGCTCCAAATTTTAGAATGTTCAGAGCATCTTTCAAGCCAAGTCTTATTCATCGATGTGGGAGCATCGTGTTTCACTCTCTCGCTTCCTTCATCAAGACGCTGCAAAATAAATAAAAAAATAAATAAAAAATAAAATAGAATAAAAAACTCAGTGCGAACAGGCGTTGAAGGCCCAACGGTACCGACCGGCCGTCGTGTCATGCTCACCTTTAGGCGTCACCGGATACGGAGGGGCATGTGGTCAACACATCGGTCTCCCGGCCTTTATCAGTTTTCGTGACCGAAGCCGCTACTTCTCAGTCAAGTAGCTCCTCAACTGGCCTCACAAGGGCTGAGTGCACCCCGCTTGCCAACAGCCCTCGCCAGACGCGGACGATGACCTATCCAAGTGCTAGTCTACCCCGACAGCACTTAACTTCGGTGATCTGACGGGAACCGGTGTTAAAACTGCGGAAACGCCGTTGGCAACTACGACGCTCTGCTACATATAAACTCAAAAATGGTTCAAATGGCTCTGAGAGCTATGGGACTTAACATCTGAGGTCATCAGTCCCCTACACTTAGAACTACTTAAACCTAACTAACCTAAGGACATCACACACATCCATACCCGAGGCAGCAGTGCGGTTCCGGACTGAAGCGCCTAGAACCGCTCGGCCACACTGGCCGGCCAGCACGTTTTAACTGCATTGACTTAGAAGCTTGACATTTTCATAATACCAAAGAACTAAAGACCTCAGTATGTGACATATATTTCAACTGATACGACTGCCAGTTCCTGAGAAAAAGGGTTCTGACAAGTCGCACAGGTAGACAGATGGACAAAAAAGTCATCCTATTGGTTCTCGTTTCTACCGGTTGAGGCACAGAACACTAAAAACTCTGGTAGCCATCGTTAAAAGGGATGCGTTGTGCGTCGCGGAGGGGTTTACAGTTGTAATTTAGAGATCGTATGTTCCAAGAGGAGACGGGCAACATATTCATCCTGAGCCAGTGCGATGTCTGGTTTGTCGCCTTCTCTGCCGCGAGAGCGAGAGAACTTGGTTCATCCTTGGATCGATTTTTGTTGCCACAGAAAGGGAGATTGTGAGATAAATCCTATCACTCAACGCGGAAGTTGGTACAGTGGAAAACACAGACTTCGAATCAGCAGATTACCTTAATTACTTCCGCAAAACTTACGTTACCTATGCCTACAGTAGACAAAAGGGGCAAACAGTATCTTAGCATTTGTTACTTTGAATGTATTTGTTTTATTTCCTCTTATTTTACAAAATGTTGGAAGAATACAGGTCAGTTACTACCTCTCACTTCGACACCTTAGGTTATTTAGGAATTAAAATAAATATTTAAAAAGTTATATACATTACAATAGACACTAATAGTGAATAGTAATTGAGAATGGAACAGTAAAAAAGTACGCTGAGCAGTTGAATCAAGTGTCGAAAACACAGGGTAAGGACTTATCTTTGCCTAGAGCCTGTGCAGTTACAGTTACAAGGGAAAACGAACTGGTAATCCGTAATCATGTTACCTCATGAAGATTCGGACATGGTGGCAAAAGCCTGGCGTGCACTCTGTTCTGGATACTCCTACCATTTTGAATCACCAAAGGCTGTTGTCCAATACCACGCTTACGTGAAATCACGTCCGTAAAACGTACGTGATTGTCACCGTGAGACACTTTTGAGAAGTCTGAGCTAAGTGAGCAAGAATCCGACCATACTCGGCCTTTAGTTGCCTGGGACCACGAGGAGTAACTTAAACAGTCCTCCCCTCCACTGAGATACGGTGCCAAAAGAACCGCCAAATAGCCAGAGATGGCACCCTTCTTTCATTATACAGGACCACTGTGGATGGGTCTTCCTCAAGCCACTTCTTTCGAAACGGAAATCTTCCAGGAAATTCCTCCACGAAACGGTCCTTTCGCCGTGTTCTGGCGACCTTTCGAAATGAACTATTCGCCATTTTAGTTGACAGCATAAATACATCAAAGGGAGATGATAATTACAAAAGTCTGGAAAATATTTCCCCGTTTCTTCAGGTGTACGGTTATAAGGCTAGCTGAATTGTAATCCTTTTCAGCTGTCGCGAAATTACCTTATCAGTGTACTTTAATTAATAATTAAATACTTAACCAAAGATTTAAAACAAGCGATCTGTTCCGCATCCACTGTCCAACCAGTCCTCGGAATTTTTCATTTCCATTCGTATTTGATTCTATACGTTTCTCACAGAAATGAGACTTCACAAAGTTTCTTCCTTCTGTGTAAGTTCCTTGAAATGAACACGACGACAAAATGAAAGAAATTAGAGATCATACGTAGGTTTGTTGATAGGCGTTCTCACCACGAACCATTTGTGAATGGAATATGGAAATAGGGAGGGAGGGGAGCGGGGGGAGAGATAGTGGCACAAGAAGTACCTTCAGTCACATGCTTTAAGTTAGCTTGAGGGGTACAGACGTGGATGCACAGCATCTGATCAAAAATTATCCGAAAACCCCTGCGTAACGCGGAATCGACCAGTATAAAAAAATGTTCAAATGTGTGTGAAATCTTATGGGACTTAACTGCTAAGGTCATCAGTCCCTAAGCTTACACACTACTTAACCTAAATTGTCCTAAGGACAAACACACACACCCATGCCCGAAGGAGGACTCGAACCTCCACCGGGACCAGCCGCACAGTCCATGACTGCAGCACCTCAGACCGCTCGGATAATCCCGCTCGAATCGACCAGTATAAAAGGAGGTGGAGGTGGGGAGTATTGTCTTATCAGTAGTGCTGTCCGGAAGGTGACTACCGACACTAATGAGACCCAGACTATTATGTTCACTACTAAGCTCAAGCATCCTAACGACCAGTTAACGCTCGGTGGCGTGGACTTGATTGGTGATCAGTCAAGCCTCGAGATTACTCTAGCTAAGTGGAACACTTGGAGGTCGCAAATTACTAGTGCAGCCGATAAAGCTACTGCACTCACTTCTAAGCGCTTTCTACTGGCGCAAAACTATCTCGCGGTGTCATACTTCCAGCTGTTTTATGTAGTTGGGAAGTGTGGCCAGTGGCTGTCGACAACACACTTGACGCTCGCAGGTGTTGCGAAAGGAGGCCTTCGGGGCTATCACGAATGCTCCTCGATTCTCTCCTAACACTGATATTAGAGGACACTTCGGACGAAAACCTGTCACTCATCTCATTCAACAGAAATCTATCTCATTTTATAGGAAATCTCCCTCCTCGTCACCTTATCCAATTATTGTCTGGCGTTACCAGACAATCTGTCCTGTCACGGTCGCCAGTTTAAATTAATTTTTTGGAGGGCATAATAGCCCATAAAAAATCATCAGAACAACAAAACAAATTCCCTTCGCAAAAGGGTCAAAATGATGCTCACACGACACTCTGGCGAATAGCTCATATTGACAAATGACACCGGCAGTTACACTCCAGCATGTCGGGTGTCGGACGGCTGGAAGGCCCTGTGCCGCTTACTGATGCAGGACCAGTCAGTTCGTGTTTTCAGTGGAGAAGCGGTAACAGCAGAATTTGTCGGCCAGAAGAGCTCAGTGACTTTGAACTTGGACTAGTCACTGGATGTCATCACTTTAATACGAAATGCATCAGGGACATTTCGACAACTCTAAACCGATCTGAGTTGATTGTTGGTGTGGCGACTGTAAAGTAGAAACTCGAAGGAACAGCTAAGCAAAGTACAGGAATCGTAGAGCATTGCGGAGGGAGGTTGTAAACAGTCGCGCCGGCCGCTGTGGCCGTTCGGTTCTAGGCGCTACAGTCTGGAACCGCGCTGTTGCTACGGTCGTAGGTTCGAATCCTGCCTCGGGCATGGATGTGTGTGTCGTCCTGAGGTTAGTTAGTTTTAAGTAGTTCTAAGTTCCAGGGGACTGATGACCTCAGATGTTAAGTCCCATAGTGCTCAGAGCCATTTGAACCATTTTTTTAAACAGTCGCAAGAAACCAGCTCCTCATAAGCCACACATTTTCTGTAGTCAGTGTTAATCGACGCTTGAGTTGGTGGAAAGAGCGACACCATTGGGCCGTGAATGACTGGAAATGAGTGTCTTGGAGAGATGAATCGCGTTATATTCTGTGGCAGCCCGATGGAAGGGTTTGGATATGGCGAATGCCTGCAGAATGTTACCTATCATCATCTGTAGTGCCAATTGTGAACTGCAGAGGAACTGGTGTTACGTTGTGGGGTTGGCTTGCTGCATAAATAACTTCTCCATCATACACGTACTACAGGGCGCCCATCATTGGACCAGACAGGTGGAAGTGGGAAGGCGTGAGATTCATGCTGTAGGGTGGATGACGAAGTTTTGTGAGCTCCTGTCGAATGTACAGACTTGTGTGAGGCCTTGCGTTCTTATGAAGAAGGAGAAGTTGGTTCGCATATTTGTAGCGACTAACACGCAGAATTCGTTTCTTCAATTTCCTGAGGGTAGCGCAATAGACTTCAGAGTTGATCGTTGCACCGTGAGGGAGATCATCAGTCAGAGCAACCCCTTCAGAGTCCCAGAAGACTGGCTGTGTGTGCGGTTTTGAATCTGTTCTTGGGGTGTGGTGTGGTGTGGTAGCACTCCATGGATTGCCGTTTTGTGAAGTGATGAAACCACGTTTCAGTGCCTGTGGCGATGTTCGACAAAAAACTGTCACGATCAGCCTCGTAAAGCGCAGGCAGTTCCACATAGACGGTCCTTCGTTGGTCTTTATGGTCTTCTGCTAGGCGGCGAGGAAACAAGCCAGCTAAGTCTAGGGGTCTGATGACCTCAGATGTTAAGTCCCATAATGCTTGGAGCCATTTGGACCATTTTTTGAAACCAGCCGGCACACACCTTTAAGTATCCCAACGGGTGAACGGGTGTGTCAGCACTGTCAACAGAGATTTCCTGTTGTGCAGTGAGGTGTTTGCAGCCGGTCGGCATGCGGGAAATCGGGCGAGTTTGTTGCGATGATGCCAGACACCTCGTCCAGCTGCTCACAGTGCTTTTGTTAACTTCCAGGCCTCGGCAGACATTCTGCAAGCATCTAAGAATGTCTGAGATGTTCTGGTTTTCCGTCAAAATAAAATTCAGCGAGAGGTCTCTGCTTGCAATGCACCTCTGTTACAGACATTATTTCGAAGAATACGTACAGTACGGCCACGTGTCAGAACTTCATGAAACTAGAGACAGTAAGACTCAGTTTTTACAGTTTCTAACTCACAATTCAACAAGAACCGATATTTTGATCAGACAGAATGGACATATTATAAGCGAGACGGAACAGTTCAAGTTCCTAGGCGTTCGGATAAATAGTAAGCTGTTGTGGAAATCCCATGTCCAGGATCTTGTTCAGAAACTAAATGCTGCTTTATTTACCATTAGAACAGTATCTGAAATAAGTGACAGTTCAACACGAAAAGTAGTCTACTTCGCATATTTTCATATGCTTATGTCGTATGGTATTATTTTTTGCGGTAATTCTTCTGATTCAAAAAGGGTATTTTTGGCTCAAAAACGGGCTGTTCGAGCTATATGTGGTGTAAGTTCGAGAACCTCTTGTCGACTCCTATTCAATAGTCTGGGAATTCTGACATTGCCCTCACAGTATATATTTTCTTTAATGTCGTTTGTTGTTAGCAATATTAGCCTATTCCCAAGAGTTAGCAGCTTTCACTCAGTTAATACTAGGCAGAAATCAAATCTGCACGTGGAATGCACTTCCTTGACTCTTGTGCAGAAAGGAGTGCAGTATTCTGCTGCATCCATTTTCAATAAGCTACCACAAGAACTCAAAAATCTTAGCAGTAGCCCAAACTCTTTTAAGTCTAAACTGAAGAGTTTCCTCATAGCTCACTCCTACTATTCTGTCGAGGAGCTCCTGGAAGAGCTAAAAAATTAAGCAAATTCCAGTGTTACATTGTTGATTTTCTTTATTTTAACTTACGGCTTGTCACCTGAATGATTTTTTTTAATTTCATTTTATCTGTTTCTAATATCGTGTTATAATTTCATGTATTGGATCGTTCCATGACCATGGAGACTTCTCCTAAATTTGGTCCCACGGAACAATAAATAAATAAATAAATAAAATAGAGACGCTGGAGCGGGAATATTCCGCGATGTCCCACAGCAAATTCCGCAGTTTTTCAACCGAAATTGGCCAAGAAAAGAACGTGCTGCATTACTTACTGGGCGCCCCTCGCATTTTCCTGTGTGTGCTGTCCTAACCTACGACTTCATCGTAACAACGGCGGGGACGTACAGTACATAGAGCGACGCACGGTTCGGTTGTCCTCCCGCCGTTCCGTATTGACACAAAGGCGCCTCGAGGGCGCCGGGCCACCGTGATAAGTGTGGGCGCCGAGTGGGATATGTCGGGCCGCGGACTGCAGATGGTAATGAGACGCCGTCCCGCCCCGTGCTGTAACGAGGCGTTCTCTGATTTATGCCACTCCGCCCCTCGCCTCTTGCTGCGTAGTGCAGAGGCAGAGAGCGGGAAACACGGAGCGGGGTCTCGCTACTCCACCCCCGCCGTTGAGGAAGAGCAGTGACTAGATGTGTCTTCCCGCTCTCTCGCTCTCTCTCTCTCTCTCTGTCTCTCTGTGTGTGTGTGTGTGTGTGTGTGTGTGTGTGCTGACATCGTCAAATTCTTGTTAGAGAGCACTGTAATGCGCATTTTAAAATTTATCCCGGCGAGTTTTAATGAGAGGACGCTGAAATCAGAGGTATATGCATGAATCTTAACTCATAAAGAAGATAAACTAACGGAGTTCTTAGATTACCTTAACTCGATTCACAAGAACTTAATTCACTCAGGAAACAAAGAAAGATGTGTGGCTGCTATTTCTTGTGATGACGGGAATGACGGGATTAATTGAAAGTATGATAGCAGTGATTAAATTGGCTTTCTGTTTGCCTTCTTCCACTAATGAGCTGGTGACGTTAAATCTCAACTGCGGTTCTGCTGTTGTCCCGATCGCATCTGACAAAATGGCTCAAATGGCTCTGAGCACTATGGGACTCAATATCTGAGGTCACCAGTCCCCTAGAACTTAGAACTACTTAAATCTAACTAACCTAAGGATATCACACACATCCATGCCCGAGGCAGGATTCGAACCTGCGACCGTAGCAGTCGCGCGGTTCCAGACTAAAGCGCCTAGAACCGCTCGGCCACCGCTGCCGGCTCGCATCCGACATAAGGCTCCATCCCATCTAGGTGAGGTTCCAGTATTCGAATTGATAATAAAGAGGGACAACAGGGGGAAGCTACAGCCCAAGGAAAGACAGACAGATCTGGTAAAGTGTTGCATTTATTGTTCCAGAAGAACATATCAAATGAGAAATAGCCTGTTACAAGTGAATAACAGTTACTGTACACAAATTAAGCTCAGAATCTGGCGAGTACTAGTCCTGCTGCAGGATGGTGCACAAGAACAAGTAAACAGGCAACAAATTACTGTAATTCTGATGAATGTTTTAACTCTAAAGTAAGAGAGAGTGGGCCAAGAGATACTTGAAATAGTACGGCCGTTATGTAGACAGGAGTGACACCATCAGCAGTGGACCAATGGTGTAAATGCCCAGAAGATGACCCCAACGTCAGGTTGAAACCGGTTGGCGGTATAATAATAATAAATGCGGTTAAGACTGTTTTTGAATAATTGATTTTCTATTCCAGTATTTCGTCCAAGATAGAGAGTATCATCCGCCCACCATCAAAGATTACAGAGCTACTGGCATCAGTGAAGTACGGTTTGTTGTTAAGAACGGTGGAATTTACAAAACGTCTTGCCATTGTGGTACGGCTAACATACACTCCTGGAAATGGAAAAAAGAACACATTGACACCGGTGTGTCAGACCCACCATACTTGCTCCGGACACTGCGAGAGGGCTGTACAAGCAATGATCACACGCACGGCACAGCGGACACACCAGGAACCGCGATGTTGGCCGTCGAATGGCGCTAGCTGCGCAGCATTTGTGCACCGCCGCCGTCAGTGTCAGCCAGTTTGCCGTGGCATACGGAGCTCCATCGCAGTCTTTAACACTGGTAGCATGCCGCGACAGCGTGGACGTGAACCGTATGTGCAGTTGACGGACTTTGAGCGAGGGCATATAGTGGGCATGCGGGAGGCCGGGTGGACGTACCGCCGAATTGCTCAACACGTGGGGCCTGAGGTCTCCACAGTACATCGATGTTGTCGCCAGTGGTCGGCGGAAGGTGCACGTGCCCGTCGACCTGGGACCGGACCGCAGCGACGCACGGATGCACGCCAACACCGTAGGATCCTACGCAGTGCCGTAGGGGACCGCACGGCCACTTCCCAGCAAATTAGGGACACTGTTGCTCCTGGGGTATCGGCGAGGACCATTCGCAACCGTCTCCATGAAGCGTGAATGGAGGGACGAATGGAGACGTGTCGTCTTCAGCGATGAGAGTCGCTTCTGCCTTGGTGCCAATGATGGTCGTATGCGTGTTTGGCGCCGCGCAGGTGAGCGCCACAATCAGGACTGCATACGACCGAGGCACACAGGGCCAACACCCGGCATCATGGTGTGGGGAGCGATCTCCTACACTGGCCGTACACCACTGGTGATCGTCGAGGGGACACTGAATAGTGCACGGTACATCCAAACCGTCATCGAACCCATCGTTCTACCATTCCTAGACCGGCAAGGGAACTTGATGTTCCAACAGGACAATGCACGTCCGCATGTATCCCGTGCCACCCAACGTGCTCTAGAAGGTGTAAGTCAACTACCCTGGCCAGCAAGATCTCCGGATCTGTCCCCCATTGAGCATGTTTGGGACTGGATGAAGCGTCGTCTCACGCGGTCTGCACGTCCAGCACGAACGCTGGTCCAACTGAGGCGCCAGGTGGAAATGGCATGGCAAGCCGTTCCACAGGACTACATCCAGCATCTCTACGATCGTCTCCATGGGAGAATAGCAGCCTGCATTGCTGCGAAAGGTGGATATACACTGTACTAGTGCCGACATTGTGCATGCTCTGTTGCCTGTGTCTATGTGCCTGTGGTTCTGTCAGTGTGATCATGTGATGTATCTGACCCCAGGAATGTGTCAATAAAGTTTCCCCTTCCTGGGACAATGAATTCACGGTGTTCTTATTTCAATTTCCAGGAGTGTAGACCAGACCACGCGCACAGTGGAAGAACGCTGCACCGAGCATCAATGCTGCACTTTCCTTTTGCAGCCAATCAAGTCTGCTATTGCTGAAAATTCATCTCCACGGACTTGCAATGGGGTGTAATAAAAGAATAATTTTAGTCAAAGTAACATTTTTTGGGGACACTATAACTAAAAAAAAATCGGCCGAGATTAGCGTAGAAGAGAATCTAATGAACCGTAATGGCGGGTACCATTCGGGTAATGCGTAGACCCCGTCATTTCCAGATTACGACGGTCGCGGCGAGCGCCAGCCTGAGGATAATTGAGCGACGACGCTACCCACCGGGTGATGTGATCAGTCTACCACCACGCTCTTGTTGCATGCGTGGGATTCTCACAAATCGCTAATAAATTACAGAGCGGGGGAAGTTCTCGTCTGCCTTCAGTGGCTCACCCGAAGATGATTGGCAGATTCCCAGTCGAAATATCGTGGATTGTAGTAAACGACGACTGGTTGAAGGCCCGAAATTTCTTTGGGCATCGTAACGTTAGCAGCTACGTTACTGCCCATCCATTATTCCATAACTTAGAATAGAGGACTGTAGCACATATCGAACCGTAACGAAATCTGCTCAGGTACGAAGCGCTTTTCACCAATTTTTGATAAATTGAGGTTCAAAGTTCTGTGAGCCTGTTGCATACCATACGAGAGCGACGGCGATGATAACGTAACCAGCTAAGGCGGCAGACAACTGTTGCTTATAAACCAGGAGAAACAGTAATAGCTGTAAAATACCCAGGGTATCCGTCCAACGCGTCCTAAAGTGGAACTACCACGTAAGTCTAGTCGTAAGGAAAGCAGTTACTGGCATTCTTAGGAATAGAAAATATGAAATGGACGTATTTCCGGCGGTTGTAAGTGTTTCTATTCGATGCCGCTTCGGCGACTTGGGAGTCGATGAAGATGAGATGAAATGATTAGAACGACACAAATACCCAGTCCCCGAGCAAAGAAAATCGCCGATCCGGCTGGAAATCGACCCCACGATGCAGAGTCATCGACAGTAATCACTCTTTTTTAAATCACGACCGAAGCGAGATCCGAACCATCGATCCAGCGTTTATCAATATTGAGAGCTACCGATTTTTTTCCGTTTTTCCTTTTTTCTTTCTATCTGTTTCGTCGTTGTTATTCTTCAGCAGTTCTGAGCGGATATCGCATGACATCTATCAAATTCCAGCTACTGAACTTTCACTTAGTTTTTTATTACATCGGATGGCTTGATTTTTATAAGATGGTGTGACAGAGATCCCAATCTAAATCTTGCCTGTTAAAGTGTCGCATTGTTACCAAGGCTCCGAAATATGGGAGGAAAACTTCATCTAAAGGAAACAAAATTATCGGCTTATTTCGATTAATTTCGTTTGAGAGGCTTTCAGCGAGCGAGGTGGTGCAGTGCTTAGCCACAGGACTCGCATTTGAGAGAACGACGGTTCAAATCGCGTCCGGCCATCCAGATTTAGGTTCTCCGTGATTTCCCTAAATCACTCCAGGCAAATGCCGGGATGGTTCCTTCGATGGTTCCATTTCTAGATAGATTCCAAAATATTCATTATTTTTGAGGCAGTTAATTTCTTAATGAAAAGGTCGACGACGTTCAAGTTACCGAGAACTGACAAAACTAGACACACTCCGGAACAAGATTATCAGTGTTGAGTCTGTATCATTTCTATTACACTTATTGTTCGTATTAATAGCGCTTGGAGCACTTCTTACTAAAAATTCTGGAGCAAATCCACGGCACTTCAGCTAACTTCAGTTGGATAGCAACGCTTTATAGTTTAGAGTATGAATGTTCTTGGAAGCTCCTGTAATTTAATCTCAGTGACTGAGCTTTAGCATCAGGTCACTAATAATTTGCTATACATAATGTAAAGTGTCTGTCGTCTGTTTAATCAGTACGTGTTTGTTGCAGGTGAATGGGGTTACCATCGACAAGGGTACTGTCAAGCTGGCTTCAGTGCATGTTTGTCAAAGGTAAGATCGTAAGTCTCACATACCGCACGCAGTTATGAAGTGCTGACTTCCATTTTTGAGTATTCATAATGGAACTGTTCCAAAGACCAAATTATTAGTGTAATTAATAAGTTGTACTGGAAATCGACGAACTGTTCTGCAGGTGCAAAGCACACTTCCTTTCTACTGTTGCCAGCAGTGTGAAGATGCAGTTTCATGTCCTGTAGGCTCTTCACAATGTGTTCGCATAATGCCTGTGTCCAACGTGCGCAGACTTCTGTTCGCACCTGGCTTTCACTTCATCTACCAGATCACTGAATTTGACCAACTTCTCGTAGCAGGTGGCTTACGAAATACAGGTGCTGGGTACAGCGATGTCTGTAAGAATGGTGACTTGCTCTGTTATGTTGCTCTCTGTTACTAAACGTGATAGTGGGCGCAAATTAAAACTAATTGACAGACATCATCGTACGCTAACACGAATTGTGTCAAAACAACACAAAAGCACCGCGGTTAAAGTGACTGCAGAGCTCAGTAGCCATCTTCGAGAGCCTGTATCTATCGGCACTGTCCGCCGAGCACTCCATAAAGTAAATATTCATAGACTAGCTGCTATACCGAAACCATTAGTGACGACAAATAAAACAAAGAAGCATAAAACATGGTGTCAGGAGCATAAATCCTGGAGGGCTGATCAGAGGAAACATGTCATATGCTCCGACGAGTCAACCTTTTCGTTTTTACCGACATCTGTCCGGGCTTACGTCTGGAGAACGCCAAACGAAGCGTACAATCCTCATTACTTGATTCCAACGGGCCAGCCGCTGTGGCCGAGCGGTTCTAGGCGCTTCAGTCCGGAACCGCGATGCTGCTATGGTCGCAGGTTCGAATCCTGCCTCAGGCATGGATGTGTGTGAAGTCATTAGGTTAGTTAGGTTTAAGTAGTTGTAAGTCTAGGGGACTGATGACCTCAGATGTTAAGTCCCATAGTGCTTAGAGCCATTTGAACCATTTGATTCCAACGGTTAAGTGTGGCGGTGGAAGTGTGATAGTGTGGGTAGCCATACACGGTATTCTGCTGGTCCCATCATTACTCTCAAAGGACGTGTTACAGCCAACGATTATGGCTGGCTCTGAGCACTATGGGACTCAACTTCTGAGGTCATCAGTCCCCTAGAACTTGTTGTTGTTGTTGTTGTGGTATTCAGTCCAGAGACTGGTTTGATGCAGCTCTCCATGCTACAGTAAAGCTGCATGTCCTCGGGAAAAATTACGGCTGTAGTTTCCCCTTGCTTTCAGCCGTTCGCAGTACCAGCACAGCAAGGCCGTTTTGGTTCATGTTACAAGGCCAGATCAGTCAATCATCCAGACTGTTGCCCCTGCAACTACTGAAAAGGCTGCTGCCCCTCTTCAGGAACCACATGTTTGTCTGGCCTCTCAACAGATACCCCTCCGTTGTGGTTGCACCTACGGTACCGCCATCTGTATCGCTGAGGCACGCAAGCCTCCCCACCAACGGCAACGACTTAAACCTGACTAACCTAAGGACATCATACACATCCATGCCCGAGGCAGGATTCGAACCTGCGACCGTAGTGGTCGCGCGGTTCCAGACTGTAGCGCCTAGAACCGCTCGGCCACCAGCGGCCGGCGCCAACGATTACGTGTACATTTTAGGTGATCAGCTGCAGCTTATGCTTCAAATGTTGTCCCCCAACAATGATGCCGTATTTCAGGACCATAATGCACACATTCACATATCCAGGACAGTACAATCGTGGTACGAGGAGCACGCAACTGAACTGGAGCGTCTTCCCTGACCAGCACTTGAACATTATCGAACCCTCGTGGCCGGTATTGGAGACTCCGGAGCAGATTTCTGCCTCCCTCGTCACTACAGGAGTTAAAAGAGGTCCTGATCGAAGAGTAACATAACATTCCTCCGGAGACTATAGAGTGGCTGGATTGAAGAGTTTTTAGCAAACAGAACACAGCATGTTGTTCTCAATGGAGAGACGTCTACAGACGTTAAAGTAACCTCTGGCGTACCACAGGGGAGTGTTATGGGACCATTGCTTTTCACAATATATATAAATGACGTAGTAGATAGTGTCGGCAGTTCCATCCGGCTTTTCGCGAATGATGCTGTAGTATACAGAGAAGTTGCAGCATTAGAAAATTGCAGCGAAATGCAGGAAGATCTGCAGCGGATAGGCACTTAACATAGACAGATATAATGTATTGCGAATACATAGAAAGAAGGCTCCTTTATTGTATGATTATATGATAGCGGAACAAACACTGGTAGCAGTTACTTCTGTAAAATATCTGGGAGTATGCGTACGGAACGATCTGAAGTGGAATGATCATATAAAATTAATTGTTGGTAAGACGGGTGCCAGGTTGAGAGTCATTGGGAGAGTCCTTAGAAAATGTAGTCCATCGACAAAGGAGGTGGCTTACAAAACACTCGTTCGGCCTATATTTGAGTATTGCTCATCAGTGTGGCATCCGTACCTGGTCGGGTTGACAGAGGAGACAGAGAAGATCCAAAGAAGGGCGGCGCGTTTCGTCACAGGGTTATTTGGTAAGCATGATAGCGTTACGGAGATGTTTAGCAAACTCTAGTGGCAGACTCTGCAAGAGAGGCGCTCTGCATCGCGGTGTAGCTTGCTGTCCAGGTTTCGAGAGGGTGCCTTTCTGGAAGAGGTATCGAATAAAGTGCTTCCCCCTACTTATACCTCCCGAGGAGATCACGAATGTAAAGTTAGAGAGATTCGAGCGCGCGCGGAGGCTTTCCGACAGTCGTTCTTCCCGCGAACCATACGCGAGTGGAACAGGAAAGGGAGGTAATGACAGTGGCACGTAAAGTGCCCTCCGCCACACACCGTTGGGTGGCTTGCGGAGTATAAATGTAGATGTAGATGTAGATTATATGCCAGTATTCCAAGAAGAGTCGCAGCTGTATTACTGGTAACTGGGCGTCCAAACCCTTATTGATAAACCATTCCCAGGTAACTACAGGTATTAACATTATTTTGCCTATCTCCTGTATGTCTTACGATATGAATATGACGAAAAATTAGAACTCGCACGGAAGTTTGGCGATAGTCGTTCTTCCCGCTCGATATTTGTGAATGGAACAGGAGAGGCGGGAAAAGATGGTATCACAAGCAACCTGCACCACACACCGTAAGATAGCTTGTGGAGTCCAGATGTAGATGCAGATCGAGCATCGCCTCGCTTGCGAGCGTTACGCCGTCGGCACACGGACCGTGCTGTCGAACGTTAAACGTTGAGCGTGCCAAGTTCGACGTGCTGCTCAACGCTCAGAAACGATGCGACTCGTGCATACGGTACGTGGACCCCAACGTGGTACACGCGATCGCAACGCACTCCAATGGCAGTTGAGGGATGTTTTTAGTTTGTAAATCACACTGTTTACTCAACGGAAGCGCGTAAAATTCCAACGTTTGCTCTATTAAAACGCACATTTCCTCCATCTTCCACGAAAAGGAAAGTACCATGTGCAATCAATAAGGACACAGGCTTATAAAAGTTCCAATACAAACAGTGCGGTACAAATTTGGAATACTTCTCCGCATAAGATAATCATTATTTCATCATTCCCACATTTTAGTAAAACCCTAAGGTTTGATCACTGTTCCTACCTAGTAGCAGAATCTTTGCAACATGTGAATTATGAAGCGTTAAAGAAAAAGGAGCAAAATATCTTTATACAAAGCTGTCCTGTAAATTAAGCCATTCGAACAAAATCACCCCCCAAAAAAGGTGAACTTATATTTACATAACATCAAATATTATAGCATGCACTTATATTAAATTAATAAGAAAGTATCAGAACCTAATAAAAACGCGAATGTTAGGAAAAAAATTTGGTAGTGTGTGGACGCGAATCTCCGCCCAAGGACGAAGTGATTGGTGAACAGTGACGCTACCCATTACGCTAATCCAACTATACGCGCTATATATGTAGACATATTAATTAACCATTGCTGAAAAGGTTAATCGTAGATAATTATGTTATTAATTGAAATTTAATTGTCACAAATTGTACCAAGAACAATGCGTTTTGGGTGGATCTTCAGTGTGTCGCTGCCTTCAAATAGCCTACTCTCATAATACGCAAGTTACAATAGTTCTTTTACCACGAATATGATGTTTCTCATTATTTTTTTGGAACGAATTACACAGTTAACAACGGGTTTTCCAGTGATTCTCAATTTGATGGTGCTCATAAACGGAATATATACATATAGGCTTCAAATGAATGCCAATATGGCGCCTCATAACTCTGTACTGCAGGGACACGGCGTGCGTGTGACGTAGATGGCGTTGTCACATCTCATTGGTCCACGCTCAGACGCACGCTCAGAATATTTGACATGCCAGGTATTGCTCTACACCTTCGGAAAGACTCCCGAACGTGCTATTCCACGCTTTGGCGTCAGAAAGTCGGCACGCTCAACGCTCAACGTTCGGATGCACGGTTCGTGTGCCGACGGCTTGAGGTAGTTTGGATACGGAGCCGTGGTGATGGACCACTGTACAAATTTTAGAACGGGAGGACTGAAGTTTTTAGAGGGAGGCCGCGTCGCGCCACTTAAACGTCAGAAGAAACGCGAGAAGCTAATGACAATGGGGAGCGCCCTAGACCGAGAGGCGTGAGTGCCTCGCCGCGGCCGCGGCCACAGTAGGAAATGAACGGGGCGCCACGCGGGAGTTGTTGCCGATGGGAGGTTAATGTCTCGCGCCCGGCGGAGCAAAAAAGGCCAGCGTGTCCCGCCGGAATGCTTTGGCCGCGGTGCGCCGCCTAAAACAGAACAGAGGAGCCGGGGGCGGCTGACGATGGATGGCGGAGGACGAACCGGTGACCCGCGGGTACACGGCCGCCGCCGCCACCGGACAAGACAGCGCGATTTGTGGCGGGGCGCCCGATGACAATGCTCGCCAGATAAAGTCCCCCGCTCATAAATATTTACCGCCATTTCCATACGTGACGGCCGCGCCGGCGACGTCGTATACATTAGGCCGAAACCATTGTCATTTGCAAACGGCGGCGCGTTACACGCCACAATGGACGACCCGCCGTGGCGCCGGGCCGAACGCGGCGCAGATATTTGGCGGCTTTTAGCGGCGCCACGCGGCAGCCTTACCCGTCTTGCGGCGCCAATGTATTAATAGCCGTGCTCTGTCTGAGGTCGCGGTCGTACGGCCGACCGACGGAGCTGTACAGCCGTAAGAACAATTTTGGTTCCGCGAAGGACATTCCACTCCACTCCAACTATTCACGTTGCTTGGTCACCCTGGCATTTAATTTTTTTTTCTTTATTTATATCCACTTCTAGCGACGCAGGAGCAAATTGAAGAGCCAATCTCCTTGGGCATGGAACGAGTCAGTATGTGTAATTACGCCAGAGAATAATGTAATAAATCAAATAAAATTTACGCGAATCCTATGTACACGAAAAGCTGCTGAGTATACAGGGTGGTCCATTGATCGTGACCGAGCCAAATACCTCACGAAATAAGCGTCAAACGAATAAACTACAAAGAACGAAATTTGTCTAGCTTGAAGGGGGGCCGCTAGATGGCGTCGCCATAGGTCAAACGGATATCAACTGCGTTTTTTAAAATAGGAACCCCCATTTTTTATTACATATTCGTGTAGTACGTAAAGAAATATGAATGTTTTAGTTGGACCACTTTTTTCGCTTTGTGATAGATGGCGCTGTAATAGTCACAAACATACGGCTCACAATTTTAGACGAACAGTTGGTAACAGGTAGGTTTTTTAAATTAAAATACAGAACGTAGGTACGTTTGAATATTTTATTTCGGTTGTCCCAATGTGATACATGCACATTTGTGAACTTATCATTTCTGAGAACGCATGGTGTTACAGCGTGATTATCTGTAAATACCACATTAATGCAATAAATGCTTCGACGACCAATCCACCTGTCATTAAATATGCTATTCAATCCCGCTTCAACCGCAAGCGAGCTATGTGCCGGACATCCATCATGTTGGAAGTACATCGCCATTCTGTCATGCAGTGAAACATCTTGTTGTAACATCGGTAGAACATTACGTATGAAATCAGGATAAATTGCACCATTTAGATCGCCATCGATAAAATGGGGGCCAATTATCCTTCCTCCCATAATGCCGCACCATTCATTAATCCACCAAGGTCGCTGATGTTCCACTTGTCGCAGCCATCGTGGATTTTCCGTTGCCCAATAGTGCATATTATGTCGGTTTACGTTACCGCTGTTGGTGAATGACGCTTCGTCGCTAAATAGAACGCGTGCAAAAAATCTGTCATCGTCCCGTAATTTCTCTTACGCCCAGTCGCAGAACTGTACACGACGTTCAAAATCGTCGCCATGCAATTTCTGGTGCATAGAAATTTGATACGGGTGCAATCGATGTTGATGTAGCATTCTCAACACCGACGTTTTTTAGATTCCCGATTCTCGCGCAATTTGTCTGCTACTGATGTGCGGATTAGCCGCGACAGCAGGTAAAACACCTACTCCCTGGGCATCATCATTTGTTGCAGGTCGTCGTTGACGTTTCACATGTGTCTGAACACTTTCTGTTTCGTTAAATAACGTAATTATCCGGCGAACGGTCCGGACACTTGGATGATGTCGTCCAGGATACCAAGCAGCATACATAGCACACGCCCGTTGGGCATTTTGATCACAATAGCCACACATCAACACGATATCGACCTTTTCCGCAGTTGGTAAACGGTCCATTTTAACACGAGTAATGTATCACGAAGCAAATACCGTCCGCACTGGCGGAATGTTACGTGATACCACGGACTTATAGGTTTGTGACTATTACAGCGCCATCTATTACAAAGCGAAAAAAGTGGTCCAACTAAAACATCCATATTTATTTACTTACAACACGAATATGTAATAAAAAATGGGGGTTCCTTTTTTTAAAAACGCAGTTGATATCCGTTTGACCTATGGCAGCGCCATCTAGCGGTCCAACCATAGCGCCATCTGGTTTTTCCCCTTCAAGCTAGACAAGTTTCGTTCTTTGTAGTTTTTTCGTTTGACGCTTATTTCATGAGATATTTGATTCGGTCACGATCAATGGACCACCCTGTATACATTCTAAAACGCAAATATGACACACCACGAAAGAATTGACCGAATGGATCGGAAATCGGCAGGTGCGATATACGGGTACAGGCAAACAAATGATTACAGTTTCAGAAAAGTTGGATGATTTAATCAAGAGAAAGAGTTTCACAAATCAAGCAAATTAATAACACATTTCATCCACATCTGGTCCTTATGCAAGCAACTGGTAGAGTTATTAGATGTTCCCCTGAGGGAACATACGTGCTAGCATTTCATCCGAGACCTCCGAGCAGGCTGCAGTATTACGTCGTTGCATATTATCGAGTGTACTTAGTACGTCCTTACAAACAGCGACTTTCTGCTTTCCCCACAGAAAAAAAGTCTACAAGTTTTCAGAATGAAATTTTCACTCTGCAGCGGAGTGTGCGCTGATATGAAACTTCCTGGCAGATTAAAACTGTGCCGGACCGAGACTCGAACTCGGGACCTTTGGCTTTCGCGGGTAAGTGCTTTACCAACTGAGCTACCCAAGCACGACTCAAGACCCGTCCTCACAGCTTTAGGTAGGAGACGAGGTACTGGCGGAGTTAAAGGTGTGAGGACGGGTCGTGCGTCGTGCTTGGGTAGCTCAGTTGGTAAAGCACTTGCCCTCGAAAGGTAAAGGTCCCGAGTTCGAGTTTCGGTTCGGCAAACAGTTTTAATCTGTCAGGAAGTTTCAAGTCTACAAGTACCAAATCCAGGGAACGGGCCGGCCAAGGTACAGGCCTCCTGCGATAATTCAACGACTTGGAAATAATTCGCGAAGACACACTGTAGCACTTCTTCCACTATGAGCTGGACAGCCACCATGTTCGTACTTCAGGTTCCTCCTAGCCTACATAGGAGCGTCTTCTACCATCCGTGAAATATCGTCTGTTGGCAGGCTGCGATATTTGAGCACGTTCAGTGTTCGTCACGAAAAACGGGAAAATGAGCCAATGGTTCACTGTCTCATACCACACGCTTACACTCCACACACGCTAGTATTTCACCTGACAAAGCCAACGGGGATTGTCAGCAGACCAATAGTGCACGTTTCGGTGGTTTAACTGGCCGTGATTAGTAAATGTGGATTCAGACTACACAAGATACATATCGGCTATGGAGCATGCTGTCTTAATACCCATGTACAGAAGTTGACACGACTCTCACAATCGTTTCCAAGGAGCTGCTGATGGAGAAAGATGTGATAGGGATGGAACCTACGCTACTGGCCATTAAAATTGCTACACCAAGAAGAAATGCAGATGATAAACGGATATTCATTTGACAAATATATTATACTAGAACTGATATGTGATTACATTTTGACGCAGTTTGGGTACCCAGAACAACCACCTCTGGCCGTAATAACGGTCTTGATACGCCTGGGCATTGAGTCAAACAGAGCCTGGATGGCGTGTACAGGTACAGCTGCCCATGCCGCTTGAACACGATACCACAGTTCATAACAGCTGCCCATGCAGCTTCAACACGATACCACAGTTCATCAAGAGTACTGACTGGCATATTGTGACGAACCAGTTGCTCGGCCACCATTGACCAGACGTTTTCAATTGGTGAGAGATCTGGAGAATGTGCTGGCCAGGGCAGCAGTCGAACATTTTCTGTATCCAGAAAGGCCCGTACAGGACCAGCAACATGCGGTCGTGCATTATCCTGCTGAAATGTAGGGTTTCGCAGGGATCTAATGAAGGGGAGAGCCACGGGTCGTAACACATCTGAAATGTAACGTCCACTGTTCAAAGTGCCATCAATGCGAACAAGAGATGACCGAGACGTGTAACCAATGGCACCCCATACCATCACGCCGGGTGATACGCCAGTTTGGCGATGACGAATACACGCTTCCAATGTGCGTACACGGCGATGTCGCCAAACACGGATACGACCATCATGATGCTGTAAACAGAACCTGGATTCATCCGAAAAAATGACGTTTTCCCATTCGTGTAACCAGGTTTGTCGTTAAGCACACCATCGCAGGCGCTCCTGTCTGTGATGCTGCGTCAAGGGTAACCGCAGCCATGATCTCCGAGCTGATAGTCCACGCTGCTGCAAACGTCGTCGAACTGTTCGTGCAGATGGTTGTTGTCTTGCAAACGTCCCCTTCTGTTGACTCAGGGATCGAGACGTGGATGCACGATCCGTTTCAGCCATGCGGATAAGATGCCTGTCATCTCGACTGCTAGTCATACGAGGCCGTTGGGATCCAGCACGGCGTTCCGTATTACCCTCCTGAACCCACCGATTCCATATTCTGCTAACAGTCATTGGATCTCGACCAGAGCGAGCAACAGTTTCGCGATACGATACACCGCAATCGCGATAGGCTACAATCCGACCTTTATCAAAGTCGGAAACGTGATGGTACGCATTTCTCCTCCTTACACGAGGCATCATAACAACGTTTCACCAGGCAACGCCGGTCAACTGCTGTTTTGCGTATGAGAAATCGGTTGGCAACTTTCCTCATGTCAGCACGTTGTACGTGTCGCCACCGTCGCCAACCTTGTGTGAATGCTCTGAAAAGCTAATCATTTGCATATCACAGCATCTTCTTCCAGTCGGTTAAATTTCGCGTCTGTAGCACGTCATCTTCGTGGTGTAGCAATTTTAATGGCCAGTAGTGTATGTCATTGGAGAGTGCATAGGGCCTCTGCCTGGCTGATGTCACTTTCTCGTGCTATTATGCGGGAGCTAACTCGCGGATCAACTGCAACAGCAGCAAGAACATCTTCTGTCGTCACTCGTTTCCTTCTGTTACGTTGTGTAGGAGTTTCACTACCACTTTCATTTTACTGATTGAAGAGGTTGATATATAATTGCCGAGATGGTTGACGCCTATTGGAATATCTTTCCGCATACACCGTGCAAGAATGAACTGCATTCTTACAGCACTCTGCATACGCCGTGACCTCGTCGGCTTTTTCTGCTTTAATAAGTACCATCGTCCACTCACGGCCTAACTGGCTGATGATGATGACGTCCCATACTCCTTGACGGAGCGTAGGGGACTATGCGGGAGACCCGCACTGCTGTACCAGGCAAGGTCCTAGCGGAGGTGGTTTGCCATAGCCTTCCTCCGACCATAATGAGGATGAATGATGATGTTGAAGGCGACACAACAACACTAAGTCGAACCAGGGACCTTGCGCTCGGAAAGCGAGAACGCGACCGCAAGACCACGAACTGCGGGCACCTAACTGACTAGCAAATCTCAATGCACTCAACGAACACACAAGCACACTGTAACCCAACGTAGTATCGTACCCAGCAACTACGCAGGCTGAAATGCCTAAACAAGTGTCGGTGCGGAAACTTTGCACAATACAATAGCATGTAAACGACTCAGAATAGAATCTTTCAACAAACATCATTGACATTCTAAATTTACCCTACCTTTAGTCTGTTAATATCAATAGGTATTGTTCCATTTAAAAAAAGCGTAAGTCTGCACAAAAATACACTTTCTAAGTATTATTACGATCTGTGTACTGATTAACAATATGAGCCCATGACTACAAAGCCGTTCTATGAAAACCGCACATCAATAGCACTTTCCATTTCTGCAATATTTGCAATGCATTTTAGGTGATTCATATAAACAGAAGAAAAAATACGGGTCCCAGAGAACACTATGCCGTGATCTTACTAGATGTCTTACGCGCATTTCAAGGCGCTTTGTATCAGGGACTGATCCACAAATCTGACACACAGCGAGTGCCTAGCTCTCCAGTGCCTTTACTCGGTACGTATATGGACGGTCGCCCGTTGTGCCTCATTACCGGAGACGCTAGGGCGTTGTCGTAGGAGTGCCTCGAGGCTCGGTGGTAGGTTCTGTGTTGTACAGTGTCTACGCCGCATACCTACCGTCGTCACTTCGCTTCGGCAGATACACACACGCTGATGACACCGCACCCGTCTGCAGGCACATCCACGACACCTGCAGAGATATTGAAACATGGACAACAGACTGGTGCAGTAAGTTTACTACCACAGAAAGTCAGGCGGTCGTCCTAGCGGTACGAAGACCAAATTCGCCCATTCGACTCGCCAGTACCATGGAGTCCGACGGCAAAGTACACTACCTGACAAAAGACAGTCAAATGCTCTGAAAACGTGGTCAGGTGTCAATGTGACTTCACTCACATACACACCAGTGGCAGGTATATAAATGATTAGATTTCCATTTCTCTATGACACAACCAAATTGCATTAGTGTTGTTCGTGTGTAGTGTCCTTCCAGGCCTGTTATACATACACTCATGTTCAGAAGAAGAAAAAACGGAACAACTTGAACGACTAGAGGCAGGACGTTCAGATTCACAGGCCATGTACAGTCGTGGACAAAACGAGCGAGATCCCTCGCGTTTTCGTTATGCTGATCCGCACAGCTTTAAAGTCTGCTACACAGCATAACAGGCAAGGCGATGAAATGCACAGACGTGAAATTGAAAAACTGTCCGAACTTTGTCAGGCTGTTAGCAGTCATGTGTAAGACCATATTCATGCTGATTGGTGTGTTAAACACAACACGTAAATGTAAGATATGAATGAAAGATGAAACGCTAATTAGTATGAACTGTACTAATAAAAATGAATTTCAGCTTATCGAGATAACATAACTGTTTTAGTAAGACAAGTACCCCAGATGGTTACGAATTAGCAAAATATTATGTGCATTCGACCGCAAAACGGTCTGTGTCAACGTTCACACCAGTCATACTGGATTACCGTTGCTGACATACCATGAAAGTGTGCTAATTTAGTAATGCTTGAAGATTCATAACGAAATTCAGTTAAAAATAGTTCAGTGCCACACTTAAGTCAATTCATTTATTGACAGAAGTGGAAAAAGTAGGCACTAACAAGTATGCAATTCTACAAGATTTTCATATTTATATCCACAGGGCGCCGGTACACAATAAAGGTAGCAGTAAAACGTATTGGGGGCGCGAGAATTTCTTATAATTGCTTTACTGATAGTATATCTGCCTCCATCAAGATTAGAACCGAAAACTAACCAGACCTCCCTTGCAGTAGCAAACACCTTTCACTACGCTAGCAGACAACCCAGGCAAACAGCCCTCTATTATTATCCCACACACGAATAAGCCGGCAATTTCGCAATAAAAATGGCAAAATGATAGGCAGTTTCTGTTGCACAGAGCTTTCTGGACTCAAAAACATGAATTTTCTACCTTCATGTCGCAGCTTATGTGACAATCATTCGGGATGTTTATCGAAATAACAAAATACTGTTATTAGCGAGTAAATTTAGTAGGATAATTCTACACCACCCCAAGAAATAAACGGCGACATACCTGCCAAACGTATTCTACAATGTTTCGAATTCTACATTAGACTCGCCACAGCCAGAAAACGTTCATTAGCCGAAGTGTTTCTTAACCTGGCTAGCAATGGGAATGTTTGCACTTCTAAAACGCGGTGGCATTAATACTGGGATCCGAATTACCACGTGTATAGGCAAATGGATTTTATTTGCATTCCTGTAAACGTGATTTGGATCGAAAGAGTAGCTACGATTAATACACTGATGTATCGACTGTAACTAGAACATTACGAATAAAGAGTAGGGGGAATTATTCATGCGGCCCTCATCTTCAGTAACTGTTGTAGCTATTTTCGTTGTTAAGATTTCGTCACCTAAATCGGTAAAAATGGAATCCTACTTGTCTCACTTTTGACTGTCTGTCTACCCAACCCTTAAAACCCGTTTACCTCGAGTACAGGTAGTCCTAATAAGCGGAAATGTATCGCACTTCCTGCGGTATACGGTCCCTTGGTGGTGTAAAAAATACATTTTTATTAGTACAGTTCATACTAATTAGCGTCTCTTCTTTCATTTACATCTTATATTTACGTGTTGTTTAACAGACTAATCAGCAATAATATAATCTTACACGTGATTTAAATCAGTCTGACAAAGTTCGGATAGTTTTTCAATTTTACGCCTGTGCATAGTATGTTGGTAGCACTTCGTCGCCTTGCCTTCTATGCTGTGTAGCAGACTTCAAAGCTGTGCGGATCAACATAACGAAAAGGCGAGAGGTCTCGCTCGTTTTGTCCACGACTGTACATTAGTATGTTCTCCAGAAATGATTAGCATTTCAGCCACCTCGGTTCAGCATCTGCCCTGTTGCCTAATAGGCACAGAGACTGCCATGGGTCCCGATAATTTGGTCCACGCGTGGTGGCGTCGACGCGTATAAGGCACGAATGGCGTCCTGTGATATAGCCATTCAAGCTGCATTCACCAGGTTCCAAAGTTCGTCTGTGGTGGTTGGCATTGGATCACAGCGCTGTACTCGTCGTGCTACCATTTTTTTTTCTTCTGACTGGTTTGACGCGGCGCACCACGAATTCCTCTCCTGTGGCAAACTCTTCATCTCAGAGTAGCACTTGCAATATACGCCCTCAATTTTTGCTGGATGTATTCCAATCTCTGTCTTCTTCTACAGTTTTTGCCCTCTACAGTTCCCTCTAGAACCGTGGATGTCATTCCCTCATGTCTTAACAGATGTTCTCTCTGATTCTGCGCAGGAACTCCTCACTCCCTACTTTATCAGTCCACCTAATTTTCAACATTCGTCTGTAGCACCACATCTCAAATGCTTCGATTCTCTTATGTTCCGGTTTTCCCACAGCCCATGTTTCACTACCATACAATGCTGTACTCCAGACGTACGTTCTCAGTAATTTCTCCCTCAAATTAACGCTTATGCTCGATACTAGCAGACCTTCTTGGCCAGGAATGCCCTTTTTGCCATTGCTAGTCTGCTTTTGATGTCCTCCTTGCTCCGTCCGTCATTGGTTATTTTACTGCCTAGGTAGCAAAATTCCTTACCTTCATCTACTTCGTGACCATCAATCCTGATGTTACGTTTCTCGCTGTTCTCATTTCTACTACTTCTCCTTACTTTCGACTCTCTTCGATTTACTCTCAGTCCATATTCTATACTCATTAGATTGTTCACTCCGTTCAGCAGATCATTTAATTCTTCTTCACTTTCACTCAGGGTAGCAATGTCATCAGCGAATCGTACCATTGATGTCCTTTCACCTTGAACTTTAATTTCACTCCGAACCTTATTTTATTTCCATCATTGCTTCTGCGATGTACAGATTGAACAGTAGGGGTGAAAGGCTACATCCTTGTCTTACACCCTTCTTAATCCGAGCACTTCGTTCTTGGTCGTCCACTCTTATAATGACCTCTTGGCTATTGTACATCCTGTATATTACCCGTCTCTCCCTATAGCTGACCCCTATTTTTCTCAGAATTTCGAACATCTTGCACTATTTTACATTGTGGAAGGCTTTTCCCAGGTCGACAAATCCAATGAACGTCTCTTGATTTTTCTTTAGTTTTGCTTCCATTATCAACCGCAGCGACAGAATTGCTTCTCTCGTGCCTTTACATTTTCTAAAACCAAACTGATCGTCATCTAGCGCATCCTCAGTTTTCTTTGCCATTCTTCTGTATATTATTCTTGTCAACAACTTCGATGCATAAGCTGTTTATCTGACTGTGCGATAATTCTCGCACTTGTCGGCTCTTGCTGTCTTCGAAATTGTGTGGAAAGTCAGATGATATGTCGCCAGACTCATACGTTCTACACACCAACGTGAATAATCGATTTGTTGTCTCTTCCTCCAATGATTTTAGAATTTCTAAGGGAATGTTATCCATCCCTTCTGCCTTATTTGATCTTAAGTCCTCCAAAGCTCTTTTAAATTCCGATTCTAATACTGGATCTCCTATCTCTTCTAAATCGACTTCTGTTTCTTCTTCTACCACATCATAAAAACCTTCCCCCACATAGAGGCTTTCAATGTATTCTTTCCACCTATCCGCTCTCTCGTCTGCATTTACCAGTGGAATTCCCGTTGCACTCTTAATGTTACCAACCTTGGTTTTAATGTCATCGAAGGTTGTTTTGACTTCCTGTCCTTCCGACAGTCATATCTTTTTCGATGTCTTCACACTTTTCATGTAGTCATTTCGTCTTAGTTTCCCTGCACTTCCTATTCATTTCATTCCTCAGCGACTTCTATTTCTCTGTTCCTGAGTTTCCCGGAACATTTTTTCAATTCCTCCTTTCATCGATCAAATGAAGTATTTCTTCTGTTATCCATGGTTTCTTCACAGTTACCTTTTTTGTACCTATGTTTTTCTTTTCAGTTTCTGTGACAGCCCTTTTGGAGATGTCCATTCCTCTTCAACTGTATTGCCTACTGAGCTATTCCTTATTGCTGTATCTATGACCTTAGAGAACTTCAAGCGCATATCGTCATTCCTTAGTACTTCTGTATCCCACTTATTTGCATATTGGTTCATGATGACTAATGTCTTAAACTTTAGCCTACTCTTCATCACTACTATATTGTGATCTGAGTCTATACCTGCTCCTGGGTACGCCTTACAATCCAAAATCTGATTTCGGAATCTCTGTGTTACCCTGATGTAATCCAACTGAAATCTTCTCTTATCACCAGGCCTTTTCCAGGTATACCTCCTCCTCTTGTGATTCTTGAACAGAGTATTCGCTATTTCTAGCTGAAACTTGTTACAGAACTCAATTAGTTTTCTCCTCTCCCATTCCTTGTCCCGAGCCCATATTCTCCTGTAAGCTTTTCTTCTGCTCCTTCCCCTAAAACTGCATTCCAGTCTCCCATGACTATTAGATTTTCTTCTCCCTTTACGTACTGTATCACCCTTTTAATATCCTCATATGCTTTCTTTATCTCTTCATCTTCAGCTTGCGTCTTCGGCATATATACCTGAACTATCGTTGTCGGTGTCGGCTTGCTGTCGGTGCTGATAAGAACAACCCTATCACTAATCTGTTCACAGTAACACACTCTCTGCCCCATCTTCCTATTCATAACAAATCCTACTGCTGTTATACCGCTTTATGTTGCTGCTGATATTACCCTATACTCATCTGACCAGAAATCCTTGTCTTCTTTCCCTTTCGCTTCACTGACCCCTACTATATCTAGATTGATTCTTTGCATTTCCCTTTTCAGATTTTCTAGTTTCCCTACCACGATCAAGCTTCTGACCTTCCACGCCCCGATTCGTAGAACGCTATCGTTTCGTTGATTATTCAGTATTTTTCTGATGGTCACCTCCCCCTTGGCAGTCCCCTCCCAGAGATCCGAATATGGGAGTATTCCGAAATCTTTTGCCAATGAAGAGATCATCATGACACTTTTCAGTTACAGGCCACATGTCCTGTGGATACACGTTATGTGTCTTTAATGCAGTGGTTTCCATTGCCTTCTGCATCTTCATGCGTTTGATCACTGCTGATTCATCCGCCTTTAGGGGCAGTTTCCCACCCGTAGGGCAAGACCGTGCCCAGAACCTCTGTCCGCTTCTCTGCCCTCTTTGACAAGGCAGCTGGAAGAATGAGAGGTGAGTTCTTATGCCGGAAGACTTCGGCCGCCAATGCTGATTATTAATCAAAATTTAAGCAGTGGCGGGATTCGAAACCGTGATCGAGGAAGTTTTAATTACTAGTCAAAGACGCTACCCTTTGACCACGGGTGCATCCCGTTCTACCACATCCGACACATATTCGATTGGCGACAAGTCTGGTGATATGGCGAGCCACATAAGAGGTTGACATCGTGTGACACCTAGAAGGCACGTGTTCATGCAGCAACATGTGGTCGCGCATTATCTTGCTGAAAAATGCCGTCTGGGGTGTTGTCCAGAAAGGGCATATCTACATTTCGCAGGATGTATTCACGAAGGTCAAACTGGTTACAGAGACCTGGACATGCACCGTCTGTTACTTGTGGTTGTAACCAATACCACCCAACACCATAAGTGCTTCAGTTGACGCTGTATGTCTTGTGCGAATGCAGTCACAGTGATGCTGCTCCCCCTACCTGCGGCGAACGAAAATGAGTCCATCAGAACGTGCATTAATCAGAAAACACTATCCGATGCCATTCATGAACCCATTGACGTCGTTCCATACATCTTTGCCGTCTGGAATGGTTCTGCATATTCGTCAAACAGTAGGCGGAGAAGCTGACGACGCGCACGTAACCCATCCGTAATAAACGGCGACGAACTGTCACACTTGATTTTTTTACTATGTGTTCCACTGTTGCGTCAGAAGCGAGGAGGACGCAGATCTGTCCTGCGATGCCATTCGGATGAGGTGTCGACCTTCTCGTGGGGTGGTCTGGGTGTTGTGACTTGACTATCTGGTCGTGTTCGGCGGCAGCCTTCCGTGAACCATTCTGCACACACCCGTTGCACTGCCGAAACACTTCCTCCCACATGAGCAACAGTTTCCCGGATGGATTCATCACATTCTCTCAGGCCAAAATCCGCCCCCTTTAAACTCACTCATTTGACGGTACGGTTCACGCATACATCCGCGAGGCATCCTGCACGTCTGCTCAAGTCACACGGACCCATGTTTATAGAGACCACGAGAGCCGCAGGCACATTTTACCGGTAGGTGGTGTTGCGCCGTGATATCGATTTTGACCTTGAGCCAGCGGGCCGACGTGGTTCAAATGCTACTCATTTCTGCATAACATACTACTGTACATGTCCTGTGAATGTGAACGTCCCATTTCTAGTCGCTCAAGGTGTTCTGTTTTTCTGAACATGACCAGCATCAGATGTTCAGTGATCGCTGTGAAGGTCACTGAGATGCCTCGTATACGTGTGAGGCAGCGTTATCGGCACTTCGGAGTCTGAAAGGGGCCTTATTGTACGTTTAGAGTGGTGCATGACCGAGAAGCATGGCCTGTTGATGAATGGCGTTTCTCTGTGGTCGGCGATGAATCGTGGTTCTACATTATCCCAGATGAACATCAACGGCATGTATGGTGGCGAACTGGGAGTAGGTCCCATTTTCCCAATGTTTTGGGGAGGCGCTTAAAAAATTCAAATGGTTCAAATCGCTCTAAGCACGATGGGACTTAACATCTGAGGTCATCAGTCCCAGAACTACTTAAACCGAACTAACCTAAGGACAGCACACACATCCATGCCCGAGGCAGGATTCGAATCTGCGACCGTAGCAGCCACGTGGTTCCGGACTGAAGCTCCTAGAACCGCTCGGCCACAGTGGCCGGCTCTGGGGAGGTGCAGCGGTGTTAGTCCTGACATCATGGTGTCGCACTTATATTCAGGATTTCAAGGACCAGCTAGAACAGTAGTGGGCCAGCTTGACTCAGGAAAGGGTAACACCCTTCTCAATCGAACCAGGTGATGCATACAGGCCAGAGGGGTGCAACGTCATACTGATTAGTGGCCTCTTAGGGCCAAATTCTTTGTAAATTTGACTCGATTTTGTAATCATTGAAATGATGAATGAAATTATCGTATGGCACTTATGGCTGGGAGTCCCCACGTGGGGAAGTTCGGCCGCCGAGTTCAAGTCATTTCACTTCACGACTCGCGTGTCAATGATGATGAAATGATGATGAGTACAACCCCGAGAGGAGAAAGTCTTCAATCCAACCGGGAATCGAACCCAGGTTCACTGCATGGCACTCAGGCGCGCTGACCACTTAGGTAAGGAGGCGGCGGGCAATAATTGAAACATCACAAAGCCTCTCTTTGCGTTTCCTCCTGCCCTTCTATGTACTTCCCTTTTTTTCAGTATGTGTGTGTGTGTGTGTGTGTGTGTGTGTGTGTGTGTGTGTGTGTGTGTGCGTGTACTGCCTGATGTTTCGTTTTCGACTGCAAGAAAAATAGGAAGTAGCTTTATATGTCTTTACGGCCTAACAACCCAAAAGTTTTAACAGAAGGAAGAAAGGATATTGTATATTAGGGCTTCATCGTGGCACGATAGATGGTGGGTTGGTTAATATGGGGGAGGGTCCGATCGGATTAGGGAAGGATGGGAATGGGAGTCGGGCGTGCCCTTTCAAAGGAACGATCCCGGGAGTTTCCTGAAGCGATTTAGGGAAATCACGGAAAACTTAAATCGGGATGGCAGAACGCGGGTGTTAACCGTCGTTCTCTCGAATGTGCCCACTGCGCCGCATCACTCGGTGGTACAATAGAACAGAAGCACTTGCTTAAAGGGGCACCATCAGTTTCATTAAGTTTTGTAGCAAGCAGTTTTGCTGAACTTCGAAGAAACTGCAGGATAACGACACGCGGTTTACAAACCCTACTTCTTTCTTCTGACCGTAAACAGATCGAAGGAAGCCGTTGTTTCAAAGAGGCTCCATTTCTGCACTATATTTTAGTTTCCGTTAATGGCCAATTCGAGCCACACGGCCATCCTTTTTGTCAAGCTTTCATGTTCATGTGATCGGACACTATACACTGTGTACAAGCGATTTCGCAAAACGTGTTGGTGCATGTGGAGAGCGCCGATTTCTGGTGCTGGGACGTTAGTGCCTACTCACGACTCGCTGCGACTGAAGAACATGGGATATAGAGGTGGGTTGTTTTGACTCCATGTGAACCTCTTACTACAGAAAGGCATCATGTTCACATTTCGCCGGCCGGTGTGACCGTGCGGTGATGTGATAGAAGAAGAAACAGGAGTCGATGTGATGTGATAGAAGAAGAAACAGGAGTCGATTTAGAAGAGATAGGGAATCCAGTATTAGAATCGGAATTTAAAAGAGCTTTGGAGGACTTACGGTCAAATAAGGCAGAAGGGATAGATAACATTCCATCAGAATTTCTAAAATCATTGGGGGAAGTGGCAACAAAACGACTATTCACGTTGGTGTGTAGAATATATGAGTCTGGCGACATACCATCTGACTTTCGGAAAAGCATCATCCACACAATTCTGAAGACGACAAGAGCTGACAAGTGCGAGAATTATCGCACAATCAGCTTAACAGCTCATGCATCGAAGCTGCTTACAAGAATAATATACAGAAGAATGGAAAAGAAAATTGAGAATGCGCTAGGTGACGATCAGTTTGGCTTTAGGAAAAGTAAAGGGACGAGAGAGGCAATTCTGACGCTACGGCTAATAATGGAAGCAAGGCTAAAGAAAAATCAAGACACTTTCATATGATTTGTCGACCTGGAAAAAGCGTTCGACAATAAAAAATGGTGCAAGCTGTTCGAGATTCTGGAAAAAGTAGGGGTAAGCTATAGGGAGAGACGGGTCATATACAATATGTACAACAACCAAGAGGGAATAACAAGAGTGGACGATCAAGAACGAAGTGCTCGTATTAAGAAGGGTGTAAGACAAGGCTGTAGCCTTTCGCCCCTACTCTTCAACCTGTACATCGAGGAAGCAAATATGGAAATAAAAGAAAGGTTCAGGAGTGGAATTAAAATACAAGGTGAAAGTGAAGTGAAAGTGAGTGAAAGTGAAGAAGAATTAAATGATCCGCTGAACGGAATGAACAGTCTAATGAGTACACAGTATGGTTTGAGAGTAAATCGGAGAAAGACGAAGATAATGAAAAGTAGTAGAAATGAGAACAGCGAGAAACTTAACATCAGGATTGATGGTCACGAAGTCAATGAAGTTAAGGAATTCTGCTACCTAGGCAGTAAAATAACCAATGACGGACGGAGCAAGGAGGACATCAAAAGCAGACTCGCTATGGCAAAAAAGGCATTTCTGGCCAAGAGAAGTCTACTAATATCAAATACCGGCCTTAATTTGAGGAAGAAATTTCTGAGGATGTACGTCTGGAGTACAGCATTGTATGGTAGTGAAACATGGACTGTGGGAAAACCGGAACAGAAGAGAATCGAAGCATTTGAGATGTGGTGCTATAGACGAATGTTGAAAATTAGATGGACTGATAAGGTAAGGAATGAGGAGGTTGGCTCAAAAAATGGCTCTGAGCACTATGGGACTCAACTGCTGAGGTCATTAGTCCCCTAGAACTTAGAACTAGTTAAACCTAACTAACCTAAGGACATCACACACATCCATGCCCGAGGCAGGATTCGAACCTGCGACCGTAGCGGTCTCGCGGTTCCAGACTGCAGCGCCAGAACCGCGCGGCCACTTCGGCCGGCGTGAGGAGGTTCTATGCAGAATCGGAGAGGAAAGGAATATGTGGAAAACACTGGTAAGGAGAAGGGTCAGGATGATAGGACATCTGCTAAGACATGAGGGAATGACTTCCATGGTACTAGAGGGAACTGTAGAGGGCAAAAACTGTAGAGGAAAACAGAGATTGGAATACGTCAAGCAAATAATTGAGGACGTAGGTTGCAAGTGCTACTATGAGATCTGACTTAAATCTCATCCAGAACCTCTGGAATACGTTGGAGAGACGTATCTGCGTGGACCATCGACCATCCAGCAGTTTTCAATCCCGATGCTGGAGGAATGGAAGTCCTTACCGCAAGAACTCCTAACCAACCTTGCCAGTACGGTAGCACGTTGCAAAGCATGCAATGACGTCTGTGGTCGTAACACACGTTATTAGGAACCGTGTCCCGCCTTTTGTCATGTCCAGGGGACCACCATGAATCGCAGTGACTTCGTGTAATTATTGTTTAGGAATAAAAGTGTCGGTTCTGTTTTGTGTCACTGCGTATTTCTTTTAGTTACCATCTGTACTATACTGTAGTATTTCTTTTTACGAATGGTAGAAGTTTTATTGAATTACGTTACTTGGCAGTGACATATCATGCAAAAGTCCTTAAGTTTTGCACACCAGAATAATTCGATGGGTGACCCCTGGGAACACTGGGTGCTGTTAGTATAGGGGGATGTAGGTCACTGAAATGGCGTCCAGTTGACAAGATATGCATCACACTATTGTGCCATACGACATTATTACTTAAGTTAAAATCTTCTGGGTTATTAGGCCGCGTCATGTTTCTTCTAAAATGATCGACGTTTCGACCCCTCTGCTGGGATCTTCCTCAGGATCTTCTGGTTTCCTCTACTGCTAGAATGTTCTAGTAGTAGAGGACACCAGAAGATCCTGAGGAAGATCCCAGCAGAGGGGTCGAAACGTCGATCATTTTAGAAGAAACATGACGCGGCCTAATAACCCAGAAGATTTTAACGTCAGCGACAACGGCCACGAAAGCCCTCAGACTGACATTATTATTGCTATTGTTATGTGAAGCACTGAACCCACCATCTGAAAACATTTTCGACTGAAGGGATATACAGTGTCATTCAGCTGCTCATGGGTTTTATGCAACCCGCAGTGCCTCCAAGTACCTTGTGGAAGATTTTCATTTTCTCGCACTCACTACACTCAAACTGTTAGACCTACAGAAGAAATTAACAGATTTTCTGTAGGAAGTTTAATGTAGTTAAATTTTATACACAGGCATGATTTTTCTGAAGGCTGTAGTTTTCGATTTATTCATGAAAAAATTAAAAAAAGTGACCTTAGAAAGCTTTTCTTTCTAATAACTCAAAAACTGATGGGTCGAATAGGACCACCCAGTTCTACAGTGTATCTGCGTGCATTACGTGTTCGCACCTCTTCGCGATATGAGGGCAGTCCAGTTTTGTCGACCATGGTCGTTTTTATGGTCCAGCTGTTATGGTGGGGGAGTTACGATGTTGCCTGGGCATACCGACTTACAGATCTTAGAACGTGGCACACTCGCCGGCCAGTGAAACTGTACTACTTCCACAAGTGCAAATTTTCAGAGGTGCATTCGGCCCTGACTTCACTATTGTGGATGACAAAGCGCGACCACATCAAACAGCGCAGGTGGAGTAGCTCTTGAAACGAGAGGATATTCGGCGATTGGACGGGCCTGCCGATTCCCCGTTGAGCCGTGTTAAAATTGCTCTTTAGAAGAGCGCGTCGCAGGGCGTAATGTGAAGCAGTCGCCCTCCGTTTCTGGCGGTGGCGCCGCTGTGGCAATCCCAGCTTTGCTGTCTCCCTCTGCTGGGAAGGGGGAAAGGTTGCCTGTTCACGTGCATTTAAGGGGAGCTATGAGCTCGCCATTCAGTCAGTCCGGGTCTGTCTCTCGTCCGCATTTGTTAGGCAGTTAGTGTCTGTCTGTCGTTCGGAGTGCTATAATGTCTCCCTATCAATCTACCGTACGTTAGTAGCTGCCTCTGTCATGTTTGTCGGATTTGGTGCGTTAACGAATTTATTGCTTGGAGTGTAATGGCCTAATACCTGAAATATGTTTTGATCTTTGGAAACTTTGATATCATTGCCTATGATCTTGAGATGCGGTATCTGTGTACTGTAGAGCATCTTAACTATTGTTTAGCCAACCTTGTAGAATTTTATATAAGATTGCATTTCATGGGCTTTTATTTAAATGATCATTTTGGTATATAAACTTGCCACCCTTTCACCGTAAGACTTTTCTTAGAAGTTAAAATCAAGTTGCACCTTCGGTGGCAAGGTTAATATTTTAATTGTTAGTGTTTTGTACCATTTCCATCCCTCCTACAGGGGGGAAGTGCATAGTTTGTGTGCTTGTGTAAATTGTTAAAACTCGTGGTTTAAAGTTATCTGGTGTGTTGCAGAGTTGCACCAGTGTAGTCTTTCAGAGGCTGTTGTGAGCGGTCGTAACTTCGGCCATGTCAAAAGGGAGTGGCAAGGTTCTCTGCCCGAAAGCTCATAAGTCAAAACTTGTTTCTTTTTGCCTCTGTATAAATTGTAACTTTGATATTTAGAGGGTGCTTTGTGATTATAGTTTTAAATCTGTTTCTTTAAAAAAATGCTTTTAGGCACTATTAAAGTGAATAAAATTCCCATTTGTTAAAAGGAATTTGGTTACGATTTCATCAGTTACTCTCTGGCAACTACTTCCATGTTTACATAGTGTGATTAAATGTGTTAATGTTCTTGATGAATCGCTAGTAAATAAAATAAATTCTTAAGGATATTCTTTGAAAATAAATCAGGGTTCACTCCTAGTTAAACCCCATCGGGCACCTGTCGGATGCGTTGCGGAGACTTATTGCAGCACATCCATATGCGCCAACATCCATCCAGCACCGACTATCCAGCATTTGTCAACAGCACTTGTGGAGGAATGGAACGCCTTGCCATAAGAACTGTGGCTTCCAGCGAAAACGTATCCCAGTACAAAATTTAACTACATTAAATTTTCTACAAAAAGAACCTCTTTATCTTCTCTGTAGCACTAACTGTTTGTGCATAGCGAGCAACAGAATATGAAAATCTCGAGTAAGGTTTTTGAAGGCATTGCGGGTTGCATAAAACCCATCGGTAGGGGCAGCTGAATCACCCCGTATAATCTGATGTTGGAAGGCAGTTAAATAGGCGGGTGGCGGCGGAGCGTCTGGCGCTGAGTGGACGGAGGACAGCGAGCAGTGGCTTGGCGGGCAGCCGCTCGGATATAGCCGGCGTCCTTCGACATAAAACGCGCCGTCACCGGCCCGCAGCCGGCCTTTGTGCCGGGCCGACCGGCACGCCGCTTATCTGAGCTATTTTCGCGTGCCGTATGGACGACTCTTTGTTTTTAGAGGCGGTCGAAGCTTACTTTATTGGGGATGCGTGTGGCAGACACACAGCCCCGGCTCGCGGTCTTTTGTAGTGGAAAAGCGGCGGCGCAGCGCTTGCAAATTGAGCATTGTCGGCGGCGTCATTTGCAAAGTGCAGCGCGCCCACGCCCGGGTCAGCCATTGTTTTCAAATGTTGCACCGGCGCAGCGCGCGTTGCGCGATGCAAGCGCCGATCTGGAGCTGTCGGTCGCTGACATCTCGGCTACCGAATGCGGGCAGCTCTACGTGCGCCACCAATGGCAGCCTCCAGTGGGCGATTTCCAAAGATATCGTACACGCTAACTGCAGTGGTAGACACGGTGCGCCCTCCTGTTACGGTTTTGCGCCAAGTGGGTGGCGCAGTGGCTATTTGCAGTCACATAGCATTGCTCGATCTTTCGTGCAGGAACCCGACCCGTTGGAGTGCGAAAGAAGAATTGCCTTTTTGATGCGGGTGTGGCTAACACTACCTTTTCACGCCGACAGTCTGAATAGAATATGGCGACGCGTCCTCTGACCTGGGGTACATCCTTTGCAACCCGAGAGTTAACAAGAAGGGACAATTCCATGCCCATTGTCAGTGTGCTGCCGCTGTTCTTTAAGGTACGCTATCTTAAGTAATAGAACCCCGTACGTTGTCCTCGATGGTGAGTGTTCTTCGGAGGTGAGGATATCATCTGGAGTGCCCCAGGGAAGTATGGTAGGTCCGCTGTTGTTTTCTATCTATATAAATGATCTTTTGGATAGCGTGGATAGCAATGTGCGTCTGTTTGCTGATGATGCTGTGGTGTACGAGAAGGTGTCGTCGTTGAGTGACTGTAGAAGGATACAAGATGACTTGGACAGGATTTGTGATTGGTGTAAAGAATGGCAGCTAACTCTAAATATAGATAAATGTAAATTAATGCAGATGAATAGGAAAAAGAATTACGTAATGTTTGAATACTCCATTAGTACTGTAGCGCTTGACACATTCACGTCGATTAAAGTTTTGGGCGTAACATTGCAGAGCGATATGAAGTGGGACAAGCATGTAATGGCAGTTGTGCGGAAGGTGGATGGTCATCTTCGGTTCATTGGTAGAATTTTGGGTAGATGTGGTTCATCTGTAAAGGAGACCGCTTATAAAACACTAATATGACCTATTTTTGAGTACTGCTCGAGCGTTTGGGATCCCTATCAGGTCAGATTGAGGGAGGACATAGAAGCAATTCAGTGGCGGGTTGCTAGATTTGCTACTGATAGGTTTGATCAACACGCGAGTGTTACGGAAATGCTCCAGGAACTCGTGTTGTAGTCTCTGGAGGAAAGGAGGCGTTCTTTTCGTGAATCGCTACTGAGGAAATTTAGAGAACCAGCATTTGAGGGTGACTGCAGTACATTTTGAAACTTCCCCTGTGAACAATTTTACACGACTGTGCTTAAACTGACACACAATATTTTGTTAGCGCAACGCAATCTGACTTTCAGAATTCCCTACACAAGAATGGCCCTGACTAACATTAAACTATACCTTTCACAAATCACTTACCTCACAAAAATCTTCGCTACTCAAGCTTCTGCAATACAGCAAGCGCCACTACTGCCAGATAAATAAAAGATTCAAACTACTGAAGGCACTAACTACTGATAGGCATAGTTAGCAAATGAAAGATTTTGATAGAGAACAAACAATGTATTTACCTCAATAGTCATAATATATATAGCAGTTCATGACAACTTTTAAAACTCCACCATCTCTCTCCCCACATCCACCACTGCTGGCGGCTCACCTCCAACTGCGCAACGCTACGCGCTGTTCACAGCCAGCTGCCTGACACTACAATGGCGAGTATTACAACAATGCAAAGCAGCCACAGGCTGCACACAGCACAGCCAGTGATTTTCATACAGAGGTGGCGTTACCAATAAAAAAACCTAAACAGCCTACTTACATAGCCCCCATGCTCCCCACAAAAAAATTTTACAAATTGTGTTGGACAGTGGCCAATACAGATTTGAAGAAATTTTTCATAATTACAATAACAAAGATATTAAATGCACACACTTATTGATACAATGTTGGTCAAAAGCAAAAATTTTCTCGCAGTCCATAAAGACAGTCCTGATCGTTGAATTGCAGTGTTTTTCTCAAAGACTGAGCAGTAAAAGAAAATGTACACAGAAGTAGTGGATTTCCATACAGTCTTGAAGAAGTAGTGTTGTCCTTCCAACGGAAAGACAGTGCTGACTCTTGACATGCTGACAGGTAATGGGCCACAACAGAGTAAACCCACAGCGGAGTCAGTCGAAGTTTTGAAGAGTATTGGTGGGTAGGTCATCACAGAGCAGACCCACTGTAGTCCTGGTAGAAATTACGGTATTGGTGGGCCACCAGAGGCGCAGACCCACTGTAGTCCTTGTAGAGATAATGGTACTGGTGAGTCAGCAAAGACGCAGACCCACTGTAGTCCTTGTAGAGATAATGGTACTGGTGGGCCACCAGAGGTGCAGACCCACTGCAGTCCTTGTAGAGATGGCCAGCAGCCATCTGTTGTGACTGTGCAGGTGCACAATCACCATTGAAGAGTCTTGCGGATAATATAGCAAGTCCATAACCACCACTTGTGCACTCACAAAGTTTTTGGAATTGTCCTTAGAACCAGCAATGCTGTTAACCAGTCCCTTGCTGAATTATTAACACACGTGCAAACACTAACAGTCCCTACTTCTCACATATTGTCCATATACTATGACCAACAGAAACGTGTGCAGTGAAATGTAACTTACAAGTTACTTAATTTGATGAACTGGTGTCAATTGCAATTTTATAACATGAGAATACAATAACAAAGATACAGAAAACATCATTAAAGAACATAACAATACAGATAACATTTGTAGTACAGGTTTTACAATAGAATAGAAATAAACATATACATCAGTGTTACAAAAATAATGACATAAGTACATACATAAAGATCAGAATAAATTTTGAAACATCAACTTCACACATGAGCATTAAAACAAAACAGAATAAATAATGTCTAAACATCTTTACAAAGAAAATAACATATTATTAATGCAAATTATATTTGAGGATAACAGTATTCCTCATCATAGTGAATGTAGCTTAGTATTAGAAGAGAAAAAAAATTCTATGAAACAGTACACAGAGACAGGAAGAAAACAAATACACATGGGTACACAAACACATAGTGGGATAACACAAGGAAAGGACAGGGTTTCTTTTACTGCAGTATTTTGCAAACAAAACTTTCTTTACTTCTCGGAGATCTCCCTTCGTTCCTCATTATTTTCAAAACGTCCTATCAATACCTGCTTTCTCAACTCTGTTCATATTTCTTTCAAAATAATTACGGATCATTGTACAATACTCATTTTGGCCCAAAACGTTTTCATATACCTTCAATGCATTTCTTTCCATTCATCACAACTAGTTTCTTATATAGTCTACCCCCTCTTAAGCTAACTTAAATCTACTGAGCTCAGATGCTAAACTAAGGGACGAGGCAATGCAGCAGCACATAAAACAATTAACGCAAACAGCAATGACAAAAAAGTGCAGATTTGCAAAGGAAGCAGCATTTTAGAAATTAGCGAAGCAATTGCAATATTACGACTAATATAAGGCAATGTGCAGCAAACAAGAAAAATAAATCTGGCTTAGCAGAGTAACACAAATTAAAATTCAGTAGCACTATGCCTGGCAAACAGCAGCAGCAAAAAAAAAAAACTTATCTCTAAACATGACATAGCTCAAGCAGAAAAAATATTACACTAAAAATGGCCATGTCTAATACCTATGTCACATCTTAACACTAGAGTGATGCATCACGATAACTTACTCTACCAAAAAAATTACCAAGTAGTTGAAAAGAAAATTATGTATGCAGTTCCTGTTACTAGTCCCTTCTTATTGTTCTTTCCATTCCAAGAGCTCCTTTTTTGGAGAATGTGGATCATAAAGTAATTATTTAATAGATCTGTTGACAGAAAGTGTTCACATTAGCAAATGCATTTAATTTTATTTTATGAAACCAATGCTGCAAGACAGCTGGAAACCAGATATCAAATGAAATAAGCAATTACGCAAACCAAAGCATAAAAATATCATTCAATAGTCATGTGACATTTCATAAGTTAGTAGAAATTCTCTCAACTCTCGTAGAAAGACACTTGTCCTAATCAGGTGTGCAGTTGTAAGAATGTTTCCAAGTTATTATTAGCGTGTCGTATTTATGATGCTTTCTACAAAGGAATGTCAATAGCGAGGATAATGGCCTCCCTTTTTTTTTCTACCACCTAATGGCTTTTTCTCAAGGCGGCTGGCACACCTGGCCGCTCACAACGAATTACGTCACGGTCACTTACCTTTCATACCGAAATATTTACGACAGCAGTTTTCGCTACAGTGACAGTCTCATATAAAAAATTCACAGGTCGAAAATTTGCGTTACAAATGTGTAGAAACAAAATCCTATAAATATAACAGTGTCCAAAAATTTTTCGCCGGCATTGTGATACATTCACGCATTTACACACATTTCCTACCTCTTAAAGTATGATTCTTGGTTTCCAACATCCTTTTTCACAAGTCAGTGTCCCTAACCGCTACTCATTACGCCTTACCTTATTACACATATATATATTCGTCGACGCTTCTTTAATATTTAATTATATGAAATATGTAGCATAATCAAATTCCTCATATAGCATCAGCTTCTTGACCATAAACATACCTCAGCAGCATAATACACATCGTCGTCGTAAAAATAACATCATAACACCTCAGTCAACTCTCAAAATCGTCGTAGCTTCCTCCAATAGTTTCAAAACCTAAAAAAATCCTCTGCTCATTTCAATAGTGTCATCAACCTCAAACGTACTTTAAAAATCATGATCCCATACCAAATACATCATTCAAAGCTCTCATAGTACCACAATGGCTCCGAAAAAATATGAACAGTTCACAAAGTTCTGACAAAATACAATTTCATAAGTGTGAAATTATTCAACTGTGTAATTACATAACATCTGTCACTAATATAGTAAAAAAATGTTTGTTTCTCTCAGGTAAATAATCAGATAGCTGTGTAATTTGTGTGTTAGAGAAATATGGTACCGATGTGTAAAGTTGTATAAGCAAATACCACATTAGCTAGGGTTCCTTGTGCTTGCCAAACACATGGTACACAAAGTAAGCGTGTACCCCCCTGAGGATTAATGTAATTATACCTTCAGGTGTTACAGATTACAGCAATGGGGTACTGTAGCGCTAAACTGTGCGTCATGTTGTACGATAATCTCTGTGGAACTGTCATAGTTATCGTCCTCTGTAAGCAAAGTTCTGCAGAAGTCAATGTACTTACCTCATGATAAACAAAAGTGAAATGCTTTGCGTATAGATATCTTAGTTATTACGCTTATTGTTGTGATGAAGAAAGTACTGTGCTGTGACGTATTGTTGTGCCACGGACAAGGCTGTCTCATTGTAGCTATACCACAAAAGTTAAATACTAAAACGTGTTTTACTTTCCAGAACAATTCAGAAAAATTGTGCAGATATAAAACAGATACACCGCAAAAGCAACAATGTAAATTGTGTCACACATTAGTAGCGTCGTGATATAGTCGTGTAGCTATCACACAAACTCCAGAATGTATATTCAAGTAAACCAAAATGTTGCATTAAAATCTCATTAGCAGTACCAGTATGTGTCCTAAGTATGTAAGCCTGATAGTCGTTATGTAATCGTGCAACTAACAAGCAAGAATGTACACACACAATAACACTGTGACATCTGTTCACTATAACAATGCATTCGTAATTTCTGTTTAAAAATGTTCCTTAGGTTCTAGACTGGATATTTGACTTCAAACATTGTTGCATGTTAACAGTTTCTTAAGTCTGACAAAGCATACTAGAAATGTGAAGTGAAAAGTTTTATGGTAAAGACTAAGTTAAAAAGCAGATTATCTTTCAATAAACGGTTTTACATGTGATATGTGGTGTAATCCTTTACTCTTCATAGTACTCAGACTTTCAACTGAAAGGCAATTGTCATGTTTTATACATCGGTAAAGAATGCTAAAATTTTTCTCAAGGCTAGCGTCTTATGTTATTTTTCTCGGAGCCAGCGGGCGCACGCAGCTGCCTGCTGTGCGAGTCATTGTCTGTCTCTTTGTCGGCGCGCGCCGTTATTGGGATTAGGAGACCTAACTTCTACAAATTCACTCTGACGAGAAGGCCCTGCTCTGTTTGAATCCCGCCAGTTCTGATGCAATTCAGGTCTGACGTTACGATCATATCGTCTGTCGTCATGTCGGTAGATTTCGTAGTTTCTTCCTTGTCCGTCATGTGGTGGAGAATTTCTCCCTGAATCGTAACTGTGCGCCGAACTGTTGCGTATGAAGTTATTCTGCCTCTCTTGATAATAATTGTTTTGGTTCCCATATTGTCTGTTTCTCTGATTGTCTCTGTGATAGTCATTACTACGGAAATGCGATCTTTCTCTGTAACTATTATTACTCTGCCAGTGGTTGTCATACGGGTGGTGTCTGTTTCGGTCACGATTTGTGTTGTGAGAATAGCCTTGTCGCGTCCAGTTATTATTTCTTTCATCGCGGAATTGCGACGGATGTGATCTGTAATTGTTGTGCTCCTGCGTTCCGCGATTGTCAGTGTCAATTTCCAGTTCTTGTAACAGTCCCTGAAAAGCTTCAATGTCGTCATTGCAACGTCCTGCCAAAATAATATGTCGTAAATGTTCAGGTAATTTGATTAAGCAAATGCAGATGAGTTCTGAGGGGCTGTATGGGTTTGAAAGATACTGATTCTTATGCAACATGTCTTCAAAATATTTCATAAGACTGGAAAATTCAGATTGTTCGAAACGTTTCATCATTATGATGCTATGTTTTACTCGGTCTTGTGTAGCTTGAGACCAATACGCTGAGAGGAAGGCATGATAAAATTCTCCTTCACTGTGACAATCGTGAATGACCGATCGCATTCTTACAGCTGGTTCATTCTCTAAATAGCCACACATAAATTCTAATCTGTGTTCTAACGACCAGTTGGGAGGAAAACAATGAGAGAATTGATGGAGCCACGCTTGTGGATGAATGTCGTTGGCAGAATTCTTAAATGTTTTGAATTTACGTGTAGTAATGAACAGCTTATAGTCAAAATCATCATGTCGGCGAGTCGCATATCGGTCATTGTTAGGTCGTGTCGGCCGTTCCATCTCAAAATTCGGTGCACATTGCCAATTTCTTTCATAACTTCCGAAATGCCCTGTGTTATTATTTTGCGGCTTTTCCGTATTTCTAAGTCCCTCTTCCCGTGTTGGAGCGCGAGTGTCCTCTGAAATACGTAATTCTTGTATTACCTGTGTCAGCTGATCTTGTACTTCCCGGATTTCTCTTTGGTGTTGCGTATTAATTTGATTCAGATTTTGTTTCAGTTTCCTAATTTGTTCGCTCTCTTCTGTGTCATTAAAGACTACCGGTTTTGTGTCATTCAGATTATCATCTACCTTCGTAGATAAATTGGTGAACTGATCTGAAAGTTCGGCTACTTTATCCGATAGTGTACTTATTTCCTCAGTGTGTTTTTCTGAACCAAGTTTCAGAGTATCTACTGTGTCCTTTAAGTTTTCCTGAGTTTTTGCAAGTTGCGTAACCGAATCGGTAGATGCAACTGAGTCAAATTTAGCTTGCAAGGTCTCATGATTTTCGTGAACAGTAGTTTGCAGTTCTTTTATGGCTGCTTCGTGATTCTGTAGTGCATTTTCATGCCGCGAAAAAATAGTTTGGAAATGCTCACAAATTTGTGTTTTTACGTCATTACAGACTTTTTGACATTTCGATTCAATGTGATGTAACTCATTAGTTAAATCCTCACGTGTTTGTTCAAGAATTTGCTCCAATGAGTCTAACTTTTGAAGATTTTGTTCCATTGCGTCTAACTTTTGAAGCTTTTGCTGTGTTTGTCTCTGATTTTGTTCCACTGTGTCTAACTTTCGAAGATTTTGTCCCATTGTGTCTAGCTGTTGCTGTGTTTGTCTCTGATTTTGTTTCATTTGTTGCATTAATTGCAATAATAATGTATTAGTGTCTGGAATCTGTTCCTCTATGCTTTTCGGCAGTGCATTTGCACCGGCAACATTCACATTTTGACAAGCAGAAATTGTGTCTTGACTTATTTGAGAAAACGGTGGGGACCCAAAACCTGAATCTACAGTATTTGCAAAATTGTGTCCTATTCCCGATTCCTGAGGCGAGCTGTTGCCGACCGATCGATCGATAATGCTTCCCTCTTCACTAATTGTTTCACTGTCCACGCCATTGTTTGCCACCCGCTCCATTTCCCTATGCACAGTTACCAAATTACTACTTTTAATATTAGTTAATTCATTACACGGTGGCGCTAACACACTGCTTTCGTCTTCGCTGTCATTTCTCAATTTACTTTGGAGCCTAGTGTTACGTTTTTCACACGCCATTATTGTCTCAATATTTCACACGACAACACAGAAAAACACAATTTGAAGAGCAAAAATAGGGGAACACATTAACATAGCACTGAAAATAATATCTAGTTAATTGCAGCTGCGAAATACTTGGTGCAAATTTACATGCGTGCCACACCTGTTTTACTGTACAACAATGAAAGACTGCAACTACAAAGGAGATTCTCTCTACAATTACGCGCTAGCAATAAACAAAATCTACACTAATTACACAAACTACAAGAAAAAAATCAGAAGATTCCAGTGAGGTATCCTAGGCTAAGGGTCGACATATGAAACGTCCCCTTAGAACATTTATACAGGACTGTGCTTAAACTGACACACAATATTTTGTTAGCGCAACGCAATCTGACTTTCAGAATTCCCTACACAAGAATGGCCCTGACTAACATTAAACTATACCTTTCACAAATCACTTACCTCACAAAAATCTTCGCTACTCAAGCTTCTGCAATACAGCAAGCGCCACTACTGCCAGATAAATAAAAGATTCAAACTACTGAAGGCACTAACTACTGATAGGCATAGTTAGCAAATGAAAGATTTTGATAGAGAACAAACAATGTATTTACCTCAATAGTCATAATATATATAGCAGTTCATGACAACTTTTAAAACTCCGCCATCTCTCTCCCCACATCCACCACTGCTGGCGGCTCACCTCCAACTGCGCAACGCTACGCGCTGTTCACAGCCAGCTGCCTGACACTACAATGGCGAGTATTACAACAATGCAAAGCAGCCACAGGCTGCACACAGCACAGCCAGTGATTTTCATACAGAGGTGGCGTTACCAATAAAAAAACCTAAACAGCCTACTTACAAGTTTTACTGCCGCCAACTTATATTTCGCAGAACGACCACAAAGATAAGATAAAAGAGATAGGGCTCGTACAGAGGCATATAGGCAGTCATTTTTCCCTCGTTCTGTTTAGGAGTGGAACAGGGAGAGAAGATGCTAGTTGTGGTACGAGGTACCCTCCGCCACGCACCGTATGGTGGATTGCGGAGTATGTATGTAGATGTAGAAGATGAAAAGTACCCAGACATCCCTTTGTAACGCGGAATCGACCACTTGATGTCATGAGTAGTGGGCCCGCCAGTATAAAAAGAGGCGGGTAGCATTGTTAGTAGAGAAGCAGTAATGGCGGAATGGTTCGGTCAGGCGAGCTTAGAGACTTCGAACGTGGACTAGTCATCGGACGTCACCAGATTAACAAATCCATTAAGGACATTTCAAACCTTCTAAAGCTTGTTGCCGATGTGATTATGTAGTGGAAACGTGAAGGAACATCGACAGCTAAATCAAGATCAGACAGATCTCGTCTACTGACAGACAGGAACCGTCAAGTACTGTAGAAGGTGGTTGTAAAAAATCACATGAAGTCAGCAGCATGAATCGCTTGTGAGTTCCAAAATGCTATCAGTAGACCAGCTAGCAACGTTACCGTGCATATGGTGTCAAAAAGAATCGGGTACAACTGTCGAGCAGCTCCTCATAAGCCACACATTTCTGTGTCAACACTAAGCGACACATGAGGTGGTTGCTAATCCTTTTTTCATCTCATTCCTACGATCATCAATCTAATCTTTGGCTCTACTGGTCCTTTGAGCGCGATCTCAACTATTCGCGGATAGCGTAGCAGATCAAGAATTAACCTGACCCTTCTTGTGGCAAGGTTCATCCAAAGACTTGTTCTGTCACCCACTCTTTTCAGTATCTCTTTATTTGACCACTAAAATTTTAATATTCTTCGACAACATCACAATTCAAATGCTTTCAGTTTTTTCTTCTCTGCAGTTCCGATGGCAAGATATAGTGACCGATGGCCAGTGACCAATTTCCTCCAAAGCGCTGGGCGGGTTCATTCTTTTGTTCGGAATGTGAGGGCAACAGTGTATGCCCCCCTTCTGATTATCGACGACGATAGGAGCGCGGCGCACACCCTGAAATCTTTCTCAAACGATTTTACACAAACTACTCGGGGAAAAAAAGTCATTTTTGCATTACTTATAGCTTAGTATGTCAACTTCACGATAATGTGCCCATCATCTCGTTAATAGTCACAGTTATTGTGATACTTGAATGAAAGTAAGACACTACGGAATTCGCAAAAGTTTGCAATGAAAAATAAAGGTCGTTTTGATTTTGCGTTTCATGCATATTACATAATACGTTGCTGTTTATGAAATTTAGCTAAGATACTGAATTTTACTTTAGACTTGCATGGAGGTTCATACACTACTGGCCATTTAAATTGCTACACCAAGAAGAAATGCAGATCATAAACGGGTATTCATTGGACAAATATACTATACTACAACTGACGTGTGATTACATTTTCACGCAATTAGGATGTATAGATCCTGAGAATTCAGTACCCAGAACAACCACCTCTGGCCGTAGTAACGGCCTTGATACGCCTGGGCATTGAGTCAAACAGACCTTGGATGGCGTGTACAGGTACAGCTGCCCAAGCAGCTTCAGCACGATACCACAGTTCATCAAGAGTAGTGACTGGCATATTGTGACGAGCCAGTTGCTCGGCCACCATTGACCAGACTTTTCAATTGGTGAGAGATCTGGAGAATGTGTCGGCCGGGGCAGCAGTCGAACTTTTCTGTATCCAGAAAGGCCCGTACAGGACCTGCAACATGCGGTCGTGCATTATCCTGCTGAAATTTAGGGTTTCTCAGGGGTCGAATGAAGGGTAGAGCCACGGGTCGTAACACATCTGAAATGTAACGTCCACTGTTCAAAGTGCCGTCAAAGCGAACAAGAGGTGACCGAAACAAGTAACCAATGGCACCCCATACCATCACGCCGGGTGATTCGCCAGTATGGTGATGACGGATACATGCTTCCAATGTGCGTTCACCGCGATATCGCCAAACACGGATGCGACCATCACGATGCTGTAAACAGAACCTGGACTCATACGAAAAAAATAACGTTTTGCCATTCGTGGACCCAGGTTCGTCGTTGAGTACACCATGGCAGGCGCTCCTGTCTGTGATGCAGCGTCAAGGGTAACCACAGCCATGGTCTCCGAGGAGATAGTTTATGCTGCTGCAAACGTCGTCGAACTGTTCGTGCAGATGGTTGTAGTCTTGCAAACGTCCCCATCTGTTGAATCAGGGATCGAAACGTGGCTGCACGATCCGGTACAGCCATGCGGATAAGATGCCTGTCATCTCGACTGCTAGTGATACGAGGCCGTTGGAATCCAGCATGGCGTTCCGTATACCCTCCTGAACCCACTGATTCCATATTCTGCTAACAGTCATTGAATCTCAACCAACGCGAGTAGCAATCTCGCGATACGATAAACGGCAATCGCTATAGGCTACAATCCAACCTTTATCAAAGTCGGAAACGTGATGGTACGCATTTCTCCTCCTTATACGAGGCATCACAACAACGTTTCACCAGGCGACGCCGGTCAACTGTTGTTTTTGTGTATGAGAAATCGGTTGGAAACTTTCCCCATGTCAGCACGTTGTAGGTGTCGCTACCGGCGCCAACCTTGTGTGAACGCTCTGAAAAGCTAATCATTTGATATCACAGCATCTTCTCCCTGTCGGTTAAATTTCGTGTCTGTAGCACGTCATCTTCGTGGTGTAGCAATTTTAATGGCCAGTAGTGTATCTGTCACAGATTCCGAGAAAATTAAATTGATGTAGCACACTCATTTGCGATCGTGAGCGCTAGCGCTAAAGCCAGAGTAAAATATCCACAACGTTCCTCGTATTTCTTAAATGGTTTGAGATACCGAAATGAGATTTTGCCAGACGATAGCATCCAGAGAGGAGAGTATTTTGCCATATGGTTATTATGTAAAACTCCATTATCTACCGTGTTATTCGACTAACTACAGACTCTTTCGATGAAAGAATGTAATTTATGAGGGCCAGCGATAGCTGCTGATACGAGAAATGCTATAGGTTTTGGAACAAGATGAGTGAAGACATTACACGTTTATTTTTGTACCGATGACGTACGTTTTCATAAGCTGCTAACGTTACTTTTCCACACATCCTCACTTAATAAACCACTGTTTGAGAATGCTCTTGCAACTGCGTCTGCACAACATGTTAGTGAGGTGACACGATGTAGACTCTGCTCTGTTTTGGCAAAAGAAGCAAATTTGAACATGGTAGCAAGAGAAGTGTATAAGTTTTACTGAAAATTCACCACTCATGACACTTCTCTTAAAGTTGCAAATAGTTAACAAGCCAGGTGAAAATAAATCGCAGCTTTTGTTTCATTTTCGGCGGAATTATTTTTAGATAATAACCAAAGGAGTGGTGACAGTAGATCTTTTTGAACGGTCACAATTCAAGCGTGGGCATGGAGGAGCTCGATTTAATATTTACAAAAAATGTGAGTTTAGGCTTCAGTTTAGAATGGCAATTGCTCTCCAACGTTTGGCATTTCCCGTACAGCGCGTACCTGTAACCCCCACCACTACCGCTCTCCCAACGTGTGCCATGCCGATTGCGCATCTACCATTCACGTTATTCTGTGCAGACTGCATCTGCGTTTTGTTACTGTTCAATATTCTTTTTTTTGGTCATCAGTCTACTGACTGGTTTGATGCGGCCCGCCACGAATTCCTTTCCTGTGCTAACCCCTTCATCTCAGAGTAGCACTTGCAACCTACGTCCTCAATTATTTGCTTGACGTATTCCAATCTCTGTCTTCCTCTACAGTTTTTGCCTTCTCCAGCCCCCTCTAGTACCATGGATGTCATTCCCTCATGTCTTAGCAGATGTCCTATCATCCTGCCCTTCTCCTTATCATTGTTTTCCACATATTCCTTTCCTCTCCGATTCTGCATAGAACCTCCTCATTCCTTACCTTATCAGTCCACCTAATTTTCAACATTCGTCTATAGCACCACATCTCAAATGCTTCGATTCTCTTCTGTTCCGGTTTTCCCACAGTCCATGTTTCACTACCATACAATGCTGTACTCCAGACGTACATCCTCAGAAATTTCTTCCTCAAATTAAGGCCGGTATTTGACATTATTAGACTTCTCTTGGCCAGAAATGCCTTTTTTGCCATAGCGAGTCTGCTTTTGATGTCCTCCTTGCTCCGTCCGTCATTGGTTATTTAACTGCCTAGGTAGCAGAATTCCTTAACTTCATTGACTTCGTGACCATCAATCGTGATGTTAAGTTTCTCGCTGTTCTCATTTCTACTACTTTTCATTATCTTCGTCTTTCTCCGATTTACTCTCAAACCATACTGTGTACTCATTAGACTGTTCATTCCGTTCAGCAGATCATTTAATTCTTCTTCACTTTCACTCAGGATAGCAATGTCATCAGCGAATCGTATCATTGATATCCTTTCACCTTGTATTTTAATTCCACTCCTGAAGCTTTCTTTTATTTCCATCATTGCTTCCTCGATGTACAGATTGAAGAGTAGGGGCGAAAGGCTACAGCCTTGTCTTACACCCTTCTTAATACGAGCACTTCGTTCTTGAACGTCCACTCTTATTATTCCCTCTTGGTTTTTGTACATATTGTATATGACCCGTCTCTCCCTATAGCTTATCCCTACTTTTTTCAGAATCTCGAACAGCTTGCACCATTTTATATTGTCGAACGCTTTTTCCAGGTCGACAAATCATATGAAAGTGTCTTGATTTTTCTTTAGCCTTGCTTCCATTATTAGCCGTAACGTCAGAATTGCCTCTCTCGTCCCTTTACTTTTCCTAAAGCCAAACTGATCGTCACCTAGCGCATTCTCAATTTTCTTTTCCATTCGTCTGTATATTATTCTTGTAAGCAGCTTCGATGCATGAGCTGTTAAGCTGACTGTGCGATAATTCTCGCACTTGTCAGCTCTTGTCGTCTTCGGAATTGTGTGGAAGATGCTTTTCCGAAAGTCAGATGGTATGTCGCCAGACTCATATATTCTACACACCAACGTGAATAGTCGTTTTGTTGCCACTTCCCCCAATGATTTTAGAAATTCTGATGGAATGTTATCTATCCCTTCTGCCTTATTTGACCGTAAGTCCTCCAAAGCTCTTTTAAATTCCGATTCTAATACTGGATCCCCTATCTCTTCTAAATCGACTCCTGTTTCTTCTTCTATCACATCAGACAAATCTTCACCCTCATTGGGGCTTTCAATGTATTCTTTCCACCTATCTGCTCTCTCCTCTGCATTTAACAGTGGAATTCCCGTTGCACTCTTAATGTTGCCACCGTTGCTTTTAATGTCACCAAAGGTTGTTTTGACTTTCCTGTATGCTGAGTCTGTCTTTCCGACAATCATATCTTTTTGGATGTCTTCACATTTTTCCTGCAGCCATTTCGTCTTAGCTTCCCTGCACTTCCTATGTATTTCATTCCTCAGCGACTTGTATTTCTGTATTCCTAATTTTCCCGGAACATGTTTGTACTTCCTCCTTTCATCAATCAACTGAAGTATTTCTTCTGTTACCCATGGTTTCTTCGCAGCTACCTTCTTTGTACCTATGTTTTCCTTCCCAACTTCTGTGATGGCCCTATTTAGAGATGTCCATTTCTCTTCAACTGTACTGCCTACTGCGCTATTCCTTATTGCTGTATCTATAGCGTTAGAGAACTTCAAACGCATCTCGTCATTCCTTAGTACTTCCGTATCCCACTTCTTTGCGTATGGATTCTTCCTGACTAATGTCTTGAACTTCAGCCTACTCTTCATCACTACTATATTGTGATCTGAGTCTATATCTGCTCCTGAGTACGCCTTACAGTCCAGTATCTGATTTTGGAATCTCTGTCTGACCATGATGTAATCTAATTGAAATCTTCCCGTATCTCCCGGCCTTTTCCAGTATACCTCCTCCTCTTGTGATTCTTGAACAGGGTATTCGCTATTACTAGCTGAAACTTGTTACAGAACTCAATTAGTCTTTCTCCTCTTTCATTCCTCGTCCCAAGCCCATATTCTCCTGTAACCTTTTCTTCTACTCCTTCCCCTACAACTGCATTCCAGTCGCCCATGACTATTAGATTTTCGTCCCCCTTTACATACTGCATTACCCTTTCAATATCCTCATACACTTTCTCTATCTGTTCATCTTCAACTTGCGACGTCGGCATGTATACCTGAACTATCGTTGCCGGTGTTGGTCTGCTGTCGATTCTGATTAGAACAACCCGGTCACTGAACTGTTCACAGTAACACACCCTCTGTCCTACCTTCCTATTCATAACGAATCCTACACCTGTTATACCATTTTCTGCTGCTGTTGATATTACCCGATACTCATCTGACCAGAAATCCTGGTCTTTCTTCCACTTCACTTCACTGACCCCTACTATATCTAGATCGAGCCTTTGCATTTCCCTTTTCAGATTTTCTAGTTTCCCTACCACGTTCAAGCTTCTGACATTCCACGCCCCGACTCGCAGAACGTTATCCTTTCGTTGATTATTCAATCTTTTTCTCATGGTAACCTCCCCCTTTGCAGTCCCCTCCCGGAGATCCGAATGGGGGACTATTCCGGAATCTTTTGCCAATGGAAAGATCATAATGACCCTTCTTTAGTTACAGGCCACATGTCCTGTGGATACACGTTACGTGTCTTTAATGCAGTAGTTTCCATTGCCTTCTGCATCCTCATGTCGTTGATCATTGCTGATTCTTCCGCCTTTAGGGGCAATTTCCCACCCCTAGGACAAGAGAGTGCCCTGAACCTCTATCCGCTCCTTCGCCCTCTTTGACAAGGCCGTTGGCAGAATGAGGCTGACTTCTTATGCCGGAAGTCTTCGGCCGCCAATGCTGATTATTTATCAAAATTTAGGCAGTGGCGGGGATCGAACCCGGGACCGAAGACGTTTTGATTATGAATCAAAGACGCTACCCCTAGACCATGGGTACGACTTCTCAATGTTCTATTCCACATATATACATTCTTCCTTATTGCAATACCAATATCTCTTAATGAATAAATCTGTCTTATTCTGCTGTCCTGTATCCATCTACTTTTGATCTCTTCCTGGCTTCTACTGTATGGAGTAACCTTCATTCCTAGATGTGAGAATTCTTTCACTTCTTACTTTAAAGTCTCGGCCCCTGCTTAAATGTTGGTAGTATTAATAGTGATAGTATTGGTGGTAGCTATAGCAGTAGTAAAAATAATAATTTCTTTACTCCTAATCATAGTGTCAGAATTATTTAATTATACTTTAATAAATAATAAAATCATGGGGGGAAAATATGGCTTTTGTCGAAAACACAAATAAATAAAAATACTGAAGCACATCGTTGCTAGGCATAGTAGACCTGATGTCCATTTACATTTTAACCATAGCCTTAATCTGAAGGAGAGTACAATCTCAGAACACTCCCTAGATAGGTCTAAAACATGCTAATCATTGTTTAGAACTCTTTATTTGAAGGAAGTGCGACGAACAATACGCAACCTCATTTCGTTCCAGTACTTAATTAATTTCTCACAGAACTGCTACTTTATTTCTGGAATCGTTGAGAATTAAATACGGAATTAGTTTAAGACTAGACATCAGACTGTACCTCACGTACTCTGTACAGCTATCACTTTCAGTGGTACATAATTTTCATCTACAAACTCGGGTTGGAGATATCCAAGAGCTGTGAGAATACAGCAATCAGTGTCGCAGTAGGGTCATGACATGTCTGTCGTAGGTAATCTAAAGTTTAGCTGCGAGATTGCCTAGCTAATCTAACTCAGTAATTTGTGTAGGGGAGAAACTGTGTAACGTCAGAATGGCTAAGGGCATACTTCAAGGTACATGATACGACGAAAATTCCAAGAGTCTATTCGCGAATGATATTTTTGCATGTAGGACAGTCGCTGTGTCAGAAAATTACAGGAAGGCTGAAGGAAACAAGTGTAATCATCGAGCATAAATGAGTGGAAAGAACGCTTTACGTTGGATTGATTATCAATCGCTGGAGACAGTAATGACCGTTAAAAATCTAAGAGTGTGAGTGGCAAGCCATTTAAAGCGGAACTAGCACATAAAATTAGAATTTAGTAAATCAAATGCCAAGATGAAATTCATTGAAAAATCCTAATGAAATGTAATTCATTCACTAAAGTGGTTGCTTAGAAAAACCTCAGGAATGATTAATAAGGGAGATAGAGAGGTTCTGAAGAAGCTCGGCACGTTTCGTCACAGGTTCGTTTTGTAGGTGTAAGAGACAGATATTTATTGAAAGACATTCACAGAAGAGATTGCAATAGCAGTTGAAAGAAGTTGCATCCGTACCAAGTGAAAATTCCGCTCGGAGTGCCTCGCCCCTGTGAGATATGCGTACGTGCGATGCGCAACTGTCGCGTGGTGCTGCGTTTAAACTCGGAAGGCGTAAAATTAAATTTTTTCTCAGAAGGCCGAGCTTCAGCGCAGATTAAGAGCTTTCAAGCTGTCACTGGTTTAATTTTGCACGCTGCAGTCCCTTGAGATGATTTTTGTCCATCGTCACTTAATTCACCTAAAATATGTCTGTTACTCGGATAAAACGGGAGAGTAGGTGATACTGTCAACATCTGCGTTACTGTTAGTATTCCCAAAGGAACGTCTGAACACATACAACACTAAGAAGGAGGGAAGGTAAAGAAATTTTAAAAACGATGTACTGGCAGAAGTAAAGTTGTGAGGACGGGGCGTGAGTCGTGCTTAGCTCAGTTGGTAGCCGGCACGGTAGCTCATCGTGCTTGTTCAGAGGGTTAGCTACCCTCTGTAATAAAAAACTGAGTGAACGGATCAATAAAGAACCCGAACGGCTGTCATCGGACGTCCGCCACGAACAAATTCATCGACCAATATAGAGCAAAATGGGATTTTAAAAAAATGTTGGTAGAGCACTTACCCGTGAAAGGCAAAGGTCTCGAGTTCGAGTCTCGGTCCGGCACACAGTTTTAATCTGCCAGGAAGTTTCAATTATAAAAATGAAAATATTTTGTAACAAAAAAATACTGTAAAATTTACTTGTTCTTGTGAGTTAATTTTACCACTTTTCGTAGTAAATCATCATACTTTGTGACAAATATTACAAAGCCCTGCCAGAAATTTGTATTGGAAATAGTCTCTGACTGAAACCGGTTGTACAATTAAAAATAAATTATAAAACAGCTTTACATGTTACAAAACCTCATTTTTAAAAATCATGATAATGAGACATAGTGTGCCAGAGTACTTAAATTTTTAACATAAGTTCAAAAGATTTTACAGTAGCATGCTGATTGCTACAAAAGATTTTAACGTCATAACATATAACGCAGAGAATAAAAGCAAAGCAGCCTGGAACGTCATACAACAAGAAGCGGGAAGAGACAAACAAAAGTATAGTAACATACAAATAAGGAATGAGGTCTAAGGAAATTTTGTGAACGAGCACTATAGAGAAATTATAACAAAATACCCTAAAAACAGGTGTAACATGTGCAAATAATGGTGCACTAAATTCACTGATGTTACTAACAACCACAGAGCAAAAAGTCAATAAAAGTATACAAAAAGTATAAATAATGTTTAAGCCAGCTTGTATGCCCAATATGTATTGTTTCAGCACACCGAATAGTAATTAATCTAAGCCTGCTGACTTTTTATTTTCAGTTTTTGTCATAATTCTCCAAATGTAATAGAGTCAATTACGAAAGACAGATTAATGAATTACTTGAGTAAATTTAACTTTAAAAGTGCGTCACAGCTTGGGTTTCGAAGTGGTAGACGTACTGTGTCAGCCCTAACAGCCGGCCGGAGTGGCCGAGCGGTTAAAGGCGCTACAGTCTGGATCCGCACGACCGCTACGGTCGCAGGTTCGAATCCTGCCTCGGGCATGGATGTGTGTGATGTCATTAGGTTAGTTAGGTTTAAGTAGTTCTAAGTTCTAGGGGACTTATGACCACAGCAGTTGAGTCCCATAGTGCTCAGAGCCATTTTCAGCCCTAACAGTATTTATAAAAGTGGTACATATTGACCTTGATAGGCACATTCATAGTTATATCTGTCCAACGCATTTTTATTGTTGAGCAGAAGATTCCGCTAAATAAGCTACAATCATAAGGTATAAGAGATGTACTTAATGTCCGTTTCCGATTCTACATAGCAGACGTGGTACAAAGAGCAGGGATAACAAAAACAAAAGTCAAGCTAAACTTTTAGCGAAACACTTAGCAAACCCAAAACATAATAATACAGGAATTCCTCAGGGTAGTGTATTAGGCCAAATACTGTTTCTGATACACATCAATGACATTCCGAATTACTGAATGTTGAAAAGTCTCAGAGTCACTGAAAAAAAACTCAGAATAAGAAAATGAAATCCGCGAAAAAATTTGCACTTGGTGAATATCAACAGATTTTCATTGAATACAGAGAACAAATGTGCAGTTAATTTCAGTCTGAAGAGAGACTATGAGACTCTCAACTTAAATGTTATCTCTGTAGATTGCGCTACAAATGCTAGGAATGAATATTCGATGTTTACTGGAGTGCTGTGATGATCATTTCTCCATATGTAGGGGTGTCAACAGAAAATTTTCGCAGTTGGAGGAGAAAGTTGGTGACTGAAATTTCAAAAGAAGATCCTGCCGCAACAAAAAGCGCCTTTGTTTTAATGATTGCCACCCCAATACATGTATCACTTCCGTAACATTTTCTCCCCTATTTCTAGATGAATACAAACGAGCTGCTCTTCTCTGAACTTTTTCACTGTTCCTCCGTCAGTCCCGTCTGATCCATCTGAGGCGGATCTCACACCGCATAGAAGAGGCTGCACAAGTTATTCGTAATTGTAATCCCTAAGCATTTAGCTGAATTTACAGCCTTTAGATTCGTCTGATTTATCATTTAACCGAAATTTAGCGGATTTCTTTTAGTACTCAAGTGGATGACTTCACACTTTTTATTATTCAGCGTCAATTGCAACCATACAGACGTCTTGTCTACATCATTTTGTAGTTGGTTTTGATCATCTGATGACTTTAGGAGACAGTAAAAGACTGCATCATCCGCAAATGATCTACGAGAGCTGCTCAGATTGATTCCTGTGCTGTTTATGTAGATCAGCAACAGCAAGGGGCCTGTAACACTTCCTTTGGAAACCTCTGTTGTACTCGGTGACTTTCCGTCAATTATTACAGACTGTGATCTTCCTGAGAGGAAATCACGAATCCGGTCGCGCAACTGAGACTATACTTCAAAGGCATGTAATTTGATTAGAACTCTTTTGTAAGGAACGGTGTCGAAAGCTTTCTGGAAGTCTAAAAATATGAAATCAATTTGCATCCCCTATCTATAACACTATATTTTCTGATTCCGTGCGTAATATTTGTCAAGAAATCGTTTTCGTCGAAGTAATTCATAGTTTTAGAACACAATACATGTTAAAAAATCCTACTGCAAATTTACTTTAGTGATATGGCTCTGTAATTTGGCGGATTACTCCTGTTTCCGTTCTTGGGTATTGGTGTGATTTGTGTAACTTACCAGTCTTTAGGTACGGATCTTCCGAAGAGCGAGTGGTTGTACATGATTGTGTCAGCATACTCTGAAAGGAATCTGACTAGTATTCTATCTGGATCGGAGGCCTTGCATTTACAATGTAAAGTGATTTCACCTGTTTCGCTGCACAGACGATATGTACTTCTAATTTACTCATTTTGGCAGTTGTTCTAGATTCGAATTCTGGAATATTTACTTGTCTTCTTTGGTGAAGGAGTTTTGGAAAACCATATTTAGTAATCCGCCTTTAATGACACTGTCATCAGTGACATCATCATTGCTATCGCGCAGTGAAGGTATTGATGGCGTCTTACCGCTGGTGTACTTTACACGTGACCAGAATCTCTTTGAGTTTTACGCCAGATTTCGAAGCAGAGGTTCGTTGTGGAGACTACTAAAAGCATCTCGCACTGAAGTTCGCGCTAAATTTCGAGCTTCTGTAAAACTTCGCCAATCTTGAGGATTTTGCGTTCTTTGGCAGGCTCTTTTCGTTGATTCTGCAACAGTGTTCTGACCCGTTTTGTGTACCGTGGGGGATCAGTAACATCTCTTATTAATTCATGTGGTATATATACCTCTCAATTGCCGTCGATACTATTTCATTGAATTTAAACCCCAGCTGGTCTACACTTATACAGTTTGATCGGAAAGCTGCCTCTTAGAAAGGCATCAAGCGAATTTTTATCCGCTTTTTTAAATAAATGTACTTCGCGTTAGTTTTTGGTGCGTTTGAATGTTACGGTAGTCTCGCTACAACTGCCTTGTGATCACTAATCCCTGTATTCGTCATGATGCTATTTGCTCAGGATTATTTGTTGCTATGAGGTCAGGTATGTTATCGCAATTATTTACATGTTGAATGTTCTCCTGAACTAATTATTCGAAATAATTTACTGCGGAAACATTCAATTCAATTTCGGACGATGTTTTATACCTAGCCGCGCGGGATTAGCCGAGCGGTCTAAGGCGCTGCAGTCATGGACTGTGCGGCTGGTCCCGGCGGAGTTTCGAGTCCTCCCTCGGGCATGGGTGTGTGTGTTTGTCCTTAGGATAATTTAGGTTAGGTAGTGTGTAAGCTTAGGGACTGATGACCTTAGCAGTTAAGTCCCATAAGATTTCACACACATTTGAACTTTTTTTTTATACCTACCGCCGGCTTTAAACATTTATTTTTGCCAACATATAGAGGGTATATTGAAGTCACCACCAACTACGCTATAATTGTATGAGTGGGGCACAAAAGTTTTCTTTGATCTGTTCAGCAGCTGTATCATCTGAGTCAGGCGGTCGGAAAACCAAACAAACATTAATTTATTCTGGTTGTCAAGCATAACCTCTACTAACTCACAGGAACTACCGTATATTCTTCAATTTTACTACCAGGTAAACTACTTCTGACCGCAATAATGACTCCATCACCAACTGTGTGTAATCTATCCTTTCTGAACACGGTTAGGTCCTTTGAAAAAATTTCGGTTGACTGTATTTTCGGCTGTAGTCAGCTTTCCGTACCTGTAACGATTTGAGCTTCAGTGCTTTCTGATAGCGCTTGGAGCTCTGGTTCTTTCCCAAGAGATCTACGACAATTTACAACTACAATACCAACCGTTGCTTGGTATACCTTCCTATGTTTGCCCTGCAGACTTTTAGGCTGACACCCTTTCCGTAGTTTCCCGAGACGCTATAACCTAGAAAATCACCCAGTCCACGCCACAGCTTCCGCTACGTGTGTAGTGGATCACTGACCTATTACGCAGAACCCGGAAACGCACCATACAATGGCGCAAGTCGAAGAATCTGCAACCTACAAGGCCATAGAACCGCCCGAGCCTCTGATCAGACCGTCCACTCGGCTCAGTGCCAAAGGACCACAGTCGGTTCTGTCGATGGTGTTGCAAATGGTGAGCTCCACAAGCAAGTTTGGCAGTCTATCACTTCAGCTAGCTGACCAAAACCAGAGAGAATTTCTTCCGATCCAAAGCTCGGCCACCGCGGCCGGCGATCCAAAGCAACGCACATCGTTGTTATCTACATAAGCCACAACCTGCAGTTGGCTGCACCCTGTCGTGTAAAAGCAAGTTCTCATTTGCTTCCTTGAAAACTGGAGACAGCAACCACCAATAATTACCATAATGAGTGACACGTTGAGCTCAAAAAGATAGTAAGACGTTAATATTTATTTCAGAGCTTTGAGATACCAGTGAGGTCTCAAAAAAGAAAAAAAAACAGCCATTACAGCGTAAAAGCGCGTTCTGAAATGGCAGAGATGTTTATATATATATATATATATATATATATATATATATATATATATATATATATATATATATATATATATATATACTCCTGGAAATGGAAAAAAGAACACATTGACACCGGTGTGTCAGACCCACCATACTTGCTCCGGACACTGCGAGAGGGCTGTACAAGCAATGATCACACGCACGGCACAGCGGACACACCAGGAACCGCGGTGTTGGCCGTCGAATGGCGCTAGCTGCGCAGCATTTGTTCACCGCCGCCGTCAGTGTCAGCCAGTTTGCCGTGGCATACGGAGCTCCATCGCAGTCTTTAACACTGGTAGCATGCCGCGACAGCGTGGACGTGAACCGTATGTGCAGTTGACGGACTTTGAGCGAGGGCTTATAGTGGGCGTGCGGGAGGCCGGGTGGACGTACCGCCGAATTGCTCAACACGTGGGGCGTGAGGTCTCCACAGTACATCGATGTTGTCGCCAGTGGTCGGCGGAAGGTGCACGTGCCCGTCGACCTGGGACCGGACCGCAGCGACGCACGGATGCACGCCAAGATCGTAGGATCCTACGCAGTGCCGTAGGGGACCGCACCGCCACTTCCCAGCAAATTAGGGACACTGTTGCTCCTGGGGTATCGGCGAGGACCATTCGCAACCGTCTCCATGAAGCTGGGCTACGGTCCCGCACACCGTTAGGCCGTCTTCCGCTCACGCCCCAACATCGTGCAGCCCGCCTCCAGTGGTGTCGCGACAGGCGTGAATGGAGGGACGAATGGAGACGTGTCGTCTTCAGCGATGAGAGTCGCTTCTGCCTTGGTGCCAATGATGGTCGTATGCGTGTTTGGCGCCGTGCAGGTGAGCGCCACAATCAGGACTGCATACGAGCGAGGCACACAGGGCCAACACCCGGCATCATGGTGTGGGGAGCGATCTCCTACACTGGCCGTACACCACTGGTGATCGTCGAGGGGACACTGAATAGTGCACGGTGCATCCAAACCGTCATCGAACCCATCGTTCTACCATTCCTAGACCGGCAAGGGAACTTGCTGTTCCAACAGGACAATGCACGTCCGCATGTATCCCGTGCCACCCAACGTGCTCTAGAAGGTGTAAGTCAACTACCCTGGCCAGCAAGATCTCCGGATCTGTCCCCCATTGAGCATGTTTGGGACTGGATGAAGCGTCGTCTCACGCGGTCTGCACGTCCAGCACGAACGCTGGTCCAACTGAGGCGCCAGGTGGAAATGGCATGGCAAGCTGTTCCATAGGACTACATCCAGCATCTCTACGATCGTCTCCATGGGAGAATAGCAGCCGGCATTGCTGCGAAAGGTGGATATACACTGTACTAGTGCCGACATTGTGCATGCTCTGTTGCCTGTGTCTATGTGCCTGTGGTTCTGTCAGTGTGATCATGTGATGTATCTGACCCCAGGAATGTGTCAATAAAGTTTCCCCTTCCTGGGACAATGAATTCACGGTGTTCTTATTTCAATTTCCAGGAGTGTATTTATAAAAGCCGCACGAAACACAACCTCATTTCTCACAACAACAGAAACAGTAGAAAATGCCGGAAACTGCATTTAGCGGTTACTAGTGCTCGTTCTTCTACGTTCGTCTAAAATCAGTAACTAGGTAGGATACGGAAGTACTAAGGAATGAAGAGATACAATTGACGATTTCTGAGGCTGTATACACTGTGATGAGGAATAGCTCAGTAGGAAGTTCAGTGGAAGAGGAATGGTGATCTTCAAAAAGGGCAACCACAGAAGTTGGAGAGGAAAATGTAGGTACAAGGTAGGTAACTGAGAAGAAATCATGGATAACAGAAGAAATACTTCAATTGATCAACGAAAGAAGGAAGTACAAAATGTTCAGGGAAATTCAGGAATATAGAGATACAAATAGAAGTAGCGAGGAAGCAAAGGCGAGATGGCAACACGAAAAATGTGAAGAAAGCGATAGAGAAATGACTGTCGGAAGGAATGATTCAGGATATAGAAAAGTCAAAAGAATCTTCGATGAAGTTAAATAATAAGGGCGGTAACATTAAGGATGCAATGGGAATTTCACTGTTATGTGCAGATAAGAGAGCGGATACGTGTAAAGAGTACGATGAGGGCCTCTGAGAGGGGAAGGACTTATCTGATGACGTGATAGAAGAAAAAGCAGAAGTCATAGGGAAGAGATAGGGGATCCGGTATTAGAATCAGAATTTAGAAGACTTAAATTCAAACAAGGCAGAAGCGACAGATAACATTGCATCGAATTTCTAAACCACTGGGGGACGTGCCAACGAAACGATTACTCGCGTTAGTCTGTTCTTCATGTCTGAAAGAATATACACCACATATGTAATTAAGGCGATAGCGGCCAATGATCCCTTCAGCGCAGGTACACACCAATCTCGAACTCTTACGGGATATGGCGTGATGCCGCGTATAATCAGGCTACCGATCAGGCGCACTGCATCAGTAGTGTATGGTACAAATTGAGAATTTGTATCTGATGGGAGGCGTACTAAGGTAGTCCATGCAGATGCGGAGGCCACTGTGCCCGGATGGCGTAGTGGTCAGTGCATCCGCCTAGTAAGCAGGAGACCTGGGTTCGAATCTTGGTCCGGCACAAATTTTCAACTTGCCCCATTGCTGTAAATCAGTCCCACTGGCAGCTAATGTCTATAATTCCTTTGTCTCTTGATTCATAGTGGCTGCAAAATGTCTCACTTATCAGTGCTTTGTTATCCTCACGCAGAGGCAGTGAGCAAGCGGCTGAGCACTTTACTCGATCATTGCACCATCTCTAAAAGCTTAACGATTCATCTGCGAGTGCACACTGGGGTGATCAATTTTTTGTTCCGTGACCTCATCCAGTATCACAGCGTTGCCTATCCATGAAACAAACACTTTCGCTGACTCCTCCGCCGGTAGTGCTGTCCGCCTCTTGAACAAGCTACCCTGCACCCAGTGCACAACAGGCCCTGTTGCTTTTAAGAAGAAGCTGAAACATTTCCTACTATCATATCTCTAACACGCCCCCCCCCCCCCCCAAAAAAAAAAATTAACGTTTGTGATAAGTTTTCCTTCTTTCAAAGAGTAAAACAAATGCCGCGACTTCTCTCATTTATGCTTCCTGCTCTTTTTATTTCTCAGCGTGTCGTGTCGCTTTCTTTTCTGTTGTCTTCATTAATTGTTTTATCATGTTCCTCTTTCTCTCCGTCTTCCAAACTTCCTCTCGTGTCCATTGCTGTTAGACCTCATAGTTTAAAACTGTTTTCTTGTAACTTGTCTTTATTATTGTACTCATGAACGTATGATGGTTCAAATGGCTCTGAGCACTATGGGACTTAACATCTGAGGTCATCAGTCCCCTAGACTTAGAACTACTTAAACCTAACTAACCTAAGGACATTACACACATCCATGCCCGAGGCAGGGTTCGAACCTGCCACCGTAGGAGCAGCGCGGTTCCGGACTGAAGCGCCTAGAACCGCTCGGCCACAACGGCCGGCTCATGAACGAATATAAACAGTGTTTTTTTTCTCTCTTTCAGCACTACAGTAATTACCCAATGTTGTATAATATTGTACATTAGGAGCAAGCTGTAACACGCTTAGCGTGATGAATGTAATGTAAAATATGTTTCTAGTATGCCTTGTTATTTGTAAGAGAAGTAAGTATAAGTAAATAAATAAATAAATAAATAAATGTGTTAGTAGTTGAGTCAGCCCAGATCGATGGCAATATTCCACGCTCGACTGAAACTCTTCTCAGCCGCATTATAAAGCAGTTCGTATGGAGGAGCTATTGTGTTATTAATTCTGTACACAGTTCTGACTCGGACGAATGTAAATGAAAGAGCGAGGCTTTAAGATTCATGTATGCGACATGAGATTACGCGCGGTAGCCACCCAGGGAGACGGCGCGGAACAATACGGCGGCAGTATACGGAATACAAGGCAATGAGTCCGCCAGGCCGGACCGCTGCGTGACAAATGGAGCCGGCGAGAGAGCGAGCGCGCTGCGCTGAGCTTTATGGCTTCCCACGGCGCGGCGCCACCGTCCCCCGCACCCACAATGCACCGCTCCGCTGCACTCAGGGATGCTGCACGATTCCTAATGTAGCGCGATGTAAAGCTGGGCACTTTACGAGACCACAGACAAGTAGTACACTTTGACTACATCATGTCAGATGACAATCAGGCGCGACTAGACGTGCGCTTGATTTGAGAGGCAGTGCGGCAGAAGTCCCGAGACAAGTGAACGTAGCTGGCGAGGACGTAGCAAGTGCCGGCCGCGGTGGTCTAGCGGTTCTAGGCGCGCAGTCCGGAGCCGCGCGACTGCTACGGTCGCAAGTTCGAATCCTGCCTCGGGCATGGATGTGTGTGATGTCCTTAGGTTAGTTAGGTTTAAGTAGTTCTAAGTTCTAGGGGACTGATGACCTCAGAAGTTAAGTCCCATAGTGCTCAGAGCCATTTGAACCATTTTGAGGTAGCAAGTAGAACTCTGTTTGTCCAGCAGACGACACCTAAGCCTCTGCTACTGGCTAAGTATACATACCACGAAATAAACCGATTGCCAGATAGGCAGCGAGTGGTCTAAAAGGTTGCTGCAACCGGTTTTCCCCAGACAAGTGGCCCTTGCAGTTACGCTAATGGCATGGGGTTGCCGCCATGATGAAGACTCGAGAGGCTCAAATTCTTTCACGGCTGCACGTACGTAAAATCGATTCTAATAAAGGTACAGAACAGGCAATGGCACCACTCGAAAAAGAGTAACGAGGCGAGCAAGTCCATCTAAACATACGTTCTATCGATGTAACTTAATACTGTATATTGACAACGGATCAAATGGCTCTGAGCACTATGCGACTTAACTTCTGAGGTCATCAGTCGCCTAGAACTTAGAACTAATTAAACCTAACTAACCTAAGGACTTCACACGAATCCATGCCCGAGACAGGATTTGAACCTGCGACCATATCGGTCGCTCGGCTCCAGACTGTAGCGCCTAGAACCGCACGGCCACTCCGGCCGGCGACAACAGATCACACAAACTTACCTTTCACCTTTAAAATCAATGATTTCTAAACGCCTTGACCGATGTTAACGAATTAAGCGTCCAGTGATAGTGTTTGTGCAGCATTGCTCACCTACAGTTCTGGAATTCCTACACTTATCAAAAAAAGTTAAGCATAATCCCTGTTGAATCGTGCCTTGACGTCAAATATGTGGGGTCTAGGAAACCGACCTTCTCGGATCGCTAGACAACAGTCAAACAAATCATAGAAAAAGGCCGGCCGCGGTGGTCTAGCGGTTCTAGGCGCTCAGTCCGGAGCCGCGCGACTGCTACGGTCGCAGGTTCGAATCCTGCCTTGGGCGTGGATGTGTGTGATGTCCTTAGGTTAGTTAGGTTTAAGTAGTTCTAAGTTCTAGGGGACTGATGACCATAGATGCTAAGTCCCATAGTGGTCAGAGCCATTTGAACCATTTTGAACCATAGAAAAAGGTCGTGTGGCTAGGGCGTCCCGTCGGGTAGACAGTTCGCTGGGTGCAAATCCATCGATTTGACGCCACTTCGGTGACATGCGCGTCCATGGGGATGAAATGATGATGATGACAACACAGAACCCAGTCTCTGAGCGGAAAATATCTCCTACCCAGCCGGGCATCGAACCTGGGCCCTTAGGATTGACACTCTGTCGCGCTGACCGCTCAGCTACTGGGGGCGGACAACAAATCATATTAACGAGTTTTATTACGAAATGAAGAATGAACATACTTAACTTTGACAATAACACAGAAGTGTCGCAAGCAAAGGACGTCATGCAAATAAGAAATCTCTTCAGTATAGACAATTCCTAATACAAGTGAAGTAATACAGTTGGCTCTTCTATTGAGGTCGCTAACAGTGAAGCTTCTGTAGAACTGAGCCGCGGCCAGTCGCGCGCGCCGCTTATGTTCTCTTCGCTTAGAGGCCGCTGCTGTCGCGCGGTTGTCCTGGAGAGGAGTCTGTCAGCGTGCAAATGGCTGACGTCTTCCTCACAGCCCCCTTCGCTCTATCGGTCCCGACTGGCGTTCCGGCGCTTGACTTTACGCCGTAAAAATTCCAAATTATCCAACAATAGTCACCATGGGCGTTCCTAATTAGGTTTAAGGAATTTTAACATTAAGAGTGTGTTCCGTCCACCTTCTAAGATTAGGGCACTACTCCGCTCTGTGAAAGATGATTTGGGGCTTAGAAAACCCGGTGTGTACAAAATTCCGTGTCAATGTGGGAAGGCTTACATTGGCCGTTCGATTCTCACAGTGCATGACAAGTGTGTGGAACATCGCCGTCATAAGAGGCTACAACAGCCGGAAAAATCGGCAGTAGCAGAACAGTGCTTAAATGAGGGACACAGTATGAAATTTGATGAAACTGTGGTTGTTGACAACATTTCCGGTTTTTGGAACAGTGTCTATATAGAGGCGACTGAAATTATGTTGGCGGATAATTTAATCAACAGAGACAATGGGTTTCCTCTTAGCAAGACGTGGAATCCTGTATTGTCTCGCATCAAAACTGAACGTTCTTCGGTGCGGTCCTGAGTGCGATATATCGTTGCCAGCAGTGTTCCACTACCCGAAGAGACTTTCAGGACTTATTACACCGGGAAAGCCTACGTAATCACAACAAGGACCAATTATATGCTTAACTTTTTATGCGTTTATTCAAGCAGTCAAATTTCAGTTAAGTGCAGCCAAAGCCTCACAGACAAACAAAAACTAATGTAAGCCAAAATTAGCATAAGGAGGCCCATGCGTTAAGCGCTCAACCAATTCCAAAGTAAACGTCTATCTATTAACTTGACAGAAAATCTGAGGAAGTTTTGGTCTTCTATCAGTAAATAGATCAAACCTATGTGTCCAGACAGCCTGCGACCAAAATCGCGCTGAAACGGAGGATGACACAGAAAAGGCCGAAATATTGAACGTCTTTTTCAAAAACTGTTTCACAGACGAACATCGCGCAGTAGTTCCTACTGTAAATCGTCGCACGTACGACAAAATTACAGATATCGAAACAATTTACCATGGACAGAATAATAACAGAGGAAAGATCACTGGACCTGATGGGATACAACTCGAAGCTACACAGTGTAACAGTATCTCACGGCCAGTCGTCACTAGTATTTTTTTACAGTATGATTACATTTGCTGACAGTCGCCCACAGCTCTGAGAGGGAACTTTTGTCTATTACGTGGCTGTCACGGACACCGTTCCTGATACAGACGTAGTGCGGGTTGCATAAAACGACATCGTTAGGGGCAGCAGAATCACCGTTTATCGTTGATATCGATCTGTTGTAGAATTCTGGAACATGTTTAATGCTGGAAGCCGATAATCTCGTCTGTAGGAACCAACATAGACTCCGAAAACAATGATCGTATGAAACCCAATTCGTCCACTAGACCCAGAAAGCAGTAGATACAGGCGCACAGGTAGATACCGTGTTCCTTAATTTCCGGAAACCGTTCTACAGTTCCTCACTGTCGCCTAATGAACAAAAATCGAGAGTACAGAATATCTGACCAGCTGTGTGGCGGGACTGAAGAATTTCTAGAAAACAGAAGAGAGCACATCATTCTCAACAGCCGTAAAAGTAACTTCGGGCGCGCCCCAAGGAAATGTTAAAAAACCATTACTTTTCATTAATGACCTAGTAGATAACGTCGGCAGTTTAATGTCGCAAGTTCCATGAGATTTTTCGCGGATGACGCTGTAGCATAGAGAGAAGTCGCAGTGCTAGGAAATTTTAGCGAAATGCAGGAAGACGTGCTGAGGACCGACACTTGATGGAGGGAGCGGCAACTGACCTTCAAAACAAGCAAATGTAACGTATTGCTAATACATAGAAAGATCCTTTATTGCAGGATACACAATTGAAGAAAGCTCACTGGAAGCGGTTACTTCCATAAAATATCTAGGGGTATATGTATGGAATGATTTGACGTGGAACGACCATATAAAATTAACCGCGGGTAAGGCAGATGTAAGACTGAGATTCACTGGAAGCATCCTTAAGAAATGTAGTCCATCAAAAAAGAAGGTAATTTACAAAACATTCGTTCGGCCAATACTTGAGTACTGCTCGTCAGTCAGGGATCCGTACCAGATAAGACTGGTAGAGGAAATAGAGAAAATCCAAAGAACTGCAGCACGTTTCGTGACATGTTCATTTAGTAATCGCGAAAGCGTCACGGAGATGCTCAGCCAGACGCTGCAAGAGAGGCATTCTGCAGCACTGTGTGGTTTAGTGTTAAGGTTCCGAGAGCGTACGTTCCTGGAAGAGTCAGCGAATATATTGGTTCCTCCAACGTATATCTCGTGAAAAGACTATGAAGATACGATCAGAGAGATTCGGGCTCACACAGCAATTGTTCTTTCCGCGAATCATTGGCGACTGGAACAGGAAAAAGGGTGAATTGGCAGTGGTACACAAAGTACTGTCAGCGACACACCGTGGGGTGGTTGTGGAATTTAGATGCAGATGAGCGGAATACTGATTCCGAGGGATAAAAATCGGACTTCATTGTAAAATAAATTACAAATTAATACTTGTAGTGGCAGTATTAGATAATACGCTGTATTAACTATCTGTAGAGGTTTGATTCTTCATAGGTTTAACAAGTGTAATGGTAAGTAATACTACTTTTATCATTTCAGTGAATAAGATGGAAATAACCTAAAAACCAGGGACGCCAGTTCGCAAATCAATCTGTCATTGCACTCACAATATCTAGCATGCGTTCAATAAACGTTTTAATTACTGGACAGTATTCTTATCGTGTTTAGGAAATTCACTCATTTCGCCAATCAAGAATCTTGCCTGCAATTTAATCATGTTCTAGGAAGTTAATAGAAAAATAACAGGGTGATGCGACAGGAAAATAAAAGGAAGATTGGGTTAAGGTCCCGTCGACATCGAGGTCGTTATACACGGAGCACAATCTCGGACTGTGTCAAGGATGGGGAGGAAATAGGCCGTGCCCTTTCGAAGGAACCATTCCGCTATTTGCTGGAGCGATTTAGGGAAATCACGAAAAAATCTAAATCTGAATGACCGAACGCATGTTCCTCCCGAATGCGAGTTAATTGCGCTAACTACTGCGCCACTTCGCTCGGTGGTAATACGACAGGTGTGTGGCTGTTCCCTACAGTCATAAAGGGCCAACAAAATTTAAAAATCGGTCACGCACTCGGTTAAGTCCTTTTACACAAAGACGGTATGTAAAGAAAGAGTTAAAGAGTTATCTCGTCGTAATCGTTAGGATGGCATTACAGGACTGGTGAGGGTCTGAGGAGTGGGTCGTGGGATTCATGAGTCCAACCGAAAAAAGAAGCACTTCAGTAGAAGCGTCTATATTTTTTGCGTATACAAATTTCCAAATTTCACAACTAACATTCGGCGCATATGCAAACAAAGAGCCGCGAGAATGGCAAGTAGTGCATTTAACAGACGATGCTTGTCAGAAGCTAACGTGAAACTCTGCCCAGGTGGACGTTCCAACCAAGAAAATGCCCCCATTCACCGACTAGCCGTATCTGCTTTGAAGAGCAGTCCCAAGTCTACAAGTAGAACTGACAAGACACAGGAAGTTAAGAATGCGAAAGACACTTCACTGTGAAAAAAAGATTAACAAAAACACTGTCTTCTCGAATGGAGGTGGAAACGACTGGAATAAATCCTATTCCCTTCATTTACACACTTGAACAGCCATATTCTGCAAACCTGTGTTCTTAGCCGTACTGTTTGTGTAAAAAAATAATGACGGTGGGTATACACTTTGATTTTATATCGCGCAAAATATGAAGTCAGAGTCGTGATAATTTGTTGCCATTATACAGGGTCGCGTACAAACAGATGCCACATTTATTATTGTCGCAACACTTTTATTTCTGAAATGCGAATTTTCAAATTTTACGCATAGTTAGTATGGTCAATCACATCATCAAGTGTCCAATAGGCAACTCTGCGAAAGCGAGCACATATATTTTTTACAACTCTGCGGCACAAGTCTTCATTTATCTCATTGCACAACTACACTACCCTGGCACGCATTTCACACTGTTCTCTTGTCTCAAAGGGAACAGTTTCTCTTTCAAATATCCGTACACAAAAAAAATCACATGGGTTTAAATCTGAACTTGAAGGAGGCCAAAAGAATCCCTCCTGATGGCGCTGCGGGTAACGATGGGACATCACACGACTGTTGAATATTTCTTGCAGAAAATCCAGTACAGCATTAGCCATCGAGGCGTTGCGCCATCTTGCATAAATCGCTGCATTGTGTTGGAACATTGATGGTAAGAAAATGTGGCACAAAGTCGCTTTCCAGCATTGACTTGTATCGGTCTACATCGACAGTCTCATTAAAAAACACGGTCCAATTAGGTCGTTACTGGATCGTTACCCCACTGTCACTTTCTCCCCATGCATGTTTTTTCTTGAACATGATCACTAAGCGGTTTTTCTCTACCCCAAAATCGAACGTTTTGTGTCTTTCTGTTCCATTGAGGTGGAAATAAGAATCGTCTGAGAACCATGTTTTGAACATTATTTCATCTTTTCCTTCTGCCCATAATTAAAATTCAAGTCTTCCCTGTCTGTTCTGCTCGTTCACTTTGTAAGGGAAGAGCTTGAGATCACTCTGTAAAATTCTTTGCACAGAAAGACGAGATATCCCCATTTCCCTTACCGGCCGCCGGGATGACTTGACTGGACTTTGTTACATGGCGACCCGTAACGTTGCGTTGTTTCCCAGAGAACGAACAATTGGTGCCTGAGGACGTTTACCCTTCCAACAAACTGGCTTCTTCTTCAAATTTTATCGTGAACCGAGGAACTGTGTTCCTTGGCGGAGCCCAAAACTTCTTTACGTTGCTGTGACACGTTTCAATTCGGCATAAAAGAAAACTGTCTAACATGCTGCGGAACAGATAAACGTCCATGCTCGGCCGTGGAGAAACGCTAAATGCGAAACAAGGGACTGGTGATATTGCAGCAACACGACCTCTACCGACATTTCCATGAAACAAAACACCATGGAAGGAAATTTTAATGAAATATAACTAGAGGTGCAATTTTTATTCGATGTGAAAATGCGTCAACTATTCGTTCGCTACCCTGTAGTTCTTAAATTAATTGCATGACGTGAGTTATTCTGAAATTTTCGGACTTACGTTTTTCAGATGCTGAATTTCTCTGAATTGCAATTTATTGGATGTTATGCTAATCCGTTGTAGTAAGTGGTGATGTTAACAAATGTTTGTGTTAAAATATATTATATGTTTTATTGTAATTAAATAGTTTATTATTATTATTTTATTAAAACAAGACTGCCTCTGTAGCCATATGATTCGCGGTGGAGGAAGACCCCGGTTCGATTCCCGTACCTCCTCGGATTTTTTCTGAGACAGAGAAGTCTGGTACGGGGTCCACTCAAGCCTTGTGGAGTTAAATGAGGAGCTCATTGAATAAAGAGGCAGCGGTGTCACCAGGATTCATCTGCTAGCAATTACGGCAGGAGCGACTGGTGACATGTCAGTCATTTGTCCCCGGATCATAGATCGCTCCTCGTACAGCGTTATAGACAGCAGTCGGCTAGTCGGAACAGGCCTAAGACCTAACTCGTGAGTGATGTTGACTTTACTGCATCAAAAAAATGTTATATACACTATCTGAGCAAAAGTAAGCACTCCGTCTTCAGGCCACAAGTGGCCCATCGGGACCATCCGATCGCCGTGTCATCCTCAGCTGAGGATGCGGATAGGAGAGGCGTGTGGTCAGCACACCGCTCTCCCGGTCGTTATGATGGTTTTCTTTGACCGGAGCCGCTACTATTTGGTCGCGAAGCTCCTCAGTTGGCATCACGAGGCTGAGTGCACCCCGAAAAATGGCAACAGCTCATGGCGGCCCAGATGGTCACCCACCCAAGTGCCGGCCACGCCCGACAGCGCTTAACTTCGGAGATCTGACGGGAACCGGTGTACCCACTGCGGCAAGGCCGTTGCCTGAGCAAAAGTAAAGCGCCCGAAAGACAAGGCTGGATGCGAAAGTAACTTCGTACACGTACACGCAATCGGCGGGCATGAAATGATTGGAGTTGCAATTATCTGGAGCAGTTATAACGCCCAGCAGGTGCATTATTGTTGTTCGTGTTTAGCGTGTTTACCAGGCAGGGGCGTGAATAGCATCAGGTGTTGAGTGATCACTGTGAAAGACACCTGGATTCCGTGTACACCTGTAAGACGGAGTTATCAGTACCTGAAAGAGTTTGAAAAGGACCTCACTACGCGTCTCCATTTGACCATTTGGTCAAATCGTGAAGTATCCAGCTTTTCAGTGCTTTCATGATGTGGCAGTGGCCGAATGTTGGACTGTACGAGAAAGTGAGGGCAGCCATACTAGTCGTCACGGTTCCGGTCGACCATGACTGGTCACCAACAGGGAGGATTGCCTTACTGTGCACGAAGCACATCGTAACGCCGTTACATCTGCACCTGCCATTCGACAGCAAGTAGCCTCATCCCGCTCCACTGATCGGAGACTATCAGCTGCCAGATAAGAGAATTACTGTCCCATAAGTAGGCTGCCGTTAACACCACAGCAAAAACGGCTGCGTCTCGACTGCAGTCATGACTGGAAAATGCAGATGGTTCAGATGGCTCTAAGCACTATGGGACTTAACATCTAAGGTCATCAGTCCCCTAGACTGAGAACTACTTAAACCTAACTAACCTAAGGACATCACACACATCCAAGCCCGAGGCAGGATTCGAACCAGCGATCGTAGCAGCAGCGTGGTTCCGGACTGAAGCGCCTAGAACCGCTCGGCCACAGCGGCCGGCTGGGAAACGCAGACTGCTGATGAATGCGTCGCATGGTGTTCAGCGATGAATCGGGGTTGTGTACTACTCCAGACGACCATCTTCAGCAAGGATGGCGGCGACCTGGTCAGAGGTACCACTCTTCCAGTGTTTTGGTGACATAAGGGGTCTGTTCAAAAAATTCCAGAACTTTGACCACAAAATTTTTCTACGCTTGCCTTTTCCTTATTGTGCATGATCTCCTTCGAAACACTCGCCTCCACAATTGATGCACGTCTCCGAACGCCGTTTCCACTTTCGGAAGCAGTCTTGGTACGCCTCTTGCTGGGTCGCGCGAATCTCCGTCTGACATTTTTCTTTTATCTCGTCTCTAGTTGCAATTCTTCGTTCTTTCAACGGGTTTTTCGACTCTGGAAATAAAAAACTCCGCAGCGACCAGGTCTGGAGATTACGGAGGATGAGGACGCGCACTGATTTCGTTTTTTTTGTGCAACAGTCACGCACCAATAGGGATGAATGTGCGGGTGCGTTATCGTGATGCAAGAGCCACGAACTGTCTCGCCTCATTTCAGGCCGTTTCCTTCGCACATTTTCTCGCAGGCGTAGCAACACGTCCCGATAATACCATCGGTTAACAGTTTGTTCCTGTGACACTAATTCATGATGAACTAATCCTTCAAAGGTGAAGAAAACTATCAGTATAGCTTTGTCATTTGACCAATCTGACAATCTTTTATTAATAATGGAGAACTTTTCCAGATCCATTGTGAAGATTTGAATCCTGATCTCAACATCATAACCAGACCCACAGTTTCGTTGACGTTCCTGACATGAACGTCATCGCTAGACGTCGAAGGGCGTCCTCAACAAGGTTCATCTTTATCTTAAACATAGGCCCATGTCTCATCACCAGTTATGATTCTCTTAAGGAACATCTCATTCTCATTTGCGTGATTCAAAAGCTCTTCACAGAGTGCGAGGTGAAGGTCTTTGTGATCTTGACTCATGAGCCGTGGGATGAACTTGGCGACAACAGGGTACATTCCAAGATGCTGTGTCACGCTTTCATGATATGATCCAACTGAAATGTTACATTATTGTACAATCTCCCATGCAGTCAGTCTTCGATTGGCATACACAATTTCATTGATGTTCCTGACTTGAGCGTCGTCGGTGGGTATCGAAGGGCATCCTGAATGAGGGCCATCTTCAACTTCCGTCCAGCTGCGTGAAACATTCGTAACACCAAGTACGGCTTAAGCACTCATCACCGTAGGCTTCCTAAACCATTCTTCGTGTCTCTGTAAGGTTTTCTTGAGTTTCCCGCAAAACTTAACGCAGACGCGTTGCTCCTCTAACTCTGCCATCTCGAAATTCGCAAACTGTGCGACACAAAGTCCTACGCAATACAGCACTGAACAATAACGAACAGACATACAACAATGAAACGTCCGGCAGTTACACAAGCGTGTGCAGGGATGCCAACCGCATTTCGCTCCAAAAAACCATCGGCGCGAAATTACGAATTCGCACATCCGTGTTACTCCTAGTTTTATGGTGTGGGGAGCACACAGGTATGATTTCAGCTGTCGGGAGGAACTTGATTGCACAACGTATGTCATGGACATCCTGCTTTGTAATGTGTTACCTCTCACGTGACAGTATCATGGCGCCATTTTTCAACAGGACAATGTTCGTCTGCATACGGCACGCCTCTCTATGAATAACACCAGATCTGTCCACGATAGAACATAGCTAGCTCGGACGCCATTCCATCCGAGTGCTAGTTAACAGGATATCAAGGGCCAGTTACATCGATTGTTGGGCAACTTGTCTCAGGAGAGGGAACAACGCCCTTATGACAGCCTACACAATCGAATCGCATACAAGCCGTGCAGGGGGGTACAACGTCGTGATGAATGGACGCTTACTGACAAGTTCTTTGCAAATTTGGGTTTTGTAATCACTGGTATAACATCACATACCCTCTCAACCCGTGAAGTTTCATTTCGTTGTCAGGCAGTCTATTTTATTATTATTAAATTCGTATGCCTCTGTGGCGCGTTAAAAGTGGGGTTAGCGGCCAAGAGGCACAGTTAATCGTATAGAAACCGTTACGTACCGGTTGTGTCAATTCTCGATCCCCCCCCTTCCTCTCCGAGTAGCCTCCAAAATAGCAGCGCAAACGTTTTTGCGTTCTCCTTGGGTAGCGAACTGAGTTATAATTTATGGGTAACGGTCATCACCTTGTGTTAACCGTGCACGACCACTACAAGGAAACTCGTCAATGTTTTGTAGTTCACGATAGCGATTGATTGTTGGAAAGACATGTATTGTGTACAATTCGGCAGGAAACTTCTCGTGCTGACAACCTTTACTGTCACAAAGAAAGCCGCGAACCGTCTAGCTTTAAATGAATCTTCGGACATGCTGTCAGACTGAACTGTGTTCGCAAATCGCGTCGTCCCGTTCACGATTTGAGACTGTTAAGCGCCTCTTCAGTGGTGCACATCCAGTGACTTGTCCTCAGAAGAGACGTTAGTTATGTTAAAGGGAATTACATCGAAGGGCATATCCACATGGTTAAATATAAAGTTTTACTAACTGATTATCTTGATGTTAGCATCGTTGTCTTCTTTGGAGGCACGATATCCGCAAATTTTCTTCTAGTACGTAAGAAAGTTACCTAAGCAAAGGATTGTAAAAATCGGGTAATTATCGAAATACTAAAAAAGTAAAATATCTGTACTTTCAAGAGTTGTTATCTGCAACATTTCACGTGTTATGACGCCACAATTTGAATTGAAAAACATCTGCTTCCTGCAGACTCACGAAAGGTCTCGACTTCGATTTACTAGCGGTTCCCGTCAAATTTCAATACAACGAAGAAGAACTCAAGTGATTGATGTGAAAATTTTTCCGACATGCTTATGGCCGCAGACAGGAGTTAACAGACTTTGAACGCAGAATGGTAGTTGGAGCTAGACGCATGGGACATTCCTTTTCAGAAGTCGTTATAACATTCAATGCTCGGAGATCCACTGTGTCAAGAGACGTCATATTTCAGGCATTGCCTCTCACCACGGACAACACAGTGGCCGACGGTTTTCACTTAACGATCGAGAGTAGCAGCGTTTGCGTAGAGTTGTCCGTGCTAACAGACAAGCAGCACTGCGTGAAATAACCGAAGAAATGAATGTGCGACGTACGGAGAACGTATCCGTTAGGACAATGCTGTGAAATCTGGCGTCAAGGGCTAATGGCTCTAAGCACTATGGGACTTAACATCTGAGGTCATCAGTCCCCTAGACTTAGAACTACTTAAACCTAACTAACCTAAGGACAGCACACACATCCATGCCCGAGGCAGGATTCGAACCTGCGACCGTAGCAGCAGGGCGGTTCCGGACTGAAGCGCCTAGAACCGCTCTTCCACAACGGCCGGCCAATATTCCACTATGTACAATTGTTTGTACACTATCTGATCAAAAGTATACAGGAACATATCAGCGGACACTAATATGAGGTGTGTCCACCCTTCGACTCTGTGGCTGTTTGAACTTAGCTGGGGACACCTTCAGTGAGATGCCTCAGTGTCTGCGGAGGAATGGCAGTCCATTATTCCACAAGAAGCAAAACAAGAGAAGATACTGATGTTGGGCGCTGGAGACTAAGGCCAAGTAGACGTTATAAATCAACCCAGAGTTGTTCCATTGTGTTCAGGTCAGCACTCTTGTCGGGCCAATCGATTTCAGGACTGTTATTGTCCACAAACGACTGCCTCACAGATACTGCTTTATGACAAGATGTATTGCCATATTGACACAAACAGTCATCATCTCCTGTCTGTTGCTCTACTTTATGCAGTCACAATGCTGTAAAATGTGTTTCTGTCCTTCCGCATTTAGCGTTTCCTTAATCGCAATAAAGGGTCCCCACCCTAACCACGAACCCCCTCCCCCCCTACACCACTTCCTCCGTACATTATTGTTGGCACATGGCAGGTAATGTTCTCCAGCCATTCGCCAAACCCAAATCCTTCCACAGGACTGCTACAAGGTATAGCGTGATTGATCACTCCAAATCGCTCGTTTCCAGTCATCCACTGTCCAGTGGCGTCTCTGTTTACACCACATCAAGCGTCGCTTAGCACTGACGGCAGAAATGCATGGTTTATGAGGAGCTGCTCGACCACTGTACCCCACTTTTTTTAGGTCCCTGTGCACAGTCACTGAACTGCTGGCAGCATTTTGGAACTCACGGGTGATTCCTCCTACTTATTTCACGCGATATTTACAACTATCCTCCACAATGCTGGACTCTCCTTGTTCGTCAAGACATGAAGTCTGTATGTTCTTCCTTCCGCTGTGGTTGTTCCTTCGCGTTCGCACTTCACAATCATATCTCCAACAGTCAACTTGGGCAGCTTTAGAAGGGTTTCAAATGGTTCAAATGGATCTGAACACTATGGGACATGACATCTGAGGTCATTAGTCCCCTAGAACATTGAACTACTTAAACCTAACTAACCTAAGGACATCACACACATCCATGCCCGAGGCAGGATTCGAACCTGCGACCGTAGCAGTCGCGCGGTTCCAGACTGAAGCGCCTAGAACAGCTCGGCCATCGCGGCCGGCTAGAAGGGTTTAAATGTCCCTCAAGGATTTGTTACTCAGGTGACAACCAATGACTTGCCCATGTTCGAAGTCACTGAGCTCTCCTGAGTGACCCATTCCGTTGTTACTACGACTCCACTCACAACCCAATACACCCCACCTATTCAGGGTGGTCCATTGATCGTGACCGGGCCAAATATCTCACGAAATAAGCGTCAAACGAAAAAAATACAAAGAACGAAACTCGTCTAGCTTGAAGGGGGAAACCAGATGGCACTATGGTTAGCCCGCTAGATGGCGCTGCCATAGGTCAAACGGATATCAACTGCGTTTTTTAAATAGGAACCCCCATTTTTTATTACATATTCTGTAATACGTAAAGAAATATGAAAAATTTAGTTGGACCACTTTTTTCGCTTTTTGACAGATGGCGCTCTAATAGTCACAAACATATGGCTCACAATTTTAGACGAACAGTTGGTAGCAGGTAGGTTTTTTAAATTCAAATACAGAACGTAGGTACGTTTGAACATTTTATTTTGGTTGTTCCAATGTGATACATGTACCTTTGTGAACTTATCATTTCTGAGAACGCGTGCTATTACAGCGTGATAACCTGTAAATATCACATTAACGCAATAAATGCTCAAAATGATGTCCGTCAACCTCAGTGGATTTGGCAATACGTGTAACGACATTCCTCTCAACAGCTAGTAGTTCGCCTTCCCTAATGTTCGCACATGCATTGACAATGCGCTGACCCATGTTGTCACGTGTTGTCGGTGGATCACGATAGCAAATATCCTTCAACTTTCCCCACAGAAAGAAATCCGGGGACGTCAGATCCGGTGACGTGCGGCCATGGTATGGTGCTTCGACGACTAACTCACCTGTCATGAAATATGTTATTCAATACCGCTTCAACCGCACGCGAGCTGTGTACTGGACATCCATCATGTTGGAAGTACACATCCATTCTGTCATGCAGTGAAACATCTTGTAGTAACATCGGTAGAACATTACATAGGAAATCAGCATATATTGCACCATTTAGATTGCCATCGATAAAATGGGGGCCAATTATCCTTCCTCCCATAATGCCGCACCATACATTAACCCCCCAAGGTCGCTGATGTTCCACTTGTCGCAGCCATCGTGGATTTTCCGTTGCCCATTAGTGCATATTATGCCAGTTTACATTACCGCTGTTGGTGAATGACGCTTCGTCGCTAAATAGAACGCGTGCAAGAAGTCTGTCATCGTCCCGTAATTTCTCTTGTGCCCAGTGGCAGAATTGTACACGACATTCAAAGTCGTCGCCATGCAATTCCTGGTGCATAGAAATATGGTACGGGTGCAATCGATGTTGATGTAGCATTCTCAACACCGACGTGTCGTCCAGGATACCGAGCAGCATACGTAGCACACGCCAGTTAGGTATTTTGATCACAATAGCCATACATCAACACGATATCGACCTTCTCCGCAATTGGTAAACGGTCCATTTTAACACGGGTAATGTATCACGAAGCAAATATTGTCCGCACTGAAGGAATGTTACGTGATACCACGTACTTATACGTTTGTGACTATTACAGCGCCATCTATCACAAAGCGAAAAAAGTGGTACAACTGAAACATTCATATTTCTTTACGTACTACACGAATATGTGATAAAAAATGGGGGTTCCTATTTAAAGAAAACGCAGTTGATATCCGTTTGACCTATGGCACCGCCATCTAGCGGGCCAACCATAGCGCCATCTGGCTTCCCCCTTCAAGCTAGACGAGTTTCGTTCTGTGTAGTTTTTTCGTTTGATGCTTATTTCGTGAGATATTTGGCCCGATCACTACCAATGGACCACCGTGTATACTGGTGCGTCCCGCTCTCGAAGCATGTAACAGTCAATTCCACAATTTTACCGCCCCAATATCGAAATCTAAACTGCCACAAGTGGAGAGTTGATGTTTTTGTGAGGTCCGCAAGCGAATTAAACAGGACATTGACTGTGGACACTAGCTAGCATACAGGCATCCTTAGTGTCTGAACTTACTGTCATTAAGGTTTACTGTCGATAAAATGGAACAGCTGAGGCTGAATACCTTAATGTGTAGGTTTTAGCGCTACTTATTCGCTAATGGGTACTGCTGAAATACGCTGAAGAGCCAAAGAAACTGGTACATCTGCTCAGTTTATAAAGGGCCCCCGCGAGCAGGCAGAAGTGCCGCAACACGACGTGGCATGGACTCGACTAATGCCTGAAGTAGTGCTGGAGGGAACTGACACCATGAATCCTGCACCACTGCCCATAAACCCGTAAGAGAACGAAGGTGTGGAGATCTCTTCTGAACAGCACGTTGCTAGGCATCCCAGATATGCTCAATAACGTTCATTTCTGGAGAGTGTGGTGGCCATCGTAAGTGTTTAAACTCAGAAAAGTGTTCTGGAGCGACGTTGTGAGGTGCCGCTGGAATTGCCCAAACCCGTCGGAATGCACAATGGACACGAATGGATGCAGGTGATTAGACAGAATGCTTGCGTACGTGTCACGTGTCAGAGTCGTATCTAGATGAATCAGGGGTCCATTATCACTCCAACTGTACACGCCCCACACCATTACAGAGCCTCCACCAGCCTGAACAGTCCGTTCTGATATGCAGGGTCCATGAATTCATGAGGTTATCTCCATATCCCCACACGTCCATCCGCTCGATACAATTTGAAACGAGACTCGTCTGACCAGGCAACATATTTCCAGTCATCAACAGTGTTGAGGAGCCCAGGCGAGGCGTAAAGCTTTGTATCGTGCAGTCATCAAGGGTACACGAGTGGGCCTTCGGCTCCGAAAGCCCATATCGATGATGTTTCGTTGAATGGTTCGCGCGCTGACGCTTGTTAATGGCCCAGCATTGAAATCTGCTGCAATTTGCAGAAGGCTTGACCTTCTGTCACATTGAACGATTCTCTTCAGTCGTCCTTGGTCCCGTTCTTGAAGGATCTTTTCCCAGTCGCAGCGATGTTTTACCCTATTCTTGATATTCACGGTACACTCGTGAAATGGTCGAGCGGGAAAATACCCACTTCATCGCTACCTCAGAGATGCTGTGTCCCATTGCTCGTGCGCCGAATATAACACCACGTTCAAACTCACTTAAATTTTGATAAGTTGTCATTGTAGCAGCAGTAAACGATCTAACAACTCCGCCAGACACGTGTTGTCCTATATATTTGCGTTCCCGACCGCAGCGCCGTATTCTGCCTGTTTGCGTATCTCTGTATTGGAGTACGCATGCCTATACCAGTTTCTTTGGCGCTTCAGGGTATATGCTCCAGCGTTCGGTGTTCTTACGGAAGGAGGAAAGAGGGCCTGGCTGCGCCCCCACTTCTCGTCCGGGCCTAACCTTTAATGCTTACCCGCTCCACGGTCGAGAGAGAGAGGGAGATAAACCCAAAAGCCGACGCACGGATGGCGATATGTAAACTACCGCCCCCGCATTTGCCTTATCGAAGCTTTCCCCGACTTGGCGGGTGACTGCTTAAAGTCCTCCTTCCATTAGTTGTCTTTCAGGACGGGACCCGAGTAAATAAAAGCGGCAAACGGGCTGATAGCCGGCGTGTCATAAAGCAGACACAGTCATTAATTGTGGCGGGTCAACAAAGGGAGCGAGGGTACCATTAGCTTCACCGCCAGGTCGAACTCCGAGGACGATGGCAAGGCCAGTGTTTCGTATACAAAATTCCATCATCATTGATGAAAACGTAACGGAGTTTTACAGGGGCTCATTTTAAAAAAAATAAACGATATGACCGAAGATAAAAGGGAAGTAAATACGAACAATGACATGACACGGATTTAGGGGAGTGGAAGGCACTAGAGATTTACTGAATGCCAGGTTAAACTTTTAAAAATAATTATTTCACATCAGTAAAGCAATCAAGAATCGGACATTGCTGCACGGCTGTACTGTGATCTATCGTATCACTTAATTCTGAGGAAAAAGATTAACTCTCGAAAAATTGTCTACAAAAATAAATTCTGTTTTAAATTTTATATAGAACAGCAATTAACAAAAACTTCCCTTCATAAAAAAATTTCATACGCTGTTAACTGTCTTATTAGGCTTTTACACATCACACTGAGCTTCGACCTGCTGTGGTCTAAACACACTAATTTCACAATAAGGCAGGAAATTTATAAAGCTTTTCTTGCGATTACTCATTTAAAAGCCATATAAAATATACACACAACAATTACCTTAAACCTAATCATTAAAAGCAATTTACTTCTTAAGCACCATCCATGCCTTTGATCGGCCTGTTTCTCAAAACTTCAGACAACGTTACTCTTTTTCTGTGACTTTACACGAACAAGGCAGCAAAACTGGACAGGAGGAGGAAGAGATTAGTGTTTAACGTCCCGTCGACAACGAGGCCATTAGAGACGGAGCACTAGTTCGGATTAGGAAAGAACCACCCCGGCATTTGCCTGAAGTGCTCTAGGGAAATCACGGAAAACGTAAATCGGGATGGCCGGACGCGGGATTGAACCGTCGTCCTCCGGAATTCGAGTCCAGTGTGCTAATCATTGGGCCACCTCGCTCGGTTAAAAAAAAAAATAATAATAAATCGTAAACTGGACATTGTATCTATTGTATTGTATGTTAACCGGGGACCTAGAAACGACGGAGAGACTCCGTCCCCGCCGTAGCCGCAGTGGTCCGCAATCCCACGACGACTACCGCAGTCCACTTCAGCCCTCCGCCGCCCCACACCGAACCCAGGGTTATTCTGCGGTGCGGCCCCCGGTGGACCCCCCAGGGAACGTCTCACACCAGACGAGTGTAACCCCTATGTTTGCGTGGTAGAGTAATGGTGGTGTACGTGCAGAACTTGTTTGCGCAGCAAACGCCGACATAGTGTAACTGAGGCGGAATAGGGGGAACCAGCCGGCATTCGCCGAGGCGGATGGAAAACCACCTAAAAACCATCCACAGACTGGCCGGTTCACCGGACCTCGACACAAATCCGCCGGGCTGATTCGTGCCGGGGACCAGGCGCTCCTTCCCGCCCGGAAAGCCGTGCGTTAGACCGCACGGCCAACCGGGCGGGCAAAAGCAATTTACTTCTTAAGTACTATCCATGCCTTTGACCGGCCTGATTCTCAAAACTTCAGACAACGTTACTCTTTTTCTGTGACTTTACAAGAACAAGTCAGAAAAACTGGACAGGAGGAAGTGGAGGTTAGTGTTTAACGTCCCGTCGACAACGAGGTCATCAGAGACCGAGCACAAGCTCGGATTAGCGAAGGATGGGGAAAGAAATCGGCCGTGCCCTTTCAAAGGAATTTGCCTGAAGTGATCTAGGTAAGGCGATGACATCTCGGTCGGCGAGTCCAGGAAGTGAAGCGTTTTCACAATGAACGATAGCTAGCGTAAACCAACCACTACCAGAATTTCCAGTAGCGACGTCCACAGTAAAATTAACTCTGCAGCCACGGAAGAATATCGGTCCATTTAATATAACTGCTTGGGCTGTTCCATTTCCTTCCAAGTTTATTCTCGAGGCTAAAAATATGTTTGTAGACAGGCGTGCGGTGGCGGCGTTGACGATACACACGTCGACGGGGCTTAGTGCTTCAATGCTGTTGCAGATAGAGCTCACAGAGGTTCCGCTGGCGTGCACTGCCCGCTTATATAGAGAGGGCTCAAGGATGCAACAAATGGATAAAAATTTACTATACTGAGTGCCAAGACACTGATTTAGCAACTGCATGATGTATTGTATACTGGCACGGTGGGGGGGTTTATGGGGTGCGGCGGTACTACAGCGCGCGTACGGGATAACCACTATTTTAGTTGAAAATCAAATTCCACAAATTGAATAACTAATATTGCTAACTTCATTTGCTTTTTGTGCTGATTAACATCATACTATTACTTTTGTTGTAAGTTCATAATTACTACCCTAAATCTTTCGCCGACCGAGATGTCATCGCCTACAAGACGTGGCATTGTGGAATAGATATCAAGAAGCAAAGTAGTCCTAGTTATGTCTATAGTAATATGCCATTTACTTTGTATACACGTTCATGTAGAAAAGTTAGTAATAATGAAAAAATTCATGTATGGATGAAAGGACTTGGTGTACTTGCTGAGAATGTAACTGTTGCTGGAGATATTACTTTGTACTACAATTATTAATAAAGTGTGACCCTTGACCTAGAATCGTCGTCCTTCGGAATGCGAGTCCAGTCCATCATCCAGTGTGCTAACCCAACGCCACCTCGCTCGGAAAAAAATAAAAATTAAAAAATTAAAAAAATTAAAAAACTGGACATAGTTTAACAAATTACTAATCGTCAGCTACCTTACAACAAGAGACTTATTTCCTTGACAGTCAGATTCTACATGTATTGAATAGAACTGTAGTACACTTCAGTTATGTTAGCGAGCACCGCCGATCCGCCAGATTCACGTACCGTCTGTCTTAGCACGTTGCCGAACATCAGCTACACGTTCCCGTGTCCTCGCTGATTCCTTGTAAAAACACGCACTATGATACAGGGTAGTCGCGCAGCATCTGACGGATACAGCTTTATTCCCCGCGCGGTCCGCCTAGCCACCAGCTGCAGAGTCCACCGCACCCATTGCTGCGTGTTGTCAGCGAGTAGCGCTAGCGTACTGCTCGGCCCGGTGCGACCTCGCTTAGTCACCACAGCTACTCGCAGACAGCCTCGCTACGCTCGTGCTCGCCGCTCTGTTCACAGCTCTGCTCTCCAACTCAGCTCCCTCTCTACAACACTCCAGTTGCTCGGCGTATGCCTCTTAAAAATAGCCGAAATACTATGACTCAACCCTGATCTGACAGGATCGATACTTTCACACGGCTCAAAACAGTCTTTCGTGCTTCATCATTTCTCGCAGCACATAGCGACATCTACATCGGTACTCTGCGAACCACTGTCAAGTGCATGATAGGGGGGCGCTTCTCATTGCACCAGTTATTGCGGCTTCCCCATGTTCCAGTCCTGCCTGGAGCGCGAGATGAAAGATTGCTTTAACCGCCTCTATGTGTGCTATAATTAGTCTAACTTCGTTTTCGTGATCCCTACCAGGGCGATACGGAGAGAACTTAAGTGCGAGTGGTGTCCAATAAGTAATGCGGCACATTTTTTATGAAAGCAGTCTAGGAAAGGCCGGCGTTCCCTGGAAACGATGCCCATGAGGGCATCCGTCAGTCCTTCCACCATCGGACAAAGTAAAGTCTGAGAACACATTGATTTTATTGAAGACTCCAGTATACCATATTATTTTTCACGGTAAATGATGATAGCCAAAACAGTTGCAGGATAAAGATTTATTAAAATTCTTGACCAAGGTTTCGGTATATATAAATATACCTTCACCAGAAGTAAAATATCTAAAATTACATCCTGCAATGGAGAATAATAAAACAATTGAGCCAAAGGCGTGTCCATAATCATGTTGTATAAATGGAGATGATGTCTTAACTGCTGACGACGCCTTTGCCACAATTGTTTTATTATTCTCGATTGCAGGATGTAACTTTAGATATTTTACTTCTGATGAAGGTATATATATATATATATATATATATATATATATATATATATATATATATATATATATATATATATATATATATATATATATATATACCGAAACCTTGGTCAAGAATTTTAATAAATCTTTATCCTGCAACTGCTTTGGCTGTCGTCCTTTACTGTGAAGAATTTCAACAGTTGCTGTTTCAGGCATGTTTAAAACCCTGACATATTATTCCCCTCTCTTTTGGCTACAAAACCCTATTTTTCAACATAATCTCCATTCAATAAGACAGCCTTACCCCACGTAACTGTGAGGTCCTATACGTCCGGACGGTACCATTCTACTTGTCGACGTCGGAGCCAACGTCTTGCTACATCAATAACCTCCAGATCATCCACGTAACGCACAGGCAATTCCGCACAGATGGTCCTTCGCTACTCATTCTGATCTGCTGGTAGGCCGGTATTACACTATCAGATTTCTTTGTTCAATATCTTTGTCAAAGAAATTTGATGTTGTAATAGGGAACTTTGTCAAATGTAGTCAAATATTTGATCAAATCTAGGGCCTCGCTGTAGATTTGATCAAAGAAGTTGCTTGTCTTCTATTCACTGCAATGTGACATGTTACCACTTGGAGCGGTAGCATCGCTGCAGCGTTCTGTCATCTGTAGTGTTTTTATAAACATTGCCGGTAAATACAATTGTTGTGTACCGACAATTACAGAATTAAGAGAGATGTATGAAGCTGATGAGGCGCTATTCAACGTGATGCACCCTGAATACAAAAATAGATTAAGAAGATTGGAGACCTGACCTAACCTAACCTTACACTTCACTGAGCACTTACAGAAATATATGCTCATCCATTCTTAAGTAGGCCAAACTGATGTACGACTTGATGTCCTCCACTATAGCTGTCAACTGCCGGCCGAGGTGGCCGAGCGATTCTAGGCGCTACAGTCTGGAACCGCAAGACCGCTACGGTCGCAGGTTCGAATCCTGCCTTGGGCATGGATGTGTGTGATGTCCTTAGGTTAGTTAGGTTTAAGTAGTTCTAAGTTCTAGGGGACTGATGACCTCAGCAGTTAAGTCCCATAGTGCTCAGAGCCATTTGAACCATTTGACCCACTATAAGCTCACGTAACAAGTTTTGTTGAATGTTTTTGTCTGTCATCGTAAAACCCATGGCTTCACCTTTTCCTTCCCTCCCCCCCCCCCCCCCGCGCATCTCTTCAGCATGTGCACACAGTGCAATTGTGGTACATGCAACTGCTGCAGTTAATAACAAGTTTTTGTTGTCAGCCATCTTGAACTTTGACGAAAAATATGATCTGTAATACCCCTTTTTAGCGCCACGTCAAAGATCTTTGTCAAATATATATATGACGAATATTTGATCACATCTTTGATCAAATCTTTGACAGAGAAATTTGATAGTGTAATATCGGCCTTAGGCAGTGATAAAACCCAGCAGGCACGAGTGTGTCAGCCCTACCAACAGAGACATCCAGTTACGCAGCGAAATGTTTGATTGTGATCCGTCCGTCACCTCGATTGAGAATGTCTGCATGTTCCAGTATTGCAAAAGTCACAACTGTATGCGGCCGGCCGGCATGCGGGAGATTGGACAGGTTTACGCGACCTTATGGTGATGAACACGGACGCCTCTCTCAACGACTCATCGTGCTTTTATTCAGTACCAGGTCCCCATAGACATTCTGCAAGCGCCTGTGAATATCTGCGATCTTCTGTGCTTCCGCCAAAAGAAACTCAGTGATAGATTTTGGCTTGGAACGCATCACTGTAACAGACGCCATTTTGAAAGCTACGTATAACGTCGCCTCCTGTCGGAACCTTATGAAACTACATGATCTGAAGCGGGAATACACCACGATGTTCTACAATAAATTCTGCAGATTTTCAACGGAGACTGGCCGGGAAAATAATGTGCTGCGTTGCTTATTGAAAGCTCCTTGGTATATCCTGGATTCTTCACTTAAAGCCACATCTTGAAACTCTGTAAGGAAGCTTCCGCGTTATAGTTTGCGTCAATCTTGAACCTGCCAGTTCACGTGTTTCATCGTCTCCGTGATGCCCTCCCGTGGGCCAAATAAACTTGTGACCATTCGTGCTGCCCTTCTTTTTGTTTGTTAAATATCCTCCGCTAGTCCTTTTTGGTACGGGTGCCATTTGAATAGGGTGACCAGACGTCCAGATTAATCTGGACATGTCCTTCTTTAAAGCTCCTTGTCCGGGTTCCGGGCGGATTTTTACAGTGTCCGGCTTTTTCGCAAAGTTGAGCGTAATACAGCTAAATTCACAATTCGTCCGTTCTATTGCTATTTTCTTAAATATTTTACTTTTGGCGCAGCCTTCGTGATAAACACGCACAAAGGCGGTGTTAGTAGGTGGCACCAGGATCGTCGATGTTATCGTTGATCAACCTATAAGCGAATGCAAATATCAATTATTTAAAATTTTCCTAAAAAATATTGTTCTGGGAATCAACTCCTGACCACCACTAACAATTAACTACTAGTTTTACCGGTAATTCCCGGCAGTCATGTGACTTGTCCAAAGCTGACGGGTGGTATCCTCATCTGTAGTTGACCCGTTTGATGTGTCCTCTTTTTTTCTTCCTTTGTCCTCCTTTTTGAAGCTGTTTGTCTTCCTTTTTAAACAATTGCATCTGGTCACCCTACATTTGAACAATATTCTAGGATGGGTCACAGCAGAGTTTTGTAACGGATATTTTTTGTGGACTGAGTGCTTCATCCTAGTATGCACCTACTAATGAACCTATTTGATTTTTCCACTTTACATCTCTACAAAATGTTACATTTGCATGAGTTGACTGATTGCAATTGTGACTCATTGATACTGTAATCAATATGTTATCTGTATATTTAAAGCAAGTTGCCAGTCTTTGCATCACGTTGACGATCATCATTGTCTGCTTTCCACACATGTCCTTGACAATGATTTGTTCGGGGTTTTGTCCCCTACACTGGAAAACTTTCAAAAATTGTTCAAGTGACTCTGGGACTTAACATCTGAGGACATCAGTCCCCTAGACTTAGAACTACTTAAACCTAACTAACCTAAGGCCAGCACACACGTCCATGTCCGAGGCAGGATTCGAAACTGCGACCGTAGCAGCAGCGCGGTTCCGGACTGAAGCGCCTAGAACCGCACAGCCACAATGGGCCAGCTGGGAAACTTTAACGCGTGGTTTTAGGGGATGGGAGAAATTGGGCAAATTTTTTCGCGTTTACGTTCGCCGGTCTGGAAGCTCCAGACCCACCAAGCCTATGTATTGTCTCCACTGATCTCTCTTTTTCACTTCCACTGTCCCCTCTCACTTTCCTCCTACTGCTACTGTTTCAGTCCATCTCTCTTTCTCTTTTACTGTGACTGTTTCTCATTGACTTTCACTGTCTCTTCTCTCTTTTGGCTCTCACTGCTGTTGTCTTCGTCCGTCTCTCTTTCTCTTTCACTGCCACTTTCTCTCTCCCACCATCACTATCTCCTCCCTTTTTTTTTTCTCCCACTGGCAGTCTCTTGTCTTCCACCGTCGCTGTCTCCCTGTTATTCTCTTTTAGCACAAAAAAGCGCGAATATGTACGCAGGTCAAAATTTTTGGAGAGGAAGGTGGAATCAGGATTGAGGCAGCTGGTTCCTCACTTTTCTGTCACTCTCTCTTAACCTTCCACCGGTCGCGCCAATATCTGTTAAATGAGCGATCATGCGTTGCAGAGAAAACAACGCGTCGTTTTGCTTCAATTATTGGTCTTATTGGGTACTAAATGTGTTAAATTACCTATTTTAACCGTTTTATGTTCAAAATAGAATGTGTTTTGGGTATATAATTGTATTACATTTTTATGATATAAAATGCAAAAAGAAGAGAAAAATGTTTACTTGTGCCAGCAAGTTTATCAAACTTCCTTCTTCCCTGCTAGGTTGTGCTATAATCAAACTGAAGGCTCCTCAAAATTAGTGGAAACCTCCGAGACTACACGCCGCTGTCAGATGTGTTATTCCCGTCCCATCCTTTGCCCCTAACTCCTGCACATTTTCCATTCATTCCTTTATCAATCCGATTTAAATAAGGATAGCAATAGTGGTCAATAGATCAGTACAATCTCAGAGTCGCACATACATTAGGCAAAAGTTTTCGATTTTTAAATTAGTATGTCGTAGAACTTCATCAGTCATGTTTACATTAAAAAGTTTTGAATGTACAGCAAGGGGAGATGCAGAATCCCTTACCATTGTTCTAGCGCCAGACAAAGCTTTTACTACTTTTTGCCTTAATTTTTGAAGATTTCGATAGACTTGATATGCACCATTTCGCAACTTCATCCTTCCCCATATAAAAATCTTCAGTCCCTGTTTTATCATCGTCCTCTTCATCAATATACTCAGTTTCAGTTTCAGAATCGTGGTCAGCATTTATTGTTTACTCCTCACTCAAATCGGAATCGTTTTCCTCAAAATTTCGAGTTGATTGATGTTGAGCTCTTTTTTCATTCTCTTCTTGAAAAGTCAAGGAATATCTTCAAATTTTACTGGGCTCCACCTAATAAAAACATTCCAAATGTGTATATTCTACTCACTGACTTCAGAAAAATTAAAAATAATTGTACTTATTTGTTTATGTAATGTTCCCATAAGGTTATTAACCATCATTCAAGCTGTTGAGTACAACAGATCCTGGATGATGGTTAATAACTGAAACCGGTAGATGACTAATGGGACAAAAAACAGCATATGGTTACAATGCATTTTATAAAATACTTGTTTACGGGCTGAAAAGTAGCCGCAACGAAGGGGCGGGGAGGGGCTTACGGCAAGAAGAGTCTTGTCATGAGTAATAGCTGGCGCCAGTATCCCAAGAAGCTAGCTGACCGAAAGCGACGGGCAGTTAAAATAAGTTAAGTGTCGTACAAAATACAACGGTGCGATCAGAGGAGGGTTGAAGACGAGCATATAGGCCTACGCCTTTTTTTCCACTGCGAGAGGAGCATTTTTCACCTGGTTCTCTTCTTTTCCCTGTACAGCAGGATATGCTGATTATAAAATATTAATTCTGTATGTCAGTAAAGTTTTGACAGTTTATTTATGTACTTCGAAACATTTACATACTTTGAAACACATATACAATAAATAAGTACGCATAATATAAGGTTAAAACAAAATCATCTCCCACCCAATACAAATTCGCTTTAAACTACTTTACATTACTTTACACAAAAATATTTTTTAGACTACACCTAAAAGAACAAAGAATTTCGTGTGGCAAAATACTTTTTAATGAGGGGCTTATACCGCCTGTGACACCATCGAAAAATTTCAGCTCGTTCAGCCGTGAAGTGCCCATTATACAGAAAAAGGGCGTCACTAAAGTTTTATTGGTGAAAAAACGGCGATCAAAAACATAGCCCGGTAATTCCAGAATCCTTCGATGACCCAGAGCCCTTGCCATGTTTCACTACGTAATTTAAAACTACATTTATGCCTCAGACTGGTTATTAAGTGCGTAAGTACGGCACCTTGGCACCTCTCGATCTCGGTAATGATATCGAACAAAATTTCAAAGTTCCCCAAGAAAATCATCTTGACAACATATGGTAAAAGTTTTGACGATTTGCCGTGAGTAGAAATATTAGAAGTGACCATCCCCACAATAGGTACTTTTGGTACCCATGAACTCTTTTTTTTTTTGCGTATATTGATAACGGATAACGATTTTCGAAAACGGGAAAATGGGTTTTCTCGATAAATGTTTAACGCGTGTTGAGCCATTTTCTACGATTTATTATTTAGATAACTGCAGCCCATGATGAAAAAGCGGCTAAAACCAGTTTTTGCTGATTTTGCGTAGCTTTGAACCTCTGTATCTCGGTAACGGATAATGTACAAAAAAGAATTTCCATGAGAACGTCATGTTAAGAACATATGATAAAAATTTCGACGATTTGCCAAGGTCTATCCAAAACACTTGACCGTTTATCTTTGCGATCAATATCACCCGAGATATGACCCGTTCAAACATCCCATTTTTGCGCGCATGGCTTCTTGGAATATATTGGTATATGCAGCTATGTTCGATGTTGCCACCTATTGACCTAACTTTTATTCAGTACTGCTTGATATCTGCAATTGAGGTGAGAGCTAAAGCACTAAACCTGCATTGTTGTGTCGTTATGCAGGCGGCTTCCTGAACATTGTTGATTCTATTGTCAGAAAGGAAAAGGTAAGCTGCTAAACATAAAATGCTGTTAATAACTCAGTACTGGTATTTTAGGTGCCAGCAGTGTATTAGGTATCAGTATAGGCTACTTGAAGCGCTACGAAAACTAAACTGACATTGTATCAAGTTTCAACATTCCTCTTCATGTACAGAAATGTAGATACAATTTAGCAAAAATTACGTGCATAGGTCTCCGCAGTAGGGGACAAGACAGTCCAATCTGCCCTCTCCTGATATCTGGGCACAGGGTTTTATTCATTACGAAGCCTCAAAACTTCATAACAATGATTGTCTGCGGCAGTAACCACAATTATAGAGATAAATGTAACGAAATTGTCCCGAAAAACAACGACAGGAGATATTTATAGATATTTGGGCACTTGATTCCTGAAATTTGCTATTTTACTGGATGTGTTGAACTCAAACATCCAAAGCACAGAAAAAGAAATACAGCAGAGGAAACACAGCACAATAATAAAAATGTGCGGCATTAGAATTTGCGAACTCTTGTTACAGGTGCTAGATGTTTCTTTATGTCAGTTTCTCTATATTAATAACCAATAAATCTTGCCCTGTGGAGAAACGTACCATCAAGCAAAATACAAGGGTACTTAATAAAGTGAGTTACACATTATTATTGCAGGCCAAGTAACTTTTATTGAATGCTACACTACACTTCAAAGTGAATAGATACAAGACACTATGTTTCAACATTTGCATAAAGTCTCTGACTTACCATCGTAATGTTTTACTAATCTCTCAATTCGTCGACAATAGAAATCCGAGCCTTGGACCTGGAGCTGTTTAAGAACCAGTGGGTGAACGTCCTCATTGTTGTAAAATCTCCTCGCCCTCCCCCCCCCCTCCCCCCCTCTCTCTCTCTAGATGTTCTTCCTGCTTACAAAATCCTATGGTGCAACGTCTGGACATCCTACTCAGCCTCGCCCTCGTCTGTCCAGCCTTGATCAAATTGTTGGCACCATTTCACTATGGCTGGATGTGATATTGCGTTTGTCCCATGTTCCTCCAGAATTTCATTGTGAATTTGTGTGCAATTTAGATGTTATGTCCACATGAATTGCACTGCCGCTTGTACTTCTACTTTGGAGTACGTTTCCAGTTACTGCACCATTCCAAACAAAAACTGTGATGCAACAGTTATCCATACCACAGCAGAACTGTGTCTGCAGCAAACCCAGAACATGTACTCTCTTCTGACAATATGCCACTCTTGTTGTGAAATGGTCCTAGCGTGGGAAGACATGCTTAACTTACTGTCTGAAGACACCATGTTCGTACGTAGAAGTAAACTGCAAACTATTGAAAAGCACATGAGGCCATTTCCCACATCTGTCTTGCATTACAACCAGCTTCGAACTCTGAGCAAGGAGGAGGTCGACCTGCCCAGTTGTCGAAATCAGTATGTACCAACTTTACTCATAGCTATGGGAAGGAAAAGAAAATAAAAGAATTGGTCTATAGATATGCCTTAAATGAGCAGTTTTATCTAAGGTTTCATTGTCCTCGTTCAGACACTATAACATAATGTGACAAGTGTAACAAACAACTTGTTAGTAATAGTGACCCTGCCAGTAATGCTGCTAAAAGGTTTACCACCACTGAGCCAACGTGTGTGATGAGAGGAAAAGACTAACACACCGTGGATATTACATGACTGTATGGCAATGTTGTGATGACGTGTTTCATTCTGCAGAAGATTCTGCCAACATCTAGAAATTTTTTACACACACACTTAACAAATGCAATTGTATCTGGTACTATAGTTTTTTTTTTTTTTTTGTAGAGACTCCTTCACTATATAGAAGTAGTGCTTTACCAAGTAATTCTTCACTGTTGGTTTGGAACTGTTTCAGTTCATTACTTTTTTTATAGTGGTCTAGTGAGTAGAGCACTAGGCTCTGGCCATAGAGATCATGGGTTCAATCCTGGATAGGAGCAGGGATTTTTCTTCATTCCAGTCCCTGTAAGATAGTCTCAGGTCCACTCAGCCTGCTATCAAATTTGTACTGGGCCTACCACACTCCCCCACCTTGTGCTGCGGCAAAAAAAGGCCGTACTCTGCGAGCAGGCAGGGCGGTTGCTTGATTACGAGCTTGCACCGCAGACTTTACCTTTTATTATTTTTACAGATCTGGATAAAATGTTATACAATTTGATGCTGAGATGGAGTATACCCTTCTGTAATAGTGTACATATACATCATTTATTTGTTTGTGTAGTTGCTGTATACCGGACTGTTTATTTTTTTTATAATAATTACTTTTCTAGTATGTAAATACATGGATGTTGTAGTATTTTATTTTTCCTTAAATAGTTGCCTGCATGATGATTTTTGGTCTACCCCTCCCATTAGTCTAATAATCTTTTTCTGTACTGTAAATCATTTCAAACTTTCACCACAGTTTCCCCAAAGCTCACCATATTCCAATACTGAGAAAGCATAAGCAAAATGCATTGTCTACAGATTGTCATACAATATACAGTTTCTTTGTGTTCGTATTATGAAACATGTTTGTTCTGCTGAGTTTTCTGTTTGCATAGTCTACATGTGAATCTCATTTCATGTTATGTTGTTCCATGTACTGAGAGATTTTGTTCTCTGTTTTTCCAATTGTTTCAGTATGAACAATAGTTGGTGTTCTATTCTGGGTGGTGAATATGTTCATTGCAGCAGTTTTTCCCAGATTTGTAATAAAAATATTTGCATTAAAGCATTCTACTATATTCTTTGTGATGAGACTAATGTTGCTTTCAAAGATTTCTTTGGTACTTGCTGTAATTAAGATACTTGTGTCATCTGCAAATTCTAGTTTTCTCTTTCTTCTGTTTACATCTAAAACTTGGAGCCTAGATATAGTAAAAGAAGGATTTGACGCAGTATGGAAACTTGGGGAGCTTCCTATCTGACCATTAATGAAACCGAGTGATGCTACTGACTGTGGTGCCATTTACTTCGTGTGTTAGCTCTATGCGGTGTTTTCGTTCATGGGGGTATGATTTCATTCAGTTAAATGCTGCTCCACAAATATCCCAATTCTGAATATTACTAAGTTATTTATTGTGATTAATGGTATCAAAGGCCTTTGATAAGTCTAGGAATATGCACAAAATGTGTTCCTACCTGTCTAGGGGTTGTAGCATGTCATATTATAAACAATCTCTGTTTTGTTGAGAGATTTTTTTTGTTCAACAATGTTGTGAGTCTAATAACATTTTACACTTATTTAAGAAATTAAAAATTCATTTATAAAACTAGGTTTTCTAGAATTTTTGGAAATACAGTCAGTAAAAAACGGTTGTGAAGTTTGTCTCTCATGTTAGTTTCCTTTTTTGTGAAGTGGTTTCACTTTACCCAGTTTTTAATAAAGTCAGAAAGTTGCCAGTTGAGAAGGATACGTTTATAAGAGAAGTCAGTGCTTCAGAGATGATGTAAGCATTTTTTTTTTGTATTTTATTTTATTTTTTGCAATAAAATCTGGTTTTATCCATTCCTGACAAATGTTTTGATTTTAGAAGCTTAATTTCTTAATGTAATCCTGCATATTTTTAGCATGAGAAATATTTTGTTTCATACCTATTCTGTTTTTGATGTTAGATGCGTGTGATATTTATGGGTGACATTTTGCTCAATAAATTTTGTACTACATTTATTAAATAACTTAAACACATTAACTACAGTCTTTGGTTTGCTGATAGTCTTTTCATTCAATTATAAGTTATTAATTTTAGTTTTATTACTTTTTGTTTCTTCCTTTATAATATTCCAAACAACTTTCATTTTACTTCATGTTTTTCTGATGTATTTGTCATTTTCCAGCATTTTGGTGCTTGTTATTACCTTCTTGAGTATTGTTTTGTAGCTTAATTCAGGTTATACCTGACACATTTTAGTAGTTCTGTACAGCAATCTTTTCTGCGCATATGGTTTTCTTACACCTGGAGTGATGCATTTGTTTTTGTGACTGAGTTTTTACCTCCTAGTTTTAACTGGTAATGCTACATAAAATGTTAGTTACTTGTATCAGTGAAGATATTAAATTTCTCAAACATATTTTACTACCGTGCTCTCATTACTCTTTCTTAAAATATGTGCTTGTCAGTTTGTTAGTCTTGTCACTTTTAGCTCTGAAACTTGTAGCATGCCCATAGTGGTCTCCAGTCCAGACTTTACTGTTTCTGTTTTTTAATGTTGTTGATTAGAGTTAATTATTATTTGATTTATTGTGGATTTTGTACAACAAGTTTGTCATGTGTGGGAATGTATTGTGATTTCCATGTTATAACAGTCTAAGAGATTCAGTAATCCTGTTCTTAATTTACGGGTTTTGCTAAAGTCTATACTAAAATTGCCAGAGTTTCAATTAATGTGTGTTTCATGATGGTGATGAGAGTTTTTTTTATGCCCCCACCTGGAGATTTGTAGAAACAAACAACAATTTTTTTTGAATGATCATAATTCTATGGCTGATATTTCCAAATCCTTTTCATTATTTAGTGGCTTTAGTTCTAGATGTTCAGAAACTATTCCTTTTTTGAAAAGATGCAGTTTTCCACCACACTGGATTTGCTTTCTACATGTGTAGGCTGTCAGTTCATATTTTGTTTTGTTCACTCTGTAACCCATCCTCCCTTAACCAATGCTCATTTAGACACAGTATAGAAGCATCAATTAACTCATTTGAAAGTATTATTTACAATTTTATTAACTTATTGCATAGGTACTGAACTTTCCAGTGGAACAGCGCAAACTGATGAATCAAGAAGTTCAGTTAAACATGGTTCCCCCTGTGTAGTATCTCCCATTGTGTTGACCTAAACAAAAGAATGTTGCTTTATTTTGAAGATTTTCACTCTCTGTAGTGTTTGTGCACCAGAAGTGAACAGTAAGAATGTTGCTTGAAGTAGATAAATGGATATCTCTGTCTGCCCCAAAAGCTGAACGGTCAGCACGTTTGAATGCCACGCATGGGGGCCCGTGTTTGATTCGTGACTGGGATGGGAGATTTTCTCCACTCAGGGGCTGGGTGTTGTGTGGTCCTCATCATCATTTCATCCCCTTTGTCGACACGCAAGTCACCCAATGTGGAGTCACGCTCAATAAGACGCACTTGGTGGCTGAATTTCCCACCTGGGAACTCCCGGCTACTGACGCCATACAATCATTTTTTTTTTTTTCCATGGACATCTTGGAGAAGCCTTTTAAGAGTCTTTGTAATCTTGCACTCACTTCCTCCCACCTCTCCTTGACGGTTTTTGTTGCCAATAGTTAAAAATCAGTTACAGATGAGATATTGATTCGCTCAATTACAAAACAAACACAAAAATAAATTTCACATACACTTTGCCTTCTTGTCTAGGACTCATAGTGGAATTATGTACTCTGTTGAAAATATATTCAAAAGCTTCCACCTAACATAAAGCAAGAAACTTACGCAGCTGTGGGATCAGATCATAAGTTGTGCTTGGACAGCTCAGTCAGTAGAGCACTTTAGCATGAAAGGCAAAAGTCCCAGGTTCGAGTTCTGGTCCAGTACACTGTTTTAATCTGCCAAGAAGTGTAAAATCAGGACACACTCTGCTGCAGAGTGTAAATTCGTTGAGGATAAAGCAATAAATAGGGAATTCCTATCAATTCAAAAGAAAACTGAAATATGCCTCATTAGCCACTATTTCTACAAATGATCTAGATTCAGTTATTGAAATGTTCTGTTAGCTATATTATCAATAGCAGTGTTCATTGTAAAGCTGCATAACAAGTAGTAATGAACTGCAAGTAGGACTCGTTTATACAGGTGTTGATAAATATTTTCTTTGAAAACTGTAACTGAGTAAATATTAAGCCATCAATAGCATAAAAAAGCACCTATTTAGTATAACTGAAGGGTCAGTAGCTGTTTTGCAAAGTTGCAGTTTTCTTCCTAATTTACCTGATTGAATTTAGCTGTCATAAGCAAGAGTCACATTAAGCAGTTTAGTGATAGCTTATTCTTGATACAGAATATATTCCTGTGATTTCCTTGTCTTTTGTTAATGTACAACTTACCTTATTCCACATCCCTGTGGTTCTTGTTCATGGTAGGGTCCACAGAACACAGTGAAGGACTCAGGAGAGGCTAGTGATATAATGGACAGTGACCAAGGCCAAACTGTGCATAATATATTTCTTAGTTTGATTAACAAGTGATCTACATAACATGGTAATACATGACATAACATGTTAGTCTGTACACTCAGATCATTACAATAAAATAGATTCTATGATTTAATTACTTTTTTTATTGGAACAATCAACATTACATTTATGTAAGATTTTGTCACTAAAACTTCTACACTGCAAAGAAATATAAGTGATTTTAGGCCCATGTGCAGCTTGAAAGACAGTTTAACTTCACTTCCTTTTTCTCATCTGGTAAGCACTGAGATACCATGAACCACTACTATGAAATTTGATTGTCACTAAAGTAGAAATGATTTTCTAACGTCTTCCTTAATTTCATATGTATCTATCTAAAAATTAAGAATATGTTATTTATATCGCATTGCTTCCGATACCCTCATATGTCCTCAGTTATTTCAAAGTGCGATATGAAAAAAAAGTTGCTGTATTCCTATATGTGTCACTGGAAGATTCCACCTCAAGAAAGTTAATCAGAGATCGCTTTCGTAAATACTGACAAGTGTCAGTCCCCACAGTGCAATCTTTATTTGGCAACAAATATGGAAATTTCATAATTCTTTTCTGCCAGTGTAGAAATTTCTCCATACTTTTTTGAGCCCTTTTACTCTAGGCAGCTTATGAACTGCAGAGAAGGGGTCTTAGTATTGACAATGGTGCCAATATTCCATAACAAAAATGATCCATGCAGTATGGGATATTTTCTCCAGCAAACTTTTTAAATGTTCAATTCAGAAGTTATTTGTCACACATCATAATTCCTGTGGCCATTTCTTTGTCTTTATTGCATTCATTATCTTTTATTACTATTATTTTCAGGATGGAGATCGTGTGTTCATAGGAGCACCAGGCAGTTGGTATTGGCAAGGTGAGTTTTTGTTCACATTGATCTAGAGATATATATTGTACCCTCTCCAGCTCCAGACATTTCATATTTCATAATGCTGTTTCATGTCATTCAATGATACTGGTCACAGGATCCATATTCACCCAGTTGTTACTCATTTGTATGGTCGTTATACAGATGATAGTGCCTGAACTAACTTGTTATTTGAAAAATGAGTGAGACAAGTGCAACATGCTGTACCTGAATACTGCATTTAGTTGGCCATGGCCAGACTCAGACTCCACCAGTACACCACTGAGCTAGAGATTGTTCGAAGATTACTACCTGTAAAAAAAACTGTTTTAAGCGTTGCCACAGTGACACACCCAAAAGAATTGTTGACAAAAAATTGAAATATTTGAATTTCAGTGTGCCTTGTAAGCAAAACTACATGGCATGTTGTAATCTTATTACAGAAGGATTGCATCATGTTATGCTTGATTCCAAATTAAGATGGCATACATAATCAGTTAGTGGAAGTGAGTTATTATTTTTGCTAATTATTGTCTGATCATTGGAGCTTACAGTGTTTTGACTAGTTACTAAATGACAGGTACATTTCTTATTTTGGCATAAGAATGAAATGGTCAGCTTCTCATCTTGTTGCGTGAGCCCCCATAGTTCTGTAATGACATGGTATTTGGGTGGCTGATGGGTGTTGCAAGAGGCAATTTACCCTATAGAAAACAATTAGTCATACTTCTGCTATATATATAACCTTTCCTGTTCATCCCACGTGACACCACACGCAGCTGGTAGAACAAACCTGCCCAGCCTCCATAATGTGAAATGAAATCTCATTCTGATGTAAACTGCTGATGATCTGATGATACAGGGATTAAATCCTTTTAATTTCAGCACCACAAATTCTATTTTTATTTTTATTTACATTTGTTTTGCCATGTAGTCATCAAATAATGACTTTTGCAAATGTCTTAGTGTTTATAAAGTTATAGTACACATCATATTTGTGTATAAAGGTTTAATACACAATAGATTTATCTACAAAGATTAATACATAATACATACAGCTTAGAGTTCTTTCAGTGAGTACAGACATTTATTTACAAAAAAAGATTTTAATTTTGTTTTAAATGGGTCCACAGTGTGTGCCCTTATGGATTCTGGCAAATTTTCCTATAACTAGCACCCTGACACTTTTCTAAACACATAAAACAAACAATCACTCAGCTGTAACTGTTTGCCATTTGCATTATTTGTGCTTGTTTTTTTTAGTCAAACCAGAACCACAAAATCATGTTATGTCACTCCTTTAAACAAAACATCAGTACTTATTTGGTAAAAGAAAGCTCAAATTGGACTTAGTTTAGATTTTAATATTTTGATTATTCATTGCACTGTTAATGCATTAATTGCAATACCACTCAAAAGTTACTGATTTCATTTTAAAATAAACTGACCAGTTGAAAGATGACAATTGTGGTAACCAGATAACACATGAAACCAATCCAAGTAACACAAATATGGCTTTATTCATAAATCTCTGAACAATAATGGAAACATGCCTCTCGTAACTCGACATATAACAAGATACAGAACGACTAATGTGAGCAGGGTAACTGGATGAACATAGGGAGAGTGAGTCAGCACTGCTCCACGCATATATAAATGTGACTCGACGGCGTGGCGGAGACTGCACCAAGCAGAGACAAGCGGTCACACCACACTTGGTGCACTCGCACTCACACACACTAGTATCAGGATACAGCACTCCTCTCCCTTGAGCTAAGTTGGTGCCCATGCAATGGATGAGACACCGTCAGCCCGATGAGGGACATGTCCATCAGATCCGGAGCTGTGGCAGCTGATGGAGACAGAGGGGATGGGACAATGTGCCAGGCACAGGGCCAGAACACATGAGGACGCGGGCATGCTTCAGGACAGTGGGCCCATGCAGCCAGCACCCAACGACATCACTGCAGAGGAGATTGCAATTACCATTTCTGCAACATCATCAGCAGGCAGGTCCCATTGCATAGATGGGGCTGGACACACTGGTGATGGTAGCAAAGGTAATGATGGAAAGGGGGCCGGTGGAGGTAGCTCAACCAGAACAGCAAGCTGTGGCAATGGAACTGAGGCCAGAGATGGACTAGCACCCAGTGCCAGCAATCTGGAACCCCAGGACACTGTACGTAGAGGAGGCAGCCAATTGAATGGGGACACCTCCACAGCAGGCAATGGCAGACTCGAGGTGGAGGGCAGTGGGGCAGGCTATGGTGACAGGGGTCACACCCACAAACAAGTAGCTTCTGGCAGGGAGGAGGAGATTCAACTGATCAAAGTGGAAAGTCACCAGCCCATCAGCTGTACAGGCATCACAAAGATGGCGTCCCTGCACACAGACAACAGTGGCCAGTATCCACTTGAGCCTGCAATCAAACACTTGTGCCCACACCGGCAATCCCAGCACAAAGTGGCCGGATGAATCTGACGGTGGCAAGTGTGGCACAGGCTGCAGAATGTGGAGGAGCATGCCTGACTCCTGGCCAAGAAGCAACACAGCCGGGCTCCACTCCTCCACACGTGTGAAGTGATAGGTGCTCAGAAAATGGAGAAGGGAGTTGTCGGGTGAAGAATCCGGGACTTGAACATATGCATAAATCATTAGGCCTCATTGAGGGTGGAGCACATGACAAATTCTGTGACAGGAACAAAGCAGTTGAAAGGTGTGAGAAACGAACTGGAGGTCTCTGTTGGAAACTAAGATACAAGGCAAAAGCCTCAACAGCATGTGAATTGTGACCTCAGCCAATGTCAACCCTTACCAGGAAATGTAAGGAAACCGGGTTAATGTATTCACAACCAAGAGCCAATGACAATTTAAGAAGGGACCTGCAAAGTCTACATGAATGCATTCCCATGGCCAGTGGGGAGCGTGCTATGGGGACAGGGATGCTCTGGGAGCTGCCTGTCATTTGGCACTCAGCTCACAAGCTGAAACAAAATGGAGAATTTCGCCATCAAACCCTAGCTAACAGTTTAGTGCATGAAACTCTCAATGGCTCATGTGGAGAGGGCATAGAACCTCACACTGTAACACAGAAGGAATGACTACTCTGGGAGAGGGATTTTCTGTGGACAACAGCAAAACACCATCAAAAACAGGGGCGATACTGTAAGGAAAAATAGTTGTACAGTTGTAAGGAAAAATAGTTGTACAAAATAGTTGTATAGTGATTCATCTGGCTAGCCCTGTTGCAAAAACAACCATCTAACAGAGAATCATGTCAGCAACAATGGCAGCTGCTACACGCGAGCTCGTAAATGGGAAACCATTGACTGCAGCCTGTATTTCGATATAAAGATGGAAGCAAAGCAATTCTTCACAATCAAAATCGGTATCAGGACCCACAGGAAGGTGGGACAAGGCATCCACATTGGCATGCTTAGACGTAGGTCAAAAATGGATTTCATAATTGTACAGAGACAAGAACTGTGCCCAGCATTGTAGGTGGTATGCTGCCTTGTCAGGCAAAGAAGTGTGAGTGTTAAACAAGCAAACCAAGGGTTTATGGTCAGTATAAGGTGGAACTTGGAGCCATACAAAAAAAAACATGAAATTTCCAGATAGCATAGACTATGGCAAAAGCCTCTTTTTCTACCTAAGAGTAACACTGTGGTGCCAGAGTGAGAGATTTTGAGGCAAAAGTAACAGGCTGCTCAGAACAATCAGCCTATTGGTTGGATAGGACCACAGTGAGGCTGTAGTGTGGGGCATCAGTTGCCAAAACTGCGATCTGGTCCGGAGAAAACATAGTTAAACAAGGGGCCAAGAGTAGTATGGATTTCATCATTTGAAAAGCACATTTGCAGTCTGGGCTCTAGCAAAAAGATACATTCTTGCATAACAAGGCATGCAATGGGTGGGTCAATGTGGTTGCCCTCAACAGGAATTTATGGTCGTAGGCTATTTTACCTGGGAAAGCCTGAGGCTCCTCCGTGGGTGAGGGGTCAGGCATAGACAGAACAGCAGAGATGTGGTCTGGCAGATGCTGAAGCCCATCCTGCGATACCTTGAATCCCAAATAAACAATAGGAGGCTGAAAAACCTGAGATTTGACGAGGTTACACCATAAGCCTGTGGACTGTAAGACAGAAAACAAAGTGCTCAAATTTTTCAAGTGATCAGCCATGGAAGAGCCCATACAACAATATCATCCAGATAATTCATGCAAATGAGAACAGCAATAATCAATAGCTCTAAAAATCATTGGAAAATAGCAGGGGTGCTAGCCACACCAAAAAGAAGGTGCAAATATTGATAGAGACCAAAACAACCATTCAAAACCAGCACTCACCGAGACTCTTTGTCCACAGGAACTTGTAGATATGCTTCAAAAAAGTCAATTTTAGAATAGTATTGGCCACCCGATATATTCGCCAACAGTTCCTTCTGGCAAGGGAGAGGATACATATCCACGATCAACTGCGCATTGACAGTAGTACTGATATTGCCACGGAGGTGAAGTTTCCCCTGTGGCTTCCGAACTAGATTCAGTGGAGATGACATTCACTAGTTATAACAGGTTGCACTAACCCTAGAGACTGAAGTCTCTCTGATTTTGCTTTCACTTGATCTTTCAGAGTGACAGGAATGGGACATGCAAGACTTAAATGAGGCCGAGCTGTGGGTTTCAAAGAAATTCACACAGTGTTTCCAATGCCTGATAGGACACAAAATGAACTGCTTCAGTGACAGAAAATCCAAACACCTGGAGTGCATCCATCCCGAACAAGTTCTCAACACCAATATCAGCAACCACCAAGAATGTAATGGAACAAACCACTGGCTTGTAAGGGGTAGATGCCGTAAATTGTCCTAACAGTGCAATGTTGTGTTTGTTGTAACTGACCAGCTTCCAGGTGACTGGTGTCAATGACGGTGAGCCCAAACTCCATAGGTTTGAATGCAGTAACATCACTGCAGCACTTGTGTTGACCTGTAGCCAGAGCACTTGGCGAAGAACACTTCACTCGATAAACAGCTTGGGAGTAGTCACAAGCATTGGAGTCCCACAGTTTATGTCCATGTCCATGTCCATATCCTGATCAAACTTCGGCGAACGACACATAGAGGCGATGTGGCCTCTCTCCTGGAAAGCATTACAAGTAGCCCAGTGCCTATAGCATGCTGAAGATTCATGCTGGACAAAACAGAAAGGACAAGATGGAAACAGGAATGCTAACGATAGTGCTGTGGCAGTCGCGGCTGCTTGGGCCGACCTTGGTCTGCTCGGCGATGGGCTGACATAATTACTGCAGCTACTCCCGCTTCCTCATAGTCATCATAGTGGACCAAGCTTATGACACTGCTGCCACATTGCCCCACACTTCAATCTGGTCACCCACTGCCCAAGAAACTTCAAAAGATTGTGCTATTTGCAAAACTTCTGCCAATGGGGTTCTCACAGAGCGAGGTCTCCTGGCACATTTCCTTGCCCGGAGATAAACAGATAACTGTGTCACACACCATAGAGACTGTGTAAGAGTCATTATGGACATCAGTAATGAATTAACACTTACACCTAAAGCTGTGAAGTTCAGGTGCCCGGGCAGTGTATGGCAGGTTTGGTTTCTGGCAGCATCAGTAGAATTCAACTTGCACAGCTATTACATGCATTCATTTGCAATGGTAGGTGGACAAAAATATGAATATGTCATCAAAAGCAAGAGCTACCAGTTCTTATGAAGAGGCAAGTTGATGCACTATTTGATACATTTTAGGTGGAATCCACAAGAGGAAGAAGGCTTTGCACAAATTCAAGTCTGCTGCACCGAAAGTCAAAAAAGACGGTCTGAGTTTTTTTTTGTAGGGTTCCCAATCCTCGGTGAGCCATCATATGGAGGAAAAACGAGTGGATGGACCGGTGGAACAATATTCTGTCTGTTAACAGAAAGCTGTTAATGGAAGCTGACAAAGTGGTTACTGCCAAAGTAAGCACGGCGTCAGTTACTGCCAAAGTAAACATGGCATCCATAGTGACTAACTTGATGAAACCACACTAATGACTGCACACATGGATATCGTTCCAAACTCATTGCCAGTCATGTAGTAACACAAATATGGCTTTATTCATAAACCTCTGAACAGTAACGAATATGGCTCTCATGAATTCACTTGTAACAAGACACAGAACAACTGATTTGAGTGGTACAACTGGATGAACATACAGAGAGTCAGTCAGCGCTACTCCACGCATATATATGTGCAAGTGATTGGCAGATGGTGCGGCAGAGACAGTGTTGAGTGCTTGTCTCCCACAGGCAACCTCCAGTGGTTGGCCTGTGCTGATATAATTGGCAGCTGATTCAAGCATGCAAGCATTCACACACACACACACACACTCACACACACACACACACACACACTCCCTCTCTCTCTCTCTCTCTCTCTCTCTCTCTCTCTCTCCCTCTCTCTCTCTCTCGGTGCACCCAAACTTGCATGCACTCGTAGCAGGACACAGCAACAATATTTGCAAAGATTGTACTGTCAAAGAACAATAAGACTGCCACCCTTGTCCCTAGAGCATTTTGTTCATTTACATACCATACAATGCAGCAATGACATCTTTTGAATGATTTTACTTCAACTGTTTCGTGTAGTAAGTTGTAATGTATAACAAGCTATTTGCATGTTACTCTAAACCGTGGTACCTCTTGGCACTAAAGCTATAGATGACACAAGAGGAAGTTTACTCTTTAGTAAAAAACAGATTTAACAAAATGAAGGTACTTGAGGTTCGACAAAACATGTTGTTAAGTTCATAATAATAACTATCTGTAATTCATTGTACATTGATGTTACATATGAAGGATTATACCAAACACTTTGATCAGTTTATTCGATTAACCATCTTCCACCACACTGCACAGTGATCATCTGACACAACCGATTCACAGAGACCTTCGTAATGGGACTCAGATCGATCTGGCAAAACTGCCTTTGTCCATCAACAGTAGCTCTGTTTGACTTGTAAACCTCTTCTAAGACAACTGCCCTCTTTCCATGTCTATAGTTTTTAGTTGCCATATCACCATGCCCACCCTGCACTACCACTTCTCTCAGCTGACTCATGCACTGACACTCTTTCAGTTGACTGACTTGTTTACATTGTGAGCCTTTCATTACTATGGCCGTCACCCAGCCATTAATTATTTAACTCTTACAAATTGGCACTATGCTGGTTCATGACTTAATGCTTAACAAACTGGTATGATATACAGACAAAAATAAAATTCCAACTATGAACTGTTTGCACTTTAATAGTCCTTCAAACACTTAAATTTTAACACAAGCAACTAGTGGTTGGTACACCTTTTTTTCACTTGCTCAATAATGAATAGCCTCAAGGTTATGCAAGAAAGGCAGTATTTCTCTCTTATTTATGCACCAAAATGCATTTTATACACACACCTAAATTAGTGCAAAGAAGCTTTTACACATTGGTGGCACAACACAAGTTTAGCCAAACACTAAAAGCAATGATTTTCTGATATTGTTATGTAAAATCATTTGTGTAGCAATCAATCTGGCACCAACAATAACTGGTAACGAGTTATCAAATTACACCATAGGCTTACAAACTGACTTTTTTTTTTCTTGGGGCGGGGGGGGGGGGGGGGGGGACTTACGAATTTTCTTTAAGCAGTTCTTTTTGTAGCATGTTCAGCATAGTACACTTTGAGAAGTGCTGCATTAAAAACAATGGCTCAGTAATTTCGTTGTTATGGCTTATTCAATTTAGCTGCTATGTAAAACATGTTGGTAATATCCTAATCTTTTCACTTGCTATAGATAAATTTTATATTATTGCAGTTTACTACTGCTATTATTACTGTTATTATTATTATTATTATTATTACTATCACAATCATCACCATCATCATCTTCCTTTCAAAGAATAGGCTGTTGCCTGTTCTGAAATCATAAACAAAATTATTTTCATTTTTTTCAAAGTCTTCCAACATCTCTTTTCTCATTTGGCTTGTAGTTCAGAACCTTCTGGGGAATTCTGTGGCCTGGCTTGCTCGTGAGGTGGTGTCTCCAATCTTCATGATATTTTTAATTTTTTTCAATCATGTTGAAAATATTTAGTACTGCTCTAATATCTTCATTTCTAATCATGTCTCTACTTGTGCAGCCCTTCATCTGCAATGCACCTTAAGTGCCATGTGGGAGGGTTTGCATACTTCGATGAAGCTAAGTGCTGTGCTGGCAGTAACATTGCTACTGGCAGTCACCCAAGCTAGAGCAGTCTCGAATAGGGAGCCAGACAAAGTGTACCCCAAAATTTAGGATAGAGAGGACTCTACAGGCACAGAGAAACAAGCTTCTCTAAGAGACACAACCTCGACAGAAAATTAGGCATATTGCAATACCTAAAGATGGCAGCCCCATCATGCAACTTAATGTGCACGGCACTGATAATGCAGCCAGGGGATTGTAAAATTACTGATAAAGTCAAATTACTGATGAACTCACAAATAGCCTCAGATAGTTTATTATTATTATTATTATTATTATTATTGTTATTATTATTATTATTATGTTTCCTTTCTCAGATATTATTATTATTATTATTATTATCAACATTATCATTACAGTTTTGCTAGCATGTTTACAGATGGAACAGTAGCTCAGTTGGATGGATTGAGTTAAGAATTGGTCTCAGCATTCACATTAAATTATTTGACCAAATAACACAAAATGAATAGTCATACTGATATTTCTTGTGCACTGTTGTGCTGCTCCTAAATATAATTCAACCACCTTAAACACTGTGTACCATTATTTGATTCAGATACATGTTGAGGAGTTACCACCGTGGTTTTTCTTACTTCACTCTTATTGAACATCTGGTTGGTTTCTTCAGCAAATTCGCAACTAAAGAGAAGCCTGAGGGAACTGCAGTGTTGCAATATATCATTTATGTGTGTTAGAAAAAAATGTTTTGTAGAGTAGTTATCTAAGTGTGATTGGGATGCAGTTTGGAGACATTAGTTGTACCTCAAAGATTATTGTAACCAGGTGATAATGATTGTCATACTGGTTAATGGTATGAAAAATTCTGAGTGTTTTGGGCATTCTAATGTTTCAGATAAAGGACAACCGTCCTTGTCAGTAATGATTATAAAATTTTTGATGTTCCTTGAGTAAAAACTTCTATTTCTGGGAAGGTCCACAAAAGGAGATAATAGATACAGCTCAAGTCACTGCTTAACCTAACACTAAATTGCTTTTTCCATGACATTAAAGGAAATTTTTTGTGCTGTAGGATGGAGGTGACTGACAGCCAAAGTTCTTGCCAAATGACATCATTAAGCAAAGAGATGCCACTGAAAAGAGTAAATGGGTGAAGGGAGGGTAACCAGTGAACATATGGTTCACTGATACAGAAGTGAATGTGTTATTATGTGGGTGATAAGTTAGATAGACTTCGATAGAGGGTAATCTGTGAGAGGCATTTGGAGCTCAGTGAAGAATAGCCAGAATTTAGACAGAAGAGTATGGTTAAGATGTACTTGTAGATTCTTGATCTGAACTCCAAAGTGACTGGATAGGTAATTTGATTCTTCTCAAAAGCATTTAATGAGAAATGCAGATATTGAATTGAGTACTTTGTCTTACGTTTCTGTAGAAATGGGAAGCCTCATGAATACGGCAATGAAAAAATATGTGTAATGCATACAGCTGAATGAAAAAGTTTACATTTCGAAACATAAATTGTGAGACAGCATTCACAGAGTTTTCATGAACAAAGTGCACTGCTTATGTGATGATTGTGTTTTAAGTTGTCCTTTATTAGATGAAGTTTCAGTAATGTTTAGGACTGTGGAATTTCAAGTTGAAAAATATTGTCCCTCTGAAATTACTTGGTTGGGCTTTCTAATGGAGCTCTAATTGGTTTTTATCACCAGGAATTGAAGCATTTTCGGAAAGGGGTTGTAACTCTTTTCTGTGTATCTTTTTTCTAGAGATTTCAGAGATCAGAGGACCTTGTTTCTAAATATGAAGTAGTTGCAAGGTGATTTATAGAACTGAATCCTTTATTCGAACACACAATTAACTGCATTTGTGGTATTCATGTATGAAGTATCAGACATTTGACCTCGCCTCAAGATGACACACTTACATTACAGTCAATAATCATTATAGTTCATGTATTTTATCAGTGCATATGAACATGTTCAATCATTGCCCAATCTAGCAGTTAGCATATACAAAAATGAAATAAAGAATGAGTAGAGAGTAAAATTTCCACTGGTGTGCTTTGAAGAAAGAGTATTGCTGTGATAGTGGGAACACGAATGTTAGGGAAATCAGCAGCCACCGTTTACACATAAAATGAAATACATAATCTGTCAAGTAAAGAAAATCTACAGCTTGACTCAAGTTATGGTTAGTTGAGATCTCTCTATGTTAATGGGGACATGAACAGTGTAAATCTGCTGATAATAGTACACACTGCAGCTGTCCAGCAAATTTTGCAAAGCTGATTTTATTTTTAACAACCTTTTATTGTACTTGTGGTACAAAGTTACAGCGAAAGTTTTTAGTCAAAAAGATAATTTTCTTCATAAGTTTTGTTTACCATGCTGCTCTGTCAGTGAATGCATCATTCAACAGCCAGATCATTTGATGGAGTTGATCCAATGCTTACTGTCTTCTCAGTCCCTATAAATATTATAGGCTAGTCATCTACAGCACAGAAGGGCAGGCAGTGATACTCACTGTAGAAATGAGGGATGTTAGATAGAATACCCAGCTTGTGGTTTCCAAAATGAAGAAGGGCAAAACTTTGTCTATTCTCTGCAGTAGGTCCACTTAGCAGATAAATTCCTTAGGTGGATCATCATATGAATCTCTAGAATTTGAATATATCATTATTACAGCTTCTGATTATCTCATTAATGATTTTTTTCAAAGAAAACTTAAGGAGGTGGATTGAAAGTGATGGACACATTGATATACTCCAGCACTTTAACTATGCTCCACTTAGATTATAAAGTCACTGTGAAGAGAAGAATGGAAAGAAGAATATTTGAAAGAACTGTGATGGACACTCATTGCATGGTGTATTACAGAACATCCCTGATGAATGATCGGGGAAAGTTTTATAAAACAGGAAAACAAGCTTATGGAGAATACATAGTAAACCATAGAACTACAGAGGTTGGTCTGTAAACATTCTTATACGAAAAAGTTTTAAAAGACATTAGTTATTTTGTGTCTGTTCTCTTCCCAGTTACAAATAACATACATTCAATAAAACTGACAAGATTTTTAGTCTTGCCGATAGCTATCGTAGCTCCTTGTCCTTCTGAAATAAAACATTATCTCTGGATAATATTGTATATGACCTTTTCTGGTGTCGCCATTTATTGAAGCATCTTAATTTTATCAGTCCATATCTGTGAAACGTCGTGTTTATATGTAACCACTGCAGTAGGCCCAACAGATTTTTTCCCCTCCTGTGCTGTTATCGTGAATTACAGCTACTGTCATAATGCTTGCAACTAGTATCAAAGTGAGATAAATGTTATTCTGGCACAGTATATGACTGCCATTTAAATGCATTAAAATAACATAACCGAGGTTCATCATAGATAAGGCTCCAAAAGCACACATTGAATGCATCAGCTTATGTTAATATTGTCTTGAAACCATAAATGAAGTCTTCTCAAATTTCAGAAACAAACTGCCATTTCTTGTCATATTCTGTCGTTTGACTTTTGCCTATTTTCTTATAGTTCATAGAATTCATGTGGAAGTGAGTTATTGAGATTGAAATAGCAGTGGCATGTATTGCAGAGTTTGCCTCTTCATTAATGTTTATTAATTAATTTATTTTTCACATTTCACCTTATAGGAAGGCTGTACTCCGTTAATGCATATGCATCTTTAAAATGGTCTCATACAGTCTACAACTTCTCATATCCCCCAGGTAATTTAAATTTATAAACTTACTTTCTGGAGGTGTTGGCGATGGCTTACACCAGTGCTCAGTCTTCAACCCTGCAACTGCTACAAACAAAGCAACCATTGTAAATACTGGATTCTAATGGTGCAAGTACCACAATCCCATTCTTTGTAAAAATCAGCATAATTTGGTGACAGCAAAATCAGTAACAAATCCGTTCTATATGGAACAGTTGGTGAAACCCCAGCCAAATGTATAAGCATAATACTTGTAACAAGCTTTCTTCTGAAGGTCTGAAAGGTATAATCATCTACCAGCCAATCTGTAAGATCTGCATTACATCTGTTGTGGTTCATGGGAACATAACTATTGTATTTTTGTTTCCTCGCAACTCTAAATTTTGTATTTATTTTCAAGTAAATTTCAAATTAACAGCAGCTGTAACTGTAAGCTTAATATTGCTTAAAATAAAGTAAAAAGTAACATTTAAAAATAAATAGGCAAGTAATAAATCTGATACAATAAATAATATCGTATATTCAAATAAAACATGCTAATACACATATAAGCTTCAGTGGTTCTTCTCACTATGTGAGGGAACTTTGCTGAAGCCTTGATTACCTGAGCTAACATTTACTTTCAGAAATTTTGATATATACTGAAGAAATCTAACTATAATTGACAGTGTCACTTAAAATTACAGTAATATGCTTAACATTAAATAAAATATTGTACGTAGTTTTTCAGGGTTACAGGTGTTGATAAGAAAGTGTACCACAAAGGCCTAGCTGCTTCTTATCTTCATTTACTTGATGATAGCCTACTATATGCTTTTAATGATACAAACAAGGTATTTTTGCAATCGAGTTTTGCATTGTTGTCTTCTTAAGTATGTGGACATCGGAAACAAGCCAACTCATAGCCAATGAAAGTCATATTCATTCATTAACTTCTCATGAATGTGGTTCTAATTTTGACAAGATAGTTCGATGCTTTAGAGTACAGTAATTTAATAAGCAGATGGTCAACTTTTGCATGACCATCTACAGATTCTCGTATGTTGTAACTACGTTCTTTCCGTTACATCTTTATGTCCACTGAGACTATATCTTGGCTATGTCAACAGCTGACTTTCCTTTGTTTCAAAGACAACAGTGTAGAGTCATTATAATGCTTCATAGGTGATGGCTAATGTTTAGTAACATAAATAACTAGTAACATGGAATTATATGTAAAATGTATTAAAAATTATGACTACATCAAGTGTCCTTAATTCTATACAAACTTCAATAACATAGAATGTCAGATAAATAATGGTACAAATTTCTGGAATATGTTTCTGGGACCGACACAAGAAAAATCTATGTAAACATATGGCTTAAAAAATTCCTATTTCTGAATAATAGCCCATGATAGGTTATAAAGGAAGTTGGATCAGGGTTTAACATCCTGTCATTAGAGATGATGCAGAAGCACAGGATGGGGAAGGAAATTAGCCATGCTCTTTATAATGAACCATATCAACATTCACCTTACGTAATGAGGGAAATCATCAAATCTTAAATATGGATGCGCGAATAGTGAATTGAAGTGTCGCCCAGTGTCTTGCCAGTGTGCCACCTCGATAGTTTTTATACATTTTATACATAGTATTTCCATACTTCTTTAATGCTAATATTTCCAAAGTATCTGTTTGAAACATTTTCCGTCAATTTCAAAATAAGCTTCCCAAAAATGCTGTGTAACTGCCTTACTCTTATTAGCCATCTAGCCTTACGGTGAATCGCTTTGTCAACAAATTCATTGTATGAATAGAATATGTATCAGAATTTCAAAATTCAGAAGAAATAATTGTAAAAACTGGTATGTGTTATTGCTGTTGGTATTTAAAATTTATTATTTTGTCATATGTTTTTCACAAACAATAACTATGCATCTGAAATGGAAAAATAAATGATATATTTCGAATATCTTAAATCTTCTCAGAGATGAGTCTCTTTCTCAGATCATATACACTGATCGCAGCAGTAACATAAATTGATAAACAAGACTTGGTTACTTTTGCAAGAAAAAGGGCAGTGGGCAAAGGGAGCAAGGTGGCCATATTAAGACCCAGTTGCTCCTAGGATGACTCTGCCAAAGTTTGCATTATTATTTATCTGACGCCTTTTATAAATAAATACATTTCAGTACATTCCAAGTGAAAGGTTTTATTTCTCTAGTTCAAACATTACAGCAGTCATAATAGGATATGTATCAGAATTTCAAAATTCAGAAGGAATAATTGTAAATACTGGTATGTGCTATTGCTGTAAGTAGTTGTTACATCTTGTAATTATTGTTGTGGAAGGAAATCTTTGTATATGTTTTGTGAGCACTCACTCACTCAGCTTGAAAGAAATAAGTATGCAGAAGGTGTGACTTCTTTCAGGGCAGGTTTACTCACAGAGTCTATATAATCGACCTGATGTTATTAGTACCCCTGAAGGTCCAAAACAGTCAGATGATTCCTACCTTGGATATTCGGTGGCTACTGGTGATTTCACCGGGGATGGAACCAGTGGTGCTGCTGTTGGCATGCCACGAGGGAACAGACTAGTTGGAAAGGTAATGAAAAGGACTAATTTAGCTTTTTTTTTAAATTTTGAAACAAATATCTTTATTCATGTACTTCCTTTTTAAAAACAAAGTTTTCAAGGCTATGAGAGATTAAGTAGATAGTCATTTATTCACAGACACACATAATTTCTAAAGACTCCATTGTGAAAAAAAAGTCTGAAATGTAGAAGCATCTAATATTTACATAATGGTGATCCAGATGCAGTTAACCCACCCATATAACCTAGTGTGTTAAAGTATACGGGGCACAGGGAGGTGCATGGCTCAGGATCAAATCTGCTTCTCAGACTAACGACACGGACCAGTGTGCCAGCCAGCCTGGGTGTGGTTTTTAGGCAGTTTTCTGCATCAACATAGGAAAATACTGAGCTCCTGCCCATGTCCCATCTTGGGTACAAGACTCGAAAATACTTTGAAAAACAATTTTGGATCGACTGTTTAATTGTGCTAGACAGAGTCAGAATGGGTACATGGATTCCTCCCCAGGTGGATCTAGCAGTAGTTTTAAAGTGCCTTTGGGAGCCATGAATCCATCTTAATAAAAGCCCATAAGTTATAGGGTATGGTCAGTTCTCTGCCAAATTGAAGAAGAATTTTACTAATCTTGAACCAGCATAAGTGGAATAATGGCCACTGGAAAGGAAGGAGGATCATGCAGTTACATAAACATACGCTGTAAACTATGTTAGTTGTCATTACTGATAATTCTGTTGAGCACTTTTCATGCTCCGCATTTAAATAGTCCATATATTGTCATCTTACGAGAGATAATTATGCAAAACACAGGTACTTTGGGAGGGGCAAGACTGCAGTTGCAGGAGTGAAACAATATCATTTACTATGTGAATGGAGCCATATTTACTATGATAATTATTTCCTTTAGTATTTTTATTAATGATGGCCTGTAAAACCAGAACACAGTACTGAGATACTTTTTAGCAAGAGCATCTTGTAGTTTTGAATGTCAGGAAATTTCCAACATGGTTATTGATGTTGCTGTCTTATTCAGCTGTGTCTGTCAACTGGCCAACTGTGAATTCAATCACAGACAATAATGATTACTTTTTGTTCAAATCTATGTCAACTTTTATGATTATCTTCATTTTACTTGTTCATCAAAGCATCTCATAGTCATCACACAGTTAGTAACATAACATATGACTTGTCAAGTCTTCTAATGTAAAAGCATTAGCTGTTATCATTTCAGCTTTGAATGGTCCATGTTGAATATATGATTACAGATCTCATTCTTTGCAAGATCAGTCCTGTGAGATTTAGGTGTGGATGATTTGGCAGAAGTCAGGGAGGGAACAAATCCATTTTCTTGCAAAATTTTGTCAATGGTGTGAACAGAAGTTTGGTGCTTCACAATTAATTATTTCCTTAGATCTGGATCATAATCCGTATGATTAATCACCAGCCAAGACTTTGTTTCATCTTTTAGTGAATTAGAGGTGACCTTTTTCTCCTGCTTGTTGTGATATGAAATGTTATCAAAAATGACTATACTTCTAGGACATACTCCTGGCCGGCCACAGTGGCCGTGCGGTTCTAGGCACTTCAGTCCAGAACCGCTTGACTGCTACGGTCGCAGGTTCGAATCCTGCCTCGACCATGGATGTGTGTGATGTCCTTAGGTTAGTTAGGTTTAAGTAGTTCTAAGTTCTAGGGGACTGATGACCTCTGATGCTGAGTCCCTTAGTGCTCAGAGCCATTTGAACCATTTGAACATACTCCTGGCTCAAGCTGGCTCTCTGTGTATTTGTCAAAATGTTTGCTGCCCATATCTGTTTGATAGCCTGAATTTTTGGTGTTAGACTCACACACAAGAAGTAAATCAGGAACGAAAGTCATGTGATCTCCTGTATGCACAACCATTAAACTTTGATTGGTACTTGTGTTAAAATCTAATGTTGTATGCCCTACTTGCAACCATGTTCTCCTATTCTCACATGGTGTTCATTCTGCAATCTTTAAAACCATAGACAGAGCCATTTTTGTTGGATTTTCCTTGATAATTATGCAGTTCAATTCTGTGAGATATGGTACGAAGTTTTTACAACACTGGTATTTCCTTGCATTGGTTATAATGTCACAAAAATTGCTGTCTAATATATTTAACTGTACCTTCAATGAGGTATTTATTGTGTGCACTTTGCTTCTTTTTCTTTGGAATAGATCTTGAATCCCACTCTGCTCGGCACAGTGTCTCTCCTTCTGTAATTTTCACACCATCATCTTACTGAAATTTTGCTTTTGCTTCCCAACCTTTGCCTGTCAGTTTTCCATCAGCTTCCCCATTGGCACCTTAACTTCTTATGCTTTCCCACTGTTAATAAATTAAATGACATTAGCAGCAAACCCTCATGTCTGCACATAATGACATTTTCTGTGACAACTTTCCAGGCTTGAACTGAAAGGTAACAACATGCACTGTGCACCACTTTAAACTAGGGCATGGTTTTTCTTAGTCATGTGATCAAGTTAGCTTCTGCTGTGGATGGGCCAAAGTTTAATTTGTCAAGTAACAAATCACTTTTACATCTTGCACGGTTCATTTGAAATTAAAGCAAAGGAGCAACCTGGGTTTAGAAGTGGGTAGAACACAATGGACCCCTCACAAGCCAGGAGGAAAGTTGTAGAATGAAACACTGAATACAAATAACAGCTTTACCTGGGATTCATGAATTCTGTGAAAACTTTTCTTTCACTTCTAACAATACCTGTATTAACTGTCCACTGATTCAACCAATATTTGGACACTAAGGAAAACACACAGCTTGTGTTAAATATGATCAAGGCAATGGGAATTTCAGAACTGAAAAAAGTTAGGCAAAAAGATTTCATATCATCAGAACTAATCTCAGGAGCCATGGACTAAGTTTGTAGATCCTTAAAAGTGGAAAACAAAGACAGGATATTGGTTAGTGGCACACACCTGAACAATCTTCATAACATTGCACTGATTGTCTCTAGTACAGATATACTTCAAAAACAATGTAAGACTTAACAGAGCAATGATAATAAGATTCAAATAATGTGTAATAAAATACTCCAAAGGAGAATAATATAAACTGCCAATGAAGTCACAGAACCAGTTCATAAATTTTGTACTAAAGCATTTGAATGTAGTTATTGGACAGAAAAGGAGAAAAATAAATAGAAGAGCAATAACAACCTGGAGTACTTTGGGTAAACTAAAGAGGGTTTTTAAAACAAAGATTTCAATGTGTCTGAAGTGGAATTAGTGTGTATTAACAGTTTTGTTGTTCAGCAGTGAGACATTAAGGGCATCCATATCCGTGGGGCAAGAGAGGTACCCCCCTCCCTACCCCCACCTCTCAGGAAAAGGAAAAAAGTATAGTATATTCAGGTGTTTTTCTTTCAATAAAATGATTTCAAAGTTGGTATGAAGCAGATTTTTAACTTGATTGGAACTGGAACTTTGTAATCGCTTTTTGAAAGTCAACTTTCATCATCCAAAACATAAAAACGCTCCAAATCCTCCAGGTCTAGGCCCCCACCCCCTACTAACTGTCGTACAGGCATCCTTGTGAGACAGGGACTTTTTTTGCAAATACCATAAAAAACTGGGGCAAAGGAAATATTCATGTTGAAAAATACTGGGAGAGACAGGAATACAAGCAAATGATTCTGGGAAGAGACTTGGGTAGTTGGCATAATTAGGACTCCATTGAAAATGAAGTGGAGCTGGCTGTAAAATGTAGCCGGACAAATAGGTGTCAGGTGGGTCAAGAATTCACAAGACAGAGATAAGTAAACAATATCTGTAATTTTTAGAAATTGCAATTTTTTGCAAAATTAAGTGTCAAAGATTTTTCCGTGTGGCAGCTGTAACCATGTTCAGCTATGGTTTTGCTTGCATCTGACATGATTGAATTGGCAGGTCATGTTTTAGTATTCTTGCACATTAGACATAATTGATTCCATAATATCTTAGTGTCTCAAGTAGCATACTCAGATAAATACACAAAACAGAAACACAATCCATGCTATTGTTTACAGTGTGCAAAGGTACATGTTAAGGATTTTGACCTTACCTACAATTATTTGTTTTCATCACATAAAAAAACATTAGAAACACACCCATGTGCACTTGGATTAGAGACACTTACCTAGTACTATGTACCATTCTCTTTCACCATCTTGAAGGCTGTGACAGTTTGTGGCAAAAGACTGAAAACATTCAGGGCAGCTCATGACATGTGTCTGCTGAACCACAGCCCATAACAGATAGAGATTGGTCAGAGAGAGATGTGCACATTCCATTCTGTGGCATCCCACAAGTACTCAGTAGAACCTGGAGGAAAGGGAGCAGGAGGGCAACCAATGTTCCTCATATTCAAAGAAAGTTCCTCAAATCATTTGACACTATTTGGGAGCAATGGCATGGTGCGTTGCCTTACTGAAAGGACAGAATGTCCGCAGGGTGACATAAGTGAACAAATGGATATACATGATCAGACAGTGGACTTCTGTATCATTTGTCAGTGACAGATGATGACAGACACATCAGTAGCATCATTTTATCCTATGTTGTCGTTATTCACATGTGAATACCTTCACCCTCCACCTGAACTGAGATCTGTTGGCAAGCATGATTTATCATCTCAAGGTGAGTTTCAGTGTATTCATATTTTTGATGACCACAGACTTTTGTATCCATTGTCATCTGCAATAAAACTTGCTCATAACTTTCCATCAATTCAAACTCAGGTATATGCAAATTCATCACTTATCAGTCCAGGAAATATTTTCATACTTTGAGTGCCCAGTGACTGTGTTCCTGTGCCCAAGCTAATTTTTCTGCCATGAAACATGTCAAACACAAGTTCAAGTGTGGGGCTGTGGCTTCTGCACCCCTATCAAGGAGGTGGTTCTGGATGATGTAACTTTCATTGGCTGTTGCAGTCTGGCATAGAATTGATGAGTGATTTACTGCATTGTGGCTTATCTATCCCCTGATATAATCTTTGTTAGTAAGTTGTGACCAGAAATGGTGTAGTGAAGATAACTGGTGACCAGACCATGATAATTTATTGTCACCCCCATCCCCTTCGACGCCCGGGGCACAACACTTTATTGTCACCCCCATCCCCTTCGACGCCCGGGGCACAACACTTTATTGGCACTCTCCCTTCCCCCCTCCCCCTCTGGCACCCACCCTCAGCACAAACACTTATAGTAATATAATATGTAGAATTTATTCTAATAATAATACATTACATTTTCCAGAAAATTGTGTTTGTCGTCTAGGAGACTATTGGTGCCCTACTGCAAGTGGTGCCCAAGGCATGATAGAACCCCCCCCCCCCCCTCCTACTACACCACTGATGACCAGTAACATCCCCATTTTGTTGGCTCTGGTGTCAGTTTTCTCCAGATAGGGCACCAAGATGCACTCTTGACAGGGGGCACATGAGAAGCCCATTGCCTACACAATCTTGGTAATGGATTTGCCCATGCATCAGACACCCATGATGACTTGCATTGATGTTGCACAGCTTGCTCATAGTGCACTTGAGACTCACAATGATGGCCACCACTAGGCCTGATAAAATCCTACTGACATGACACATTGAACTATACATTTGTTGTGGTGACAGCAGCTATGTCCAATTCAGTTGCTTAAGAGTTTATGTCAAATTAATTGTAGTTATTCTGTAAACCTTAAAACAAAGAATGATGAGGATGAAAGCTGAACTATTCAACAGTGTGCTAACAAAATATTTAAGATTTTATCTCTAGGAACAACTTTCTTATTTCACAACACTTAAAAATGTATCTTATTTCTCATATTGCCTCTCAGGCGAGTAAATAATTCTTATTGAATATATAATAGCTTTAAATTTAATCGAATAAGTGTATTTTAATTTCAAAGGTTCATGTATTAAAACAGTAAAGAATCTATATCATATTAAAATGAAGCAAATATTGCAAATATTGTTTTTATAATTATTTATGAAGTTTTGTATTCAAGGAATGGCATTGACAAATACTGAATATTTGTCTTGTACATAGGTCATCTTGTATTCATCATTCCTGCAAAAAGTTGGGGAGTTCACTGGTGAACAGATGGGTGCATACTTTGGGTATGCACTTTGTGTATCAGATATGGATGGTGACAAAACTGATGATCTCGTTGTTGGTGCACCCCTCTACACTCACCTTCAAAATAATGAAGGAAAATATGAAACTGGCCGTATCTACGTAATCTACCAAAAAAAGGGAACGGTAAAGTGATAAAAAAAATTGTGCAAAATTAATATAACTACCAGTGCATACCAAAATGTATTAAAAACTTTATCAATAGAACATTTGTACTAATTAAGAAACAAAAATGTTCTGTAATTTTTTTCTGCCCAACTGTTTACTCTAACTTCATTCTTGCATTTCTTTTTTATATTTCAGAACAGGTTTGCCACTCATCATTGGCGTGATGGTGTAAATTCTAAATCACGATTTGGCCTTTCTTTAGCATCAGTTGGAGATCTCAATAAAGATGGATATGGAGGTCAGTGTAATATATCATAATACTGTAAACCAAAATACTTTAGTTAGTCTGAGTGATTGGAGATGTTGTTCTGGTACATAAAATAAATAAGAAAATTAAAAATTGAAGGGAGACTCTTTAGTTAGAGAAAAATGAAAAGAACTGAGCCTACAAGTAAAGGAACTCGTGACTTCATTGACAGTAATTAGCAATCCTAGATCCCTTTCTTGAACTGCTCCTTTGTGTTTTTGCTTGTGATAGTGATACAAGGATACAATGATTATGTATTTGGACACTGAATACCACAGTAAGATTCTAGAATTAAGATCACTTTGACTCAGTAAGTGGTCAACTGTTTAATTGTAGTTTGTGATAAATGGCTCAACTTCAAATATGACACCCTGCAGATTTACATTTTTATTGAGTACACTATTAAGTATTACTTTTTTCATAAAATATATATAAAAAACAAAAATGCTGTAACTTAACAAATGAAAGCGTTGGTGTGTTGTTGTTGTTGTTGTTGTTGTTGTTGTGGTCTCCAGTCCTGAGACTGGTTTGATGCAGCTCGCCATGCTACTTTATCCTGTGCAAGCTTCTTCATCTCCCAGTACCTACTGCAGCCTACATCCTTCTGAATCTGCTTAGTGTATTCATCTCTTGGTCTCCCTCTACGATTTTTACCCTCCATGCTGCCCTCCAATACTAAATTGGTGATCCCTTGATGTCTCAGAACATGTCCTACCAACCGATCCCTTCTTCTAGTCAAGTTGTGCCACAAGCTCCTCTTCTCCCCAATTCTATTCAATACCTCCTCATTACTTATGTGATCTACCCATCTAATCTTCAGCATTCTTCTGTAGCTTCTATTCTCTTCTTGTCCAAACTATTTATCGCCCACGTTTCACTTCCATACATGGCTGCACTCCATACAAATACTTTCAGAAACGACTTCCTGACACTTAAATCTATACTCGATGTTAACAAATTTCTCTTCTTCAGAAACGCTTTCCTTGCCATTGCCAGTCTACATTTTATATCCTCTCTACTTCGACCATCATCAGTTATTTTGCTCCCCAAATAGCAAAACTCCTTTACTACTTTAAGTGTCTCATTTCCTAACCTAATTCCCTCAGCATCATTCAAGTTAACTTGACTACATTCCATTATCCTCGTTTTGCTTTTGTTGATGTTTATCTTATACCCTCCTTTCAAGACACTGTCCATTCTGTTCAACTGCTCTTCCAAGTCCTTTGCTGTCTCTGACAGAATTACAATGTCATCGGCGAACCTCAAAGTTTTTATTTCTTCTCCATGGATTTTAATACCTACGCCAAACTTTTCTTTTGTTTCCTTTATTGCTTCAAAATATGTCTGCTTGTGTCTGTATATGTGTGGATGGATATGTGTGTGTGTGCGAGTGTATACCTGTCCTTTTCCCCCCCTAAGGTAAGTCTTTCCGCTCCCGGGATTGGAATGACTCCTTACCTTCTCCCTTAAAACCCACATCCTTTCGTCTTTCCCTCTCCTTCCCTCTTTCCTGATGAGGCAACAGTTTGTTGCGAAAGCTTGAATTTTGTGTGTGTGTTTGTGTTTGTTTGTGTGTCTATCGACCTGCCAGCGCTTTCGTTCGGTGAGTCACATCATCTTTGTTTTTAGATGTATTGCTCAATATGCAGATTGAATAGCATCGGGGATAGGCTACAACCCTGTCTCACTCCCTTTCCAACCACTGCTTCCCTTTCATGCCCCTCGACTCTTATAACTGCCATCTGCTTTCTGTACAAATTGTAAATACCTTTTCGCTCACTGTATTTTACCCCTGCCACCTTCAGAATTTGAAAGAGAGTATTCCAGTCAACATTATCAAAAGCTTTATCTAAGTCTACAAATGCTAGAAACATAGGTTTGCCTTTCCTTAATCTTTCTTCTAAGATAAGTCGTAAGGTCAGTATTGCCTCACGTGTTCCAACATTTCTACGGAATCCAAACTGATCTTCCCCGAGGTCGGCTTCTACCAGTTTTTCCATTCGTCTGTAAAGAATTCGCGTTAGTATTTTGCAGCTGTGACTTATTAAACTGTTAGTTCAGTAATTTTCACATCTGTCAACACCTGCTTTCTTTGGGATTGGGATTATTATATTCTTCTTGAAGTCTGAGGGTATTTCACCTGTCTCATACATCTTGCTCACCAGATGGTAGAGTTTTGTCAGGACTGGCTCTCCCATGGCTGTCAGTAGTTCTAATGGAATGTTGTCTACTCCAGGGGCCTTGTTTCGACTCGGGTCTTTCAGTGCTCTGTCAAACTCTTCACGCAATATCATATCTCCCATTTCATCTTCATCTACATCCTCTTCCATTTCCATAATATTGTCCTCAAGTACATCGCCCTTGTATAGACCCTCTATATACTCCTTCCACCTTTCTGCTTTCCCTTCTTTGCTTAGAACTGGGTTTCCATCAAAGCTCTTGATATTCAGGCAAGTGGTTCTCCTTTCTCCAAAGGTCTCTTTAATTTTCCTGTAGGCAGTATCTGTCTTACCCCTAGTGAGATAAGCCACTACATCCTTACATTTGTCCTCTAGCCATCCCTTCTTAGCCATTTTACCACATTGTAAAATACAGAATACACTTGTTCTGTTATTAAAACAGTGTGTAGGGTTTCTGTTACATTAAACATTGTTGAAACATTTCCTACTGGAAAACATAATTCATAACAACAAAAAACTGGTGCAGCTTTTAACCAAAATAGGGAACTGTGGGTCAGAGGGCAGAGCTGTCTAAGAGTGCTGTGAGTAGACACAACAGGGACAAATTTTTTATCTGTGACGACAATGAATTGTTCTCTACTCCCAGTTGTACTGCCTCCCTTTGTCATTTGATTCCTTGAACCAGCTGTGTTTGGGTGATGATTCCATAGAACACTGAAGAGCTGCCTCAAGTTCCTTTTCAGCTCACTTGGTTTCAGGTATTCCAAAGTGTCCTGTCATACTGTTAACTTCTCCTTGTGTTGATAGATGGAAAGGGAATAACAGATACTTGGATAATTTTCCATGCAGGATAAGCAGACCAAACAAAAAAATTAGTAACCCCCAGGAGACATCATGCCAATACTGCATAGCACCACCTCTAGTCATGTTAAGAGCCTCAATTCAGTGACGAAGAGAGTCCGCAATTTTCCAGATGAAGCCATTTGTTGGTGGTTACATCCTGTAGAGCTCTATCAAATTGTGGGGATGTTGATGGCTATATTTCATGTGTTTTTGGGGGTCCATACCTCAGTCACTAAAAATGGAACTCTTATAGGATAACTGTGCTGCCTGCCTGTCTGTCTGCCTCCCTGTCCGACTGCTATAAATGCTTTTCCTCAGGAACAGGTAAATGTATCAAGTTGCAATTTATGTCTATGGTCCCTTGGCAGTGTAAAAAATTGAACCTTCCAAGTCAGTGCAGCCAAAAGATACATCCATTTATGTCACATATTTTGATATCTGAAAACTCACTCATAAAACCTATAGGGTGCTTACCTTAACCTAAAATCATAAAATTTGGCAAGAAGCAAGGAGGTTTCACAGTACAACCAAAGAAAACTATCTGGAATATGCGTATTTGTAATTATATCATATGGAAAAATATTTCTTTTGTAAACTATTGTCCATCTGTCTCTCTGTGTTTGTTGAGACCCCCTTTTTCTCAAGAACAGGTAGACCTATCTGTGTGAAATGTATGTCATGTACTAAGGTCTATCATTCCTAGGCATTGTAGCAAATGTAAGCTTCTAAGTTGAAGCAGTTAAAAGATGGAGCCATTTAAGTCACATATTTTGTTACTCATGAACGACGTATGGGGTACTTACCATTGACTTATAACAACAAAAACAATCAATTATTGACAAAATTATTTAACTGGATAGATAAAACATCTACTCACCAAGTGGCGGCAGAACACACACATAAAAGACGGTTGTAATTGGCAGGCTTTCAGGACCTTCGTCAGGCAGAAGGGTTGAAGACGAAGGAAGCTCTACTTACAGCATCCCTGTGATTCAAACTGACTTGCATTCCCTCCTTAAAACCTCAAGCCCCTCACAAGGACTAACACCTCAATCCATAGAACTTCTCACCCCCCCTCCAAAAACCATGCACCGCCTTCTTTTATCTTCTTCCTAAGATCCACAAACCCAATCATCCTGGCTGCCCTATAGTTGCTGGCTTCAAAGCACCCACTGAACGTTTATCTGCCTTAGTTGGTCAACACCTACAACCCATAGTACAAAGACTCCCCTCCTACATCAAAGACACCAGCAATTACCTAGATCATCTGAAATCCGTGCCTGTCCCACTCGCACCTCACACCTTGCTTGTCACCATTGATGCCACCTCCCTCTATACCAACATCCCCCATGTACATGGTCTGTCTGCTGTTGAACATTTCCTCAGTCAGCATCCACCTGATTCCAAACCTGTGACATCCTTCCTACTCACCTTAATCAACTTTATACTTGCCAACAACTACTTCACGTTTGAGGGGCAGACATACAAACGGATCAGGGGTACAGCCACAGGAACCAAGATGGCACTATCCTATGCCAACCTTTTCATGGACCACTTGGAGGGGGCTTTCCCGGGATCCATAAGTCTCCAGCCCCTGGTTTGGTGTAGTTACATTGATGATATCTTTACCATATGGAATGGTGAGGCTGACCTGCTGAAGTTCCTGGAATCTCTGAATACCTTCTTCCAATTATATTTCACATGGTCCTACTCTGAATCCCATGACACTTTCCTTGATGTTGATCTCGTCCTCACTGAAGGCCAGCTACACTCTTCTGTCCACATTAAACCCTCCAACAAACAAGAGTACTTACATTTTGACAGTTGCCATTCTTTCCATGTCAAATGTTCCCTCCCACACAGCCTTGGCATCTGAGATAAACATATATGTTTGGCTGCAGACTCTTTACACCAATACACCACCATTCTCAAATCAGCCTTCACTGCATGTAATTACGCCAACAGCCTAGTTAGAAAGCAGATTTACTGGGGCATCACATCTTATCCTGGCACTGTTAATCCCTCCACAAAACAGCTTCAGAGCACACCATTGGTGACTCAGTATTATCCTGGTCTGGAATGTGTTAATCAGCTACTTTGACAGAGCCATGACTTCCTATAACCTTTCCATTGCCCTCCCAATCTCAACATTATTCTTGTCAGATATGCTCCTTCTGAACCCATCTCCCTACCCTATGGCTCCTAACCCTGTGACCGTTCCTACTGCAAGACTTGCCCTATGTACCCTTCTACCACCACCTATAATAGCCCTGCAACTGGCAAAACATATACTATCAAAGGAAGAGCCACCTGCGAAACGACACGTCATATACCAGCTATTACATAAATACTGTTCGGCCTTTTACATCGGCATGAGTACCACCAAATTATCAATTAGGATGAATGGGCAGAGGGGGTGTACTGGCAACTCACAATATCCTGTTTCAGAGCATGCTCTACAATGTGACATTCATGACCTCGGTGCCTGTTTCACCACATGTGCCATCTGGATTCTTCCCCCAGAACTCAGCATGTGAGAACTAGCACTACAATGTCCTTGGTTCTCACCTCCCACCTACCCTTAATATATTTTACGTTCTTCCGTCTCAGCATTTGTTCATTGTAACTACTCTTTGCTTCACCCCTTTTTAGTTTTCTGCTTATTTCATTGTCTTTCCCATTTATTTTTCACTGTCCCCCTCCCACCTCTGTTACATACAATGCACTTAGCTTTTTACTCTTATTGACTCATGCATGATGTTTAAGCAGCAATCTCTGTCTGCATATTAACCTGTCTTCCACATTTAAGCTCTCAGATTTTCAAATCTTGTCCAATGCAGTCCCCAACAATCAGTCTTTCCTTCTCATCCTGTATGGTAAGTCTCCCCTGATCCATGGTTCTGGGAACCAAAATCTACCCCATTTCCAGACCTCTCAAGTCATTTTCTTTCACCCTTCTTCATTCCCCTTCAACCCTTCTGCCTGAAGAAGGAGCCATTGGCCCCAAAAGTTTGCCAGTTACAGCCACCTTTTATGTGCGTGTTCTGAGGCTGTTTGGTGAGTAGATTTTTTATCTATCCTATTAAGTAATTTTACCATTGACTTAGAATCATGAAATTTGAAAAAAAAAACAGGGTTTAACAGTACAAGCAAAGGAAAAAAAATCAGGAAGTATCAGTTTGTTATTAATGTGATTTTTTTTCATTTGTTGTCTGTCTTTAAACTTAAATTAAAACATTCCTGAAAGTGTTGTATTTCTTGGGATCAATACCATCACAGTATCACTGTTGATGACAGGCAAAAATTGTTGAGATTCTTGATTCCAGGATGAAATGTCTGCATACATAATTAAGTTTGTACAGAACCCCCGAGTGCAAGTCCTATTCACACCTGGCCAATATTTATTTACAAGTGGACCCAGATACTTTCTATAGAATTTAATAAGCAGTTCCAGGTGTGATAGGGTGCCTGCTGTTTGTGGAACCAGCAGCATGTGCATTTACCTCTGTAAACATAACTGTTGTCATCTTGGAAGATGGGATATCCAGAGCATAATGGAGATGCAGAAGGAGGGCAACACTTTGTCTGTGAGGATGTTGAACTAAACATCGTGGTTTTTGCTGGAAGTAACATGCATGAGTGAGCCTAAGTCAAGGTGTGAAAAACACCCCAAAAGGTCAAGAACCACCTCCGACCTGACTGACATGCTCTGCACACTGTGTATTAAATACGTCATTCAATATTTGACACCTTGTAACATTTGAAAAGAGGCAAATTGCAGCTTGTTGGACCACACTACATGCTTCCAGTTAGTTACTATCCAGTTTTGATGTTGTTTGGCCCATGGAAGACATGCAGCATTGTGTACTGCTGAAAGTCATGATGTTTTGAGAGGTACCTGACTCCATATGTTCAATACATACAGTACTTTTCACAATGTTCACTCATAATCTGGCAGAGATGGACCACCATGCACTGATATCAGCAATTTATGTAAGATTCAAAAACAACTGTCATTGATGAGGCACATCACTCAGCTCTAGTCCCTAATGGTTAGAAATATGTTAGGAAAGCTGTTCTTACACTGTGTTACAGGGTTTTGAGTAGTACACCATTCTGTGTAAACATGTTGGATAGTCTGCATTGATGCCCTAACAAATTGTGTAATTTCATTCACAGTGTGGTCATGTACATGTTCAAACATGATAGCTCCTTTCTGCCACTCTCTCATTTTCCTCATCTTACTGCACTATTTCCATACAGTCCACTGTCATGTATGGGTGTTTTAAAGAGTATCTGGTATTTTGTAATTTTGTGGGTTTTATTAGTCACAGCCAAGTGATTTTTCATTGTTGTGTTGGTAACTGCATCTGAAATGTATCTGTACATGTGTAGCCATATCATATGTTACTCTGTCGTCAGTTTTCAGAAAGATTACGCATGTTTGCTTAAGAGTGGCCATTATTGATTTGTTTTAAAAATGGCTCAATCAGAGAGTTTCCATTAAATTTTGCTACAAAAATGGAAGAAAATGCAACACAGTTTTAGAAATGTTGAATTGCTTCTGGTGAGTCTGCTATGAGTGAAACAGGGGCTTACTAGTGGCATAAGCATTTGCAAGGTTGTCGTGAAGATTTTGAAGATGAATGACATTCAGGACACCCCAGCACATGAACAACCAATGAAAATGTGGAAAAAGTGAAAAAAAAAAAAGATTGCCAAAGCACGATCATAGAAGTTGCTGATGATGTTAGCATATAAACTGCCTCATGTCGTGAAATATTTTCAGATATTTTTGGGAATGAAATGTGTACTGCAGAATTTATGCCAAAGATGAGAAAGTTTGAGGAAAAGCAGTGGTGAAGAGAAGTTGCTCAAGAGTCACTAAATGAAGTCAACAACAATGCAGAACTATTGAAACATTTCATGCAGCTACCATGTTGAAGCTAGGGCTCAGTCGTGCTAGTGGAGGCATTGTGGATCACCTATACTGAAAACACTTGATGAGTTCAGTTGAATGTGAAGGTTCTGCTCAATGTTTTCATCAATTTTAATGGTGTATTGTGTCATGAGTTCTTGTTATAAAGCCAGACGATCATAAGGAGTACTACTTACAAGTTCAATGCTGGTTGCAGGAAGGAATCCTGAAAAAAACACCCGGATTTGTGACAAAACAGTTAATGGCTTGTGCACCACAATAATGCACCTATTCACACTTTATTGCTTGTTTGTGCATTTTTGGCAAAAAAAACACACTGTAATGATGCCTCAGCCCTCATATTCAGCAGATATGGCCCTGTGTGACTTTTTTCTGTTTCCGAAAATAAAGAGAACCTTAAAGGGCCATCATTTTATGAGCATACATGAGATTAAAGGTGTATTGCTGGTGTATAAGTGTTTCGGGGATTGGAAGAAGCACTGGCATAAGTGTAGGGGGACTACTTTGAAGGAGATAACATTAATTTAGGCAAAAAATAAAACAAAATTATTTCCAAAAAATGAAAATTCCCAATACTTTTTTAACACATCTCGTACACACCACTTCACTGCCATGACTGTTTCAAGCAATGGAGGGCAATGTGACTGCCTGATCTGCACCATCTACAGCACTCCCAAGTGACCAATGTGCTCTTCTAAGAGGGCAACTGATATTGTATCCTAGATTCTATGTAGATTGTTAAGGGAATTGGGACAGTGAAGAAAGTTCTTTCTTTGATTGTGCCTCATCTTCTCATGTCTCACAAAGGTCACATGCAACTGTGCACTGTACACATTGAATTCATTTTGGAAACATATTTTTAAAGAATGGCTAGGAAAAATGACTGAGTAGCCAAAGAAACCTCTGTATTTGGACATGCAGTTAATTACTATGTATTATATTGCTTACATAAAATGTTATAAATTAAGAACTGCATTGGGACAGGAATTCCTTTTCCTGGTCTTATTCATCACTGGCTAGCTATTCCTAACAGGATTTCACCAGTGCCCCACTTATCATTTTTTCAGCATTCTTGTAGGGCTTTACAATTTCAGTAAGCATCCTGTGGCACACAGTCCCCTCTGTACATTATACCTACAGCAACTCTACTGCTTTATACCTTTGCTTGTATGTCATCAATTGGAAAATGCATTCATTTTCAAAATGGCTCATATCTAATTCAGGCCCATGCAAAGTGGAAAATTTAGTCTGATATTCATCACAAACATTTCTAAAAGACAGCTTACTGCATGAACTGCATAGAGAAAAATCTCTATTAAAATACCATTTCATGGGTAAGTGAACAACAGTACTATGTATAGACTAGCTGTTAACTGTGGCTGCACTTGCATATCAGTAGTTTTGTTATGGGGAGAGATGGTGGGTATGTAAGCTACTGTACACGCAGTAACATCAGGTGCCTCACATTCCTGCCTGTTTGGGTAAGAGTAGCTCATGATGTGCACCCTGCTCTCCCCCTCCAAAGCTGTTTCAATGCATGTTGCATTGGCATACACAGTATCACTGCTGGGCAGTGCATACAGAGGGGCATGGGTAGGAGTGTGCATCTGTGCATCATGCCATTGAAGTAGCTACACATTATACAACATGCACAGTCAACTGGGGTGATTTAGTACCACTTTTTTAACATTTTTTAAAATATTGGGCACAAAATAAATTACACATCACAACAGCCATTGTAACATTTTACATCTACAGTTATTGAGTGCTTGGGAAAGTGAAAATGTATACTACTTATGCCTTACTAGAGTAAAAATCCAGTTTTAATACTGGTACAAAGTTACACTGTCATTCAGGTTAACTTTAGACCAGTCTTAAAAAAAAACAAATTCAGATAATGCCAAAAGGAGATCAGTTGTCAATAAGAAGTAAAAGTAACCATCATTAATACAGTATTGCAGGTTTACTTTGAAATATCGTATTAATATTAGCATGGCACTGCTGAACTTTAATCACTGTTATCAGAAACTGTCTTTATAGCCAATGCAGTTAAAGAGCTATCACAAGCCTAAGGGTCTGTAGGAAAGTGGAGAGGTAACTGAAATACTAAGCAGAAATCATAGAGGTAATAAAACTGTTACTTTTAGTATATAGTAATGCCAGTATGTGGAATAACCAAATTTTTGGAACAGAAATACCAAGTGGTACAAAGATAACCTGACTGGTAGAAAGTTTTCCTCATTGACAGTACATTATGCAACAAATAGCGTGGAAGTTGGATTACACACATTGAAGATTGTATAAGCATTGTATTCATTACTTCGAATCATATCAGACAGCACTTAGCAACCAATAAAAACATTTACACAAATGTGATAAAGACCAATGTCAAAGAGTAAATAGCATTTTCAAAGAGTAAACATTTTTCTCTAAACCATACAACATTCTTCAAATCAATAAGTAACTTGTACTACACACTTTCTAAAACAGACCATGTTCTTTCTCGGGATTCAAGCTATCTCCAAACCAAATTTCATTGAAATCAGTTCAGCAGGTTCATTGTGAAAACATAACAGATAGTGACTTTCACATTTATGATATTAGTATGGATAAAAATTTCAATTACAATATCTTTTTCTGTGAACCAATTTTGATGAAATGGCTCTGAGCACTATGGGACTTAACTGCTGAGTTCATCAGTCCCCTAGAACTTAAGAACTACTTTAACCTAACTAACCTAAGGACATCACACACATCCAAGCCCGAGGCAGGATTCGAACCTGCGACTGTAGCAGTCGCGCGGTTCCAGACTGTAGCACCTAGAACCACACGACCACCCCGGCCGGCAAGCTATGCTCATGTTACCTGCAAAAACCACATGAAAATTTGTCTGGTAGTTTGGGAGAAGTGTGTTCAAACCCACAAATACACACTACAGTTTTGCAGATTTATTATTAATGTAGATTTGTGGAATATAAAAAACATTGGTACTGAGTTGGGTGCTGTGGTGGTTAGCACAGTGGACTTAGATTCAGGAGGACAATGGTTCAAACCCACATTCTGCCATCCTGATTTAGGTTTCCCGTGATTTCCGTAAATTGCTTCAGGCAAATGCCAGGATGGTTCCTCATATTGGTAAGACTGTTACATACTCTCAAATATAAGGCCATTAGATATGAAGCATATCACAAGAAACTTAAATGAAGATGCCAAATGGGATTTGTGAGCTTCTCCTCTCCAATGTGACTTCATTTACCTTATAACCACTACATCTCATTGCTCATTTGCTGCAGCATAAGGAAGTACTGCCTTATGTTATGTGTCCAGCATCCAGTCCCATTGCAGAGACTGGGTGTAGGTCTTGTGCTAAATGCACCTGTTGCCAGCAGATATTTCTAATGATGCAATACACTTAAAATTTTGTGCTAAGACTGCTGGGTAAAGTCATGCATACAAAAATAATAAATCTGGGACACTACAGATATGTGTTAAAATGAAACAGACAAGTTCACTGTACACCGTATGACTTATTTGTAATGTAGTTGAACGTATTAAGTACCTCGAAAGCCAAGTCTTTCAAGTTGACAGGTATGTATACTTATTAGTAGACCTGAAACAATCTCACCACTTTTAATTTTCAAAATTATTCGTAAATCAATATAAAGCTCTCAGGTTGCCAATTGAGTGAGTTCATAAAATATTGTGCTACTTCAGTGGACTCGTGTGGCTGGAAACCTGAGAATTCTATATTAGTTCAACTCACTGAGGAAGACAATGAGAGCATAATAATATGTTGTTTTAATCAACAGTTTTCTACAATTGTTATGTGTTTTGAAGCTTACTGTAGTATTACTATACAACTATATTGTTTCTACCTCATAAGTGTATGCAAACTAATGTAAGATTAAAATTTTTGTCCAATCTGTAGTGTAATTAACTCATCACCTGGGTTGATCATAGGTGGCTTCTTAAAAGACAATAAGATGGTGTGAGTGCAGGAAAAAAGTTTATACTGAATCCTTGATTGAGACCTGTATGTATAATCATCTTTTTTCATTTTTAATTCTAGACATTGCTGTTGGAGCTCCTTACGATGGCCTGAAAGGTGGTGGTGCTGTGTACATATACCATGGATCAGCTACTGGAATTATGAAAGAAGCGTCACAAGTTATATTTGGAGAAAGTATCTATAGTCAGATAACAACATTTGGATTTTCACTTTCTGGCGGAATTGACCTGGATGGCAATCAGTATCCTGACATAGTGGTTGGTGCATATGATGCTGATACAGCTATTTTCTTCAAGTAAGGTATTTTCCAATTTAACTAATCACCGTATGCTGAAGAGCTGTCTGTGTAACCTCATTACAAGCAAATGCAAGAAATGAAATCTCAAAGCAGTTCTTCGTGATTTCTTGCAACATAATGTGAAAATTAAGATCCTACTTTGTTATTTTCAATATCTAAACCAGTTACCATCAAAAAAGTCCACCAATTGTGTATACAGAATTATCAAAATAAAATACAAAACAGTTGGCATTCTTTTAGCTGGTGGCTGTTTTCAGACATTCCAGCAACACAAACAGATGGCATAATGGAAAATTCATATACTTTGTACTGGAATAAAACCCACAGGCAGCAGTTATAAGCACCCACACCAGTATTACCTATAAACATTTCTCTGGCTATTACTAACATCTTTTCTGACTTGCTACATATGGTCGAAGTTTACTGCAAGGAAGAAATCCAGCCTATAGTTATTTTTAGAGTTTTTCATTCTTTCTTCAGAATAAACAGAATCTTTGTTACCTCCATACAGCAATGTTGTCCTACAGAGAACCACCTAGAAACCACATCACCAACAGCCAGCAAAATACTCTTAGAGAGTGTTACTGTTGGTACTAACCTCCAGCTATGGCTTCAATTCCATCCCATCCATAACAGTAAGTGAATCTTTGATAATAACAACATACCGTTCATGTTAACAAATGCCAGAAAAACAATTTATTGGTCTCCATCTAAGGGTAACTAGCACATCAAGAAACTACAAAAACATTCAACAGTTTTACAAAGTAGGAAAACACGAATGAAAATTACACACAGAATTCTTTCTCAGTGAGCAAATAGAATCAATATTATGATTTTCAAGTGCAGTAATAGAAAGTTAAAATGGAGTCATTATTGAAAATACCGAAACTTAGATTCAGTTTCTTACACGTACCATATTTTCACTTGATGTTTGAAATACAGAAAGTGTCATATAAGACTTTCTAGGCAAAGTGTGTGACAGACTTCAGTTCATTGGAAAGATACTGAGAAAAGGTAGCCATCCTACAAAGGAATTTGCTTACAGAACACTCATGTGTCCCATTTACAATATTTCTGAAGTGCATGGGAGTGGGAGCTATACCAGATAGGACTAATAGGGGATATTGAACACATACAAAAAATGGCACTGGTTCATTTGACCTATGGGAGAATCTCATAGAAATACTGAAAAACCTGAACTGTTAGACACCTGAAGACAGACATCAGCTGTTCCACATGAGCCTACTTATGAAGTTTAAAAAACCAGTGTTAAGTGTGAAATCAAGGAATATACTACAGTCTCAACATATCACTGTCATAGGGCTGTGTAGATAGGACTAAGTTAATTACAGTGAGCACAGAATCACTTAAGCAGTCATTCTTCTCATGTGTGATATGTGAATGGAATGTTAAGAAACACTACAGTGTGGTACAATGGGAAGTACCTGCTGCCATGCACTTCACAGTTTTTTTTAATAGATTTTGGATGTAGACATAGATAAACTAATCAAGAAATCCAATATGGCATGTTCAGCACTTAAAGATATCTATTATTTTACACACTCTGACTTCCTGTTGCCTTAATGAATTATCTTCTCAAGGAATTTAGGTAAAGCAAATGAAGTACTCCATTATATTGACATCCCAATATGGAAAAAAATAAACTGAAAAGAGGAAAAAAAACTTACCTCTGGCTGATAGTTGCATGACATATAGATGCATGTGAAAGCACATACTAGTTTTTAATTTTCTGCTCCTTTTCTATTTAAGTACATATTCTTGATATGAATATAATAGAGGGAAACATTCCACGTGGGAAAAATATATCTAAAAACACAGGTGATGTGACTTACCAAACGAAAGTGCTGGCAGGTCGATAGACACACAAACAAACACAAACATACACACGAAATTCAAGCTTTCGCAACAAACTGTTGCCTCATCAGGAAAGAGGGAAGGAGAGGGAAAGTCGAAAGGATGTGGGTTTTAAGGGAGAGGGTAAGGGGTCATTCCAATCCCGGGAGCGTAAAGACTTACCTTAGGGGGAAAAAAGGACAGGTATACACTCGCGCACACACACACATATCCATCTGCACATACACAGACACAAGCAGACATTTGTCAAATGTCTGCTTGTGTCATGACAAATGTCTGCTTGTGTCTGTGTATGTGCAGATGGATATGTGTGTGTGCACACAAGTGTATACCTGTCCTTTTTTCCCCCTAAGGTAAGTCTTTCCGCTCCCGGGATTGGAATGACCCCTTACCCTCTCCCTTAAAACCCACATCCTTTCGTCTTTCCCTCTCCTTCCCTCTTTCCTGATGAGGCAACAGTTTGTTGCGAAAGCTTGAATTTCGTGTGTATGTTTGTGTTTGTTTGTGTGTCTATCGACCTGCCAGCACTTTCGTTCGGTAAGTCACATCACCTGTGTTTTTAGATATAAGTACATATTCTCACAGATATAACCAAACAGACACCCAAAGCTGTAACAACACTAGCTGTTTTTTGAGTGTACCTTTGATTTTATAGGAAAAGCTTGTGACAAGACTATATATGAGGTGGTAGGTGTCTGTACAGAGTTCTTACATGTAAATCATCAACAGTGGAATGAGATGCAGAATAGGGAGGAGGAGTGGTAGAGGGAAGAACTAGGATATTTTGTAGGTTGGGGTGGGGGACAATAGAACACTCCTTTTTTTGATAGGGATAGGATTTTGGGTAGATATGCCTCATCTCCGGAAATGTTGAGAAGTAGTCAAAGCCTCCACAAAGGATGTCTTCCTTCTGACATCCTAAACATTAACCATTTTCTCCACCATCCTTCCACAGTTCCTCTCTGATTGCCACAGGCCTCCTTGCTTGTAATGTGGCTTCTACATAACAGCTCATCAAAGTCTCTCGCATCTATGGCCTTGTTACTATAGGACATTAATTTAAACAGTGTTCTCCTGACATCAAACCTTTCACTTGTTTCCTATTTATGTAGGTGACTACTCCAGATTTGTAGTTAATTTTTCTTTGAAGGCTGAATCTAGAAGCAAATACATATGCAGTCTCATTGTAGAGGTGCTCAGCTTATTTTACTGGTAATGGCATTAAATACTTGCAGCATAGATAACATTTTAATAAAATTAATCTCTAATCACTACTGTTTATTCCTTTGTATGCACTGTGTGGTATGAATGCTGCATACAACTTAGTAGTATGTATTGATTGATAAATAAAATATACATTTTTGTCTCAGCAAACAGTTAAAAACTAAAAATTATTTACATAAATTGCAAAAATCATATAGATAGTAATATTATTAAAAAGCTTCACAAGCTATGAAAACTCCTGGCTGCTGGTTTAGTGATGCTTTGCCAGGTAATTCTGTCTCAGCATATAAATTTCCTGTTCCTCACAAATAGGAGGAAGGAAGATTAGAGTTTAATGTCCCATCAACAGTGAGGTCATTAGAGACAGAGCACACACTTGGATTACAAAAGTATTGGGAAGCAAATTGACTGTGCTCTTTTTTAAAAGAAACCATCCTAGCATTGGCCTAGAGCAATTTAGGGAAATCACAGAAAATCTAAAGCTGGATGGCCAGACAAGGATTTGAACTTGAATGCAGGTCCAATGTGCTAATCACTGCACCACCTCTCTTGGTCCCACATATTTTCTCTGATGTTGAAGAAACGCTGTCTACGTCATCCAAAAGGTCTTCATTCTTGAGCGTATTCTGGGCAAAAATTGTGGATTTTCCTTTCTTCAGGAGCTTGAAGTGCATGCCCAAGCTGTTAGTTGGAGGTAGCTATTAGCCTATTTTTATGTTGTCAGTACTGAAAACTACAGTAACGTTGTTCTCTAATTACAAAACATATTTGGAAGGTTTCCCTTCTCAACAATAAATCATGTGAAATTTAATTTCAGATCAAGGCCAGTAATACTCATGGATGCTGAAGTTACAATTGGTCCAGAATCAAAACTCATAAGCCTTGATGAGAAAAACTGCACTCTTCGAGATGGTACACTAACCACGTGTACCACAGTCACAGCCTGTTTCGAGTACAGTGGAATTGGTGTCAATCCAGAACATGGTGAGAACACTGTGCTTGATAATGATTACTAATTATGGAACATGTAATTAATTATGAGTGGTTGACTTTTCAGTCACTAAAATGCAACTCAGTGTTAATGTACTGTGACCTTATTATGTTGTCTAGTAAAGAGGTCTTCTGGTTATGATGATAGTCTTAAGCACAAGTTAAGAAAAAGAGGGGAAAAAGGAACAGGAACTTTGCATTCTCTTTTTTGTGCAGAACAGAATCTTCTTTCATGAGAACAAAGCTTGTTGTACATTCCTACTTTATTTTTAATAAAGATTTATTTTTTTAATAAAGATTTTTTTTTATTTTTATTTTTTTATTTTTTACTTTTTTATTTTTAATAAAGATTTTTTTGCAATAAAAATTTATTTTTATGCCCTATTCTTGAACCTGGTAAATTTAAAAGCAGCACATGATGTGTCATTTCTTTTCTTTCTAATAAACTCAGAACTTCAGTTTTCATAACAACTTTTTTTTACTAGTTTTTCTGCCAAATGATAATCTGCTATTTTATTTCTTAACTACTTATCAACAGAATTTGAAATTCAGCTTATACTGGATGCAAAGAAAATGAAAAGTCCTCGATTATTTTTTCATCGGAATGAAGGAAAACATATGAAGAACTTCACTGCAACTCTGAACAATAATTCCAAATACTGTAAAAGTCATGTAGTTTATATCAAGGTGAGATAATTTCTATTTTAAAACTTTTATACTTATTAACAGTGGTAACTTAGGTGTTTCTCTCAATGAAAATTATGTTTCATGTTGTAGCCTGGTATAAGAGACAAACTTTCACCATTGGAAGTGGAAGTAAAATATAATACAAAGTATAGTAAACAAAGAGTCCAGCGTTCTTTGACACCAGTTCTTGACCAGCATAAACCACTCTCAGAGCATGATTTTGTCAGTATCCAAAAGAATTGTGGCCCTGATAATATTTGCATACCAAATCTCATTCTTGATGGTTTTCCGTAAGTAACTGCATATTTCACAATTTATCGTACTAAAACTAATATATTGTGATAAATTTATTCTTGCTTTCCACAGAAGATGAAATACTTACCTATCTATTTTCAGGTAACTTCTTGGCCTGTCATTACATTTGCTTTAAATGTGACCTTTCCCATTCAGATATCTCATCCAACTCCTTCCTTTTCTCTGAGCCTGTAGAAGAAGCCTGAAGTGCCAATTATATTTCTTAAATATGATTTTGTGTATTTCTGTTCAGTGTAATCAGATCTACATGTCCTGGGAGTAATCTCCAACGGATTTTTCTATATGCACATTCAAAACTATTCTGTCATAGAAAACTTGTTTCAACCAGTTATGGACCTCATATAAACAACAGACTAACAAAATTCATGCCCAGAAGTATTCAGCAAAAAATGAATTAATAAATTTAGGCATACATCTTCCTTCTACTTAAACAATAGTCTTACATTTTATGGTGTAACTCTGTGGAGTACTCACTAGGCTGTTGGGAATGGCATCAGTAGTGGGGGTTGCAGGCATCATCATCCTGGTGTTGTGCTGGATGATTGCTCATGTGTCGGGACTGCTGCAGACATAGTCTAGAGATCCATTTTGCAGTTGATGTATGCTCAGCAGATGCTCTGCATGGTGTGTGTCTTAGCAGCTGCTGTTGGTTTAGTTTTGGAGGAGCCAGTTGCTTTACACAGTAGCCAGGCTTGTCATCTGTGGTAGCAACTGTATAACAATGATGCCTAATGAAGGTAGTCTAGTAATAAGCAGCTGCAGCAGCTGCACTTTTACCACACATCACTTTAGGAACCACCCCGCTGAGTTCCTTCTTGAGTGCCACCCATAGACCGTGTAGAACTACTGGAAGGTTGTGAGTCCAATGCTCAACAATAACGATATGCCATCTGACTGAAGTCTTGAGCCATGATACAGACTGTCTACAATGCTGTTTGTAACCGATTGATATGCAATTGCCCAAATGTTTCACATCCAGCATAATTGGTTTGAATGAACAGTAGTCTAATTACATACCAGGTCATTTATAACATGATAGGGCAATCCAGAATGTGCAGATCATTCTCACTTAAAGGTCTTTTTATGGCAGTCATAGCATAACAATGTCAATATGAATGTAACTGAAAAGCATTTATGGTGAGGTGAAGGTATTCAGTAGACCTGCAGTGTGACAAGTAGTTATGTCATTTTATCGAGCAGTGCCAAATAAATACAATGTAGTCTCTCTCAGTACTGGACCAGATAAATGTTGACTAAATGTGTAGTAGCTCTGACTACAGGATGCAAAACACTGAAGTGAAGAGATGGCAGACATGGAAATGTCACAATACAGTTACATTTTTGTTTGGTAGTGTTAGATGTCAAAGCTGGTAACTTGATGGGGTTGTGAGAAGCCCACCTACTGATGCAAATATCTCAAAATCCAATCCTTTCATGATGTTGCCAATCTGGGACAAAGAATCTGCAGGAATATTCTGTTTCACATTAACATGTTCCTTTTTATTCCATTTATGTATGTAGCACAGGAAGAATAACTCCTCAGTTGCCTGTATGTGCATTTTAATTAGTTTAATTGGTGATTCATGGTCCCTACAGGAATGATACATATGTAAGAATCTGTTGTATATTCATAAATTTATCACTTAATTGTGAGGAAGTCAAAGCTTACAAACTCTGAACTTTTTAAATAAAGTATAAATTATTTACATGGAGTGAAGCATACACACCTGTTTCCAAAAAGACATGTCTAGATCAGCCAAGAAGAGAGAGGCAAATGGGATGACCAAGGAAAAGTTAACATCGCACATAGGAAGAGGAAACTGTAACATGTAGAGGAACAACTTATGTCAATTGCTTCTTCAACTCATGATTTCTTCGGTTCATAATTCCATCTTATTGTTAGTCCATCTAATTGTTGGGCCTTGGATTAATGTACTCCACTGTCTCTTATCCGTCTGCTAACTCACTCATAATACAATAAATTTGTTTAAGCTCAGGGATCACAATATCATTTTCTGCTTAGACCATTTTGATACAGCTTAGTATAACCTAATTTGAGCCTTTATGTTTATCTAAAAATAATAATGATTATATCACAGTTGTTTTTATTTATACTTATTATTATTATATTATTACATTTATTGACACTTAGGTAATGTTGTATAATATAGGAACAAGTCACATCTAAAGAGGCTTACAGCACAGCATGCATAATGTAGAAAATATAGTATGGAAACAAATTTTTGGCTTAGTTATCTCTCTCTCTCTCTCTCTCTCTCTCTCTCTCTCTCTCTCTCTCTCTCAATCACTCACTCACTCATTCACACACACACACACACACACACACACTAACAACACTAAACTAAATACTGAAGATTATTTTATGTTTATGATATAAGACCTGTCTATGTAGTACTCTGTGAAAATCATTTTCCTATTTTTAGTTTCATAACTGTAGATTAGATTAGATTAGATTAATACTAGTTCCATGGATCATGAATACGATATTTCGTAATGATGTGGAACGAGTCGAATTTTCCAATACATGACATAATTAGGTTAATTTAACAACATACTTAAGTTAATATAACATCTTTATTTTATTGTGTTTTTTTGTTTTTCTTTATTTTTTATTTTTATTTATTTTTATTTTTTATTTTTTTTTAAATTTTTTTTTTGTTTTTTTTTTTTCTTAATTTATATCTAAAAATTCCTCTATGGAGTAGAAGGAGTTGTCATTCAGAAATTCTTTTAATTTCTTCTTAAATACTTGTTGGTTATCTGTCAGACTTTTGATACTATTTGGTAAGTGACCAAAGACTTTAGTGCCAGTATAATTCACCCCTTTCTGTGCCAAAGTTAGATTTAATCTTGAATAGTGAAGATCATCCTTTCTCCTAGTATTGTAGTTATGCACACTGCTATTACTTTTGAATTGGGTTTGGTTGTTAATAACAAATTTCATAAGAGAGTATATATACTGAGAAGCTACTGTGAATATCCCTAGATCCTTAAATAAATGTCTGCAGGATGATCTTGGGTGGACTCCAGCTATTATTCTGATTACACGCTTTTGTGCAATAAATACTTTATTCCTCAGTGATGAATTACCCCAAAATATGATGCCATATGAAAGCAATGAGTGAAAATAGGCGTAGTAAGCTAATTTACTAAGATGTTTATCACCAAAATTTGCAATGACCCTTATTGCATAAGTAGCTGAACTCAAACGTTTCAGCAGATCATCAATGTGTTTCTTCCAATTTAATCTCTCATCAATGGACACACCTAAAAATTTGCAATATTCTACCTTAGCTATATGCTTCTGATTAAGGTCTATATTTATTAATGGCGTCATACCATTCACGGTACAGAACTGTATGTACTGTGTCTTATCAAAATTCAGTGAGAGTCCGTTTACAAGGAACCACTTAGTAATTTTCTGAAAGACAGTATTGACAATTTCATCAGTTAATTCTTGTTTGTCAGGTGTGATTACTATACTTGTATCATCAGCAAAGAGAACTAACTTTGCCTCTTCATGAATATAGAATGGCAAGTCATTAATATATAATAAGAACAACAAAGGACCCAAGACTGACCCTTGTGGAACCCCATTCTTGATAGTTCCCCAGTTTGAGGAATGTGCTGATCTTTGCATGTTATGAGAACTACTTATTTCAACTTTCTGCACTCTTCCAGTTAGGTACGAATTAAACCATTTGTGCACTGTCCCACTCATGCCACAATACTTGAGCTTGTCTAGCAGAATTTCATGATTTACACAATCAAAAGCCTTTGAGAGATCACAAAAAAATCCCAATGGGTGGTGTTCGGTTATTCAGATCATTCAAAATTTGACTGGTGAAAGCATATATGGCATTTTCTGTTGAAAAACCTTTCTGGAAACCAAACTGACATTTTGTTAGTACTTCATTTTTACAGATATGTGAAGCTACTCTTGAATACATTACTTTCTCAAAAATTTTGGATAAAGCTGTTAGAAGGGAAATTGGACGGTAATTGTTGACATCAGATCTATCCCCCTTTTTATGCAAAGGTATAACAATAGCATATTTCAGTCTATCAGGGAAAATGCCCTGTTCCAGAGAGCTATTACACAGGTGGCTGAGAATCTTACTTATCTGTTGAGAACAAGCTTTTAGTATTTTGCTGGAAATGCCATCAATTCCATGTGAGTTTTTGCTTTTAAGCAAGTTTATTATTTTCCTAATTTCAGAGGGAGAAGTGGGTGAGATTTCAATTGTATCAAATTGCATAGGTATGGCCTCTTCCATTAACAGCCTAGCATCTTCTAATGAACACCTGGATCCTACTATATCCACAACATTTAGAAAATGATTATTAAAAATATTTTCAACTTCTGACTTTTTGTTCGTAAAGTTTTCATTCAATTTGATGGTAATACTGTCTTCCTCTGCTCTTGGTTGACCTGTTTCTCTTTTAATAATATTCCAAATTGCTTTAATTTTATTATCAGAGTTGCTGATTTCAGACATGATACACATACTCCTGGATTTTTTAATAACTTTTCTTAATATAACACAGTAGTTTTTATAATTTTTGATAGTTTCTGGGTCACTACTCTTTCTTGCTGTCAGATACATTTCCCTTTTCCGGTTACAAGATATTTTTATACCCTTAGTAAGCCATGGTTTGTTACAAGGTTTCTTACGAGTATATTTAACTATTTTCTTGGGGAAGCAGTTTTCAAATGCATTTACAAAAATGTCATGAAATAAATTATATTTTAAATTGGCATCAGGTTCACGGTACACCTCATCCCAGTCTAACTGCTGTAGGCTTTCCCTGAAATTTGCAATTGTTAAATCGTTGACTGGACGTACTACTTTGGAGGACTGTTTAGTATTGCTGAATGGAGCTATGTCATATATTGTAACTAGCTGTGCACCATGATCAGAAAGACCATTCTCAACAGGCTGAGCATTTATCTGGTTAAACTTATCTTGGTCTATAAAGAAGTTATCTATCAGTGAGCTGCTATCCTTTACCACCCGAGTAGGAAAATCAATAACGGGTGTCAAATTGAAAGAACCGAGTAATACTTCAAGGTCATTTTTCCTATTACCCTCTTTCAGAGAATCTACATTGAAGTCCCCACAAATAATAATTTGCTTCCCCCTGTCTGACAGATAGCACAACAAGGAGTGAACTTAGTGGTTTAATGCTGCATTACTTTTGATTTAATTTACGTGAGAAAATAATGGCAAATGAAGTCAAATGCGCAATGAATATATCAAAATGTTAAGTTTTTAAAAAATATTCCTGCTTGGTTCCCTATTAGTAGTCCATTTTCTTTGTTGCTGTGTTTTTTAATTTTTAATGTTTGTATTATGAAACTTGCATCTCCCAAGAACTTAATACCAAACCATAACAGGCTATGCACATTTGCATATCACACTGTTTAAATGTTATGCTAGCCTCTAGACATTTTTCAGAATAATAGTATTTTATTAATCTCTTGTTCATAAGGTTTTAGATTTTAATATTACAGTATTAAAGACATTTTCATTTTGCACATACAAGAGAATAAATATATCCCAAAAATAATGAAAAGGCTCTAATAGAGTACAAGAGGAGAATCTACACAGTTAGTATGATAATGATGATTGAAGGCAAATTTGACATCTTCCTATGAAGATGTTGCTTTTTTGTAAAAGTCATGGAAACAGTATAAAGAAAAGAAAAAAATATCTGATCCTGTTGTGTTTCTAAGCTATTGTGATGTTTCATTTTCAAATAGACTTTCACGTATTATGTTATCTCTTTTCTTATATGATTTAAGTGACAAGGATTTGTACAGTTCTTTCATTAAAAGAAAGCTGTGCACAAAGTCAAAATATTAATGTACTATAAACATGAACTAAAATGTAAGTCTATTTTTTGTAATATGGAATGGCTGAGTGAGGAAAGATAATTGAAATACTTTTGTTACAGAACTGTTACCAAATACCTTCTTGGATCTAATGAAAGGTTAGAGTTGGAAGTCAAGATTCTCAATACTGGAGAAGATGCATTTGAAGCCACTTATAACTTGAAGATTCCACCTGGTCTTAATTACAGTAAAATAGAGCGCATTGATAAAAATGAGCGTGAAATTCCAGTCCTGTGTTCTGCTCCATCTTTACAAAACAATTACACTCTAAAATGTGATATTGGCAACCCTTTACCCAGCAACAAGCCGGTATGTAAATTCTCTATTGTGAACAAAAATGTGCACAAATAAAAAAAAAATCTGCCATTAAGTCTATTTTGTAGATTATCTTACAGATCATGAGACAGCTTTGATAAAAGGATATTCCCAAAATATTTAAAGAATATGCAACTGTTTGCAGTAAGCAGAAGCCATAATATTCAACTGTTTTCAGTAAGCAGACGCCTGTCAACCAATCAGTCCCATCCAGGTGTCAATGTGTGACCTTGATGAAACATTGTGGGTATGTAGAAGGGGACAAAAAATGCAATATATATTTTGTTATTTTTTTTTTGTCACTTTAATGGGTAAAACACACCTCAAAAGATAATTTGATGTATTAGGTTTAGAGGGAATAGTTTCAAAACCATGAAATATAAAACACGTGTTTTCATATAAAAGTGGAAGTGTAACTAAGGTTCTTGAAAAGTGTATAATCAATTTTAAAAAAAATTTGAAATATGCAAATTACCCCACCACCATTAATGAATTTTGCAAAATGGATACTTTTGTTACAACATAAATTAAAGAAGCTTTCACACCACATACATCCATGTGTAATAAAGCTGGTTTTGTCATCCGGAGCACCCCACCAAGGACAGAGGAGCAGTGGACTGACCACCAACCGAAGAGCAACAGATGTTAACTGCCACAGATGTTCATTCCTTGGTGGCTGCTGCAACTGAGGTGGCAACTGCAGTCTTCATGGCTGCCATAGAGGCAGAGAAAGATGCTTTTACAGCAGCCCTGGCAGCAGAGACCGAGGAAGCATGCCACCAACTGTGGCAACTGCATTCGGCTCTCATGAGTAGACCACCAGCAGAAGAAGAGGAGCTTTCGCCTGCCACCACCCCAACCACTGAGCAGATAGTGGAGGTAGGAGCCTCTGAGCTGAGAGCCACTCTCTCAGTACCCACATAAATGTGAGAGACTGCTAGGAGAACCCCCAAAATGAAGACACCTGCATCCGCCACTGTCTCCAGTGAAGAGACTCTGGTGACACTACAGACAAGCAGAGGGAAATCGCAAGTCAACTGGGATGACTTGAAGAGTGTGACAATCGACTAGAAAGTGCTCCAGAGGAACAGCTGCTCTAAATGGCGCAGGGAATGCCATGGAGCCAAGCTGAGCAAAGTGAGAAAACTGTCAATGCTCTCATTGCACTGGTAGCAGAGACCCAACAGATGCACCAAGCAGCGGCTGCCTGCCAACCACCCCTGCACCCAAAGAACAGTAATAACACCAACCTGGGCTGACTGACCTTCTCCGCAGCAGCACATGGTGCTGCCGCACAGATTTGGACTGAGCTCTTATGACAGACAGATGGCTGTGACAATGGTATTGAGCTGCGTGATACCCACTACTAATGTAACCTACCCTTGTATTCTCTGTCATAGATAGTAAGCAAGTCTGATACTGCCCTTACTACCCATCCAGACTGTCCTGTGGTGTTTCTTTCCCTCTGCCCTAAATCCATTATTTCTTCATGCATATCCGTCAACTACTATCTCCTGAGCGGCCCATAGTAGTGAGAGTAGTCCTACCTAGATGTACAGACAACATCACAAACTCACATCCTGTGAACTTGCAGAGGCACTTCACTTCCTTGTTTCCTCTTTTTTTTTAAAAAAAAAAAAGAAAAGAAAAAGGAATAAATGCCTCTGCAGCAGCATGTCTGCTGCTCACTGCTACTACTACAGAACTGTACATTGTCGCATGACTTCTGGGCCTCATTACACTCTTCAGGACCTCTCTCTCATGGAATGCTCTTTGGAGTACTATGCATTGCATGGATTTATGGACATGGCCATCAACACGGATGTTTCTTCTGTTTCTTCTTCGCACTGCTTGTACTTGTACCGAACCTGTGGTGCTGAACAAACTTGTTGCTGACCTGACATGAGACTTTGTCTTGTGTATAAAGTACATCTATTTACAAATAGTGAAGATGCCAACCATTAACCCAGTAAATATTTGCTGAATTCTAAATGATCATTTAGCAGTATGGAATTCCCTGAGGGCTCTATCAGTTTGCAGGAAATGGAACTGAAAGACAGCATTGCATCATTGATTTGTGACAACACTGATGGACATTTGAATATTATGGAACAAGATAATGGGCTATGGTTTGATGCATCAGAGCTCCATGACATAGCTATGATTGACGACAGTGTTGTATCTGATTGTGGAGCATAGGAGGAGTCCTTCATTGCAGGCAATGTCCTTTCTTGAGAAAGGGAATTAAATTTCGAATATAAGAAATCTGTGGTTGAATTTTGAAAAAAATGCAAAGCAGGGAAAAAGATCACTTACATCCAGGCAGCATATATTTTGCAAAATTACAGCAGTGAAACAACTCTATTGCTGGGTAGAGTAAGGTCAATCCATATGAAGTAGTCCAGTGATGGTTGCTTGACCATTTTTAAATATTTTAATTTATATGTGATTGCCATATATTTGAGAAGTTCAAAACAGTTTTTTAAAATAATTTGCCTTGCACCTTTACTGGATGACGGCCATTTTTATTTGCAGGTGCATGAAAATTTTTCAGTCTGGAGACATTAGCAAAAATTTGAATCTCTCTGCACTGGGTTAAGTTACAACATTGCAATTGACAGGATTGTTTTTAGGAAAGTGTCCTCTACAACACTGTCTATTACACAAATACCTTAAATTCAAAAATAACCAGTCAAAATGACCTCCAGATTTATGAGAGTCTATTTTTTCCTGTAGTTAGATATCATACACTACTAGCCTCATATAGAGCAAGAACACTTACAAATGTTTCCTTAATTTTCTATGAATTTTTGAAATTTGAAAATTTTCATTTTTTGTAAAGTTTGAGGCTAGTTATCTCAGGTGGGACTGATTAAAAAATATGATTTTTGCACAGTTTGTACACCTATATGATAGCAATCTACTGTAAAAATTTCAACATTGATATCTGACTGAGAACAAAGAAATGAATTTTTGAAAATGAGGAAATAATTCACATTACTCTACAACCGATCTTATGGCTGTTGCCTATTTAAATGGTTTATTGTTTCATTGTAATAAAATTTAATTGTGACATATATTTAGTCAACACTATCACCCAATATTCATTTAGTTTATTTATTTTTAGTAATGCAATATTTTTTTTCGCTTTTGTTCTATGGTAATAAAAATGCTCATTTATGTTTAGGTTTATTGTCAATAAAAAAGTACATTATTGCTGGGTGTGGCATTGTAGAAGTACATTATTGCTGGGTGTGCCATTGCTGTAGTCAGTCTGTTCTGAAACCTCTGTTGGAGTCGATGTAAACTTACATACTTCATAGAGAGTGTAGAATATGTTATGTGCTTTCTTCTGTGTGTAATATGTAATTAATTTGAGAGATTAACTGGAATGCAATAACATGGATGAACAGTGTTCTGTTGGACAGATAGCAAGTGAAGTGTGTCACAAAACAGTTTCAAAAAACTTGAAAAATGTCAATGACTTTGATGAAGTTACACACACTTTATTTAAATTTCGAGTAAGTTCTTCTGTAACATCAGTGTGTGAGTATCATGAAAAGAAATATATTCTGAAGTACAACCACATTTTTGGAAGAAAGTGCTGTGATCCACTTAAAGTTCATAAAAGGCCTGTTACTACAGGTCTGAGGTAAATAAAAGTTGAACATTTGTCCTTGTTATGTGAGAGTGAAACAGCTCCCCAAGTGAAACATAATGTGATTCCTGGAAATTCCCTGTGCCCAAATTGTTACTCAAAAATATTTGTTGTGAATCCAGAACCAGAATCATGTAACCTTGTTAATGCCATTTATATTCCTGATGAGGAAGCTGCTAGCATATTGGATTTTGCTTGTTCTAAATTAGATGTATCTAATGCTTCGAAAATAATAAAATTAAGTAGCAGAAAAATAAAAGGAGCTATTGAAAATAAAGTACGACAAATTTCAGACAAAATTAGAAAAGACTTGGAATCGTGCTTTAATAATACAGATACCAACATTATTTCTAACATTATTTCTAAAGAAGAAGAAAACCTACCACCAGTATCATCTGACACTGAATATTTGAGCTTAATAGAGAAATTAAAAATTAAATGTTCAGTGACATCTAATGAGTAAAAAGTTAAAATTTTAAGTTTGCTCCCTGAATCATGGTCAAGAGAAAAAATAGTTCAAGAATTCAACATTTCTCATCGTTTGGTTAAACTAACCTGAAAATTAGTGAAAGAGCAAGGCATTCTTCCAGTTTTAGGAAAGAAGAAAGGAGTAAGTATAAGCGAAGAAAAAATTAAAAAGATCCAGCAGTTTTTTTGAAGATGATGAAAACAGTAGAAAGTGCCCAGGTTGCAAAGATAGTAAAAGAGTTGTTATAAATGGAGTTAGAGTAACAAAGCAGAAATAACTAGTGCTGTCAAATTTAAATGAACTTTATGTAGCTTTCAAAAATTCTCATCCCAAATGCAAAATTGGATGGTCAAAATTTTGTGACCTCCACCCTAAGTGGTGTATTTTGGCTGGATCCTCAGGGACACACTCCACATGTGTTTGTTTATATCATCAAAATGAGGCTGCAAAACTCAGTGATCTTAACTACAAAGAGTTACTAGATTTAATGGTCTGTGACACTAACAGCTATGACTGCATGATGAGTTAGTATAATAAATGCCCTGGTAAGGAAACAATTACTGAATTCCAGAATAAGATTTTCACTCTGCAGCGGAGTGTGCACTGATATGAAACTTCCTGGCAGATTAAAACTGTGTGCCCGACCGAGACTCGAACTCGGGACCTTTGCCTTTCGTGGGCAAGTGCTCTACCATCTGAGCTACCGAAGCACGACTCACGCCCGGTACTCACAGAACTGGCAGAAGTAAAGCTGTGAGTACCGGGCATGAGTCGTGCTTCGGTAGCTCAGATGGTAGAGCACGTGCCCGCGAAAGGCAAAGGTCCCGAGTTCGAGTCTCGGTCGGGCACACAGTTTTAATCTGCCAAGAAGTTTCATTACTGAATTGTTTCACGAATATGATGAGGAATTGCTAGACAGTATTACCTTCAAACAGTGGGTCACAACTGACAGGGCAGAAATGATAACAGTGGTTAAATATCAGGAAGAGTACTTGGAATCTTTAATTGATAACTTACAAAAAGTCACCACTATGTTTCTAAAATCCAAAGTAAGTTTTTGAAGGACAAAAAAGTACAACTTCATGAACCTGAACGCATAGTGCTAGCTGATTTTGCAGAAATTTTTACATTTGTGATTCAGGATGCAATACAAGGGTACCACTGGGTCAATGATCAGGCAACAGTGCATCAATTTATTCTCTACTTTAAAAATGAGAAAGATGAAGTTAGCAGTTCTTCAATATGCATTCTAAGTGACTACTTGGAGCACAACACTTTGGCTGTACATGTATTTCAAAAGTATGTAATAAATTACATAAAAGAAAATTTTCCCAAGGTTGAGAAGCTGATATACTTTTCAGATGGAAGTGGTAGTCAGTATAAGAACAAAAAGAATTTTTCAAATCTGTGCAACCACAAAGTAGGCTTTGGGTTGGAGGCTGAACGGCACTTTTTTCATATTGCCATGGTAAAAATGCATATGATGGAGTAGGAGGTAGAACAAAATGTGAAGTAAGTAAAGCCAGCCTACAAAGACCAACCACAGACCAAATTCTCACAGTATAGGACATGTATGTCTTTTGCAAGGATAATATTAAAGGCATTACCTATTTTCTGATCGAGAAAGAAAACTGTACAGCAATAAAAGGAACAAGGCATTTCCACAAATTCCTTGGAATTGCAGAAAACTTAGTTCGATGCTATGTAGCATCAGAAACTGAAATTTATGAGGATCATTGTGTCAGTAAAATTACATCTCTGTCTTTAATGTTGAATGACATAGTGGCATGTGTGTATGGTGGACAGTGGTGGCGTGCAGGGGTTGAAAGAATAAGTTTGGAAAACAATGATGTTTTTGTGCATTTTTACCACCTTAATGGCCCAAGAACATCATTCAAGAAATCTACTAGTGACAATGTTTGGATACCAATGAAAAATGGTTTAAGGAAACTTTCAGTGCTTGAACTTACCACAGCAACTGGGAAGTCTTATTCTATATTACAGAAGCTGTCTGAAGTTCTCAACATTCACCATCAGGTTTAGGAACAGTTGCATCTCGAAATGAAAATTTTCAAATTTCAAAAATTCATAGAAAATTAAGGGAACATTTGTAAGTGTTCTTGCTCTATATGACGCTAGTAGTGTATGATATCTAACTATAGGAAAAAAATAGACACTCATAAATCACTCCCTGTTTGTTATTTTTGGGCCTAAAACGTGGATTTTTGAAAATTTGGATACCAAATTTTGGGGTCATTTTTGACTGGTTATTTTTTAATTTAGGGTATTTTGTGTAATAGAAAATGTTGGAGAGGACACTTTTCTAAAAACAGTCATGTCAATTGCAATGTTGTAACTTAACCGACTGCAGAGATATTCATATTTTTTCTAACGTCTCTAAACTGAAACATCGTTGCGCGCTTACAAATGAAAATGGCCGCCATTCAGTAAAAGTGAAAGGTAAAATTTTTTAAAAACTGTTTTGAACTTCTCAATTATACGGTAATCACATATAAAAAAATTAAAATATGTAAAAATGGTCAAGCAACCAACTTAATTTTTATTGGTCCACTTCATTTGGATTGACCCAGTACGTTCTTCTTGATGACTCAAAATGTGATAAGATGAAAGCAATACACTGCTGGACTCAACAAAAAGTACTAGAGGCTATGGATCATTGAATGGTTATCCCTGATGCTGACCTTCAAAAGTGGGCCTTGCAAATGAGCTGGGAAATATAGTTATATAATTTCAAGGCAAGCCGCAAATGGCTATTGAATTTTGAAAAGGCACATGGAATTGTATCTCAGAAAATAACTAACTTTATAGCTAGACAATATATAAACAATAAAAATGATCTCGACAAGGTCATTTTACGATTTGTCATGCAATTTAAGCAGCACATCAGAATTTTGGCGCCTGAAAATGTGTACATCTCTGATCAGAGTGAATTCAACCTGGAGTTGCACTCTGGACATACTTTGTTACAAAAGGGTGCAAAGAAAGTTTAATCCATGATGCATTCATTGCCATCAGTTATGTGATTCAGCCTAAAGTCTCTGCAACTAGCAAACTGCTTACCCATGCCTCCATCCCCTCCCCCTGCTGCCCCATTTCATTTAAAAGAAATGAATGGAGAGTTTGGACTGAGACCTAGAGAATCTCTTTTTGAAGCCTCAAATGTTCTTGTGACAGCATCAAAATCTGGTAAGCTAACATCTGAACAAGTCAAATGATATTTGACAGATGTCTTTCCCAGTGCAGGAGAAAATTCATTTGTTGTGTGTGCATAGTGTAAAAAACATTACGTTGTAATCATTTCTATATTGATTTTCATTACGTTGACAATTTAGTATCATAATAATGGGTTACTTTTTATTTACAGCTAACAAAATATGTATGTGAAACAGTAAACTAAAAAAAAGGAAGCAAAATAAAATAATTTACAACGGAATATAACAAATTAAAACATAAACCAAAATAAGTAAAACAAATAATTAGAATAATAATGAGTGTTTAGATATTTTAATCAGGAGTGTTGTACATACTCTGACAGCACATTGTGTACAACTTTTTTTCCAAAAATGGTATTACAGAAACCAGCTTTACTACACATGGATGTTTGTGGCGTGGAAGCATCTTTAATTTATGTTGTAACAGAAGTTTCCATTTTGCAAAATTCATTAATTGTGGTGGGGTAGTCAGCAAATTTTCAGATTTTTTTCAAAAATATATTATTCAGTTTTTACAAATATTAGTTACATTGCAACTTTTATAGAAAACACATTTTTTTATATCTCATGATTTTGAAGCTATTGGCTCCAACCCTAATATGCCAAATTACCCCACTGGCCATTAAAATTGCTACACCAAGAAGAAAAGCAGATGATAAACAGGTATTCATTTGACAAATATATTATACTAGAACTAACATGTGATTACATTTTCACGCAATTTGGGTGCATAGATCCTGAGAAATCAGTATCCAGAATAACCACCTCTGGCCATAATAACGGCCTTGATACGCCTGGGAATTCAGTCAAACAGAGCTTGGATGGCGTGTACAGGTACAACTGCCCATGCAGCTTCAACACAATACCATAGTTCATCAAGAGTAGTGACTGGCGTATTGTGACGAGCCAGTTGCTCGGCCACCATTGACCAGACATTTTCAATTGGTGAGAGATCTGGAGAATGTGCTGGCCAGGGCAGCAGTTGAACATTTTCTGTATCCAGAAAGTCCCGTACAGGACCTGCAACTTGTGGTTGTGCATTATCCTGCTGAAATGTAGGGTTTCACAGGGATAGAATGAAGGGTAGAGCCACAGGTCGTAACACATCTGAAACGTAATGTCCACTGTTCAAAGTGCTGTCAATGCGAACAAGAGGTGACCGAGACGTGTAACCAGTGGCACCCCATACCATCACGCTGGGTGATATGCCAGTATGACGATGACGAATACACGCTTCCAATGTGCTTTCGTGTACCTAACTGAAGTTGGGTGCAAATAAAAAATATATATACTGCATTATTTTGCCTCCTATAAACACCCACCAAGTTTCATCAAGATCATTCTGACTGATGCTTGGGAATGTTTCCTTGTCAGTAAAATTGTTTATATTTCTCAAAGTCACAACTCAGCTTTCTTCAAACTCTACCCTATTATAGTAACTACATTACAAAGTAATTCTTGTTAAAATTGAAATAAATCACATAGATTAATATCCTCTTTTTCATGCACTTTTTTATAATATTTTTAATATACTTCAAGTTCCTTGAAAATGGTAGAATATAGTTCGTTGTGCTTAAGCTAATTATAGAGAATATATTGTTTAAGAGAATGGGCATATTTTATTATTATGACAAATCTCTTGATTGTTTGCAAGCACAAACTAAATGTAAATATTATGAGAAAGTGTTGAGGTAGAGTATTTGTGGATTTTGCAGCTACATTTCAAAGTCCATCTACAACCATTCTATAAGGAGGACCTGAAGTCACAATATGAATTTGTAATGGAGGTGAACAGTACAAATCCAGAAGAGTCGAGTTCTACACTTGATAATGTGATACGTTTTGAAGTTCCCATATCTATAAGGACTGGGGTCTCTATTATAGGGTAAGCAGACATGAATCTTAGATATGTTTTGCAGAAATATTTTGCATAAAAAATCTGAGTATTTGGAGAAAATCTTAATGAAATAGGTAGAGTATTACTCCTTTGGCAGTGAAAATAATTAGTTACATTAGACAAAAGCATATGGATCCCTAATGGTCTACTATGAGAGTACTTTGTAACTAAATATACTACTGCACAAATGAATTACATGTAGCCACTTGTTGAAAACATAGTATTGCTGTGAGCTCAGCAAATGGAATAGCTCAGCAAGGCTCACAACATTGGGGGTGTTAAATTTGTTTAAGATTCCTGAGTGACAATTATCTACTAGATTCACAAGATCTGAACTCTCATCACAGTTATGCTGATGATGATCATACTGTGATTTAATTTCATTTTTCTGTTTGTTCTTATACAATTTTTAAAATATTATTGGACTCTGTAAGATATATTACACAGTAATTTACATATGAACATAAGAAGACCAAGAAAATGTTTATACTGCAATTAAAATGGGGCAGAAACATTGAACAATTCAAGAGAACTATCTGGAATTTTCCTTACATGATTAGGGAAACTACAAAATAAATAATCAGGATGGCCAGCAGAAATAAGAACCTCTCATTTCACAAATGCAAGTCTAGCAAGAATATTGCTGCATTGCCCTCACTTGGTACACTGTAACATTGTTCTTTTGTTGTTTCCATTCATACAGGTATCACTATAATGAAGCACTCCTACAGCCACTAATCTTTATCAGTTTCCTTAATCAGGCTTCTTCATCATAAGTTGCAGCATACAGTACTGGATATTACATTTGAGCTATAATTTTGGAAATTAATTTCACATAAGGGTTAAATACTGTTACTGGTGCAAGGAAAGGTGTGGGGGGAGGGGCTGCAAACTAATAATACTGTGCCCACAGGTTACATTGATTACAAGCCAGAGACCACATAGTAACACAGGTGGAGCAATATTGCCAGACAGAAGTGGAAACCACTGCAATAGTTAGTTAGTTTGCTTGGCTGTGTAAGTACAGCAGTTTTTAGCTCCTGAAGCTAGCAATCTTGCACATGGACACAATCAATTTGCACAACAGTGAGAGGAGTCAGCTTTGCTATCCAGCAGAGTCCATAAATATAGTGTAATCATCTGAGAAACATCAGTTTGATCAGACCTCGGCATCAGCTAACTACCAGAGAGTGAGAGGGAGCTCATGGCTGCTCATGCTTAAATTGGCTACTAAGCTGGTCTCGTGTGATTGGTCAGCCAGAGTTGCTGACAGCAATCTTAGCGGATCTAGTCATAATGGCAATTTTCAGTAGTTTCACATCTTCCATTGATATGTCTGGTGGGGTTACAAGAAATTGGAATTCAGGTATTCTGTTGAACTTTATGGGCAATTTGAATTGTATGAGCAAGTCAAACTCAGATAGTTTTTTATTTTTTTATTTGTAAAAACTGATAATGCTTTGATATTCTTTTTGTTGTGTGCTTGTAGAAAATATTACCTGTACCTACTTGATCTTTATCCATGAGCTTAAGGTGATTATTTTTTAATTGGTAGTAATTCCTATTACGTTGTTATAATCATGTATATGTTAGTTGAAAATGGCTGATTAACCCTTGAGCGGACACACAGATTTTTATAAGGTAAGAGGGGCTCCACTTCTTTTTTTCTTTTTTTAAAAAAAAGGAAAAGAAAAAGTGCCTCTGCAGCAGCATGTCTACTGCTCACTGCTACTACTACAGAACTGTATGTTGTTGCATGACTTCTGGTACTCATTACACTCTTCACGACTTAGCTATGTGAGAAAAAATTTACGATCCATGCAAAAAAATGCCCCAGATTCTGAGCTAGCAATGCAGTTCCATAAAGAGGTGGTTGTCTATGAGGTAGTTAGTAACTGAATAAATATTTTAAACATAGCTGCACTACAGCAACGGTTCCACGTGATAAGATTAAAAACAGCCGACCAGTTGCAAAGGATAAAGTGATCTTTACCTAGGTTTCGATAGATTTAAATTTATCTTCTTCAGAAGACGGCAGTATTACATTAACATGGAGTGATATGTCCTAGTCGTAACTCCATTAACTGCATAACTCTATTAGTCCAAATAAAATATAGCCCTGAGAACAGGGTTTGTCAGACAAATAAAATTAAGTACATGGAAGTTGAAATTCAGTCTGCAACCACAAAACACCGATGGTCCATCTAGCAGTGCGTGTGCAGCTACAGATTTGATTGTGTTCTTCTTCTTGTCGGCAGCAGATGTTGACATTTCAACGTCTTCTATTGTTTTATATACCGTCTGTCTTGCACGGCGTCGCAGCCTTCTATACCGCATCTTGGCAGCATTCAATGCAGTTGCCTGTGCGACAGCAGCAGCGCGAATAAGGCGGTGGCCGCTTATCGCTCGCTTATAGCGAGCGATAAGCGGCCACCGCCTTATTCGCGCTGCTGCTGTCGCACAGGCAACTGCATTGAACGCTGCCAAGATGCGGTATAGAAGGCTGCGACGCCGTGCAAGACAGACGGTATATAAAACAATAGAAGACGTTGAAATGTCAACATCTGCTGCCGACAAGAAGAAGAACACAATCAAATCTGTAGCTGCACACGCACTGCTAGATGGACCATCGGTGTTTTGTGGTTGCAGACTGAATTTCAGCATAGATTTGAATGACACATTTTCACATGGAAATGGCTGGTTAACTGTGGCCATTGTACGAGGTGGTACAGGTGTGTCAAACGTGTCTGGACTGGAAAGCTTCGTGGACAGAGACATCATAGCCTACAAAACATATCATGTCACCGAAACCGCAAATAAAGCTCTCCGACTTCCATGTACTTAATTTTATTTGTCTGACAAACCCTGTTCTCAGGGCTATATTTTATTTGGACTAATGGAGTTATGCAGATGTTTGTAAAAACGACTAGGACATATCACTCCATGTTAATGTAATACTGCCGTCTTCTGAAGAAGATAGATTTAAATCTATCGAAACCTAGGTAAAGATCACTTTATCCTTTGCAACTGGTCGGCTGTTTTTAATCTTATCAACTGAATAAATGTTTTACTGGAATCTGCTGCAACTGCGCTGTTTAATGGTTCAGGTGGGTCATTACTGTGTGGTAACACTTGTATGTGGCAACATAGTGACATAATGAAAGTTTATTTTATTATTGTTTAATTAAACAGTCATTTAGCTCATGTAAGTTTATTTTATCATTTTTAACTAAACTAAGATTAAATTGTTATCTTGTTCATACATATTTACCTTAGCACGTAACAAGAGCAGGTGCATGGCGTACTTTGTACACACATGAAGAATAGCTGTACTAATGTAAATATGTATGAGCAAGATAACAGTTTAATCTTAGTTTAATTAAAAAATGATAAAATAAACTTACATGAGCTAAATTACTGTTTAATTAAACAATAATAAAATAAACTTTCATTATGTTGCCACATACAAGTGTTACCACACAGTAATGACCCACCTAAACCATTAAACAGCACAGTTGCAGCAGATTCCAGCCAAACACTTATTCAGTTACTAACTATCTCATAGTCAACTACCTCATTGTGGGACTGTGCTGCTAGCTCAGAATCTGGGGCATTTTTTTGCACAGATTGTAAATTTTTTGTCACCTAACTTACTGTTTGTTGTATATTACAACTGCTCACTTGGAGTACAACATAACAACTTATCACTGTGTTAGATGAAACAATAATGAAGGAACAGGTATAGTCACATAGTTGTGAAACAACAGTGGAACAGTTCAAGACAATGTTATTTGCGGTTGGCACACTTTATACATACGAACACCGACTTGAGCGTTAATGAAGTTGTTAGAAAAGAATGGCTTCAACAGGACAGTTAAATCTTCAGATCTTTAAATTTATCCATGCAACATTTGATGGAGATATTTGGACAGTGCATCTAGTAGTTTAATTTTGAAACTTCTGCAGCCTCAGTATTTGTACATATGCAGTGCAATGCAGATCAATATACAGTAACTACATGAGGAACATACACAAGAGTAAATTTTTAATAAAGCATCTTCATTCACTATACTTGACATTTTCCTCATTAGAAATATGTTACAGCTTATTTTTGAGCAGATCTTACCTATGTAGTGTTTTGAAGTCAAATAACTGTCAATGTCCATACTTAGGAAGTTGTAGTGGTTTGTTTCCAGCTGGGCTAAGTTTCTTAGATCAAGTCTAACACTGTCAGCATGGACTGGTTCTACTGGCATGTACCTGCATGTGTGTGTTTTACTTCCATTTACACCCAAACATATTGTTGCTGCTGAAATATTACTTTGAATTTTTGATACTCAATAGTGGTTCTTGAAGTTCTTCAAAATGACCTTGACATCTTCTTCAACTTCTAAGTCATTTATGTAGAGAATGAAAAGTAATTGATCTAGCACTGAACCTTATTGCATTTTCTACTTCACTTTTAGGCATCCAGAACAGACATTAACAATACTACTGTTAATTTCGTATTTTATCTCAATGCACTTTTCTCTCTGTTTCGTGAAGGAGCCTATAACAGGAGCTGACTTTTCCCTTATACTATAATGATGTAGTTTCTTTACTAAAATATTGTGACAGACATAGTCAAAACCTTTAGAGAGATCAAGAAACAATCCACAAGCATTTTTTATATAACATCTTTTAAGTAAAGGATAGAAAGATTTCAGTGATGTCTTAGCTTACCTATTTTTCCTGAAACCATGCTGTACATTACATACTGTGTTGTACCTATATATGATCTTTGTTAAATCAAACAATGAAAAATCCAGGATGGAATGTAACAATATTAGAGAAGGAAAGTTGATACTCACCATGTAGCTGAGCTTTTTGTTGTGTCTATCGTGACTCAGCTGCTCTGCTACATGGTGAGTAGCAACTTTCCTTCTCTAATATTGTTGATCTTCATTAAACTATCTTTTATAGCAGTTTACAGTATTGTTGTCAAAACAGAAGTAATTATAATGCATGTGTTCTGTTTAGTCCTTCGTACAAGATGAATCACCCAAAACTTGCACCCCAAATATTGCAGAAATGGAAAGTGCTATTGATGTGCAACTTTCACAGAATGAATGGCTAGTCTGGGGCACATATTGTTAGCCAATACACAGATTGTAATAATACTTAGAAAGTGTACTTTTTGTGCAAACACACTTTTTAAATGAAACAATGCATATTGACATTAATAAACTGAAAGTAGGGCAAATTAGAATGTCAGTAGTGTTTGTAGCAGGATTCTAGCATGAGTCATTTATGAGAGATCATATTTTGATAAGTTTCCAGACTAACACTTGCTTGTGCCGTTCATCCTGCTTAGTTGCTAGGTACCATGTTATTATGTTTGCTTACAGTGTGCTTGTGTGTTCTTTGAGTGCAATGTGACTTGCTAGTGTGGCAGTCCAAGCAGCCGAGCAGTAGGTCATGAGTGGTCATTGGGATTTACGAGTGCAGAAAAAACCAACATGCTCTAGGTATATGGAGAGTAGAAAGAATGCAGTTCTTTCTTGTATGGTGTATGCAGCAATATGTCCCAATACATATCAGCCATCTCAGCAATTATTTATCAACCAGTTATGTGTAACACCTAGACAACATAACAGAAGGCAACAAGTGTCCACAGAAGAGAAGGAAATTACCGTTCTTGCTGCTGTTGCAGTTGATCTGCACATTCACTCACATGCAATCACATGAGGAAGTTGCATGAGTCAGGCAAGTCTCCTATGCATTCTCCATTGACATATGTTCCATCCCTATCACATCTCTCTCCATCAGGAGCTCCTTGGAAATGTTTATGAGAGTCATGTTAACTTCTGTTTATGGGCATTAAAACAGGTTGATACACAGAAGTATCATGCATCTTGTTTAGTGATGAAGTCATATTTACCAATCATAGCCAGGTAAGCAACCAAAACATGCACTATTGGTCTTTTTCATAGACAGAACACTGAACACATACCGCCTAACAGACCATCTTCCATGGATGCTAGAAGATGTTCCTCTGCAGCATAGGAGGAATCTGTGGCACCAACATGATAGCTGTACAGCCCATAGGACACGAAATAGTACATCATGCCTTCACGAATTGTTTCCATTAGGCGCAGAAGATGTGTAGCTTGGCTAGCTCAATCCCGTGAACTGACTATCTGTAGACTCTTTCCTCTGAGGATAGCTGAAAAATGCTGTCTACAAGGACATACCAATTACACCCAATGATATGCAATGACATATTACCACAGCCTGCTTGGATATATCCACCGGAATGCTAGCACATGTGCAGCCATCATTCCATACCAGACTGGAACCATGTATTGTTGCTGCCACTGATCATTTTGAACACAACTTGTGAGGGTCAATTGTCTCATTACTGTTCAGAATCCTCATAACTAGTGTATGCACTTCTGTTGCTCTTTAGTGTGTGCTTACAGGTATTGTATAAGTGTTAGTGTGGGAGCTTCTCATAAACAACTTGCACTAGAATCCCACAATAAACAATGCTGTCATTCTAATTTACCCTCCTGTCAGTGTGTTAATGTCAGTAGACATTGTTCCATTTAAAGAAATATATGTTTGCATAAAAAATATACTTTCTGTACATTATTACAGTCTGTTCATTGGCTAACAGTACGAGTCACTAACTGACAATCTATTCTATGAAGACCATACTCAATAATACTTTCCATTTCCACAAAATTTGCTGTGCATGTTTTGGGTGATTCATCCTGTATAATGGCATTACTGTACTCTTTTTTAAGCAGTAGGGGGATTTACCTTCTTTCAATGTTAGATTTGTCAAAAAAGTAAATGGTCTTACTATAGCTTGCACACAACATTTAATAAGCCTTGAAGGTATCCCATCTAGCCTTCCTGTATTACAATTTAAAGAAATTATGGAATATTTTCCCTTGTCTCATGTATAACAAATTTGTGACCACAATCCCTTTGTGAATTATTCTATTAAAAGTAGGGCCAGTTTTAAGCACAAGCCATTACTTGGAGTGCCAAGCTGGGAAGGGTGCCAGAGGTGCCACAACTGTAAGATTTCACACAGGATGTATCACAGTTACAAGCGGCTGCTTGGAACACCAAGTTTAGAGGAGTGCCCAAGTGCAAGATCTGCATACAGTGAATATCACAGTTAGTAGCAACTGATACAGGTATGGGGGAAGATGGGCGAGAGTGGTGTGTGGGGCAGGGGAAGGGAGGGGCGGCAGATAAGTCACTTGTATGAAAGATGTTCTTGAAGTGGCCCTGACTAAATTGATAGGATTTTTGGAAACCCTTTTTGTTGTGCGCAGTTATTTCACTTTCTGTTACTCAAGTTCTTTGAGAATGAATATGTTAGACAGCTCTGCAATTGTAGGTACTTCTGTATTCTGTTTACCTTGTACCATACTCTACACTTTGATGCAAGAGTGTAATGTCAGTACCCACATTTATTCAACTGAAACAACAAGTTTACTATTACCAGTCACAATGTATTTTATTTCCACTATGTGTGCAAAGATTTAAATCTCCATCATGAGGTGTGTTTACGTGAATTGATATGGCATGTATGTGTCTCCAGTGGTCACAGATACCTTTTTCTGTTGTGTTACATCATATACAAAGTGCACGTGAAACATTTTGTAACAATATTATGAAATGGATAGTTGCTACTCGCCTTATAGCAGGGATGGGGGATAATGAAGTGCTGTTTGTGGGAGCATACAGGGACAAGGTGGAGAGAGATTAGGGCAGCTAGGTGCAGTCAGATGGAAAGCAGGGGGGAAGGATGGGGGTAGCAGAAAAGGAGAGAAATAAAAGACTGGGGGTGCATTGGTGGAATACAGGGATGTGAAGTGCTAATGAAGATTGAGCCAGGTGAGTCGTGGGAATGTAGGATATATTGCAGGGAGAGTTCCTACCTCCACAATTTCCCTTCCTGTTCCCATCCCAGCACATAGGCTTCATGTGAACTCAATACTTAATACTTGCAGCACATGAGCAGCAATTCCTCTCAGGACCAGCATTGAGAGTGTGACTGAAGAATGTACCATTCCATTTGACACTTAAATATTTTTTATGCCTCAGCTAGACATATATAAGTAAGCACAGAAATTAAATGGTTTCTAAGAGCTTTGAAAAAAATGTCACCTGAACTGATATCAAGCAGGGTGACACTATGGTTTAGACATTTGGTCCATATTTAAGAGAAGCTGTATTCAAACCTGAACCAGAACATCCTGATTTAGGTTTCTAAGGCTTCCCCTCAGCCTTTTCAGGCAAATGTCAGGACAGGATTTCAGCAAGGCAGTGGGCAATTGTTTCACTTATTCTTGTATTGAACTCTACCTGCCCTCAGTTTCTGAAAAAATTAATTGTGGCGTATGTTGGTCTAAGTGTTTTGGTCAGCCACAAGTAGCAAAAGAACTCTCTTGTTAGCTTGGCAGGCAACAATATAAACCAATGGGTAATGTTAAGTGTAATGAAATGGAGCCTCCAAACACTTACATCCACTTTCATGCTTCATATTTCACATGTGACTTACACAAAAGGTAAATGAGAAAGATGTTTTCAACGTCCAGTTGACTTAAAGGTCAGATATATGTGAGTGGGAGGTGGAAACAATTGTGGCCCTCTTGAAGGACCCATTGCTGCATTTGCCTCAACTAATTTAGGGAAACTGTAGAACACAAAATCAGGATGCTAAAATAGTGTTTAACCCCTATTCCTCCAAAATGTGTGTCCAGTATATTAGCAATAATCCTCTACATCCATTTACACTTGTGAAACAGGATTGACAATTAAATCATACATCCATTCATTCATCTGCTATGACCTACAGATAATCAATAAAACCATTAAGACAATGCACCATTTCATCCCTCCAGAACTATTTTTATCAATGGTGAATAGAAATGAAGTTACTTAACTAAACCATGCAGTCATATGACCCAAATTGTACTGAGCACATCAGGTAAGTTCTTGACAGGAATTGCTACATTGAGGCAAATGGAAAAACTTAGTTTGAGGTGTAATATTGTGAATCTACAAACAAAATTTGTATATTTTGCGTACTTTCAGATCCGGTTTCCTTATGGAAACACACACTATGTAATCAAAAGTATCCAGACACCCCAAAAAACATACATTTTTCATATTAGGTGCACTGCGCTGCCAGCTACTGCCAGGTACTCCATGTCAGCAACCTCAGTAGTCATTAGACATCACGAGAGAGCAGAATGGGGCGCTCTGCGGGACTCACAGACTTCGAAAGTGGTCAGGTGGTTGGTTGTCACTTGTGTCATACATCTGTAACTGAGATTTCCACACTTCTAAACATCCCTAGGTCCACTGTTTCCGATATGATAGTGAAGTGGATATGTGAAGGGATAAGTACAGTACAAAAGCGTACAGACCGACATCATCTGTTGACTGCCAGAGACTGCCGACAGTTGAAGATGGTTGTAATATGTGATAGGCAGACATCTATCTAGACCATCACACAGGAATTCCAAACTGGATTGGGATCGACTGCAAGTACTATGACAGTTAGGTGGGAGATGAGAAAACTTGCATTTCATGGTCAAGCAGCTGCTCATAAGCCACACATCACGCCAGTAAATGCCAAACAGCGCCTTGCCTGATGTAAGGAGTGTAAATATTGGATAACTGAACAGTGGGAAAATGTTGTGTGGAGTGACGAATCACTATACACAATGTGGTGATCCAGTGGCAGGGTGTGGGTATGGAAAATGCTGGTGAACGTCACCTGCTAGTGTGTATAGTGCCAACAGTAAAATTCGGAGGTGGTGGTGTTATGGTGTGGTCGTGTTTTTCATGGAAGGGGCTTGCACCTTTATTTATTGTATTTGTATATGTTATTATGTTCCTGATAACTGTGGAAACTGTGTTGCAACATAGTAAAGAAATTCCTAGTTCATTAAATAATCAAATCAAACCCAACAAACAAATGTTAAAAAGTGAAAAGAATCTATTTACAATGCACGGCCTGTGGCAGAGTGGATACATGACAATAACGTCCTTGTAATGGACTGGCCTGCACAGAATCCTGACCTGAATCCTATAGAATGCCTGAGGGATGTTTTGAAATGCCGACTTCATGCCAGGCCTCACTGATTGACATCGATACCTCTCGTCAGTGCAGCACTCCATGAAGAATGGGCTGCCATTCCCCAAGAAACCTTCCAGCACCTGATTGAACATATGCCTGGGAGAGTGGAAGCTGTCATCAAGGCTAAGGATGGGCTGACACCATGTTGAATTCCAGCATTACCTATGGAGGGCACCACGAACTTGCAAATCATTTTCAGCCAGGTGTCCGGATGCTTTTGATCACATAGTGTACACAGCCAGTTAAGTATTTGCTCATGATAATAAACAATAGGAGCAGTGTTTAAACTACACAACACACATCTTGTGGACAATTTCAAAGATCATGGAATTGTTACAGTTCCTAGGACATTCATGTCCTAAAAGTATTATGTATACACTGTCGGAAAAAAATTAGTACGCCCTTTTAAAGGTTTTTGATTCACTAAAAATTTATTGTTGCAAAAGTTGATGTGGAGTACATGAAATGACAATATTTACAGATCAATAGCTTAAGCGGTCAGAGGTACCAGGTATCACCCATGCTGAAACACCCATATTAGTACATGGTGTAATCCTCACAGGTGGTAATGCCATCTCTGACTTTGGCATCCAGTTGATCATACAGATGGTGAATACTGTCGTGGGATACATTATGCCATGCTTGCTAAACCTGTTCATGTAATTCTGCTTGATTGGAGACAAGTCTGGAGATCATGTTGGCCAGAGAAATTGTTGCATGTCTTGAGGGCATGTTGAATTTCACAGGCAGTGTGTTAAGTGATCTTTATCCTGTTGGAACAATACATCACCTTCCTGTTGCAAGAATGGCAAAAGAATGGGCTAACATCTTTCTGCACATACCGACTACTGGTTAGTGTCCCCTCCAGAAACACCAAAGATGAACGAGAGTTGTACCTTCTTGGAACCTGAGACTATAAAGCCTGTGGTGGAGCCAGTGTATTTTGGACAAATACACTTAACGAGACAGCAGTCACCAGGTCTACATCACACACATGAACAACCATCAGTTGCATGCAGGCAGAATCTGCTTTCTTCGCTGTAGACCATGGCATGCTATTTGGACCAATCATGCCATGCATGTCAATGCTGTGATGTGAGTGGAAGACAGATTAGAGCTGTGCATGCCTGTAGCTCCACTGCTAATAACCAGTTCACAACAGTTCATGTTGACACGTCTGGGCTCGCAAGCCCTCTTCTCTGTGCTGTGGTAGCCGTACGATTTGCCACTGCTGCCCTTACAATATGACAGTCCTGTTGGGCATCTGCACTGCATGGACGTTCTGCACCTAATCTTTGGGTGTGAGAATTTTCACGTGACCATTGACACCAGTATTGTTGCAAAACTGCTGCAACAGCTCCAGCTTGTGTAGTTCTTCAAAATGACTACACCACCACCACTCGGAATGCCACAGTTTGACCCCTTTCAGGCTAGCTCTGTTGGCTGTAAGAAGCACGAGTACATCTCCATAACATGCTTGCCTGCTTACTTCATACGTTTGCATCAGGCTGAGCCCTCTGGTTGTGATCTTTCCCTATTAATCGGTAGACACACAGATGGTGCTCTAGTAGCTATTCCACTATCCTATCTGTTGGCGGACGTTGTTGATAGCATTATCAGTACATCTACTGTCCCCCAGATGGTATATGCTTCATCAGATCAAAATCGACATTATCTTTCCAGATGTAGCAACCTTTTTTTCTGACAATACAGAAATCAATTTCTGAATTATTTTCTTGAAGACTCTATGTCTTCTCTGGGATTCAGAGTGAAGATTATGATTCTAAAGTCTCTAGCAAGATTCTTGCAGATACACGGATAACATATTGGCTATCTGTGCACAATTAGAAGAATATTAATCACAGATCTTAGTAACCATTCCTCATATAAATAGGACCCTTTCAGGGCAACACAAAAACCCACATCCTCCCCCACCCCTCCCTCAAGGTACCAGAATTTCTGCTGGCTTTATTGTGTTCATTTATAGACTTTCCAAATGCAATGGAGTATGGTTGATGAATTACAATTAATTCAAAATGCAAAATATACTGCAAATTCCTGACATGAAGCTACAACATGTTTCTGAAGAAGAATTCTTGGTATCTGTGGAATACAAAATATTTGTGAATTAAAAAGTGGGTGGAATGAAATCACATATGTCATATGTGACATGATATTCATGTAAATCTCCCATCTCAATTTAATTCCTTAAAGTATAGTCAGACATATTCACTTGAGCTCCTAATTCTGAAAGAAGGAAAGAAAAGAAAAAATAAATCCACATTGAATGTCATCAACTTCTTATGGCTGTTATGAATGAGAATACATTTTTTATGACTGATAGGAAAGCATTGGCAAGCTGATAAATCAGTTAGGTCTTAATATTTTGCTACTATTTGACATTTATTATCGAAATCATCACCTACTTAATGGTTTTCACAAACAGTTAACTGGTTCAAGAGATAAAAAGTTAAGAAGCTACTGTAAGTAATAGTTTGCTTTATCATTGTTATCATTTACAGTTTGGTAGTAATATATAGTCTTTGTTTGTGAATAAAATTTCAGGATATTTCTTTTTTTAACATTCACCTAAACACTTGTATCAAACCTCTTTATTCTTGTGGCTGAACTCAAACCAAACATTTTTATTGTAGTCTTTATTGCCAATTTGTTTTTGTTTTTAGGGTGTCTAGTCCACAAGAGTTGTATTACAATACTACAGGATACAATGTTGTTAATGTAACACGAGAATCAGAAATTGGACCTCAGCTAACACACACTTATACTGTAATCAACAATGGACCAGCTGACATTGTAGAGGCTGACCTGTACATTCTGTGGCCCATGTACACACTGGCAGGTTAGCTGCATGTTGAGTTAAACAGAAAATCTATTGATATACTTCTCCTACATCTGTTTGTTGCTCTTTATTTTCATTTTTCATTTATTTTTCAGATACAATTACCTTAGTATTACCTAAATATAATTCCAATCACTATATTAACATGTAATATCATGATTGTCCTCAGGTGACCCTTTTTTCTACATCCTGGAACAGCCTGAAGTTACAGGCCCTGTCGTCTGTGAGAAGTTGGAGGAGGTAAATTCGCTGCAGCTAAAGGTCAGTAACTTTCTTTTGAAGAGGCCTATCTCTTTACTGTTGATGAGACAGAATCCTCTCAAGTAATTCTTGAAAATAGCCTTATGTTTTCTGAACACAACCCAGCTTTTTGTCATTTATATGTTGTGCCTGCTGTACTGTTGACATCAGGGTCTGCCACAGGAGTTTCCCCTGTGAAGCTGAAGTGCAGCGGACTTGTCAGCCATGTCTGTGATGTGGGTAGACATGGTCTCAGGTGAGGGATACATCATCTCTTCTCCACCCCACTCCCCCATCAGGGAAAAAGATGGTGGAGCCATCTTGATGTCATACAGAGATTATCCGTGGGTGTGGGTGTCCCAGTTCCTAGGACCCTGACCTGAGGGCATGAAGAAGTATCTAGATACTGGTGTGGATGGCCCAGTTTGGCTGCAGAATCTGGAGTTAGCATGGGAACTGCCCTGGGCGAATCTGGAAAGAGAAGGAATGTAGTGACTACACTGTGGAGAACCACGCACTGGTGATGCTAAGGCAGTTCTACAGTAAGGACTTTTTCTGTGTAGACTTCCAAGAGAGAGCAATCATGGAACCGGGGAGTCTGACTGATTGCCCAAGTATTTTGTGCCATGGCCGACCTGAGGGAGGAGAGACAACCATGAAGATGACCAAGTTGTAATCCAGCGGAGGACCCTTGTTGTTTGGAGCAAATTCATGTGGACCACAGGCCGACAGGCTGCAGCTTGCTGAATCTTCTTTCTGAATGAAGTGGAATTGCAAGAGACTAGTAAAAGTCAGAGAAAGGCGTTTGTGTCCAACATAAGTGACTGTGACATGGGAAGGAAAAGGTATGGCAAGAAAACGCAATGATGTTCTACACCAAAGGTCACACAACACCCTGGTGGAGAGGCCAAGCCACAGCAAAACCTGGTAATAATGCCAGTGATGCCACACAGTGGTGGTCAGCAGCTGGCTTTTGCAATCAGAGGTTACAGTGGTGCCCTCATGAGTCTGTGAGTGATGAGATACAACAGCATTCAGTAACTGGCCCAGAGAGCTCACTCATGCAGAGAGTCATCAGCAGAAGCCAGACCTGGAGCCTGCAGAGGGATGTCTGTAGAAAGGAGGACCACGCCTAATGTTAATTTGGAGACCAAATGTCCATGGCCCCTCTGTTGGTTGGTAAGTGGAAAAAGCAAGAGAAAGTATGCAGTCTTGTGCTGTTGCTGTGGTCGGAGGACTGGTGTGACACTCAAAGGATCTGCCACCGCAACAGCAGACAGACGGGGTGCAGCAAAAAGGACCAGAACTGGAGTATCACTATGTGAATGAGGATAGTGACAACACTTAACACAGAAACTGCAGGCTGCCAGGGTTATCAGTTGACAATGCAGAAATGTCGCTTCAACCGGAGTGGGGGCAGACATGAAAACTTGGGAGTATGGCACTGAAAAGAGTGCAGCCTATGGATGAAAGGATCTGTCTGGAAAAGTACAGAGAGTTGAAACAGTGCCAGAGGAGAGTCCCAGACCTTAAAAGATATAACATAAAAACACCTTGTAGGGGAGAGTTTCTAACTCTTTATTTACTTATTTAAGATGACAGTTCGCAATAATTTCATGGGGACAGTGTTGCCAACGTTATAGAGATGGCTAGAGAAGGGCTTATCCAGCAATGGGTATCAAATGGTTGCTCATGATAATAATTGTGAAGAATTTTCTGGTCCCTATTCTTGTGTACATCACTTGTTATCCAGAAGCTGCCTATTTAGTTATTGGGTTGGTCCATAAGTTTGTAGTGTTTTTCTGTAAGTTTACTTTACACAACAGATACAAATATCAGAGACTTATGTGATCAATAATATATTCTCTTCCCCTATTTACAATCGTCTGCTAAAGCTGGGGTAACTTTTTCATCACAGGATTGTAGAAATCTCGTGGCTTTTAGGTGACCAGCTCATTGATCCATGTTCGGAGTGCATTTTCATCCAGAAAGGAAGTTCCTTCAAGTTTGTTTGATAGAGAGCAGAAAAGTCTGAAATTCTGAGGGTACGAGATGAGATGGATAAGGTGGGTGTGAAATGACTTCCCTACCCAACTCCTGTTTAGTGGTTTTTTATCACTCTAGCAGAATACAGGGCAGGTGTTATTGTGGAGTAGCATCACTCCATATAGTCTTCCTGGTTGTTGTTCTTGGATTGTGTCTGCAAGATGGCTCAGTTGTTGACAATAACTGTCAGCAGTGATGGTTACACCTCGGGGAAGCAAGTTGTAGTAACCACTGTTCCACCAGGTGCATAACATTATCTTTTGTGGATGCAAGCATGTCTTTGTACAGGAAGTCGCTGCTTTGTTTGGGTTCAACCATTCTTTTCTTTTCCTTGTGTTAGCATAAAGACACCATTTCTTGTCTCCAGTAATGATACAGGATAGGAATGGCTGGTGTTGTTCCTTAGTCAATTGATGATGAGCAAATAGAATTCGCACATATGACCACCTCATAAGTTTTGTGATTTTGGCTTAGAGCATGCAGTACCCATACACCCGATGTTTTAACCTTCCCTTTACATGCAAATGTCACATGATAGTGGAATAGTCAAAGTTCCATCACATTTGACAGTTCTCAAGAACAATGATGTGAACCATTGGGGAGTAATGAATTTAAATTATCTTCTTCAAACCCTGAAGGGCTTCCTGAATGCAGAGACTCACTAATGTCAAAACATTCCTCCTTAAAACAAGAAAACCATTTTTTTTGCAGTGGTCTGTCCAATGGCATTATCCTCATACATAGTGAAAAGTTTTCTGGCTGCCTCCACTGTTGTCACCCCTCTACTGAACTCAAACTGAAGAATATGTCAGAAATGTTCTGATTTCTCCACTTGACACTTCATTTTCTAGTGCCCAGAGCTCCAATCACTATCTATTAATGACAAAATGACAATATGTAAACTCAAAAACTACAAATAAAAAATGACAGCCAATAAATAAATCCATATCAACAAGGATACCAACATGGAAAACAAAAACTCTATGAACTTATGCACCAACCTAATGTTTTTATGTCACTTAATTCTCACCCTTACCCCACCAATAGGTGGTGAAATATCTTCCTGATTGCAACCCATTAGTCAGCAACCCCAAAAGTCTTTCGATATGACAATAATATCAGACATTTTTTTAATTGTTTCTCATGTCATCAGCTTCCCATCTCAGATTTGGGGTTGCTAGGCATATCTCAACCCCATTGTTTTTCCAGGTAGTAAACGTTATTTTTGTTGGTTTTACTCCATTCTTTCAACACTTACACTTTGTGTCACATCCTTCCAAAGCCCACACTCACCCTTATGGATCAGTTGTCATCAGGATTCACCATTCAGCCTAGCCACTCTGAATGCTGTTGATTTGACACTAATTTCTTGCATATCCGATTATTTTTATGTTACCCCTTTCATCATTTCTCCAATCCTGCCCCCCCCCCCCCCAAACACATAAGGAACAAAAACAAAAATGTCTAAAACTGTCATCAATCATTCAACCTAACAATGCTAAAACCAGTGAATCTGATGGTAATAATGGCCATTTTTTATTGTTTTTACATGTCACCCATTTCAAACTCTCGACCTGCTCCCAGGGGCAAAATGTCTTTGAAAGTCTGAAAGTTGTGCTTTTAATCACTCCACCATTGTTGATGACATCTGGGAGGCAAGCAGCTGCAACATATTTTATTATGTTAAGGGTTGCAGACTTTATCAGACTGCACTTTATTGATAGTAATTATTCTCATACAATATACGAGGTCTGATAAAAAAATTCCAGAAAATTCATAATTTTGCGCCAATGATGTGTTGGAGCAAAATGTGGTTGGCATCCCTGCACATGACTGTGTTTAATGTGTAACTGCCAGAAGTTTCATTGCTGTATGTCTGTTAGGTATTGTTCAGTGCTGTATTGAGTAGAACATTGTGTCACACAGCTTGCGAATTTCAAGATGGCAGAATTACATTAAATTTTGTGTGAAACTCAAGAACAGGGACAAACCAAATGATGCAGGAAGCCTATGGTGATAAGTGCTTAAGCCAAACTTGGTGTTACAAGTGGTTCATGCAGTTTAAAAAGTGCTAGATGGGAGTTAAAGGTGGCCCTCATTCAGGACACCATTTGACGCCTACTGACGATGCTCAAGTCAGGAACATCAACGAAATTGTGCATGCCAATCGAAGACTGACTGCATGAGAGATGCAGAATAATGTAACATTTCAGTTGGATCATGTCATGAAATCATGACACAGCATCTTGGAATGCATCACGTTGCTGTCAAGTTCATCCCATGGCTCATGAGTCAAGATCAGAAAGACCCTCACTTCACAATCTGTGAAGAGCTTTTGAATCACACAAATGAGAGTGAGAGAGAATCATAACTGGTGATGAGACATGGGTCTATGGTTATGATGTTGAGACAAAGGTTCAATCTTCACAATGGATCAGGAAAGCTTTCCATGACCACAAAAGGCTCATTAGGTCAGGTCAAATATCAGAGGCATGCTGATAGTTTTATTTGACTTTGAATGATTAGTTTATCATGAATTTATGCTACAGGCACAAACTGTTAATTGATGATACTATCGCAATGTGTTCCAATGCCTGCAAGAAAATGTGAGAAGGAAACAGCCTGAAATGTGGTGAGACAGTACACGCCCCTTTCATCACAATAACACACCCACACATTCATCCCTGTTGGTGGATGACTATTGCACAAAAAACGAAATGAATGTGCTGCCTCATCCTCCATACTCTCCAGACCTGGTCCCTGTGGACATTTTTTCTATTTCCAAAGTTGAAACCCTGTTGAAAGGATGAAGATTTGCAATGATAAATGAGATAAAAGAAAATTTGCAGAAGTGCTTTACTACCAAGACTGCTTCTGGAAGTGTAAACTGTTTTGGGAGCAGTGTATCAATTGTGGAGAAGAGTATTTCAAAGGAGACCATGCACAATAAGCAAAAGGTAGAAAAATTTTGTGGACAAAGTTCCGGAATTTTTTGAACAGACCTCTTATATGATCTATTTGGCTGCCATTTACTTTACATTTCTTTAATCCTGGATTACACCTTTATTAACCAGGGTTTTTCCCCTACACGTGGCCTTGACTGTGGTTTTATGGACACATAGACCATGCTTGCTTTTCATTGGACACACACATTTCAAGTTTTGGTACGTTTTTTGTGTCCTTTTTCCCTCACAGGGATTTATACCATGTGATCAAAAGTGTCCAGACACCTGGCTGAAAATGACTTACAAGTTCGTGGCACCCTCCATCAGTAATACTGGAATCCAATAAGGTGTTGTTGACCCACCCTTAGCCCTGATGACATCTTTCACTCTAGCGGGCATACATTCAATCAGGTGCTGGAAGGTTTCTTGGGGAATGGCAGCCCATTCTTCATGGAGTGCTGCACTCAGGAGAGGTATCGATGTCAGTCGGTGAGGCCTGGCACGAAGTTGGCACTCCAGAACATCCCAAAGGTGTTCTATAGGATTCAGGTCAGGACTCTGTGCAGGCCAGTCCATTATACAAATGTTATTGTCTTGTGACCACTCTGTCACAGGCCATGCATTATGAACAGGTGCTCGATCTTGTTGAAAGATGCAATCACCATCCCCGAATTGCTCTTCAACAGTAGGAAGCAAGAAGGTGCTTAACCCTAGCACCACGAAGCTTGGATCTGTCTCATGGATGTCTAGGGGGTGGGGGCAAAAATTTGCCTCACATTCTTTTCACTTTTTAACATTTTGTTTGTTTGGTTGGTTGGTTTGATTTTATTATTTAATTTACTAGGTTGCAACACACTTTCCATGGTTATCAGGAACATTATAACATATACAAACAGAATAAACAAAGTAATGAATATGAGAAATATTATTATATTTTTATCATGAGAGTAACACTTTCATATACATCAGACTTCTATTAAGAAATCATAGAAGAACGTACAATAGCAAACCACAAATAAGAAAACAGAAAATCAAAGTCAGAAGTTAATTGAATTTTTCCTTCCTACTCACTTTCACTTTCAATTTCACAACCTTTGCATATGATACTTTTTGCAAAATGAATGGAATACAGATACTTGGAATGCCTGTACTCTTGAAACAGATGTATCATCTTCCTCTTGAAGAAAATTCAACAGACTGAGCAGTTGCAGTAATGCTTGGTGGCGTTTTCCCTAGAACACTTTCCTTTGCAGAGATGACAGGCTTTTCTAAACCCATGGTATTCTTTCCTCTCTCTTCCACAGCTGGCCTAACAAGATGTTGACCTGATTATGGCAGATACAGCTTTCTTACATTATGCTTCTTCTTATTCCAATTTGGGTTGTTTATCATGAAAATTGTTTCAGCATTGAGACAGGCAACATCTGTCAAAGATGATATATATACAAAGATGATGTGACTTACCAAACGAAAGTGCTGGCAGGTCGATAGACACACAAACAAACACAAATGTACACACAAAATTTAAGCTTTCGCAACAAACGGTTGCTTCATCAGGAAAGAGGGAAGTAGAGGGAAAGACGAAAGGATGTGGGTTTTAAGGGAGAGGGTAAGGAGTCATTCCAATCCCGGGAGCGGAAAGACTTACCTTAGGGGGATAAAAGGACAGGTATACACTCACGCACACACACACACACACATATATCCATCCGCACATACACAGACACAAGCAGACATTTGTAAAGGCCTTTACATCATCTTTGTTTTTAGATATGTTTTTCCCACGTGGAATGTTTCCCTTTATTTTAGTTTAATATTCACTTAAAGAGTATAAACACTTGTCAATCAAGAAACATTTCCGTTTCACTTTGAATAAGTTCCCTTTGTGGCACCTTATAGAGCTCGGTAATCTGTTGTACCATATTTGACCACTAATCTGTCGTTTTTAATTTTGTTCTTTGTCTGTAATAGCAGTCTTTATTTCTTGTATTATAGGCATGCATATCAGAGCACATTGTTGCTTTGTTTTGATGTGTCACAAAAAATATAATTAATTTGTAAAGATACAGTGAGTAGACTGTGAGGTATTTATGATGGACAAAGATTTCCCTGCATGAATCTCTATAACCTAATCCATGGATAATTCTGATTGCTCTTTTCCGTAGGGTTAATATTCTGTTCATACGTATGTCGGCAGCACAACCCCATACTCTATCCCGTAATTAATCTGTGCAAAAATGGTTCCATAATAAATTGTTTTTAATGTCTGATGTGGAACTACTTTTGATAACTGGCTGATTAGATGTAATGAACTGCTGATTTTATTGCATAAAAATTTGATATGGTTTACCCATCTCAGATTTTCATGTAGGTGAATACCTAGAAATCTGCAGCCTTCTGTGTCCACTACTTCAATTCCACCTACCGGTATGTTACTGATAGAGGTTTGGTGTGAGTTTGTAACTTTAAATGGCAATAACTGAGATTTACTGATATTAACTTTCAAACCTTGATCTTGGAAATAAGTAGTTATTTGACGTAGTCCCTCAGTTGCTACCAACATTAACTCATCATTTTGTTTACCAAGAAATAACAAAGGGTATCGTCTGCATAGGTTACCAATTGGGAGTTGAAAGGTTGCTCTATATCATTTATGTACACTAGGAAAAGGAAATGGCCCAAAATTGAGCCCTGGGGTACACCTTGTGTGACTGTCTCATATTTGGACTGGAAATTAATGATCTGATTATTGATTTTGTAAGTCAGCTTTGTACAGTGCTCGCGGTTAAATAAATATGTAGCCAGCAATTGCATGGATGCAGCACTTAGATTGTATGACTCAAGTTTACTTAAAAGTAACTCATGGTTTACCGAGTCAAAGGCTTTAGTAAGGTCTAGAAATATGCCAGCTGTTTGCATTCCTTGATCAAGGGCACCATACGTTTTATGAAGAAATTCCATAATTGCTGTGATAGTACTATGATCTTTTCGGAATCCGTGTTGTGTCTCTGTTAGGAACTTATTTTTCAAGAAATAGTCACTAAGTTGTGTCAGCAGCACAACTTCAAATACTTTGCTGAAGACAGGTATTAATGATATGGGCCTGAAATTTGAAACCTCTTCCTTGGATCCTTTTTTATGCACTGGTTTAACTGTGCTCCATTTCAATACATTTGGAAATGTATGATCTCTGATACTGCAGTTTACCAGGCGGGTGATTATTTTAACTGATTCCTTATTACATTTTTTAATCACAATACTACTCAAACCATCCCATCCAGATGAGAACTTATTCTTTAGTTTATTTATTATCCTGCTTATTTCTTTTTCACTTACTTGTTTGAATTCAAAAGGTGGCTCTTCAAAGGGGCAGAGCTTTACCTCACTACTCACAATTGTGTTATTAACTGGACTAACAGCTGCAGATATAAAGTAGTTATTGAAAACATTGCAGACTTTATTAGGATCTTTAATTGTGTTTCCTTCATGTCTTATATTTACAATTTCAGTTTCTGGCTTTGCGAAATTGATTTACAATTCTCCTTGAGGTATTGGCTATATTGTCTGATTGAGCTATTTCACTTTTGTATATCTGTTTTCTTAGATTTTAAAGCTCTTTCTTAAAGATTTTCTTGGCTTCATTGTACTTGGCCTTAAAAACCTGCAGGTTTGTTGACTTGTGTAACACATCCAGGTCCTGGATGTTTTGCCTGAGTTTTATCATATTTGCTGAAAGTATCAGTCTGTTGGTTTTTGCACTTTGGTTAAGGGTGAACACTCTGTATTTTCTTAACAGGGCAGCATCTGTCAAAGTGTCTTAGCATAGTATCATAGAATTTGGCCCATTTGTTTTCAGATCCTTCAGTCTGGTAAACCAGATCCCAGTCCTCTATAGCTAATTTATTTCTTAGGGCCAGGATGTTACCCTCTTTTAGGATTCTTTTATTTTCAAAAACTTTTGTCATTTTTGGGATGTTTGTGTTTACATACTCTACAAGCTGGCATTTGTGGTCAGAGTAGTGAAAATCCATATTCCATCACCTAACACTGTCTTTAATATGTTTACATAGTATAATGTAATCAATTCTGCTAGATGTGGACTTTGTTACCCTGGTATCACTATTTACTACATTTATGAGATTATATGAGTTAAGAGTATCTATTAACCTCATATTACACAAACTGGAAGATTTTGCCTCAATATTCAGATCACCAAGTATAGTTAGGTCACTGGGACCACAACGTCCCACTACTCTACTAAATATGTCTATGAAGCTAACTACATCAGCCTTTGGTGGATGGTAAATCCCAATAACTTTGTTTTCTCATAACCTCTCTACTCTCTTTGGTGTGGACTTCAATGCCTGTCACTTCAATCAAGCCTTCTTTGTTGTACTGGTCTAGATAGTTTATTTTCTTGTACTCGAGATTCTCACTAATGTAAACTGCCACACCACCACCCTTATGTTGCTGTCTACAATAACTATTTGCTAAGGAGTAGCCCTCTAGTTTACAGTAAATAATTTCATCAGATTTTAATCCATGCTCAGTTAACACTACTATATGAGGTGACTGTTCATTTACAAAAACCTGTAATATATTAAGCTTATTTCTAAGGTACTGTATGTTTAGGTGCATGAGCCTTAGTGGTATTTTTAACTGGTCACTCTTATTATCTTCCTTTAAAATGCACTGAGTTGGTTCACTTACATAAGTTCTGGATCCAGGCATTAAAAGTGTTCCTGTTCTTTGGCGATCTTGCATTTCTCGATCTACTACCCAACCTGGCTTCTGTCTGTCTAGTTGTCAAGGTAGCTGTTGAGGTGCCTTCTTGCTCCGTACAGTCCGAGGAATCGCCTAACTGCCTGGTGTTGCAGTAACTGGAGTTGTATACTCCACCACATTTGATTGAGTAAGTGATGCTGAAGAATCTGCAGTTGATGCCACAGCTTCTGTTGTTTTAACTAGCTGGCTTGGCCAGTTGTTTTTACCCAGTCCTGGGAATTTGTTAGTTGCTTTACTTTCCCACAAAAACATGTCACTTTGAACTCTGGGTTTTATTGGTCTTGAGGATCTTCTGGGAGCACAATGTGTTTCTGGACTTTTGAATATCCTTTTGCTGCAAACTGATCTTCCCTACTCCATTGTTCATTACTGTCCTCTTGACAACATTGTGGTTGATTTCTGGTACTGTAATTTTTTCTTGCTGTGGTATTATTTGCTCAGTTCCATATGGATCCTTCCACTCAAGTGATATTGCAGACTTTAGTTGATTTTTTGGAGAGATGACTGCAAGTAAATGTGGAAAGAAGTAGGAGATTCTTAGTAGGCTTCAGTTTGGAGATGTATGAAACCAGCTTCAGTTTGGAGATGTATGAAACCAAGGTAACTGGTGCATTGCCTGTTTTCAGATCTGTGAATAACAACTTAGAGGAAAATAGCTCTCGTCCCTGCGTCTTCTTTAGCTGCTCTGGTATGTGTTTTCTGTTACCCTTCAATGTTTCCACCAAAGTTAACTTGTCATCATTGTAAAGCTCCTCAGCTAGGTCTGTGGATGTATAACAATAATCTGTTGTTATATTTCTTCCACTTTCTGCCAGCAGGTTCACTACGCATCTAACAACTGCCTTTGCACTCCATTCCTCGGCAGGTCGTTCATCCTTTCCTGCATATACCTCCATTTTTAGAACGTACTGGGTGTGTGCATCTGATAACATCCTAATCAATATGCCATACTTCCCAGGCTTGTCTTTCATAAAGACCTTAAAGGGACATCTTCCTCGAAATAGGGAGAGCATTTCATCGATCGTTAGATCTGCACTTGGTATAGTATTTCACAAACATTTCATCAATTTTGTCGAAAACTTCACAAAAGGGGCAAAACGTATCCTGCTTTTGTCTTTCAGTTCTTGTTTCTTTATCATCAAATCGAGTCAGGGACAGAAGTTCTCCTCATCGAATACAACTCATTGTAGCTATGTAGATATTCTTTCCCAGTACTTTCCCTCATAAGTCCTCAAGAGGCAGTCTAGTGTCATTATTTGTGCCCATCAGTATCAGAATATCAAGGAAGGTGTAGATTTCTTCTACAGTTTTATGTTCTTATTATGAGCTTCTTGGTTTGTATAGCCCATGATAATCTTCATTATTTTGGGAGTTGTAGACTTTTTAAAAGATTCTGAAACACTAGAGATCAAGCCGTCATGAGTCAAACCTTCACAAAAATTCACTATATTCTGTACTGACCTGCATAATTGCCGTGGAGGTGCAGTAATATATTCCCTACTGCCTTTTGCTGTAACAGTGATGCTGGAAGTAGCTACATGGTGTTCATCAGGGGATGAACTACACGAACTTGACTCATTTGCAACTGCTCTGTCACTACCATATGTCACAACTGTATCCGCTTCTTCTAGATCACTTTCATCACCTTCACTTGCTTAATTTATTATAGCTGACACCTCTTCATCTGTGAGAAACCTCTGATAGTGACGAGACATTTTATTGGAACTACGAGTAACATACAACTGCTCAAACAACAAAGGATATTTATTTCAAAACAAAAATGTCAACACAATACAGCAGTACCAACAGTCAGAAACTGCACTTCTTTCTGCCATATTGAGAAATATTTTAATGAGAAAAGTCGTCTCACCGATGTCTAAGGGGGTGGGGGTGGGGGTGGGGGAGGAGGGGAAAAACTGCCCGAACTTAAATATAATAGGCAGATTTAAATAATTCATAAAATTTATAAAACCATGATAGTATATTCTCTAGATATTTTTCTAGAACTATCTAAATTCTTGCTTTTTCACTCCAACAAACAGATATATTACACTAATAAAACAAATACTGTGGGAAATTTTTGGCCTCCCCCCCCCCCCCCCCAGTGGTGCTGGGGTTAAAATAAGAATGTAGGCCTGTGCTGTGATATTGCCAGGCAAAACAACAAGGAGTGCAAGCCCCCTCCATGAAAAACATGACCACACCATAACACCACCCCCTCCAAATTTTACTGTTGGCACTACACACACTGGCAGATGACGTTCACCGGGCATTTGCTATACCCATGTCCTGCCATCGGATCACCGCATTGTGTACCATGATTCGTCACTCCACACAACATTTTTCCACTGTTCATTCGTCCAATGTTGACACTCCTTACATCAAGCGAGGCATTGTTTGGCATTTACCAGCGTGATGTGTGGCTTTTGAGCAGCCGCTCGACCATGAAATCCAAGTTTTCTCACCTCCCACCTAACTGTCATAGTACTTGCAGTGGATCTTAAGTTTGGAATTCCTGTGTTGGTCTGGATAGATGTCCGCCTATTGCACATTACGACCGTTTTCAACTGTCGGCATTCTCTGTCAGTGAACAGACAAGGTCAGTCTGTACGCTTTTGTGCTGTACATGTCCCTTCATGTTTCCACTTCACTATCACATTGGATACAGTGGACATAGGGATGTTTAGGAGTGTGGACATACAGATTTATGACACAAGTGACAACCAATCATCTGACCATGTTTGAGTTCCGTGGCGTGCCCCATTCTGCTCTCTCACAATGTCTAATGACTACGGAGGTCGCTGATCTGGAGTATCTGGCACTAGGTGGCACATTGCACGTAATATGAAAAACATATTTTTTGGAGGTGTCCAGATACTTTTTATCACATAGTGTATATATTTTTCCTGTTGGGGGAGGATTTTTTGAACATTATTTATCAACACAATTCCGGATCTGTCCTGATACCAAGGACATATGTTTTTTATTTTCTGAAGTTTTGCTCATTGTACACTAGGAATATGAATATTAAAAATACAAAAATTAACTTTCTGACTACGCCAGTAGCTTATTTATCTAATTGTCTGTTTGTCACATTATTGATCTGCTTCTGTTAGATTGATTTTGTACCATAACTTTGGTTTTACATTCACACTTTTACTTTTTGAAAACTATAACATACATGGTAGTTATGTGTTCTCATTTCAAAAGAAGATCCCTGACAGTTGATGTGAGCTTAGCATGGCTGCGCCAAATGCTACATCAAGAAATCACGTTACGCAATTTTGTGTGCATCTCTATGGCAACACCTCAGTGTTGTAGACAGTTATTGTTTTCACCTGCTGCCACTTGCATTTCGCAGTTTAAAACTGGCAAGAGTGCTGCCAGTTATTAGCAGTCTTCTTTTGCCAAGTATACTATACCAGGACATCTTACATCCACAGTACTTCTCTCCCAGTTTATCTATATTTGTACTCTGCAAGCCACCTCATGGTGTGTGGCAGAGTGTGTTTTGAGTACCAGTGTCTGTTCCCCTTTTCCCTGTTACAGGTGCGACTGGTTTGTGGGAAGAACAATATCTGGTAAGCCTCTGTGTAGGCTCTGATCTCTCTAATTTTATCTTTGTGATATTTTTGTGACTGACACTAAGTTGTGTGTACCAAGTTTGGCTGAATTTATTCTAGGAATTCCAGAGTTATGCTAGAACATGCACACATATACATGTATACACTTACATATTGGTTTTTATCATCCAGTATAATTCCTGCTACACTGTGGCTTTTACTCACTGTTGCAGAAGATTTCACTTTGGGAATAAGTTCAAATTAATTTTAAGTACTGAAATTCTAAATGCATGCTTTATGTTTCCATTTCTGATTGCAGATTGAGCAGAAGAAAAAAGGTATAGCAGCAGCTTCTCATCATTCACAATATGGAATGGTGGAAGTGGAAGGCAGCTCAGCTTCAGGAAAAAAGAGCACAGAGAAATATCACAAAACATCGAGCACCAGTACTCATTATGAGACTTTCAGTAATGGTTCACATCAAAGCAGAACTCAGATACAAGGAAGTAGTGGAAGCCTAGAAGAGAAGCATATACAGAAGACTGGTGATATTTTAGAACCCAGAAAAAGTGATTTCATGGGCAGTGAGAAACATAATCAACACACAAGTGATAGTAAAAATGTTAGTACTGGTGAATCTGGAGCTGTTTATTCGAAGAGTTGGGGTGGTCTTGTACCACACAGTGAAACACTGCAGGAAGGTAGTGCTGGTCGCCATGAAAGTTACAATAAAACATCTCATTATGGACTGGGTGACAAAATAGGGAAACATAAAAAGAAGATACATACTTCTCACAACTACTCAGTCACTTGGAGAGAGAATGACAAACCAGTACATCACTATAAAAATTATAGTTTCACTACTTCTGATGATACTGGGTCCTCCTCTGCACAGTGGTCAAGTGATGATCAGGATGATGGCGATGATACTTACGATTTTTCGGATGGAGCAAATAACTCTTCTAGCACCTTTCACAAATTCACGTCATCCTCTTCATATCATTCCCTTAACAATGGATCTGCTATTGCGAGTGACAGTCATATTGATGAAGGAGCACATGAATCTGAGAGTGGAATCCGGTTTATCCCTGCATGGCAACTTGCAGGAGGAAAGCCCACTCCATCACCTGATAATTTTGAGGGAACTTTGCTTCATGGTTCCACAGCCTCTGATGGTCAGCTGAGGCACTATTGGGTTAACAGCGGCTCAAACACAGTTCTTCAGCAGGGAAAACGTACCAATTTGAATGATTTAAGTGGCTCACAACGTGAGGTACAAGGAAGCAGCTCATATTATTATCCATCTCCAGAAGTGAGAGGAGGTATGACTCAAAGCAGCATAGAATACAGTGCAACTAGCAATGAAGATAATGGAAGTGGTGTGAAACAGTATATTTCTCGCCAGTGGAGTAGTAAGCATCCAGGAGCTACCAATCACTGGGAAGAACAACACAAGAGTACAGCTGATGGAGAGCAAGATTATGATGAAGAGAAAGCTGGAGAAGAAGAAGATGATGATGATGAGGATGATTATTATGACGACGGATCTGAATATACAGAAACATACAGCTCTCAGAAGAAAACCATCACTGCACATCAAACTCCTGATCAGCAAGATAGAGCAGTGCCTTATGGTAGGCATAAAAGGGACCTGCAAGCAGATACTGACTTCGATCAGCTGCTTCAGTGTAATTCCACAAACTGTGTACGACTAAAGTGTGTAATCAAGAAATTTACCAAAGATCAGGAAGTGAACATACAGATACGCTCTCGAGCATGGGTACAAACACTTAAGAAGGTAAATGATCCTCTTTTGTAACTATTTTTTTAATAATGTCTATTGAGAATTAAATGTAAGCAAAACCCCAATTAATTAAACCTTTAATAGAAGTTACACCTATCAAACTGTAATCTGTATTCTCATTTTTACATTTTCCTCTTCTATAGGTGGCTTCAAACAAACGACTTCGTGTATCTTCACTGTTAGCAATGCAAGTTACTCAACTGCCCTACATTGGCAAGCCATATCGTCCTATCATTCGAAGTGAAGAAGTATTTACTGATGCTATATCAACAGATGTACCCACAAAGCCAGAGATTGTGCCTTTGTGGGTTGTAGTTTTGTCTGCATGTGCCGGTGTTCTTATATTGCTGCTGTTAATACTGTTGCTTTGGAAGGTATGCATTACAAACACACTCAAAATACATTTCTTTCCTTAGTAACAACATATACAGAGTTTAATTTAATCTAGATCTCAATACAATTATACTGAAAATTTACCTTTTTTTTCTTTTTTACATTATACTCTATTTGCCTTACATCTTGTCTGTGTGTGGATCATATTCTCAATTTTAATTTTTTGCATTTATCCAGCTGTTACAAGAATCAAGAGTCCTGCACAAGTGTTACAAAAATTATTATGTAGTAGTAGCTTCCCATTTTTTCATATTTTGATCTTTATTACAAAAATCTGCACTGGAACAAAGAATAATGCACATAGAATTCGGGTCTCATCACTGCTGTAGTCTCTCACAAGAAACTAACACAAATCATTTGTTACATTAACTGAGAGATCCACACAGCAATGCTCGAGTCAAGATTCCACGAAAATTGAATGATATGTTGTGAAGATTGAACAGTGATGCAGTGATAACATTCAAAGTCTGTAAAAACCCACAGATATTTCATGTGGGAAATTATCTGTACACACAAGAGCCACGTAATTGTGAGTGAAGTACTAAGAGTTCAAAACTATCTAGTGTCAGACAAGGCAAAGTTTTAATGTAATATTTTACTAACCTGGCACATTAATTGTAGGTTTTATTGAGACTCATCCACCTGGAGTTTGCTCAGTACACCTGTTTATTTTGGTGATATCTGTTGGAACTAGTTTTTTTGATATTAGTGTCTGTGAGAAACAACTGAAATCACTAAAATTGAATAATGAATCCCTGTCAGGTCCTACATAGAAATTGGGTTGTATTAGCCCTTATTGGAACCATAATATGCTGTAGGCCTCTGGAACGGAAAACTGTTCCCAGTAGTTGAAAGGAAGCACAGAAAACAATCATTTACAAGAAAGGTAGCAGAAGCTATTCACAAAAGTACTCTCCATTACATCAACATCCATGTGCTGTAGGATTTTAGAAAATATTTTGAGCTCAGACATAATGAGGTATTTCAAACAAAATTACCCTCTCCACGCCAGTCAGTATGGATTACAAAAATGTAAGGCAATTGGTTAGCTGTAGTATTCCTTAACTTCTGAAAAGTGTTTCACTCATTATCACACCAATGCTTGGAAATGAAAGTACAATGACATACAATGGTCACAGTCATAGACTATTATGAATTTAGGTTCAGAACTTTTCCTGTGCCAGTTATTATACTTCAAGAGGTAAAATATTAAATACGAGGTGCATTCAAGTTCTAAGGCCTCCGATTTTTTTTCTAATTAACTACTCACCCGAAATCGATGAAACTGGCGTTACTTCTCGACGTAATCGCCCTGCAGACGTACACATTTTTCACAACACTGTCGCCATGATTCCATGGCAGCGGCGAAGGCTTCTTTAGGAGTCTGTTTTGACCACTGGAAAATCGCTGAGGCAATAGCAGCACGGCTGGTGAATGTGCGGCCACGGAGAGTGTCTTTCATTGTTGGAAAAAGCCAAAAGTCACTAGGAGCCAGGTCAGGTGAGCAGGGAGCATGAGGAATCACTTCAAAGTTGTTATCACGAAGAAACTGTTGCAAAACATTAGCTCATTGTGCGGGTGCGTTGTCTTGGTGAAACAGCACACGCGCAGCCCTTCCTGGACGTTTTTGTTGCAGTGCAGGAAGGAATTCGTTCTTCAAAACATTTTCGTAGGATGCACCTGTTACCGTAGTGCCCTTTGGAACGCAATGGGTAAGGATTATGCCCTCGCTGTCCCAGAACATGGACACCATCATTTTTTCAGCACTGGCGGTTACCCGAAATTTTTTTGGTGGCGGTGAATCTGTGTGCTTCCATTGAGCTGACTGGCGCTTTGTTTCTGGATTGAAAAATGGCATCCACGTCTCATCCATTGTCACAACCGACAAAAAGAAAGTCCCATTCATGCTGTCGTTGCGCGTCAACATTGCTTGGAAACATGCCACACGGGCAGCCATGTGGTCGTCCGTCAGCATTCGTGGCACCCACCTGGATGACACTTTTCGCATTTTCAGGTCGTCATGCAGGATTGTGTGCACAGAACCCACAGAAATGCCAAATCTGGAGGCGATCTGTTCAACAGTCATTCAGCGATCCGCCAAAACAATTCTCTCCACTTTCTCGAACATGTCGTCAGACCGGCTTGTGCGAGCCCGAGGTTGTTTCGGTTTGTTGTCACACGATGTTCTGCCTTCATTAAACTGTCGCACCCACGAACGCCCTTTCGACACATCCATAACTCCATCACCACATGTCTCCTTCAACTGTCGATGAATTTCAATTGGTTTCACACCACGCAAATTCAGAAAACGAATGATTGCACGCTGTTTAAGTAAGGAAAACGTCACCATTTTAAGTATTTAAAACAGTTCTCATTCTCGCTGCTGGCAGTAAAATTCCATCTGCCGTATGGTGCTGCCATCTCTGGGACGTATTGACAATGAACGCGGTCTCATTTTAAAACAATGCGCATGTTTCTAACTCATTCCAGTCCGGAGAAAAAAAATCGGAGGCCTTAGAACTTGAATGCACCTCGTATTTTCAGTGGTGATACTGATAAGCTGTCACACATTTTGGATAATTGACAATTTGGGATGGTTTCCTGGCTTTCTTTTACATAATTCAGGCTGTTGAAAGCAAATAGATTGAGTACTGTCATTACTCATAGCTTTATGAACATAGGTCTCCAGTGGTCCATTGATGTTCCAACTTTGCTTTCTTCTGGAGTAGTAAGACTTTTTATCATCTGTTAAGTGGCCCCACAACTGTAATCCATAACTGATATTGTGAAGGAGTGCATGGTGCACTGTTAAAAGATACTGTGTTGTTATTATACGTCTTCAGTTTCTCCAGAGGTATACAACACATGGAAGTTTTTCATGCACATGTGCAGCATTTTCTTGTCAGTTATGACACCAAGGTGTTTCGCAGCATCTGCGTTATCCAAGAACATTGTGCCACCAAGACTATATAATAGCTACTCATGTTTTTATCATCATTCTTTTCATTCTGTTTAGCAGGAGTTGCTCTTTGTCCATAGTGAATAATACCTCAGCTTCATGAATTTCTTTATTAGGATTTTTGCATTAGGTATAAGCTCGTACCATCTGCAAATTAGAAAATCTGTTCATCAGAGTTCAAGTTATTTATAAATATTAAAATAGAAGAGACAAAAGTATGGATATCTAAGGCATTGTATGTTCTAGCTTTGTTCCATGATGTTGTTCATCAGATGTATACTGTCAACTGTTTTCTATATAGGACTGAGGTTTTCAGAACAACACCACTAACACCATAGTTCATCTTGCCCAGCAAGGTGTTGTGTGATATGCAGTCAAATGATTCATTAACACCACAAAATGTTAATTCTATAGGTTCTAACTCTCCATACATTTTCATTATCTTTCTTACCAGAATACACACAGTCATACTAGTGGACCTAATCTTTTAAAATCTGTGTTGTGCATCATGGAATATGCTGTTGTCTGTAAATTAATTGTGAAGATGATTTTACATAAGAGATTCCAGCCCTCTAGCCAGCACAGTTTTGTCCCATATGTACACTGAAGGCACCACACATTATTTTTATTTTTATTTTTTCTTTGTTTGTAATAGGTAACAGGCAATAGCCTATTCCATCCATGATATGAAGTTTTCAGAGTCACCATTTGAGAACAGTATGCTGAAATATCATATCCCATACTAAAACATTTTCATCTTGTTTTGTCAATGCAGTATTGAATTAAGAGTTTTTTAAAATATATCTTGCTGAATAATGTATCATTTTTATGCACATTTTTCTTCATTCAGCTCTCCACATTGTTTTGATTTTCAGTTGTAGTCAACTTACAATCATTTAATTTCACAATACATAACAGTTATACAAATATTAACAGTTTTCTTGATGTAAAGTGAGTGAAACGTCTTATTACTTCAAAAGAAGTGTAAAATAACAATTTAAACCATTTCAGTGTGGCTTCTTCAAGAGGAACAGACCAACTGACACACCAGAGAAAGAACCATTGAATCGTAATGGTCATTACTCTAATGGTGATGAAGCGCTGTGAAGGATAGAAACAGAAGACAAGTAACCTGTTTTCTGTACCAGTTGTGGCTCTGGAAATGTAGAACATTTCTTGAGAAGACTGATAAATGTTCTGAATTGGAACTGAAGCTCCACACCAATTCCAGTATTTAAGTTATTGAGGCAACTAAACTAATCAGTTTTGATTATGTTTAATGTAAATACTAAGTCAAAAGGAAGGATAATTATTTTCATATTCTTCTATGCCAGGTTGTAATGCATGCACTCCCTAATGCATGTACAGAATTTGGAGTTCAGTCCCTAGTGGAACTATTATTCTGTTGATCGTCAAGTAGATACTCGAATAATTAACAGTAACTTCCAACCTAAAAAGGCATAAAAGAATATGGATGTTGACACACATATGACAGTATAGATGAAAGAATTACCTATGGTTGTGTCATATACTTGAAAGTCTAATATGGCAGCTTTAGTATAGCAGTGAGACTGGTATAAGTTGTTTCTGTGTGTTTCTGTTTAACTGTAGCTAAAGAAGGGGTGACTGCAAAAATCCTTCATAAAGGATACAAAACGCCAATAGTTATTCTTGTGCATTACTATACCATACAGATGGTTGGTTGACTGATTTATTTGTTTGTTTGTTTAGTTTGCTTAACAGTCCAGTTTTAATGCCCAAGTTTTTTATTGGTTTCACTTCTATCACACATTCTCTGTCCAAGCAACACAGAACAAATAAATCATTCAACTGGTCAATACACTGTTGCATGAATAGCAAAGATTAAAAAACATTTTTTTGTTATAAAAATGTTCCTGTACACCTATAAAATGATCTGTATAACAAAGGTCTGTTATTTCATATTATTTGTGTAAAAGCATAATGCAGTAACTACAAAATATCCTGTTTATATTATATGATTCACACTTAATAATCAAGTTGGAATCATTATTCAAAACACAAACTGACATTTACTGTTCATGGCAAATTATGAATAATGCAACACTGTCAATAAATCTTTTGTAAATTAAATATTACCATTTGAGTAAGCATCATAGATAGATAGTCAAGATGCAGTATTTAAATTGGCAGACTTAATGGAATGGGGAACCATGTACCATGTACAAAAGAGAGACTGCAAATTGTGAAATTACTATCATACACGAAAGAGCTGAATCCTGAAATTATTTAAGTGTTATGCATTTTACAAAAAAGCACTTTATATAGAGTTACAGATCTGGATGAACTATTTCCCTTATTTTTCACAAACTTTTTATGAATGGCTTTATTCTGCCTCACACAAACTGTTTCCTCTGTTTGCATAAGTTTTAGAAAGGTTCATTACAATGCAGTTAACTTATTTTACAAGGTTTTCAGCACACAGAAAATGCATTATTGTTTTCATATTTCAGTTTTTTGGAAACTACCTCTTTTAAACACAAAAATTTAAGAGACAAGCTGTGTATCAAAGATTCAACTATTATTCAGTGTAGTAAATCTCTAAGGCCATTATTAGTTCACTACATTTCAATGAAAATGTATGTAAATTGTAGGAACCCAAGCTTTGTGATAGTTAACTGTTTTGTTTACTTAATATTTGTACAAAATTATAATGCTTTTTAATAGCTGAATGCGCATAACTTCTTCCCTTAATATCATTATGCCACATGTATGAATGATTACATTTGTATATGATGTGTGACTGTTGTATGTCTGTTTGTGAGTATCATGATTTTTGTAAGAAATTTGTAACATAGTTGCAGCGGAGCTAGTTAAAATTTAATTACTGTACAGTACATGTCTGTTGGTGTGTAATCTGCATATTTATTACTTGTATTTTAATGAAATTACTTCATTTTTATATTCCTAGGTTTTAGTATATCATCCATTCCTAACATATGTGCTGAAAAAATCCATAAGACCTGCATTTTGCCACAGACTTTCATCATAAGAGCTTCATTTGCAATCCTTCATTGCTATTAACTATTAAACTACTACTTCTTAATGTAACAAATCTACAGAAATTAAGCACATCTCATTAGGATAATATTACAAAAAGTTATATCCATTTGATGCAAATGTGTGCAAATATTCTAAAACAAAAGGTCAATATGAGGTAAAAAATAAAGTTTTTCTACATGACCATAGAGTATTCATTGATGGAATTCCAATCACATCATCTGTGGCTGTAAAAAAATGTAAAGAGTTCCTAACAAGTTATCATAAAAGTGCCTTATAATATTCTTGATGTGAAAATAAACATCACTTTTCCAGCATTTTCTATGCACATTCAGGAAGTTTTTTAATGTATTGCTGTCATTGTTAGTAAAATGTAAATGGTTGCTGCATATTTTGCTATGTACATACTATAAAAATAATGTAAATAAATCCATTTAATATCAAAAGTAATGATAGTATGTTGTCTTTCTTTCACCATGTAGTTTCCTTGTGACTCTCATTTGTGAATAAATGTACTGCTTTTTTGTTGCAGAAATAGTGAGTATAATGCATTAGTTGCTCCTGTCGTCATCAGTTTGTGTGTGAATGAGAGAGAGTGTGCATGAGTGTGAGAGAGAGACAGATGTGATGATGCATGCAACACGTATTAAGTCTCAGCATATTCTTTACCTGTACTCTGTCATCTTTGTTTATTTAACTGAATATCTTATTGTTCTCCAATACAGTGCATGCATGTCCAGATGTTCGTATTGTTTCTGTAAAAAGCTAAAACTTCATTAATGTTCTCCATAGGATATTGTGGAAGTAAAAAACTTCTCAAAAGCTTCAAAAATGTGCAACTATATAGTATAAACTGACTCTTTCTGAAACTATTTTAGTTATATAACATGTTTTATGAAAAAAGTATTAAAAACTTTAAAACTTTATTTTTAATCACAATATTATTATTATTGTTTATGTTACGGATTTCAAATCCATGACGTCAAGAACGCACATGAAATCTTTTTTATTTGGATTTAGTAATAGTTTTGGCTAACAATCTAGTCATCGTCAGACCTAAGATATAAAGAAGATCTCGTGTTAACAAGATACAACAACTTACAGAACTGCAGATAATATTGTAGCAGGGTTCAAGAGTATATACATGAATTAATCATAGAACACATACCATAAAACATTCTTGATTAAACAACCTTTCGTTATTTGTGGCCAATGTAATTGAAGCACAGTCATAAAACTGAAAGTATGCATTAATATAGAGAAGAAGCAGTAAAAATAGAACAGTATTTGTGCAGGGAACTATCTATTATAATGACTAAATGTAAACATATCATAAAAATCTAGTGGACAGCAGTTCCCAGTCCACCATAGTGTGCATTTCTTGCATGCTGTAGGGACAGAAACTGCCATTCTATTCACATACACTACATCAGATCACCACATATATGATGACTTCTGTTACGAAGTGATTTAAATACTGATTGTGTCAGTTACTAAGTTGTAACAACTTAATGCCTTTGGTATCTTTTACACTTAGTTACTTTAGTGGAGAATTATACAAATAATCTTTTGTTTTCAGTGTCTCTTCATTATATTACTACCAACACTAATCAAGAATGATTTATGGTATGTATTCTGTAATTAATTTTTGTGTATACTCTTGAACAAGCTACGATATTTTCTGCAGTTCTGTAAGCTGTTGTATGTTGCTAACATGAGGAAAAACTGTTTTATATCTTACATCTGAAGACTGCTAGATTGTTAGCAACTAGTAATCAGCCCAAGGTGACAAAGACACCATTATTAGTACCTCTCTAAGTCTGAATGAGTTTGTGTAATAGAGCTATGAGAAGCTGGATGTTCCTTCTACAATACTGGAAAGACTTGGCAGGAATGTGGCCACTGTACATGATTGCAGGCAGGAATGGTTACAAGAATGTTTGATTGCAAGAAGACTTTGCACGTGCCACTACTGAGAATGACTCTGGTGCATTGTATTGCATCTGCAGCAGCAATCTGAGCAGCAGCAGGCACCACAGTGACACAGCAAACTAGTACAAATTGATTACTTCAATGATTCAAGGACAGCTCCGAACTAGATGCCTTGTAGCATGCAGTCCACTGGCCGCAAACCATTGCCCTCTGCAACTTCAATGGTGTCGAGCAAAAGGTCATTGGAGGGTAGGTTGGACGTCTGTTGTGTTTCCTGATGAAAGTCAGTTCTGCCTTCATGCCAGTAATGGCCATGTCTTGGTTAGAGGAAAGCCAGTTGACGGCCTGCAGTCAAGCTTTCTATGTGCTAGACACACTGGACCTATACCTTCAGTTATGGTCAGGGATGTGATTTCAAATGACAGCAGGAGCACACTCACGGTTATCCCACACACCTTGACTGCAGATTTGTATGTTGATCTGGTGATTTGATCCGTTGTGCTGCCATTCATGAACAACATTCCATGGGGTGTTTTCCAATAGGATAACACTTGCCCACATACCATATACCACTGTTGTAACCCAACATGCTCTACAGTGTGTTGGTATATTGCCTTGGCCTGCTGGATCACCAGATCTATCTCCAGTTTAGCACAAATGGCACATCATCAAGCAACAACTCCTGCATCATCCAGTACTGACATAAACCATCCCTTATTGACCGAGGAAGTGCAATAGACATGGAACTCCAACCCTCAAACTGACATCCAGCATCTGTACAACACAATGTGAGCACATCTGCGTGCTTGCTTTCAACATTCTGGCAGTTACACCAGATATTTATGTACCAGCATTTCACATTTACAATGGATTATCTCGTGCTTACATTAACCTGTGATCTTGCGATGCCAGTCACTTAAATATGTCCCTAGACAAATGCATCACAAAATGTCATTACTCTATATTAATTTTTTTTTTCCATCACATCAGTGTATAAACATTTGAGTTATGGGAAATTTGTATCCCTTAGACCAAATATTCTGATACAGTATAGGAGTAGCTTAAAGAAAGGAATAGCTTCAAGACTTTTACTGAATTTTTCAGTATCTGGGGTTTTCAACTTCCCTCCTGATGTCTACCAGCAATCTCTTATAAACTTTTGTATCAGAATATAAAACTCTATTCTGAAACCTTTAAAAGGGATGCTTAATCTACGTGAAAATTATTTTTGCTTCCAGTATTGTGGTCGAATTTCGCTCTTCATTCTAAATTCAAATTTATAACAAGCACAAATATCATTAAAATGCTTAGATCCCTGAAGAGGTTTTTGCAAGATTTTCCATTATGAAATTTGAACAATGTTCTTAAAGTAAATATTTTTATCTTAGCTGCTTTGGCCCAGAAAATTATGCCATGGATAGTGTTGAATGAAAGTAGCTAAGAATCCAGATTGTGGGCCAATACAAGTGTAAAGTAGGCAGAACTCAGCCTTACACATATGCTGGTGCCTGCTCAGTTTATTATTATCCATCTGGATCCCTATGACTTTCAGTCATGAAGCCTTATCTACAGTGTGTATCCACTGATCTTCATCTCTGGTACCTGTTTGTAACTGCCTATTACATTTCTTTATGATATTAAAGATTAAGCTGTTTGCTTTGAGCCAGTTGTAAACCTGTTCCATTATTCTTGTGGTTGTATCTGGTATGGATATGTTTCGGTCCTTTATCAGTATATTTGTCTCATTAGTAGACATCACAGTTTTGAAGAATCTTCCAATGTCCTGGACACATATTTCACATCTACATATAAATGCATACTTCACAAGTCACCATAAGGTGCGTGGCACACAGTACCCTGTAACATGGCTAGTTGTCTATTTTCCTGTTCCACTCACAGACAGAGCAAGGGAAAAACAACAATCTACATGCTTCCATATAAGCTCTTTTTATCGTATCTTATCTTCATTGTCCTTATGCAAAATGTATGTTGGTGGTAGTAGGATCATTCTGCAGTGAGCTTTAAATGCTGATTCTCTAAATTTACTTAGAAGTGTTCCTTGAAAAGAACATCGTCTTCCCTCCATGGATTCCAATTTGAGTTCCCGAAGCATCTCTGTAACACTTGCACATTGTTCGAACCTTCAGATAACAAATCTACCAGCTTGCCTCTGAATTTCTTCGATGTCTTCCTTCAATATAACATAGTGCCATTCCCAAATGCTTGATCAGTACTCAAGAACAGGTCACACTAGTGTCTTGCAAACAATCTCCTTTACAGAAGAACCACACATTCCTAAAATTCTCCCAATAAACTGAAATCGACCAATAGCCTTCCCTATCACAATCCTAACATGCCTGTCCCATTTCATATCACTTTGCGACATTATACATAGGTATCTAAAGAATTTGATGGTGTCAAACAGGACACTATTAATGCTGTATCCGAACATTATGGGTTTGTTTTTCCTACTCGCCTGCATTAACTTAAATTTTTCAAAATTTAGAGTTAGCTACCATTCATCACACCAACTAGAAATTTTGTCAGTCATCTTCTATCCTCCTGAATTCAATCAATTTTGACACCTTACCGTACACCACAGAATTGTGAGAAAAAAACAGATTGCTGCCCACCCAGTCCATAAATTATTTATGTATATAGAGAATAATAGCAGTTGTTGGTTGGTTGATGTGGGGGAGGGGACCAAACAGCAAGGTCATTGGTCCCAATGGGTTAGGGAAGGATGAGGAAGGCAGTCGGCCATGCCGTTTCAAAGGTACCATCCTGGCAGAATAATAGCAGTCCTATGACACATCCCTTCGGCACTCCTAACAATATCCCGGTCTCTGATGAACACTTACTGCTGAGGAAAACACACTCGGTTCTATTAGTTAGGAAGTCTTTGGGCTACTCAAATATCTGGGAACCTATTAAGTATGCTTGTACCTTTATTAACAGTCTGCAGTGGGGTACCAAGCCAAATGCTTTTCAGAAATCTTGAAATATGGAATCTGCTTGCTGCCCTTCATCCATACTTTGCAGTAAATCTTGTAAGAAAAGGGCAAGCTGAGTTTCACACAACCGATGCTTTCTAAAACTGTGCTGATTGATGGACATAAGATTTCAGTATCTAGAAAATTTATTATATTCAAACTCACAATACATTCTAGAATTCTGCAGCAAACTGATGTTAAGGATATTGGTTTTAGCTTTCTTCTTTACTGGAACCACTTGCACTATTTTCTAGTCACCTGGGACTTTGTGCTGGGCGAGAGATTCATCATAAATGCAAGCTAAGTAAGGAGACAATACCATAAAGTATTCATTGTAAAACCGAACTAGGATTCTATCTGTACCTGGGACTTGTTTGTTTTTAACTCTTTCAGTTGTTTCTCTAGGCCGGGGATGCTTATTACTATGGAACTCTGTGTAATGGTAAAACTATGGTATGTTTGTATGACTCTCCTACATGAATTATCTATTAAACACAGAATTTAAAAGTTCGGCTTTCATTTTGCTATTTCCAAATGCCACACTGAACTGGTCAATGAGTTACTGGATGGAGGCCTTAGGCCTGCTTCGTGATTTCACATAGGACCATATCTCAGCTAAATGTTTTGCTGAGATGTGAATGGTGGTAGTTGTTGAAAGTTTAATGCTTAGATCTTTTCACAGATGCACAAATCTCTACTAACTTTTGCCTGTTTCATTTGCACATTCTATTTTGAACTGATAGTGTAACAGCCTATGCTTCCTCACCATGTTCCGAATATTATTGCTAAACCACAGCGTGTCTTTTCCATCCTTAATATACTTACTAGGCACATACTTGTCCAGAGTATGATTTACAATCAGTTTAAACTTTGTCCATAATCCTTCTATGCCCATCATACTGGAACTAAATGATGTCAATTGTTTTTCTGCCCTTTACAGCAGGAACATTCTCTTGCCCTATTGACTAATTTATTAACTTCTGTAACAGTAGTCATTATGATGACATCTTAATTATTAATCCCCATCTATATATTGATGTCATCTATAAGGTCTGGCCTGTTTGTAGCTACAAAGTCCAAGATATTTTCATTGCACGTGGGCTGCCAAACTAGCTCCTCAAGACAGTTTTTGGAAAATGTGTTCAAAAATACTTCGCAAAATTGTCTTTCTGCACCCCCTGCAAATGAATCCATAGATGTCCCAATCAACAATCAGTAGGTTAAAGTTGCCTCCAGCTAGTACTGTATGATCTGGGTATTTAGTCACTACTGACTGTAGACTCTAGAACTAACACAGCAGAATTTGATGGAATCTGAAATGAACATTCCCCCTCCTCTGTCTTTCCAATAAATGTTCCAGGACTAGTTAAGTACCTTAGGGCGTTCTGCTTTGGATTTTAGCCATCTCTTGAGCCCAAGAATAATTTGAGCACAAGAACTTTCCTGAAAGGCAGAAAATTTAGGAACTTCATTACAAATACTTTGATAATTTTCCGATGAAATTTTGACAATAGAAGTGTCTTTACTCTGAGCATGGTCTGATGTCCCTATCTGCATATTGACTGGTGTTTGTTCATCAGAGTACTGTGGCATCTGCCCTGAGTGGCAATTTCATGGGTGCCAAATTGGTATACTTGAATGAAAAAAAACTTGTTTCACAAAACACCTAGCATCAGGTGCACATCGGCCCATCGAGTATTTATATGATTTTGAAAGGCGTCGCTGTTGGTTTTTGAATATTTTTGAACCATTCTAAGATGATTTCTGAATGTATCATAGATTAATTTTTGCTGGTGCATAGTGTACTTGGTGTCTTTGCCAGAGGAATCCCCATTGCATCTAGAAATAAAAAAAAACTTTCCTGTGGACAAAAGTGGATGCGGCTGTATGAGCTGAACCGAATAAACCGGAACAGGAAAATCCCAACTGCTCTTTGTTTATGTGGATGACTGGCTGTGCGAATGATCAGCATTGTTATAATTTTTAACAAAATCCATAGATTCAGACTACCAGAGTGGAAATAAATGATTAACAAGAATAACAGGTAAGAAAGATTACATATTATCTCCTCGGCATACCCAAGAAAATGAAATTTTTACAGAAAATTTTTGCCAAATCACTACACACTATGGACAAATTGTATAGTCCTCAGTTAGCAGCCACCTTAAGTTCTATTCTTGGAATAGTGTAGAAAATGCGTTGTGCAAACACATAATAATGCCTAACTGGAGAATAAAGGTGGGATACCTGAACTGGTGATTCTGGCAGGGTTAGTGAAGTTAAGCAGAGAATAAGTTTTGACAATGGCAGGAATAGTTACAGAATTAATGATGACAAGATTGTTTGTTAGAACGAGGAAGGAGAAGAAATGGGGACATCACACAAATTATATGGAAGAATGTGGTGATTCCAAATTTACATAAAAATTTCTTGTTATTACTTTTCGATCTCGTACTTGAGAAACTAGCTTGAATGAATGAAATGTGAAGATGTTTCCTAACATAAGACTTTTTGCTTGTAGAAGGCCTAATAGGCATTTGATATTGGTAGTTCATGAATTATATTCTGTCCTGTTATTTATGTATATGAGATAGATAAAAAACAGTCTCGTTTATTTGGCATATGTTACAACTGCTGCAATATTAGACAGGCTTATTTCACTATATCTAGCAGACAGTAACAAAATAGACGTAATCAAATCAAGAAACCACACCAGTCTTGGGTACTACTCATAATAACAGCTTTTTCACTGTTAGACAATGACATTTTGGTTTTTCGTGTAACAAAACATTTGACAGACTTTGATGAGGTAATAGATTCTTTTGTGAAAAGGAAAGCATGCCATGTAAAGCTGTGGCAAAATTAGATGGAAAAAAATTCTGGGACCTGAGGACTGAAGAAATGTTTACTGCCTTGCCTGTCTCTTGTCTTTACTATTTAATTTTATGTCAGACAAAAGAGAAAGTTATTAGATAATAGACAAGAAAGAGTGCAAATTTTCTGAAGAATTCTTACTCTCCTTGTCATAAATAATCTCACCCAATATTAATTTCGAGTTTTTTTTTTTTTTTTAAGGGGGATAGGATGTCAAACTAGTCGATCGGAGCAGGAGAGGTACCACAGCACATTTTAATTTCCACTGTCCTGAATATTGGTTTAATGGCTGCCATTACAAAATATACATGTTTGAATTCCACAGAGCAAAAAGTACAGTGACACACAATAGAATAATGCTGTGGGAAGAGGCATGGCACTGCACTTTGGCACACTTACAACAAAATAATATGTCTTGCATTTCCTCAATCATATATGTTTTGTACATCAAATTCTTCAGAAAGATGTGCACTACAAAATGAACATATTTTTAAAAATTGATTTTTTTTAAATTTTTGACATCCTATCCCAAATGCTCATGAGGTGGGGGGGCGCAACTATCAAGTTTTTGCCCTGGTTTGAAAATATTGTAGATCTGTGGCTGAGGTATCTGTCAGCTTTTATAGTTTACTTCTTCTTTTAGTCTTCTTAGCATGGGCAGGATGTGTGCATGCTGCGTGCCGACACGGGAGGAGCTGACCACTGTGAACTGTTGAATGTGGTTTAGGCTATGACAACTACCTACAGTCTAACGCCTCAGGGCATAGCTGGGGTGGAGAATTTGGTGCATTGTATGGTTGGACACCTCAGGCATCAGGCCCGGATCTGCGAAATTTTCAAACTGAGGCTAAAACTTGATAGTGGAGGATGCAAGGCGCTTTGTGAAACAAGGTCTTTTTCTTCAAGTATATAAATTTGGCACCCCCTGAAATTGCCGTCTGGAGAAGATACCCTGATCTGCCTCCCCCCCCCTCCCTCACCCTTCCCCTGGTAGATCCGGGCATGCTAGATATGCAACTTATCCTCCTGACGGGTAACCAATGGACACTGATACCTTAATGAACTGTTTAGCTGGCTGTTCAGAAGAAATGCCAACTGAGCTGCATATTGTCTGAATTTATGCTTGCATAACACAACATTAAACCTTTTACATACAAAAAAATGCATGAAATTTAAGCAATATATACTACAGGGCTATTGCAAATGATTGAAGCGATTTCATAAATTCACTGTAGCTCCATTCATTGACATATGGTCACGACACACTACAGATACGTAGAAAAACTCAAAGTTTTGTTCGGCTGAAGCCGCACTTCAGGTTTCTGCCGTCAGAGCGCTCGAGAGCGCAGTGAGACAAAATGGCGACAGGAGCCGAGAAAGTGTACGTCGTGCTTGAAATGCACTCACATCAGTCAGGAAGCACATTTTGACAGAGACACTCAAGAGGAGGGTTACACTACTGGCCATTAAAATTGCTACACCACAAAGATGACATGCTACAGACGTGAAATTTAACTGACAGGAAGAAGATGCTGTGATATGCAAATGATTAACTTTTCAGAGCATTCACACAAGGTTGGCGCCGGTGGCGACACCTACAACGTGCTGACATGAGGAAAGTTTCCAACCGATTTCTCATACACAAACAGCAGTTGACCAGTGAAATGTTGTGATGCCTTGTGTAAGGAGGAGAAATGCGTTCCATCACGTTCCCGACTTTGATAAAGGTCGGATTGTAGCCTATCGCGATTGCGGTTTATCGTATTGCGACATTGCTGCTCACGTTGGTCGAGATCCAATGACTGTTAGCATAATATGGAATCAATGGGTTCAGGAGGGTAATACAGAACACTTTGCTGGATCCCAACAGCCTAGTATCACTAGCAGTCGAGATGACAGGCATCTTATCCGCATGGCTGTAACGGATCGTGCAGCCATGTCTCGATCCCTGAGTCAACAGATGGGGACGTTTGCAAGACAACAACCATCTGCACGAACAGTTCGACAACATTTGCAGCAGCCTGGACTATTAGCTCAGAGACCATGGCTGCGGTTACCCTTGACGCTGCATCACAGACAGGAGTGCCTGCGATGGTGTACTCAACAACAAACCTGGGTGCACGAATGGCAAAACATCATTTTCTCGGATGAATCCAGGTTCTGTTTAAAGCATCATTATGGTCACATCCGTGTTTGGCGACATCGTGGTGAACGCACATTGGAAGTGTGTATTCGTCATCAGCACACTGGCGTATCACCCTGCATGATGGTATGGGGTGCCATTGGTTACACGTCTCGGTCATCTCTTGTTCGCATTGATGGCACTTTGAACAGTGGACGTTACATTTCAGATGTGTTACAACCTGTGGCTCTACCCTTCATTCGATCCCTGGAAAACCCTACATTTCAGCAGGATAATGCACGACCACATGTTGCAGGTCCTGTACGGGCTTTCTGGATACAGAAAATGTTCGACTGCTGCCCTGGTCAGCACATTCTCCAGATCTCTCACCAATTGAAAATGTCTGGTCAATGGTGGCCGAGCAACTGGCTTGTCACAATATGCCAGTCCCTACTCTTGATGAACTGTGGTATCGTGTTGAAGCTGCATGGGCAGCTGTACCTATACACGCCATCCAAGCTCTGTTTGACTCAATGCCCAGTCGTATCAAGGCCGTTATTAAGGTCAGAGGTGGTTGTTCTGGGTACTGATTTCTCAGGATCTTTGCACCCAAATTGCGTGAAAATGTAATCACATGTCAGTTCTAGTATAATATATTTGTCCAATGAATACCCGTTAATCATCTTCATTTCTTCTCGGTGTAGCAATTTTAATGGCCAGTAGTGTACTAAGTCTGCACTAAATTTTAATAATTTGACTGAAATGCTATGATAGCCATAAGATTTACTGCTTTTCATTGATCTAATGGTTTTTGTAGTTACCTGACATGATCAGTTGGTGCAGGAGGTGTTCTGTAAATTTGACTGTAGTCCTATTATGAAAACTTTTATTTATTTGCCATCATTATTGTTTTAATACAGCAGTGGATTACTAGTTTTGGCAATATAAAATGCCATTTTCAGATTTATGAAAGAAAATATGCTGAGGTTGCAGACTTGCCTTAAAAAAAAAGAAACTCACACACACAGTAGGGCATTCACAAAAACTCAATGACAAAAAATTACATACCCATTAAACTGGGCAATGGTAGTTATGTTATACAATAATTAAACCATTCTATCAAAAGAAGAACATACAGCCTGCTGTAAGATAATAAAACTGTGTTCATATGGACAAATGCAATCCAAAGCCAAAATACAATAAGCCAATACAATAACATGCCAGATGTGCAACCATAATGTATGTACTACATAGAATTTCTATGGCATGAACAAAACACGCACCATTTAATGTCATTTCATGATTTAATTCCTTGTTGGTTATGACAGACTAACCGATGACTAGACTCAGAGTACAACAGAAATGCTAAGTGCTGAGAGGTACCACCAGATGGCAGTCTGCAATATGTGATATCAATTACAAATAATGTTCTGGGGTCCCTCATTTGTATAACATTAGAATTAAAGGTAATTTTATGTTATACATATATTTTGAGGCTGGCGCACAATTTCTTTTAAAAAACTTTTGTACATTAACTGTATTTTATATTGTTATCCTATATTGTGTAGTGGCTTGTTTTATGGTTTCCTAACATTATTGATTTTTATAATCCTTCATTTGCAGCAAAACTGACCAATAAGGTCAAGTCCTATTTGGTTTATCTGTAGATATTGATGGTGTAGTTTTCCTCTGAAGGCAGTTCTGTTATATATTTTATTTGATATAATCTGTTAATATTGCATATACTATATTATGTCATTTTTACATCAAAAGTTTTTTCATTGAATTCTTCCTATGTTCTGGGCCACCATGTACAACACTTTACAGCACATTGTTTCTCTTTAGATACAATTCATGTAATTTTGTCATTATGATTACTTGATGTATATTATTTTTGATTTAAATTGACTTCTTTAATTCTAATGTTATACAAACATGGAACTGTATTACATTTTTTGTAATTGATGTCACACAGTGCGGGCTGCCACTGGTGGTACCTCTCAGCATTTAGCACTTCTGTTGTACTCTGTGTCTAGTTGTCAGTTAGTCTGTCAAAGTCAACATGGAATTCAATCATGAAACAACATTATATGCCACATGTTTTGCTCATGTCATACAAATTCTAAGTAGTACATACATTATGGTTGTACATCTGGCATGTTATTGTAATGCCTCTACTTTCTTATTATGTTTTTATTTACTTTTACTTAACAGATTTATCTATTACTGTATACTGACTTTGGATTGTATCCATCCATATGAACAGAGTTTTATGAGATTTATTATCTTACAGGACACTGTATGTTCTTCTTCTGACAGAATGGTTTAATTCATTGTATAACATAACTGCCAATGCCCAGTTTTATGAGTAAATAATTTTTTAACCCTGTAATCAAGCATTTTCTTTTTTTTTCATAAATCTGAAGACAGCAGTTTATATTGCTGAAACTAGTAATCCACTAATGTATTAAGACAGCAATGTTGGGAAAGAAACGAAAGTTTTCATAAGAATACTACAGTATTAATGATTTTTGTGGTTTGGCAAAACTAATATCTGATGTTATATTTCATGAGGCAATAAATATACTTCATTCATCAGGCATGTTTTGTATATTCCATCAAGAGCCTTCTGGGTTGTGATACAAGTCACGGTATACATTAAGAAAAAAAAAAAAAACAAGCAGAAGCTATACATTGTAGCTTAAGCTATACATTATAGTGTAAGTAGTATAAGTAATATAGTAAGAATAGGAGGAGATTTAATGTCATTCATACAGTTTAATCTCACCTTGGAGAAAGTTGTTGGAGAAAGCAAATTTGAAAAGTGTAATGGGCTATGAATGGAAAGTGGCACATTTAAGATATTGCTTGGCAGATGATATAGTGTTCGTGAGTGGGAGCGAACAAGATCTTAGGCATATGAGTAATTGGATAGATAAAAAGTCTGCTCACCAGGCTGCAGCAGAAGAGCACACATAAAAAGGTATTAAAGTTTGCAAGCTCGCTCAGCCAGTGGGTCCTTCTTCTTGCAGAAGGGGAAGGAAGAGGGGTGACGAAAAAGGGCTGGTGAGATTTTGGAAAAGGGTTAGAGTTTGGGAGAGGCCAGGAGAGACTTACTACAAAATATGAGAACAAAGCAATCGGATTAAAACACATCAAAGAAGCAATGATGAAAATAAAAGAAGGTTCAGGAGTGGAATTAAAATTCAGGGTGGAAAGATATCAATGATATGATTCCCTGATGACATTTCTATCCCAAGTGATAGTGAAGAAGAATTACATGATATGCTGAATGCAGTAAGAGTCTAAAGAGTACAGAATATGGATTGAGAGTGAATCAAAGAAAGACAAACAGTGAGAAGCTTAACACCAGGATTGATGGACATGAAGTAGATGAAGTTAAGGAATTCTGCTACCTAGGCAGGAAAATAACCAATGACAGATGGAGCAAGGAGGACATCAAAAGCAGACTAGCACTGGCAAAAAGGGTATTCCTGGTCAGGAGAAGCCTTCTAGTATCAAACATATGCCTAAATTTGAGGAAGAAATTTTTGAGAATGTATGTCTGGAGCTCAGCATTGTATGCTAGTGAAACATGGACTGTGGGAAAACCAGAACAGAAAAGAATCGAAGCATTTGAGATGTGGTGCTACAGGCAAATGTTGAAAATTAGATGGACTGACAATGTAAGGACTGAGGAGGTTCTGTGCAGAATCGTAGAGGAAAGGAGTATGTGGAAAACACTGATCAGGATGACAGGACATCTGTTAAGGACTGATGATCTGCTCCCCCCCCCCCTCCTCCTGCCCCCCTCCCAAAAAAAAAGGAAAGACTGACTGTTGGGGACTGCACCGGATGAGATTTGAAAACCTGAGTGCTTAAAGGTGGAAGATAGCGTAATATGCAAGACAGAGATACTGCTAAAACATCACACATGAGTTAATAAGAGCAGAAAGCTATGTGCATTGTATGTGATAGAGGTAGGAGGGGGACAACGAAAAATGGGCAGGTCAGGAAACGACAGATGTAGAAAACTGAAAGGTAGTGAAGAAAGCAATAATTACTGTGAAGAAATACTGTGACTGAAGAAATTAACATAATTTAAGGCCAGGTGGATGGCAAGAGCCAAGGACATGTTGTATTGCCAATTCCAACCTGCGGGGTTCTGAGAAACTGTTGTCTGGGGGAATAATCCAGATGGCACATGTGACAAAACAGGCACCAAGGTAATGACTGTTATGCTGTAGTGCATGCTCTGCAACTGGACATTGTGTGTTGCCAGTATACATCCCCTACCTATGCCATTCACCCTAACTGATAACTTGGTGGTAGTCATGCCAGTGTTAACGTAACAGCTGGTTCATGATGTGTCATTCACAGGTGGCTCGCCCTTTGATAGTATATGTTTTGCCAGTTGCAGGGCTGATACAAGGGTGCATAGGGCAATTCTTGCAGCACAGATGGTCACAGGGATAGGAGCCATAGAGTAGAAAGATGGATGTAGAAGGAGTACAGGGTCTGACAAGGATATTGCAGAGACTGGGAGGGCAATGAAAAGCTATTCTTGCTGTGGTGTTCAAAATCTTGCACAGATTTCAGGGCATGATTTTGGGAAGACATAGTCTTGTCTAGGTAGCTGATTAATACATTCGAGAGCAGGATAATATGGTGTGGCAAGTGGTGTACTCCAAAGTTGTTTTTTTTAGAGGGATCAGCAGTAACAGGATTGGATGTGATGGCCCAGAAAACCAGCTTTTGAACTAGGCTGGTGGGGTAATTATGTCCAGAGGAGGCTGAGTTGAGAATGGTGGTGTACTGCTGTAAAGAGTTTGCATTTGAACAAATAGATTTGTCTTGACTGCCTCTTCAGCTACTGGATCAGTGTAGATAGTAGCTCCAATGACAGTATTTCTCATAGCTTTAATCTGTGAACAATTTGGACAGCAAAGTTTCAGATGATTCAGCTTCCATAGTAGTATTCTAACCTTAAGTGGGTAAGCTTTAAATATAACAGTCCTCTTACCTCTTAAAACTGATTGTGATGAAGAAAACAAGACAGCACACTGTTTTTGTTCAAAATTATATATAAGGTGTAAGAATATATGTGAAAGAAACCATTTGTGTAATGGTTTAAATGCCCTGACATCCAAGTTAAAACTGACTGCAAGAAAGAAAATTGAACCACACATTTTAAGAGCATGGTACTTTCTTTCTTGTAGTTGTTTTTAACAGAAAATCTGTACATTGTTGTTTAAAAAATATATAGGTTATGTCCATGTGAATATTAGCAGAGTGTCATGTAACAATTTGAAGTAAAATGCTCAAGAACTTTTTAAGATTTTTGTTAACAATGTTACCCCTCAGCAAACCACAAACAAATTTATTTGTCCTATACATTTAAAAATATGTAAGCTATATAAATCCAGCAGTTTATTAAAGTATCATGAAGAAATAAATAAATGGATCAAGAACTTTTTGAGATTTCCCCTTTACACATAACATGAAGGAGTCTGGCCTTGGCAGGCAGAGACTGTTGTCATGTGTATAAGAGTTGTGTGTGTGTGTGTGTGTGTGTGTGTGTGTGTGTGTGTGTGTGTTGTCTGTCTAATTCTGGTGAAGGCCTGTTTGGCCGAAAGATTTGTTTGACAGTCTTCTTTTTGTTGTGCCTATCTGTGGCTCAGCATCTTCACTATATGGTGAATACCAAGTATCATTTTCATAATATTGTCATTATGTGCTACATACATATTTATGTACCATACGAAGGGATACCCAAAAAAACTGGAATACTTTTCTAAAAGATATATATTTTCAAATTGCTTACAAAACAACCTTATCCCCTTCAAAATACTCTCCATTACAACTAATACATTTGTCCCATCAGTGCTTCAACTACTCAAACATTTTTGTAGTTATCTTTAGAAATGGCTGATAGCTCCCCCCTCATTTTTTTTCTTAACTATTTCAATGTTGTCAAATCAGTGTCCTTCCACGCCCCTTTTCATGTGTAGAAATAAAAAATGTCACACAGAGCCAGGTCAGGTGAGTAAAGTGCGTGGGGCAGCAGAACCACATCATTTTTAGCCAAAAACTGTTGAACAGAGACGGCTGTGAGTGGAGGTGTGTTGTCATGTTGGATGAACCAGTCTCTTGTCTGCCATGAACCAAGTCTTTTTAGATGAACACTACTGCACACTTGTCTTAAAACTTTCAAGTAAAAGGTTTGATTGGCAGTCCAACCTGGGAGAATAAACTATGAACAAACTACGGCCTTGGTATCAAAAAAGAAAATAGTCTTATTTTCATGTTTGATTTGATTTGATGACATTTTTTTGGATGGGGTGATGATGACGTCTTCCATTGGCTTGACTGTTGCTTTGCTTCTGGGTTGTAACTGTAAAACCATGTGTCATCAGCAATAATGGCTGTTGAGAGGAAATCTGGATCAGTTTCAAGCTGTTGTTTCAAAGCATGACATGTTTCAACCCAATGTTCCTTTTGATTGTTAGTCAGAACCCAAAGAACAAATTTGGCAGCAACCCTTTTCAATCCCAAATCTTGTGTTAAAATTCACTGAACCTAGCTCCAAGATAACAAACTAAACTCTTGACAGTTGATCTATTGCCTGCCGATGGATTTGTGAGCACAAGTTCTCAAATTTTTTCAATATTTTTGTTGATTTGGGCAGTTGATGGACATGCAGAATGAGGTTTGTCATCAATTGACATGTTGCCATTTTTAAGTCATGCAAACCACTCGTACACTTTAGTTTTTCCCATAGCGTCATCTTGGTAAGTTATTTGCAACATTAAAACAGTTTCAGCAACATTTTTATTGAGTAAAAGACAAAATTTCACAGCTGCACGTTGTTCAGTTAAACCTTCCATCATAAAAAAACGGAACAAGAACAAAACAGCACTAGCAAAAACAATCACTGCAGATAAACAGAACAAGCCAGGTCAACAACACAGTAAATTGGTCAATAATTTTTGCCTAATGATGTTAACTACATACACATTTTTACGTCATACATTTTTCACCCCCCCCCCCTTCACACACACACACACACACACACACACACACACACACACACAGAGAGAGAGAGAGAGAGAGAGAGAGAGTGTGTTTGCTTACACAAGTCAACTAGTTCTTATAAATTCCAGGGAGTGGGGCAATGAGCTCTGATGCCATGTTCAACCATATCCCAGATGTGTAAGGTCAGGTTCAAATCTGGTGAGTTGGGGGGCCAGCATATCAATTGGAGCTCACAACTGTGTTCAAAACCACTCCATCAAATGCCTTGCCTCGTGACATGGTGCATTATCTTGTTGGAAAATGTGACTGGTGTCAGGAAACAGGATTGTCATGAAGGAGTGTACATAGTTTGCAACCAGTGTATGATACCCCTTGGCCATCATGGTGCTTTGCACAAGCTCTACTGGACCAATGGATCCCCACGAGAATGTTGCCCATAACATAATGGAGCCATTGCCAGCTTGTCTCCATCCTGCAGTGCAGATGTCAAGGAGTTGTTCCCCTGAAAGATGATGGATCATGTCTCCCCATCAGCATGACAAAGAAGGTATCAGGATTCGTCAGATCATGCAACACTCTAACACTCTGCCAATGTCCAGTACTGATGGTCACATGCCAATCTCAGTTGCAGTTGCCAAGTTCTGGGAATCACTTTGGCACATGCATGGGTCTTCAGCTGCAGAGGCCTATTGTTAAGAGTGTCTGTTGCACTGCATGTTCAGACACATTTGTATTCCACCCAGCATTAAGGTCTGATGTTAGATCTAACACAGTTCACTGCCTAGCTTACAACATTGACAATTGTAATGAGGGGTGGCTGTCCAGCCCCACAACAGCTGGATGTGGTTTCACCTTGGTTTTGCCACGTGTTGAAGACACTCACCATAGGACTCCTTGAGCACCCAAAAAATTATGCAATTTCTGAAATGCTACAATCTGCCCTCGGCCAAACTCAGATAGATCACATGCATTCCCCATTCTACACATGGAAACCATGGTCACTGATACTACATGCATCATGCATGTGTCTGACTAGCAGTCATTCCTCGCCAGGTGACGCTGCTACTCCCTGGATGGGTTTATATCGATTGTAGGTTGGTGGTCATAATGCTCTGGCTGATCAGTGTATTATATGTATTTAAAAATATACAGCCTACATCTGTCTAATTTTTATAAGTGTATCACATAAAAATTTCAGATAAATTGGTCATGAACTCAGATTTTTGCTAACAACATTTTCCCTTTACATATTACATATATATTTATATACCACATATATTTAAAAGGTATGTAGCCTACGTCCATCTGAAAGTTTATTGAAGCAATTTTTATGTAGTAGCATAGATATAAGTTTTTATATACCATACATTTTTGAAAAATATGTAGTCTACGTATTTCTGATATTCGTAACATGTAAAAATTTGAAGTAAATTGGTCAGAAACATTTTAAGTTTTTTGCTAACTTCATTTCTATATAAATATATATCTAAAAACAAAGATGATGTGACTTACTAAACGAAAGCGCTGGCAGGTCGATAGACACACAAACAAACACCAACATACATACAAAATTCTAGCTTTCGCAACCAACGGTTGCCTCATCAGGAAAGAGGGAAGGAGAGGGAAAGACGAAAGGATGTGGGTTTTAAGGGAGAGGGTAAGGAGTCATTCCAATCCCGGGAGCGGAAAGACTTACCTTAGGGGGAAAAAAGGACGGGTATACACTCGCACACATACACATATCCATCCACACATATACAGACACAAGCAGACAAATTCAAATTTGTATTTGAATATGTCTGCTTGTGTCTGTATATGTGTGGATGGATATGTGTGTGTGTGTGAGTGTATACCCGTCCTTTTTTTCCCCCTAAGGTAAGTCTTTCCGCTCCCGGGATTGGAATGACTCCTTACCCTCTCCCTTAAAACCCACATTCTTTCGTCTTTCCCTCTATTTCCCTCTTTCCTGACGAAGCAACCGTTGGTTGCGAAAGCTAGAATTTTGTGTGTATGTTGGTGTTTGTTTGTGTGTCTATCTATATTGTAGTTTAGACATCCCTCTCTTGTGCCAACCCTTTTATTTCAGAGTAGCACTTGTATCCAATTTTCCAATATCTATTTTCTGCTACAGTTTTTACCTTCTACAGTGCCCTCAAGTACCATGGAAGTTATTCCTTGGTGTCCTATCATCTTGATCCTTCTCCTGGTCAGTGTTTTCCACATGTTCCTCTCCTCACAGATTCTGGAGAGGACCACTTCACATATCTTATCAGTTAATCTAATTTTAAGCATTCTTCAATCGTACTACATCTCATATCCTTAGTTCCTATCATTTTCTGGTTTTCCAATAGTCTGTGATTCATTTGCATATAAAGCTGTTCTTCAACATACATTCTTAGAAATTTCTTTCTTAAATTAAGGTGCATATTTGATACTAGGAGACTTCTTTTGGGCAAGAATGCCCTCTTTGCCTGTGTTAGTGTGCTTTTTATGTCATTCTTGACATGTCTGTCATGCATTATTTTGCTTCCAGGAAGCAGGATTCCTTCACTTCATCTGCTTGATGGTCACCAATTTCAATGTTAAGTTTATCACTAATCTCATTTCTGCTGCTCTCATTACTTCCATCTTCCTCTGGTTTACACTTAATCCATATACTGATTCTCATTAGACTTCATCCTAGTCAACATTCCTTTTAATTTTCTTCGTTTTCAATCAGGATAGCAATGTATCAGTGAATCTTATCACTGACATCATTTCAGTTTGAATTTTAATCACACTCCTGAACATTTGTTTTATTTCCATCATTGCTTCTTCAATATGAAGATCAAACTGTAGGGATGAAAGACTGCCTCCCTGTTTCACACCATTTTTAATCCAAGCACTTCATTCTTGGTCTTGCATTCTTATTCTTCCCTTTTGGCTTTTGTACATAATGTATGTCTACCTACAGCTTCTACCTAATTTTCAGACTTCTTAACAACTTGCATCATTTTACATTGATGAATGCATTATCTAGATTGACAAATACTATGAACGTGTGTTGATTTTTTAAAAATCTTACTTCCATTACTAAGCATAATATCAGAACTGCCTCTTTGGTATCCATATCTTTCCAAAAGCCAAAGTGACTGACATCTAACAGATCCTCAGATCTTTTTCTATTCTTCTTTATATTACTCTTGTTAACAATTTTGATGCAACATGGTTTTTGAATTTACCTGCCCTCACTGTCTTTGGAATTGTGAGGATGATATTTTTCTCGAAGTCTATGTTACATCTCCAGGCCCCTAGATTCCACAAACCACCTTGAATTGTCACTTGGTTGCCATTTTACACAATAGTTTTATAAATGCCAATGGAATAAATGTTATCTATACCTCCCACGTTTCTTGCTTTCAAATCTTTCAAAGTTCTATTGAATTTTGACACTAGTACTGGATCCCTTATGGCTTCCATATTGAATCCCATTTCTTCTTCTATCACTTCAGCATACAGTTCATCCCCCCACGTATTTCTTCACTGTCCTCTTTCCACTTATCACCTCTAACTTCTACATTTAACACTGGGATTCCTCTTGCATTCTTTATGTTGAAAGCTTTGCTTTTAATTTCTCTGGAGGTTGTTATGACTTTTCTATATGCTGAATCTGCCATTCCAACAACCATTTCTTTTTCGATTTCTATACATTTTTCCTGCAATGGTTTTGTTTTAGCTTCCCTGAAGTAACTATTTATTTCATCCCTGTTGTTGTTGTTGTGGTCTTCAGTCCAGAGACTGGTTTGATGCAGCTCTCCAAGCTACTCTATCCTAGGCAAGCTTCTTCATCTCCAAGTAATTACTGCAACCTACATCCTTCTGAATTTGCTAAGTGTATTCATCTCTTGGTCTCTCTCTCTATGATTTTTACCCTCCACACTTCCCTGCAGTACTAAATTGGTAATCCCTTGATGCCTCAGAATATGTCCTACCAACCAATCCCTTCCTTCTTCTAGTCAAGTTGTGCCACAAAGTCCTCTTTCTCCTCAATTCTATTCAGTACCTCCTCATTAGTTACATGATCTACCAATCTAATCTTCAGCATTCTTCTGTAGCATCACATTTCGAAAGCTTCTATTCTCTTCTTGTCTGAACTATTCATCATCCATGTTTCACTTCCATATATGGCTACAAACCATACAAATACTTTCAGAAAAGACTTCTCGACACTTAAATCTATAATTGATGTTAACAAATTTCTCTTCTTCAGAAATGCTTTCCTTGCCATAGCCAGTCTACATTTTACATCCTCTCTACTTTGACCATCATCAGTTATTTTGCTCCCCAAACAGCAAAACTCATCTACTACCTTAAATGTCTCATTTTCTAATCTAATTCCCTCAGCACCACCTGATTTAATTCAACTACATTCCATTATCCTCGTTTTACTTCTTTTGATGCTCATCTTATATCCTCCTTTCATGACACTGTCCATTCCGTTCAACTGCTCTTCCAGGTTCTTTGCTGTTTCTGACAGAATTACAATGTCAATTTCATTCCTAAGTGACTTATACAGCTGTATTCCTATCTTTCCCTCAACACTTTTGTACTTTCTTCTTTTCCCAATTAATTGAAGTATTTCTTTCATTACCCAAGGTTGCCTCACAAATAACTTCCTCATATCTACATTTATTTGAGCAACCTACCATTTTAGAGATGCCCATTCCTTTTTTACTGAACTGCATACTGTGATATAGATTTCCTCAGTATCTAGAGCCTTAGAGAACTTCAAACTCGCCGGGACGGTAGCTCAGCATGTTCGGTCAGAGGGTTAGCTGCCCTCCGGAATAAAAAAACTGAGTTAATGGATCAGCGACGAACTGAAACCAGTGTCTTGTAATGTCCACACCAAGCAGATACAATGAACAGAAATGAACAAAATGAGACGAAAAAAAACTCATGCTATCATTCCTCAGTAGTTCAGTATTCCACTTCTCATTACCAAATTGTTCTACGAGTATATATCTGCTACTGGATATGCCTTACAATCCACTATCTGATTCAGAATCTCTTGTTTCATCATAGTATAACGTAACTAGAATCTTACATTGCCTCTAGGCCATTTCCAAATATGCCGCCTCCTCTTGTGATTTTTGAACAGTTTATTTGCAGTTACTAGCTGAAATTTATTGAAGCACTCATTATTCTTCCACTTCTCTAATTCCTACTTCCAAACACATATTTTCATGTAACTCTGTCTTCTATTCCCTTCCACACTACAGAGTTTAATAACCCCAATGATTATTAGATCATCATCTCCCTTTCACACTGAATATTACACATTTAATATGCTCACATGCCTTCTGTCTTCATATTTTGTTTGTGATGTTGGTCTGTATACCTGAACTATTGTTGTTGGTGTCAGTTTGCAGTCAATTCCGATTACAAAAATCATATTACTGAACTGTTCACAGAAGCTCATTCTCTGGCCCACTTTTCTATTCATGGCAAATCCTACTTTCCTTACACCACTTTCTGCTGTTTTTGATGCTGCCCTATATTTGTCTGACCAGAAATCCTTATCTTCTTAAATATCATTTTTCTGACCTCCAACTTTACATTTCTCTTTTCAGATTTTCTAACTTCCCTAGGACATTCAGATTTCTGACATTCCATGCAGCCACTGGTAGGAGTCTCCCTTTTGTTGCTTATTCAGTCTTTTCCTCATGGTCACCTCATAGATATATGAATAGCTGACTAACCTGGAATCTTTTGCCAATGGAGAGGTCATCATAATCATCATGACACTTTTCTAATTATAAGTCTATGTCCTGTAGATATACATTAGGTGTATTTAACACAGTTGTCTCCATTGCATTCTGCATCCTTGTGCCATTGTTCATTGCTGATTCTTCCAACTTTTTGAGGCCGTTACCCACCCCAAGTACAAGAGAGCACCATGAACCTCTGTTTCCTTCTCATCCCTCTTTGACCAGGCCACTGGTAAGACATGGGTGCCTCCTTAAACTGGAAATCTTCAGCCACCAATGCTAATGATTTTAATTAGAATTTAGTGGTTGCTAGAACAGAACCTGGCACCCAGGGCATTTTGATTACTGGTCAAAGATGCTACCCCTAGACCAATATATCCATTGTTGGCACTTCTATTTAAGTCAATAAACAAACAAATCAAGTGCTATGCTAGTGAAGCAAAGGTAGCAGAATTAATAAATGTCCATCATCTAGTGTCACCTACTGTTGACAGTGGAAGCTCTTAGTTGGATGTGATGGTGGCAAAAGAAAAGGGGGGGGAGGTAGAGGTGAAGTCGTGCCAGAAAGTTACATGACTTTCAATTTTCCTGAGTGTCATGAAAGCCACATGGAGTGCCACTATATTGTTTCCAAATGTAGGCTGGCAGTCTTGAGTAAAGAAAGCTAATGGTGAGGGTATGCATATGTATTATCAATGCATACAGAAACTCAGCATTAGAAGTTAGTTGCTTACCTTTATAAAAGGGTGTTACAGATTTATCCCTATCAGGAAATGTATCTGTATTCACTGACTAACAACAAACATATCAACTCAGAATAAGATTTTAATACTCTAGTAGAAACACCATCACAGTGACAAGAATGCCTGCTTTTCAAAAATCCAACTCAAAAAATAGCTTCTTTTAAATCAGATGCACAACAAAATGTAGACCAAATCAATATGACACCTAAATCTCCCAAGTGCTACTATAGATGAATACTGGCCATTTGCATATTTTTTTATTCAATGCTTGTTTCTACAGTCCTGGGAACTGACCTCTGACTACCCTAAAAATGCGACAAGAGTCATGGCAGCGGCTAGCAGATTCCCACCTTACTCCAATTACAGCATTCTCCTGACGTATTTTAATAAAAGGCAGTGCAGCTTGAAATAATTTTTTTAATTTGATTATCAGTTTTGGCCTGTAAGACAAAGGCCAGGGCATGAAGCTGCTGTGTAGTACTGGCTCATATCTGTCACGGCAAGGTACCAGTCAATACTAAACCGCAGCCCTGCACACTGCCTCCTCACATTGTCTGGAGCCTTGGTCTGAGGATGGTCTTGTAGACCAAAATTGGTAACCAACATAAAAAATATATATATATGATGTCAGTCGAGGCGGAAGTACAGAGGCAAAGATGTTGTTGAAAGACAGGTGAGGTATGAGCGGCGGCAAATTGAAATTAGCGGAGATTGAGGCCTGACGGATAACGAGAAGAGAGGATATACTGAAGGGCAAGTTCCCATCTCCGGAGTTCTGACAGGTTGGTGTTAGTGGGAAGTATCCAGATAACCCGGACGGTGTAACACTGTGCCAAGATGTGCTGGCCGTGCACCAAGGCATGTTTAGCCACAGGGTGATCCTCATTACCAAAAAACACTGTCTGCCTGTGTCCATTCATGCAAATGGACAGTTTGTTGCTGGTCATTCCCACATAGAAAGCTGCTTGTGCGAGTGTATACCTGTCCTTTTTTCCCCCTAAGGTAAGTCTTTCCGCTCCCGGGATTGGAATGACTCCTTACCCTCTCCCTTAAAACCCACATCCTTTCCTCTTTCCCTCTCCTTCCCCTCTTTCCTGATGAGGCAACAGTTTGTTGCGAAAGCTTGAATTTTGTGTGTGTGTTTGTGTTTGTTTGTGTGTCTATCGACCTGCCAGCGCTTTCGTTCGGTAAGTCACATCATCTTTGTTTTTAGATATATTTTTCCCACGTGGAATGTTTCCATATATATATATATATATATATATATATATATATATATATATATATATATATATATAGAGGGAAACATTCCACGTAGGAAAAATATATCTAAAAACAAAGATGATGTGACTTACCAAATGTTTGTGTTTGTTTGTGTGTCTGTCGACCTGCCAGCACTTTCATTTGGTAAGTCACATCATCTTTGTTTATATTATATATATATATATATATATATATATACAAAGATGATGTGACTTACCAAATTAAAGTGCTGGCAGGTCGACAGACACACAAACATACAGACAAAATTCAAGCTTTTGCAACAAACTGTTGCCTCATCAGGAAAGAAGGAAGGAGAGGGAAAGACGAAAGGATGTGGGTTTTAAGGGAGAGGGTAAGGAGTCATTCCAATCCCGGGAGCGGAAAGACTTACCTTAGGGGGAAAAAAGGACGGGTATACACTCGCACACACACCTCGTGTGTATATATATATATATATATATACACTCCTGGAAATGGAAAAAAGAACACATTGACACCGGTGTGTCAGACCCACCATACTTGCTCCGGACACTGCGAGAGGGCTGTACAAGCAATGATCACACGCACGGCACAGCGGACACACCAGGAACCGCGGTGTTGGCCGTCGAATGGCGCTAGCTGCGCAGCATTTGTGCGCCGCCGCCGTCAGTGTCAGCCAGTTTGCCGTGGCATACGGAGCTCCATCGCAGTCTTTAACACTGGTAGCATGCCGCGACAGCGTGGACGTGAACCGTATGTGCAGTTGACGGACTTTGAGCGAGGGCGTATAGTGGGCATGCGGGAGGCCGGGTGGACATACCGCCGAATTGCTCAACACGTGGGGCGTGAGGTCTCCACAGTACATCGATGTTGTCGCCAGTGGTCGGCGGAAGGTGCACGTGCCCGTCGACCTGGGACCGGACCGCAGCGACGCACGGATGCACGCCAAGACCGTAGGATCCTAGGCAGTGCCGTAGGGGACCGCACCGCCACTTCCCAGCAAATTAGGGACACTGTTGCTCCTGGGGTATCGGCGAGGACCATTCGCAACCGTCTCCATGAAGCTGGGCTACGGTCCCGCACACCGTTAGGTCGTCTTCCGCTCACGCCCCAACATCGTGCAGCCCGCCTCCAGTGGTGTCGCGACAGGCGTGAATGGAGGGACGAATGGAGACGTGTCGTCTTCAGCGATGAGAGTCGCTTCTGCCTTGGTGCCAATGATGGTCGTATGCGTGTTTGGCGCCGTGCAGGTGAGCGCCACAATCAGGACTGCATACGACCGAGGCACACAGGGCCAACACCCGGCATCATGGTGTGGGGAGCGATCTCCTACACTGGCCGTACACCACTGGTGATCGTCGAGGGGACGCTGAATAGTGCACGGTACATCCAAACCGTCATCGAACCCATCGTTCTACCATTCCTAGACCGGCAAGGGAACTTGCTGTTCCAACAGGACAATGCACGTCCGCATGTATCCCGTGCCACCCAACGTGCTCTAGAAGGTGTAAGTCAACTACCCTGGCCAGCAAGATCTCCGGATCTGTCCCCCATTGAGCATGTTTGGGACTGGATGAAGCGTCGTCTCACGCGGTCTGCACGTCCAGCACGAACGCTGGTCCAACTGAGGCGCCAGGTGGAAATGGCATGGCAAGCCGTTCCACAGGACTACATCCAGCATCTCTACGATCGTCTCCATGGGAGAATAGCAGCCTGCATTGCTGCGAAAGGTGGATATACACTGTACTAGTGCCGACATTGTGCATGCTCTGTTGCCTGTGTCTATGTGCCTGTGGTTCTGTCAGTGTGATCATGTGATGTATCTGACCCCAGGAATGTGTCAATAAAGTTTCCCCTTCCTGGGACAATGAATTCACGGTGTTCTTATTTCAATTTCCAGGAGTGTATATATCTGACTACTCTAAAAATGTGACAAGAGTCATGGCAGGGGCTAGCAGATTCCCACCTTACTCCAATTACAGCATTCTCCTGACGTAACATTACAAACGTTTCACTTGCAGATTTTCCTAGTTTGAAACAAAATTTGATGTTAACACGCTGTTCTTTCTGTACACTCAACATTTTCCGACGCACAGACAAAACGTCAACTACTTAAAACAGACGCCACGGGCAGACTGAGTGCAGGAGGCAGATGAAACTCAAGCAGTAGGCGGAGCGAGAGTCACGTGACAGGCCACGCGACTTTCAGCCCACATCCTTTCGTCTTTCCCTCTTTCCTGAGGAGGCAACAGTTTGTTGCGAAAGCTGAATTTTGTGTGTATGTTTGTGTGTCTGTCGACCTGCCAGCACTTTCATTTGGTAAGTCACATCATCTTTATATATATATATACACACATGAGGTGTGGCTAGAAAAAAACCGGACTAGTACTGGTGAAACAATAAAACGAATGCAATAAGGCTGAAAGTCGCGTGGCCTGTCACGTGACTCTCGCTCCGCCTACTGCTCGAGTTTCATCTGCCTCCTGCACTCAGTCTGCCCGTGGCGTCTGTTTTAAGTAGTTGACGTTTTGTCTGTGCGTCAGAAAATGTTGAGTGTACAGAAAGAACAGCGTGTTAACATCAAATTTTGTTTCAAACTAGGAAAATCTGCAAGTGAAACGTTTGTAATGTTACAACAAGTGTACGGCGATGATTGTTTATCGCGAACACAAGTGTTTGAGTGGTTTAAACGATTTAAAGATGGCCGCGAAGACACCAGTGATGACACTCGCACTGGCAGACCATTGTCAGCAAAAACTGATGCAAACATTGAAAAAATCGGTAAACTTGTTCGACAAGATCGCCGTTTAACAATCAGAGCAGTGTCTGAGTTAACAGGAGTTGACAAGGAAAGTGTTAGGCAGATTCTTCATGAAAGTTTCAACATGAACAAAGTGTGTTCAAAAATGGTTCCAAAGTGTCTCACAATTGAACAGAAGGAACGCCGAAGAATGATTTGTTCTGACATCCTGGAAAACATTGAAAGTGATCCCATCTTCTTACAAAATGTTATTACTTGCGATGAATCGTGGTTTTTTACTTACAATTCCGAAACTAAACGCCAATCGATGCACTGGAAAACTCCTGGTTCTCCACAACAAAAAAAAGTACGAATGTCAAAATCGAAATTCAAGGCAATGATGATTGTTTTTTTTGACATCAAAGGGATTGTGCACATTGATTGGGTACCAGAGGGACAAACAGTGAATCAGCATTACTACATTAGCGTCCTGGCTACCCTACGTGAGCGAGTACGGAGAAAACGGAACGATTTGTGGAGAAAAAAGTCATGGATCCTTCACCAAGACAATGCCTGAGCTCACAGTGTGTTGTCAGTGAAGACGTTTTTGGCAAAACACAACATTCCCATCTTAGATCATCCACCCTACTCACCTGATTTGGCCCCCTGCGACTTTTTTCTTTTCCCTAAAGTCAAGTCAGCTTTGAAAGGAACTAGATTTGAGACTGTTGAAGCAGTAAAAGAAAAAGCGACGGAAGTAATGTATGGACTTACCGAAAATGATCTGCAGCATTGCTATGAACAGTGGAAAATTCGTATGGAGCGGTGTAGAGACCGAGGAGGAGAGTACATTGAAGGAGATAACATGAAATTGTAAATAAATGTTTTTTCCAGCATCAGTCCGGTTTTTTTCTAGCTGCAATACTGCCCTTTTTTTCTAAGTACAATTGCTGCTATTTCATAATGATGCCAAAAATTATTATTCTTCTGAAGGCAGAGAATCATTAAACATCCATATACTCTCACAATATTAGGTCTGTTCAAAATATTCCGGAACATTCGTAATTTTGCGCTAATGGGGTGTAACTGCCATAAGTTTCATTGTTGTATGTCTGCTAGTTATTATTCAGTGCTATATTGAGTAGAATGTTGGGTCACACAGTTTGCAGATTTCGAGATGGCTGAGTTAGAGGAGCAATGCGTCTGCATTAAATTTTGCGTGAAACTAAAGAAAACCTTTAAAGAGATGCACCAAATTATGCAGGAAGCCTACAGTGATGTGTGCTTAAGCCGTACTTGGTGTTATGAATGGTTGACATAGTTTAAATATGGCTGGATAGAAGTTAAAGATGGCCCTCGTTCAGGATGCCCTCCAACGTCTACTGACGACACTAAAGTCAGGAACACAACGTAATTGTGCAAGTTAATCAAAGACAGACTGACAGAGAGATTGCAGGGTCAGTTCAAATGTCAAAGCCATGCTGATAGTTTTCTTTAACTTGGAGGTCTAGTCCATCATGAATTTGTGCCATCGTGTTGTGATGCTTGTGAAAACATGTGAGAAGGAAATGGCCTGAATTGTGGTGAGACAATTCATGGCTCTTGCATTGTGGTAACACACCCACACATTAATCGCTGTTGGCGCAGGACTAGTGCACAAAAAACGAAATCACTGCGCTGCCTCATCCTCCGTACTCTTCAGAGCTAGCCCCTGCACACACTTTTTTATTTCCAAAGTTGAAAACCCCATCGAAAGATTGAAGATTTGCAACAATAAATGAGATAAAAGAAAATTCGCAGATGGTCCTTCACGCAATCCAGTAAGAGGGGTATCAGGACTGCTTGTAGAAATGGAAACAGCATTGGAACTGGTGTAACATTGTGGAGGAGAGTATTTCAAAGGAGACCATGCAAAATAAGTAAAAGGTAAGCGTACAGAAATTTTATGAACAAAGTTATGGAATTTTTTGAACAGACATCGTGTATTCATCGTTAGCTCTGAAAGATGGATCATCACTGTCTAGAACATTTTCCAGGGACATTAGCCTTCAATATTTACTGACTGACTAATGTATTTCACTGTATCACACCATGCAGGAATTGAGTAACATCTCTCATATTAACATTAGGATGGTAGAAAGGGTAAAAATGAAGCATCATACTTTTTTCTTCAATGTATATCCAGTTTTTTTTTTACTTAGTTCATGAAATCATATGAAATTTCCTAATTTTTCCCTCCTCTTTACAACAGTGTATTACATTTTACAAAATATTTTAATTTAATTAAATTTATTTACATATATTTCATTTACATTTCATTCAATATACCTAGAATGATGTAACTGGTCAATTTGACACTACTGTAATCTCTCTTCTGAATGTATGTAAATAATGCAACAATGAAGTGTCATGAATTGGCCCTTTTTTATGTCTTGGAATATGCACATTCCAATGTGCCACAGTTTGTCATGTCATTCATATGATATTATTTGTCCATGAAAGACAGTTTTCGACATATCTTGTCAGTGAGGACTTTCTGATAAAGAGATGTTATTTCCCTTAGACAATTCTGACACTGAATCAAAAACTGAATTCACTGATGAAGGTGAGGATTTTGTACCACAGATAAGTGAAGATATTGTGAATGAGGAAGGATTAGTCGAGGATTCAAATACTGATATATATCAATCCTCAAGTAATCCGTCACAGCACTCCCAACTGAATGCCTCTACAAAGATGGTTGCTAATTGGGAATTGAGTATGAGACTGCCAATTTTTCATCTCCTGGAAGTAGGTCAGCTGTGAACTTTCCAGAGGAGCTCCGACTGCTTAAGCTTTCCAAAGACTAGATGACTGCCATCAGTGCTTTCCCTCATATTTTAGAAGCAGCATGAAGAAATACACAGAATCAAATGCTCAGAAAGTGCAATATTGAAGTGTCACATGGGGCTGGGGAAGGGGGCGGGGGGGGGGGGGGGGGTGGTGGTGTCATTTGCGCAAGAGGTATGTCTGCAGATAATCTTTGGTCACATTTTTGGGGGGGCCTACATTCATCAAGGACATTATGCCAACAGACAGATTTCTGGCGTTTCTCACTTCTCCATTTTCATGAAAAATCAACCCGAGTTGTATGCCTGCCAGCCAACATATTTGTTCTTGTACCTCAAAGTTCGTGGAAATCAGTATTATTCTTACTGCTCCAGAGAAAGTGTAACCATAGATAAGCAACGTTTACAAAGAAAACTAAATGTAAGTTCACACAGTTTTTTCCCAATAAACCTGAAAACCAGTGTCTCAAATTCTGGATTTCTGCCGATGTGGGCATGAGGCATATATCTAACACTTTCCCACACCTTGGGAAACAGAATACACACAGGGACAACCATGGGAAGTGCTCCCTTCTGCTTGTCTAAGGCTATATTTTCTCCATTGCATAAAACACAAATCGCTTGTAGTAAGTGCATCTAGCAAATTTGAATGATGCGAGTAGAAAGTGCAAAAAAGCTGTTTGTAAACACATGCAGCGATAATATGGAGCATATATGATAAATGTGTCTAGAAGATTTTACAGATAGTTAATATACTGAAGGAAAAAATCACAACACCTAAAAATAATTAACATAGACTAATGAAATTTTGGGTATACATTTGTCTAGGTAACATATTTAAGCGATCAACATTGCAGTATCACAGGTTAATGTAAGAGCAAGATAAGCCATTGCAAATGTGAAATTCCGGTACATTACTAACTGTTGTGACTGCCAGAATGTTGAACACAAGCGTTCAAACAAGCATGCATTATGTTGTACAAGTGCTGGATGTCAGTTACCAATATGTGGGTGAGCATTATCCTGTTGGAAAACACCTCCTGGAAACTGTTCATGAATGACAGCACAACAGATTGAATCACCAGACTGACATAAAAATTTGCAGTCGGGGTGCATGGGACCACCATGAGAGAGCTCCTGGTGTTATACGATATCACACTCCAGATCATTAATTCAAGATGTAGGTCCAATGTTTTCAGCGCGCAGACAGGATGGTTGCAGGCCCTTAACTGGCCTCCTCCTAACCAACACATGGCCACCACTGGCTCCAAGGCAGAATCACCTTTCATGACAAAAGACAACAGATCTCCATCCTGCCCTCCAATTAGCTTTTGCTTGACCTCACTGAAGTCATAAATGACGTTGGTTTGGGCACAGTGGGATGCACACTACAGGGAATCTGGTTCAGAGCTGTCCTTGAAGTAATCAATTTGTAACAGTTTGTTGTGCCACTGTGATGCCAACTGCTGCTCAAATTGCTGCTGCAGATGCAGTTTGATGCACCAGAGCCATATGCCAAACACAACGGTCCTTCCCCTCAGTAGTGCCATATGGCATCTGTAGCCTGGTCTTACTGCAACCCTATATTCTGGTGACCACCACTGCTAGCAGTCATGTACAATGGCTACATTTCTGCCAAGCCTTTCTGCAGTATTGCAGAAGGAACATCCAGCTTCTCGTAGCCCTATTACATGACCTCATTCAAACTCAGTGAGGTGTTGTTAATGGCATATTTGTCACCTTAAAGGCCTGCTTAATATCAACTCACCACATCCAATCTCAAAGGTAACTGAAGGTCACAGCTGTTGCAACATAGACAAGATGTGATACAAAAGTTTTAAGACTGATTCATTACTCAGTAGGGGAGTGCGCACAGACCGGTTCCGCTGGGTGGGGTAAGTAATGGGGGCTCTCAGGGAACGAACTGACACTGAGGCAGTTGCCTATGGAACCCCGGAGAGAGTGCATCGCTGGCAGCATGAGAGCGTGTCATTGATCTCAGTCGAAAAGTGGGAGATTGGATTCTCCACTACGACAATGCACCCGCTCACACGTCGTGCACCGCCGCCGAAGTTTTCGTCAAGTTCAACGTGACAGCACTGCCACAGCCACCCTACAGCCCCAACTTGGCTCCAAGTGACTTTTTCCTCTTCCCCCGAATCAAGACAGGCCTAAAAGGGAAGCAATTCGACTTAAAAGACGCAGATTATGGGCTTGCCAAGTCACTCAGTGGACACAACATTTTCAGGAGTTGGCAGTTGATGAAGCCAGTATGGCGAGATTTTGATAATTTCCCTTCATAATACAATTTCGTCGAAGAGGTTAAGTTAAACAAAACATTCCACAACTTGGCAGTTGTCATTGTGAAGAGCATTAACACTAGAGGTTCTAACATTCTGAAATTGGCAGAAAGGGGTCATTTTGATCCCACTTAAAGTATTTTTATTTTCGACTTAAACAAGTACTCTATTTTAGTGTATGTTAATCCCTACCATCTTGTGAATTATAACAATAATTATGTAACATGATAAACAATACTTATTTAACAAAAAAGTATCTAACCAATGTATTGTTGCTCATGCTAACAAGTTTCTTACACTCTAGGGTTTCATATACACTCTGATGGAAAAAAAATCGCAACACCCAGTAGGAGTTGTGCGACATAAGCGAAAGTTGGTAGACGTTTTCCTAAATCCAGCAGATGATGTCTATTCAAATTTTGTGCCAGTTGCATAAGAGTGGCACTAGTAGCACCACTATGAGGATGCAAATCAAGTTTTCTTTAAATACAGGATGTGATTCAAAAGTTTCAAGACCCAACTCAGAACTAGAAATTTATTGGACATTTAAGTACAGTGGACTAAAATTCTTCAAAATATGATCCTTCAGCATCAACAGCACTGCCAGCACATCTTCCACTATTCATAGGCCTTCTGGAAGGCCTCAGGCGTCACACTGTCAAGGGCGCTCGTCGAAGCCTGCTGGATGGCCCCAGGTTCACTGCTTGTTATAAAACTGAGCACTGAGGACTGTCCCAGGGTTAAAAAGTGGCCAGGGCAATGGGCTCACCACCCTCCCCTTCCTAGTCCCATCTTGAATGACCTGCAGTCAGGCCTGACACCCATTCACAGTTTGAGTGCCACATGCGTTATCTTGTTTTTTACCAAGACTTCCATAAGAAACCACTTCCCACTTCCTTGCTCAAGTCTTCTAGCAATATTCTATTATATGGTGTCTACCAATCACTGCACATTTCTTCTTTTACTTAGAAGTGGGCAAAATCTGGTTTCTTCTGCCCATCCACCACAAAAGGGATTCAGCTTAGTTCTTTCTCTACTATTTCATGGCCACTACCCCTATTTGGCTATTATTTGATATGTTTCATTACCAATATACCCTCTTCTGTATCCAAATTCGCTAACATAAATCTACATGTTGGTGCTCTGAAGTGTATGAAATTTTCGCTACTGGTATTTAGATAGCACAGTCTTTGCACTAATGTCCTGGACTAAATTCCAAGCTACTCTACTATGTGTTAATGGTGATCCATACACAGGATGGGAACATTAGGCATAATGCCTGTCCCTTCATCTTCATCTCCCCATGTTCTCACAACAGGTGAGGGATCCCTCTCATCCTGGGGGCCAAGTTACCTGCCCTTGCCCTTCCTTTTTAACCTTCCTCTCTCTTTCCCGAGTGGGGAACTAATAGTTCCAAAAGCTAGTAAAATTTCATGTGTGTCCATTGGTAGTACTTGATACTTCACCTCCTGAACTAACCAGCAATTACATCACAATTTTACGACTTATGTATAATATTACTATTTAGAAATTCTGGTATGTACTAGAAAAGGCTGATGCATGTGCCTGAGTAAGGATTGGTTTGGGGAGGGGGTGTTAAGGAGCTGTACAAAAGTTGGCATGATTTGACATAACCTTCAGAACTTTTTTCTCTAAAAAACTGTAAACATTTGATGGAATAGTTTTTCTAGTATGTTGGCAAGTTGCCAAAAGCAAACTTAAAAAAATGAACAATCGTCAGAAATAAGTGTTAATATAAGTGTGGTATATACGAGATTATCATCACATAGCTGTTGTATCTCATTATGTATCATGAAACTAATAGACTAATTAAAAATATAATTGTACCGATACTGTGTAATGCAATAGTATATTCAATGGCGGTAGGGTCAAGTATTCTATAATTTTTTGTAACGATAATATTGACCAGAATGAGATTTTCACTTTGCAGTGGAGTGTGCGCTGATATGAAACTTCCTGGCAGATTAACACTGTGTGCCGGACTGAGACTCGAACTTGGGACCTTTGCCTTTCGCGGGCAAGTGCTCTACCAACTGAGCTAACCAAGCATGACTCACGCCCCATCCTCACAGCTACAGGTACTGGCAGAAGGAAAGCTGTGAGGACGGGGCGTGAGTCGTGCTTGGTTAGCTCAGTTGGTAGAGCACTTGCCCGCGAAAGGCAAAGGTCCCAAGTTCGAGTCTCAGTCCGGCACACAGTTTTAATCTGTCAGGAAGTTTGATAATATTGATGTATTTTATATCCACAGTGATATGTGTGTGGTCCTCAGGAACACATAATATTACATACAAATAAATAATCATTATCTCACAGTCTTATCCCTCCACAAACTAGGCTTCATAATGACAGTGAGCTTTAAATTTGAACATTAAAGTATGATATTGCACTCACCAAAACAAAGGGCTAACCTAAACCACAAAGCACTTAAGAAAAACCAGATCATTTAATACACCCAATGCAGTAATAATAAAATATCTGTAACATAATATTGTTTGACTTGACACACACATGCACCAATTTAAGCAGAAAGTGAATGTTTTGTATCTACAAATAATATTACTGCTAAGCCACATTACTCTTAACATCCCAATGTGTACTTTATCAAATTATTTTTAATTTCAGTCTTCACAGAATTTATAAAAGCACACCACTTTATCATCTTTTAACATTAGATTCCAAAAAGTCAAAGCAACCACAAAAGACAAATAATCTTCTATCCAATACACCTTATAAAAATAATTGAATGTGATTTACAGAAAATATTTACAACTCTGCAAGCTATTGACAACTGAAGGGTTTGGTGCGAGGAGGAGGTGGTAGTTGGACTTACATGTACTATCTTGTGGTAATAATAAAGAATAATGGGTGATTCAGAAAAGGAATTTGGGATTTTGTCAACCAAACAGCTGTGCAGTGAGCTACCTTAATTTAAGTATTAACTGTATTTTTCTTATTTGTCACTTCTTCTTCCGTGTGTTTTTGCTTTTAGGAAGCTTTAATTTTCAAGTGCTAGTAATAGTGTTCCATAGATTTCGTGTTTGTTTTGAATACAGTCAGAGAGAGTCCCTTTAGTCAACCATAGTGACAGTAGTGCTAGTGTTTGTTTTCAATACAGTCCAGAGACAGGTAGTGCTATTTTCATAGTTTTCTACAAGAAGTGGCTAGCAATCACAGTTTAGTCAACAATCAGCCTCCTTTAGTGAATTAGCAGTCTAGTTAAAAGTTCCCAGAATGAGATTTTCACTCTGCAGCGGAGTGTGTGCTGATATGAAACTTCCTGGCAGATTAAAACTGTGTGCCCGACCGAGACTCGAACTCGAGACCCTTGCCTTTCGCGGGCAAGTGCTCTACCAACTGAGCTACTGAAGCACGACTCACGCCCGGTACTCACAGCTTTACTTCTCCCAGGGTTTTAGTTAAAAGTTGATTAAATCTCTACAGTAAATTGATTCCTTAGGATGGATAGGATGTGTGACTGCTGTGTACGGACGCAGGAGGAGCTGGCCACTGTACGTGAACTGCTGAGCGTGTTGATGGCCGTGGTCAGCCGTCTTCAGGCTGCTGCCTCGGAGTGTAGCGGCAGTGGGGAGTCTGGTGCGTCGCATGGTACACCCCAGGTGTTACATGCTTCACCCACTGTCCCTGCTGTCGAGACATTTTCGCGGGTACCAGGCGCGGTTGGGCCACCCTCTCCCCAAGGGGAGTGGCGGGTTCAGCGGCGTTCGTGGCGCACGGGGGGGAGGGTAAACGTGGAGGCTGGCCGTGTGGCATCGCCCGCTCTGCCTGTGAGTGGACATGTGGCTGCTCCTTCAGCAAGGTCCGAGCAGGCACACGGGGGGAGTGGTTTATTAGTTATTGGGAGCTCCAACGTTAGGCGGGTGATGGAGCCCCTTAGGGAAATAGCGGAAAGGTCGGGGAAGAAGGCCAGTGTTCACTCTGTCTGCTTGCCGGGGGGTCTCATCCGAGATGTGGAGGAGGCCCTGCCGGCGGCGATAGAGAGCACTGGGTGCACCCAACTGCAAATTATTGCTCATGTAGGCACCAACGACTCCTGCCGTCTGGGTTCAGAGGTCATCCTCAGTTCGTACTGGCGGTTGGCGGAATTGGTGAAGGCGGAAAGCCTTGTTCGCGGGGTGGAATCAGAGCTAACTATTTGTAGTATCGTTCCCAGAACCGATTGCGGTCCTCTGGTTTGAAGCCAAGTGGAAGGCTTAAACCAGAGGCTCAGACGATTCTGTGGAGATCTGGGGTGCAAATTTCTCGACCTTCGCTATCGGGTGGCGAAATGTAGGGTCCCCCTGAATAGGTCAGGTGTGCACTACACGCCGGAAGCAGCTACAAGGGTAGCGGAGTACGTGTGGAGTGCACATGGGGATTTTTTAGGTTAGAGAATTCCCTCCCTAGGCCCAACAAGAGGCCTCCTGAGACGCAGCAAGGTAGGAGTGGGCAAAATGCAACAGGGAATAACAATATTAATGTGCTAATAGTAAACTGCAGGAACGTCTATAGAAAGGTCCCAGAACTGCTCTCATTAATAAACGGTCACAATGCCCATATAGTACTAGGGACAGAAAGTTGGCTGAAACCAGACGTAAACAGTAATGAAATCCTAAACTCAGATTGGAATGTATACCACAGAGACAGGCTGGACAGTGAAGGGAGAGGCGTGTTTATAGCGATGAGAAGTGCAATAGTATCTAAGAAAATTACGGAGATCCGAAACGATTTGGGCGAAGGTCACGGTTAAAGCAGGCTCACACATGGTAATTGGATGTCTCTATAGGCCCCCTGGCTCAGCAGCTGTTGTGGCTGAGCACCAGAAGGATAATTTGGAAAATATTTCGAGTAGATTTCCCCACCATGTTATAGTTCTGGGTGGAGATTTTAATTTGCCAGATATAGACTGGGAGACTCAAACGTTCATAACGGATGGCAGGGACAAAGAATCCAGTGAAATATTTTTAAGTGCTTTATCTGAAAACTACCTCGAGCAGTTAAACAGAAGACCGACTCGTGGCGACAACATATTAGACCTTCTGGTGACAAACAGACCCGAGCTATTTGAAACAGTTAACGCACAACAGGGAATCAGCGATCATAAAGCGATTACGGCATCGATGATTTCAGCCGTAAATAGAAATATTAAAAAAAGTAGGAAGATTTTTCTGTTTAGCAAAAGTGACAAAAAGCAGATTACAGAGTACCTGACGGCTCAACACAAAAGTTTTGTCTCAAGTACAGATAGTGTTGAGGATCAGTGGACAAAGTTCAAAACCATCGTACAATATGCGTTAGATGAGTATGTGCCAAGCAAGATCATAAGAGATGGAAAAGAGCCACCGTGGTACAACAACCGAGTTAGAAAACTGCTGCGGAAGCAAGGGGAACTTCACAGCAAACATAAACATAGCCAAAGCCTTGCAGGCAAACAAGAATTACGCGAAGCGAAATGTAGTGTGAGGAGGGCTATGCGAGAGGCGTTCAATGAATTCGAAAGTAAAGTTCTATGTACTGACTTGGCAGAAAATCCTAAGAAATTTTGGTCTTATGTCAAAGCAGTAGGTGGATCAAAACAAAATGTCCAGACACTCTGTGACCAAAATGGTACTGAAACAGAGGATGACAGACTAAAGGCCAAAATATTAAATGTCTTTTTCCAAAGCTGTTTCACAGAGGAAGACTGCACTGTAGTTCCTTCTCTAGATTCTCATACAGATGAGAAAATGGTAGATATCGAAATAAACGACAGAGGGATAGAGAAACAATTAAAATCGCTCAAAAGAGGAAAGGCCGTTGTGCCTGATGGGATACCAGTTCGATTTTACACAGAGTATGCGAAGGAACTTGCCCCCCTTCTTGCAGCGGTGTACCGTAGGTCTCTAGAAGAGCATAGCGTTCCAAAGGATTGGAAAAGGGCACAGGTCATCCCCGTTTTCAAGAATGGACGTCGAACAGATGTGCAGAACTATAGACCTATATCTCTAACGTCAATCAGTAGTAGAATTTTGGAACATGTATTACGTTCGAGTATAATGACTTTTCTGGAGACTAGAAATCTACTCTGTAGGAATCAGCATGGGTTTCGAAAAAGACGGTTGTGTGAAACCCAGCTCGCGCTATTCGTCCACGAGACTCAGAGGGCCATAGACATGGGTTCACAGATAGGTGCCGTATTTCTTGACTTCCACAAGGCTTTCGATACAGTTCCCCACAGTCGTTTAATGAACAAAGTAAGAGCATATGGACTATCAGACCAATTGTGTGATTGGATTGAAGAGTTCCTAGATAACAGAACGCAACTTGTTATTCTCAATGGAGAAAAGTCTTCCAAAGTAAGAGTGATTTCAGGTGTGCCGCAGGGGAGTGTCATAGGACCGTTGCTATTCACAATATACATAAATGACCTTGTGGATGACATCGGAAGTTCACTGAGGCTTTTTGCAGATGATGCTGTGCTGTATCGAGAGGTTGTAACAATGGAAAATTGTACTGAAATGCAGGAGGATCTGCAGCGAATTGACGCATGGTGCAGGGAATGGCAATTGAATCTCAATGTAGACAATGTAATGTGCTGCGAATACATAGAAAGAAAGATCCCATATCATTTAGCTACAAAATAGCAGGTCAGCAAATGGAAGCAGTTAATTCCATAAATTATCTGGGAGTACGCATTAGGAGTGATTTAAAATGGAATGATCATATAAAGTTGATCGTCGGTAAAGCAGATGCCAGACTGAGATTCATTGGAAGAATCCTAAAGAAATGCAATCCGATAACAAAGGAAGTAAGTTACAGTACGCTTGTTCACCCACTGCTTGAATACTGCTCAGCAGTGTGGGATCCGTACCAGATAGGGTTGATAGAAGAGAGAGAGAGAAGATCCAACGGAGAGCAGCGCACTTCGTTACAGGATCATTTAGTAATCGCGAAAGCGTTACGGAGATAATAGATAAACTCCAGTGGAAGACTCTGCAGGAGAGATGCTCAGTAGCTCGGTATGGGTTTTTGTGATAGTTTCGAGAACATACCTTCACCAAAGAGTCAAGCAGTATATTGCTCCCTCCTACGTATATCTCGCGAAGAGACCATGAGGATAAAATCAGAGAGATTAGAGCCCACACAGAAGCATACTGACAATCCTTCTTTCCATGAACAATACGAGACTGGAATAGAAGGGAGAACCAATAGAGGTACTCAGGGTACCCTCCGCCACACACCGTCAGGTGGCTTGCGGAGTATGGATGTAGATCTAGATACCTAAGAATAATCATTTATACATATATGATGATTATTTTTGGCAAAAGATCCCCATATCATTCAATCAGTTCCCACAGCACTATACACACTCAGTGCTGATTGAAGATGTAAATGTGCTTTATTTCTTCTCATCTTCGAAAATAAAAATCACATTTTAATGCAATGCCAGTTTTCTCTGGTTAAAAGTAGGTGTTTGCATAATTTATTTAAAAGTACTTAGAACTTGATCACAGTTTTGTGACCTGTGATTGTGCCTTTGGAAACATTGAAAAGTGAATAAAACACAACAATAAAAATGTTTAACATTCAAAACAATACCTCCTTAACATTAATAACTGTCACCAATTAAACTTTCACTCCTTCCCACTTAAGATGGATAAATATACATATACATAATTGAACTAATCAGCAAATACGTCATCAAAAATTGTAAGTGGTTTTATGATGGATTACACACAGACAGTACTCCAGATGTTATAAGGGAGAATGTAAAGATTGAAAAATAGAATTCTATTTGTGAAGCAAAAATTAATTAAGTATCTCCAGTTTTTCATTAAATAAATAATTACAATTTTACAGCGTATTTTTTATGAAATCCATTTCCTAAAAAAAAACAAAGAAATCTTTTTACATATGTACGGTGGCAAGAAAGGGGTAGAGTCCAACAATGAAGCATGTGCCACAATATCTAGAAGATATATTTTTAAGTGAAAATGCTGTCCTAATGTCTAAGAACCATTACAGAATTTCATTAGAATAAAAATTTCACAAACCTGAAAATTCTGATTTCCAAATGTTCTTTTTAATTACTAAAAACTTGGAAAATCCTCCTTTCTACAGCAAACCATTCTATTCCTTTCAGTCATTCAGTTCTCATGTACTGTCTCAGACCACTCTGCTCATAATCAGTTCACGTACATGGTATTCTGACAGATGCAAGGAACACTTCACCACCTTAGTGTTTAAGATGCAGTCTATAACCAGCCTTTCAGATTCAGTTAAGTTTATTGGGTCCTTTTCTTTAAATTTGTAGTAGTATCTTCATTTATTTACCACCACAATTTTTACAATACCACAGCACATCTGGGCACATTTTTCCTAGCTACAAGTTTCTCCTATATGTATGATGAAGGCACCACACATTTCTTTCTCATTACAAAACGTTCTCTGAATCATTTTTAATCTAATTGTAAACACATTAATACAATTTATACCTCCCATAATATGTTCATGCATGAAAGATATATTCCCGTGATATTTAAAAAATGAGAATATGAATTTGCTTAAAAAGAGCATCATACGTTTGGTGAACCCGTGATAAACGAACATCTCCACATCCCAAGAGCATTATTAAGTGTGCAGCACTTTGTAACATTTATTTTCTATAGGCTTCCATATTAATTGAAGCCCATTTGTTGCAACCCATAAGTTTTCGAACCCAAATTAGAAAGTTTTTCCTGTGACAAAATCTTATTCCCTGCAAAGACAAGTCAGCTCTACTTTGTTGTGTTACGTGGATCTAAACCTTTGAAGTTAAGTGGCATGATGTCCTTACTGTCAATATATCAGCTTACTACAACTATAAATCACTAAAATTCTTAATGATGTACGAAAGCTCTTCATGTGAAGATTAAGCCTGCTTGTCTACCCAGTCCAATTATCCTCATTTCAGTTTTCCCCATATCACTCAAACCAAGTGACAGGATAACCTCTATTATTAAATCACTAGCCCAGAACCAAGTACCAATTGCAGGTTGCCGATCTTAGGGCTTCCACGTGAAAAGAATTGATTTTGCATATTTAGTGCAATTATTGACCAAATTTAGGATGCTGTCATGTTCTCCTTATTAAGAGGTATAATCTCATATTAAATGTTCAACACAATAAGACAAGTATTGCAGTTAGAAATTGTCTGTCTCGAGGCAGTGTAACTGACGTGCGCAAATACAAGCACTATGGCCAGAAAAATTGAGAAGGATTCTACAAAAGACCTGTTTACACCTGCACATCAACATGCATGCCAGTGCAGAGATGGCTTCACAAATTCTGGAAAGTAGTTAGCAGGAAATGTTTTGGGTTTTAACAAGTCTTCACCATGCCACTTAAATAATGGAGCCGGATGAAGTAAGACTCTACAACAAACACCATGTGACAGATCTAATGTGAGAAGTGGTCAAGACTTGTGATGGTGTGGGAATTGAAACTACAGATTATTGCTGAATCCCTTGAATCAGTCTGCTTACAATAATATTCTTGACAATAAGATGGTGGCTACTGCTGAACATCCAAACGATGCTCACTGTTCAGCACTCTAGGAAGGTAACAGTCAGCACATCAGACCAGAAATAACAGGAACTGTTTTAAGGAGCAGTAAGGAAACTTTTCACACCTCCAGTATACCAGGCTAATTATGTTACTGTGATTCTTCAGAGACTCTGTGATAGTAGAAAGGACATGTTTGCAGAAACAAAGGCATCCAATGAACCTACCAGAGGAGCAGTTTATATGAATGACAGGCACTTTAATAATTTATTATATTTTCTACCCACAAATTTCTTTAGCAATACGTAGATGCCAAAATCGGGTGCTGAATTTGATGACCAAGGTGTATGTTTCATCAATTTGTACCCCCCCCCCCCTTCCTCCTCCCTACAGTCCTTGTACTACAGTCATCTCATCACATACATTTTTGATAGAATTGGTCCACAAGACTTGCTCGGTATCTAAAAATTATTGTTTTACCTTTTGCAAAATTATAAATCAAGGGTTTCTTTCCTGCATCCCAGTAACCACTGTCCACAGCTGTTCCAGAAGGTGAACTCATAAGTGAGATTGGCTTCTTTTAACTGATTCAGGTTCTTCAGTTTCCATCCATTGCTTATAAAATTCACATAAATCAGTTCCTCACATCAAAGTGACACTTGACTGATGTTAAGAAATCCATTCACTGATGTAACGAATACAAAATCCATTGATATTGGCAATGTGCCCCTGTCATGATAAGAAATATTCACCACATTAATAAAACCAACAAACTGCAGGATGGGGTTCTGACTGGAAATAGAAGAAAAAGGTCCTATGAAGATGTGTCCAGAAATGCATCGCTGCCACAGTGTTCCTCATGAGTTGTAGGCTGTCTTACTGATGCAGTGTACTGTAAGCAGCAGAATGGTCTGGTATTCATGTAGGGGAACAAGCCAACATGGTGTTTGTGTGTGCCAAGCAGATGGAAACGGTTAAGAGCAGCAAGGCTATACCAAAACAAGTGCACTAACAGACACTAATCACATCAAACAACATTTCAAATCCTTTTTTGTTCATTTGTGTGGTCAAGGGTCTTTTCAGATGGACGAATGTGCTGGGAGGTGGTGGACTTTGCAGTCATCACAGTTTGTCGGTTTTATTAATGTTCACGCGGTATAATACTGTACACTTCTGCAGCTTGTAATTTTTGGGAAGAAACCTGTACTTCTCAATAAAAGCTGTTTCCTGTCTTGTGGTGAACATATATGGTGGTATTATGAGAAAAGTGTGGGAGTGATAACACTTAACAGACAGTGGGGTAGTATTAAATGAATGTACCATGTGCTCTTCTAAATTCTGTCCATTTTCTATGTGATACAACTGATATTCACTTAAAAAAATATAAAAGTCAGGTAATCATCAGGGTCAAATAAATACTTTTGTATTTAATAAAAATAAAACATTTTTGTGACATCATGAAATCACAAAAGTTCTTGGTGATGACTACACAAAAATATATAAATAAGAGCATTAAAATTATTGCTAATCATATATTCACAATTTGTGGAATCATTTAAGGATAGTCCGTTGACTTTAAAATTACCCGCAATGGCTGGCACTGTTTATTTAGTACAATAAATATGTAATACTAGTGAGTCTTTTTATCTCATAAATAGTTTCAAAAGCATTTAAACACTTATTAAAGATTTAGGACAGCTGAAAAACACACATTATGCCTTATGGAACTTGTTTTATAATTTTAAATAAAAGTGTTGACATACCAAAAATTTCATGGGCAGTGTCAATGCATGTCACAAATGATATCGCAAAATTTTTAATTTAACTGTTCCGTTGCTTCTCATAAGCCTTTAAGTTCCTTTACACGAAACTTAAAAGATTCAGCTATGCTTCATTACCTGTAATATATTTCTTGGTATGCACTGGCATATATTAGCTTCAGTACACCAGCCAAATCTACTAGCCACAAAATATATTGGGACCTCATGACACATATCATGATTTGTCAGTAATTCAAATTTTAGACTAGTGTAATCTGTCAGTATGGATAACAGAATGTTATAATAGCATCATTCATTCATCCATTATGCATCTAGTCGCTGAATTGTCATAACTGGCATTAAGTATGTCTAACTTAGGACTTTCTTTTTGTTGGATACCAACAGGAAGAAAGTAATACACTGAAAGCTTTTAAGAAAACTATCAGTGACTACTGCACATTTTGAAGAAATTGTAATATATGCAAGAGATACCAAACAATAAATGTGTTAGATGTGTGATCATTACTTCCTTCCAAAACCTAGAAAAATCTTACAGTATGTGAAACTGTATTTTAAGCTCAATAAAATCTTCTAACTACAATACAGCTAATATCTGATACCATGATAGCTAAAATGGTGCCTTTTACATTAGCAATCTAACAGCATATCATTAAGTTACAAATCCTCAACTAAATTTTAGATTTTCTAAATTTGAAATTGTAACTGAAAAGAAGACTAAAATCACTATCACAGGAATGCATGTGTTAGTGCTTGCATAGCACCTGACAATAAAAATTAACTTAGGGTATCACAAAAAATGATGATAATGTCTTAGCACATTTGCTCAGAAGTAATAAGTCCATGAAGTTTATTTGCAACATTAAGCCTTGGCTGTAACTACCTGCATAACATCCAAATATCCACACATGTGAAGCTGCTGGTCCTAAAAATATTTTAGCATAAGTTGGCAGCTTCCATTTATTAAATTTATGGAATAACCATAACATAGACACACTATACCTTCCTGCTTAACAGTGAAAGCCACTATGATTTTGAGCAGCCTAGAACATTTGTACAGTAACAGTTATAAACATTAACAGTTTCAGCTACCCCTTCCCACTTTTAATTCTCACCACTAAGGAAAATTAAAATACTCTTAAAATATGGTGTAAACAGTGTCTTATCTTTTTAAAAGAATGCCAGTTTAGCTTTACATAAACAATAAATAATGACAAATTTTACATATCATTATGCCATTTCATATTATAACGGGAAACACAATGTCCATAAACTTACAGCACTTCTATGCAATGCTACACATTGTACATCATCAATAATCATTTCATTACTTATGCCTTGCTGTGCTACAACTGTAACTGGCTTCTGGCTGGGAAACACTGAGAGACGATATGTCAAATGAACTCATTGCAACAGTCTTCCCTTATCTTGTCGTTGAAGTTTCGCCATATACCACCACAGGGGGGTAAAAAATACACCCTTGCAACAACGAGAATGGGCCCCATATTAACTTCCTCCATAGCACACCTAGCTACAGCAAAAAGTGAAGAACAAGGATGGAGAGCATTTCTCATGTATTACACACTTATAGATTACAACAGACACTGCACAAAAGCAAGAAGTTTGTGAAACAATGTTATCCCAACATGCTGTAGCTCAGTACTTATTCATCATCACTCTCCATTCCCTTAAAAAGAAATCCCCCCCCCCCTCTCTCTCTCTCTCTAATACACACACACACACACACACACACACACACACACACACACACACACACACACACCTTTCTTTTCTCTATCTGTCCAATAAAAATTCTAAAAATAATTTCAACTACTTTATGAAGCACACTGTCAGTTTCTCTAAATTTTCAGACTATAAGATACGCATATACACCTAATATCCATAGATATCAACTCCCCCTCCATCACCCCCCCCCTCTCTCTCTCTCTCTCTCTCACACACACACACACACACACACAAACTGCTACCACAAATTAATAAAAAATCTTTCATCTGATGGCAATTAACAGAAGACACTGAATTAACACTACCATTTATCCTTAATACATACTTTTTTTGGTAATATATTACTGTTAGTTGCATGACAACAGAGGCAACTAACATCAATGTTGTATGTTTGCAAAGCATTTTTCAACAACATTTCCTTCTGAAACTGATGTAATAACTTCAAGAATACAAATATTCATTTTATTATTGACCCAATAAACTACCACAATTAGATTCACTATCATTAAATAAAATATTGTTAAGAGAACCAATGAACAGATAAGGCAACAAATTCATAAACTGTGACATCAATAAAAATTTAGATGGAAGCCTATTAAGTGACCTCAGAACAAGATGTACACCGGTAACGTAACTTCTAACATCACACATCAAAATATATTACAAACATAGCAAATTAATAATGGTCATATTACAACACAGAGAAGAAAATAATCCTGAAACCTCTCAAACAGACTACATGACATACTAGCACAAAGCAACCAATAGTGTCTAAAAATTGAAACAGAACAAACCAAATAAAGTTATCTCACAGAAAGAAATATGGAATTGCTCATGGGAAATAGGTAATGTAGAGCATTTCTGAAAAGGTAATTTGTTATGATGAAATCAGTCAATATTTAAAATACATTATTATTATTATTATTGTTGTTGTTGTTGTTGTTGAAGAAAGAAAAAGGCTCAGTCAAAATACAAGGAAACAATATCTGGAAAAAAAGACGCAAGTTTTATAAACTGTTGAGGTTTATTCTTTTACTAGAAAATTATGCAAAAATCAAATTTCTACATTAATGCCTTTATAAAACCAACACAGTTAAAAAATATAAAAAGGAACAAAGGTAAATTATACAAAGTGTTTTGGCAGACTGACAAGTGACAAAATATAACATGGATACAACAACCAACTTTTAAGTCTTCCTTTGTCAGTGTACGGAGCACACCTGTTTTTCAATGTGAACTATTTCCTTTGGTTTCTGTCACTTATTAGTGGTCTACAAGGAATGGAAGACAAATTCTGATAAAAAAATTAACACCAGCTTACAGCATTTTTCAGTTATTTCTCCTACAACAAATGTTGAAATTGGCACTTCGGTGTTAACCCTAGTTCGATTTACCAAGCTGCACCTGAGACATCATTAAAACATGTTTCTCCTTTCACACAAATCAGTGACATGCTTTGTTTTCATGCCAGTATGCATGTCTTGCGCCACAATAAATAAAGAGTTTAATTCCAGACTTATACCACTAAATACAGAATTAAAATTACACTTTAGCTCAAACTGATGTCCTCCAGTCCTTAAACCATTCTCAGAAAACATTTTCAGAACAGGAATCTTTTTAAAGACATAAATGAATAACATAAAAGACATCTGAAGCATGCATACCTGCCTCTCACAGAGCTTTGTAGTATGAGAAAGAAACAATGGTACGCTGCGAAAAACTTATAAATGGGGCACAGAGAAGATTAACATTTCACCAAAATTACTATAAAATAAAACAAATAAAATCAGACCACATGCCAAACTTCAAGTTACAGGGCAAAATTAAAGTAATGCTTTGATAACTGCTGACGAACAGATGATGATGCAAGACTGTAGAACATTTATACTAATCACAGAGTATTTAAATTTTCTTCTCTTTTCCAGCCAAAGCGGCTTTCATTGTAAAAACAATGGCAATACTTTTAAACAAAAGTTTCCCACTGAACAAAAATTTTTAGCTATTGTTTTTCATGCACCTGTTGGGTGTATGCATACAGACTACAGGCACATGTTATACAGAAGTTCCCCATTTCAACGGAATACTGTAACACTACATGACAATGTTTATTTGTTTATGTAATAACAGGTAAGAAAATGCTTTGCAAGCACACATTATTTCTTATGAGAGATTAGGCTATACACAGCAAAAGAAGTGTTCTCCTGAGCCTATCGATGTTGATCAACAGGAGTATGACTGCAACACTTAAAACTCACTTCTGTAGCTTCTTTTACTTTCATAATCTTCTTTGGCAGATAGTTTAATGCTAGAACACCCATTTTCCCTTCAAATGTAGCTAAGACTAACAGCCTTTATAAATAAATGACAATCTAGGTTACAAAAATCAATCACAAATTCGGCAGATAATTTTGACAGATTTAAATATTACGGTTTCATAAGAACATTTCAACGATTAAATAATTGTCTGGAAAATATTACTATTTACTTCAGATTGTAGCTCTGTACAAGAAAATATCTGAATCTTGGAATCCTGTAAAATGGTTACTAAAGTAAAACAAGGTGACTCTACTTTTAATTCCATAAAACCTATCACAAATAAAATTAGGAACATTAACAAAAGCTTTTACAGTGCATCAAAATGTATTCTTAACACTCATGCACTGCACTATTCCAGTTTCCAACAGCGAAACATTTGTTTTCTTTTAAATGTCCTCTGCATGTTTCCTTACATGCATGATATAAAATGTGTTTGTACTAATCATGCCATTCTGTAAATATTTATTCAGACATTAACTTTAGTTAATGTATCACCATTCCATGTAGCCTAGTACTGGCATACAAATCACTCACAAAAAAACTAAAAAACGACCTCCACTAATTTGGTGTAATGGAGTCTCAATAAACAGGTTATACATTATCACATACTTAACAAATTTACATTTAACAAAATGTTATTCTGTACATATCTCTCCCTTATCATATTATATGTTTTTAACAGCATCTTATAACCAATTTTCTTGGTTGCCAACATCAAAAATGCATCAACCAGCTTAATCAGAATTGAAATAAGTATTGCTATATATTACAAATTTTCTGAGCCTCAACCCATCACTTTCAATTACTTCGATGTAATATTCTCATTCCTACAGTAACAGTAATTTTAGCATCTCATACAACAAAACAAACACCATACAAATGGTCAAGGAAATTAAATCAAAACCATAAACCATTTGTCAAACATTGTTACACTGAAATTTTAAAATACATACCAGGTACATAGCAATTAGTTATTTTCTTCTCACTATCACAATAGCAAAAGGTACCATAATTTCTAAAGCAACAGTTTCATCTTCCATTGAGTTCATAGCAGATGATTAAAAAAATAAGTCCCTGAAAACAGAAGTGCATCCTGACTGTTACTGATTCTCAATGCTCTTATTATTTTCAAAGATATTATTTACCATGTACCCAATAACACTGTGAAGTGTAACTGGTCTCTTGTTTCCTGACCAACAAATTCTAAAGAATAGATATTCAACAACGTTAAATATAACTTTCAAGAGACAGAGAAAATAAATTTTCTGGCAGTTAGAAATAATCTGCAAGAAAGATTCAGCTAAAAGAATTCTCACTTCTCAACAAAACCTTGTCTCATTTTTTCCCATCCTGTGTTCTGCAATGAAGCGTCTGTCAGCTGTGAATGTTAACTCATGTACAATGTAAGAAACCCACCATTCACATCAAATGCTGGCTTTGCAAAACCTGCCAGACCACAATTTCCAGGAAGAATTATCAAAATGAAATGAAACCAAATTATTACTGTTTTGCTACAGCCAATCAAAAGTTAAATGATAATCTAAAAGTCTTTCAAGGCACCACATAAACTATGAATTATTTTTAACAAATGGATTAAATATAAACCCCTCACTAAGTCAAAGAGATGGAAGACTTTGATGACATACAGCCTATTATAACATTCACATTAACTAACAGGCATGATGGTCCTGCAAGGACATACCACATCCTCACAGTTCAACACCAATAAAAGATCATAACATCCACAATACATTTGTGCCTATCAGATCTTCACAGTAAACCTTAATTTGGCTGGAAAAATAATACATATACATTAAAAGCTGTGGCTATGCTGATACAAATCAGATTTTACCCAACTATTACATTTAATAATTTACTAACAAAACAGATCAGTAACATCCAAAGTTTTTACCTGGGAAACATGGTTAACATTAACTTTTGTACATGCATGTATACTACACAAGTATCAAAAACTATTTTTATGGACAATTCAACAAACTGCAGAACAAAAACCAGGCAGCATAAATATTTATATCTTTAAAACTATCTTCAAGCATGTAACACAGTACTGTACATTTCTTGTCATTTGCATTTAAGCTCTGTGTCTATTACTGGCTTTATACTTGTGTCTGTATAGTGACACCACTAAGTAAACTCTATTATGAGACCCATACTGACATACAATATCAACACTTATTTCAATTATTCTTGTTGCTCCCCAAGATCTCTGGAAAACATTGCTTTTGTGTAAAGGTGATTAATGTATTTTCTCTTCAGCTTAATGAATGCCAGCCACATCCTTTGACAATTTGTAAAACACACTAGTTTAAAAATATTACTGGAAGGCTTAGGTACTCTTCTACTATGATGCCACTACCATGTCAAATTTGTAACAAATGCAAATAATGTCACTGCAATATATTTTACACGTAGCAAAATGTCAGGGCATTGTAATGATTACATTGCAGATACTCTTGTCACATGCCACTTTTGGATAGGGCAAACATAAAAATAGTTGTCCTTTTGTACAAAATGGGTAAATCATTTTGTAGAAACATAAAGTACCTAAAATTTCAGATCAGAGAGATGTAACAGCAAGTCTTCACCCCAAGCAAATATGGAATAACTGATACACCCATGGAGACTTCATGGCTGGAATTAAAATTTCTTAAGACGGTAGCAAGGAGCTTATACCATTAAGGCAGGCTCCCATTGGAGGCATTATCACTATCGTCGGATGCACCGCGGTGACAGTCACAGCGGGCATCGACGGACACCAACCATCACTTGCGCAAAGAGTCCTTGCTGCTGGCGAGCGACGTGCTGTTGCTGCTCTGGCTCTGCATTTCACTGCCACCACTCGCTTCTCCATTAAGTGCACTCGATCCGCCACGCATCACACGACGCATGGCTGCCAGCTCTTCTGCAGAGGTTGGGGTTGGCGGAGCACTACGTCCCTTCAGTTTTCCTAGGACCTTGTCTAGGCGATGTACAAACAGATCTACATCTGTTTTGCGCATACCGAGTGCTGCTGCAGCTGTCAGATATGGCACAGGGTAACTACTGTTATGTGCACCCCAGCCTGCAACAAATAACAGTAAACCAAAATTTACAACTGGCACTGATTGGAGAATAGATTGTAGAGTGCACAAGGGATTCTGTGATATGACAACACACATTGAAAAGTACAGTATTTTAAAGTAACTATTCTGTCACTTATTTCACATACTTCATTCATTTATTCATAATGTTCCACAGATATTATCAAGAAGGAAACATTTCAGGAATGTGAAACAAATCAAGGTACACACTAACAGAATATAAGAAGCAATTAATTACTAGTCCACCTTCATAGCTGAGCAGTTGGTCTGGCTCACTGCCATGTGGAGGACCTGTGTTCGATTTATGGTACTGTCAAGGATTTTTCCTTGGTGAGAGGACTGGTAGGAGCACATTCAGCCTCTTGAGGTCAACTGAAGTGCTATCTGACTGATTAGTAGCGGTTCCAAGGTCAGGAAACCAGACAATGGCTGGACTAGTTCAAAGGTCACGGAACCAGACAACGTCCAGGAGAGCGGTGTGTTAACCACAAGCCCCTCCATATTGTAACCGATGACACCACTAGCAGAGGACAACATGGCCGTTAGTCTGGCCTGATTGGTCATCTAGGGCCAGAATGCGGAACTGTATGTACCTTTACTTTAATTAATGACTAAATCTGCACCTTGTATAAACACTAAACTAATACTTAACATTTTCCACTCAGTAATTTTGAACACAGGTAAAAACTGGAAGATGTTGGATACATTGTTTTAAATTTCTTCTGTACATGTGAGAACCATTATTCTCTTGTGCTATTTTTAACTGTTTCAACTCACACTGTAAGTCAAATGTGATGTTGAAACTGAGTGTGTAAGAAGTTTCACTAAGATATATTTTAGCACATTTGGTAGTTTATTTTCTCACTGACTAGTTTTGAGATATCAATTTGCCACATATTTGCATCAAAAGTGTGAAACCAGTGGTGAATCATCTGCTCATGACAAACTTAAAGCTGTGACACAATTATGTAATTTTTTCCTGCCATCAAAACAGTTTTTAATTTTGTTAGTAATCAGCAATGTGTACATCCGTCTCTGGTATGACACACGTCCAGTCTTTATTGGCATCTAATGATGAGCCAATGGATTAGGAAACTATGTAGTAACAAAATACACACCCATTCAGGTAAAACACAACTGGTTCATTTTCCTTCAAGAAATTTCTTCAACAATAATGTACTTCTGAGTGTTCCGTCAAGCTGTTGTTTCCATTTTATGCACAATACTTCAATGATCGACTCAGTTGTCTTCCTCAGGTGCTGTGAGTTGTGCCATTGTGTGTTCTCACTACCCGGACTCCAACCAGGCACAGAACTATTCTTGGTCTCGTGCCACTAATTATAGTTGATTTTAAGTCTGATTCCCAACACCCACTACACCCTTTGACACACACTTGTTTTTCAGAGCCTGCACTAATATTGCATTAAACATTCACTAAGCATTTCCCTGCTCCGACAGATGATGGCCATCAAGATCTTAATAAAATGAGTGTTGCGTCCCACGTCTTTATTAAACTGAAATTTCTGTCCTGTTTATTATGTTTTCTGACATCTTTATTTCAATAGGCTCCTTAATTACTCTCCCCCAGAAACTTAGTGTATGCACTGCAATACTAGTCTCATCATATTTCATTTCAAGATCATAGTAGAGGAAGTGCTCAGTGACAGCTGATACATTTGGCTCTTTTAGTCAGGCATGTCACTGATGTTCCTTGTATCTCTCCTTGACTGTTCTAATAATCTGCATCATGTAAGACAAGCAATATTTGCATGGACTGCTGTACAAGTCCAGCTTTTTGAGACCTAGAACAACTAACACTTCAAAGGAGACTTTCTATATTTGCTTGCAGGAGTGAAATACACAGGATGTCTACTTTCCACACGAGTCTACTGACTTTTCCAAATACTGGGTCAACTTAAGAATAACTTGTCTAAGTTATTCTTGGCTTCTTTTTCTGTGTCTAAGTCTCAATCTCTTTCTCAGGCTTTCTTGATTTTGACTGCAACACCCACTCAATTCGACAATCTGGTTACAGATACCTAAGGAGCACTAATTGTAGGTGTTTTAATTCTTCGGTGAAGCTCTCCTTGTCTTTCAGTGTTCAAGCTCTTTAGACAAGAGTCTTTAGCAATGAATTTCTTTGTGACAGATGGGCGTGGCTCAAGGCACAGAGACAGAGGTCAGTGTGTGTGGGTTTCCTATATTAACTATGACTCAAGAATCTGCCCAGTCTTGTCTTAATTAACATGTTGAGAAAAGTAAGCTGGCCCTCTTTTTCAAGTTCCACTGTGAATTTTATATTACAACTGATCGAGTTTAAATGTTCCATGAACATGTAACTTTTCTCGTTCCCTGTAGCCACACCATAAACATGCAAATAGTAACAGTGGTTTGAATTTGGCAAATTCTAATGCCTTACCTCCAAAGTGTTCCGCGTATAGGTTTGTCACAACAAGTGAAAAACTACCCTTTTATCAAACATGAAATAAGCTAAAGTCAGAATATGCTTAAAAAGTTCAGTGAAACAATTGTCAAACTTTTACATGATCAGTTTCAAGGATTCACAAAATTGAACTCCCATTACATCAAAACTGACCATGACATCCATTTTCCAGTGCCCCAATTCACTGAGGTGGTGTGCAAAGTGAACGGAGTTGCAAATGTGATGTTTGGATTTCCCCATATTCTCGCTGAGAATGGTTTAAGGTATTTAGCTAGCTGGTATGCAGGTGCATTAATATTACTAATTATGGACGTTAGAGGAATGCTTGCTTTGTGTAACACAAAGATGCCATATGCAGGGTGTTCAAAAAGTCTTTCCGCAGTGCCGTATGATTGTTAGCCGCGCATGCTGTATGCCACAGTGAATATACTGAAATGAAACTCAGTGAAATATAAGTTATTAACTTATTGAATATTCATTTTTACTTACAAATTTTTACATTAAAAGTCGAAAGTGTCCCCCTGTTGTTGAATACACACTTCAGTTCGTCTAATCATGTTTCAAAACACAAGCTGTAACATTTCTTCTGTAACAGAAGCAGTGAAAGTGGATATTGCAGTTTTCAATTCATCGATGGATTTTGGACGGTTTTTATACACAGTTGCTTTCGCTGCAGCCCAGAAGGAAAAGTCAGGTGGGGTTAGGTCAGGCGACCGTGGAGCCGAAAGTCCCTGTGAAATTATGCCATCACTAAAAACATCAGCAAGCAGTGAAACTGAAACGTGAGCTGTATGTGCAGTTGCACCATCTTGTTGAAAATAACCGTTCAGTATTTCACTTAACACAAGTTCTCCTATGTATGGGTACAAAATATCACTGCAGTATCATTGTGATGTTGATTGTTTCGTTGAAAAATATGGGACCCAAAATCTGACGTCTAGAAATTACATTCCAAACTCCTATTTTCACAGAGTGAAGTGGTTCCTCATGACTACACAATGGATTTGCAGTACTCCACATACAAGAATTTTGCAAGTTCATGAACCTGGATAAATGAAACCATGCCTCATGAGTAAAAACGTTTCATTAAGAATATCCCTTCCATTTTGTTGAACGAAATTTTTGAACCATTAACAATAATGCAGTCTCTTGCCAAGATCAGTATTTTTCAGTTCTTGCACAACTGTCACTCTGTAAGGGAGAAGTTCTAATTTTTTCCTTACAGCTATGTGGGCCGTTCTGACACTAACATCGATTTACTGGGTGAGTTTTCTTACTGACTTGTTCAGACTCATGGACATTTTATCAGAAATATCGAGTAGTTTATCATCAGACAAAACACTAGGATGAACACTTCCCGGTGCACCTGTCACTGCACCCGTACTTCGAAATTTGTTAATCAAATCTTGAATAGTATCCCAATGTGGGAGTGTTGTCTCTGGGAAAACTTAATTAAATGTTTGATGAACTGAAACTGTGTATTTACTGCCAGCTTTGAACACTTGTTCGACTAAAAACACACATTCTTCAATGGTTAGCATTTTAACAGTGACAAAAACTAAACAAACGAACAAAGGAACTAAACTTAAATGTTCACGTCAACACGTAATGACACACACCAACGATACTACTGCTGGCTGAGATAAACGAAACAGTGGAATGATGGGAGAGTCCCCTTGAAGGGAATAAATCCAGGCAGGCGAATAATCATACGGCACACGTGGCTAACAATTATATGGCTCAGTGAAGAGATTTTTTGAACACCCATAGTCGTGGTGGCACAGCTGGTTATGTTCTAAGAGCCTTAATGACATTGCATGTCAAGCCTGACTCAGCGTATCATCATCATCATCACATCATCCTTATCCTCTTGACTTTATTTATAGGATCAACATCTACACTGTCCAATCAGGTGCATCCAGACATGCCTACAGAATGCAGAACTGACAACCAGATGCTACAAGAAGTGTGCCCAGCAGTATAAATGGAGGTGGGGAACATTGTGTTGTCAGTAGAGAAAGCAGTAAAAGCAGAATGGGTTGGTTGTCACCTGGGTAACAAATCCATCAGAGATATTGCAATCCTTCTAAAGTTGCCCACGTCAACTGTTGGTGATGTGATTGTGCAATGGGAAAACTATAGAAAATCCAGAGCTAAACAAAGACCAGGCAGACCTCAGGTACCACAGACGGGCACTTTCGAGTATTCTGGAGGATAGTAAAAAACACATGAAATCACTGGACGGAATCACTGTCTGTGTGTAGGCAGTTAAAAAGAATGGGATAAAATGGTTTAGCGGCTGCTTGTTAAGTCACACATTTCTGTAGTGAATGATAAGTGACACTTGAGGTGGTGCAAAGAGCAATGTCACTTGACAGCGGATGACTAGAAATGACTGATTTGGAGTGATGAATCATGCTAAATGCTGTGACAAACTGATCGAAGATTCTGGACAGGTTTGGATTGATACAGTTAAAGGTATCAAACTATGGGGTCATCACTGATGAAAAGGTTTGAGTTTAGTAAATGCCAGGAGAACTTTACCTGCTATCATGTGTAGTGTCAACAGTTAAGTATGGAGGAGGTGGTGTTACAGTGTGGGTGTGTTTTTAATGGGTGGGGTATCGTTCACCTATTGCACTTAACAAAATGATAAAAGAGGAAAGATATAAACACATTTTACACCGTTGTTTACTGCGTACATTAGAGGAACAATTTGGAGACAGACTGACTGTATCAGCATGACAATGCACCCTGTCATAAGGCAGCATCTGTGGGGCAATGATTTGTGGACAACAACACTCCTGGAATGTGCTGGCCTGCTCAGAGCCCCAACTTGAACCTGATGGAACACTTTGGGATGAGTTAAAACGATGACTTGAGTCCAGACCCCAGCATCCATCATCACTACCTTCTCTGGTTTCGGCTCTTAAGGAAGAACAGGCTGCCATTCCTCCACAGACGTTCAGATACCTCACTGAAAGTGTCTCCAGCTGAGTTCAAGCAGTACTAACAGCAAAAGGTGGACACACCCTCTATTAATGTCCACCAATAGGTGCCTGGATAATTTGATCAGAGGGTGTACTTGTCTGTACACAATGTCATTCAAAAGATAACAAAATCTTCAATTAAACCACAGTCACAAAATGAATTATAGTTAGTTAATTAGTTTCATGTACCATTAATCATTTGTACATTAAATCTTAACGCTGTGGAATGGAATAGTGGTCTTGATATATGTTTAAATTTTTATCTAAAAAGTACATTAATAAAAGAATAATTTAAACAATCAACTGTGACTTCATGTAGCTGATGGAGAGATGTGAGATCATCTTTCAACACTATTACAGGAAGTGATTTTATCATAAAACGCAACATCCACAAGAAGGTACTTCCCCATTCTCATTCATTTCCACTGTGAAACTAATTATAGGATGGAGGGATTTTCTATATTCTATGAATAAATCTAGCATTGTGTCTCCATGTGACATCATAATGGAATCATCACTGTATCTTGATAAACAAATAGGTTTCATTAACTGCTGACTGAAGTGCTTTTGTCCTCTGCCTTCCACAAGCCTTTAAAGATAAGATGCAATGAACATCAATGTCACACTAGATTAGATAGGACAGAAATATCTGACATTATCAGTTAGGGTGTAATAAAGGACGTGAAATGAAGTACGAAGAAACCACGATCCTCTTAGCCAACTTGGCCTTTTAGCATTTCCTCTTTAAAGAATCAGTTGAAATGTGTTTGGAAAACAAATTAATGAACAAGGATACTTCATAACAGTTCAAAAGTGTGTCACAATGATGCGTGGGGAAATAAATCATCACAGGTCACAGATCAATAAATTTAAAGTGCCAATGGGTGCTTAATGAACAACTGGACTGGGTATGAACTATATGTTTGAGTGTAAACACAATGATCTATTGAGGACAAGCTTCCCATTTTGGTCGGCGTAAGGTCTGTAGTTCATTTCTATGGCTGTGAGCTCTAGCTGCACATGCTTCCTGTAATAGCCTTACAGCCCCCCGCCCTCTTCCTCTACACATCTATGCTCTCCAAACCATCCAGATTACTTTGTCACATCCTTATACAGGCGAAGCTGCAACTGATAATGACCAACTGCCTCAAAGAAAAATTTTACAATTACTACAACATTGTGCCACAGAATCTTGTAAACAGTTAGTACTGCACGAACAGCACATCTAAGGCATCTCATAAATATTGCCTCAAACCTCACTGGTTAATTAATGTGTGAATAGAATAAGTAATTGCACTGTATTGTATTAATTCTGAATTGAGGCAAAATTACACAACTTATTGGCCACGTGTTAATTTCACATACAAAGCTGTATATTTACCTACTAAAATGTACTTTTAACAACGACAATGATTAGCTGGACTGTTATATTTATGGATGCAGCGAATATTATCCAGAGGTCTGTTACTGTTTATGTTTATGAGCAGGCAACATCATTGTACACTAATATAAACAGATACTGCGAAGATGTAACAACTACCAAAGAAAATAAATTGCTCCTAACCTTTCCTATCCTACCTGACACTGAGTCCAAAGATTAAAAGAAAAAGTCACCTGCTTGTAACAGGAATTTCTTTGACCAAGACAATTTGACACTTAATCAACTGTCATTCAGTCAAGATGGTATACTCAGTGATGAAACAAAGCAGTAGGCTCTCCCAGAAATATCGACTCTTAGACAATGTGTCTAATAGTGTATTTTAAATACGACAGTATGCCATCTTAGGCACTGTATAACACTTGTAAGTAAGCATTATAAATATGGAATCTTATATGGTTTAATCATTTGTTATGTATTTCACTGTTATTGTCTAATATGCTTTTAGAAAACACTTGATAATGGCACTTTGAAGCCGAAATCATGATTATATAAGTGTAAATGTAACACTGTAAATAAACAACAGTCTAATGGCGGTACTGACTTTAAAGAAATATATTACGACTGTGACCCCGCATTATGAAAAATGACTATATGTCAGTCCCAATGGACAAAATAGGAAACAGCTAAAAAAGGCACATGGAAAAAGAGCTAAAAAAACACCATGGAGGTCCAAAACCAAACATTAAATGGCCTTCACCATATTGCTTCGGCAGATAAAAAGTAAAACGCGGTCGACAGCCCGCGCATCATTCACTAAAACGCCTGACAAATCAGGTGGCAAACCCAAGCTGTAAAAAAAAAAAGAGGGCATTCCAGCAGGAAGTGGCGGACAGTTAAAATCTGGGCGCAATGCATACAAAATGGTGGGGCAGCGGCACTAAGCAAATGATGATGGCTAAAAAGGCAGTGCCCAATATGCAGATGAGCTAAAATAATCTCCTCCTGGCAGGAGGGTCGAGAGGAGGTCATCCAAGGCGCCGGGAGATGCTTAATAAGCTGGAACTTATTCCCGTGAAGGGAGAACCATTGACAATGCCAAAGGGATGCCACCTCCTGACAGACAACAATGCAGATCACTGGAGGGAACAGAGGTACTCGCGGGCTGAGGTATAAGGACTGCATCCTTGGCAGCAGTGTCAGCAGCCTCGTTAACTGCAGACCGACATGACCACGGACCCATAGAAACATGACACTGGCTCCACCAAGAGTAAGCAAGTGACGATTTTCCTGGACCCGCTGCAGTACAGTTCAAATGGCTCTGAGCACTATGGGTCGTAACAACTGAGGTCATCAGTCCCGTGGCCAAATGGATGCCATGATGATGGATAGTGTTGAGACAGCATAAAAGAGATGGATATGCAGATGCATAAACAAAGCACCCGTACTCTAGTTTCTAACGGAAAAGGGACTGGTACAAACGGAGGAGGGTGGTTCGATCGGCACCCCAAGAAGTACCATTGAGGACACGTAGGACATTGAGGGACTGTGAACAGTGGGCTGCCAGGTAAGAGACATGCGAGGGCCAAGAGAGTTTCCTATTGAGCATGAGCCCGAGGAATTTCATAGTGTCAATGAACGGAAGAGCAACTGGCCCAAGATGTAGTGATGGTGGAAGAAACTATTTGTGCCGCCAGAAATTCATACAAACGGTTTTGTCAGCGGAAAAGTGAAAGCCATTGGCAATGCTCCAGGAGTGAAGGCGATCAAGACATCGCTGAAGACGCAGCTCAGTGAGACAGGTCCATGGAGAAGTGCAATAGATGGTAAAATCATCGACAAAAAGGGAGACAGGCCATTATAGGGTTAATGGTGATAGCAAAGAGGATGACGCACAGGACAGAACCTTGGGGCACACCATTTTCCTGAATAAAGGTGTCCGACAAGGCAGAACACACACACACACACACACACACACACACACACACACACACACACCTTTAAAACTCGATCTTGTAAAAATGCCCGAAGAAAATAGGGCAGGCACCCATGGAAGTCCCACATGTAAAGAGTACGGAGGATACCAGTTCTCCAGCAGGTGTCTTAGGCCTTCTCCAAATCGATAAACATGGCTACAGCCCGGGATTTACGCAGAAAACCATTCATGACATGGATGGACAAAGTAACGAGACAGTCAACTGCAGAACACCACGCTCGAAATCCACACTATGCATTTGTGAGTAAATGGTGAGACTCAAGCCACCATACCAGCCGGGCATGAATCATATGTTCCATCACCTTGCAGATGCAGCTGGTGAGAGAGATGGGGTGGTAGCTAGAAGGAAGATTTTGCCCTTACCGGGTTTAGGTATGGGTATGGCGGTGGCTTCATGCCAGCATCCAGGAAATGAGCCCTGAGACTAGATGCAGTTGTATTTATTAAGTAGAAAGTGTTTGCCCACAAGAGAGAGGTGCTGCAACATCCGAATGTGAATAGCATCTGGCCCTGGGGTGGAGGATTGGGATGAACTGAGAGCATGATCTAGCTTCCTCCTAGTGAAGGCAGCATTGTAGCACTCACGATTCGGAGAAGAGACGGGTATCACAAGAGCCTACTCCACTCCTTTCCCATGGATGGAGGCAGGGTGGTATTAGGAAGAGCTCAAAACTTCCGCAAAACTGAGGCCCAAGGTGTTGGAGATAGCAACAGGATCCATGATGACATCGGCACCTACTGTCAGGCCAGAAATGGGGGAATGGATCTTGGTTCCAGAGAGCCGTCGGAGGTTGGCTTATACGACAGAGGAAGGTGTGGAATTGTTAAAAGAACAAGTGAATGAGATCCAACTAGCTCTTTTGCTATCCCGAAGAACTCGACGAGACTTTGCACGCAACTGTTTATAATGAATGCAGTTTTCCAGCGCAGGGAGGCGGTTAAAAACGAAGAGAGCAAGTCTCCATGCACGATTTGTGTTGCAGCATGCCTCAGTCCACCAAGGGACCAGGACACAACCTGGTAAAGACTAAGTGTGAGGAATGGAATGTTCTGTTGCAGTGAGGATAACGTTGGTGAGATAGTCCACCTGGTCATCACAACTGAGGAAATCCTGTACTGTGAAGGTCGCCAGAGAGGAGTAAAGCTGCCAGTCAGCCTTAGTAAGCTGCCATCTGGACATGCATGTGGATGGAGTAGGAGTCAGCAGACGTAGAGCGCATGGGAAATGGTCACTCGAGTAGGCGTAAGAAAGAACGGACCACTCAAGACGATGGGCAAGCTAGGCAGTGCAAAAGGATAGGTCCAAATGGGAATAGGTGAGCGAGGAGGCAGAAAGGAAAGTGGGTGTTCCAGTGTTAAGGCAGAAGAGGTTGAGTTGGTTAAGGTCAGTCAAGAGGGCACCTCTCTGGCAGGTCCTGGGAGAACCCTAAAGGGGATGATGCATGTTAAAGTCACCAAGTAGCAAAAATGGGGGAGGTAACTGCCCAATAAGCTGAAGGAAGTCTGCCCTGGTGAAATCGAAGGACGGAGGTACATAAATGGTACAGAGGGAGAAAGTCAGTTGTGGAAGGAAAAGGCGAACAGCAACAGCTTGAAGATGGGTCGTAAGGGAGATGGGTTGACTATGAAGGTCATCCCGTATGAGCAGCACGACACCCCCACAAGATGGGATGCTGACCCCAGGGGGAAGGTTAAAATGAATCAGTAAGTAATGTGAAAGCCCAAAGCGGTCTTGAGGACGCAATTTCGTGTCCCGAAGGCAGAGCACAAGGGGATTCTGTGATTCTAGAAGCAGCCATAAATCCTCTTTGCGGGACTGAAGGCCGTCGACGTTCCATTGGAGGACAGTCATGAGGAGGAAGAGACATAGGGATGTCAACTCAGTAGCCGCCGAGGGACAGCCAGTGGAGAGTCGCTACTAAAGGGCACAGGAGGAGGAGAAGCCTGCTCCATGGGGTCCACAGAAGCATCGGCAGGCTTGTGCAGTCTGTCTGTGGAGCCCAACACTGAAAAACGGTTGGTGGTGCGCACCGGCAAGACAGAGGCTGGCCAGGCTAAGAGACCACATGGCAACACTGTCGAGCAGCACCTTCGAGTTGGTGAAGGGAAGACCGTTTGTCTTTAGCGGACTTCTTCAAGCCCTTCTGGTTAGAGGAAGACTTGGATGTTGTTTGGCTGGAGGGAGTCTTCGAGAGTACTCTTTCTGTCCTTTCCTGCCTGCCGGTTGTGTAGTGGGTAGCTTCACCCCTTTAGGCGAGAGTTTGACAGTCTGTTGCACAGCGGGATGGGAGGACGGCAATGCTGCTTTGACACTGGCTGACTTAACAACCTCAGGGCTGAATTTGAGGTTGCATGTCTGTGTGGCCATGTCCTTCATGGAGCAAGGGGTAACAAGAACTGAACTATAGGAGCCAGATGGGAGAACGCAGGGTTTGTGACCAGCCAGTAACTTGCAAGCTACTGGATAAGGCACTTTTTCCTTTACCCGAATCTCATGAATGGCCTGCCCATCTAGATACATGGGACAATCCAGGAAGCAGGTGGCACGGCCACCATTGCAGTTGATACAGCGGGGAGAAGGAGGCAGACAATCGCTCTCGGGGCACATCCCTGCCACAGGTTACACATTTGGCTGGATGTCGACAAGATGTTCTAGTGTGACTGAACCGATGATACTGGTAGCAGCGCATCGGATTCGGAATGCATGGCCAGACTGTGATGATTTCATAGCCTGCTTTAACCTTGGACGGCAGCACTACCCTATCAAAGGTGAGGAAAAGAGTGCAGGTGGGCACCAAGGAGGAATCAACCTTTTACATTACATAATGAATGGCAATGACACCCTGATCAGAGACATAAGAGAGTATTTCAAGCAGCCTTGTGTAAATTACACCACGTGAAGAATTCATAGTTCTATGTGCCTTGACATGAACAGAATAGCCATGGAGAAGCGAGGCAGCAAGTAGTTGTGCTTGAAACTCAGAAGCCGTATCCAAAAGCAAAGTGCCATTCCGTAAAAGAGTGCAGGATTTCACAGGGCCAGCGATGGCATCAACACCTTTCTGAATAATAAACGGATTGACCGTGGCGAAGGACTGACCGTTTTCAGTACATGATACCACAAGAAAACGCGGTGCAGCGGGAAGAGTCTTCGAATCAGTAGCCTCATTACGTTTACGTTTCATCAACGTCGATGGAGAGGATGATTGACTCATCGTGAGGAAATCGCCCATGATTGCCAGCATCTCCGATGGCGCGCTCCTTCCAATTGGGGGCCCCCTTCACAAGGGGGCGCACCCGCCTTAGGTGATTGTTCACCCCTCAGGTCACACGTCCCGAACACCTGACAGAGGGCCCAATTGGCAGTTTGGAACAGCCTGTACCAGAGGGCAGGTGCGAACCCTACCTGTCGACCTGGGGCTGGGAATTACGTGTTACCCAGTCACTTTTTACGCGTCAGATGTGTAGGCTGGTCTTCGGGAGCGCACAGTGAGAAAGAAGATAAAAGAGAATCCTCGAATGCCGAAGCGGAGAAACGAGAGGAGAAGGGAAACAAAGTGAGGAAAATGGAGCCAAAAAGAAAGATGAGACTGTTCGTAGGTCAGCAACAGAATGCAGAACATTCCCATTAACACCCCATACGTTTCCTCAAGGAAGGGGAAAAAGAATAGCAAGAGGAGACACAGACAGCACGGAAGAGAAAAAGTGCTGCATAGGCTGGGGCCGGCTGGTAGCCAAGCACAAACCCGCCAAAGAGTGGCGAGCCTCCTGGGGGGATATTTTCTGTGTGACTGACTGTCTGTCCTATTCCTATAATAGCATTCCAAAACAATTTATTTTTAATGAAAACAATTCAAAAATGGTTAGACGGTATTGTATTTCCCAACAAAAGAAGCTGAAGACATGATGCGGGTGGCAGCACCATTGTGTTTATGCTCAATAAACTGGGAGAGGCAGTAGTAATAGTATTCACTGAAGTATTCTTATAGGTCGAATGCTACCATACATAACAAGCCTTTATGTCAATGCCCCACTTAGCTTGAAGTCCAGTCCTGTGGGACAAAAACTGTGAAAGTTTCGCAAAACTGGTTGTTCCTTGTATAGTTCATTTTGTACAAATTTCTGCCCCATTACACATTTAATCGTATCACCTATGGGAAATTTCTGTGTGCATTATGTTCTTTTTCTGTTGGGTCGATACTTGACTCCCACTCCACTCAAGATTGTATCCATCCAGCCAGTTTGTAACACTTTAACACAATCCACATATGTTCCGACATCTTTTCCTTCTACACTACACCTTCTTCTCCCTCCTTATTGCTCATAAATTCAATGGTGTCAATGGCAAGCCATCACTGTCACCCACAAAAGCATTTCTTGCAATCATTTCCCATACTTGCCTGCAGAGTAACAATGCAACCCGTTTTGCACTGTAATGTGGTTGTAACCAGTAAAGTGACCAAGTTAGTTGCCACCACAACCAAGTCTACAGTTCGCTTTGTCAAGTAGTAAATGGAGTTAAACAAAAGCATCAAGTACTATCCAATTAAAAAATTGTAGAAGTTTCTACCAATATCATGGTGCACAATACTACATAAAATAATAAAGGTGAAATACTGTCCACTTACACTGAGGTGATGAAAGCCATTGGATAATGATACGCACATACAAAGATGGAGGTAGCACTGCATATACATGGTACAAAAGGCCAGTGCACAGGCAGAACTGTTATTTGTACTCAGGTGATTCAAGTGAAAAGATTTCTGACATGACTATGGCCACAGAATGGGGCATGATACTCGAAGCTGGACGCTTGGGACATTCCATTTTGAAAATGGTTTGGGAATTCAAAATTCCAAAATCCACAGTGTAAAGAGCATACCAAGAATACAAATTACCAGGCATGAACTCTTATCATTGGACAATGCAGTGGCCGATGGCATTCACTTAATGACTAAGGGGAGTGGTGTTTGCATAGAGTTGTCAGTGTTAATAGACAAGCAACAATGAATGAAATAACCATAGAAATCTATGTGGGACATGAAATGCATTCTCTGTTGGGATACTGCGGTGAAATTTGGTGTAATGGGCAATGGCAGCAGATGACCGATTCGAGTGCCTTTGCTAACAGCACTGCACCACCGGCAGCATCTCTCTTGGGCTCCTGACTATATCAGTTGGACCTTAGATGAGTCCCAGTTTCAGGTGGGAAGAGCTGATGGTACGGTTTTAGTGTGGCACAGACCAAATTGTCAACAAAGCACTACACAATACGGTCGTGGTTCCATATTGGTGTGGGCTGTGTTTACATGGAATGGACTGGGTCCTCTAGTCCAACTGAACCAACCACTGACTGGAAGTGGTTGTGTTCAGCTACTTGGAGACCATTTGCAGTCACTCATGAACTTCATGTTCCCAAACAACAATGGAATTTTTATGAACGACAAAGTGCCGTGAGACTGGGCAACAATTGTTCATGATTGGTTTGAAGAACGTTTTGGATAATTGCATTGACCATTTATGGGACATAATGGAGAGGTCAGTTTGTGCACTAAATCTGACACCAGCAACACTTCTGCAATTGTGGACAGCTAAAGAGGCAGCATGTCTCAAAATCTGCAGCCGACTTCCAACAACTTGTTTAGTCCATGCCACATTGAGTTGCTGAACTATGCAGGGCGAAAGTAGGTCCGACATGATATTAGGAGATACCCCCATGACTTTTTTCATCTCAGTGTATTGTGAGGGGTCTGATGGTATGTTTATCAATTTTTTTACCTTCAAACTTGTGACCTGCTACCTCCTTTATATCAGTTCCTGTAATAACTCTTGTACCAGATACACAACGGAGGAAAAGCATAGACCCAAGCATTGTTATGGTTTTGGTATCAGTACCAACCAGAGAAGTCAGTGTCATACCTGTAACAGAAAAAAACATTTTATGTGCACATAACTATGAATAAGTGTGTGTACATATCCATGAACATGTCTACTATGGAACATGCATGTCACCACCCTTAAGATACCAACACGCAGCTCACTGTTTATCTTGTGACCTGTATTATAAAGAATGTAAATCACAATATGAACTACCATCTCTAACAGGAATTTAATATCTATGTGGAGTACATCAGCAGAATAAAGTCTTAAGGTACAGCCATATTAATAAGTGATACATTTAAGGACTGGCAGCAAAGCAATGTGTTCATCAAAGGATTTTTGTGACAATCGAATGGTTATAACTATAATCAAGGTTGATCTTTGCCTTACTACAATGTAGAAACTAAGTTCACTCAGCAGATTTAACAAGCATAGTCTCAATAAGGTCAAAATAGTGCTGCTGTTGAATCCTTACTGTTTTCACTACTAATCGGAGTAATCCTTGAATCCTTATTATTTTCACTACTAATCCAGGGTTCTCTCGCTTCCTTCAATATGTTTGACTTCCTTTCCATACAAAGAAATTTCTGATACTGAAATTCACAATTCAACTCACATTTTATTTGTGTTCATGACTGCTATAAAATGAATTAATTACAAAAAAAGACTTACCTGTGTTTTTCTTATGTATATAGTTTTGTTAGACAAAATATCAATAACCTAAATTCATTATCATCATCTAGTGACAGAAGTTCATAATAAATCTGACAAACTGACATTATAGAGGTCACCAAACTAGAACAAATAGCCAGCTCTTCTTAACATACAATGTACAGCCATTCATTAATCATGTTCCAAAGATCCCATTGAATGAATCAAGGCTTTTGTTACATGGGAGTTTGCTGAATACCTTTCATTAGTGTATGTAACTCCACTCTGAACACTCTAGATGGAGAAAAGACTACACAATTTTTTGAGACCTAAATTGTGACTGAGCATAACACAGTTCACCTGAAACTGATTTAATCAGCAGCTAATACCATTAAGGAATAAACACACAGGGAAGCAAGTTAAAGGCCTGTGCAAAGCATCTGGTTACCTACGTTACATAATACTTGCAGCAGTGAGACATGAACTTACAATGCCAAATCCATTAAAAACTTAACGATTATTCACAGAGCAGGGCGACGAGATGGGTGTTAGAAACTGCTGGAGACAGTAAAATAAAGAAATGGTCAGTGAACAAACAGTAGTAGAAGACAATTATGACTGTAATAAAAATGGAACAGATGTGGGCCAAATAAATTGATGATAGATGGACCAAGACAGTTTTGTGCTGGATTCCACAAGACAAGAACTAAACTCCATCCGAACAGGCTTTGAAGGCCCAAAGGTACTGACTGATTGCCATGTCACCCTTAACCCGTAGGCATCAGCGGATGCGGATACAGAGAGGCATTTGGTCAGCACACCGCACTCCCGGCTGTTGTCAGTTCATGAGACTTCTCAGTCAAGTAGCACCTCAATTTGTTTCACAAGGACTAAGTGAACTCCACTTGCCAACAGTGTCCGACTGATCCAAACAGCCACCCAGCCAATGGTCTTGCCACAATGGTAACAAAAGTTTCCACCATATCACTGAAGTTAAGCACTATCAGGCTTGACTACCACATGTCAAGAAAGACCAAAAATATGACCAAATGGAAGATGGATAGATGCCATTGGAGAACATGCAGTAACAGCGTGCATTCATATTTCCAAAGACTGTATAAATGCACATTAAAATCTTGAGGAAGCCTTTATTCAGCAGTGGATGTAAAATGGCCGAGGACTTACCATGATGATCAGCTACAAGATGGACATTTTTCATGGAAATGTTTAGCAGACACGTGTAATGGAGAGTTAATGAAACAGGCGCTTTATTTTGCAGAAAAATGCTTTTAAGTTTCTGATATTGCCAAGAACAAAGTATCGCTGCTGGATATGAACACCCATAAAAACTGTGACAGGTAGAAAGCAGTGAATGCAAAAACATAATATACAAACTCTATATTCTGTTTCTCCAGTCACTGTCTAGAAATCTGTTATTTGTGCTACCAGTGGGTCACTCACTTTATGGGACTTCTGTAACCATGTCTGAAATGTCGGTTTTATCCCATAATAATTATGTTACAATATAATATGGTACCATACCAGTATATTGGGTCTTTCTGTTTATTAAAGTACAATACATTTATTTATTATTTTTGTTAGGACACGTGCCAGTCTTTTTCCCATGTACTTTATCGTTAATGATCTCACTACACTTCATAACCATTTTCTAACATGTGCCTCTTGTACCTAACAATCATCTCTGAACAGCCTTAGAAAGTCATAAATCTTACTTGCTAGCTCCTTCATATGCCTATCACAAACTGTGACTGTTCTGTCACATTTCATTTAAATATACAAGTTGCAACTCTCCACTTTTGATTATGTCTCCCATCATCCTCACAACAAGTGGGACATGAGAAAGGCACTAGTAGTTGCAAAAGCTAGAATAGTGCAGTGTAATTTTAAATCTGTCCATCAGCAGTGATGGAATTAGGTCTCCTAAAGTAGGTACTGGCCAGTCACTCTGTCTCTCCTTGTATTTTTTAGTTTAAGAACAGGCTGCATCATATTTGAGACAGTATTACCTATAGATATTGGATTATTTTTCGTATCAAGCAGGCGTTCACCATGTTTCAATGCTACTTTGGTGAGCTCTTCTTTGAGGTAGTTATACATTTCTTTCCTCTGTGTAACAAGGTTTTTGTACCCTGACACACCAAGTGAGAGAAGTGTGATGAAGACATCCATTGCAGGGCTGGAAGATGCACGGCCTGAAAAATAAAATACATGTAAAACCAAACAAACTCTCTTCCTATAACATAAACACAGAAAATGCACTTCTTTTTCTAAAAATAGCAATTTCATCAAAAATTATACTAAACTACAAATGGCATTTTGATGACCAGTATATATTGTGTATGAGATTTACAGTTAGTTAATTAGCATGATATATAAATGAACAGGGGTCTTATCTTTATTTAAGTGTTCCTATGGATAAAAGACTAAATTTCAACAGCCAACCAAATATCACAGCAACCAAGCAACTCTATTCTGCTCTCAAATATAGTCTTAATTAGCAACTGATTTAACACTCTTCATCTCGGAGTATGTCACATACTTTTACTAGTGGCATCTACAAGCAACTGTGATTCAATGTCTCCTTGCTGACCCAATAAGGACAATTTGCTGTTCTGATATAATAATATTTATTTAATAAGAAAATCTTCATTACATACTATTATACAAGGTCATATCACCAACAATTTTACATTTCACGTCAATACCTCTACCACAAATAAAAATACAAATATTATCATGATGTAAAAGCTTACAGGACTTCCTAGTTTTAACACACAATGGCTTATCAATAAAAAAATTAGTAGATGTTTCTCCAACACCACGTACTTGAGACATAGTTATCATGAATGTCCGATAACCAAGAACATCACGAGGAGGAACTTGCTCCAAAGACGTAGCAGTTGACTTAGTAGTTATAACATACTGAAAAATCCAGAATTGTGCACTAGACGAGCAATTTTATGTTACTTCTCCACTTAGTGCCAGACTTTTACTAGTTTTGTAATAATGGTTCTTTGAATAAAGCAGTAGCTGCTACATGTATTTCTATTTTCAGAAATCAAAGTTAATGAAAAAAGTATCATTACCAAAGTATGCAATATGGTTATATTACCATGAAAAGAAACACAAGATATACACTGAGGTGACAAAAGTCATAAGATACCTCCTAATACCAAGCAGCAACTCGATGAGGCATGGGCTCGACAAGTTGCTGAAAAGTCCCCTGCAGAAATATTGAGCCATGTTGCCTCTATAGCCACCCACAATTGCAAAGGTGTTGCCAGGGCCAGGTTTTATGCACGAACTGAACTCTCAATAATGTCCCATAAACGTTTGATAGCATCCATGTTGGGCATCTGGGTGGCCAAATTATTTGCTCCGATTGTCCCAAGCGTTCTTCAAACCAATTGCAAACAACTGGGGGTCGATGACCTGGCTAAGTGTCATCCATGAAAATTCCATCATTGTTTGGGAACATGAAGTTCAGGAATGGCTGCAAATGGTCTCCAGGTAGCCGAACATAAACACTTCCAGTCAATGATCAGCTCAGTTGAACCAGAGGTCCCAGTCCATTCCACATAAACACAGGCCACAACATTATGGAGCCGCCGCCACCTTGCACAGTGCCTGGATGACAACCTGGGTCCGTGGTTCCATGGCATCTGTGCCATACTCTAACACTACCATCAGCTCTTGGCTAATGCAATCGGGACTCATCTGACAAGGCCACAGTTTTTCAGTCATTTAGTGTCCCACCAACATTGTCACAAGCTCAAGAGAGTTGCTGCAGGCAATCTAGTATTATCAGCAAAGGCAGACACACTGGTTGTCTGTTGCCATAGCCCATTAATGCCAATTTTGCTGCACTGATCTAATGGATATGTTTGTCGCATGGCCACATTGATTTCTGCAGTTATTTCATGCAGTGTTGCTTATGTGTTAGCACTGACAGCTCTACACAAATGCTGTTGCTCTCAGTCATTAAATGAAGGCCGTCAGCCACTGCATTGTTCAAGGTGAGAGGTAATGCCTGAAATTTGGTACTCTTGGCATAATCTTGACACTATGGATCTCAGAATACTGAATTTCCCCATGTCTCTAGCTCCAACTACCGTTCCGCATTCAAAGTCTGTTAATTCCCCTCATTTGGCCACAATCACGTTAGAAACCTTTTCACCTGAGTACAAAAGTAGCTCCGCCAATGCATTGCCTTTTTATACCTTGTGTATGTGATACTGTATATGATATATGGTTGTAAAATACTAAAACGAGTTTTTTACAAACGAATGGGAAAATTGGCAGAAGCCGACCTTGGGGAAGATCAGTTTGTATTCCACAGAAATGTTGGAACACACAAGGCAGTATTGACCCTACGACTTATCGTAGAAGATAAGTTAAGGAAAAGCAAACCTACGTTTCTAGCATTTGTAGACTTAGAAAAAGCTTTTGACGATGTTGGCTGGAATAATCTTTTTCAAATTCTGAAGGTGGCAGGTGTAAAATACAGGGAGCAAAAGGCTATTCACAATTTGTACAGAAACAAGTTGGTAGTTATAAGAGTCGAAGGGCATGAAAGGGAAGCAGTGGTTGAGAAGGAAGTGAGACAGGGTTGTAGCTTATCCCAGATGTTATTCAATCTATATATTGAGCAACCAGTAAAGCAAACAAAAGAAAAATTTGGAGTAGGAATTAAAATACATGGAGAAGAAATAAAAACTTTGAGGTTTGCCTATGACATCGAAATTCTGTAAGGAACAACAAAGGACTTGGAAGAACAGTTGAACATTAATGGACAATATCTTTAAAGGAGGATACAAGATGAACATCAAAGCAAGCAAAATTAGGATGATGGAATGTAGTCTAATTAAATCAAATGATGCTGTGGGAATCAGATTAGTAAATGAGACACTTAAAGTAGTAAATGAGTTTTGCTATCTGGGGAGCAAAATAACTGATGATGGTCAAAGTAGAGAAAATATAAAACGTAGACTGGCTATAACAAGGAAAGCATTTCTGAAGAGAAATTTGTTAACATCAAGTATAGATTTAAGAGTCAGGAAGTCTTTTCACAAAGTATTTGTTTGGAGTGTAGCCACGTATGGAAGTGAAACATGGATGATGAATAGTTCAGACAAGAAGAGAATAGAAGCTTTCAAAATGTGGTTCTGCAGAAGATTAGATGGGTAGATCACGTAACTAATGAGGCGGTCCTGAGTAGAATTGGGGAGAAGAGGAATTTGTGGCACAACTTGACTAGAAGAAGGAAGGGATCGATTGGTAGGACACATTCTGAGGCATCAAGGGTTCACCAATTTAGTATTGGAGGGAAGTGTGGAGAGTAAAAATTGTACAGGGAGACCAAGAGATGAATACACTGAGCAGATTCAGAAGGATGTAAGCTGCAGTAGTTATTTGGAGATGAAGAGGCTTGCACAGGATAGAGTAGCATGGAGAGCTGCATCAAACCAGTCTCTGGACTGAAGACCACAACAATGACAACGACAACAATGACAACGACGATGACGATGACAACAACAACAAAATGTGATACTACTGCCATTTGTGTATGTCCATATCACTATTCCACGACTTTTGACACCTCTGTGTACAATGATCTTGTCATTCCTATCAGTTAACTATAATTTAATATGACAGCTTGCATGTTATTGTGTTTTTGCTCACCCACTCATGCTTCCAATTTTTCCAAAAGAAAATAATCTAAAACTGTATTTTCCACTGTCCTTAACAACTAAAGAATAGGCAGATGGTGGTACTACAATGTTTTCAATATATTTGGGACAAAATGTTTTTGCATGTTGTCCTCTATACTAAAAATGCCTGAATAATACTGTCACATCATCACCTGCAATAATGCTCTTGTTCTTAGCATTTTAGCCACAGGCTATCTTGTTGGGACACCATTGGCTGCAAACTGATACACACTGTCCGCTGACAAAGGAACATTTAACACTAGAACATCGAACAGGGTCAAAAGACACCTTCCAACTTATACTTCAGCAGTAATAAATTAGATGGCAATTTCATGATGTATATGTTGAACAGTGGGAGAGGGGGAGGGTCAGCTGAGCCCTGACATACATTTTGTGATCAAAAGTATCTGGACACCCCAAAAACATATGTTTTTCATTTTAGGTGCATTGTGCTGCCACCTACTGCCAGGTACTCTGTATCAGCCACCTCAGTAGTAATTAGACATCGTAAGAGAGCAGGATGGGGCACTCCACGGAATTCATGGACTTTGAACATAGTTAGGTGACTGGGTGTAACATGTGTCATAGATCTGTACAAGAGATTTCCACATTTTTAAACATCCCTAGGTCCACCGTATCCGATGTGATAGTGAAGTGGAAACGTGATGGGACACGTACAGCACATGGGACTTTGAACGCGGTTAGGTGATTGGGTGTAACATTTGTCATACATCTGTACAAGAGATTTCCACATTTTTAAACATCCCTAGGTCCACTGTATCCGATGTGATAGTGAAGTGGAAACGTGATGGGACACGTACAGCACAAAAGTGTACAGGCTGACCTCGTCTGTTGACTGACATAACGCCGGCAGTTGAAGAGGGTCGTAATGTGTAATAGGCAGACATCTATCCACACCATCATACAGGAATTCCAAACTGCATCAGGATCCACAGTAAGTACTATGACAGTTAGGCGGGAGGTGAGAAAACTTGGATTTCATGCTCGATCAGCTGCTCGTAAGTCAAACATCCTGCTGGTAAAAGCCAAACGACGCATCGCTTGGTGTAAGGAGAGTAAACATTGGACAAATGAACAGTGGAAAAACGTTGTGAGGAGTGACAAATCATGGTGCACAATGTGGCAATCCTATGGCAGAGTGTGGGTATGGTGAATGCCCGGTGAACGTCATCTGACAGCATGTGTAGTGCCAACAGTAAAATTCGGAGGCTGTGGTGTTATGGTGTGGTTGTGTTTCTCATGGACGGGGCTTGCACCCCTTGTTGTTTTGCTTGGCACTATCACAGCACAGGCCTACATTGATGTTTTAAGCACCTTCTTGCTTCCCACTGTTGAAGAGCAATTCGAGGATTGCGACTGCATCTTTCAACGTGATTGAGCACCTGTTCATAATACACGGCCTGTGGTAGAATGGTTACACGACAATAACATCCCTGTAATGGACTGGCCTGCACGGAGTCCTGATCTGAATCCTATAGAACAGCTTTGGGATGTTTTGGAATGCCAACTTCATACCAGGCCTCACCGACTGACATTGATACCTCTCCCCAGTGCAGCACTCTGTGCAGAATGGGCTGCCATTCCCCACAGAAACTTCCAGCACCTGATTGAACATATGCATGTGAGAGTGGAAGCTGTCATCAAGGCTAAGGGTGGGCCAACACCATATTGAATTCTAGCATTACCGATGGAGGATGCCATGAACTTTTAAGTCATTTTCACCCACGTGTCTGGATACTTTTGATCACGAAGTGTGACTCCTTTCAAGAATCTAGCTGTTCTCATAACTGCAAAGGTACTTGCATTACATGTTGCTTTGATCAACAACTATGCCTCAAATGATGATAGACATATTGTCAAAATCTGCAATGACACTTTTTGGTCATTTTTTGTGTTGCTGTTGTTACACACCTCATCGCTCACATAATGTTTTTGCCCACAAAAGACCAGAGGGATGGAGGGTGAGTTTTCAGAAATTAGTAATTTTTATCGAAGGTTTATGTGTTGCCTTAATAGAAATCTCATTTTGTGTATTTGTTTCAATTCTTATGGGGAACTAACAACCTTTTAGCTGAACAGATTACAAGATAATCAGTGGGCTTAATTTAAAGTTATTTGTTTACTGCCCTGGAATACAGTGGACAAGCCAAAACGCAGCCTCACTGTGAATGTTGTTCTCAAACACAGTACGAGTTGGTTGACATTCGTAAGTAGACTGAAATTGCCCAGACTACTATCAAACGATTGGCAGTTCCTGCAAATCGGGGTGTTGGAGAAGTTCCAGAGAGTCATGCACTTATGGTACCGGTACCAAAGGTACCTCAAGTACTATCCTTTCCTTTGGTTCTTGTCTTCTCTGAAGGATATGCAGCATCTGTCATTACTCATCCACTTGAATGCAAGTGGCATTATCAATGGTAGAAGTAGGCATCCTGTACAGGGTGGACAGGGACCAGGGAGGACGACTATGTGCCATACCGATCCCCCTGACCAAGACATATGAGGTGCTACCTTTCACTGAAACTGAAACAAATATACTGAGTCAGTGGGACTCACTTTACCTGTTTTGGGGAAACCTGCCTCAAGAAGAGGTAAACACAGAAGGGTAGGGTCTATTAATAATAGGAAGTTCAAAAATATGGCAAACGATGGTACCCTGGTACCCCTAGGGAAACGGCAGCGAGGGACAGTAAAGGAAGCAAAAAACAACTGGGGCCATATGCACCCAAGCCAAAACTAAGAACATGAAGACAGAGAGGAGTTAAAAACGACTATATGACAGTCCCAATGGACATAATAGAAGACAGCTAAAAACAGGCATGAGGAAAAAGGGTTAAAAAAGACACCATACAGAAATGACGGTCCAAAACTAAAATAGGGTGAAGAGCTCAGCTGTAAATACTGAGCAGTGTGCCAGGAGCCGATATCGAACGACACGGGTGCCAATGACCAAGGCACACCCGACCCCATGGTCAGTCCAAGAGTCATCAGTGTATACAAAGGTACTTTCGCAAAGTTCCTTGCATAGGTCGTGAAACTGAAGGTGAGAGACCAAAGCTGGAGTAGTATCCTTAGGAAGCGTATGAAGGCCAAGGTTAACATGGGTTGCTTCATGAAGCCAAGGTGGTGAAGGGTTCACACCCACTGGGAATGATGCAGGGAGTGTGAAGTTAAGTCACCGTAGCAAGTGCCGAAAGCAGACTCCAGGAGGTAACAGAGAAGAGAGACATGCCAGAAACTGGTGATCAAAGGAATCATCAAATCATGAAGGAGGCATAGGATGTGTATCCATGCATGGCAGACAAACGACATGCATACCAGCTGAGAAGAAAGTCATGGTCGTAGGACAATGATAGTTCAGCAGCTTCAGCATACAGACTCTCAACCAGGCTAGTGTAAAAAGTGCCTATCGCTAAATGGATATCACAATGGTGGATAGTGTTGAGATGGCTTAAGATGGATGGATGTGCAGATGTATAAACAAAGTGCCCATAGTCTAGTTTCTAATGGACAAGAGATCTGTACAAATGGAGGAGGGTGGTTCGATCGGCACCCCAAGAAGTACCATTGAGGACACGTAGGACATTGAGGAACCACCTACAGTGGCTGTCAGGTAAGACACATGGGAGGACCAAGAGAGTTTCCCATCAACCATGAGCCCCAGGAATTTCGTAGTTTCAACGATTGGAAGGGCAACAGGCCCAAGATGTAAAGATGGTGGGAGAAACCAACTGCATCGCCAGAAATTCATACAGATGGTTTTGTCAGTGGAAAAGCGAAAGCCACTGTCAAAGCTCCAGGAGTAAAAGCAATCAAGACATCACTGAAGATGCCGCTCAGTGAGACAGGTCCGTGGAGAACTGCAATAGATGGCAAAATCGTCAACAAAAATAGAGCCGGGGATGCTTGGTGGGAGACAGGCCATTATAGGGTTAATGACGATAGCAAAGAGGACAACGCTCAAGACAGAACCCTGAGGGACACAAGGCAGAACCGAAGCACACCTTGAAAACTCGGTCTTTTAAAAATGCCTGATGGAAACAGGACAGGCAGCCATGGACGCCCCACGTGTGAAGAGTACAGAGGGTACTAGTTCTCCAGCAGGTGTCACGGGCCTTCTCCAAATTGAAAAACCACAGTCCGGGATTTCTATAGAAAACCATTCGTGACATGAGTGGACAAAGTAACGAGATGGTCAACTGCAGAACGCCGTGCTCTAAATCTACCTGATCATCACAACTGGGGAAATCTTGTTCTTTGAAGGTTGCCAGGGAGGAGTAAAGCTGCCAGTCAGCCTTAGTAAGCTGCCATTTTGGCCTGCATGTGGATGGGGCAGGAGTCAGCAAACGGACAGCACACGGGAAAGGTCACTCGTGTAGTAGGTGAGAGACAGAACGGACCACTTAAGACGATGGGCAAGCTGGGCAGTGCAGAAGGATAGGTCCAAATGGAAAGAGGTGTGCAAGGAGTCAGAAAGGAATGTGAGTGCTCGAGTGTTAAGGCAGAAGAGGTTAAGTTGATTAAGAAGATCAGCCAAGAGGGCACCTCTCTGACAGTTCCTCGGAGAACCCAAAAGGGGATGATGCACATTAAAGTCACTGAGCAGCAAAAATGGGCAGGCAGCTGCCAAATAAGCTGAAGGAAGTCTGCCCTGGTGATACTGAATGACGCAGGGACATAAATGGTACAGAGGGAGAAAGTCAGATGCGGAAGGAAAAGGCAAACGACAACAGTTTGAAGATGGGTGGTCAGTGAGATGGGTTGACTATGAATGTCATCCCGTATGAGCAGCATGACACCCCCATGAGATAGTATGCTGACCTCAGGGGGAAGGTCAAAATGAATCGGTATGAAATGTGAAAGCACAAAGCGGTCGTGAGGGCGCAATTTCATTTCCAGAAGGCAGAGTACAAGGGGAAGCTGCAATGCTAAAAGCAGCTTTAAATACTCTTTGTGGGACCAAAGGCTGTGAATGTTCCATTGGAGGAGAGTCGTGATGAGGAAGAGACGTAGGGTTGTCACCTCGGCGGCTGCCAAGTGACAGCTGGTGAAGAGTCGCTACTACAGGGTACAGAAGCAGGAGGATCCTGTTCCATGGGGTCCACAGAAGCATTGGCTTGCTTGTGCGGTCAACCTGTGGACTCCAATGCTGAAAAACGGTTGGTAGTGCATAACAGTGACACAGAGGCCAGCCAGGCTAAGGCATCAAGTGGCGACACCGTCGATGAGGATCTTTGAGTTTGTGAAGGAGAAGGCCATTTGCCTTTGGTGGACTTCTTCGAGCCTTTCTGGATAGAGGAAGACTTGGGTGTTGTTTGGCTGGAAGGACGGAGGAAGTCTTCATGGGAGTACTACTACTGTCTTTTCCAGCCTACCGGTTGTGTAGCTAGCAGCTTCGCCACTTGAGGCGAGAGTTTGACGGCTTGTTGCACAGCTGGACAGGGGGATTGTGATGCTACCTTGACACTGGGCGATTTCACAACCTCAGGGCTGAATTGGAGGTGACACATCTGCGTGGCCATGTCCTTCTTGGAGCGAGGGGTAATAAGAACAGAACTATAGGTGCCAGGCGGGAGAATGCAGGGTTTGCGACTAGCCAGTAACTTGCGAGCCACTAGGTAAGGGACTTTTTCCTCTACCTGGGTCTCGGACAGCCTGCTCATCAAGATTCACAGGGAAATCCCGAGAGAAGGTGGCATGGCCGCCATTGCAGTTGATACATCGGGTAGAAGGAAGCGAACAACTGCCGTTGTGTGCATCGTTACCACAGGTGACACACATTTGGCTGGGAGTCGACAAGACATTCTAGTGTGATTGAAACGGTGACACTGGTAGCAGCGCATCGGGTTTGGAATATATGGCCAGACTGTGGTAATTTCATAGCCTGCTTTGATCTTGGACAGAACCACCACTCTATCAATGGTAAGAAAAAGAGTGCAGGTGGGCACTAGGGCACTAAGGAGGAATCTACCTTTTTCATTACACAATGGATGGCAATGACTCCCAGATCAGAGAGGTAAGATTGGATTTCAACCTCAGTTAGACTGTCGAGCAGTCTTGTGTAAATTACACCACGCGAAGAATTCAAAGTTTTATGGGCCTCGACACGAACATGGTACTCATGGAGAAGCGAGGCAGCAAGTAGTTGTTGTGCTTGAGAATCAGAAGCAGTCTGCAAAAGCAAAATGCCATTCCGTAACCGATAACAGGATTTCTCAGGGCCAGCAATGGCATCAACACATTTCTGAAAAATAAACAGATTTACCGCGGCGAAGAACTGACTGTCTTCAGTATGTGAGACCACGAGGAACTGTGGTGCAGCAAGAAGGGTCTTTGAATCATTAGCCTCTTTACGTTTACGTTTCGTAGCTATTGATTGGGAAGATGATTGACTCATTGCGAGTAAATCCCCCAAGATTGCCAGCACTCCTTCCTATTGGTGGTCCCCTTCGCAAGGGGCGCATCCGCCTTAGGTGATTGTTCACACCTCACGAATATCTGACAGAGGGACCAATTGGCAATTTGGGAAGGTTGCAGCTCAGGCAATCACCCCTCCCTGGTCCTGGCCTGTCCCAGGGTGTACGTGCGAACCCTACCTGTGGAACCAGGACTGGGAATTACTTGTTGCCAAGTCACCTGTTATGCATCAGACGTGTCTGCCGGCATTTAGGAGGGTACAAAGAGGAAGAATAAGAATCTTAAACACTGAAGTGGAGGAAAGAGAGGAGAAGGGAAACAAAAAAAGAGAAAGGTAGCGAAAAACAAAGGTGAGACTGTTCTTACGTCAGTGACAGACAATGCAGAACATTCCAAATAACATCCCAGACATGTTCCCCAAGTGAGGGGAAAAGGATAGCAAAAAGGAAAGACATGCAGCACAGACGGGAAAAAATGCTGCAAAGACTGGGGCCCCATGGTAGCCAAGCACAAACCTGCCAAAGAGTGGCAAGCCCCCTGGGGGCAATCAACATGGTGAAGAGGCTATTCCAGCACCCCCTGAGGGAACAGTGTGAAACCAACTGCAGACTGTGACGCGCATTGGAACAAATTATTTTTTAGGGAGCACATTGTGCCATGTGGGAGCGATCTAGATGGTTGTGAAACAATAAACTGGTACCCAAGATCGCAGGAATTCATTTTATTCCATGATTACCGGTTTCGGCGAAACTAAAGCCGCCCATCATCGGATCTTAGGACACATGCAGATTACATCATCAAGGCAGACAATGGCGATATTAATAGTTGCCTATAACACGCAGGCTTTACAAAATTGTCATATGTAGCACATAGACGTCCAAGAGAGATGACATTATAAATGTCAAGTGTCTCCATCACATACAAGCGCATTATTTGACAGCTGTTGAGAGTCACCTTCCAAAAATGTTTATGCCATACAGGCTCCGCAATGTGCAGTAAACTGGCTACAGTTTAGAGTACATGTACAACACAAACATTCAATAATCAACAAACATCAAAGCACTAGAAACAGACAAAAATTGCAGATCACAAACAATGACCTATACTTAGACCTTAAAATGTCATCAAAATGAAGAAATATAAACACACAAATATAAAAAAGGTCACCTATAACAAAATAAAGACCTATAGCAATCCTCCGCTCATCTCCTCGGTAGCCCAAAACGGTAATGTTAAAATTCAATCTGTCATGTGAAACCACCTAAAACAGAAAACAATGTGTATCATTGCACCAACATTCTAAACACCTTCAACAATGAGTTGTAATATATTTGATTTTTACTGATCAGTTGATCATTCACCAAATTATCCTTATCAACATGCAGATGTGTAACAATATCCAATTCCTCAAGCAAATTCAGCTTTTCCCCTTCTGAGCCAAGTATAGTGACTGGCAAACAGATCTGTTGTTCCATGCACAGTTGATACTGCATTTATACTTGTGTAAGCATGGTCCTATGCTGTGCTGCTGAGGTGACGTTTGTTAGTGTGATTACAATAACAAATGGTCACTTTTTGAAAAGTGTTTCTGTCTTCTTCATATATGGGGTGGCTTATTTTTTCTTTTTTTTAAAAAAATCAGGACTACCTCTCATTGTGTATGACTTTACGATGAATGGGTTTCGTATGCAGTTCCTTTTCATAAGTTCTAGTATATATTTCAGTTCATGTACTTATGTAGATGTAGAAGATGCAAACATGCCCTTCCATCTAGTATGTTTTTAATGGATTGTTTTCCCATTTGAAAGAGAATCTGATGATGCCCCAAAATGATGAAATGGGTAATTGAAATAAATAACCTTTGCAACCCAGGCTGTTTGTCAATCCGAAGTAATTCGAAAGAGATGCTTTACCAGCCGACCAGAATGGAATGGAATAAATTCTACATTCATAAAAATTTTTGGAGTTAAAGACCAATTTAAAAATATAAAATGACACAAATGAGCATATTTAAATATAACAAGTACATACCAGGATACATTCGAGATATTCGCTCAACTAGCCCTTTATCAAATCCTGCTATTATTGCACCACCCACAGGGACAAGGAAATTTTTGTCAGTGCTCTGTACAAACACATCCACTCTTCCTTTCCTGTAAATTGTTTGACAGTGTATTCCAAGTAAGCAATATGTGAAAGCAATGAGCACAAAATTCACAATGAAACAAATAGGGTTAGATATTACTTCATTACTTACCTTGCTGCTTCTTGAATTATATGCATACATCGTGAGCTTTGTAAACCATAAGCGTTATTTATAACATGTGGTATATTGTATCTACTGCATAAAACTGCAACTTGTTCTACAGAATCACTAGCTCTTGGAGCAAAGCAGCTCGTTGTCGTCATGATGCAAGAAATATTTTCTGCTCCTAAGGTTGCTATCTGATGCTCCATTGCTGTTAGATCTGTTCGTAATTCATCACCTGATGTTATGGTTTCAATTATAATGGGCTGCAAACCTATTAACACAAAAATATAAATATAAATAAATTTAAATGTTATTTACAGCGCTAATAAAAATCAGAATGCCAAGTTTTTTCAAGAACTTATCACAAATGAGGTATGCTGATCTAAAACATTAAAAGAACATTTTTCTAATACACAAGGCCTTTAAAAATATCTGAAAGTAATGTGTACAATTTAAAAGACTGGTGTAACAAACTAATCAATTTATCAACTATTTTCAGTTACTGGTAGTTGCCTTCCACCGTTTTTACCTTCTGGTGAAGTTAAAAAAACTCATTTGCACTTAACTGATCATTCACTGTCAATGAGTACGTCAATTTTGTTGAAAAATGTAAAGCATAATATATCAAGCCAGAAAAACAACTGTAAACTAATACACCAAGACAAATAGTTCCTTATTAATGCAAACAGAGCTGTTTTTGCCTTCTTATCAGACCTTGTTTCAATAAAATTAAACAGCAAATACTGTATTTTCTAGGCATGCCTGATTAATTATGTACTTTCGGGTGCTCAGCTGAGTTTGTATTATCATTTTCGTACAATATTTCAATGACTGGGTCAGTCATCACAATACTGTGCAAAAATGGCAATACAAATGACTGAAAAGCTGGAAGTAATCCATTAAACCTAGAGAATTTTTTAAAAGGAATGTCATTAACTGTTGAGAAAAAACACTGTAGTCTTTACCCAGCACAGAAAAAGGATTACAGGGAGAGAGATTTCACTCATGGCTCATGGCTTGGTTCAAGTTTTGTCTGCTGATGCAACTTAGACAACTCACTTGTTAGGTGTCTCAACTGAAGCTGTCACATGCAGGTGATTATTATGAGTGCACATATAGTATAGCGTCATACTTGTGGTTGTGGTGGTTGTGAAAGAGAAGGCAATGTGTGAAAAAACAAGGGGTAGAGCACCTTGGACTAACTGGAACTTGTAAAAAAGATAAACACAAAACATGTCAGAAATAATGACAAACTGTAAAATAAAGAGGTATAAGATAAAACAAGAGTTAATTTCGGATTAAGCTCGTCATGTAAGTTTGCACGTGGTATTTATTCAGCACTAGATATAAAGTGGCTCTTACTGATATAATCAAATACACTGCCTTAAAGCCATTTATAACAGAAGCAAATCATATCTACCACTGAAATGTTCAGATTGCACTGGAAGTTCAACATTTTTCACAAATACAGATTAGACACAATCTAAACATATATTATAAATCTCACCTGCCGTTATTATACATTTAAAGCAAGCTTTTTGGTCAATTCTGGACCAAAGAACATATTTGGCATCTGGCCTTTCCTGTTTCAGAGTAAGCATGCACAATACCAAGCTCATTCCAGTGGCCATAGGAACAACAAAACAACCAGCAGTAGTCTTAACACCTGAAACATTAGAATTTGCAGACCAAGTTTAAGCTTTATATTATGTGGTACTATTATGTAGTATCACGACATGAAGTGAAATATTTCAATTTAATATATAGCTCAAATAATAATTTCTCTTATAAAATGTGACTGAGTAGAGCGCGAGACAAACAAATATGCTATATTAAGAGAAAGAATTTAGTTTCCAAGTGTACTACCTCTGAACTAGAGATTGCAGCAACTGAGGGAAAGCTAACAATAGAGTCGATTTTCCCCCCTTCACAAAGGTTCACAGTTGCAGGCACTTATAGTGTCATTTCAATAACATTAGATAATTAAATTTTACTTTAAAAAGTGATATCCTCTACTGTTCTAAAAAGATACCATCACTGTATACTTTGTCTGTACACATGGTCCTACAATTTGATAACACCACGATAATTCATGTCCAGGGAAGGGACTTAAATCCATTTTGCTTTTTGCAAGGAATTCTCTGCTATCTGCATGAAGTAGCATTCCTCAATGACTTAATTTGATGCTGCAAGCAGTCATTAACCCTCCTCTCTTCCCTAACTTCACACATACTCTCTGTTCCTGAATAAGCAACAACCACAACACACAAACCATGTTACAGTTCTAACTGTGTATTCTATCTATTTGGTCTTTCGCTAGTCTTGTGGAACCTTTGTGGATCCTGTAATGTAAGAGATAGAAGTGATGACAAAATTAGATACTGAGATGGCTCATTATAAGTGATCAGATAGATCAGTCAGTACAACATGGCCATGAAGAGGATATTCACGTTGCTGCAACAGTTCAACTCACCCATGTTTCCACAAAAATATAACATACAGCAAATATTTTTTACAAATATATCTAGCTTCCTTAATTACCTGAATATGAAAACAGTTATAACTGCACCATCATCAAAAGGATTCATAGTATTTATGCCATAATCTGTTCATGTTTTGCAGTAGACATTATTTTGACCATCAATCATAAAAATGTAATAACTGATTCCAAGAGAGGCATATATTGCGTTCCTGAATTGTGTTGACTGTAAGACACTGCTAAAGTAAATTAATTATTATTTATTGCATTTTTTTAGCTTCTGACTCCAAAGAAGTGTTGAATAGTGACAGAACTACAATTTTCAAAATGCTTGTAGAGTTTCAAGTATCATATGGTTGAAGGTAAAATTTCAGTAATTTTACACTTCTGAAAGAAACATGTGCACAACTGAAAGTACAGATGACCTTCAAACAATTTCGGCACTACAATGAAATGCGAAAAGTACAGCACGCTAAAGAACTAATTGCGGTGTGCAACCAGTATTAATGTACATACAAGAAACAGCATTCCAGCATCATTTGATATTGCCCACATTCATGCACACTACAGTTCTTAATTATTTTAGGAACTGTGGCATGGCAAGATATTTATAATGTCCAAGTCAACTGTAGTTATCATCATAGGTCATGAGAGGTTCTGTATTACAGCATACATCACACTGAAATGTGGCCTTAATTTCGAATGTTCTGCACATTTCCTCAACCACTAACTGTCTGCAGCCAACAAGATTTAGTCTCCTTACGGGCTGTTTGCCATGTGTAATACTGGTCAGCAATAAGTGCTCTCCTCCTGACTGTGACATGACCATAACTCACTGCTGCTTAAATTTTACTCATTCTGGTCGACATCACAAAATGTATCTATCTGATACCTCTAAACTTTGAGAACCAGACCTGTAGTGAGATGCCGCACATTCACAAGGTGCTGGCCAGCTTTGACTCAGTTACATGTCTACCACTGCACAGAGGTTATCAGACTTATTTTGAGCCACTCTGGGCTACGTATCTATTATAATTTGTTTTTCACACTGAATAAAGTTTTGTTTTGTCAGACATCACGTGTTGGTCTCTTTCAGATTAAACACAATGGCAATGAATAGGGTCATAATTTCTTGTGTTTTTCAGTAGTGCACTTGAATTTAGCATTTTGTCTTGGCATGAAGTCTCTGATTCAAATGTTGATGCAGCAACAGAAGGACCTCATCACATTCATACAACAGGTTTGCCAGTATAGCTCTCCAAAAATTCATCTGCAGTTCCGTTTCCTCCTCAGTTCCCACTGTTCAACAAGGGGGCAGAAGATTGAGAGGTATACGAAACCACTCACAGCAGCATTTTCACACCTTCCACATTACGGATGCACGCGTATGTGATGCACCGTTTTTGTGATAGATTCCTCCCATCTTGTGTCAGATGTTGCGGCAGATGGCCCCACTGTGGCAACCTTCCTTGTCATCATTTGATACCTTCACTGTTGTTTCCCTATTATCGCACCGCACGTGTCATGGCCACTAGGGTTGAATTTTACCAGAGCAAGAAACAGCACCATCAGTATCAGCATGCCCAGGCAATTTCCCTCCACAACCTTAGTCTCAAGTGCCATTTTGTCACGGACAAGTCAAAATAGTCATAAACAGATGTCACGGTTTGCAATGTTATCATCCGCTCCACCCTAGATAAAGAAGTCCGGCAATGGAGTCTCCAGCTACAAAATCCTTCCCTCATACAAGGTCTCACAAGCCGCTGGTCAGCAACTGGAAGCCCAGTGCGATGTCACAGTGGTACAGAGTTGTCCAGAGGTGTCTGGGAAGGACAACATTGTGGCAATGCAAACTGGTTGATCCAGTGGCTCCCCCAAAAAACACATACTGAGTTCCTGCCACTGTTCTCTGTTGCCATCATGTTACTCCAAACAAGACACTTTACAGTGTCCCCAATGTTGGACCACCTGGCGTAAATGTTGGCAAAAAGGCCACATTGTGGTAGTCTGCCATGCAACTGCACAGAATGCAGCATTAGAGACCATGGATATGGATATTCAGGAACCATCATTGTCAGGGACAGTTCCAGATCATGATTGAAACAAGGTTTTCATTGAGATGTTACTTCTCTCTTTACAGCTGTTACTGCAGGTAGACATCGGTGTACCAGTTTCCATGATTAATGCCCAAACTCATTCAGACCTCAGCTCTCGGTAATCGTCAGATGCCTCAGGGAATACAGTAAACAGCAAATCCCCTTGCTTGGCCAATTCATGGTGGAATTAACCTGTAAATCCAGTGACTCGACCCATTACTTTTATTGTTGTTCACGATGCTAGTTCAGCAAACCTTTTTCTGTTTGACGTCTTTCAGGCCTTTGGCTTTTCAGTCATGGACACTATACAGTGTTCCGAATTTCAGCATATCTTTGCGGAAGGCCTGGGCTGCACTACAGACTTACAGGCCACATAACCTAGAAACAGTTAGCTCACCCTAGATTTTTTTTCATGCTAGGGAAATCCCCTGGCTCTCCACTTCCAAGTCAACCAGAAGCTGGACAGGCTCACCTCTCTTGGAGTCGTGATCATTTCCTCTAATGAATGGGCCACACCCCTTACCATTGTTAAGAAACCCTCTGACAAATTGCACCTTTGCAGTGATTTTAAGGCCACAGTGAATTCACAGTCCATGGTCAACACATACCCATTGCCATGTCTTGATGAACTGTTCACACGCTTAGCTTCTCCAAACTTGATCTTTTCAAAGTGTATCTCTAGTTACCCCTTGATGATGAATCGAAGCGTATGGTCATTAATGTGCCATTCAGCCTTTATCAATACCATCTGTTGCTCTTTAGGGTGGCACGTGCCCCCGCAATTTTTCAGTGCTATTTGGACCAGGTCACGTCCAATATTCCCCACTGCTTCAACTACCTGGATGACATCATCAAAGGTGATCTACAAGTGACAACCTCCGAGCCCACTTTCAAAAACTCCTGACATATGTCTGTGTTGCAATTTCCAAAAGTCCAATCTTTTCCAACCCTTTCTTGAGTATCTGGCCATCAGTTCAAGGCAGGGCATCTGACTCAAGGATAGTCTTGTCAGTGGCATTATGGACTGCTACATCCCATATCGTTATGTGAACTGCAGGCTTTTTCTTTTTTAGGTAAAACTGCCTATTACCACCAGTTCATTCTCAGGATGTCCACCAACGTGCACCCACTGCATCTCCTTCTCTGAAACGGTGCTCCCTTTGACTGGTCTTCAGTGTGCAGCCAGGCCTTCACCACACTAAAGGAATGGCTCTGCTCAGCACCGTGTCTACCTATCTTTGATCCCAACAAACCATTGGTTTGTGAATGCCTCACAGTATGGCATTGAGATGGTCCTCATCTATCAGAATGCAGACACCTCGGAGCAGCCACCGGTGTTTGCATCCAAAGCTCTCAGTCCAGCACGGGTCCAGTACTCTCAAATCAACAAGGAGGCTCTGGCCATTGTGTATACAATCACCAATTTTTTTGTATGGCACCAAATTCCAACTTACTATGCACCACAAGCCCTTAATCTCATTATTTAGTCTGTCTGCTCATATCCCCAAGAAGGCAGCTCACAGGTTGAAGAGGTGGGCCTTGTTCCTCTCCTAGTACAAGTGTGACATTCATTTTCACCCCACATGGTGCCATGCCAACATGGATGTCGTATCCTTGCACAGTTGGCTCAGACCCCAATTTAAATAGTGAGGAGCTCTTGTGTTTTCTTTTGCATGTCTCCTCTCACCAAGCAGTAGAAGATTTTCCAATCACTGGTGCCGGAGTCACCAAGGCAACAGCGGCTGACCCATTCCTCAGGCAGGTAATCCCTTTCATCCAGCAAGGTTGGTATTCATCATCCATGGCACTTATCAGACCCGCTTCACAACTATTCGGTCTTGCACCATCGTCTCTCGGTCTCAGATGGGGTCTTCCTCATCTCCACGGACAACATAGTTCCCCGGGTAGTCATTCCCGGGAGTTTGCAGTGGAAAGTTTTACAGCTTTTATGTATGAGGCACCGGGGTGCTTCCCGTATTAAAAGCCTTGGCTTGCAGATGGGTTTACTTGATCGGCATTGACAGAGAACTGGAACACTTTGTTGTTGCGCATCCTCCGTGTGCTAGTCTAGAGACAGCTTGCAGGTCATCGTTTCTCCATGGTCTACAACAGCCCAGCCCAAGGGATGCATTCATGATGATTTTGTGGGTCCATTTCTGAACATGTTGTGGCTAACTGTCACTGACACATTTTTGCATTTTACATAAGTGATCTGGTGCAACGTTTTTTAAAGTGTAGGTTAGTACCATAACATACTTCTGATTTGTGGATGCACTCTATATTTCTGTCCAAAAAGCAGCTGTTAAGTGTAAAGGAATAGTAGCATTTTTTCCCTCTAAGTCGTCTTCCCATTGTTTACTAAGTATTTAAATTTAGACTGTGCAAACGCAAACACACACACACACACACACACACACACACACACACACTAGTGTGCAATACTTTGCATGATGCGTCACTGGCAAGTAAACTTGGAAAGAACTGCTACAGTATAGCACAAAAGGTAACTGAAAGAAATATGCAATGTTTTCTCACCTCTCGACTAAGAAAAGTAAGTAAGGCATCCAGGAACACTGTTGAACATGATCATTTTGGTGGTCTAGCTGTTATGCTGTGAGGAGGCATAATGTTGCATGGGCACCCTGACCTACAAACCTTTGAACATGGTACACTCACTGGATAATGTTATTGTGACGCTGTGCTCCTTCTTCATCTTTTCAGGGCTGCATTCGACCTAGACTTCATTTTTATCAATGGCAATGCATGGCCACATCAAACTGCACAGGTGGAGGAGTTTTTAAAACAAGAGGATATTCAGTGGCTGGACTGACTTGCCTGTTCCCCCAATTTAAATCTCATCAGGCATGAGTGGGATGCATTGGAGTCATGTATGGCAACATTTCCGAATGCATCAACGACCATCCAGCAATGGTGAACTGCACTGGAGGATGAATGGTACACCTCACCACAAGAACTCCTTACCAACCTTGTGCCCTGCATGGGAGCACATTGCAGAGCAAGCACTGCCCTATTAAGCACCATGTCCCACCTTTTGTAATATCCAGGGGACCATTACAAATAGCAGTGACTTCAGTGTAATTATTGTGCTTATACGAGGGTCGGTCAAAAAGTAATGCCTCCCATTTTTTTTCTACTTAAAGAAATTAAGTTAAGTGAAAAATTTGAATTTGGCGCCATTCCTCAAACCTTCTTCTGCAATCCACTGCAGTAGTAACTTTCTGTGTCAACAGGTGGCAGCACAGCAGAAGTTTGTAAGATGGCCGACATCGATGTTCGTTTGAGACAGCGTTGTGTGATTGAATTCTTGAATGCAGAAGGTGAAACGCCCATACGCATTCATGAAAGACTGAAGAAGGTGTATGGTGTTGTGACAGTGGATGTCAGCACTGTTAGACGATGGGTTCGTCGTTGTAAGGAAGCTGAAGGGCAAACACCGTTGACTGACGAAAAGCGGAGCGGCAGGCCGGTGAGTGCAGTGACTCCACACAACATTCAGCAAGTTGATGACATCATTCGTGGTGACCGTCGGGTGACTGCAGATGAAGTGTGTCGCATTATTTCTCTTAGTAAAGGCAGTGTGATCACGATTATTAAACAATTGGGGTACTCAAAAGTTTGTGCACGGTGGGTTCCAAGAATGTTAACCGATCAGAATAAAGAGGCAAGGAAAACAATAGCCTCCCAACACTTGCAGCGCTTCCGTTTGGAGGGAGATGAGTTTCTGAAAAAAATTGTGACCGGGGACGAAACATGGGTGCATTTTTTTGAACCCGAATCAAAGAGGCAGTCAATGGAGTGGCGTCACACAAGCTCGCCGAGGAAGAAAAAATTCAAAACTGTGCGATCGGCAGGGAAAGTTATGGCAACAGTTTTCTGGGATACAGAGGGTGTGATTCTGGTTGATTTTTTGGAGCAGGGATGCACAATAAATTCTGTTCAATACGTCACAACCCTCAAAAAACTTAAAGCACGTCTTCAGCGAGTTCGCCCAACAAAATCAATGGCAGATGTTCTTCTTTTGCATAACAATGCAAGACCACACACCAGTCGTCACACCTCTGACGAGATTGTCAAAATTGGATGGGAAGTTTTGCCTCATCCCCCATACAGCCCTGACCTGGCACCATCAGACTTCCATCTGTTCGGGCCACTAAAAGAAGCTCATCGTGGGATTCATTTTGAAGATGAGGAGGCCGTCAAAACATCCGTGCGTCAATGGCTTAGGAAGCAGAGCTGTGATTTTTACCGTGCTGGGATACATGCCCTTGTTCAAAGATGGACCAAAACTGTAGAGATGGGCGGAGATTACATTGAAAAATGACAAAATGATCCTCAATGTTGTGGTTTTCAACCTATGTAATTGCATTTAAATTTCCTGACAATCAAACGTAGAAAAAAAAATAGGAGGCATTACTTTTTGACTGACCCTCGTATATAAGTGTCGTTTCTGTTCATCTAATTGCGTATTTCTTTCAGTTACCTTCTGTACAATACTGCAGCAGTTCTTTTTATGTAAGATCCAAGTTTCATCGAGCTACATTACCTGGCAACACCACACCATGCGAAAGTTACTCTCATCCTTAAGTTTCGCATACCAGTTTAACATAATGTAGCATAGTGCTATTTTTTCTGTTAATATAGTATACAGAAATATTTTTTAACTGCTGAATCTATTTCTGTTAATGTGTATCTCAATTTGTCCCATATGGTTATCTTTTATAATGGGATCTTTGGAATGTGATGGATAGATGAACTAATTAATTAATAAAACTAGCACTGCATAATGAATTGAACCAAATGTTGATGCTTCAGTTTTGTCTCGTTATTCTGGAAAGTAACTCAGATTATCTGAGCAATAATGCAATTTGAATAGCAAAGAAATTCCTTTGATGGTTTATTCATGACACTGGTCATTTAAATATTCAGGACAACCAATGTTTGATACTTGCTGACTTCGATGCATTACGTAATGACATTGTGGTGTGTATTTTTGGTGTAGTATTTTAAGGTTGGTATATGAGAAGAGGGCTTCTATAACAGGTGTGATGCTTGAGGCAGCATTCTCTGGTGAAAAATTTCAATTTCAGAAAAAAATGTGAGGAATGCTGCTATTTGTAGAAGGTCATTTATTGAGTTGAGGTGTAATGGATCTAACTGTCAAATATAGGAGTTGTATCTTGGTGCAAACCATGGTTGATATGCTGAGCACCATAAGTTACTCCAGAAGTATGTTGTATTGGTGGAGAGTCACCATTGTAGCAAGGAAATAAAACTGGTAACGGTTGTCCCTTCCTGAAAATGCTACACTTTTATATGGTGCTGTGGGAAGACAACTTGTCAAGATTTATTCAGTGCGAAACCTGGTTTGAAAAATTTAGACTGGCAATCAGCAACATATTTTTCTTGGTTTCTTAGTTTTTGTAGCATCTGTGTGTGTGTGTGTGTGTGTGTGTGTGTGTGTGTGTGTGTGTGTGTGTGTGTGTGTGTGTGTTTGTCATCTAATTTGATGAAGGCCTTACTGGCTGAAAGCATATTTGTGACAGTCTTCTTGTTGTGCCTATCTGCGACTCAGCATCTCCGCTATATGGTGAGTAGCAATTTTCCTTTTCACAAACTTATGAGTCTACTTTGGAAAAAGTGAAGTATGGAAAAGGGAAGAAAGTTGTGAGTACTGGGATGTGTATAACTGTTGCATCAGAGGATTATGGTTCCAATGATATTTTCAGAGTATTTGAGGAGAGAATGAAGACTGTGCTTGTGGGGTTAACAGCAGAGTTGAAATTTTTTGCTTTTTACAGGGATTTGGGGAAAAGGGGTATAATCAACTTTAAATGATAGACTGGAATTTGGAAATGAGACTGCATCGCATACTAATACAATAGAGTGGCTGGGGGGGGGGGGGGAGGGGGGGATGTGATGGGGAGGGGGTTTGGAGTGAGGGTAGTGAGCATCCATTAAATCCATTTTCGAGAGGAGTGAAAGAAGATGATCTACCTTTTAGGATCACTTAGATGAGTACTGCTGGCAGAAGAGTTTGCTTGATAATTATTGAGCTTTTCAGTGTTTTTCTTTTTTAATTTATGGAAATGATGCACGTACTAAAGGAAGTTGGCTGAATTATGGGAAGGGTGTGGGAACGGGAAGGATTGGTTTGGGTCTGTAATTTCAGCTTGAGATTTGGGTGCTGATATGGTGGTACAAATTCTTTGTATTGCTGATACAAAGGGGACACATATTGGAGGAATAAAAAACCCTGAATGGGAAGTTTTATGTCTGTTTCTTTTGGTTTATTCCAAAAAAGATGTTTCTATATGTTTTACTTAATTTTAATTTGTTTGGAGTTTAGTGTATGAACATGGCTATTGGTGGTTGTGGTGGAGGGGTTGTTTGGAAGAAAACATGTATGGTAATTTTTTTATTATACTGTTTCTACTTTTTCGATGTTTGATTTGTTTGCCGAATGGTGTTTTATTTTATGGTTTCTTTGTATATTTCTAGTCTAAATTTTTTTGTATAACGGTGTTTTTAAGTAACTATGTTCTCAAAATCTATGTATTTCATTCTTTATTTCCTTTATGAATGTAGTGATGTATGTTTAGTGTATGACACGTACATCAGTTTCGCTGTACACAATGACACCATAAGCACATTCCTATAGGTGTGTTATTTGTTTAACTCAATTTCCAAATGTATTTGCAAAGGAAGATACAGAAATAATGATGTAGTTTAATTTTTGCACTACTGTAGTGATAAATGAGACAGGTATTAGTGTCAGTTGCATGGAGAAACAGCTGACCCCATCAAAATTAAATGAGGCTCTAGGGCCTGATGAAATCTTCCCCTGATTCTATACAAAGTTTTTCAGCGGAGTTAGCTCCTATTTTATTCTTAATATAATGCAGATCCCTCAAACAAAAGACTTGGGACCAAGGGTTAGAATAAAGCACAGGTCACACAAAACTACAAGATAAGCTAACAGAAGTGATCCACAAAATTACTGTCCAATCTCACTGACAACCATCGGCTGTTGAATCTTAGAACATATTCTGAGTACAAAGACAATGAGATACCTCAAACAGAGTGACCTATATGCCAACCAACACAGATTCTGAAAATATCAGTTATGCAAAACCCAACTTGCACTTTTGTCACACAACATACGGCAGGCCATGGGTCAGGGTAATAAGATGGGTGCAGTACTTTTGGTTTTCAATAATCCTTTGACTCAGTACCATGCTAATGTTTATTAACAAAAGTACAATCATATGCGGTATCAAACAAAATTTTTGACCAGATTGGTGGGGATGATGCAGCAAGTTATCCTGGGTGAAAAGAAGTATATAGGAACATTTGCTATTCATGTTGTACATTAATGACCATTAATCTCAGACTTTTTGCAGATGGTGTAGGCATTTATAATTAAATAGTGTCTGAAAAAAAGCTCCACAATTATCTTGACAACCCAGGTAAAAGTTCGAAGTGGTGTAGAGATGGTATTTGCTTTAAATTTTCGGAAACATAAATTGTGCACTTCACAAAATCCAGAAAAGTAGTACCCAATGATTATAATATCAGTGAGTCACAACTGGGACCAGTCAGCCTAAACAAATACATGAGTATAGAAATTTGTAAGAATATGACAGGCTCAGTTGCAGGTAAAGCTGGAGGCAGAAATTAGTTCAGTGACATGTTGCTGGGAAAATACGGTCACTTTACAAAGGATGCTTCTTACAAAACACCTGTGGATCCTACCTTACAATACTGCTCAGGTGTGTGGAACCCATATGAAATAGGACTACAAAGGGGATATTTAACATATACAAAGAAGGGCACCACAAATAGTAACAGGTTTGTCTTGCTCATGGGGAGCATCATAAAAATGGCGAAAAATCTAAACTGGCAGACAATTTATAACAGAAGTAAATTATCCTGCAAAAACCTTCTGACAAAGTTTCAAAAATGAATACTAACTGAAGAATGTAGAAATATATTTCAGCCCTCAACATAGCGCTCTCTAGCAATTGTCAATACAAGACTAAGCTAATTACAATGTGCAGAGAGACATTTAAACAGTCATTCTTCCTACACTCCATGTGCGAATGGAGTACAAGAAACCCCAAAGTGGTACCCTTTACCTTGCACTTCACAATGATTTACAGAGTATGTACATAAACGTTTGTGAATACTGTTTATTCACAGCTGGTGAGTTCTGCATAACTGAGTTTATCCTGATTGTCAACATCATCACAGAAAGAAATAAAGCTAAGATTCAACAAGGATGAGAATGGAAATTGGTCATTTTCTAAAAAAGAAAGAAGCAACCCTGGCAGTCACTTGATATGCTTTTTTATAACTGAAGCATATAATGCATGCAAAAATCCAGGAAATGTTTTTATCCAGCAGTGAATATCAAATGGATGGTGATGGTGGTGACAACTTCCTAATGTGAGTACAGTACCTTAACCATTTCCACCTTAATCAGTTCTGTTGACAGACATTATACTGACAGAAAGGAGAATAGTAGCCATTTATTAAAGGTTCTCTTAGTTTATATTGCACAAGACTGATCTGACATAACAGGTACAAAAAAATTATTTGCACTGTGCAAAAGAGGTTGGACATAACATCACCGTTAACAAGCAGAGAAACCGTTATCACAGATAAAAGATTAAGTCTGAAATTTTTCAGTTTGTATTTCTTATATTAAACAAAAATTGCGATCTTAGAGACCAACATGTTTAAACATAAAATGGAACTTTCAATAATCTGTCATACACTCAAAACAAACACATGAGTGATTACTTCTTGTACATTAGGACATAGGACAATCACAATACAAAATCATGTAACAGCAAATAATTAAGCTTTAACAAATAAAATAAAATAAAAGCCGTCACTTAAAAGAAACATTATGCAGATGTTTAAAAGGAAAACTTCATTCTTCAGCAGATAATATTACCCATATAACGGATCACATCCAGGACAAGAGAATTTGTGAGCTTGTTCATGAGACTGGAACCAGCAGCTTTTGGCTGTACTTCCCCCAGGTCCCCAGAACGCCCAATGCCATGACCCAGTCGATAATGTCTTCTTGCCACAAGTGCTGAAAGAAATCAAGTACTGAATATGAACATCTGCAGTGTGTAAACTTAGCATACTACACTTCAACAATAATATGACATATAGCAACAGCATAAACCATAAATGAGGTTTCCCTGTTAGATACATTCATCAGTTTCATTCAGTTTGCTAATTTGATGTAACACAAATGAATGATGAAAATGAATGAGCAGAGGGGAACAATGTTTTGAAATTGAGACTGTCTAAATCAAAAGCTCATTATACTTGAAATCTGAAACTCCCACCAATAAGTGTCCATATAATCTATATTATTACCTGCATATTCCCATCCAAAAATCACGAAAAGCAACAGGAAATGATGGTACCACACACCCCCTCCCCCCAAAAAAAAAAACAAAAAAAAAAAAAAAAAACCACATTCATCTAAAGAAATATGTTAGATGAAGAAAATTCATCCAAACAGCTACTTCATGTTTGTAAACATCAGGTTCCAATACACTTTTTTACCCTATGAAGTTTGTTGTTCTCTTCCTACTGTCAAATTTAAGTGACTTCTACATCTACATCTACATCCATACTGCGCAAGCCACCTGACGGTGTGTGGCGGAGGGTACCTTGAGTACCTCTATCGGTTCTCCCTTCTCTTCCAGTCTCGTATTGTTCATGGAAAGGATTGTCGGTATGCTTCTGTGTGGGGTCTAATCTCTCTGATTTTATCCTCATGGTCTCTTCACGAGATATACGTAGGAGGGAGCAATATACTGCTTGACTCCTCGGTGAAGGTATGTTCTCGAAACTTCAACAAAAGCCCGTACCGAGCTACTGAGCGTCTCTCCTGCAGAGTCTTCCACTGGAGTTTATCTATCATCTCCGTAACGCTTTCGCGATTACTAAATGATCCTGTAACGAAGCGCGCTGCTCTCCGTTGGATCTTCTCTATCTCTTCTACCAACCCTATCTGGTACGGATCCCACACTGCTGAGCAGTATTCAAGCAGTGGGTGAACAAGTGTACTGTAACCTACTTCCTTTTTTTCGGGTTGCATTTCCTTAGGATTCTTCCAATGAATCTCAGTCTGGCATCTGCTTTACCGACAATCAACTTTATATGATCATTCCATTTTAAATCACTCCTAATGCGTACTCCCAGATAATTTATGGAATTAACTGCTTCCATTTGCTGACCTGCTATATTGTAGCTAAATGATAAGGGATCTTTCTTTCTATGTATTCACAGCACATTACACTTGTCTACATTGAGAATCAATTGCCATTCCCTGCACCATACGTCAATTCGCTGCAGATCCTCCTGCATTTCAGTACAATTTTCCATTGTTACAACCTCTTGATATACCACAGCATCATCCGCAAAAAGCCTCAGTGAACTTCCGATGTCATCCACAAGGTCATTTATGTATATTGTAAATAACAACGGTCCTACGACACTCCCCTACGGCACACCTGAAATCACTCTTACTTCGGAAGACTTCTCTCCATTGAGAATGACATGCTGCGTTCTGTTATCTAGCAACTCTTCAATCCAATCACACAATTGGTCTGATAGTCCATATGCTCTTACTTTGTTCATTAAACGACTATGGGGAACTGTATCGAACGCCTTGCGGAAGTCAAGAAACACGGTATTTACCTGTGAACCCGTGTCTATAGCCCTCTGAGTCTCGTGGACTAATAGCGCGAGCTGGGTTTCACACGACCGTCTTTTTCGAAACCCATGCCGATTCCTACAGAGTAGATTTCTAGTCTCCAGAAAAGTCATTATACTCAAACGTAATAAGTGTTCCAAAATTCTACGACTGATAGACATTAGAGATATAGGTCTATAGTTCTGCACATCTGTTCGATGTCCCTTCTTGAAAACAGGGATGACCTGTGCCCTTTTCCAATCCTTTGGAACACTACGCTCTTTTAGAGACCTACGATACACCGCTGCAAGAAGGGGGGCAAGTTCCTTTGCATACTCTGTGTAAAATCGAACTGGTATCCCATCAGGTCCAGCAGCCTTTCCTCTTTTGAGCGATTCTAATTGTTTCTCTATCCCTCTGTCGTCTATTTCGATATCTACCATTTTGTCATCTGTGCGACAATCTAGAGAAGGAACTACAGTGCAGTCTTCCCCTGTGAAACAGCTTTGGAAAAAGACATTTAGTATTTCGGCCTTTAGTCTGTCATCCTCTGTTTCAGTACCATTTTGGTCACAGAGTGTCTGGACATTTTGTTTTGATCCACCTACCGCTTTGACATAAGACCCGAATTTCTTAGGATTTTCTGCCAAGTCAGTACATAGAACTTTACTTTCGAATTCATTGAACGCCTCTCGCATAGCCCTCCTCACACTACATTTCGCTTCGCATAATTTTTGTTTTTCTGCAAGGCTTTGGCTATGTTTATGTTTGCTGTGAAGTTCCCTTTGCTTCCGCAGCAGTTTTCTAACTCGGTTGTTGTACCATGGTGGCTCTTTTCCATCTCTTACGATCTTGCTTGGCACATACTCACCTAATGCATATTGTACAATGGTTTTGAACTTTGTCCACTGATGCTCAACACCATCTGTACTTGAGACAAAACTTTTGTGTTGAGCCATCAAGTACTCTGAAATCTGCTTTTTGTCACTTTTGCTAAACAGAAAAATCTTCCAACCTTTTTTAATATTTCTGTTTACGGCTGAAATCATCGATGCAGTAACCGCTTTATGATCGCTGATTCCCTGTTCTGCGTTAACTGTTTCAAATAGTTCGGGTCTGTTTGTCACCAGAAGGTCTAATATGTTATCGCCACGAGTCGGTTCTCTGTTTAACTGCTCAAGGTAGTTTTCAGATAAAGCACTTAAAAATATTTCACTGGATTCTTTGTCCCTGCCACCCGTTATGAACGTCTGAGTCTCCCAGTCTATATCCGGCAAATTAAAATCTCCACCCAGAACTATAACATGGTGGGGAAATCTACTCAAAATATTTTCCAAATTATCCTTCAGGTGCTCAGCCACAACAGCTGCTGAGCCAGGGGGCCTATAGAGACATCCAATTACCATGTGTGAGCCTGCTTTAACCGTGACCTTCACCCAAATTATTTCGCATTTCGGATCTCCGGCAATTTCCTTCGATACTATTGTACTTCTTATCGCTATAAACACGCCTCCCCCTTCACTGTCCAGCCTGTCTCTGCGGTATACATTCCAATCTGAGTGCGTCTGCAGGGACTTATCCCTTGCACGCTCCCCGTGAGATCCACATTCCCAACACGCACACGTTATGCCCGAACTCGTACGGGACTTGGTAGATTAATCTGCCACGAGTAATGAGTATGATGGGCAAACATCTATTAGGCACACTACGAATGTAGTGGTGTGGACATGCTGGGAATGTGGATCTCATGGGGAGCGTGCAAGGGATAAGTCCCTGCAGATGCACTATCCCCTGTGCCCGCGGTGGCTCAGATGGATAGAGCGTCTGCCATGTAAGCAGGAGATCCCGGGTTCGAGTCCCGGTCGGGGCACACATTTTCAACATGTCCCCAATGAAGTACATCAACGCCTGTTTGCAGCTAGGGTGTCCATTTAATTATCATTACATGGCAAAATGTTTATATTCGTATTATTCTCATGGTGACGAGAATACTGCATGTGATTCACAATTTATAAAAGTTCCTATTAGCAACCATCTCTTCTCACAGATAGAAAAAAATTCAGAACGTAGAGTTGGCCATATTGACAAACATCCTAAACATTCTTGCCAGTCGGGTTTTCGTAGTATATTGAAATGCTGCTACATTCGAAGATGAACAATACGGAATTTGTATTTACTTCGTTGGATAATGTATGAAAATGCAGTGGTCGAAACTCGGCGCGGAGAAAAAAAGCTTGTCTTCCACCTTTTTTTTTTTTAATTTATTTACTGACGCAGAGGTTTTGGCGCCAGTATTTATCTTTGTGCCTACAAAGCATGCCTGTGTAGCGCTACATATATTCGACAGCAGAACTAAGTTGTGGCGGCACCCACCGACATTTTTAAGAACTTCCGCTTGCTTTGCACTCGATTCTAAGCCGCAGGCGGTTTTTTGGATTACAAAAACCGGAAAAAAAGTGTGGCTTAGATTCGAGTAAGTATGGTAATTTCCTAAAATTCTATGGAATGTAATTTGATGAGTACAGAGAGAAACAGCACTGACATGCGTTTAACACACATGAAAATGTGAGAAATTCCATGTGTGTATCAAAAATTAGTGAAGAACATAACATTGCCACAAGCAGAAGAAAAAACATAGGAATACAGATGCAGTAATTCTGTGTTCCTTACATCACAACATTACATTAGATAACATGGATTGTATAGAAGACAGAAACACATTTCACACAATTAGAAAATTGTGCAGAAGGATAGCACCTGTAACCACTATGTGCATTTTTAGTTGTTCCTATTTTCCATACACCACAAGTTACATATAATTTACAAATACAAGATAAACACGTACAAAAAACTAATAATAATAACTGGTCTAATATATTTACATATAGTTTGTACATAACTCTTACTGTATTTGCTGAAAGACATTGACTTGAAACAGTAGAATAATCCCGTTAGTACCAACTTCTGTTTTGCTCTTCAATTCATTAATGTATGTGTCTTCTTCACATCCCACTTTCATTTCTTTCACAGTTACAACAAGCATTTCTTAATGACATTTATACTGAAATACAGCTTCTGATGCTGTGTAGTGGAGAATAATTTTATCAACCTACGCAAAATAAGAGAGGAATGGGAAAGGACGTCAGCTATACACTTTTCAAACAAACCATCCCATCATTTGCCTTAATTGGTTGAGGGAAGCCACAGAAAACCTAAATCTGAAGAATCAGACAGGGGTGAATTGAATGTGGGTCAACATTATCGCCACTGTGCCAAGTGCTCCGTCCTGACAAACAACCTTTCCATGATGCACATACAGCACCATTCACTTGTTTGTTAAAGCTAATAGGTACTATTATGAAGGAGAATCTTTATTAAGCCATTCCTCATCTTCACAAGCATGTAGTTTCTATCTCTGTGAGCAAATGGAATCCAAAATCTAATCTAATCTAATCTATGCATCCACTGACCACCCAATTTTCCAGTATCTCTACCAAAAATATTAATATGTTTAAAGGAAGAGGCACATGGGAAAGAACATATCCTTTAATTACAACTTCTCAACAATGGCCTGTTATAGAAGCTACAGATGTAAGTAACATCAAATGAGGAAGTTCTGATTCCACAGTCATCTGAAAGGAAGAGTACAGTCCGCATTTCACATACTTCTTTACAAAAAGAAAAATATACATTTTTAAGTTAATTCAAAAACAACTTAGTAAGTAATTAATGCTATTAAAAAAACACTGCTGCAAATTGGATTCTGTGTGTCACCTTAATTCATCACATTTGGAAACTTACATACTCTGAAAACAAATCAGAAAATACCTCTTATGGCCCCATAATATGACAAGTAGTTGGTTCCCTCATTCCATTTAATTTGTCTCTATTGTGCAACATTTCTGCCTGAAGTAGAGGTTCTCATTTCATTTCAGTACATCAGTGCAATTGTTATTCTATTCCTTTCTATTTTACAACAAGGCAAACAAACTTGTACGTCCAAAATATCACTACCCAACATTTTTTATCTATTACACTGAAATCTTCACTTTACATAGTGGTCTAACATCTGCTGTATTTCTACAATGAGGTCATTGGTCCCATCAGATTAGGTAAGGATGGGGAAGGAAGTCTGCCGTGCCTTTTCAAAGAAACCATACTGGCATCTGCCTGAAGCAATTTAGGCAAATCACGGGAAACCTAAATCAGGATGGTCAGATCCGAGTTTGAACCTTTGTTCTCCCGAATGCGAGTCCAGTGTACTAACCACTGCGCCATCTCACTCAATCTCACAGTTGTGACAAATAGGTGCAATAGTATTATTTCATTCTTTATACTTCCTATTATTACAACTGCTTCTCCCTATATTTATTGCAGTCCCTACTGATCATAAAAGGGGCATCTAACAAAACTTTTGAAACAGTTTAATTTCTTAAAGGGCTGTTTGCATGCTACAAATGTGTGTAGTATGTAGTAAATGTTAGCAACAAACTATCATGTCAAGTTGAAAGAAGCTAAGGGGAAGATGATGATGTATAGGCAATGACAAGCTCACCACAGATTATGTGAATATGTTACAAAACATGAACTTTACATGTTGCCTGGGCAGCCCTGCTTTCACTTTCAGCATTTGACACACATCAATATTTTTGGTATTGGTACATTAGCAGTTAGCTCACCTGTTACAGTGAAATAGTTATACATTATTTTATATGAAATACAAAATGTTAGTCGATAGAGGCAAACCTATAGCGCTTACTGAGGACTAGGTAAGACTGGAATGTGATGGCATGGCCGCAAGTTCACGAAGCCTATGGATGTGAATGCAAAATGGTTATAGAGATCTACAGCATACCTACTGGTCTGCATAGATTGGAAGGTCAGAGTTTTATTTGCAACAAGCAAACTACATGTCTTTAGTTATAAGGAAAAAAATATCTTCACACTTTGACTGCTAATGTTTTGCGTTAAAAGCTTATATTTGATCCTATAATCAAAAGCATATGTCTTTATTGTTAAGCAATTACCCACTGAGAACCAGATGTTTGTCTCTTATTTTCTTAATGATCATCATCATTCATGGCAGCTGTTTATCAACAGCACAATTCGAGAATGGATGGTCTTTAGTACAGTTTGACTCTTACAGCTAGGCCTGAGAATAGGAAGCAAACTTTACAGGTCAGTGAATAAATGTCATCATGTATCATAACTGAGTGTGAGAATCCTATGCCTCTTCTGCAATCCCACTGCTTTATCTTTTGCTGTAGTAACACATGATACAGATGTAAGCTGTTTGTGCACAAAATACGAACAATTGTGGACTGACTTATTCCAGAGGTATTCACAATTTCTCTGGCACTAATATGTGGATTACGAGCAACAGCTACAGAAAAAATTATTTCAACTGCTCTACTCTTGGCAGGCTTGCCTATTTTCCTATGAGTAGTACTCCAGCGCTTTTCCAATAATAATGTTTGCACATTCACTGACCTGTCACACTTTCTGCACATCATCTGTCAGGATATCTTTGTGTTTACAGCTCAGCTGTTCTCTTCACATGCCTTCTGCATTCTCCACAAACAAGTAAAGTATCTAGTTTGTCTTGGTACTTGAAACAAATTTAATTTTTAAAACTAATCAGCACTTTAACAATGCAGAACGTATGCTACATTTCCTCTGTGCCCATTTTATACCAGTAATGCAGTGGTCCAACACACTGTTTGTTCCTTATCTCATGTGACAAGTTTCATTATTTGGATATGAAATAATGAACTTCTACATAAGACAGCAATCCGTTTCATGTGCCAAACAGATAAATCTTAAGTTCTAAATATTGTCATTTCTTCAAAACTACCAATCGGATTTTGAACAGTGAAATGTCTTTTAGAGCTATGATACTAGCAGCAAAAATTATAGTAATTTCATTTGAAAATGTGAGGTTGATACTAATAAACTTGTAGTTAATATAGTTACGGAAAGAAAGTGTAAGTCATTTCGTGAGACAGTCTCACAGTTGTTATGGGTGAACACAAAATTATGAAATATTCGAGATGAACAGTTTAGCTGAATCACCCGGCATTTGGGCCAACTTTCCATTTAGCCACCTGTAACTTTCAACAAGATGTGCAAAATCTAAATGAGACAACAAAGATTGTGTTGCTGTAAAATAGTGATATCCATACGAGTTCACTTTGAGTAGTTGTAATAAAAAGGGGTTTCTACTAACAAAGTGTATTCGAAAAAATAATGAGAATTTTGTAGTTTAGTGTGTTATAGTTTCCAATTTGTTGTGTAGGTAAACGTGTCAGAAAATTATCTGTACAGTGTTAGTCATATCAGATATTTAGTTTGTAGTCAACTGTCAAAAAGGTGTTTTGCTAGCATCAGAGATTGCTTACTTTGTATAAAAATTGATCAGAAAGCCCCTATTACATTCATTATAAAAACAGAATAAAGTGCAGTACAGTTTTAGAAATGACAGTATTGTGAAAAGGATAAATTGTTACTCACCACATGGCAGAGATGCTGAATTTCAGATAGGCACAACAAACAGACTGTCAAACATGTAAGTTTTACAGCCAAAAAGGCCTTCATCAGAATTAGACAAAACACACACACACACACACACACACACACACACACACACACACACCACACCACACACACACACAGGTAACACAAGTCATACACACATCACCACAGTGTCTGGCTGCCTATGTCAGATTGTGAGCAGCAGCATGTGATGGGAGAAGCACTCTAGATGGGGGCTGGGGTGGGAAGGAAGAGGAATAGCTGTATAGGGATGGGAGATGGAAAAGTGCTGCTTGTGGGAGCATACACGGACAAGATGCAGAGAGAATAGGGCAGCCAGGTGCAGTCAGGAGGTTAGATGGAGGGCAGGGTTGGGGGTGACGGCAGCAGAAAAGGAGAGAGGTAAAAAGATTGTGGATGTGTTGGTAGAACACAGGGGTGTGTAGTGTTGGAGTGGGAGCAGGGAAGATGTAGGACAATAACTAACAAAGGTCGAGGACAGGAGGATTACAGTAACTTAGCATATAATACAGGAAGAATTCCCACCTGTGCATTTCAGAAAAGCTGGAGTTGATGCGAGGGATCCACATGACACAGGTTTTGAAGCAGTCACTGAAATGAATAACATCGTGGTGGGCAGTGTGCTCAGCAACTGGGTGGTTCAGCTGTTTCTTGACATCAGTTTGTCAGTGGCCATTCGTGCAGACAGACAGCTTGGTGGTTGTCATGTCAACATAGAATGAAGCACAGTGGTTGCAGCTTAGCTTGTAGCTCACATGACTGGTTTTACAGGTAGCCCTGCCTTACAGGATAAATGACACTTGTGACCAGACTGGAGTAGGTGGTGATGGTAGGATATATGAGACGAGCCTTGCATCTAGGTCTATTGCATGAATACGAGCCATGAGCCAAGAGGCAAGAGGTTGGGAGCGGGGGTTGTGTAGGGATGGACGAGGTTATTGTGTAGGATTGGTGAGTGGTAGAACACCACTGTGGGAGGTGTGGGAAGAATAGTGGGTAGGACATTTCTCACTTCGGTGCATAGTGAGAGTTATATGAAACCCTAGTGGCGAATATGATTCAGTTGCTCCAGTCCTGGGTGGTACTGAGTCATGAGGCGAATGCTCCTCTGTAGCTGGATGGTGGAACTTTTTGAGGTGAGGGTGATGAGAAAGAAGGCATGGGAGACTGTTTCTGTACAGGGTTGGTAATTATAGTCTGTGAAGGCCTCAGTGAGACCCTTGTTATATTTTGAGACATACTGCTTGTCACTACAGATGCAACAGCCACAAGTGTTTAGGCTTTATGGAAGGGACTTCTTGGTATGAAATGGGTGGCAGCTGTCAAAGTGAAGATATTGCTGTAGGTTGGTAGGCTAGTATGGACAAAGGTACTGATGTAGCCATCTCTAAGATGGGAACAACGTTCAGGAAGGTGGCTTGTTGGTTTGAGGACCAGGTGAAGTGAATAGGAAAGGAGGTGTTCAGGTTTTCAAGGAATGCGAATAGAGTGTCCTCATCCTGGATCCAGATCACAAATACATCACCAATGAATCTGTACCAGGTGAGGGATTTGGATGTTCAAATGGTTCAAATGGCTCTGAGCACTATGGGACTTAACTTCTGATGTAGCCATCTCTAAGATGGGAACAACGTTCAGGAAGGTGGCTTGTTGGTTTGAGGACCAGGTGAAGTGAATAGGAAAGGAGGTGTTCAGGTTTTCAAGGAATGCGAATAGAGTGTCCTCATCCTGGATCCAGATCACAAATACATCACCAATGAATCTGTACCAGGTGAGGGATTTGGATGTTCAAATGGTTCAAATGGCTCTGAGCACTATGGGACTTAACTTCTGAGGTCATCAGTCCCCTAGAACTTAGAACTACTTAAACCTAACTAACCTAAGGACATCACACACATCCATGCCCGAGGCAGGATTCGAACCTGCGACCGTAGCGGTTCCAGACTGTAGCGCCTAGAACCGCTCGGCCACCCTGGCCGGCGATTTGGATGTCTGGGTGATTAGAAAGGATTCCTATAAATAGCCCACAAGTACTGTGGCTTAGGTTAGTGCCATGCGGGAACTTGTGACTCAGTACCACACAAACTGGAACAACTGAATCATATTTCCCAACACGGTTAAAACTACCTGTCGTCTTGTAATGAAATGAGGAGAGTCGAACCCACTATCCTTCCTAACCTTCCCACAGTGGTATTCCATCGCCCACCAAACCGACACAATATCCTCATCCATCCCTACACAACCCATGCTCCCAAACCCTTGCCTCATGGCTTATATCCCCGTAACAGACCTAGATGCAAGACTTATCCCATACATCCTTCCATCACCACCTACACCAGTCCTGTCACAAGCATCACCTATCCCATCAGAGGCAGGGCTGTCTGTGAAACCAGTCATGTGATTCACAAGATAAGTTGCAACCACTGTGCTGCATTCTATGTGGGCATGACAACTAGCAAGCTGTCTGTCTGCATGAATGGCCACCAACAGATTGAAGCCAAGAAACATCTGGACTACCCAGTTGCTGAGAATACCTCTCAATGTTCATTTTAATGATTACTAAGAATGCTTCCACAATGTTCATCATTTTAATGGTTGCTTCACAGCCTGTGCCATCTGGATCCTTCCCACCAACACCAGATTTTCTGAAATGCACAGGTAGTAATTCTCCTTGCAATATATCCTATGTTCCCGTAAGCTTTCTGGCTTCAACCTTCATTTGTCATTGTCCTGTATCCACCTATCCCCTTCCCTTTTCCCACTCCTGCACTAAAAAGCCCTCTGTTCCACCAACACACCCACACACACTTTACATCTCTCCTTTCCTGCTGACCCTCCCCCCCCCCCTCCCCCCACACCATTCCCAACCCTGCCCTCCGTCTAACCTCCCGACTGCACCTAGCTGCCCTACCCTCTCTCCACCTTGCACCAGTATGCTCCCACAACCAGCACTTTACCGTCTCCCACTCCTACACTGCTAATACTTACCCTCCCTGCCCTTCCCCCCAGCACCCCCCTAACCCCACCACCCACACTGCTACTCCCATCATGTGTTGCTGCTCGCAGTCTGACCTTGGCAGCCAGAGACTGTGGCCATGTGTGTGGGAGTTGCATCCATATGTATGTGTGTGTGTTGTTTAATTCTGATGAAGATCTATTTGGCCAAAAGCATACTGTTTGACAGTCTTTTTACTGTACCTATCTGTGGCACAATGTTTCTGCTATATGGTGAGTCACAATCCATCCTACGGTTCACAATATTGTCATTATCCCATCCTGAATTTTCCATTGTTTTGTTTTCCTTTGTTTTTATTGTCTAATGCAGTACTATACTCTGTGCCCATCTTCCACTCTCTTCTTGCCTGTGTTTCACTTGTCACCTCCAAAATCTCAATGCATGCTCTACCTATGAGCCACACTGTAACAAATCTTGTCCGTGCACAACAGATGGCTACAAGACTGCTCTGACTGTTGATGTAGCATCTCTTGTCCCACATTACTCCCGCCGATATCAGTAATCCTAGACCTTCAAACTGGTCACACTCCCTGCCTCACTCTCAACGTATTTTCGCATGTTATTCTTCATACCTTCCTGTGCCACGTGAACTTCTACTTCATCCCACCAACTCCTCCCCAACCCCCCATTCCTTCTCCTCTCTTATTCCAGTTTGCACATATTAGCTTCATGTAATCTAGTCACATCTGCTGACCCTCTTCTTCGCACTTATCTGACTAAGGACCTGCAATCCACATTACAATCTTTTTATTTGTTTTTCTCTTTGATTTCACTGTGTTTTCACATTAATTTCAGTTGTTTTTACCTTTTAATATAGGCCTTCTCCCTGTGGTTTCATCTTGTTTCCTCATCATTCATCTGTTTCTTCCCTCCCACCCCGACTCCGTGATTTGTCCAATGTATTTTGGTATTTTTTGCAGGTATTTCTACATATTTGTACATATTTTAATGAATTTTTATCCTCCACCATGGACCCTTGCCCCTTCCATCTGCATCAATACAGAAGAGATTCCGTATTTCTCGCCAGAACGAACTCCAAAATACTTTTCCTGTGTTGTTGCTAGGCTCATGGAATGCCCCCAAATGGCCTTACCACCTAATTACCCATCATCGGTTACAACCCCTCCCTTGCCACCTGTTCATATTCTGCCAGCCCTCAACCTTCACCAACATAGACTTGCAAAACCATGTCAATCAGGCCCAAACCATCTTGCAATACCTCCTCTCCATCCATAAAATTCTCCTGCTATGCAATCCCAAATTCCTGGATTCCATATCACACAATGAAACTACTGCCCTCCAGGAACGAGAGCAGCATGTACATCATCACCCTCAAAAAACTCTCCAACCTGTTCACTTCCTACTCCCGTCTTGGACTACATTATCCACCACCTCTACAACAACCTCCAAACCTCCCCCACAGCTGACAAATCCCACCTCGCAGACCTACTATATTTACCCCATCCTCAAAAACTCCTTCCCAACACCCCACAGAATCGAGAACCTAAGCAAACCGAAAAAAAGTGTCATAAACCTTTTCTCCAAAACACTTATCCCCACAGAAGTGTAAGTCCTTCTCTAAGGTCTCACCTTCTGCCCCACTACCAAATTCAATCCTACTGTATTGTGAAAGACCTTATCTCCTTTTCTCTGAAAGCCTTTCTTTTCTTTATTGTCCTTGGGGCTATTATTTCATAGCCAGTAAGGCATGTCAATAATTAACAACATAATTAACACCACAACCTGATTCCAAAAGAGCCAATAATTGCAGGATATAATGATCACACACTTCACAAAATAAAACATCCCAGAGTGACCAATTTTGGCAGAACATAGCATTAGTGCTTTGTTTTAAAAGCAGAATATTCAACAGACATCAACATCAAGATACAATTGATACAGCTGTTTAATTCGATGATTACAAATGACGGTAGCATCCTTCCACAAGATACAATCAAACATCACAACCAAGTTGATACTTACTGGTGCTTTTGTTCTTCTTTACCTCTGTGATTTCACTTACAGGTTTTTGCAAAACTAATGTACCCTATCAGTCTTTTACACTGATCATTCCACAGGCCAATTCTTAAAGGACTAATTAAATAAAATGCCTTATCATTTAAGGATACAGGGTACTTATAAATGGTGGAAAAATAGAAATTTTTTATGGCTTTATTAAATTCTATAGTCTTTCCTGATTACATTATAGGCTTTCAAATGAAAAATGACCTATATATACCAAGTTTTAAAGTTATGGTCACGTATGCTGCCACGCCCCCTTTATTTCTGTTACAGAAACCAGTATTATTTCGAAAAGAACTGTGAACCTTCTGTTTCCAGCGTTTATGCATATGTTGGTAACAGTGCAGGTTTCTAGTGCCTGTAAATGATTATCTTTGCCAGTATTTACTTTTGTTTACATGAAGAAGTTTGTTCAGGTGTTACTGAATGTTTGTTGCCCAAGTGCTACAAATATTTGTGGAAGTACATATCCTTTAGTGTGCAAAAAATAAAAATTATTCCAAGCATCAAGGAATTCATTAAAGGAAATTCCGTGGTAACCAGTTCACACACAAAGCAAGCCACACTGTTGAAAGTAACCTATGTATCAGTTCTTCAAAGAAGAAACTCCCACATGGCACATCTCCTGGTAATTCAAATTTTTGTGCTAACAACGATGCTGTTTTTAGTGGATTTGTTGTTGTTGATGTAGGCATCTTATCTTCTTTGATAAAGAAAAGTGGCGAAATGTACACAGTGTGATTGTGTAGGTTGTCTGGAAATAACTGAACAACAAAGTATCAGGAGGGGTATAGCATCACAATTAGTTGTTCTGTGTAGATCCTGCAATAAATCTACCTCGAAAATGACTTCAAACATTGCGCATAATTCATGATGTGAATTTGAAGTTAGTGTATGCAATGTCTGCAATAGGACAAGGAAAAAAGGCTGCTCAAACGTTTTGTGGTTTGATGGACCTCCCTCCTCCTCCATCTCCTCCTAGTAGGTTCAGCAAGTACATAAAAATACTTTTAGGTGCCTTGACAGTTGTGTCTAAAGCATCTATGAAACATGCAGTAGAAGAAACTAAAAATATTAGTGAAACCAGGGACACTGCTGTTGCACTTGACGGGATATGGAAACATCAAGGAGATCATTCCTTGAATGGTGTTGTGAGTGCTACTTCTCTGGAGAATGGAAAATTTGTTGTTGTTGAGTGCTTATGTAAGTACTGCCACACCTGCTATGGTAGCACTGAAGGACATATTGAACATCTGTGTTCTAAGAATTATGATGGTTAAGAAGAGGTATGGAGTGTGATGGAGCTCTAAATATACTTCAGAGGTCGGTGCCCATTTATAACGTTAGATATACGAAGTACCTACGTGATGGGGACTCTAAAGCTTTCAATAAAATTAACAAGTTCAATGTTTATGGTGATACCTTGGTAACAGAACTGGAGTGTTGTGGACATGTGCAAAAGAGGATGGGTGCTAGATTGAGGAAGCCACAAAGAGAAACAAAAGGAAAGTTGCTATCTAATGGAAAAGCTCTGACTGGCCGAGGCAGATTTACAGAAACTGAAATAGACACCCTTCTGAGTTATTATGGACTGGCCATTAGACAAACTGCACCTCTGAATGATGTTACAGCAATGATAAAAGCTGTATGGGCCACCTACTTTCGTAAGTTGTCCACAGATGACCACCCTGCTCACAGACTTTGCCCTAAAGGAGCAGAGTCTTGGTGTAGTTACCAAATAACACAAGAAAGTGGTCAAATATGCCGTCATAAGCATTCTCTTCCTGAGCCTGTTATGAATGAAATAAAACCAATTTTTAGAGACCTGAGTAACCCTGTTTTGCTTAGTAAATGTCTTCATGGGGGCACTCAGAATACAAATGAAAGTTTCAACCAATGCATATGCAAAAGATTACCCAAAAATGTTTTTGTAGGACTAAATACAATTAAAGTTGGTTTACTAGATGCAGTGATATGTTTCAATGATGGAGTGATAGGAAGGTTGGAAGTCCTGAGAAATTTAGGCATAAAATGTCACTCTAATATGGAAGATTAATTGCTTGCGTGTGACAGACAACGGGTGCATGAAGCTGAAAGATGCGCTCTTCCAGTTAGCAAAGAAGCAAGAAGTGCTAAAAGAAATGCCAGAGGAAGCTTGAAGATGAAAAAATGCTGCAGGATGAAGACTATTCTTCAGGAATGTTCTGAGGCACAGTTTAATTGGACTCATATCTTCATTCACAATTTCCCGCAAGTTGTATTTTTCAGAATTCAGGTACAAATATTTCCTAAAGTTTATAAAGCATTGCTCTAATTTTTTTCTGTAACTTGCAATAGTCCGTACTCATGTAGTAGCCCTAAGCTTTACTGCAAAATCAACTAAATTATAGAAAAAATAACATTTTTATTAAGAAAAAAATTATGAATATTAAAATGTAAGATGTGATTTTTTTTTTTTTTTTTTTTACCTTTGTAATATACGTAATTGGTGGAATTAAATAAGTCTAGTACCTCAGCCATTATGTCGTGCACATGTGGTAAGAATTTGGTTTCTTTCAAATGTGTTAACATTGGATTAAACGGTACCTCAAATTTGAGGAAGCATTTAGGAAAAAAAAAAAAAATTGCATCGATTTCTTTGTAATTTTTTTAACAATCCTAATCAGGTTCGAAAATATTCAAAATACTTCTAATTTGTTTAGAAAGAGTGCTGTATTATCTGATATCAACAAAAAAATCTGTAAAACCTATACATTATAAACATTGCCTGAAAGAAATAGGTGTTGATATTTACATAATACTGAGACGGAAAAGTAGCCTGTATCCTTAACAGTATATTAAAAATCAGTTACATGCTGTTTTAAAATACAAAGTGAATGCAAAAAAGTTAACACTCTCTGTACCAAAGACAGGAAAACATCTTATTCTGTGTATTTGATATCTAAATCTGTGCAGTCACCTGAGGCAATTCTCGCTTCTCTCTCACCAATGCCACAGTTACCAGGGAAATTATTACTGTCCATCTGCGACAAATCAGTGAGAAACATCTCTATAGTGGTGTCATCCCATCCCTCTTCTGGCCATTTTCTCTGTAAGCAGAACACAAAAATCAATTTTCAGCAGTAGAGACAGAAGACCAAAACATTTTTCCACGACTGATAGTATGTTGGTAATGCATTTCACATAAGCAATCGGAGGGCAATTTTAGGTATCAATGGGAGGTCACAGAGCAATCAATATTATCAATGCTGAACATAAAGCAAAACCTGTGGTTGCGGTTAGGTTGGGACCTACAAGTTTAGCTTAATTTCACCAACACAAAACAGGCCTTTTGTTATTCTGTCACTGGCAATATAAAACTAGATGTCAACACACCATCTTGCTTCCGAACACCCAGTGAGAGCCACCTATGTCTAATTTAGATTAAAATAATTTTGTGATTGTCATTTGGCAAGTCACTAGCCAACCTTAGTTGTTTTTCTTCTTCAAGAGCCACATGCTCAATGTGTTGCTCGTTTAGTTGCCACAAGTGAAGCCTCATCAAGTATGGCTGGCAACATGTCCGAAACTTTGCCTTCCCACCCCCACCCCTCCACCAACTCAACCACTGCAATCTGTCAATCAAAAAGTTATTTTATTCAAGCCATAAACATGGTGGAATTTGTTCTCAGCACCACCACAGCATCTACCAATCATGCAGATTTTTATGAATTTAAATAGCAGGACTAAAAAAATTAGAGATAATGTGTCCACAGCATTATACCGCTAATTAAAAATATTATTTATATAGTATATAAATATTCAGTACATTAATACAGAGAAAAAACATTAGTTAACAAAATTATTTTTCATATTTACTGAAAGATAGTAAGCATATCAGTTTACTGTGGAAATAGCACGAGACTGTGCAGGCAGAACTTCAGAATACAACTTACAAAAGTATAGTCCTGCCAGTAAAAGAGAAATACAGATTAGACATTAATCAAGGGAGATGAATTCTCTGCTAGTCACATGCTGAGTTAGATTCAAGTAAATTTTCATACGAACACTTGCTTTAATGAATACTACAGTTCTATTATTATTTGATGCAACAGCGACGACTTCACCGAAATATTTATGCTAAGCAGGGTGCGAGAAAGTTGATAACTGGCTTTTGTGGAGAAATGTTATCTGAATTGCTACTGACCTGCAAGAAAATATTTGCCATCACAAATGTAGTTTTCTTGAATATAAATATAGCATATAATTGCTGTGTCATCTCATCTTATTTTTAATTTGATAATAAACTACAGGAGATTATTAAAATTATGTTGGGGACTAAAAACAATTCACTAATGTATTCACAAAAGTTGTCACTCCTTCAGTTCGTACTGCAGAACGGAAATCATGCTACTAAAGAACTTCCTTATACCATAAAGTGCTTTCATTATTGTAAATCAATGAATATTTGCTGCTCCTCTCATTTTTAATTTATTTATCTTTCCTTTCATCCTCCTTTCTCTATTTTGCCAATTTATTTATAATAATTTGGTAGTGTTATTGTATAGTTTTGTATACGTTTATTATAGGTTAACAGACTGATTCAATATGTCTGTCAGGAATTTAAAGAATTGGACGTTTACAATCAGCTGAACAAATTTATTATTATTTTCTACCAGTATCAGTCACAGCAACCATCTTCACAGGAACAGTATATCAACAAAAGCAAATGGACAATGTACACACAAGATAAAGCAAGTAAGTTGTCAGGCTGATCACTGTTATCATGTGGAAGTACTTAAGATACTTATCAAAAAGCTGTGCATTACAAAGAAAATTGAATTGTGTAGCCATCAAATGTACAGATTTTTTTAGTACTTCTACATATTTTCCTTGATAAAGTTGACAACTTATGCTTTTTATCCTGTGTGTACATTGTTAATTCTTATCCAACAAAAATAAGTGAACAAAGTGACAGAGTTAGTTGTTTACATTACTATAGCAACAACCAATCATAGCACGAGTTGAATTACACTCTCTGCTATGTGCACTGCTGCCATACCGCTCTACTACCTCAGCAGCAGAAAACTGTGCTGTATCACTTAATTGTTGTGATCTGTTCTTTGTTTTGCTTCTCTGTGTGGTATGTTTATTTAACAGAATGATTGACGCAAACTGTGAAATTGCTTACGAAAGTGATAAGTAGGATCCTGCAAAGTGAACTGAAGACTGCATGTTAATAGTGAACATGTGAACATACTCAGTACGGAACTGCACAGCTCGCGCTACCGGAGCCATGTTGTGCTTGCGCATAAAAGTGAACTGACAACATGACCATCTTTCAAGCTTAACTGGCAATCATTTTGTTATTCTAATCCATGTATAGTCTTTCAGTGACAGAAGTTGCTATGACAAACTAGAAGAAAATATTAATAAATCTGTATAGCAAATGGTGAACATGTAATTCTTCAAATACATGATCATGTTCTGTGAATATACTCATTTCTATGTAGCAATTTGCATTTACTAATAGGAGGTACATTGTTAATGTTATGGCTAGGTGTTAACAATGATAGCATGTTGTAAGCAAAATACTAAACCATTGGGTTAAGGCTACACATTCACAAGTACTACACAGCATACAAAGCCATACTTACTGGCTATTTTAATTATTCACTTTCCTGTAACATAGCTAAGCTGAAAGATCTACCCGCAAGAAATACATTGTAATTGAACAAAATAGTGTCAACTTATTATTATGTGGACGTACTTCTAGCTTCTCTCTAATTTAATCATACAAATTTACAAAACATTAAAACTACGATAATTTAAAACTGCAAAAACTAAAACAAATGAAACAAAAAGTGTGATGATAATGTTTTGCTAAGTGGCATTGGATCTTTGTGTCATCCCACATAGCCTAATAAAGTAAAGCTACTGACACTTCTGGCAACCGATTATGTTGAACTTCTTCAATGGAAAAAACTTCCCACTAACAAGGAGGAACGCCATCCCTACAGAGGGTACACTTACTTAGTGATCAATGCACTCTATTTGTTTTACAATGAGATGGGTTACATAAGCCTTACAAAGCTTACATTAGGCAGAGAAAGGTGCATGTTCCAGTTTTAACTCTGCTAAATGTGCAAAAAATGAATCGACAGTTCCCAAGAAATTGTACATACTGGTTGTCGGTGGGATGTAAACACTTGGAATGTTGGCAAATCCCGCACACAAATGTACAACAACCATTTACATTTATAACAAACGCTTCTTAAAATACAGGTAGTAAGTAGTATTATGCTATGGCGATATGAAAACTACAGAGTTCTCGTACTAATGCCAAATTTTATTAACACGCTAAACAAACAGAAATTCACACACCTGATATATGTAGACATTAATAATGCTTATCGAGTTTCAACATACTGCGGATGGCAGAGGGTATATTTATAGGCTATTCGTATTTCAAGATATGAAGGTAAAACTTTCTCGGGCCTACCTGTTCAATGAGTTGTCTGACGAGGCTCTCTCTCGTTTTCTTTGCTGCTGCCGCTTGTTGTAAGTAAGTCGCCGGAATTAGCCGTTCAGCTAATGTAAAGCTGTGACTATTCATATTTTCAAAAATCGGAGTCGGCTAGGGAGCTTTGCGGTGCTAATTTGTAACTGCCATTCCTAATAAACAGTGCGTCACATGAGGTATGATGTTGATACAGAAATGAAAACAGGTGTCATAGATGGCGAGCACTATCAGACAAATGAAGAGAATACCCCCAAGTACAAATACTAATTAAACATGAACTCAAGAATGCACTGTTATATTAAAACAATCGGCGAACATATTAACGATGCACTTGACACGTAAACTGCAAAACTCGTAACTACACATTTTTAACACTTTCCAGCATTTCGCCTGCGTTTCTAGGAAATATTTTTGACTTTTGTTTCAAAACAATCCCAAGTGCTCACAGAAAATACTGAAATAGCATAAAATTTGCAGAAACCACGTACCAAAACCTCAACACCCTTCCTCCGCTGCTTTCTTTCCCTTGACACATGCGCGCTAGGTATTTCGTCTGTTCACCGTTTTAGTAGCAGTGTTACTCAACAGATGCCGCTAATTGTAGATTAGTAGTAGACTCTATACAGGCGCTCTAATTACTAGGTATTCACAATTAAGGAATGTGTCCAGCAGCTCATACACGAATACATCAAATCAAATACCAAAAACGGCATTTAATAATCTCGTATTCATTAACTCAAAGCGTACTATAGCGCTCGAGGAAAGACTATGTAAATCACCGGCGAAATAAGAACGCTTGTAATATTTCAATTCTTTTCGGCTGTAAAAGTAATTGCAGTTTTGGGCGTGAGTCGGATCAAGTCCGCTTACATTAGGATGGAGTCATAAACATGCTCCGGCAAGCAAATATCCGCAGAAGTTCAAGGTACACGTCTCTGGAAAAAATATTGACGAAACAGTAATTCAGACCAATGACAACAGTTTGAATACCGGTAAGTAAGTATTAAAGCTAATAAAAAACGCTAATAAACCAGAAAATTTTTGTGTCAGCTCAAACTAGCATTTAAATGTTAATGAGAGTGCTGACATCGATGTCATTAGCGCAGTCATTGGAAAGAAAGAGACTGAGATTTCCCTTGAAATTGTTGAAGGATCCATTCCAGATTTCGTCCGAAACAACTCAAACAAGCCACAGAGAACTTTTTTAAGTACATATGGTGGTCAGAAAGAGATTTTAATACCGAAACTGCTACAACTACTCCACCTCACCTGCATTGTTAGCACAGATCCGTATCGGAATTAAAGAAAACTTAAGAACTATTCGCCGTCAATACCTCTTACAACAGATTCGTCTGTATCGATCGCTGATGGCAAGCAAACTGAAGAAATAACCTATGCCTACCTCCGTTCGATAACAAGAGCCAAGATAATGGAAAAAAGTGCGTAAAACTTTATGTTTGGGATCAAACGCCTCATTGATATACAATGGAAACTTTTTACTCGCTGGAAATTTTAAGAGGGCTTAATTAGCACGGCTAGCTGTTACAGTATGTTCACTGTAATTGCCCGATCACCTGTGGGTTTGTAGAGAGTGTAGTAAGCAAGCTCACCAAAGCTATCGGCAAGGGCTGAGGAGCTGCGGTGGGAGGCACCTTAACCCGCACCTCTTGCATTACGCACGGAGGTAAAAATCATTGTTTTTCGTAACAATAGCAAACTCACGCAGTACTGTTGGATAACCAACATTGGCTGTAAGCAAAAGCAAATTATCCTATAAGGTATTCAGGAAGAAAGTTTTGACGTTGGTGAGGGGAATCGTTTTGTCCTCTGCTAACGGCGGGAGTTAACCTTTTATCGTCGCGATCACTCACTTCATAGTAGTGGGTTTCGCGCTTTTTTTCTTATTAATATTTATTAATTATTTGCTTTGTTTTCGTGACAAATTGGAAATGTTTCGTGATGACTTGAATATTTTTTTCCATTGAGTATTCTTCTTTAAGAGAGGCCAAATATTTGAAAGAGAAAAATAATTCAGATTTTACCATGCCAGAACAGAGCTTCTACATTTTGCATAAATGAGAACATAAATTGATGAAGCATTTTTTTACATAACCCTTTATAAAATGAAAAAAATCAGCTCTATCCCAAGGGGAAAAATGACATCATTTTCTATGTAGAAAAAAACAATATAACAAGGTAAACGGGCTCTGTGTACTCCCTTATATATATTGTACTTACATATTTGTATTGGCAATTAAATGTCGATTTTGAAATGTTTCACTTCTCAGCAATTTACCACATAAAACTGATGGAGAATATCTGCTATTAAATTTGCTTTGCTCATAACAAACTTTATCTTGTTAGTTCCTCAATTCTGATACTACACTCCGACTTTTTGTTTTATAGGTTATATCTCATAACCTCACTTTCACCATTCAGTACTGGGCTAAGTAAATTGACATAATTTTGATGCCCATCTAGTTTGAATCCTATACCAATTGTTAATGTCATGACATGAGTGTCTGTTCCAGTCTGTTGATATGTTGTGTGAATCGACCTTTCTTCCGATTCAGGACTAGAGCTGATCGGCAAATTTACAGTTAACGTATTGTTCATATTATTGAAATCTCTGCATATTGTTGTGGTCATTACATTGGAAGTTTCGGGAACATATACAAGAAATATTATTTAATCATCACTGGCTGTTCTACAAGATTAAATGAATCCTAATTTGCCTACAAGATTGAACTTAAAATTTCTACTTTTAAAACTTAATCCTCTTTTTACCGTATGACTATCGAGTCAATGTACTTTCTAGTTCTTTGATTATTGAAGGCATCAAAATGTTTCATACGTATACAGGGAAAGAATGAGGCCATAAAGCTAGCATCATTTCGACTCTATATTTCAGGCAACTTTTAATCATTATTTGTTACGTAAAAACTAAATTTCAGCTTTAGAGGTTATGATCCTCATTTCATTTCGTATTGGGCTGACGACCAGTGGTAATCAATCTGTAATGATTTTTGCAAACAGAGTAACAATGACTTGCTTGACTGAGGAGAAATCACATATCCTGCAATGGAACTTGTCTCAAACGTTTTATAATCTTATGAATTCATTGTTTCCGAAGAGAGACAGTGACACAAATAACAAATCAACCAACCAAGCTAATCGACAATAATAACTGGACACAAGACGAATTGCATTTCATTGAAACATAACGTTCTGAGGAAGAGGGGAAGCAGTTTGGAGGGAGCTGGGAGTTTTTATCTGTTTTGTGCATCGCTGCTACATTCCTGTGTCGATCCACTTAAAATCTGCACTTCCCCTTCGGGTACTGCACATCATCAGAGTGCAGTTCCTCTTTTCCTCCAGTTGTTCTGCCAAATGACATTCGGATAGCAGGTTTCCAATTTATATCTATACTGGTCTACAACTTATAATATTTAGAATGTCAAAGTTCTCAGCCACAACTACATTTCTGAAGATAAGATAGCGAGAATAATCTAGCCATCAATGAGGAACAGAAGTTACATGTACCTTATTTCTTGAAATTAGGGTACTAATGCTCCAAAAAGATTTCCTTTCTGCTAATATTTGAGTTGCATGGGTGAATGTAGTTTCTTATTTGGGTTTGAACAGGAGTCCTCATGTAAGCAGTATCTAGTGTGTGACAAAAATTGTACTAAAATTCAATGAAATTGACTAGGAGGAAATATTTCTTCACCAATATTTGAAGATAGGGTCCAGAGACATTTTCTGAACAAAACTTAATTAAAAGGACTACAAATAAAAGTATGGTACAGCAAAACCTTTTGGGTGAATGGTTGTAATATCACAGACAAATTGTACTCTTTTCCACATTTCTTGTTTGTATGAGGAGAAGTCGAAAACCAAAGGGACTTTTGCGAATTCTCATCATAGTACTCGATGACTCTGCTAGTTTTGAGGGCTGAAGTATCGTCGTCTGCAACAGTTCTATTCAACATGTCACTCTTATTCCCACATTAGTCGCTGTATTGTGGGAGACCGTGAAACATGGCACCTACATTGTCTATCTACACCAAGGAGGAAATGAGGGCATTCGCGTTTTGTTTGCAGAAGGTGTTAAACCTGCAGAAAATATTCGTCAAATGCATGCGCAGTTTGGTGACAGCTGTTTATTGTGAAGCAATATCTACGAATAGATAGAGAGCTTCTAACAGGGAAGAACTTCTCTATGTGTTGAGGAAAGATCAGCAAAGTGATCGACGTCAACAAGTGGAAGTCGTTGAGCATATGACAATGGGAAACAGATGGGTCATATTGGACGAAATCGCCAATACTTTACATATCAGTCATGGTTCAGCGTATTTCATCTTACATAAGAGGATAAATTTTCGGGAAGTGTGTGCAAGGTGGGTACCGAAAGAATTATCAGTGCAGCATAACGTGCAAAATATGGACATCTGTCGTAAACACTTGGCCCATTATCATCACAAGGGAGATGAATTTTTACGGCAATTCATTACTGTGAACAAAACTTGGGTGCATCATCAAGAATCAGAAAATAAGGTTGTGAGAAAGGTCTGGAAACGTCCATGATCACCAGAAGTGAGGAAATTGAAACATCAACCATCAGCTGGTAAGATTATGCTAACACTATTCTGAACACATGGAAGGCGTGGTAACCCTTCATTTCACCACAAGAGGCGAAAATGTGAACAGTGAGAACTATTGTGATGTGTTGTAAAATAATCTGAAACCTGCAATCAGAACCAAACGTCACAAAAAACTGCGAGAAGGTGTCATCCTGGAGCAAGATGACGCTCGGCCAATTTCCGCCAAACGGACGGCCGAAACAGTAAAGGAGTTATGATTTGAATTGCTGGAACACCCGCCATAAAGTCCACACCTGGCTACAAGCGATTTCCATATATTAAAGGAAGTGCTGAGGGGAAGACGATTTGCAGCAACCAAAAAACTTTTTTCCGATGGAATCAAAAAAACTTGTGGAACGGTGGACAAAGTGAATTGAAGTGGAGGGAGGTTAGGCAGAAAAATAATGAATATTTCAGTTTGCTATCATTAAAATTAAATATTCCTTTTCTCAAAAGTCCATTTATTTGTTGACATCCCCTCGTAAATCAGTGCATATGTATAATGAACTGAAAGAAATACAGCTGGCCATGTTATAAGTGTCCTGCTTTTTACAGGATGTCACTGATACATTTGCGGTATAGGATCATGGAACAGAAACTCTAACCATGCTCCTTTAACACTGCATGCGATTTTCACACGACCTGAACATTCAGTTCACGATGGAGTTGAAAACAGATGGTACATTACACATTGTAGACGTTTTATTATAAAAGGGAGCTGACAGTACACTGGGGCACAGCGTGTACTGCAAGCCATCTCAAAGTGATTTGTATATGCAAGCTACAAGTTGTCACCATCAAGTACAATACTCAATGTGATTATGCATTACGCTAATAGAGCGTGTATCGTGTCTGATCCTGGTAGAGTCCCAGTGATCACTTTTCTGATAGAATGGCTGTTCTAAAAAACAAATTCGTTGCACACAGCGAAAAAGAGCGCAGCAAGCGAAAAAATGAAGAGACACAGGCACCCACTATTAAGGCATTCTTGACATGCTTTGGTGGTATTTCCTCAAGAATCGTTAAGAGTCCTCAGCAGACACAACATTACGATATATACATACTACAGTGTGTGTGTCATTTGTTAAGAAATGTTCCTTTAGACATGCATGTCCGAATGAACAACGCATCATTCTTCTCAGTAACAGAGGCACTGCAATGTTGTATTTATCCACTGATTCCAGGCAGTGACTTACAATTAAAATGTCCTCCCCTTTAGGGAATTACACAGTGTGTGTATAAGTACACGTTGTGGCTCAGGAATGACGACATACAGAAGTTAGATTCTGGCCTTGAGTCGTGCATAGACAGCCAAAACGATTAAAGCAATCGCTTGTGTGAAGTGGGAAATCTGGGCTCGAGTCCCAATTTGACTCAAAGTTTCATTATCGTCGTTCCATTATACAGCTGATGGTTGCCCATATTCACATCTGTGACTGTAAGACACAACATTATCTGAGTCCTTGGAGCCCTACAAAAATGAAGAATTTGTTGGGCCCTGTTCAATGAAGACTTAGATTTTAGGAAAAAAGGCATATATGAGATACTGTGAAATGTGACATACTGGTCGAAATGTTGTACAATGCAAATTAGATATGATAAACACTGTTGTCATACAACCAGATAAATTTGCAAAGTGGGGCATTGTGTTAGCACAGGACAACAAAAAGACTAATATTTTATCTCCTGTTTCGTTCTTCTAGAACTGTGGGATAAAAGAGACTATAGATGTCCACGTGACAGGTAACCTTATAGGGGTAGCCTTAGAATTCCACCTAATAGCAGATTGTACCCCAAGCTATTTGATAGAGAGGAAAATAAGAATTTCCAACCTTTGCTCTGTCACAGGGTAGTATAGGAATCACTGAGCACCAGTTTTAGTTTGGCTTACAGCCACAGTGATGATTGGCAGCAGTACCACCAATCCAGTTCATGCATAAGAGGCCACAGCTCACTTCCTCGTAGGGGACTCTGGGCCTGCTAATGTCATCCATCTGGAAACAACTATGTCATGCATTTGCGACTTTCACATGAGGCCTCCATAAGAATATAGTTGCAGTGTGGACATTGAGAGTTGCTACTAAGAGCAGCAACCACCTGAAGATGTCGAGAAGGCGATTGAAAGAAATATTGTTGATTTACACAATGTGATGTGACAGCAGGTCTGAGAGCCATACATTGCAGATATAAAGTCACAGTTCATATTTGTAATGGCTTCAAATATTTTGGCGAACTGTGAGAATGTACTACTACACATTACTACTCATTAAATTACAGGCTAGTAGTATATTCTGTGACCCATCAAAGTCATCTCACTGCTTGCACCACGACATTCTTATATAAATTAGAATTGGTACCGCAGGAAACTCGGCAAAATAGTCCTATTCATATCTCTGTAGACATAAGTGCACTACTTTATTTATCGAATTGAATACAGACACAGCCGTACCAAGAGGGTGGCAAGATTACTTCCTGCCAAGGGTGCAAGCCCATAAGAGACACAGAATCTGATAAAAAAAGGAAAGAAAGACACTTTCAGAATTGACTGGGAGATACTGGAGTGAAAAAAGACATTTGTGTCTCATGCAGATGACTCCAGTTTTTCTCAGTGGAAGGCAGCACCAAATGATGAACTTAAAACGATTGGCTTGTGACATTTAAGAAGTTGATAGGGAAATTGGACTACCAAAAGAGTGAAGAAGAAGTGTTGGATGAAGTTGTTGGATGAAACTTGTATGGAAGACATGTGATGTAGTGTAATCTGCTACGTTTTCCATCATGATTTGAGTTCAGATGTGGCTATGTTTTATGAAGGAAGTACACTGGAACTAAATTTAACTTTTGAACATTGAATACTGACTTCAAAACTACTGACAAAAGTACACAAATGAAAATGATTGTTGTTAATGACATTATGGCAACTTTTCCTTTTCTGTGATAATCAGCATTGAACAATACTAGTGTCAATTAGTATAATGGTAAAAGTTTATCACATTGTTTTAATTTTTCCAGACATCTATTTATAATCAAATAAATGTTTTTGCATTATTGATAACAAGGAGTTAATAATTACCGATTTTGGCAGTTCATCACCAACAGCTTATTATAAGTAAACAAACATCTTATATATTTCCATCAATCTCTCAAATGAACTAGTAGCTGCAGAAGAAAGACATATACCAGAATGTGAGAAGTTATTGAGTAGTTTGTGATGAATGTTGGTTGTTGTTGTTTTTAAGAGAATGACCATGAGTAATTTTTGGGGAATTTCAAATATAATTTTGACCAAATGAAATGTATTTTGCTGTAATTTGGTTTGTTATCATTACAAATTGACTGTATGAAAATTTGTTGCTTTTGGATTAGCAGAAATTGGTTTCCAGGTTAGGGTATTTTGGAAATCAGTTGATTTCTTCAATCACCACCAATGCCAAGTATTCCATTACGAAGTTCGTAAGTTATTCTATCCCTCGTTTTCCTCTCTTCTACCTATGAGGAGAAGCCTTTCCCTCAAAACACGACTCTTAATGCACAATGTTATGTCACAGTGACACTGTCTTTCTCCACTTTACGTTGAACTAAGTGTGCAAAGTGAAGAATGGCGCACCAGTTCAAAAATTATACATTTCGGACCCTTTAAAACTTTCTAATCGATATCACAAAGAAACGATGCTGTATTGTGAGATGTAGGTGGACCTACACAGTATTAAAAAGCCATTCCCATTTTCGAGAACTGTCACGGAGCTGATGCACACAACTATAGGTTGTCAGGTGTCGTCTGCTGAGTTTAAAAATGAATGAATAGCTGCATTTGGTCTTTCAATGCATAAGTTCAACCGTAGGGGAGCAGGTTTGATCCAAAAATCACTGCTTTAGGTACAAAATTCATTGCTTTTGGTTCCATATTATTTTAATTTTGGTACTATTGCCCTCGCAAATCGAGCAGGTGAAAACGGCCGTATTCTTTCGTACTGGTCACGATTTCTCTGGTCTTTGTGGTCCTTATGTGAGATTTACCTTCAGTACAGTAAATCGTCCTGCAGTCTGTCGCAAATGTCGATTCTCTAAACTTTCTCGATAATGTTTCACGAAAATAATTTCTGCGAACCTCTGAATTGCTTCATTGTCTTCCTAAACTGACAAGGATGGGTGACATGCCTCAATGTGGTGAACTGGGGCACAGCACAGCGACCACATGGCATGGTGCTTGTAATACCTACGCCTATATTTTATTCAAAATAAAACTCATGACAGCATTGTATGTGGACTGTGACTGAAATTTGATCCTGCCCTTGTAACACTAATAAAAAGGACTTCATCATGAATAAAATAATAAATGATTATTGTCAACGACAATACCCATGTAAAAAGATAATGAAAATCTCAATCTTTTGTTACCTATGATTTTTGTAGAAAAGTCCTTGTTCTTGTTCGAACTGTTGTGCTCATAGGATGTGATTGATGCGTCATAACACAGAGACCTGTAAAAAATTGTATTGTGTTGCTAACCGATATTTGAAAATAGAGTTTATCTGTTATTGACATGCATCTTCTTTGTTTCGAGTTTTATTTCATTGTAATTTTCGTCCTGTATAAGTGTTAAGTTTTCAGCTCAGCTACAAAAGAGTGCAACCATTAGTGCTATTGATCTACACCACAGTTTATTAGTAAATGATGAATATTAAGTCTTGTAAAATTGAGAAATACTTTAAAATGTTAATGCATATAGTGAAGATGCAAAAAGAATATATATATATATATATATATATATATATATATATATTATTTAGGAGTGAAACATCCTGAACCAGAACCAATAAGTGATTGTCTTATATTAGCCGCCATCTTAGTGAAATATTGAAGTTAATTTTAATTTTAAAAATCGACAGCCTCAGTTGCACAGATTACCTAGATTTACCTAGGTTTCAGTCAAGAAAAACCAACCTTCTTCAGAATAAAAGTAATTACTGTTTGTCTATAGTGTACATTGTCAAGCTAAAACTACAAATCCATAAATTACCGTCAGACTGTAAATTTTCAGATTAGTTTTTACAGACTGACTATAATTGATGGATTTGTAGTTTTAGCTTGACGATGTCCACTATGGACAAACGGTAGTTACTTTTATTCTGAAGAAGGTTGGGTTATCCCAACTGAAACCTAGGTAAATATAGGTAATCTGTGCAACTGGAGCTGTTGATTTTTAATATAAAAATTAATATTTATACAGTTGGTGACAGGGCGCAAAATGTTGAAAATATTTAAATATTGAAGTAGCAGCATTTAAATTGATTTTCTATACAGACATAAATGTTGTTGGTTATAATTGCGATACTAATTGTGTATTGGTGGCTGAGGACCCACTTTGAGATAATAAATTCCAGTTAGACTGTGAATACATTGAACATCTATGAATGCAAACAGCATCTTACATATAAATTCTTATTTGATGATGTATGAAGCCTGGTTATTTCGTAACAATTTTTATGATATATTTTGATAGGAAAATATATTAGTGTTGTGGACATGTGGTATTGTGTGACAAAACTGCTCATTTTGCTTAAAGAAAAGTGTTGCCACCTCGAATAACACTAGTGTTAAATTTGATAAACGATCTGCAACTAGCAAAGAGTCTTTTAAACAACAGCCCTGAAATTACTAAAAAAATCATTACTCTTGTTTAGTTCAGATTACTTATCATACATTCAGCTTGTTTGCTGGTTATAAATGATTACTTCTGTGAATGAACTTAGTGACATTTACACTGACAATTTGGGTTGTCGGGTGTTCTGCCGGATATCAGCGTCGTACTTGCACGATATTTCGATCACGTAGCTCGTAACCTTCATCGGGTCGCACCTGATGAAGGTTACTAGCTACGTGATCGAAATATCGTGCAAGTACGACGCTGATATCCGGCAGAACACCCGACAACCCAAGATGTCATTAGATCGCCAGGAAAGCCTGAAGAGTGACATTTACACTGCTTGACAGACGTTCCGAGGTGGAGATTTCTAAAATAGTGATCATTAGCTGGGAAAAGCAGTGATTAAATAAAACCTTGTGTTACATTCATAATAAGTAACTAGTCTTATTGTAATCACACTGAAACTGAACAACAAAAAAGATATGCAGTTACATGTTCTGTCAACCTGTTTGGGCTGTGGAGGTACCACTTCTTAGTCACCTGACTGGGTGTGTGGTCTACACCTATGGAACTGCACAGATAACACATAGATTGACCTTTTCCAGACTGCTAGCTCTCCTGTCTTTGGCATTCAGCATAGCACCTGGCAAGAGGCAATGAGCTTCTTGCGCATAGAGCCGTCAACTGTTTTTCATGGTGAAATGCCGCATACAAGTAGGTAGGTTACAGATAACTGCACTTGAAACAAATAGTTAATTTCCTCACATATACAGGGTGTTTCAAAAATGACCGGTATATTTGAAATGGCAATAACAACTAAACGAGCAGCGATAGAAATACACCATTTGTTGCAATATGCTTGGGACAACAGTACATTTTCAGGCAGACAAACTTTCGAAATTACAGTAGTTACAATTTTCAACAACAGATGGCGCTGCGGTCTGGGAAACTCTATAGTACGATATTTTCCACATATCCAGCATGCGTAGCAATAATATGGCGTAGTCTCTGAATGAAATTACCCGAAACCTTTGACAACGTGTCTGGCGGAATGGCTTCACATGCAGATGAGATGTACTGCTTCAGCTGTTCAATTGTTTCTGGATTCTGGCGGTACACCTGGTCTTTCAAGTGTCCCCACAGAAAGAAGTCACAGGGGTTCATGTCTGGCGAATAGGGAGGCCAATCCACGCCGCCTCCTGTATGTTTCGGATAGCCCTAAGCAATCACACGATCATCGAAATATTCATTCGGGAAATTAAAGACGTCGGCCGTGCGATGTGGCCGGGCACCATATTGCATAAACCACGAGGTGTTCGCAGTGTCGTCTAAGGCAGTTTGTACCGCCACAAATTCACAAAGAATGTCCAGATAGCGTGATGCAGTAATCGTTTCGGATCTGAAAAATGGGCCAATGATTCCTTTGGAAGAAATGGCGGCCCAGACCAGTACTTTTTGAGGATGCAGGGACGATGGGACTGCAACATGGGGCTTTTCGGTTCCCCATATGCGCCAGTTCTGTTTATTGACGAAGCCGTCCAGGTAAAAATAAGCTTCGTCAGTAAACCAAATGCTGCCCACATGCATATCGCCATCATCAATCCTGTGCACTATATCGTTAGCGAATGTCTCTCGTGCAGCAATGGTAGCGGCGCTGAGGGGTTGCCGCATTTGAATTTTGTATGGATAGAGGTGTAAACTCTGGCGCATGAGACGATACGTGGACGTTGGCGTCATTTGGACCGCAGCTGCTACACGGCGAACGGAAACCCGAGGCCGCTGTTGGATCACCTGCTGCACTAGCTGCGCGTTGCCCTCTGTGGTTGCCGTACGCGGTCGCCCTACCTTTCCAGCACGTTCATCCGTCACGTTCCCAGTCGGTTGAAATTTTTCAAACAGATCCTTTATTGTATCGCTTTTCGCTCCTTTCGTTACATTAAACCTCCGTTGAAAACTTCGTCTTGTTGCAACAACACTGTGTTCTAGGCGGTGGAATTCCAACACCAGAAAAATCCTCTGTTCTAAGGAATAAACCATGTTGTCTACAGCACACTTGCACGTTGTGAACAGCACACGCTTACAGCAGAAAGACGACGTACAGAATGGCGCACCCACAGACTGCGTTGTCTTCTATATCTTTCACATCACTTGCAGCGCCATCTGTTGTTGAAAATTGTAACTACTGTAATTTCGAAAGTTTGTCCGCCTGAAAATGTACTGTTGTCCCAAGCATATTGCAACAAACGGTGTATTTCTATCGCTGCTCGTTTAGTTTTTATTGCCGTTTCAAATATACTGGTCATTTTTGAAACAACCTGTATTTGCCACGTTACTGGCGGTCATGATTCGACTTGCAAATTAGCGTAAAGGTGTTTTGTTCTGAAACATTGTGATACGTGTTAGGTGGATATGAGATAAGTGCCTTTTCCGCGAAACTGAGGCTTGGCAATGGACAATGCTGCCTTGTTTAACAGCTGCCACACTTTCTGCACACTAATTTTTTTGTGGTGATTTTTATAATATGTGACATAATATGTGACCATTCCACTACACAAATTCTCTCAGATGACACATGTGCTTGATTTATGGATTACCTTCCAGGATAATTAAAACAAACAGTGTGGTGTGGTTGCAAGTGTGAAACTCTGGTCTTTTCAAATTTAGGACAGTTTTGAATTTCCCATTAATTTTAAATGTGTGGTAAAGCATTAGTATGTTATCTGCATTTTTAAATTTCTAAGACATATTAGCATAGAACGTGTTGGCTGTGATGTCAGAGGAGTGGTGAAGGCACCTTCAGTGCCACCACATACAACATACTAGTTGTGGAAATCGGGCCTCCTATCTTGTATTTTGAATTTTCTCCAAGTCTTCGTCAGGGTGAGTGGGTTCTGTGATGATGTAAGAGATTGCTAAGCACTTTCCCTGCTTCTCCTGAGACAGTCCATTGAACCTGGCACAGTGTGGTGCAGCAGCAGCAGTTGAGTGGTCAGACTTGGTGTGGTATTCGATGCACACATTCCCATTGGAGGTGGCATGTGGTTGGTTGCAGGGGCAGAGGATGTTGCCCATCCCAGTCGGTGTGTGTTTCCTTCTTGCTTGATGACACAACACCCTTGAGGTGTGGTGGCTGTCAGCTGCTATCCCTGCCACTGCAGAGGCCAAGTGTCATGGAGATCAGTGCAGATAGGCATAGGAGCAGCATAAGAGCGGCATGGCGTTTCTGTAAGCAAAGAGGTAATTGTTCCTATTGAACAAACACATCATCATTAGTAACCACAGACAAAATACGGTCGCTAATGAAATTTCAACACGGACAGTGTGAGATAAATAGACAACAAGAAGGGGCTACTAAAGTGCTATATGAGCGCATGGCCTGTTTAGAATTACACATGAAAGGTGTAACAGTCCATGAAACTAGAATAAATGAGCGCAAGGGCAATTACTTCGACAGTGATTCCAGGAACGATGGCGAGTTTGATTGTCGTTATGATCATGGTTCTCGTACCACATGCGAATGGCGCGAATACCCTCAGGAGTAGAAATCATGAATTTGATTTCAAACACTTTCTGACAGTGAGGAAATTTGAAGCTTTCCGTAATTTGGCCACGGGAATTCACCAGCAGGCCTGGTTGCAACGATTCGAATTCTCCCTTACTCCGACGTGGCCACGTGTGCACAAAATTGAATACATGTGCAGTTACCTCGAACGTGAGCCAGCGGAGGGTATGGGGGCAATTGCATGCAATTGCTACTCAGTCAAGGAATTTCGACAGCATTTTCTTTCAATTTATTGGTCAGTAGCAGCCCAAAGTCGAGTAAAACACGGACTTATCACGCTACCAGACCTCAACTGGTCGAAATTCTCCAGCTCTGTGCAGATGTTCGAACACATGCTGCAGGTTAATGAGTATTTAGACGATCCCTATGGGCCTACGGAAATTATTCGCATTTGTCTGGGAAATTTTCCCATGCAATTGCGGCATGTTATCCTTGCAGGACGGTGTAAGGATGACGTAGAGGGTTTTCGTAATCTGCTCCTAGAACTTGAGTGCGATGCGAACGGCAGCGCCGGAGCGTCTACGAGAAGCGGCTGCGCGAGCGGAGCCGCAGCCGCCATGGCAGATGGCACTCACAGCGCAACGGGTCACCAGGGCGTCACAGAGCGAGCGATCGTTGGCAGCGTCGCGACTCTTTGCGGAACTCGGGTAGAGTGAATGATGTCAATGGTCACCGATCGCCAAGAGGGAATCGGACACACCCCAGAGAGGTACAGAGATATGGAAATGAGCAGCGATTTAGGCGTAACTACGACAGACAAGGGAATGGTCGTCCTAACCGGTCTAGATTGATTACCGACCAAGCAATGGCAGGGGTGTTATAAACAGTGCGGGTGGTCTGCCAGCGGGTGTAGAAATTCGTCTGGCAAACCCCTGACACAATCCACCTAATGCCCCTACTCAAATGGAACAATGACAGTTGACTGATGCAGAAGGCGTCAACTTACTGGGGACCAATGCTATTGTCGATATTGGAGTACATTTGAATGGGTAAGAAACAGATGATCATGCACCTCTGAGATCAGAACGACATGTTTCCCCTATGTTTTTGATTCATTTCTTATGTAGGTAACCCAGCACCGTGCGCCGGTGCGTGGCCCCAATCAGCGACCAGGGGCATGGCCTGCGACGGCATGCTTTCTGCACTGGGCGGCAGTCTGGGGTTGGGGGAAAACCAGGATCCGCCGTCCTCTGGCTTGGAAACAGCTGTGACTGCTCGCCACACCACTGGCTCGCTGTTGATAGCAAGGCTCCGGAACACCTGCCGTTGCAGCAGGTCCCCTAGCTTCTGATGTGCAGGCTCACTAGGCGGTCTGGTGATGTGGGACCCACTTAATAGCTGCACTCACAGAGAGTTTCACATAATATGATCCATATATTACAAAAAAAAATCTGCGGAAATTCCTACTACTGAGTAATACATGAAAAATTGCCCGAAATTGGTTTTACAAACAGGGTCTTCCTAATAATCTAAAAAAAGAAAACTTATATGACGAATTATTAAGCATTAGGATTAGCTTTAACGATAAAGAGAAATGAATTTAACTGTTAGGAAATTATCTGAGTTCCCTTCACAAGAGCGACATGAAACTCAAAATTTAAACAATGAAGATACTTCTTATATAACATAGATACAGCATTACATACATTGAAACAACGGTTCAGGACAGGTCTTTTACAAGATTTGGTAAGTAACGAGTAGATTTGGTAATGCTCCTAACTACTAACACAAAACTTTATCTACTACTAGTTACATTACCACACACAATCTGCAGAATTTGTACCAGTCACCACAAACATATAGGACGACTATAATACCCACACATAAAAAATGTATTTTTTCGATACCCATATTGCTAGTTTTTTTAACTGCTTCTCCATAGTTTGCATTAACGTTTGCTAATCTGTGGAAAATTGCTGTAACATCTTTTCTATGAACATTTCACAATAGAAATTATGGCTAATGAGACACAGTAGGTTCATACAAGTCATACCTGGAATTATAACGTGTTAATATTTAGGCATCAGATTGATCTAAACGGGATCAGTGGGCATAAAACAGAAGTCAGAATCACTTTACCCTATACATAAACACATAAAGGGTTGTCAAACAATCAAATCATTTGCCCATGGTCATTATTTTTCATCTTACTAATTGTCATGCAATACCAACAACCATTGCACCATTACTCACCACATGTCGCCAGGGATCCTCACGTATCTTCACGTTATTTCACACTTATAGGTTGTTACCTTGATTACTTACCAAATACAAAATTGCATGATGTTAAAACGTGTTTCAGTAGTCGTCTTCCAGGGCTTCCATATTCTAGTATCCTTAAACTACCTAGTAGTAGCTGGTGGCAAATTACGGTTTCCAATCATCTCACAATGTGGCATCACTGAAAATCATACACCGTTAGTCCTCACTTCATACACAAATCCATCAACCTACAAGTCGTCAAATCATCTCATAAACATCGCAGTACAGTTGCAAATCTCACAAAATCATCTTCACCTAGAGGGAATATTACGCTACAATTGGAATCAATCATAAACAGCCACTTTGCGACCATTTACCCGCCGCATCGCTGTACTCTATACCTTTTCACTCATGAGGAAAAAAATTATTTTACTGTGAGAGAAAGCACCTCATCTGACCCTCATAACCATTCATACCATACAAAACGACCCTTTTCCGCTGAAAAGAACATGCAACAGTAAACATATTGAGGAACCCTTCACAATTCAGAGGAAAGATTTGGGCAGTGCCCGAGGTATAGCCAAGAAACAATAATGTGGTGTCACTGCCAGACACCACACTTGCTAGGTGGTAGCCTTTAAATCGGCCGCGGTCCGTTAGTATACGTCGGACCCGCGTGTCGCCACTGTCAGTGATTGCAGACCGAGCGCCGCCACACGGCAGGTCTAGAGAGACTTCCTAGCACTCGCCCCAGTTGTACAGCCGACTTTGCTAGCGATGGTTCACTGCCAAATTACGCTCTCATTTGCCGAGACGATAGTTAGCATAGCCTTCAGCTACGTCATTTGCTACGACCTAGCAAGGCGCCATTATCATTTGCTATTTATCTTGTGATACATGTACCGTCAGACCGATGTTCACCAATTATGGATTAAAGTTAAGTATTCCAGAAGCTACGTACTTTTTTACTAGACTCAACTCCTTTAACTGTTCCAGACCTCACGCCAGCCTGCGTGAGCTTAAACGCGTGCCTTTCGGCTATCTCGTAGTGGCTTGGCTGTCTTGCCAAGTCACAACAAATAATACAGCCTGACAGCATGGCTCCTGGTCTATTGAGACGTTACCGACTCGGGAAGATGGTTTTGCTGAGTTTCACGGTACGGGGGCATGGCCATGTGACAAGTACAAAGCTGACCGCTACCAAACAGCACCTGAAGTGGACGTTCCCTGCTTGCTGAGGGATGTCATGAAGAAGAGCTTATTAGTGCCCTCCTCGCATGGGAATGTCATGACGAACATTGCATGGCTCTACCAACTAAGCTGCCCACAAACAATATGACAATGGTATGAAGACTGAAATGACGTACCCTGATGTTCAGAAGAAATGCAATCGTGATCGACATTCCTTGCTTGGCGAGGGCAGGAACTTCAAACGACCACAGTGGGCTAAGATGTCCTAATGGAAGAATTGACACCAGCCAAGACGAAGTACTTCCGCGAGGTTTGGAACTGCCGATTAGGAGTGGTGAATAATGTCATGTGTGCTGACAGCTATGCATGCAGGAGGCATTCTACCAATAAGGTCCTCCACTCTGTGGGGTGACGGTGTGCGATCTAATAGATTCAGGGGTTATGTCACTGCACGATCAGTTAAGTACCAGCAAGTTTCATGCTGTGTTACAGCATGAAACTTGCTATGATGATAAACAAAGTATAACGGAAGTTGTGATGTCATACTTATAAACCACCGACGTAATATTCTATTGTCTAGCCTTGCACTCAAGAGTTTAACCTTGTAGTATTCTATTTCTTTTTTGTTTGTAAAACTGTATATTTGTGTACTTTTTATGTATGTTTCTTTGTTAATTATGATTTTTTGTTGAATATCGTTATAACTGTGCACTCACGACTTTAATCTTGTAATATCGTATTTTTTTAAACCTATATATTTTGTGTACCTTTTATGAATGTTTCTGTGTTAATTATGATTTTGTACTGAATATAGTTAAACTATTTAATTTCCAATGTTACTTTGATGACCGACAGAGGTCTGTTTTGTCACATACATTTCATACTTGCAATTTGGCTCTTGTATTGAGCATGATGATCAGGACACAAGTACTGATCACCTTATAATAATCACTTTTAGTAACTGTTTAAAGCAATTTTTAAGATGATATCTCATGTCTGCTATTGCAATACGTTGGGTGATATGATGTCAACTTCCAATGTCATACATTTCATTTATCTTAATCTGGTTGCTTTGCGGACCACATGAGGTCACAACTACTGACTAAAGTCATCCAAAATTCATTTAAATATTATAGATTAGTCGTTTCTTTTGAGCTGCTATTTGCCTGTTGGGATAATTGTTTGTAAGCTATGTTTGTTTCGAAGGCTGTTGGCGAACCTCCTAGTATGGCTAGAAAATTCATGGCACAATCTTCTCCAGGACGCTTGGCGTGATGAAAGGGTCCTGTGGTCCCCTTTCATTATCATTTTACTTGCTTTCCAGTGATACAGATCTCTCTGGCATGCGTGAGGTAATGAATGTGGGTGTGTCTCATTTTGCTATACGGTGGTTTAGTCTGCTGCAGAGAATCAGCGGTAGTCATACAGAATGGCCAATCCTTGTAGTTTTCAGGCAAAGAGGTTTGCTCCCCTTGTGTGTAAGTTACTGGTGTTAGGTTGGTGGCGGAAGCCTCATCTCTGGGTTTTCCTGGTCACGGGGTCACGGGGGGACATTGGAGTGTGTGAGAGGATCAATCTGCTTTCAGCTCGCCGAGGGTCTGCAGCCGAAGTCTCTTCGAAGAAGGGTGAGTTGACGTAACTGCATGGCGCATTGTCTCATAGCAAGAGGGAAGCTTTTAGCTTTCATCTTGTAAAGATTGATTTGCTGGGTCGCAGCAAGGAATTCAAGGCCTTTGCAGACTTTCAGTTTGATTCCTAATGCAGACTTGACTTTGATCCGTAACAAGAACATAGCACAAAGGTGTTGCATATGTTGAAGCACCCTCGGTTCAGTGTGAATGTTTGTGTGACTGCAACTGCGTGTGTATGCATTCTAATCTTTCTAGAATCTTGGTAATTTTTGCTTTCTTTCTCTCATTACTTTATGTCTTGTGGAAACCACCCACATGGGTTAATATTAGAGTTTGTAGGCCCTCTGCCATTATCCTTTGTCTATTCAAATGTGTGCTCTGTAAGATGTTAATTGCTCACGATTTCCTGGTTTGATGTTACTAAAATTTGGCCATGGTATGTAGAAATTGTGTCTTCATGTACCACGAGTCTGTTGTGAAACGTATAGCGTTTCACAAGCAATTGTGCTTAGTTACCACGCAACAGCATTCTATAGATGCATTACATCAATGTTTTAAGGAATAAATAATTTTGCCTCCAATCCTATCCAGTGTACCGATGTTACATCTCCGTTACCTCCACCATTTACCTTGTAGTTTTCCTTGTTAGTCCATCCATATCGTTTCCATGTGCACAGGTCCAATAATTAGTGTCCTTTTTTTATTTAAAACAAACGCTCTGCAATAGACCTTCAGGAATGTTGCTGCAAATTGAACTTATGCAAAGTGTTCATGCACTCCTTACTTTATTCAGTATTTGATTCACAAGATCAATGCCTGTGTCATATTAATAATTACATCCCATTCTTTATTAGTAACATTACAATGAATGTTCTTTTGTGAGTTTTCTTATGAATAAATTAAGTAATTTTCTGACTCAGCGCAACCTCTTATTTGTGTGTGGCTAGAGTTGGTGGCGACATAAACTTTTACGTTGATTTCAATGTCAGATAGCATTTTCTTATTCAAAGTGCGCATGGCTCTTTTAGCCATCAGGATACATTCAAAGTGCGCTTCACGCCTCTTACACATAGCGACCTTTGATTCACGCTCCTTACACTATCCTATCCTATCACACACACACACACACACACACACACACACACACACACACACAGCACAACTGAGTTACATAGTTTTAAAGTTGGGGCAGCCTGGATTGTGGCAAATCCTGTAGGGTTTTTGAATTTCCCAATCTTTTAAACTTAGGAAAGGATTTGAAGTGTAGGACAAGCGACCTGGAAACCATGCGGACTGCATCAGTGAGGTGGGGAATCTGGAAACCATGCAGGCTTCGGCAGTATGCACTATCTTCTATCGCCATCTTGCATTAAATCATAAGAAGTCTAGCAGGCTGTGCCTGTATCTTCATGTCCACCATCTTAGACTGTGACTTCATAGAGTTGAGGAAAACACAGGAAATCTGGCAACCATACTGGCTGCTCCAGCATCTTCAGGTCCACCATCTTGGATCACCATTAGATTTAAGTGACCTGGATCATACAAGCTGTGCCAGTAACGACGAGTATGCCACCTTAAATTTTTTAATTTCCCACTTTACAAACAAGTGATGGCAGAGGGCTGCACTGCAATTGCACTGTTTTGAATCTCCCATCACTATTTAATTTCTCGCCATTTTATTGATAGGGCAACTGGCTTACATCTGCAGTGATATCGGAGGGTTAGGGCGAGGAGTGTGGGTAGAAATCTGGCAACAGTGTAAGTTGATATCATTAACGATATCAACAGAAATCTGGTAGTAATGTAGACTATGCCAGAATCGCCTTAGCTGCTCTACATCTTTGTTATGAATCTATAACAATCTACTCATTTTCTCATTGTGACAGTAAAATCGAAAAGTAAAAATGTAGAGTGTTGAATTAGAGAAGTTAATATAAATTGTTGAGGCTTTCACAGCCACTTTTTGATGGTATGCTGTTAGCAGTCTTCAGACTATGTTCGTTTAAGGTTTTAATTTGACATTTCGCCAGCACTAGTGACTAGCATTGTATAAGGTTTACCATCTGTTAGTGGTGGCAGACTGGAATCGAGGCACAAAAGGAGGTTCGCCAACACTGACACTGAAACAATCAGGAAAAGCAATAAAATTTTTTAAGGAATCGAATAGCCAGCAATTACTGTTCTACCTTTGCTTTATGTGGCGTCTCATATTGTACACAAAACTCAGAGAGAAACTACAATAACAAATTCTGGATAATACAAAACAATCTAATTAAGATTCATATCCATTATCGCGTTTTGCGTGATTATTTAACGATTATCACTGAAGCGCCAAAGGAACTAGTATAGTACATATACAGGCAGAATATGGCGCTGTGGTCGGCAACGCCTATATAAGACAACAAGTGTCTGAGGCAGTTGTTAGATCGATTACTGCTGCTACAGTGCCAGGTTATCAAGTTTGAACCTGCTGTTATAGTCAGCGCATGAGTGATGGGACACAGCATCTCCGAGGTAGCGATGAAGTGGAGATATTACATATGACCATTTCACGAGTGCACCATGAACATATGGAATCCAGTAAAACATCACATCTCCCAAATTCCTGCAGCTGGAAAAGATCTTGCAAGAATGGGACCGGCGACAACTGAAGAGAATCATTCAATGTGCCAGAAGTGCAGCCTTTCCGCAAATTGCTGCAGATTTCAATGCTGGGCCATCAACAAGTGTCAGTGCTGACCATTCAATGAAACATCATTAATATGGGCTTGATATGGCTGTCAACACCGACATTGGACTTTGGTGACTGGAAACATGTTGCCTGGTTGCATGAGTCTCGTTTCAAATTGTATCGAGCGGTTGGATGTGTAGGGGTATGGAGACAACCTCATGAATCCATCGTTGGAATCTGATTTGGCATACTTTATTTTAGTTACTTTTAAGCAAACCAGAAGGATAATCAGAGAAAATATATGTAGGAATCTGATTACTGAAAATTACAGAATATTTGAATAAAGAATGGTAGAAATAAATATTCTGTGGATGTGGATCCACCAATTACATTCAATATTGGGACAGCGTTATAAGGGAGGCTATCGAAATTCGCACCAGGGAAGATCTCATAAACCGAGATTGCGGCTACAATCTCAGCAAGGCTTGGGATCTGGCATTGATTTTAATTAAGAAGACTCTCAGCAAGAAGTACGAACTGGCGACCAGGGCAAACGTAGCAAGCGCATCAACGCTACGACAGATTCCGACGCCCACGTCCGCGGGCGCGGACTGCGAAGAGAGCGGCCCGCGGCGGGAGGGGATTTAAATCGGCCACCCCTCCCCCACCGACTGCAAACCGCTTCGGCGCGCTTGCAGACGACGAGTTGCCGGAGAAGTCAACGTCCTCGCAGACGGCGCCCACGACTACTGCAGAAGATGGCTGCTCAGATGACGAAAGAGAGACTGCACCCACCACCAGGCGGTCTCATCGACGGCCACCGCCGATTGTCTTTGAGGTGGCCAAAGATTACAAGGGCTTCCTACAGCTCGTGAGGCAGTGGACGACTGCCGACTTCACCCTACGAGCTGCCTCAGGAAACCTTGTACGGTTGCAGGTGTCCGATACGCAGGATTACATGAAGGTGACGACAGAGGCGTCGAACCAGGGCCTGCACTGGTACACGAACGCCGCCGTCCCCGAGAGCCTACTGAAGGTAGTCGTCAAGGGCTTCCCCATGGCAGCGGAGCCTGGCCTGCTGAAAGAAGAGTTGGCGGAACTCGACTTCCACGTCAGAAACGTGACGCGGGTTAAGTCCCACGTCAGTCACAAAGAGTCGCCTTCCCTGCTGGTGATTGCCACCGATACACCAGAGAACAGGCGGCTCTACGAGCTGTAGAAGGTTGCCAACACAACGGTCACCGCGAAGAGCCTCAAACAGAAGAGAGGACTGGTCCAGTGCTTCCGCTGCCAGGGGATGGGACACGTGGCTCGCCACTGTTCTTTTCCCGAGGCATGTGTGAAGTGCACTGGCGCCCACGCAGGTAGGCTCTGCCCACTTCCGAGGACGCACACACCGAAGTGTGCGAACTGCGGCGGCCTGCATGTGGCGAGCTATCGTGGCTGTGAAGTATTCAAAGTCGCGGTTGCTCGCCAGCGCGGGCAGAAAGCACAGAAGACTGCCAGCCGCTCCCTCAGCCGTCCGCGCCCAGGCGCAAAACTAGCGAGGCGGCAGGCAACAGCGAGGTCGACGATGGCAGCTGCAGGCGCCAACGACGCCCCCACCGCTGTGGGGAACACAAGAAGGCGCATCCGCACCGGCAAACGGGCTCGTGAGGGCACACCCGAGGACGAGCGCGTTTACCCCCTCAAGGGGAAAATGCGCAAAGAAGATGTCACAACAACGGGTGGAGGCAGGAGTGGCAACACGCCACTGCACCAAGGCAAGGCGCTGCCACTGCAGCACAAGAAGAAACCCTGGTGGCAGCCGTCTCTGCACTGTCTGCGGCGATCGACAAGGTCGCACACCTTGCCGACACGCTGCAGCGTGTTGCAGAGGCAATGATGTCGGCTACATCAGCGGCCGCCAAACAGCCGCCGCAGTGAGGCGCTCCCTGCTCCGTCCGCGCCGGGAGATCTACAGTCGGCCCGCCCTGGGCCAGCACAGTTGCCCACACACGCGGGCAATAGAGAAGACTTCAAATACCTGAGAAGGGCAACGAGATGACACGAAAGAAAAAACAATAATCCAACATCACATCAAAAATGAGGACTTGGAGGCGAAGCAGGGTATCCTGCAAGAACTCCTCACATCCAGGGGAAGACGGGGTCCCTGTTGAAGATGCTCGAGCGCGAGGAGCTCAGTTCGTCAGCGCACCTGACGATGGCGACATGTCTGATCGCTGTAATATTGTGCTCGTTGGACACTATGAACTGGCAGTATACCCGTGGACTGGTCGTGCAACAAATACGCTGGGAGAAACTGAAGAATCACCCTTATGTATCGTTTGCACATGTTTCAACAATGCAATATTTGGATCAGTTTAACCTGTATATAGTCTTCATGTTTTAATTTATCTCAGAGAAAGTAGTACAATGGTGTAAAATGTTTATGTGTTGCAACTGATAACGACTGCACAGGCCTTTCAAGCGATCAGAAAAAAGGTGAATGAGCTTTCTTCCTAGCTATTTTGGTTACCAGGCTTTTTCTAATCAGAGTCAGAATATTTAAAGAACATAATACTTCCAACCTGAACGAAGTGGTGAATAATTTAATAAGTGTATTTTAACATCATTTTTGCTATAAAAAGACACACTATAATATAAAAAGCACACAATGCAGTTAACACTATGTAATTTTTTCCTTTGTCATTACTGAACTTGATTTTAAACTTCAATTTTTGCTTTTTTTTAGTGCTGGCATTTGATTACTTTCACTGCCTAACACAGAATGCATTTGTAAAAATATTTCACAAAGTACATAATGAACTGTTACGACGACGAACTGTTTTCATTGACTTCTGCATCATTACTGAAGGTGAATAAGTTCAATGTAAACGCTTTGAGTACTGGTTTGCCAACTTAGCTGTCTCTACACCCTTATTCTTCTTTTGAAGCCTCAAGTTTTCTGTTTTCAGCACCACTGAGTGCGACGGTCGACGCCTAAACGTACCCACTCTGTCGTCATGTGGGTGTGCACCCATGTCCCTCTAGCGGCAAGTTTGCGGCCTCAGTGCTCTTACAGTGACCCCATCCTCTTCTGTAGGAAATGGCATTATGATCCATTCAGCAATTTCCATTTTACAGACTCCAGCTCGTTTCTTTTAGAATAACCCCAAAAACAAGATTCAAATTTTATCAAATAGTAAAAAGATAACAGCGCTGCGAACCATTGTTATGCTGTCAGAAGAAGAGGTCCCTCAATCGCCTGTCCTGCTGTTCCAAACGTGAGCAAATAGCGGACTCAGGTACAGTTAGTCTGTTTATTAGTAGGACTGTAATATTAAATGCTACAAATATTGACCTTGGTCATTGATACAGATTATAAAATTATTCTGGTCAGTTATAACTGAACAATGAATTCCATCTGGACTTCCTGCAGCATGGTTCCGTGTTACACAGCATTTAATGTCTTCAGAAGATGCTTGTGTTTTCTTGTACATGTCACTTTCTAATATTCGCCACAGATAATAGTTCAGACTGGTAATGTCTGGGGTGAATGTAGGCCATTTTATCTTCCCCACACAACTGGTCTAACAATCTCCTAATGTTCTGGCTAGAAGATCTATAAAAGCTTTTAAATATAGGAATGGGTATCGACCATACTGATACTAAATGGACTATCTTATGTCTGGTGCAATGTCTTCAGTTGACTTTTGTTGCACCTCTGTTAAATACTGTAGGTTCCTGTGGCTCTCCATAACCCTATTAATAAAATGGGGACGAATGACACCATTCTTGAAAAGCCCATACCACACACTGATAGACCAAGTTAATTGTTTATCCACTTCTATCAGCCAGTGTCAGTTCTCAACTGACCAGCGATGCATATTGCAAAAACTGATTTACCAGAGGTTTGTAAACGATGCTTCATCTATACAATAAAACTTGTATGGGAACACCATCTCGCTTCACGCTTTTCATAGACACCATTCATAAAACTTTAACTGATTATGATAGTCATTCATTATTATGAAGTTGTTGGAGACATGGAAAGGGCGGACAGATGAAAAGGGTTAGAATGTAATATTTTCAAACTTATCTACTTTAGCTGCTGTGTAGCAGCGCATTTTTATCTTCACACTTCCAGTTTCTTGAAATATTGGTTACACTTGGTGTAATATGGTTGGCTTTTGTGTGATCTCTTCTCCTGATGGAGGAACAGTGGTTTCTGGTACTTTTGTTTTGTTACTTTTTACCTAATCACATTCCACAAATGTTATGCCACTGAAGTCTTCTCTGGAAGCTCTTTCCAATGATACAGAAAAAGAATGTAGTTTAATTTAAAAGGAAAGGCTGTCAGTATAATTCAGTACCTATAGAAGATATAAATTATTTGTCTGTTTATGAAAACTCCTCATTCTGTCGACAAAAACTTAGCGAAAAGCGAACCTCCATATATTAACATATTCAGGAGACATTTGCATGGTCTGTCTTTGCAGTCACAACCTTCATGTACACAAACAACACATACACACAAACTTCTGTATATATTAATATCAAATCAAAAGGAAGGAAGGACGATTAATTCTGCAACTGGAAACCGTGCCTGAGCAAGAACACCTTACATTAAACTAAAGTTTTAAATTTGCACCCATGTGTACAATCTTAATTATTTAATGACACACATGAATATACGCATCTTGTGGGAGTACAGCTATTGTGTGATACATTACTGTGTCGGCTGTGTCCAGCAAGTGATGTACAGTTCTGATTGCTCTTGGGAGAATTTCGTGAATTCCAACATTATTTGGCTTACATATACACTGTTATCAGTTCATTAAGTCCATATTTCTGATTCTGTATGGATGACTTACGGACTATGTACGACACATATTCATTCTAATAATTGTAGTGAATGTCTTCTCATGATATCAGTCTGAATGTACAAAAATTGTCCAGGTCTGCTATATTGATTGGAAGTATAATGCCTTCACTTTTTAGACCGTGACAGTTAGTGCCTCCTCTTACTTTATGTTCGAAACCTGTGTGTTAAAGCTGTATAAGTAGTGTTCTACTTTTTAGAATGTTCTCTTTTGCTAGTTCATCCATTGTTTCGTTGTGACTTATTATAGAATGATCATTTATGAACATTAAGTGAACTGTTTAACTTTTATTAATGTACCTGATAGTATACAAATTCCACTTATGATGTTCTAGATTTGAGACAGTTATATTTTATTACAATAGTGTGCAATAAGGGTAACTGCATCTTTAACTGCTAATACTGCAACTATATTCGGCTCCTGTAAGGAAAGTGTTTGGGAAACTGCAAACATAGGACAGTAATATACCTGACTGACTACTTCTACTGTTTCGGATTCAACTGTATAGAACTGTGTGTACATAGGCCAGTTGGCTGCTATGTAATGTATAAAGTCATGTTGTCCAAGTGAGGCGTTGAGTAGGCTAATATTCTTGTCAGTAAAATTTATCAGGCTGAAAAACAGAGACTTCCTATGTCCTACTGACCATTGCTAATGTTCAACCATTCACTGCCAAAGTAAATGTAAACCTCAGTCTGAATAAGCTTTGCACTAACCGTGGCCTACTTTTACTGTCATAAAACTACTCATTTCTGTCTAAAGGTTCATGTAGATTTCAAGAAGCTGATGTGTGTCAATTGAGGCTCTTTTAGAAATTCGCTTCTAATGCCAGGTAGCATATACCTGGCTTCCACTAAGAAGTGTGATAATTTCATCGCTGTTTAATGGATGTTATGGCTCAATATTATGGCCAATAAAGTTTGTTAGCACATATTGTAGGCTTTTTTGAAGTTAATTAGTTTCATGTTCTGTGGATCACTTTATACGCCCATTGCATGCCTACATGCTGACCATTTACATGCGGTTTTTTTCTTACTTTTCCTGGTACAGATGTCAATTACTAATTCCTACCCACTACCTTTTATAGAATAGAGAAAGCTGAAAAAGAGGTATTTTTCACTTTGTTTTCAAATATAATTTTGCTATGTTTCACACATTTTAAATAACTGTGCAAAAGATTAACAATTTGGTGGCAGCATTGTGTCTCCTTTATTGTGCCAAAGACAATCTTAAGGTGGAATAATGAACCTCATTCTTTCCCTTGGTATTGTTATTATGTATTATTGACTTGTAGTTGATTATATACTGTGAAGCAGTAGTCAAGATCTGCAACTCATTAAACATATGTCTACAAGATGATCATGGGTGACCACAGCATATTATTCTTACAACAGATTTTTGAGCAATGCAGGTTTTCTTTCTTAGAGCTTAGTTACTCTGGAATATTGTCCTATATAATGTGATGGAATGAAAGTATGCAGAATATATTATGTTACTGATATGTTTCTCCCCAAGGTCTGCAACGATTAGAAATGCAAATGTGACTGTTTTAGAAATTCCAAAATGTATTTTTTCGTTTAAACTCTCATCAACATGGGCACCTAATAATTTTGAAATTTCCATCCTAGTTTGCATTTCCTCACCATGTGTTACATTTGTTATTGGTAAAGTACCTCTATATAAATATGTATCTTCGCTTATTTGAGATTATTTGCAGAAAGCCACTCAGTAATGCTGTTAAGGAAATTGTTTTATAATTTATTTTGTTGCTGTACATATTTTTGGATTTATTACAATACTAGTGTCATCTGCGAAAATGACAAATTCTACTTGTTGGATATCAGATGAAAGTTCATATACATATATGAGAAACAATACAGGACCTTAGTTCTTGGCAGTTGGAAGAATTTCCCCAGCTTACATTGGCTGAATTGTCAGATACAACTTTCCACATTCTTTTGGTTTGAGATGACATTATCCATTGGTTGACTATTCCATCAGTTCTATAAAACCCTAATTTATCTAGGACAACATTGTGATTTGCATAGTTAAAGATCACAGAAAATATTAACTTAAGGCCTTTAAATTTGGTGAGTGAATGTATAAATGATACTGTCAATTGAGAAACTCTTCTGAAGTCTAAACTGTGATTTATTGACTATATTAATGTTCCCAGGTCGGATATTAATGTAGAATGCAACGTAACTTCTATCATCTTTCGTAAAGAAGGGTTTAACACTGGCGTGTTTCAATTGCTTTTGAAAAATGCACTGAGTTATATGCATAACATATTTTAGGAAAGACTGCAGTTATTATAAGGGAACAAGTCTTTTGTATTCCCAGGAAAAACCATAAAATCCAGATGACCTTTTATTTTTGAGAGGATACATAATTTTCTTCATTTTCAGAAGAAGAAGTGACAAGAAATCTATAAGACTGAATTTTATGTTAGTTGTTTTTCCAGCATATTGCTCTAGAAATTCTCTTGAAATTTTGGACCTATATTATCTTCTAAATTAAAAAAAATTATTATTAAACATATCTGCTACCCATGATTAATCGTTTATAGGCCATCTATCTAAATCAATAATGATGTTATCTTGTTCTGTATCTTGTTGTCCTGTCTCTCGTTTCCCCTACAATATAAACTGAAATCTTTTGGCATAATGTGCATGTTCATTTCTTAATTATTTATCTTACCAGGATCTCTACTTGTTCTTGCCAACAGATTAATCGCCCTTTTACTTCAACAAGATACTTTAATCACTCTTGTGATCAATGGCTTTTTACTTGGCTGTTTAATATCACACCTGATATGTTTATGAAGAGAGCTATTTTTTTCAATAATGATATAAATTTATCGTTGAATAAATTAAATTTTATGTCAGTGTTGCTTTCCTTATAAATATTATCCCAGCCATCTTTTGCAATCTCCTGTAAAATACCGAAAATATATAGTTACGCACAAAAACCATTTTTTGTAAGGTAATACACAGAGCATATTTACCTTAACCATTGCACTATTCACCAACACCAAGTTAAGATTTTATGGAGTGACTTTTGGAATGAACGTAAATGGGAAATGCCTTTATGATCACTCCTATCTCCCAACATGTCAAATGTCAACTTAGTTTGCAAGAACAGTATTTTCTTCTCTGATTTGCAAACAATGTCAAACGCAATTATGTTTTCCGTCCTAAGAGACCTGACTTTTCCACTGTTAAATGAAAATAGCTTAATGAAAATATCTTCATCGCCTTACAATCTTATTTATACACATTACAGACTTTTTTCCTTTCCAGTTATTGTAAAACTTAATCCCTTTTCGCTTTCAGACATCTGTGAAGGAAGAAAAATCAGTGGAAGAAATTTCCACATTGACATGGAATGGGACAGATGCGAGGTCTGAGATGACTTGACATGGCTTGCACAGCTCCCCCCTCCCCCCCCCCCCCCACCTGTCAGAGGTTCGATTCCTCCCTCAGGCATGGATGTGTGTGTTGTCCTTGGATTTACATATCTGGATTAACAGTTGTTATATTTAACTTATCTCTTTTTCGGAAGTTAGTTCTTTTTTAGCTGCTTGTACCATAAAATTGAGTGCCTTTGAGGTACAAAGTGCAGAAAAATTCGTGTACTCGGACTTCACAGAGCGATTCCTCACATTCACTACCACTATAAAAATGTCTCTCACAAAATTTCGTTCTGACCACATTTCTAGCAGTAAATGAACGTTAAAGATTGGCAATCTGGCAACACTGGAATCACATGTATGGTAGTTCCCTCTATCAGCATGTAGCAGTACTGCTGTGCAATTGGTGCAGTGGATAGCGTTTTAGGTTAGCATATAGGAGGTCGGGGGTTTTCCGGTCTGCGTAGAGATGTATTTTCTTTTATTTGACAATTTGTTTTTGTTATATAATACTGTAATATATACTGTTTCTTAAGCCACACCTATCTGATATTTACAGAGTACAGTGTGTTCAAACGTTGAAAGATGATTAACGTTAATGAAGTAAAGTTCCACGCAGTGGGCACCAAATGAATACGCTACTCCTTATGTTTTTGATCTAGACTGCCATAAAAATGCGAAGGAACTGTTAATCCGAACTCAGGGAGAAGTTGTAGTCTAGTTCACAATCGATTTATTGTTCTTAAACAAGACAAGACAACAAAATTATTAAAGAAACATCATACAAAAAATATTTATTTAGCAAAAGCCTTACTAAAATGGTATCTATGGTGGACAAAGTGATCTGCTGGGGATCTACACACAACACTAACCAGAACACTACTCACTCTATCTCACTTCATACATGTGAATCCAGGTTGTGGCTTCAAACTACGCCACCACCAAGCGTCTATATTCTACCACACAAAAAAAAAAGGAAAAATATGGTTCGAAAGGACTGGGTGATGAGAAATAGATAGTAAAGCCCTACTTCGCAGCAGCGAATACTTTACCATCCTACTGGTCAAGGCGCCACACTACGATGCATTTGCCGACTGAAGTCATGGACGGCAGCAATCTGTAATTAAATGCACGTTCCCGAAAAATGCAAGTACGCGATCTCACGTTCGGTTAATGCAGAACACAGGTACTTCCCTAAGAGCCTCTGAAACCCTGATGAATTCCAGTGTGCAGGTGGACTCGTTTGCTGGTCTGCCAAACCAATCTGACTCCATGCCACGACTGTGAGTGTCGGAATACGTCAAATGTTTAGACGGCCGACTCAAGACAAAAAAGTACACCCATGTGTCACTCGTTGCGATCGTGATGATATAAGCAGTACCTCTGACGGTTCAAAAGGTGACTGGCACAGGCTCTAAGTCGCACCCTAATAAAGGACACAAGTCTCACCGTTTAGGTAGATCTGCGTTCATTACTAGCGAAGCGCCAGTACAAGAGACTTGTACAAGTGTGACCATCTCCCTTTCTCCTGTGTTGCCTCCTCAGGTCGGTTCCAAAAGCACATTTCTCTTTTTTGACGTCCCCCAATTTCGCACAAGCCAATCATGAGCTGGAGCCCAGCATTCTAAGCTCAGTGAATGGTCTTTGCAATGCAAACCGATTTGACCAGTCAGAGACTTAAGGTTAATTGGCAGAAAACGGGAAAAAAATCAGCTTCGTGGCCTCTTTCCCACACGTTTGCTGTGTCTTTTGTTAACACAATATAGGGTGGAAGCACAGCCCTCCAAAACAGTTTGTTATCTCCCCTGTTGCGTCCATTTCAAAGTTTGCAGGGAACAGCCATAAACTCGTATTGACAAAAGATGTTTTGAAATAGAGTCTGCATTACTGGGCCCCAGTGTTCCTGTCCCACGGACATTTGCAGAACGTTTACATTTCTTTTGGAGGCCCACTCGCTAACAAGGCCTACAATGCGCTGTCGGCTAGGCCGTATTCTTGGATGTCTGGCGCCAAAGCTAATGTGTTTCTGCACAATACGACCGCGGTACGGGGCCATCTGGAAATGTCTCTTCATCGCTCTCCAGAAAAAACGCGCTTTTTCGCCCCACCAACGCCGTGCTTTCACTGCAGCCGTTTAAGTCAGCACCCTGTTCCTTTGAAAGCAGGTAAAGCTTACCGTATTTCTTTCCCTAGAGCATGCAGACAAGCCCATAAACTGCTGCCCACCATTTCATCACAATGTATGAATGCAAATCGCCTTAGATCGTATTCCCTACACCGAATTAGAAGTGAGAGTTCCCTGCAATCTCTCAACGTAACAAAAACATGTTCAGAGAAGTCATTTCCTTGCACGTGCAAACACTGCGTGACATGCTGGATCATACAGTACAGGACTCTTCACAATATGGCTGCATCCAAAGATACAAAAGCAGCATGAACACACACTGTCAATTCAACCACATGTACAGGCGAAATATAACACACATGCTCCTTCAGGCATTCCTACAGGATGAAATTCAGGGGATGTAGGTCAGGTGAACATGGAGGCCAAACAACAGGACCTCTCTGGTCAAGCCATTTCCCTCGATATGCTTCTTGTGAAACTTCCGTTTCTAATTACACTGTTTGCCTAGCGCTAGTGGACGTGATGTTACCACATTTCCATCGATTACATTAATTTTAATATTAATGCATGGAGATACTAAACAGTATGTGATTATCAGACTCAATGTTGAGAGGCTTAATTAGTGATTCCATGGTGATAATACATGCAAACAGTAGCTAAGTTTGGTAATTATTTGCAAAGCATGTTGATAGCCCTACCAGTGATGTAAGCTGCTAACAAAATGTGTCAAGAATAATACTTGGCACTGGTTGATGCGACTACTCGGGGAGGGTATGCAGAAAACAGATTTGGAATCTAGTGCTGCAGTGCTGTGAAACAATTTCCTGTCCACGGTATGCAAATGTCTTCTTTAAAAGCTGACCAATGATAACGATTGTACATCCAGTTTTGTGTTCGTAATATGTAAGTGCAAATGTTTTGCAGAAGATACACTGTAATCGCTGTATGACGATTATGAAGCCAGATACTGTATATTATCAAACAAAACCAAATATGAAACTTCCTGGCAGATTAAAACTGTGTGTCGGACTGAGACTTGAACTCGGGACCTTTGCCTTTTGCGGGCAATTGCTATACCAACTGAGCTATCCAAGCACGACTCACGCCCCATCCTCACAGCTTTACTTCTGCCAGTATCTCGTCTCCTACCTTCCAAAATTACAGAAACTCTCCTGCGAAACCTGCAGAACTAGCACTCCTGAAAGAAAGAATATTGCGGAGACATGGCTTAGCCACAGTCTGGGGAATGTTTCCAGAATGAGATTTTCACTCTGCAGCAAAGTGTGCGCTGATATGAAACTTCCTGGCAGATTAAAACTGTGTGCCGGAGTCGTGTGTGAGTCGTGCTTGGGTAGTTCAGTTGGTAGAGCACTTGCCCACGAAAGGCAAAGGTCCCGAGTTCGAGTCTCCGTCTGGCTCACAGTTTTAATCTGCCAGGAAGTTTCATATCAGCGCAGCCTCCGCTGCAGAGTGAAAATCTCATTCTGGAAACATCCCCCAGGCTGTGGCTAAGCCGTGTCTCCGCAATATCCTTTCTTTCAGGAGTGCTAGTTCTGCAGGGTTCGCAGGAGAGCTTCTGTAAAATTTGGAAGGTAGGAGACGAAATACTGGCAGAAGTAAAGCTGTGAGGACGGGGCATGAGTCGTGCTTGCGTAGCTCAGTTGGTAGAGCACTTGCCCGCAAAAGGCAAAGGTCCTGAGTTCGAGTCTCGGTCCGGCACACAGTTTTAATCTGCCAGGAAGTTTTTTATATCAGCGCACACTCCGCTGCAGAGTGAAAATCTCATTCTAAAAACAAATATGTCTCGACCCAGAGCTGAACCCTCATCCACTGCTCACTAACCCAAAACGCTATCCCCTGCACCAAGCACACAGCACTACTCCTATATGCTGGTGGAGATAGTTACCAGACATGTGATTACAATGTTGCCAAATTGTCAATCTTTAATATCCATTTATTGCTGAAAATATACACAGGACGAGATTTTGTGACAGAGATTTTTGCATAGCTAGTATGTGAGGAATAGCACTATGAAGTCTTAGTGTGCAAAGTTTTCTTTACTCTGTGTAATCTGTTTGTTTAGTATTATTATCGTTGAAGATAATTTTATAGTCAACAAACATTGCTTCAAATTTTTCATTAAATTTACATTTTATTACTTTAACAACAAATAATTTCATTTTTGGTGGATTGCCTTCCTTTTCTTGCTCAAATAGTTTACTGTTTGATCTAATGTCAATATTTTTTCTCGTCTTCGTGGCTGTGTGTTTTCAAAGACATCATTGTCAAATTTGTAAAAATAATTTATATTAGGTACACGTTTTGGGCTTGATCTAGTCTTTTAGAATAATTTTGGATGAAATAGTTACTAATTAATTCTGATTTCCTTAATTTGCAGTAGCCTCTGAAACTATTACTTTTAACTAAATTTTTGAATTCAACAGCTTTCATGTTATTGAGAGCTTTCACAGGGTGTGGTAAATTATGTGAAATAATTAGATTAATTAAAACTTTTTTTAAAAAATCTGCTATATACCCTTAAATTACTCCTTCTAGAATAATCACAGAGTTGAGCAAGTGTAAAATCTTTCAAAGTCTGAGCCATTTTATCCTCTATTAAGTCAATAAAAATGTCAAGAAGTTTTTGTAAAACTAATGTTGAAGAAATTTCAAATGCTGTGATTAATTAATTTTCATTAGTTTTATTTAATTTCCATTTTGTTTATGGTAATACTGAAGACAAACCTTTCATATGCTTGAAAGCTTGTTGCTAGATGTAATGTTTATGTAAAAACAACTATAATGTTTAACTTCTTGACAACCAATACATTTTTACATCCTGTTTTCTCTTCATCATTTTTCAGTTGCTTAGAATGTTCATCACTTGGAATTCTTATCTAACGTTCTTTTAATAACGTATTGAAACATATTTTCCGCATACACACATAATTTGTTTACCTCCATACAGTTTTTATGGTCTTCACTAACACAGTCCATACATAAGTTCTTATATTTATCCTTAGTATATCTGTGTGAATGAAAGTTATTGGTCGACTGTAGTACTCAACAGTTCTCACACTTTTTGCATGTTCCCATTTACACAGACAATTTTAATTAGATTTAAATACATTAGGCAAAATACGAATTCATAAATAGAAATTTATATAAATAAATGAAGTCATTTGTTGTTATAGTGACCTAGAAAAAGTGTTCATATAAACTGTTTGAACTCTTAATTTTATTGCTATCACTTCACTTTTCTTTCAGCTACCCAGTTTCAGCTACTTTTTGAGCTATCAAGTTTTATAAAGTTTCACAGCTTTTTGTAATAATTTTGCATCTATAATTATGGGTACTTTTACACAAACAAATTTATTCACTAGATTTTTAACTATACACATACATAGATGAAGCAATAACAAATAATATAGATGTAGATGATACTAATGGTCGAGATGTAGATGATACTAAAACATTATAATATTTATGGGGCATTTCAGAGACTTCTGTGACACAAAATGAAATAACACTGTATTTATCAATGAACTTAGATTACGTTTTCAGCATATGAAAATACAAAACAAACTATTATTAAAAAAAACTTGATGATAATGATATGCCACAATTTAGATTATTGTCTGTGATATCTAGGAGAGATGTCCAGAAAATTGATGTGAAAATCATATTTATCAATGAAGCTGCCTTGATGAAATTTTGACTAATCCTGCTATAGAATTCGCCTGAAATATTTTATCTAATATATTATCAATCTAGATAAATGTTTTAAATTGTAGATCTTGTCAAAAACAAGCTTTTCTGTTAATTGATGCAATTGTTTCCGTTAATTGATAAAGAGAATAATCCTAGTTTTTAGCTAAAGATGGAGCCAAAATTTTAGAATATGAGATACCTCAAAATGATGTACAAATACATGTAGCTCTTGAAGATAAAGCATTTTTCGATGATCTTAACAAACCTGATTCACGACAGTCTCAAAATTTAAATATTATTCGCAATGAATCTGGACTGTACAAGTTGATTTTTAAATCAAATATGCCTCTCGCAGGTGGATAACGAAATAGATTTTACCAACTATCAGAAAATATAGTGAATAAAATACTACAAGAAACTATAAAATTAAAAGATAAAGAAAATCACCATTACAACAGCAACTACAAGGAAAGGAAAATGAATGACTATATTTAAAAGAAATTGTGGATCATATGGTACATATGAGTGAAGAACAAATTATTTAACTTGCTACATCGAAGTACTGTGCCAAGAAAAACTATTTTAAATTTGGTGGTTTATAGTCTAAAAATCATCTTTAGGAAGATTATCTGGTTATAATAGTGGAAGACCGAAAATATGAATGTATTGATTATAAAAAGTAGAACATATGCTTACTATATATTTTTGCGTACATAAAGTAGATAAAAGGAAAGAAATGTGCAATATTGACTTCAACAGTGTAAATGTAAGCCTAAAGGATGACGTGTGTATTGGATAAAGGACAAAAGGAAAATTATAGTAAAGGATCAATTGCTTCTTTAAACAGTTTAAACAATAGTAATACTCAACATACTCTTAATGGTGTTGAAGTAAATATAGCATGAGTACAAGTAGATTATTTTGATAAAGAAACCAATACTGCTTGTCATTGCCATGGTCTATGTAGCATGGTTGTACAACTGTTTTAAAAGTGAGACGATTAACAATAAAAACATAGGGTCAATGGATGTCAAAGGACATTGACAAGAAGTGTAGAAATACGAAATTACGGATATAATTTAGTGGACATGTGAGAATGTGATTGGCTTAACTCAGCAGAGTGTAAAAAAAACTTAGGAAATTGAAACAGTTACCTAAAGTTGTCGACCATGAAATCCAAGAGGTGCTTTCGATGGTGGTCAAACAAATATGACAAAATCAGGAGCTAAAGCAGGTGGTGTTAATACAAAAATAAATTTGGTGATGTGTGTGGTCTTTATCCAGCTGTGCATTATTGTGATTATTATCCTGAGCGACAACCAACAAAAATTTGTAGACCACTATATTATACTAAAAATAGTATAGATTGATAAAATGTAAAATATTAGCACAATGAGGATTGTGTCATTCAGTTTTGGCAGTATGAATGAAAACCGATAAAAATTAAAAACTGTTTTTTCTTTTTTGTGTCCAATGTCCAGAAGAAAAAATATATAATTGCAAACGGAATGATAATGAAAGAAGTTTTATTGGAGCTTGGGTAACTGCTGAAGTAAAGTTAACAGTAGAAATGGGATATAATATTTTAGGTGTTTATGAGGTATGGGATAATAGAAATAATATTTTTTGATCAATTTTAATTTATTTTTTTTGTTAATTTATACAAATGCATGTATTATGTGGGATGTTGTTGATTTTTTGTGTAGACAATATTGTTTACTCATTCATTTGTATCCTACTGTGTCCAACATACCCACTTACTAGTTTTGTGGTCTATACCTTTCTTCATTGTTTGTTGAAATCTGTACCTCAGTGCATAAATTACGAGTGGCTGAGATTTTATGGAGACTCACTATTTCCTTTCTCCTCGACTTATTGTTTTAAACACTGTTATTACTATAAGCGAATCTCCCTGCTCTATTTTCATTATTAACTACCTCTTGGAATATTAAACGATCTTGCACTTTATTCGATTATTTTCAACTGTTATTTTCTTTTCAAAGACTCTTGTGCTCTACATATTAAAGCTTTATTTGTAGGAAGATCTTACAGAGTTGCCCTCTCCAATTATCTTCACACTTCTAGGAATTGAAGGTAAGTAGACATCAGTTTCCCAAAGTAGCACAACGCAATTAAAAAAATTACGCAAGAAAAAGGCTTCGAAGATTAGAAGATTTCCGAGTGCTTTTAATCACAAAAATATGTGCAGTTTAGTTACCAATTCGTCAGTAGCTCAGCACCTATCCTATATGGATTGTGATTCTGAAGTCACTCTCACTATAGTCCATTCCATGAACGATGGTGGCTTGCGCGGGTCAAGACGCAAGTGGGGATTACATTGTTGCCAATTCCAAGCGAGAATTGCGGCATGCTCATAAACGTTATTTGAGATTCATGAAAGCATGTATCCTGCAAATTATGTCTCTCATTTGCTTGTCTAGACTTCGTCGTTTCCCACCACCATCAGTCGTAATAGCTTTCAACAAATGGAATAATAAGCCACTGAATAATTCTCTACTATGACATTAAATGCACACACTGGCTATGACATCCACAGCAGGAGACTAAGAACACTTCTGAAAGTTAATTGACTGTCGGAGATTGCTTGACGTAGGTGCACAGAACAAGTCTAAACTTGACAGCCATCGTTTGTGACTCCAAATATAGCAGTATCCTATTTTAGTTTCCTGAATTCCATATTTGTTAAAAATGAAACAATTATGTAATAAATATATAATCATGTTGTTGTTGTTGTCTTCAGTCCTGAGACTGGTTTGATGCAGCTCACCATGCTACTCTATCCTGTGCAAGCTTCTTCATCTCCCAGTACCTACTGCAACCTACATCCTTCTGAATCTGCTTAGTGTATTCATCTCTTGGTCTCCCTCTACGATTTTTAGCCTCCACTCTGCCCTCCAAAGCTATATTTGTGATCCCTTGATGCCTGAGAACATGTCCTACCAACCGGTCCCTTCTTCTTGTCAAGTTTGCCACAAACTCCTCTTCTCCCCAATTCTATTCAATACCTCCTCATTAGTTATGTGATCTACCCATCTAATCTTCAACATTCTTCTCTCCATACAAATACTTTCAGAAACGACTTCCTGACACTTACATTTATACTCGATGTTAACAAATTTCTCTTCTTCAGAAACGCTTTCCTTGCCATTGCCAGTCTACATTTTGTATCCTCTCTACTTCGACCATCATCAGTTATTTTGCACCCCAAATAGCAAAACTCCTTTACTACTTTAAGTGTCTCATTTCCTAATCTAATCCCTCAGCATCACCAGACTTAATTCGACTACATTCCATTATCCTCGTTTTGCTTTTGTTGATGTTCATCTTATATCCTCCTTTCAACACACTGTCCATTCCGTTCAACTGCTCTTCCAAGTCCTTTGCTGTCTCTGACAGAATTACAATGTCATTGGCAAACTTCAACGTTTTTGATTTCTTCTCCATGGACTTTAATACCTACTCCGAATTTATCTTTTGTTTCCTTTACTGCTTGCTCAATATACAGATTGAATAACATCGGGGAGAGGCTACAACCCTGTCTCACTCCCTTCCCAACCACTGCTTCCCTTTCATGCCCCTCGACTCTTATAACTGCCATCTGGTTTCTGTACAAATTGTAAATAGCCTTTCGCTCCCTGTATTTTACCCCTGCCACCTTTAGAATTTGAAAGAGAGTATTCCTTTCAACATTGTCAAAAGCTTTCTCTAAGTTACAAATGCTAGAAATGTAGGTTTGCCTTTCCTTAATCTATTTTCTAAGATAAGTCGTAGGGTCAGTAATGCCTCATGTGTTCCAACATTTCTACAGAATCGAAACTGATCTTCCCCGAGGTCGGCTTCTACCAGTTTTTCCATTCATCTGTAAATAATTCGCGTTAGTATTTTGTAGCTGTGACTTATTAAACTGATAGTTCGGTAATTTTCACATCTGTCAACACCTGCTTTCTTTGGGATTGGAATTATTATATTCTTCTTGAAGTCTGAGGGTATTTCACCTGTCTCATACATCTTGCTCACCAGATGGTAGAGTTTTGTCAGGACTGGCTTTCCCAATGCCGGCAATAGTTCTAATGGAATGTCGTCTATGCCCGGGGCCTTGTTTCGACTCAGGTCTTTCAGTGCTCTGTCAAACTCATCACGCAGTATCGTATCTCCCTTTTCATCTTCATCTACATCCTCTTCCATTTCCATAATATTGTCCTCAAGTACATCGCCCTTGTATAGATCCTCTATATACTCCTTCCACCTTTCTGCTTTCCCTTCTTTGCTTAGGACTGGGTTTCCATCTGAGCTCTTGATATTCATACAAGTGGTTCTCTTTTCTCCAAAGGTCTCTTTAATTTTCCTGTCGGCAGTATCTATCTTACCCCTAGTGAGGTAAGCCTCTACATCCTTACATTTGTCCTCTAGCCATCCCTGCTTAGCCATTTTGCACTTCCTGTCGACCTCATTTTTGAGACGTTTGTATTCATTTTTGCCTGCTTGATTTACTGCGTTTTTATATTTTCTCCTTTCATCAATTAAATTTCTTTCCCCCATTCCTGTCAATTGTTTCCTTATGCTCTCCCTGAAACTCTGTACAACGTCTGGTTTAGTCAGTTTATCCAGGTCCCATCTTCTCAAATTCCCACCTTTTTGCAGTTTCTTCAGTTTTAATCTACAGTTCATAACCAATAGATTGTGGTCAGAGTCCATATCTGCCCCTGGAAATGTCTTACAATTTAAAACCTGGTTCCTAAATCTCTGTCTTACCTTTATATAATCTATCTGATACCTTCTAGTCTCCAGCATTCTTCCATGTATACAACCTTCTTTTATGATTTTTGAACCAAGTGATAGCTGTGATTAAGTTATGCTCTGTGCAAAATTCTGCCAGACGGCTTCCTCTTTCATTTCTCTCCTCCAATCCATATTCACCCATTATGTTTCCTTCTCTCCCTTTTCCTACTCTCGAATTCCAGTCACCCATGACTATTAAATTTTCATCTCCCTTCACTACCTGAATAATTTCTTTTATCTCATCATACATTTCATCAATTTCTTCATCATCTGCAGAGCTAGTTGGCATATAAACTTGTACTACTGTAGTGGGAATGGGCTTCATGTCTATCTTGGCCACAAGAATGCGTTCACTATGCTGTTTGTATTAGCTTACCCTCACTCCTATTTTTTATTCACTAGTAAACCTACTCCTGCATTACCCCTATTTGATTTTGTATTTATAACCCACATAATCATAATTTTTATTAAAAGTAACATCATTTTTAAATTACTATTTGTATGAAAGTGTAAACATTCACAATAACTTAAAATTTGGTACAAAAGTGTGAAAAATCAAACAGATCTTTTTATTTCTGTAGACCTATTGGTATTATTTATGTATATGATTTTTGCCATTTAATAAAAAGATTTATCAAATTTTGATTTTTTCATATGATCGACTGTTAAAAATAAAAAGGTATTATCTTTATTTTAAAAATATGTGATTCAATATTTGCTATTTATTTTTCCAGGCACCCTATGACTGCAACACGATTAACGTATGCGCTGAGCTACCGACTAGTTCGTTAGTATATTGCAGGTTTTTATACTTAATAGCATTTAGAAATACTCTAATATTCAAAAGCGCTTTTTAATTGATTTTAAGAGAAGTGTCATATTGCTTTAGGAAATTATCTGGATATTGATCTTATAGATACGAATAAAATCGAAGAAACTCAGTCCGCAGGGTGTTCTTGTGAGATTTGTTTGCCGAATATATCCACCGAGAGGTCACATAATTTCTTGTAAGATTTCCTCACTTTCAACTGTCGCTGAAATAGTCATGGTAGAGAGTTGATCTGTGTTTCGCTGTGGACTTAATTCTGCTTTTGTGCGTCAGCTGTAAAATTCATTTGATATCACACACATCCAATTAGATAACTTTTTCCGCATAATATGATCGAGCAGATATTTGAGGATTCCCAATGCGTTCACTGTGCAGATGGAACCGATGGTACTCATAGTTTTCGTGATTAGCTTTGACCTGTTTAAAGTTCAGCAAGGCGAAGATGGCTGCTGCCGGCTTGCGTATGAGCTTGAGGGTGGCATGTGGGTTTACGGAAAGTATTAATGGACAGGCAACAGTTGTAACATCGAGGTATTCACTTAGAAAACGAAATACATAATGTGGTATCAGAGAACAGAACTCATGGCATATATGTTTTACAGATGTATGAGAAATGTTTCTTACATGTTGCGTAAACATTTGATAGGTGCGTTTTCTGGTTCTCATAGATTTTCTCACCTCAAGTATGTTCCCCGCAATCGTCAGCAGTGGAAAACTTGCAGCACAGCGGCATATGAAGGGAAAAAAACCGATCCAGACCCGACGCCTCCAGGAACGGATACAACAAGCAATAACCTGAAATCAGAGATTGAAAAACTGAGTAAAGAAGTTTCGCGGTTGACAGAGGAAAACAAAACATTGGATGTAAGTACAGTAGTTTGCATTGTCACAGATACAAATGATTTATATAATTAACCTAATGTTCAGATGTTTGTTATCAAGAGTTGTCTGCATTGCATTCATCTTTCGACTGTTGCCTTTGATCTTATCTTTGACTACTGTGGACTATCCTGCCATTTATTTGAAGATAAAATGATCTTGTAGCAACATGATGTTTACCTCTGTTCGTTGTGACTGTTTGGTAAAATGACAGACAATAGATCCAATCTTCTGAGCAGTATAACTGGCAAAGTGAAAACGCAAGTTGTGTAATTGCAGGATCTAGCCTAGCAAACCACTGTTGCTTTCATACCAACTTTCATGTTGACACCAGCTTAAAACCTGTCCGTTTCTAATTTTTATTGAAATATTATCTCAAGTGTTGTATTCAGTCAAAGTCAAGCTGAGTGTCATATTGTTGTTTAGTAGTCCTGTCGTTTCGGGCTGTGGCGCTGAAATCGGTAAATGTTTGAGATTGACATCAATGTCCAAACTACATTGGTTGTCAGTCTGTGTTGGTGCAGTTGTGGGCAAGGGTGTTATACTGACAGGACATGGTGCCTGCCCCCTCCCCATCTCTCTCTCTCTCTCTCTCTCTCTCTCTCTCTCTCTCTCTCTCTCTGGCTGTCAGTAGCCCAAGGTCTGAATGAGATTGTGGTAACAAATTTTTCTATTTTCTACCCATATGTAGACATTTGCACCATATTTCGTGCATTTCTTGTCTTTAAAACTAAAACTACAAGATTACTTCAGAAAGCCAAATTATATAGTGGAAGAGTCTGATTGTTGTTACATTTGTATATCATACATACGCTACTAAAAATGCAAGGAGTTGTCCGCTAAATAAATTTAACTCAGTTTGCGTGTGTTTAGTCTTTTATTCCCTTTATGTAACTAATTGATTTTATTTTCGGTGTTGAAGTGACCAGGTGAAGCTAATGTTGCATGCTTATTGCTCACCAGTTACATGGACACCATCCTACCATCACAACCATAGCTCCACTAAGCCATTTGTTTGTGGCCAGTTAACCAAAACGTTACTGCTCTGATTCTTGGCTAACCAGGTGGGTCTTGGTAGTCCTTTGGAAGTTTCTGCTGCCACTGTCCGTTTATCAGTGCCATCATGTTGTGGCCCTGTGCTATTCTACTCACTGGGCAGTGATTCAGAGTGATGCAGGTGGCCATCGCCTGCAAGCATTGGTATGTGGAGGTCCTAATACATTCTCTCTAAGCCATGTGGACCTCCGGTGGTTGCCCTGTCCAACATTGTTCCCAAACCACCCTTGCTATGTGCCCTGGCAGTGGTCATCTCATCAATTATATATATTGGATTTACAAACTTCTTATATATTATTTCTTGATGTCAGTGGTTCATCTACCTACTCTTGCAACGTCAAACACTAATTGAATTGACTATAACATGAAACTTTTGATTCTTATACTTTTGTGACATACTAATGGGTGGGTGTATGACTACAATGGACTAATCTTTATTCAGTCCTCATTTTTTGACCCCTCTATCAGCCAGGACACTGAAATAAAATAAATGTTAAGTTATTATTTCCCTTACATTATGACACTATTTAGCTAGGGTGCTAGAGGGTGTTTTGGGTTCATGTAATGAACTGCTTCAGATGTTGTACATTCCATTATTCATACTTGTTTTGGGATGAATGCATTCCACTACATTAAGATGGCCAGTTTCTTTCACCTGATAAGGTCCTTGATAATTCTGGAAGAACTTTCTCTTTTGTGCTGCTTTTTGCATTATTGAGGACGAGATCTCCGATTTGGCATTTTCTCGGTTTAGCACATTTTTCATGCATGCCCTTGCTTATTTACTTACTTTGGCTGCTTTTTTCTAAATTTTCTCAAGCCAACTTGTGATGTGTTGCTAGCTCCAATGTTCTCTTGGTTGGAAACTTAGTGCATATTGTTATCGAATGAGGGGGGCTTCTGCCCCAGCAGTGCCTCACATGCAGTGAAATGAATAGTCGCTGTTTGTGATTTCGTAAATAATACATTTGGAGAAATTCATCTCACTGCCTTTACAGCTGAATTTAATAATTGATGGTATCGGGAAATGCAGAGTGACCTAATTCTTTCAGTACTTCAACACAGACTTTACAAATGAACTGTGAGCCAGTATCAGAAATCAGCCTCTGTGGTATCCTGTTCTGGAGAATATATTGAGCTCACAGTAACTTGGCCATACTTGCGGTGGTAGCATGTTTTAGTAGAAACAGTTTCATGTGTTTTAGAAAGCACTTTAAGGGCTTGCGCATTGCATTCAGGAGGCGGCGAATACAGACCCACTGTTGCCATATCTTGTACAGTGGATGGCAAAATGTTGTACATTGAAGCTGTGTTTGCCATAGTACACACGTTAGTTTGCTGACAGTTTGTGCACGTGCAACACGTTTTTATTCCATGGACCATATTGTGGAAGGAATATCACCACTCTACATGTTGAAGGCATTTACTGGGCCTGTAGTGTACCTGGTGTGATATGTATGCCAAATTATTTTGATTGCTTCATCTGGCACATATAATAACAGTTTTGGCACCTCCACATGGTTTATGGAATAGAATCTTTTGTGATATAATATTGCCTGATCTGAATATTTGCGTTACTATTCCACTTCTTCATTATTTTCCTTAACCCATTACCCTGTACTTGTTCTTATTCCATGATTTTACATGTGTTTCAAATAGTTCTCGAAGGGGGCTGGTTTCATATAGAGCTTTTCACCTCTGGATCCTCTTCCTCCTCCACCCGCAGTGACCTCAATAACACATCTGCCAGAGAATTCTCTTTTCCAGTGAGGTTGTGACTCTCAAGGCTGTACTTTTGGAGGGGCAGTATCCACTTCAGTAGCCGTCTGTTAGTTAATTTTACCCTTAAGAGAATTTAAAGAGCTTTGTGATTGGTCCAAACTTTTGTGTTCCATCAAAATAGGAAATAGTGGGATTATTGAAATGCTCATACAACAGCTGGGGCATCCAGTTTTGTAACTGAGTAATTCCTCTTGCATTTGTTGGTACCTGGTTCACAAAGGCTACTGTATGTTTTGTGGTTTTGTTTTCGGAATCTCTCACTGGAAACAAATAGGCTCTGACTCCATGCTGGGGGTTATCAGTTGCTAGGTGAAGCGGTAGAGTGAGATTGGAATGTGCCAGTAACTAAGCATTGCAGAACTCTCTTTACTGGATCAAATTCTTCCTTAAAATCCCCATTCCATTTACATGTCACATTGTGACCTGTGACTGCTAGAAAAATGGGATTTACTGAAGGCTTGATCATTGGCATATTTCCTATAGAAGGATACCAGTTCCATAAATACTCCCATTTGATATGAGGTAATAGGCACTGGCACTTTTCTGAAAGCTGCCAGTTCTGTCGGATCTGGCCTGATTCCTTCATGGCTAACTATACGTCACAGAAATTTCATCTCTCCTTCCTGAAACACACACGTCAGGTATATGTGTTGCATTTGTCTTCAAATGCTCACAACAAAATAATAATTCACTACCAAGTCCTTGTCCCAAAGCCCTCATCGATGCAGAGCTTGATACTGCCAGTCCAAGGGGGGGGGGGGGATATCATAAACTGATGCGCAGTACCTCTGTGTAAGCTGTGCCTTAATGTTGAGAAGCCAATCCCACCCATGTGTGAATGGGGGCACATAGTTGTAGCACTACTATCATGAACTCACTCAGAGCCTGCTTTCTTATTGGCTTGCTGCTTTTTCCAGCAGTGTTCTGGGCTCTAATGCCATGTTGTGGCAACAGTGGCATGGTTCCTTCCTTATTAATAACCTGTAAGGTGCCCTCTGATAAAGCTGAAAACTGTTTCCAGAACAGCACAAAAACTCCTTGTTTATCATTGGTAGCTGACTACAAGACTATTCGTATCTTCTTCTAACAGAGCTTCTTGGACCCCATATCCATACATCACCACTCTTAATTGTCATGGTTGATTATTCCAGCTAGATTCTCGTAGGATCATGTAAGAAATTATTTTATCTTTATCACCCTCTTGCACATGCTGGTAGCCAATTGGTCCTGTTCTGTACTTTCCTCTCCTGTTTTCATCAACAAAATGTGTGATATTTGGAGGAGAAACTGTTCTACAGGTAGACTTCACTACAACCATATCCTACTGTGTGTATTCGTGTTTTGGCTTCCATTCGTGCGGTATTTGTCCCTTTCTTCCCAAATGTATGGAATTGCCACAGGCTTCTCAGATTTCCTTATGTAATTTTATTATTAGTGGTGTCACCCAATTTCCGTGTGTAAAAGGTTCATTTAAGTATTGACTGGTTTCCCAGTTCCTGGAGAAAAACCCTTTCGAAGCCCCTGCAATTTTTTCTGCTGTATGTATGACCTTGGAAAACTGAGCCTGAACATCATTTTGCTTCCAGAATGATATTTTCACTCTGCAGTGGAGTGTGCACTGTTATGAAACTTCCTGGAAGATTAAAACTGTGTGCCAGACCGAGACTTGTACACGGTACCTTTGCCTTTCGTGGTTAGAGTCTTGGTCTGGCACACAGTTTTATCTCCCAGAAAGTTTCATCATTTTGCTTATTTGCGACCAGAACTAATTAACACATTTGCTGACGAACTCTTTGAGATAATCAGAACTCCACTGCTTGCAGTCCCCAAGACAATGCTTCTTTTTGAAACCAACTCAACACATAAACACATAACTTATCTTTCATTCCACTTCAGTGGCACCAGGCCCTCAAATTATCTTAAAAATGATTCTGGAATTAACTTTTCCTGTGCATGAAATAGCTGTGGTGCACATACAGTTAAGAAGCACTTGCTTCCATATTTACTAAATGACAGAACAGATTCATTCAGTATTCGTGTTGCAGCTATTGCTACATTGTTTATTGTGCTCGTTGGCTAAGAAATCATAGCATGGTAGTGTCCCTAACTCCATTAACATTTCTTTGCAGTTTTATGTTTCGGTCTTCCGATCCTACCATTACCAGATGCTGGTTCTGTCCATGATGTTACAATGTGGCATATCACATTATACATGCGCAAAAAGGAAGAAAACAGAACATTAGCAGTAGTTTTCTTTGTATGTTTTGGAATGCAAGTTGTGGTGGCAAACTGATCTGTAGAGTAGCCTGAGATCTAGCCAAGTTTGAAAGGCGATTGAGCTGGTTAAGTCAACGAATCTGAGTATAAGTTCTTAGTAGTGGTGAAATACTGGTCTGTAGTGTAGCTTGAGCCCTTTGTTTGGTTGAAATGTGACAGTTTGCTTATGAATTAGAGAAGTGTTATCAAACACTTAGGTTAATTCCTATGTTGCTGATAATGCATCTCTTTATCTACCAGCTGATATTGAATTCATCTTTTGTTGAAGTCAATTCAACCATGAAGTTGGTGGCAATAGCCCCAACTTGTTGTTTTAGGTGCTGCTTGATATTGAAGACTTTGTACACAGTAATTCATTTTGCAGTGGCCTTGGCTAAATGATCCACCATTTCATTAAATACATCTTGCCTTTCAGTTTGTCCCTTCATGTTACGAGAACCTTTGATTTATTGGGCTGATTATTTACAATCTGCTCACGCTTTTTGTGTCTATGCCTATCCTCGTTCAGTTCCCAGTTGAGCTTCCGAGTTAAACGTCGTCTTGTATGGATGTGTATATGCAGGGTGATCAATAATTAAACTTTCAAACTGCTGTAGAAATAACACCACTGGTCAGAATGATGTCAAATTGCAACAGAATATTATCACAGAAAGGGACAATGTATGTCAGAAGAAAAATAAATAGTTACAAAATGTAGCAATAGATGGCGTTGTAAGCATCATAATTTAAGTGATCGACTACAAATGACAAATGAATCATACAACAGTGCCTAAGGTGTACGTTTGGCGTTAAACAAACTGTACTGCTCAGTGTACATGGATGTACAGGTGCGATGCTGTTAGTTGCGTAAGCTCAACCACCATGGCAAGGTCATATCACATTGCATGGGAAAAATTGGTTTTTAATTGTCCTGAGGCAAAAAACCGCATAAAAAAGCATCACTCACATCAGTTTTTATTGTCCTGAGGCCAAAAACTGCAAAAAAAAAAAAAAAAAATCATCACTTGCTTTAATTGTTCCACAACTGATCAAAGTGTTTCTGGGGTCACGTTTAGAATGCTTTGCGCAATGCATGCCTTCAATGCACCTAAGTTTGCAATTGGAATACTGAACACAACGTCTTTCAGATATCCCCACAGCCAGAAGTCACAGGGATTAAAATCAGGTGATTGGGATGGCCAGGCTGAAGGGAAATGGGGGCTGATAAATCTGGCATTTCCGAAATGGCACTTCAGCAGCTGCTTAACTGGATTTGCAATGTGCGGAGGTGCACCATCTTGCATAAAAATGATCCCATCCACACATCCATACTGTTGGAGAGCTGGTATGATGTGGTTGCACAAAACACACTCATAGCACTTACCAGTGACGGTGCAGGTAACAGGACCAGAAGCACCTGTCTCTTCGAAAAAATATGGCCCTATGCCATAAATATGGGGCCATAAACCTGCACCACGCAGTGACCTTTTCAGGTTGAAGTGGTACTGGTAGATTTGTGTGTGGATTTTCCATTGCCCATATTCGACAATTCTGTGTATTGACAAATTATCCTGTCAGATGGAAGTGGGCTTCGTCTGTCCACAAAGCCTTCCATGGCCAATCATTGTCCACTTCCATGCGAACAATAAATTCTAAAGCAAAGGTCTCTCTTGCTGGCAGGTCAATGGGAAGCAACTCGTGCACATGGGTAATTTTGAATGGATAGCAAATAGGGATGTTTCGTAGGATTTTACACACTGGTCACAGGTATGTCCAGTGTTCGGGAAATTCTCCATGCACTACACGTTGGCACACGACGACGCATCTCCTCCTTCATTGCAAGGGCCATTGCGTGCACTGATGTTGAATCAATTAATTTCCTTCCTCTACCAGGTTGCACACCAAAAGAACCCGTCTTTTTGAATTTCTGAATCATTTTCTCCAGACCCATGGCAGTCATTGGACCAATGCCTTTTTTTTTTTTTCAAACCATTCAGTGTCTGGAATTTCTGCAGAGCAACGTGTGCACAGTAATCATTCTTGTAATACAGCTTTACAAGCAGAGTGCGATCCAGCAGTGAGACAATCATGGCGAACATCGCAGACGCGAAAGGAGGATAAGCCATGTACCCAGCGTGTTTATACCAGTTTCAGTGGGTTGTGCGCATGACAGGTGTTTTGATTTACATATTCTGACGCATACAGTGCCATCTGTTGATGAATGTTCACACTGTTTTTTTCTTCTGCCATACGTTTTTCCCCCCTTCTCCGATAATATTCCATTGCAAGTTGACATCATTCAGACGAGTGGTGGTGTTGTTTCTACAGAGTTTTGGAAGTTTAATTATAATCACCCTGTACTTTCAGCTTACTATATCATTCAATTCCATGACTACAGCCTCTCATAGATAGGAGTCCCAAGTTTGAACCACCTACATGCTTGCAAAAGTATTTAACCTGTGAGCTTCTGCTTTTGTATACTCCAACAAAATTTTGTGCTGAATAAGAATACAACTGACTTTCGATAATTTGAAACTCAAAGGACTAGGGAAAAAGTTCAAATTAGAGTGTCCAGACAATTGAGAGGGACGGAGGAAAACATTCATATAAATGAGTGTGTGATTGAAAGTAAATTGTAGTACATACATGTGACATACATATGTACATTCATCTTTATTTTAATAATGTACAAAATAATATGTATGTATGTACCAAGATGACGGAAGTGTTGGACCTCTTTTTGCCCAGCGTGGTGCACCAACTCGACACGGCATGGACTCAACAAGTTACGCGAAGTCCCCTCCAGAAATATTGAACCATGCTGCCTCTACAACTGTCCATAATTGCTAAAGTGTTGCCGTTGGAAGATTTTATGCATGAACAGGCCTCTTGGTTACACCCCATAAATGTTCAATGAGATTAGTGTTGAGTGATCTGGGTGGCCAGATCATTCACTCGATTTGTCCAGAGTGTTCTGCAAACAATTCGCGAACAGTTGTGGCATTATCATCCATATAAATTGTTGTTGTTGGGCTGCAAATGGTCTCTAGGTAGCTGAACATAACCATTTCCAGTCAATGATCAGTTCAGTTGGACCAGAGGACTCAGAAGTCCATTCCATGTAAAGACAGCCCAAACCATTAGCAACCCCACCAGTTTGCACAGTGCCTTGTTGGCAACTTTGGTCCATGGGTTTGTGGGGTTTGTGCCACACTTGAATCCTACTGTCAGCTTTTACCAAGTGAAATGAGTAGTCATCTGACCAGGCCATGGTTTTCTGGTCATCTAGGGTCCAACTGATGTTGTCATAGGCCTACGATAGGCGCTGCAGGCGATGAGGTGTTAGCAAAGACACGCTCTTCATTGTAGGTTTAGGAAGGATCAGTCCACCTTCGATAACCTGGCTCTTGTGGAAGCAGCTGCAGTGTAGGCTTTCTTGCATCGGCATCATCTCCTAGTTATATTTTTTGACATTGAAAAGGCCCATGATACTACTTGGAGATATACAAGGTGTTTCAAAAATAATATACTTATTTCGAATGCCTATATTTATTAAACATTGAGTCATATAGATATTAAACTGTACACATACATTTATGAACCTCTCAAGTTCAGAGTACAGATGTTCAATATGTCCTCCATCAGCCACACGAGCAATATCACATCAGTACTCAAATTCCTCCCATACTCGGGCAAGCATGTCCTCCGTCACTGATGTTATGGCAGTACGGATCCGGTTCTTCAACTCTTCCAGGTTCTGTGGGAGTGGTGGTGCATAAACATTGTAATGAAACCTCACAGGTAGAAGTCAGAGGATGTCAAATCCAGTGACTGTGGAGCCCAGCTGAGACTTGCTAAGTTGCCAGCTACTTGACGACCAATCCAACAGTTTGGTAGAGTTTCATTCAGATATTCATGCACTTCACAACTCCAGTGAAGGGATGCCTTGTCTTGTTGAAAAATGAAGTTGTCCTCATGCAGTCTCAGAAACAACTAGTTTTGTAATATATCGAGATACTGATGAATGTGGGCCAGAAACAGGTGATCGGGATATTGCACAAAACACATTGACTAAGGGCAAATCTCGTACATGTTCAGTGGCTGCATGTGGATTCTGTAGGCTCCAAATTTGAACATCATGTTTGTTCACCTGACCACTAACATGGAAAGTCGCTTCATCACTGAACACGATGCGTTGTGCAAAAGTGTTATAATTGTCAGTAGCATCAAGAGTCTCTTTACAAAATGCCACACGTTTGCGTTTGTCATCAGTACGTAACTCGTACAGCTTCATAACCAACCAACGTCTCAAAACACACCAAATTGTTGTTGTAGGCAGTTGTAACTTCCGACTGGCACGAGGAGTTGATTTTGAAGGACAACGTTGGAAAGCATTTGTATTCGTGCAACATTTTCTTCAGGAACACGAGGGCGGCCAGGACTCTTTCCTTTACATACACATCCTGTATCTAGAAACTGTCTATACCATCTGCAAGTGTTCCTTCCTATCACCATGCTGTTTTCAACATCAAGTTAATGACACCTTATGTGATCATTATCACTCAAGGTAGTGTTTGAAGTGTAACGATGTTGATCATAGCTGTTAATAGTATTATGTCAATAGTTAAGTGCCTAGAGTCTGATTAAAATTACTTGATATGACACTTCATGGGCTGGAGCTGGTTTGTTTCAATCAGAGCACTCAACGTCATTCCTGAACTGTCCACTATTGCCAAACTGTCGCAATATTGGCCAGTTCACCTTGTACAGTTTTCTTTGTTGTTGTATTTGGATCCCAAATCCTGGATCTGGCCCTCTAATTTTGTATTTCATCATACATGGAAACACACACACACACACACACACACACACACACACACACACACACACACACTTATTCCGTACACAGCAGTAGCCAAACACTACTAGATCCTTCTGCTCAAGACGTGATTCAGCGTTACATATACAGTTATTATAATCACAGAGAAAAGTTTTGCATGAGATTATGTGAAGCCAAATTTTTGAAGGTTGAACTCATAATGGCTACTGCTCTATGACTGTAAACGTAGTGTTTTAGCTTAGGAGCTTCGTGGAGAAGGTCACAGGTTTGAAACTCGTCAAGGACAGCCATATTTTTTTATTTCTACACCTAATTAAGAATTTCATTGCTATTTTTCAGTTAATTGGTTTAAATCTAAGTTAAAAGCTCTTTGTCCAATGATTACATTTCTTTAAATGATTTAAGCTGACTTTTACTGTAGTAAAATGATGAAGGCTTATGACAGTCAGTGCCATTTTAGTCACAAAAAAAAAAAAAAAAAAAAGATAGAAACAAGCACTTCTTGGTTCCTTTCACAAAACTTATAAAACACAAATTAGTTCAGTCACAAAACTTTCCAAGAGCAAACTAATCACAATGTCAACACTGGACCCCCCCCCCCCCCCCCTGCTGGTCCGGGGATTAGCATAGGCCTGAGGTATTCCTGCATGTCGTAAGAGGGACTGAAAGGACTCTCCCACTTTCTGGCCCTATAACTTCAGGTCCCGTTTTATGGTTTGAGCTATCCCTTCCCAAATTCTTCAGAAGTGTGGGTCATTTGGGGAAGGACACCTTACACGGTGCACCAGTTATCCATAGTGCCATTAGATTCGATCTCCTGAACCTCTTCTTGTCATGACTTTGCTTCTCCACCTACAATTCAACTGTTTGGCCACTTTCCGGGGTACATCATCATCATCATCTTCATCTTCTTCTTCTGTTGTCTCCTGTCCTCTTTTGCCCCCATGACAATATTGGATTTCTCTGCGCCCAATATCTAGCACGTTAGCCAGTTCGTTATAGTGGGACTGTCATGTAGCCATTTGGTGGTAGCCCCCTGACAACACAGGGATTGCACTACTGATACCGGAGCTTTAAATACCCCACATATGCCAAGGAGTAGATGCCCGTGTTCTTGGGGCATCAGGACTCCTAGCAATGGCCCTCATGCCAGGTGGCCTTTGCTGTGACTGAGTGGCGCCCAATGGGAGCGCCCCTGATCAGAGTGAGTAGCATCAGGGCGGATGACCCGCTATGAAACGGACCAAGTCATCTCTTGCTGGTGACCAAATGGTGCCAGCAGTCCCTAAGAAGGGAAAGATTGAATACGATACTGACAAGTATGACCCTAACTCATTTCCCTCCCTTGCTACAACGTGCGAGGAACATAGGGCTACAGAAAGAAGAGAGCCATATTCGCCTTGGTATTTCGCCTGTAACAGAACGGATGGGGACTCCTTTCTACCTACAAAGCCTCAATTTTTTGTTGAACATCTCGGGGAAAAGTTGGGGGAAGTCACAGTGCAAGATGAGAGATGATTCAGTCTTGATGCAGACAGCATCCCCAGCCCAGTCCTGGGCCATAATCGGCCTGTGACCAGCTGGGTGATATTCCTATTTCCGCCACTCCCCATAAAAGCCTCAACATGGTCCAGGGGATTATTTTCCATCATGGCCTCTTCCTGCAGTCTGATGAGCTTCGCACCAATTTAGAATGGCGGGCTGTTCATTTCATCTGGCATGTTTACAGGGAACCCAAAGACAGTAGGGTTGGTACTGGTGCCTTCATCTTGGCCTTTGAGGGTGATTCATTGCCTGAAAGATTCATTGTCTGAAAAGGTCAAGGTGATGGTTTACTGCTGTGATGTTAAACCATATGTCCCTGCCCCTATGTGGTGCTTAAAGTGCTGGGAATTCAGGCACATGTCTTCCCACTGCAATTCCAGTGCCACACATCAAGACTGTGGACGTCCACTGCATCCAAATACTCCATATGCGCCTCCTCCCACTTGTATCAGCTGTGGAGAGCACCACTACCTGTGCTCGCCAGACTGCACAGTACCCCAAAAGGAGTGGAAAATTATGTTGTATTAGACCCTGGACCGGCCGACTTTCTTCAGTTGCTCCCAAAACACCTACTTCGGGAGCAATATTCCCCCCCCCTCCCCCCCCCCCCCCCCGCAAGTTCAGGGGACATCAGTTCCATCCCCCCAACTGGAGAAGCAACAGTCTCCTCTGGCTCCTCTCATGCGGAAGGGGTCCCTTGGGTCTCTCTCTTCAGAGATCTCCACTAATGCCACAGCAGACACTCGCCAGTGGTGAAGAGTTTCATGGTCTTCCTCTGTGCCTGAAGCTACTTCGGAGAAGTTCTTAAAGCAAGCCCCTAAAGAGAAGTGAGAAGGCAAGCACACCAAGTAGTAGTCCACTAAGAAACAGGACCCTCTGGTGGCCCCAACACCACCACTCCCTGTCGATTCTGCATCCATGGATGAGGTGGGGATTTTAGCATCCCCTGAGGACCTGGATCTCACTGATGCCTCATCTGCAATGGCAGTGGATACAAATACTTGACTGGTGGCAGTAGGTGATGCTGACGCATAACCTGCCTCTTTGGTCACTACATGCCTTCTCCGATTCTGGAAGGTGTCATCATCCAGTGGAACTGCAGCAGTTTTTTTTCTCCCACCTAGCTGAGTTACGTCAACTTTTAAGCGTTACACATGTTTTTTGCATTGTCCTTCAGAAACCTGGTTTGCTGCAGTGTAGGCCCCTGCCCTCTGTAGCTTACTACAAAAACTGTCCTGCCTGTGACACCTTTGTCAGGTGGAGTTGGCATCTTTGTCCTTACCTCTGTCTGTAGTGAACCTGTGCCCATTCAAACACCTTTAGAAGCTGTGGCTGTCAGGGTGAGGACAAGACAGGAAATTACTGTCTGTAAAATCTACCTCCTTCCAGATGGCGATGCATCGCCTCATGTATTGGCTGCACTCATTTTGCAACTCCCCCCACCTTTCCTCCTTTTGGGTGATTTTAAAGCCCATAATCCTTCGTGGGGTGGCACCAAGGTTACTGGTGATGGCAAAGATGTTCAGGACCCACTAACTCAACTCGACCTTTGCTTCCTAAATACAAGTGTCCCCGCACATTTCAGTGTGGCACATGGCACCTATTCAGCCATTGATCTCTGTTTGTAATCCTGGTCATCTCCCATCTGTCCACTGGGGAGAGCACGTGATGACCTGTGTGATAGTGACTGCTTTCCACTCTTCCTGTCCCTACCCCGGCATCCCCCATCTCGATGCACGCCCAGGTGGGCTCTTCCCAAGGCTGACTGGAACACTTTCACAACTTCTACCAAGGTTGAGTAACCGTTGCATGCCACCATCAATGAAGTGATCCATGCCATCACTAATACCACTGTTGCCGTGGCTGAATCGGCAATCCCTTGTTCCTCCAGTTGCCCCCAGCGGAAGTCGTGCTGTGGTTGTTGCTGGAAATCGCTGCGACCATCAGAGTCTATAGGCGGATCCTCCAATTTCATAAGCACCACCCTCCCTGGAGAACCTTATTGCCTTCAAATGGCTCTGTGCCCATGTTCGTCTCATCAAACTAAGGAACAGGAGTGTTGGGAATGCTATGTCTGCACCACTGGAATGCGAACCATCTCCTCCCAGGTCTGGACCAAGCCCCGCCTACTTTACGGCTATCGGACACCTACAGGTATATCTGAAATTTCCACAAATGGATCTGTATCTGCCAAACTAGATGTAATCGCAGAGTGTCTAGCTGAGCATTATGCTTGCATCTCTGCATCTGGGAATTACCACTCAACCTTTCGTCTCCTCAAACAGAGGGTGGAAGATAACACCTTTCTTTTGCTCCATGCCATCCTGAGCCTTGTAATGCTCCCTTCAATGATTGGGAATTTCTCAGTGCCCTTGTTGACTGTCCTGACACATCCTCTGTCCCAGACTGCCTCCATTCTCAAATGCTGAAACATCCGTCAGCGTATTCCCAACGCTAACTCCTTGCCAGCTTCAACCGCATCTGGAGCGATGGCGAATTCCCGTCACAATGGCAGGAAAGTATCACCATTCCAGTGCTAAAGTCCGGGAAGAACCACTAGATGTCAATTGCTATCGTACTATCAGCCTCACCAGTGTTCTGTGCAAGCTGCTGGAACGTATGGTGAGCCAATGTTTGTGTTGGCTCCTTGAGTCTCGGGGACCTCTGGCTCCATCACAGGGCGGTTTTCACCAAGGATGCTCCGCCATTGACAACTTGGTGCACCTGGAGTCAGTTATTCGATCAGCCTTTTCTCAGTGACTACACCTTATTGTTGGCTTTTTTGACCTGACGAAGGCCTACGATACCACTTGGCGACACTACATTCTTGCTACTCTGCATGAGGAGGGTCTTGGGGCCCCACTTCTGATTTTTATACAGAACTTGTTGTTGCTCCACACTTTAAGAGTTCGCATCAGTGCTTTCCACAGTGCACTCTGTATATGAGACAATGGGGTCCTGCAAGGCTCTGTCCTGAATGTCCCACTCTTTTTAATTGCTGTCAATGGTCTCGCAATAGTGGTAGGATCATCAGTGTCTCCCCTCCTACATGCTGACGATTTCTGTATTTCCTTCTGCTCCTCTTCCATTATTGCGGCTTAAAGGTGGCTGCAGGGAGCTATACGGAAGGCGCAGTCATAGGCTCTCCCTCACGGCTTTCAGTTTTTGGCTGCCAAAACTTGTCATGCACTTCTGTCGTTGTTGTACCATCTATCCCCATCCAGAATTTTATATTGATGACCAACTGTTAGATGTAGTGGAGATTTACCACTTTTTGGGACTGGTATTTGACACCCACTTAACTTGGCTTCCCCATCTTCATCAGCTTAAGGACAAGTGCTGGCGGCACCTTAATCTTATTCGATGCCTGAGCCACACCAACTGGGGTGCTGATTGTCCTACACTGCTGCAGCTGTACAAAGCCATTGTACAGTCCCTTATTGATTATGGGAGGGTGGTGTATGGTTCAGCATTGCCCTCTGCACTGTGTCTGTTGGACCCTATCCACCACTGTCGAGTTCGCCTTGTGACGGGATCCTTCAGAATGAGCCAATTGAACAGCTTCCTTGTGGAAGCTGGAGTTCCTTCATTGTGACTCTGGTGGCAACAGTTGCTTGCAAATTATATCTCCCACATTCATGTTTGCCTTGCCATCCAAATTACCATCTCCTTTTCCCTAACACAATGATCCATCTTCTGCAACAGCGGCCCCGAGCTAGGAATCCCTTCGCCATCCATGTCAGGTCGCTTCCTAATGAACTCGAAGCTTTCCCGTTACCACCTTTATTGCGGGTCCACTTCCGTACACCTCCATGATCCATACCTCGCCCACGGCTTCAGTTGGACCTATTGCAAGGCCCCAAATGCTCAGTTCCGCCTGAGACCCTCCGCCTGAGACCCTCCAGTCTCTCTCTCTTCTCGGCGAGTTTGAAGGCTCAGAAATAATCTACACAGGCGGTCTTGTCGGCTTCGCTTACTCACGTTGGCCGTACTGAACAGTGCTCCTTGCCAGACGGCTGCAGCATTTTCACTGCAGAGTTGGTTGCCATCTATCGCGCTCTTCAGCGTATCCGCTTCTGTGCCACTGAGTCCGTCATCGTCTGTGGTGATTCCTTAAGCAGTCTACAAGCTTTTGACCAGTGCTTCCTGTGACATCCTTTGATAATGATTATCCAGGAGTCTCTTTATGCCCTCTGCAACAGTGGACTTTCAGTGACCTTCATTTGTACCCCAGGACAAGTCGGTATATCGAGCAATGAACCCACTGACTGCCTGGCCAAAAAGGCGACTGGTAAACCATCTCTGGAGATTGGACTGCCGGAGACTGATTTGCAATTGGTCTTGTGCAGAAAAGTTTTGTGATCTGGGATACTGAATGGCGCATTCTGAGAACACCAAATAAACTCTGTTTTATCAAGGAGACAAGAAATGTGGGGCAGTTATCCATGCGAGACACTTGAAGGGAATCTGTTGTCCTTTGCCAGCTCCACATTGGCGATAGGTGGCTAACACATGGTCACCTTCTCGGTCACGAGGACCCACTTCGGTGTCGCTGTGGCTCACCTGTGATTATCGTCCACATCATGTTGGATCGCCCAATTTTAGCCACTCTGTGGCAGACTTTTAACCTTCCCAGCACCCTACCTAGGTGTTGGGGTGACAATGCCTCAACAGCAGATTTAGTTTTACATTTTATTCGTGAGGGGGATTTTTATTGTGCCATCTAAGGATGGGCGTCTTGCGTTCTCTAAGGCCTCCACTTTCCATTTTAACTATCTGTCACCCTTTCTTTGCATTTGTTTGTCTTCGTGCGTGTTTTGTCTTTTCCCTATGTGTGTTCATCTCGCCTATCCTTTTGGGATGGACATTTTAGTGTGTTGCAAAGTGGCTGGCTCAGCTTCTTTTATTCTTGTAATTAGCCAGCCCAGACCATCTGCTCTATAGTTTTAATACCTTCCTGTACCTTCCCTTGTGGTGTACATTTTCCCCGTTTTTTGTTCGTTTCTCTTGTTTTCTCTTTCGGTTTTGTTTCCCCCCTTTTACTTCCCCAAACTTAATTTGGGTGTTGTTTTACCATGAGCCTTCTTTGTGTCAGTAAAAAGGGCTAATGACCCTGTAGTTTGGTCCTTTTATACCCCAAACCAATCAACACTGGAGAGCAACTGACTGTTCAGAGGAAATAAATATTTCTTCAACAGTGATGATAAAAAATATTTTGGCTATATTTTCAGTAATGTCTTAAATAATGCTGTAAAATAAGTTTTAGTAATGTAAATGTTTTAGGTGTAACAAGGACCTCTCATTGAGAAACAAGTTTTGAGTCATCAACAGGCACTGTGTGTGTGTGTGTGTGTGTGTGTGTGTGTGTGTGTGTGTGTGTGTGTGTGTCGGGGGGGGGGGGGGGGGTTGGATGAAAATTATTGGTGGGGAGCGAGGTGTGCGCACAATTTAGAAGAAAATGATGGATTGAGAGGTTTTGTTGAACCTAGGCACAAATGGGCCAGCAGTTTATTAAGTACTAGCTTACCTGCGACTTCAAATGGGTTTAGGACATATTGGTAAAAACACATTGTAATCCATTGATTTTTTTTGTTTTGTGTGTAGTTTTATATGGTAAATTCAAAATGTAAGAATACCAGGTAGTGCAGATTTCATGAATGCAAGAATACATGTTGAAAATTATTGCTAATAGTCCCTTGAAAAAATTTTGAAATTTAGTTTCACGGGACTTCCTGTAATGCAATTTGTAACATCAAACAATAAATTAATTAAAACAGTCTTCAGTGCCCAGAGATTTATGTTCAAAGGTAAGAGACAGTTGTGTTGTATGTTATCCGGGGACCTAGGAATGACAGAGGCTCCGTCCCCGCTGCAGCCACAATAGTCCACAACCACACTACTACTACTACTACTACTACTACTGCAGTCCACTTTACCCCTCCGCCACCCCACACTGAACCCAGGGTTATTGTGCAGCTCAGCCCCTGTTGCCCCCCCCCCCCCCCCCCCCCAGGGAACATCTCACACCAGATGAGTGTAACCCCTGTGTTTGCGTGGTAGAGTAATAGTGATGTACATGTACATGGAGAACTTGTTCGCACAGCAATTGCTGACATAGTGTAGCTGAGGCGGAATAAGAGGAACCAGTCCGCATTCGCCGAAGCAGATGGAAAAGTGCCTAAAAACCGTCCACAGACTGGCCGGCTCACTGGACCTCGACACAAGTCCACCGGGCCAATTCATGTCAGGGACCAGGCGCTCCTTCCCACTCCGGAAAGCCGTGCGTTAGACCCCTCGGCTAACCAGGCGGGCTTAAGAGACAGTTACTTCAATTCTATGTAACTGCTGGAGGAATTACACTCCTCAGTAATTTTACTTGATGTTTACTTTTCCTCCATCCTCTTATCATTTTCTCCAATTGGTATCTGAGTGAACAGCGCAGAACCTGCCATTGCTCTATGTTAATAATAGATGGAGAGTTTACCAGATTTTAACTACTGTACTGAAATGCCAGGAGTACAGGCGCTGATGTACTAATTTTGTTGAACACAGTTACTGAAAGATACAGAGAAAATATAAGATAAAATAATGTTTCTTTCATATTATTATTTAATGACCTTGTTGAATGCACTCACTGCTTTTTTAATCTGTTTAAGGTCAGTTGTTATAATTATGTTGTGGCTGCTCATCTTTGTTCCCAGAGGTGTAGACATAAACGAAGGTTGTTGTTGTTGCTGTTGTTGTTGTTGTTGTTGTTGTGGTCTTCAGTCCTGAGACTGGTTTGATGCAGCTCTCCATGCTACTCTATCCTGTGCAAGCTTCATCTCCCAGTACCTACTGCACCCTACATCCTTCTGAATCTGCTTAGTGCATTCATCTCTTGGTCTCCCTCTACGATTTTTACCCTCCACGCCACCCTCCAATGCTAAATTTGTGATCCCTTGATGCCTCAAAACATGTCCTACCAACCGATCCCTTCTTCTAGTCAAGTTGTGCCACAAACTTCTCTTCTCCCCAATCCTATTCAATACCTCCTCATTAGTTACGTGATCTACCCACCTTATCTTCAGCATTCTTCTGTAGCACCACATTTCGAAATCTTCTATTCTCTTCTTGTCCAAACTATTTATCGTCCATGTTTCACTTCCATACATGGCTACACTCCATACAAATACTTTCAGAAACGACTTCCTGACACTTAAATCTATACTCGATGTTAACAAATTTCTCTTCTTCAGAAACGATTTCCTTGCCATTGCCAGTCTACATTTTATATCCTCTCTACTTCGACCATCATCAGTTATTTTACTCCCTAAATAGCAAAACTCCTTTACTACTTTAAGTGTCTCATTTCCTAATCTAATCCCCTCAGCATCACCCGATTTAATTTGACTACATTCCATTATCCTCGTTTTGCTTTTGTTGATATTCATCTTATATCCTCCTTTCAAGACACTGTCCATTCCGTTCAACTGCTCTTCCAAGTCCTTTGCTGTCTCTGACAGAATTACAATGTCATCGGCGAACCTCAAAGTTTGTACTTCTTCTCCATGAATTTTAATACCTACTCCGAATTTTTCTTTTGTTTCCTTTACTGCTTGCTCAATATACAGATTGAATAACATCGGGGAGAGGCTACAACCCTGTCTCACTCCTTTCCCAACCACTGCGTCCCTTTCATGCCCCCTCGACTCTTATAACTGCTATCTGGTTTCTGTACAAATTGTAAATAGCCTTTCGCTCCTTGTATTTTACCCCTGTCACCTTCAGATTTTGAGAGAGAGTATTCCAGTTAACGTTGTCAAAAGCTTTCTCTAAGTCTACAAATGCTAGAAACGTAGGTTTGCCTTTTCTTAATCTTTCTTCTAAGATAAGTCGTAAGGTTAGTATTGCCTCACGTGTTCCAACATTTCTACGGAATCCAAACTGATCTTTCCCGAGGTCCGCTTCTACCAGTTTTTCCATTCGTCTGTAAAGAATTCGCGTTAGTATTTTGCAGCTGTGACTTATTAAACTGATAGTTCGGTAATTTTCACATCTATCAACACCTGCTTTATTTGGGATTGGAATTATTATATTCTTCTTGAAGTCTGGGTATTTCGCCTGTCTCGTACATCTTGCTCACCAGATGGTAGAGTTTTGTCATGACTGGTTCTCCCAAGGCCATCAGTAGTTCTAATGGAATGTTGTCTACTCCCGGGGCCTTGTTTCGACTCAGGTCTTTCAGTGCTCTGTCAAACTCTTCACTCAGTATCTTATCTCCCATTTCATCTTCATCTACATCCTCTTCCATTTCCATAATATTGTCCTCAAGTACATCGCCCTTGTATAAACCCTCTATATACTCCTTCCACCTTTCTGCCTTCCCTTCTTTGCTTAGAACTGGGTGGCCATCTGAGCTCTTGATATTCATACAAGTGGTTCTCTTCTCTCCAAAGGTCTCTTTAATTTTCCTGTAGGCAGTATCTATCTTACCCCTAGTGAGACAAGCCTCTACATCCTTACATTTGTCCTCTAGCCATCCCTGCTTAGCCATTTTGCACTTCCTGTCGATCTCATTTTTGAGACGTTTGTATTCCTTTTTACCTGCTTCATTTACTGCATTTTTATATTTTCTCCTTTCATCAATTAAATTCAATATTTCTTCTGTTACCCAAGGATTTCTGTTAGCCCTCGTCTTTTTACCTACTTGATCCTCTGCTGCCTTCACTACTTCATCCCTCAGAGCTACCCATTCTTCTTCTACTGTATTTCTTTCCCCCATTCCTGTCAATTGTTCCCTTATGCTCTCCCTGAAACTCTGTACAACCTCTGGTTCTTTCAGTTTATCCAGGTCCCATCTCCTTAAATTCCCGCCTTTTTGCAGTTTCTTCAGTTTCAATCTGCAGTTCATAATCAATAGATTGTGGTCAGAGTCCACATCTGCCCCTGGAAATGTCTTAAAATTTAAAACCTGGTTTCTAAATCTCTGTCTTACCATTATGTAATTTATCTGATACCTTTTAGTATCTACAGGATTCTTCCAGGTATACAACCTTCTTTTATGATTCTTGAACCAAGTGTTAGCTATGATTAAGTTATGCTCTGTGCAAAATTCTACAAGGCGGCTTCCTCTTTCATTTCTTCCCCCCAATCCATATTCACCTACTATGTTTCCTTCTCTCCCTTTTCCTACTGACGAATTCCAGTCACCCATGACTATTAAATTTTCATCTCCCTTCACTACCTGAATAATTTCTTTTATCTCGTCATACATTTCATCAATTTCTTCATCATCTGCAGAGCTAGTTGGCATATAAACTTGTACTACTGTAGTAGGCATGGGCTTTGTGTCTATCTTGGCCACAATAATGCGTTCACTATGCTGTTTGTAGTAGCTAACCCGCACTCCTATTTTTTTATTCATTATTAAACCTACTCCTGCATTACCCCTATTTGATTTTGTATTTATAACCCTGTAATCACCTGACCAAAAGTCTTGTTCCTCCTGCCACCGAACTTCACTAATTCCCACTAGCTGCATGTCCTCGGGAAAAATTACGGCTGTAGTTTCCCCTTGCTTTCAGCCGTTCGCAGTACCAGCACAGCAAGGCCGTTTTGGTTAATGTTACAAGGCCAGATCAGTCAATCATCCAGACTGCTGCCCCTGCAACTACTGAAAAGGCTGCTGCCCCTCTTCAGGAACCACATGTTTGTCTGGCCTCTCAACAGATACCCCTCCGTTGTGGTTGCACCTACGGTACGGCCATCTGTATCGCTGAGGCACGCAAGCCTCCCCACCAACGGCAAGGTCCATGGTTCATGGGGGAAGAAGGTGTATAATCATAAAATACATATCTCTAAGAAATCGTTAAATTCTAATTTTTGTCGAGAGAACCACCGACTCAGTCTTCGATGATTTACATATAAATTCTCAGCTACCTGAATCAAATTAATGTTATCACTGAATAATATCAAATATTATTATAAGAAATATAAATTGCATACATGTAATGTCTTTTGAAACTTTTATACACAGATGCTACAAACTACTGCAACTCACCATTCCTGCACCGTGTGACATCACATTCCTGCTTCTTCTCTACAGCTCACCAAGTTCATTGTCCAATCTACTGCCTCTCTTGAAAAATCCATAGTACTGGAAATGTTGGCAAGTGTGATACACTGCTGGTTTTAACAGAAGACTCAGTAATTCTATCCACGAAAAACTCTGTTGTAATAGAAATTTAAATCGTTTTTAGTTTCGTGGGCAGAAATGAGATTTAAGACCATTGCCAAGTACTGGGAGTACAAGACACTTCACTTTCTTCAGTCCCCCAAGCGTATATGGGAAGTCAAAGCTATCAAGTGTCCACTAAAAATACACTTCACCGTTTCTTCTGGGGAATTGAGGGAGAATTGTTGCCCAAGTATGTTCTGATAGGTCAGCACTTTATAAGAAGTGCTAGCCAGTCACTGAGCTGTTCCTTCCCCCCCCCCCCCCCCCTCCCCCCCCATGCGTGCGAAAAAGAACACACACACACACACACACACACACACACACACACACACACACACACACACACACACACACACACAGATATTCTGTCTAGTTTTGTGTATTTACCTACATTAAATTCTGTTCTTCTTCTTTGTCTGTTAGATTTTTGTGAGCTACTGTTTTTTTCTTCTAAATATCTGTTTTAGTTATTGGTGTATTACTCCTAATTATCTCTGTTCTGTGATTTTCTGAGACAGTATTTGGTGCACAGCCTTTTCTAGCTGCTCCCTGGGAGGACTATTACATTTCCTTGTTGCAGAAACCCACTTGCACCAGTGTTCTGGCCTTCAGGGTGGTCATTTATGAGAATCTACTTCTTCTTTGAGCTCCAAATGGCAGCTCTAGCCACTCGCGGCACTCTCCTGTCCCTCACCCCCTCCTCCTCCCTCCACTCTCACTGCCCAGAAAAGCCCTACACACACACACAAACACACACACACACACACACACACACACACACACACAGTCCAAGTGCCTAGTTTATGTATAATGTATTTTAATAACTTGTCGGGAGGATTGTATCATTACACCCAGCACTAATAACTCCATCCACATCATTCTTACTTTTCCTCAGGTTAAAAGTAATTACTCTCAAATTGAAAAAAATTGTGCGCTGTTTATACTTGTCACTGCTTCACAGCAAAGACAGGGGCTATTTGGGGCCACTATAGATAACTCTTCCAGTCATTGCTTCTGCTAAGAGATTTCAGTGCACCTAACAAGCTGTGGGGCTTTGCCAGTACCTGCCTGTAGAGTTAAATTATGGAGAGCTCATCATAGAGCCATTTTTCTTACAAACTAAAAACTGGGTGACAGCACAGAACTCTGCTTTTCTCAGTCACTGACCTCTTCTTACTTGCTGCTCTTAATAGCACTCCGCATCCCTAAAAACAAAAAAACAAAAAAAAAAAAAAACTTGTTTATAAATAACTAAAAATGAAAAGCAGCATTATGCAATAGACAAATCTGCAGTGAATATTTTGGTTCATATTTTGTACATTTGTCCTACATCAGCTATGGAAGTGGGGGGAGGGGCTACTGTGTAACTTTTTCCAAATATTGTAATTACTTTTTTGGAATTAGAACTCCCTAATGTGAATTCATGTACCTGAAATAGTAATGCCGAAAGGAAATCTGTCCAAATGGATGCATAGCAGTATACTCAACGTCTACAGCCAGCCAGCTAGCTTTCTGTGTTTTGAGCAGTATAACATTGTCCAGAACAAAGCGATTAACTTTTTCAGTGGTTTTTCTATGAAATCTTATTAATAGTCTTTTGAAATACGTAACAGCTTTACACTGTAGTCTTACTGTATTTAAAGGAGAAGTGTCTAATGGGAACCATGTGTCCTGGACACATATTAAGGATGCGGGAACTAATTGAATTCATTGTTTTAAATCTTTGAGAGTTACTACTTGAACTTTCATGCATCTTTTGGCTTCACAGAGTGATTGTATTATGTCACCTGTCACTACCTGGTATAAGGATGGAAAGGATAATAGGACTGCTAAATAAGGACTTTCATTAATCACATTTTTGATAGCTTTTTATGTCTTAATAAAACCTGTGTCCATTACTTCTATCATCATGCGATTTAGACCAAAAAGTAATTACTGCTCTCTTTGTGTGCTATCTGAAAGATACTTGATCACTTTGCTATAGTAACCTTAACAAAGCAGGTGTAGAATAGTTAAAAATGTGTGTGCATGTGGGTGTCAGCATGCATTTTTTTAATACCCTTGTTTTAACCTCCTCTTTCAATAGGATAAATACAAACGTGCACTTGCTGATGGAGAGAATCTCAGGAGAAGAATGATGAAGCAGATAGAAGATGCGAAATTGTTTGGCATCCAGAGCTTCTGTAAAGACTTACTTGAGGTATGTGTAGAGAGTTCGTGTTTCAAGATGCTGTTCAGTGCCTTGTATCTTTTTGATATGCAGCTTCAGTAATGACAAATAATGTGTGGAATGCTTTTACTTGTATACTGCATATTTTTGTCAAGTTGTAGGTAAAACAGATTTATGGAAAGGATATTTCGCTATGCACAGCTGTTAGTTGGGCCACAGTGGCTGGAGATGTTGGCTGTGTGTGTGTGTGTGTGTGTGTGTGTGTGTGTGTGTGTGTATTTCTGAAGAAGGGCTTTTGGCCAAAAGCTTAGATGTTCAGTAGTCTTCTCATTATGCCTGTGTGTGACTCAACATCTCCTCTATGTGGTGAGTAGCACTCTATCCTTTTCATAATACCGCTGTTAGTCCATCCAGGACTTTCCATTATCTGGCAAACAAACCTGACATAATTAAGTTGGCTGACACAATGACTTACATGTAATGGTAATTAAGTAAATGAATACTAATATGTGATGTCCCTGGTAAAAGTTAAGAGTGAATACTTGCTGTTTGGTGTTTTGTGAAGCAGTGTTGATAGCACACATTGAGAGGTATGGTGCCTATCCACAAGGTGTGTCCACAGCTGGTTTTAAATAACCAGTAAGACAATAGAAGTTATCTGATATCATACTTACCGATGAATTGCTACTATGGTATCTTGTCTCATGATTGAAGTATGACCTAATGATATGCATTGTATTTTTTTTTTTTTAATGGCAGCAAGCAGCTTGATTTTCGTCATCCAAGTTAAACTCTTAACTTACCAAATCATGCACCATTGTAGTAGCAAAATTAAAAATTAGTTGCTGTTCATGTGACTGACACATTCTACTTCCATTCACTAGTATTCTGATTGACTAATTCCTTCATGTGTCGTTCCTATGGGTGCTTAGGATATGCTACTATCAATTAGAACTGCAAAGCACTGAAGGTATAGCCAAAAATAAGGTGAATTTTTTCTCATTTGAAAGATTATGAGATGATTTAGTAAATTAAAAATGTGAATGAAAGTAAAGTAGTGTTGTATATTTAAAACCAGTATTTGGTGAAGCTGCCAGATGCCTTAATAATAGTTAATAACAGCCTCTTGACACTGCAGTTTTAGGTTGCTTACCTCAGAGTCTAAAGTTTGGTAATATTAACTACTGTATGACCCATGAGTGAGGTGCTAACTGTCAAAGTTAGGCAACATTTCAGGCTAATGAAATAGGAAAGGAACTATTGCTACTCGTTTAACGTAAAAAAGATTTCGAAAAGTCTGTACTACACTTGAAGGAGCTTTGTTCTGTTGTACTGCAGCTTCAGTAGTGTACTGAACAAAGTGAACCACATTTATTTGTAAATCTTTGGTGATGGAGAGTTCTTGTTGAGAGTACCCATGGTCAGAAACACGCAAGGATATCTATAGCATTCTGTCTAATCATGGTGGGCTTCAATTTGGTATTGTGCTGTATATGGTACTGTAAAGTGACTCACATGTGTGTGACAGTTCTGAATTGTTTGAGCACTGATTTTATGTATGTTCGTACACTGATGGTGATGGAAAGATGATCCAGTCCGCCATTAATATCTTAGTAGACGTGAGGGAATATCAGTTTGGATTCTGGAGAAATGTAGTTAATACACATAACAATAATAACCCAGCAACTTCCTTAGAAGATAGACTAAGTAAAGACAAATCTATGTTTATAGCATTCATAAATTTAGAAAGTCTTTTGATGATGATGACTGAAATACTCTGAAATTGTGAAGTTAGCTGGGATAACATATTTGGAGTGGAAGGCTATGAGCAACTTTTACAGAAATTAGATTGCAGTTATGAGTTGAAGTACATTAAAGGAAAGCAGTAGTTAAGGAATAGTGAGATGGGGCTGTAGCCTGTCTGCACATTGAGCAACCAGTATAGGGCATTGAGCAAGCAGTAAAGGAAACAGAGAAATTTCAAAAGGGAATTAAAGTTCATGTAGAAAATATAAACCTTTGGGGTTTCAATGATGATGTAACTCTGTCAGATGGCAAAGGACTTGAAAGATCTGTTGAACAGAACACCACCGTCTTGGAAAGAGGGTTGTACGATCAACAAAAGTGAGACAAGGGTAATGGAATATAATTGAATTAAATCAAGTGAAGTTGAGGGAATTAGATTAGTAAATGACATGCTAAAAGTAGTAGAGGAGATTGTTATTTGCGAGGAGATGTGTTCTCTCGGTGGCAGTTAAAGTAACAATGGCTGAAGTAGACAAGATATAATTTGCAGACAAGCAATAGCAAAAAACATAGTTCTGGGAAAAAGAAATTTGTTAACATTGAGTGTAAATTAAAGTGTTAGAAATTCTTTTTGAAGGTATTTGTCTGGAGTGTAACCTTGTACAAAAGTGAAAATGTGGATGATAAACAGATCAGTCAAGAAGAGAATTGAAGCTTTTGAAACTTCTGCTTAGGGTACAACTCATTTGAAGCAAAGGTTACATTCTGTAATACAAATTACGAACATTTTACACAACATTTTTATTGACTTGTGAAGTTTGATAACATTTGTGTTGTTTCTTTTCGGTGTAAAATTTCATTAACAGTACTATAGACACCTTAAATCACTGTGACTCAGTAAGTGGTCAACTGTTTGATTATAGTTTGTGATAAATGGCTCAACTTCAAATATTACACTATGCAGATTTACATTTTTATTGAGTACACTGTTAGGTATTACTTTTTTCATAAAATATTTATGTATACTCTTTCCAATATCAACAGTTTCTACAGCCCTTGTAACAAAAAGAAAATGGACCATAAAGCATTAAGTAGACAAAGGAAAACGACTTCCATGAATCAGAAATAAAGTACCACACATATAATCAGTATGTGCTTCATTCATAAAAGATTGATTAGCTGGGAGACACGCATGCAGAAGTATACCTGTGTTTCTCAAATCTCGAGGGATCCATTGTCTCCCGGGAACATAAGTTGTATCTGTACAACATTACAAGATCTCTCCTAGCTGTTATTCCATCATTAAGGTATTAAAGAGGTCTTGTTCTCATGATTTGGTAAATTTATATTAATCCTGTGCTCAGATATCGTTCGTGCCGTCAGTTGACCTAATGAAAAGAAGTTGTGTACAGGCTAGTGTGTACTTTGTCTGTGTGGTGTTTAAATTGTTTATGAATCATATTTTTTGAGGAGGAGATTGGCTCCAGTCCAGCATTTGCCGAAACAGATATGGAAAATCACTTAAAAATCAATCTCAAGGTGCCTGATTACTTGACAAACAGTTGTTAATCTGCCATGTGAATTTGATCCTGAGCTGGTCTGCTTCCCTGTCGTGCATGCTGCGTGTGTAGCTGTACTAGCAGATCTCCTGAAAACTATACTGTCAAAATACTTATGCATTTGAGTCATCTATTCTATGTGGCCGTAAAGATACTGCGTATAGACACAAGTGCTCATACTAAAAATGATTCGCTGGTATGACAACATGCTGCATTTGCTTTTTAAGTTTCAAATACAGCAGGTCTATTTCACATAAATAGTTTGTGCTTTGTTAGTAATGACCTTTGCTCATCAGATTGTTTGCTTCCTGACATTATAAGGTTTACTCGTTCTGTTGAAGTTAAGTCATTATGTATTTCTCAAATATATTTTCCGTCTTGCTCATGGGACGATGATATGTGTAGAGACTGTGTTTGAAGTTTTGACCATGAAAGCATTGATTTTAACCAGTGATAATTGTTGGATGAATTTGTTGGATTAAACAACTATAAATGGAAATTGTGTATGAAATTTCTCATGTTTGAGCATTTTTAATTCTTGCAGGTTGCTGATGTGTTGGGGAAGGCAACAGAAAGTGTACCAAAGGAAGAAATTAAAGACACAAATCCTCATCTGAAGAGTTTATACGAAGGTCTTAAAATGACAGAAGTTCAGTTACACAAGGTGTGTGTGTATTTTCTACATAGTTGCAGAGCAGTTTTTCTACCTGGGATTCTTTGTGCTGAGAAAAACTGGTAGAGAGGAAAAATGACTTTTTTAATTGATTCGACTAGATGTAAATTAATAGTGCAATACAGCAAACTGAGTTTTATAGTTGAAAAAAATTAGAATTCATTGCGAGACCAGTTGAGTGCGAGGGGAACAGGGAAGGAAATGACCAGTAGTGGTACAGGGTACCCTCTGGCATGCACCATATGATAGCTTGCACAGTGTGAATGTAGATACGTTGGAAGTCAAGGAATGAAGAAGTGGAATATCAGTGACACGTTAGTGATGATAGCTAAAGAAAATATTGGACAGGAGCACCAAAAACAAGGAACTGAAAAATGAATTTGTTCATTGCTGCCATTTTGCCAGCAACTATGTTATGTAATTTTTTTTTTTTTTTCAAAATAAAAGCAGCCATCAGCTACACTAATGTAATATTTTATTGCAGTTAACTGGCTTTGACAGATTAATGTATCGTATTCAGAAGTTCAGTACTGGCTTATAATATGGATAAGCAGAGGTCAATTGTCTGATACTCATTTGAAGTCTTGTCTGATACTCATTTGAAGTCTGCTTATCCATGCTATAAGCCAGTATTGAGCTTCTGAAGATCACAGTTTAATCTGTTGAAATCAGTTAAATACAATAAAATGTTCCAACTGTGCAGGTATTGTCTGACTTTATTTTGGGGGAAAAAAACTAGAAAATGTGATCCATGAACTGGATACCTAAAGAGGCAAAGAGAAGAAAAAATATACACAGTATAACCCCAATTTTATTTTTGCAGAGTTTACCTTTTTCCCATTTACAACACTTTTTAATTGGTTAGTTGCTTCAAATTCTCTTTGTTCAGAATGATAATTTCCACCCACTTTTAGGTTATCATGATTGTAAATTTCTCGCAGTTTACAATTAATGAAACAATATTAAGGGGAGGAGAGGAAAAAGTGTAATTGAGATATAACAATATTGACAAGGCACTGACTTTCCAGAGGGGTTTGCAAATGTTATGCAGCAAAATTACTTGTGCTCTGGACTCTCTGGCATGGAAATGGTAGAAGTTGTTTCAAAAATTGGAAGTATTCATATTGCAAATGCTTTGTCTCCCTACACGAGCCATTTAACAAAACTGTATGTAGCTTAGTGATTGTGTTATCAAATGAAGTGTCAGTTTGGGCTGAAGCTCAGTATTAGTCTGAATTGAGGGAAAGTTGGCAACAATAAACAAAAGCTATGGCAGTGTGGATGATATACAAACTACCTCCAAAACTCTTGCAAAAAATATATACATGGGAATTGTTGGAATATTATTTCAGGTGGGGGGAGGGGAGAAGTTGACTTTCATTATTTGATTTGCAGAGAGATATTATAACATTATGAGGAGGTATTGAATAGGATTGGGGAGAGGAGAAGTTTGTGGCACAACTTGACTAGAAGAAGGGATCGATTGGTAGGACATGTTCTGAGGCATAAAGGGATCACAAATTTAGCGTTGGAGGGCAGCGTGGAGGGTAAAAATCGTAGAGGGAGACCAAGAGATGAATACACCAAGCAGATTCAGAAGGATGTAGGTTGCAGTAGGTACTGGGAGATGAAGAAGCTTGCACAGGATAGAGTAGCATGGAGAGCTGCATCAAACCAGTCTCAGGACTGAAGACCACCACAACAACAACATTATAACATGGTGTATGGCATATGGTGTGTGTTTTTGTTTTTAAATTGTAACTATTTCTAGAATGATGGTTAGGTAGGGAGCTCAGAGCAAAGCCCAAATAATTTAGATACAGTCATAACTGTTGCACACATTCGGCACTTTTTTAGAAATACCTCTTAATTTCTGAGATCTTACGATGGAACCTCACAGCCCAGTTAAATTTTCACTGTACATTCCACATTAAATTAAGTCCTACAGACTTACATGTGTAATGCCATTGTGTATCTACATATGTATGTACAGTCAACATCTTGCTAACATTACTGGAACATATTCCTGCCATTGCGTCTGCTATGTTATGTAACCAGTTAACATCACCACTTGCCAATTGCTGTTCTGTATTTCACATAAAAAAAAAAAAAAACTTTTATTAGTGTATGATATAGTAAGTACACCCAGGTCTCACATTTCTTTCAGTCTTCTGCTCATTTTTTATATAGTCATCAACACTTTCAAATGTTGTTACGGCGTAGAAAGCCATTTGGGAAAAAAATAGACAGAAATTATTTAAAAAACTTTAATTCTGTATTAGTCCCCTGAAAAGAATATAAAAAGGTGTTGCACTGTAGCAGAAAAGAGGTAGGTGGTTATTTGAAGAAGAATTTTAAGCATTATGTTGAAGTTAGGTGGCTGTTAGAAATGACCACCATTTTGCAGAGAAAGTTCTTGTTTGATAAATCAGAGTGCACTATTACCAGGCGGAAAAATCCATATTACTTACACTATCTGATAAAAAATACCTGGCCACCTATTAATGGACAGTAATATGAGGTGTATTCACCCTCTGCATTTGTAGCGACTTGAACTCTATTTGAGGTGCTTTCAATGGGGTGTCTGAATCTCTATGAAGGAATGGCAGCCTATCATTCCTCAAGAACCAGCTGTAGAAGGTCGTGATGTCAGACGCTGGGGTTTGTAGCGAAGTCGAGATTCTAACTCATCCCAAAGGTGTTCCATCAGGTTTGAGTCAGGACTGGGCAGGCCAGTCCATTTAAAGAACATTATTGCCCACGAAGCAGTGTCCCACAAATGCTGCATTATGTCAGAGTGGATAATTGTGCTGATACAATTGATCATCATCTCCTATCTGGTCCTCTACTATATGCAGTACACAGTTCTATAAAATGTGTTCGTATCCTTTGGCATTTAACGTTTTCTTAGCATAGCAAGGGAATCACATCGAAATTGCAAAAAACATCCCTATACAGTAATTTCACCACCTATTTCCTTCACTGTTGGCACTACACATTACAGCAGGTAACATTCAACAGGCGTTTGCCAAACCCAAACACTTCTATCAGGTCGCCACAGGGTATAGGATGATTCGTCATTCCAAATCACTCATTTCCTGTCATCCATCACATTGAGCTTTGCTTAGCATGGCTACAAAAATGTGTGGCTTATGAGGAGCTAATCGACCATTGTTTTCCATTCATTTGAACTCCTTGTGCACATTTCCTATGCCAGCTGGACTGCTGGTAGCACTTACGAACTTGTGAGTCATCGTCCTGATTTCATGAGATTTTTTACAACCACCCTCTGGAGTGCTTGACAGTCCCTTTTGCCAGTATATGAAATCTGCTGGGTCTCGGTTTAGCTGTGGTTATTACTTTGCATTTCTTCTTCACACACATCACCAACAGTCAATTTTGGTACCTTTAGAAGGTTTGAAATGCTTATGATGGATTTATCACATCCAATGACTAGTTCATATTCGCAATCACTTAGTTCTGACTGACCCTTTCTACTGTTCCTGCTTCTTTGCTGACAACCAGTACTCTCCGCCTTCATATATGATGGCAGGTCTGCCTGACATCTAGTGGTCAGTTTTGTCTTGCATAGGGATGGGCTGGATACTTTTGGTCAGATAGTGTACGTGGTAAAACAAATACTATGATCTGTCTTGCAGAACACGATAACCCTATTGCAAAATAATGGCAGATACATAGGGTGCCAGCCACATGACTGTTGCAGTTGGACCTGTGCTCTGAGTGCTTCCAAAGATCTAGAAATTTGCTTCTATCTAGTTCCTCACCAACTCTGTTACCTTTATCACTTGTTTCTGCCACACTTGATGGGCTCTGCTATTTCTGCTTGTGTTAAATTTCATTTCTATTCAATTTTGTCATTTCTCTATTTCTATAGTACCTGGCTCAAGTGTGGGCTCTACGATTCTTCCTTAAAAAAAAAAAAAAAAAATAAATAAATAAAAAACACGTTCTCTCTATTCCAAATGAATTAATCTCATTTTACGAAAGCTAACAACATATTTGCTTTTCTGCATATAACTGTGAATCTGAGATACTACCTCTTAACTATAGATTTCTTTTTTATCTTTATTTGGTTTCAATTCTGTTGTGGCATGTTCTTTGCATTATAAATCTTTCATAATTCTAGGTTTTTAAGAGACATGGCCTGGAACCAATAAATCCACTAAATGAGAAATTTGATCCAAATCTGCATGAAGCTCTGTTTGAACAGGTAAGTGTTGTACTTACTCATCTGTGTTAGTATGATGTAATGGTTTGTGTCAGTTCTGTTATACTGCTTTAATTCTTACGGGCAAAAGGAAAAACTGACAATAAGGGGAAAAAGGCTATTGATGCTTTAGCTCTACCAGTCAAGGATCTGAGACTTCAATGTGTTGTACAGCAAAGAAATACAATACAAGTGCTGTCATAAATGATAAAATTTGATTGTAGGAGTGCAGAATCGTACTATGGTTAAAGTTACATAAGTGCTGTGATCAGAGAGTTCTAAAGTATGCATAATGTGCAATAAGTGAGGAGTGGGTGGTACATACCAAAAATATGTGCAGCTGACTGGTAAACACAGTGATTCGTGCTGCCAGACCTCCACAGCAATAAGCTTCGACATATGGAGGTCACTCAGAACCTAGGCAGTATGCAGAAAAAGGCAGCCAAAGATAATGGAAAAATATCAGGACATATCACATACTCCTGATGTAGTGATGGTGGAACAGTGACCAATAGACTACTGAAAAATTGTCTGTAGTCACAATTTATTTATGTTCACTACAGAGTAGCAATTTTGATATACAGTACCATCTTCACGGCCATCCCCTTTACGCAGTCATCACTCGTGCATCCCAAATAGATGTGTAAGTATTTGACACAACTACTTGTGGTGCAGGAGTGATGACTGCAAGCCAGGGTTGGCCTGAGGATGATACTGTGTACAAAACTGGTTGCCTGTAGGCAAAATAAATAAACTGGGACTATAGATTAAAACATACTTTTTTGTATTGGAGAGTGTGTGAAGATAATACATGTGTAAGAACTGTTTGGAGATGATAGAAAGGAGGAGCATGTGGACGTAGAAGAAAAATATGGCAATAATACAAATCAAATGTAATTGGGGGAGGGGGGGGGAGGAGGAGATTAGGTGCACAGAGTGAGTCAGTTCTGGAGAAAATGGCTAGGGGGGGGGGGGGAAATTAGAATAGGTTATATAGATTGAAGCACCAAAGGAAGTGGTATAGGCATGCATATTCAAATAAAGATATGTAAACAGGCAGAATACGGCGCTGTGGTTGGCAATGCCTTTATAAGACAGCAAGCATGTAGTGCAATTGTTAGATCGGTTACTGCTGCTACAATGGCAAGTTGTCAAGATTTAAGTGAGTCTCAACGTGGTGTTACAGTCTGCACATGAGCAGTAGGACACAGCATCTCCGAGGTAGCGATGAAGTGTGGATTTTCCCCATTTCATGAGTGTACCATGAATATCAGGAACCTGTTAAAACATAAAATCTCTGACATCGCTGTGGCCGGAAAAAGATGCTGCAACAACAGGACCAATGATGACTGAAGAGGATCGTTCAATGTGTCAGAAGTGCAACTCTTTGGAAAACTGCGCAGATTTCAATGCTGGGCCATCAAGTGACAGCATACAGACCATTCAATGAAACATAATCAGTTTGGGCTTTCAGAGTTGAAGGCGCACTCATGTGCCCTTGATGACTGCACGGCACATAGCTTTACACCTTGCCTGAGCCCATAAACACTGGCATTGGACTGTTGATGACTGGATACATGTTGACTGGTCAGACACGTCTTGTTTCAGATTGTATCAGTCGGATGGACGTGGACGTGTACAGGTATGGAGACAACCTCATGAACCCATGGACCCTGCATGTCAGCAGGAGACTGTTCAAGCTGGTAGAGGCTCTGTAATGGTCTGAGGCATGTGAAATTGGAGCGATGTGGGCTCCTGGTATGTCTAGATACAGCTCTGACAGGTGACACATATGTAATCATCCTTTCTGATCATCTGCATCCATTCATGTCCATTGTGCATTCCGACAGACTTGGGCTATTCCAGCTGGACAATGGTACACCCCTCACATCCAGAATTGCTATAGAGTGGCTCCAGGAACACTCTTCTGAGTTTAAACACTTCTGCTGGCCACCAGACTCCCCAGACGCGAACATTATTGAGCAAATCTGGGATGCCTTGCAACATGCTGTTCAGAAGAGATCTCCATGCCCTTGTATTCTTACAGATTTATGGATAGTCCTGCAGAATTCATGGTGTCAGTTCCCTCCAGCACTACTTCAGACATTAGTCGAGTCCATGCCACATCGTGTTGCGGCACTTCTGCGTGTTCGCAGGGGTCCTAAATGGTATTAGCCAGGTGTACCAGTTTACAAAATTGTTAAGGCTTTCGTGGCCACTTGTTGACAGATTGAACAAAGTTAAGTACTTCATCTTATCTATGTCATAATAGAGTGTTGTTGTATCCAGTTGGTCTCCACCTGGAGCAAGCCAAAGAACCCGCTGTTGTATTGACGAGTTTATCTTTGTTCAATACAACAAACGGTGACAATGCTGGTCGTTATATAAACTCGTCTGTTTGCAAAAGGTTGATGTGTGCAGGTTCACACATGCCTTAGCTGCCTGGGGCTAGCCTTATCTCTAATCCTATTTTTCTGTGTGTTATATCAAGTGTTTACATAGTTAAATGTCCCTTAATGAAGTTATTCAGTTTCAGGTGCAGCAGACTGAATGCCTGCTGCTGAATGTACAACAAATGACTGCCCTCCTCTCCCTATGAGCAGCACTGCCATCAGTTGCTGCACCTAAGTTTCATCCAGACAGTAGTAGGAAGAGAATAGTTATGACAACCTTTTTCAGTTACTGACCGAACATTATGAGAGTCAGGTGCAAGGTTTATATTTTTTCAACTCAAGAAGCAGCCGGCACAGACTTCAAACAGTAGATTGCTGAATCTGAAGGCTAACAAGACAGCATATGTTTAAGAGTTCTTATGGACTAAGTGACAGTAATGTCATCTTCAAACCATGCAGAATATGTCAGATGCATGTATTCACACTGTTATTCTCAACTTGTTGGATCCTGATCTGAAAACAGTTTTGTCTTGTGGAATCTCAAACTATTTTTGGACACAACTGCCATTGATTTTAAGGCTCTGTGTATTTTGTTGTTCAAAGAACACATGACACTCAGTCTAAGGTTAATGCTAGAGTTAAAATAAATAAAAATAGGACTCAGACAAACAGTAAATGTACAGGTAAACACTTTCAGCCCCTTGGTACACAACGTGTACTACATCATACTCCTCAGGGTTTTCTGAATCATGACTGAAAAATTTGTTCTTGTCATGATGCAAAATGTTTCCAGTGTGGAAAGAAAGGTCACATTAAAAGAGTGTGTTTATAAGGCAACCCAGGCCTGAGCAATGTCGGATGCTGTGCAGGCACATGGATGCAGCACAGCTAGCAATAAGTGCATTTTGTAACAGCAAGGCCATTAAACCAACACAAGCAACAGATTGCACTTCCACATCACTTAACTCTTCTGCAGCAGTATGCACACAGGAGAGACTTTTTGTTCAAGTTGTTGTTGTTGTTGTTGTCTTCAGTCCTGTGACTGGTTTGATGCAGCTCTCCATGCTAATCTATCCTGTGCAAGTTCCTTCATCTCCCAGTACCTACTGCAACCTACATCCTTCTGAATCTGCTTAGTGTATTCATCTCTTTGTCTCCGTCTATGATTTTTACCCTCCATGCTAAATTTGTGATTCCCTGATGCCTCAGGACATGTCCTACCAACTGATACGTTCTTCTAGTCAAGTTGTGCCACAAACTTCTCTTCTCCCCAATCCTATTCAATACCTCCTCATTAGTTACGTGATCTACCCACCTAATCTTCAACATTCTTCTGTAGCACCACATTTCGAAAGATTCTATTCTCTTCTTGTCTAAACTATTTATCGTCCATGTTTCACTTCCATACATGGCTACACTCCATACAAATACTTTCAGAAATGACTTCCCGACACTTAAATCTATACTCGATGTTAACAAATTTCTCTTCTTCAGAAACGCTTTCCTTGCCATTGCCAGTCTACATTTTATATCCTCTCTACTTCGACCATCATCGGTTATTTTGCTCCCCAAATAGCAAAACTCTTTTACTACTTTAAGTGTCTCATTTCCTAATCTAATTCCCTCAGCATCACCAGACTTAATTTGACTACATTCCATTATCCTCGTTTTGCTTTTGTTGATGTTTATCTTATATCCTCCTTTCAAGGCACTATCCAGTCCGTTCAACTGCTCTTCCAAGTCCTTTGCTGTCTCTGACAGATTACAATGTCATCTGCGAACCTCAAAGTTTTTATTTCTTCTCCCTGGATTTTAATACCTACTCCGAACTTTTCTTTTGTTTCCTTTACTGCTTGCTCAATATACAGATTGAATAACATCGGGGAGAGGCTATAACCCTGTCTCACTCCCTTCCCAACCACTGCTTCCCTTTCATGCCCCTCGACTCATATAACTGCCATCTGGTTTCTGTACAAATTGTAAATAGCCTTTCGCTCCCTGTATTTTACCTCTGCCACCTTTAGAATTTGAAAGAGAGTATTCCAGTCAATATTGTGAAAAGCTTTATCTAAGTCTACAAATGCTAGAAACATAGGTTTGCCTTTCCTTAATCTTTCTTCTAAGATAAGTCATAAGGTCAGTATTGCCTCACGTGTTCCAACATTTCTACGGAATCCAAAATTATCTTCCCCGAGGTCGGCTTCTACCAGTTTTTCCATTCGTCTGTAAAGAATTCGCGTTAGTATTTTGCAGCTGTGACTTATTAAACTGATAGTTCGGTAATTTTCACATCTGTCAACACCTGCTTTCTTTGGGATTGGAATTATTATATTCTTCTTGAAGTCTGAGGGTATTTCGCCTGTCTCGAACATCTTGCTCGCCAGATGGTAGAGTTTTGTCAGGACTGGCTCCCCAAGGCTGTCAGTAGTTCTAATGGAATGCTGTCTACTCCCGAGGCCTTGTTTCAACTCTGGTCTTTCAGTGCTCTGTCAAACTCTTCACGCAGTATCATATCTCCCATTTCATCTACATCTACATCCTCTTCCATTTCCATAATATTGTCCTCAAGTACATCGCCCTTGTATAGACCCTCTATATACTCCTTCCACCTTTCTGCTTTCCCCTCTTTGCTTAGAACTGGGTTTGTTCAAGTAAGGGTGGCTCAAAGGGCAGTTAAGTTAGATACTGGTGCATCTGTTTCCCCTAATAATGAGACATTAGAAAAGATCATAAGCCCACAGCTACAGCAGCCTACTTCTCTACTGTCTATATACAACAGACATGAAATTCCAGTGCTTAGTGTGTGCAGTTTACCAACAACTTTTTGTGAAGCTATGAAATGTGAATAATTTCATGCACTCAGATCTAGAAACAGTGCAATCTTTTTTGGTTTAGGCTTGTTTTGTTTGTTCAACCTGCACATATAAGACAATGTGTTATGTATCAGTGTTACAGTGTGTCACACTAATGTTTCTGACTTGTGCAGTAAGTACAAGGAACTGTCTGAACCAGATTCAAGAAGGGATAATGATTCTGAAGTGCACATCACTTTTAAAAAACAATGTGAAACTGCAAATTTTTTGTGCACACAACCACAGCATCTGCTTCTCTGGATGCAGCCACATACCCTATGCCCAGCTTTTCAGCCAGAATTCCAGTTACTCACAAGGCAGGTACCGGGTTGCAGCCAGGGAGCTGCCATCTGCTACAGTTACACTTCCTGTCTCCCCATATGTGTCCACATTCAGTCCTCCCCTCCCACATAATCAAGTGCCACAACCCTACACAATGACTGTGCAGAGGTGGGTGGGGTGAGAATTTTGTGTCATCTGAATAGCAATGTCCCAAAGCAAGGTTGGTACCTCACGGTGCAACCACAAGAAAAGATGGCTGTTGCAAGCTGCATCAACCAATGAGCGACACCTTAGCCACACCCAGAAACATTTCATTACACTGCCGCATCAGCTCTTGTATTTACAGCCAAGCACAGGACTATCCAGTCCAGCCCAGTCCACCATCATCCAGTAGGCCAGCTGTGTGACCAATATATTAAGATGAACTCAACATCATCAAAGTTATTGTTCAATACACTCCAAATGAGAGACTTATAAACTGTCTGCATCAAGTGATATGTTAATGCTCAGAAACCGTTGTAAATACTCATGACACTCCTGTAGCAATGGAGTGTACAAAGTTAAGTACTTCGTCTTATCTACAATGTAATAAACTGGACTTATATTTTATGTTTCATAGTACCCACTCAGTCTTCTCCTGGAGCAAACCACAGAACACATTGTTTTTGATCAGTACAACACTATTTACTATGTCAACATAATGTTTTGGCACACCAATGTAAGTTGAAAGTGTGATTTAGGTGGAAATCACAATTTGGATTACTAACACAATCAGGAACTTACATGCAGAATATTTCCTTCACTGACATGATTAAAGGCAGGTACATACACTAAACTATTCATGTCGTTTGTCAGTTTACATGTGTTCACTAATTTGTCAGATTGCACAAATGGACACACCAAGACTGTGTCTTGGCGATTTCCAATATCCAGTTGCTGAATTTGGTCTACAACATGATTCAGAGAGACCTGTGTGCCTACTACACTACACTGAAGAGTCAAAGAAACTGGTACACAAACTACCTATTGGCTTCTGTCTCGAGTTCTTCGGCCGACATTTGTCTAATGATTTTTCTGACATTTCGCCAGCACGAGTGGCTGTCATTGTCAAAGCTTCACCCTCCATTGCCGGTGGTGAACTGGAGCCGAGCTCGTGGCCGCAGACTATATGTACCTGGCGCGCCAACGTCCGAGGGCTTCTCCGCGGTCATTTCCGGTGCGGCTCTCCTCTTGCTACCTGCAATGGTCGTTCGCTGCAGTACGGGAAGCCAGGATCTATTTACCTTAAGGCTTTCCTCTTTCTTGTTCAAACTGTTTGCGTGTTTTTGTATTTCTACAGCTTCTCTGAACATGCGCGTGTGATAGTGCTTCTCTATAGCCAGAACTTCCGTATCAGCGAATTTTATTACGTGGTCGGTCTCATTCAGTGCGTGCTCTGCTACTGCCGATTTCTCCACCTGCCCCAACCTGCAATGTCGCTTATGCTCTTTGATCCTGGTGTTAATGGATCGTCCAGTCATTCCGACATAAACTTTTCCGCATGTGCATGGTATACGGTATATTCCCGACATTGCAAGTGGGTCTCTTTTCTCCTTCGCCAATCTGAGACACTCTTTGATCTTCCTTGTCGGTTTGAAAATCGTCTTTACGCCATGTTTGCGCAATATACGGCCGGTTCTGTCTGTCACTATGGGAATGTATGGCAGAAAGGCCGTACCCGACATTTCTTTTTCTGGTTCCTTACTTCGCCGAGTGTTTGGCCCTGTTACACTTCTAATATAATTTGTGGAGTACCCATTGTTCCTCAGGTGTTGCATTTCTCATTTGAGGTGTTGCAGCTCACATATTCGTCCTGCTCTCGTTACGAGCATACTGATCATGCCTCTTTTCTGGCTCGGGTGGTGGTTTGACAGTTTGTGCAGGTATCGGTCTGTGTGTGTCTGTTTCCGATACACGCTGTGTCCCAGGTTTTCGCCGTCCCTTGTGACCAGCACATCTAGAAATGGCAGTTTCTTGTCCTTTTCTACTTCCATGGTAAATGTTATGTTGGCATGGAGGCTGTTCAAGTGTCTTAGGAAGTCACCAAGCTGTTCTTCACCATGGCTCCACACCACGAAAGTATCATTGATGTACCTGTACCACACCTTAGGTTTGCAAGTCGCCGAGTCCAGTGGCTGTGCTTCGAATTTTTCCATGAAGAAGTTGGCCACCACTGGACTGAGAGGACTACCCATGGCGATGCCTTCCAGCTGTTCGTAGAAATCACCATTCCACGTGAAATAGCTCGTGGTGAGACATGCATGGAAGAGCTTTCTGATGTCTTGCAGGGAAAATGGAACCGATGTGCTCCAGAGCGTCACTGAGTGGCACTTTCGTAAATAACGAAACAACATCAAAGCTGACCAGGATGTCGTTTGGTGCAAGTTTCAGTATTTAAAACTATCTCTGAACATTAACGTATCCCTTGATAAAGACAATTTGCGAGTCTCTCACTCGGAGTGCATTCAACAATAACTTTCCTGTTGAGTTGAGCTTCATACATTGATCACCCACCTGGCCTACTAAGAGATGGTGCCAACTGACTCAGTGCTTGCTTTGGCACTTTGCTCTTCGGAGACACCACAGAAAATATGTAAGCAGAACAGAAAAGATTGGGTAATCATTCTAGTGATGATATGGGTCACGAATGGGAAATGTTCTGACGTCAGTGACTTTGAAAAATGGCAGATCATGGCCCAGTGCATGAGAACAAGGGTCTTGAAAGCAAAGGAGTTGGTTGGCTGTTCTCTTGCAACTGTCATGAGCATGTGTCGAAAGACTGTGGAACCATGTGAGCAGGCAATGATGTGTTTGCTGTCCATGCCTCACCACAAAATGTGGAGATTGGAGGCTTTTCCGTTCTGTAAAGCAGAATAGGTGGTGATCTGACGACAGTGTGTTGACCTAATGACATCTTCAATTATTATGTAACTCGGTGCCCAAAACCACTGGCCCGCAATTTATGGGAATTGCGTGACCTGTGCATAGACATCTGGTACCACATACCTTCGAAAAACTACCAAGGAGTTGTGGAATGCATGCTATGCAGAATAGCTACTGTATTGTGTTCCTAAAGTGGACCAATACAATGTTCAGCAGGTGGTCCAATGTTTTGGGCATCATTGTATTAAGCTCTAATTATTAAAATGGTTCAGTACACAGCTATCATCCAATACAAATTGAAGGCAGTCCTTAAGAGAAAACAGGACCACCTATATCACAAATGAGCTGCTCCGGTATTTGTGGGAATGTCGGAGAGTATGTTTGATGCTTAGTTGCTTTGGGATGTTAAAGGTTGAGGGAAAATTTTGATAGGACATGTTTACCAAAGGTAGGACTTGAAGAGGAAGTTCACTTAGTTAAACCTACAGGAGGAGGCGTGTTTGGTCATGAGTTTATGAGTTAAGACAATATTATTGATCTGTGCCTAATAACATATGTCACAGAGGAGGGGGGGGGGGGTTGGTTTTACCATGTTGACTTTCATGTCCATGAGAGGCAGAGGCTTCTTTGTTTTGAGGGTGTACACTAGGGTGGCCTTTAGCTATATTTAATTTTCTGAAAGTTAGAATTTTGCTTCCCGCCCCCCCCCCCCCCCCCCCCACTTTTGTTCAAACTGGTAAAAAAAAAAAAAAAAAAAAAAACCTGTAAAAATTTTCATCTCATCACAACAAATTTTAGGTGACCCTCAACTGCCTTGAAGTTAGAACATAGCATCCACAACACCTGTTTCCATTAATGTGCACTGTATTCTTCACCTCCACTGTTTTCTTGTCATTGTGAGAGTAATGTGTCACACATTCAGACAAACCCAGAAATTGTTTAAAATCAGTTTTACTCATATTGCTAAAATGTTCATGTGAGGAATTCCAAAAGCAACATCAAATATTTAAGAAATATCAAGTTTTTTGATAATGCACACATTGTGTCTTACAATAATTGTCTAACAACATTCATTTCTGTAGAATCAAAATATAATTTGATTGAATGAGCCCTGAACATTATTTTTCCTAGGAGAAGATTTAAACATTGGAAACTCCAGCTTGGAATGTCAACAATGTAGAAAAAGACAGATTGCTACGTAGCATAAAGAGGACAATTTAAGTTGCAGCAGGCACAATTAAGACACACATAAGCTTTTGGTCACAGCCTTCATCAGAATGAAGAAGAGAAACACACACCATTCATTCATTCACACAAGCAAGCACACCTCACTCACATGACCGCAAACTCTGGCACTTTGGGCCAACATGCTGTACGTTGTTGTTAAGAGAAGATTTAGCAGCAGCTAGGTGTTTTTTACAGTTTCCAGCAACAGCTCGTAAAACAAACTGTTTCTGTGTTTTGCCTTTTGTGAGAATGTTATTGTAGTCCTGAATGGATTTGACACCACCTTCTGCAACATCATTCACAACCACCATCTCCTCAAGTTTTTGAATTGCACTTTTGTAACACACGTCACCTCTGTGTTTTTTCATTATTGCATTTTAGTTTACAGTCAACACAGATCATGTTGCTAGGTCACCCTTTTCGACATTGAAGTGTTAAAAATTTCTTATCCTCTTTATTGCCATCTGTCCTTAACGATCAGAATGAGCTACAGCAAAGAGATCGTTGAGGTTTTGCACAAAGTTGTCTCGCTCCCCTTTATTTTCCTTTTTCTTATTCTTCTTTGCCTGAAGTTTTAATCAAATTTTTATTTCAAACTTTCCATTTCATCATATAGATTAACTTTTCAGTGCAGTGGTCTGTTCTTCTTGTAGGATTTCGTGCTTTCTACCAAAAAATGGAAACTTAGTGAATTGCCAGTATGGTCCTTTGGCTCTTTGTTAGATTTACAACTGTTACATTGTAGGACAAAAACTTGCAGTAGTTTGGTTGGAAATAGAACTAGGAAGAGACACATTGAAGTCTTTCCGTAACATCCATAGTGAAGAACATCAGGCGGTCGATGGCATTTTTGAGTAGGCAGAATAAGCCAGGAAAGTCAGTTGTCACCAGTGGTACAACTGTTCTGAAGCAATAATTTAAAGTCAGTGTGCTTCTTTTCTTCACTTTATTTCTCAAAAAGCTTCTTCTTGAACTTTAGATTCGATGAAACTAGATAAATAAAGTCCAAAAATATGCCTACTCTTCCATGAGAAGCAACTGACTGCTGTCCCCATGTTGGTGCCATTACATTAAATGTAGTTGAATACGAAATCACATAACCCAAACTGTTCACAAAAATATCCTTCCGAATGTTGGAATATAAAATTTTGTCTAAAAACACAGATGTTGTGACTTACCGAATGAAAGTGCTGTCAGGTCGATACACACAAACAAAAACAAACATACACACGAAATTCAAGCTTTCGCAACAAACTGTTGCCTCATCAGGAAAGAAGGAAGGAGAGGGAAAGGGAAAGGATGTGGGTTTTAAGGGAGAGGGTAAGGAGTAATTCCAATCCTGGGAGCGGATAGACTTACCATAGGGGGGAAAAAAGGACAGGTATACACTCGCGCGCGCACACACACACATATCCATCCGCACGTACACTTTACATTTGATGAAACTAGATAAATAAAGTCCAAAAATATGCCTACTCTTCCATGAGAAGCAACTGACTGCTGTCCCCATGTTGGTGCCATTACATTAAATGTGCGGATGGATATGTGTGTGTGTGCGCGAGTGTATACCTGTCCTTTTTTCTCCCTAAGGTAAGTCTTTCCGCTCCCGGGATTGGAATGACTCCTTACCCTCTCCCTTAAAACCCACATCCTTTCGTCTTTCCCTCTCCTTCCTTCTTTCCTGATGAGGCAACAGTTTGTTGCGAAATCTTGAATTTCGTGTGTATGTTTGTTTTTGTTTGTGTGTCTATCGACCTGCCAGCACTTTCGTTCGGTAAGTCACAACATCTGTGTTTTTAGATATATTTTTCCCACGTGGAATGTTTCCCTCTATTATATTCAATATAACATTTTGTTAATACTGTAGCAATTAACTATCAAAATATTTATTTTGGTATGAAATATTTCTTACTCACCTTACATGACAATACAGGAAACACAGACAATAACAAAGCAGATGATCACAGCAAGTATTGCCGTGAAACTTGCTGACGGTACCAAAGCAGTCTTTTTGTTTGGTTTTAAGTGTTCACTGCTTGGCTGCAGCTCTCTCCAAATCCATAAAAGAAAGGGGTTACTTTTATATGCACCTGGCTGCTGCAAACAACTGTATTTACATTATTAATGTTTTGCTATAAATAAAATTGATATTTATTATATACCGTATTTTATGGGTTATGAGATGAACCTCAATTTTTAAGCATTTTAAAAATTCTTCATCATCATTGTTATTCTCTTCATATATAACATGGTCTTCACTGCTATCGAGAGCATTACTTATGCTGCGCTTCTTGGAAGATTTAACATTACTGTCTTCTCTCATTCTAGACCACGACTGTTTGATTGTAGGTAGTTTTAAAGCTCCCTTCGGTGTGAATTCATCTTGGGTTTCATCCATCAGCCATTTGTTCCTTTTTCTCTCATACACATTTTAAATGGTTTACTTATTAAGACATAAAGAGGTTGCAGTTGTGAAGTAAGTCCTCCCAGAATAACAGCAAGCACTGTATTTCCCAGTCTGTTTCTCTTTCACAGAATTTTTCGAATGACTACTAAACTGATCCAGCACAAGAAAACAACTCTTCTTCAATGAAGCATCTTTCCTTCTCTCCCCTTTGTTAATTGATAATTTCGTAAGAGCCTTATACATCCAACCCTTGTCACGTATGTGTACAACACTACCTTGTGGCATTTCAGGTTTTGGCATTGTTTTGCGCTTGAAAATGATCATTGGATTAAGTTTAGCATCGTCAGCACAATGGAAAAGGACGAAAGTGTAGTGTATTTTTTCGTGTCCACGTGTTCCTATGGCTACAGTTTTAGCATTTTCCATGGCAAAAGTTGTGTTACTCGGCACATCAAATGTCAGGGAAAATTTGACCATATTCGCTATTTGGCTCAGTTCCAACTTAGTTTTCTTTTGATGTTAAATAATAAAGTGATGGAAAGATAATATTTTTTGTTCACACTCTTGCATTGTTTTCTGAGATATTTAGGTTTTGGTTTGCATGCTGAGTTCACAATACTTCATAAACCTGTAGCAGCAACCACCTTCACCCTTAAAGTCTGTTAAGTTCCACTGTAGCGCTAGCTTATGAGTGTGTATTTGAATCATTTTTGTATTAATTCCAGTGCCATTTTGACAATGTCCACGAATCCATTTCAATATGTTATCTTCTAGATTTGGCTGTTTTGCAATTAGTCCTCTATTTGCACATTTAGTCTTCGTCATTTTTTCATTTCTTTACTAGCCCACCAATTGCGAATGGTTTTTTGTGTTGGTGGAGGGCCAAAATGCCACTCAGCTGCTCTGTTCCATGTTGTGCTGCGTATGCTATTACTTTAAATTTATGGCCTGCATAATATGGATACCTTTTATTTTTTCCGTTTTGAAACTAGCTACTAACAAAAATATTGTATTGTTACTGATAACACACAACACTTTCAATTAAAATTAACTGGCACTGTAGGCTGCAGTGATGATCATAGGCCAGACTGTGTCCTGGGTTTGTGACGGAGGGACGGGAAGGATACAGTGTCAGCAATATTGTGAATCCCCGCAACTTAAGTTTGTCGTATTGGTGCACTGCTTCCGAAGTGGAATCCAATGTTGCCAACTAGAGATAGGTTTCCCGTGGCATTGAGTATGTGGCCATTTTTAAGATTAGTGGGAATTTTAACTAAAACACTGGACATTTTTGTATTAATTTTGGGTAGAAGGCACACCTGAATTTTGTAGTCAATTTTTCGAAGAAAAAAGTGTCTTATAGTCTGTAAAATATGGTGAAGAGTAGTAGTAGTAGTAGTAGTAGTAGGAGGAGGAGGAGGAGGAGGAGGAGGAGGAGAAACTGCATAACAAAATTCGCACAGCAAAATTCGAAACTATTGTCAGAGCTAAAATTTTGCACATATAGTTTTTTTGTTGATTGGAACAAAATAGGGGGGTGTGAGCTAAACTTTCAGAAAGTTGAAAACTAAGAGCCACCCTAGTATACACTTTTTAAACGCAATGCAAAGTATTAGTTCCAATGTGCTGTTATGATTTGACATGGACAGAAGACACCTTTTTTGTGTAGTAGGGTCTGTTGCTGTACATGAGTACTTTCCCAGTTTCCCTTTTGGTGTATGTAGATTTGTCAAGTGTCCCAGTATGTGATATAAAATTTTGGTGGTGCAGTTTTTCACTGAAGCCTCCTGCTGTTTCAAGGCTTTGCTTTTAGCTTAATTTGTCTGCTTTCACCTGGTTTATAAATGTTTAACAAATATAGGAATGCATAAAATAACTGTTACTGGTGAGGGTTTATGTAATTTGAAGGAGAGTGCATATTTTTGCCATTCAGTCATTAGAAGAGTCCTGTGCCATTGCAAACTTTTGAATTGTATGAATATCTCTCTTCCTTCTCAATTTTTGTGTAGTATTATTTGGCCACACCTGTTGTGTGACTTGCGTTTTCTGCACCTTAAGCACTCACTTAAGAATCCCTTTTGTGACTCACTGAAACTGTGAGCATTCTGTAAAACACAATGAAAGACAATCCATTGCGTACCAGTTGCCCAAACTAACATCAGAGATGAGGGTATTGTCAGGAGTACTCCAAGGAGGTGTGATAGGACTGCTGTTATTTTCTATGTACATAAGTGATCTGGTGGACAGGGTAAGCAGCAGTCTACAGCTATTTGCTGCTGATGCTGTGGAGTATGGGAAGGTGTCATTGTTGAGTGACTGTATTGGGGATACAGTGTGACATAGACAAAATTTCTAGATGGTGTGATGAATGGCAGCTAGCTCTAAATGCAGAAAAATTTAAGTTAATGCAGATGACTAGGAAAAATGAACTCATAATATTAGAGTACAGCATTAGTAGTGTGCTACTTGACACAGTCATGTTGATTAAGTGTCTAAGCAAAACTCTGCAAAGCAGTATGAAATGGAATGAGCATGATGTAGTAGGTAAGGCGAATGGTCGACTCAGTTTATTAGGAGAATTTTAGGAAAGTGTGGTTCGTCTGTAAAGGAGATCACATATAGGACACTAGTGCAACCCATTGTTGAGTACTGTTAGTGTTTGGGATCCGCACCAGGTTGGATTAAAGAAAGATACTGAAGCAGTTCAGGCTGCTAGATCTGTTACTGGTAGGTTCGAACAATATGCAAGTATTACAGAGATGCTTTGTGAACCCAAATTGGGAACACTGGAGGAAGGCAACGTTCTTTTTGAGGTGTACTATTGAGAAAATTTAAAGAACCGGTATTGAAGGCTGGCTGCAGAACGATTCTACTGCTGCCAATGTACATTTCACATAAGATCTGTGGAGATAAAATTAGAGAGATTAGGGCTCATACTGAGGTGTACAGTCAGTCATTTTTCTGTTGCTCTATTTGTGAGTGGAAGAGAAAAGGTAATGACTAGTAGTGGTAAGGGATATCCTCTGCCTCACACTGTATGGTGGCTTGCGGAGTATGTATGTAGATGTAGATGCATATATAGACTGCACTGTCAAAGGGATATTAACTGCTAATCTTCCTTTTTTTCATCTCTTCCAATAATGCTATAGGTCCATTCTTGGCTTGATTATGGGGAATTGCCTGTCTAGCCTAGAACATGTGAGCTGCACTGAGTTTGTAGATCTTTAGTTTCATGCAGCAGGGTGGCAGCTGTGGTGCTGATAGCAGTGGCCTCCCAGGTAAGGGATCTAAGAACTGACTGACAGAGCAACCAATAACCCAAGTGTATTCCTGAATTTTTTCTTATTTTGTAATTGCAGATGGTATTACATATGTTGATACAAAACTGTTACTTCTCAAAAATGTGCAGCAGAATAATAGCAAGACTTTGGGGAAGTGAGGTAGCATATTGTCTAGCACTCTGACTGGTTGCACAAACACCCAATCAGTAGCATCTCAGGCATGCCTCTTCTTTTTATGTTAGTTTTTGTAATTGCTGAATTGGTTTGCGACTTTAAGCTCCTCTTGGAGCATCCAGCCTTCCCCATGGTGTTATTTCTGTCTAGTTAAAACTGGCTAACAAAGATGTAACGTAACACCCCGATAATCAAGATTGCAAATTTTTTCATGTTTTTGATAGACCTTGTGCTTTCCAGATATTGCATTTTTACAAATTCTTAGCAAATGCGTTTTTGACGCCTACTGACTTCAATAGGAGTAACTGTAGAAGTAACCTGTATATTAGGCTGCTGTGTAACATCAAAACTTTTAACACAGCAACAACAAACCTCTGAATATAAGGTGGTCCTGTATTCTTCGAATGATAATTTGGAGGAAAAAGTCTCGTCTTGTAGTCAGCTGTAACAAGTTGTGGACAGTGCAAATGCTCATACAGATGAAGAGCACCACCTTCTTGTCACTGGGAAGGAAGGAAGGAAGGAAGGAAGGAAGGAAGGAAGACAGACAGACAGACAGACTCCCTATCCATCCATCTATCCGCTTGTGTTCTTTTATCTGCCATGACATTTCACTCTGGTGGGAAGAAACAGTGTGCCACTTTTTATGCCAGTGCATTATATTTCCATTGAAAGAGATGAGATGTAAATTTCAGTCTGAACTTCTTAAATGATAGACATGGTATGAATTTTGAAGCTATATAACTGAATTACTACCTGATGAAAATTGTAATAATTAAATAAAATCCAGTATTACCATTTTATCAAGTAGTCAATCAGTCACATTTGCCTTGAATGGTAAGTTTTAAATAATAAAGAAGACAGGCTGTTTTCTTGTTTTTGGCTGGTTTTCGACATTTCAACAGATTCCATTCTGTAACATTTTTAATATGTTAATAATATTTTACACAAGTTTTAATTTCCGTGATTCTCTAGGACTACGATGTTGTGGTAAAAAAAATCTTTATTGAATTAGTGCTATAGCTGAAATACCAGAACAATAAGGGCAGCAGAGTGAGAACAAACAGCAATTTTTGACTCTAATTCAGTTTTTTAAGTAACACTGTGATGCTGTCAGCGCAAGAGTTACTGTATTTACTCGAATCTAAGCTGCACTTGAAAAATGAGACTCAAAATCAAGGAAAAAAAAAATTTTCCCGAATCTAAGCTGCACCTGAAATTTGAGACTTGAAATTCAAGGGGAGAGAAAAGTTTTAGGCCGCACCTCCAAATCGAAGCAAAGTTGGTCCATTGTAATATGAGACACAATTTAGGTCGAATGAAGGATGATACAGCTACAGTAGTTTGGTTAGAGACGTAAGCTTAGCAGTTAAGCTTTACCAGGTAGCCATTGCTATGTGTCAGGCGCTCCATCCGTATTTATACGGGTACCCTTCCTTTTTCACGTGCTTCGTCTGGTTTGAATTGATTTCTTTTTTTTTTTATCTGATAAGCGCCGTTCTCTTTGTTACAGGTGTTTGCGTCACTCTACGCTGAAAATGCATTACTGCACTGTGTCATGCATTGTTTGTCGCATTCTGATAATGAGTGTTTACGGCCTGTCGCCGCTCGCGGCATGGCTTGCTTTTGTGCGTGCTACCGAGAGAGAGAGAGAGAGAGAGAGAGAGAGAGAGAGAGAGAGAGAGAGAGAGAGAGAGAGAGAGCGTCTCATTAGCGAAACAATGGCAAGAGACTGCTATTTGTTGTTACTTATACTGCTGCTTTCTTTGATAATGATCAACAAGAACCAAATAATAGACTGCGTATGATAGAAGATGTTCTGAACGAGAGTTTAGCGAAAATTTTTCTCCGTTTGAAAATCTTTGCAGACGCCTCTTTAGTACATTACATTCTGCACAGAAATTAGTCATCTTAGATTTAAAAATCTAGTCAATTGCCGTCCTTCATTTCTGACTGTATCACTATTACGCATAAGAATAATATGATATAAACATGACATGATATGTATATACTTTCGCGTTTTCTGTTGTCTCACTCTAGTTTCGTAGTTTATTAGGCAGACAAAATTTAAATGAGATAGCAGCAAACACGAAAGAATACGTGGCAAAATGTTTGTATTCATATTATTATTCTTATGGTGAAGAGAATACTGCATGTGATTCACAATTCATAAAAGTTCCTATTAGCAACCATCTCTTCTCACAGGTAGGAATAAATTCAGAACGTAGAGTTGGCCATATTGACAAACATCCCTAACAGTCCTGCCAGTCGGATTTTCGTAGTACATTGAAACGCTGCAACATTTGAAGATGAACAATACGGGATTTGTATTTACTTTGATCGATAATGTATGAAAATGCAGTGGTCGAAACTTAGGGCGGAGGAAAAAATGCTCGTCTTCCGCCTTTTTTTAAAAATTATTTACTGGCACAGAAGTTTCTGCGCCAGTATTTATCTTTGTGCTTGCAAAGCATGCCTTTGTAGCGCTACATATATTCGACGGCAGAAGTTAGTTGTGGCGGCACCTACCAACCTTTTTCAGAACTACCGCTTACTTTGCACTCGATTCTAAGCCGTAGGTGGTTTTTTGGATTACGAAAACCGGAAAAAAAGTGCGGCTTAGATTCAAGTAAATACGGTACACTATTTGAAAATTTGTGCAGCAAAATTTTGAACCAAAGAAAGGAAAGGAGATCGGGCATTATAAATATCTTGAAAGTCAGAAGGCATCAAAATATACACTGGTCATCATAGTCAAGGATTGTGGACTCTGTTATCAGTTGCCTTCTTCAGGCTCTCTTGATCCATGCTAAGCCTGATATCCAGGTTTTTTACAATTAAAGTATCACTACTTGAGCCATAGTACAAGGTAAACTATTTACCATGATGATCAGATTGTGTTAAAGAAATGACTTGCCATTGGGCGCAGGTACTGGTACGCTGACTTCGGGTTGAAACACAAGAATCTGTGTGCATTATAGTTGTAGTCAGTCAACCTGGGTGTGGACAAGGGGAGCAGGACTTGGCTTGTAAACCTACTTCGATAAAACGATGGCAATAGTGCTGCTGCTCTTAATGAGTATCAAAGCATGAAAGATACATGAAGAGGTCCTCTTTCCACACCGGGGCTGAACAACAATGTCTGGAAGCTTGAATTAACTCACGGTTTGGGAATTGCTTCTAGTGGAGACTGACAGCCAGTTGCACCCAAATTGCTTAAGTTGTTCAAAAGTGCTACAAACAGTTGTGAAATGGTATACGTACAACCTTCCAGGCTGTCATAGATTCAGGTGGATGTCACGTTGAGCAACGTATGTTAACCTGGAATGTAAACAGGGTATGTAGTTAATTTGTTACCCTCTCGTGTGGAAATGAAAATGTTTCTTTCAAAGGTTTTTCATTATTTATCTTCCACATGGCTTTACAAATGTTTCCACAAAGTTTCATTTTCCTGCAATCACTTGTTTTTCATGGGGGTCCTTTCTAGTAGCAAAAGTTTAATATAATCACCATATACACTCCTGGAAATGGAAAAAAAGAACACATTGACACCGGTGTGTCAGACCCACCATACTTGCTCCGGACACTGCGAGAGGGCTGTACAAGCAATGATCACACGCACGGCACAGCGGACACACCAGGACTCGCGGTGTTGGCCGTCGAATGGCGCTAGCTGCGCAGCATTTGTGCACCGCCGCCGTCAGTGTCAGCCAGTTTGCCGTGGCATACGGAGCTCCATCGCAGTCTTTAACACTGGTAGCATGCCGCGACAGCGTGGACGTGAACCGTATGTGCAGTTGACGGACTTTGAGCGAGGGTGTATAGTGGGCATGCGGGAGGCCGGGTGGACGTACCGCCGAATTGCTCAACACGTGGGGCGTGAGGTCTCCACAGTACATCGATGTTGTCGCCAGTGGTCGGCGGAAGGTGCACGTGCCCGTCGACCTGGGACCGGACCGCAGCGACGCACGGATGCACGCCAAGACCGTAGGATCCTACGCAGTGCCGTAGGGGACCGCACCGCCACTTCCCAGCAAATTAGGGACACTGTTGCTCCTGGGGTATCGGCGAGGACCATTCGCAACCGTCTCCATGAAGCTGGGCTACGGTCCCGCACACCGTTAGGCCGTCTTCCGCTCACGCCCCAACATCGTGCAGCCCGCCTCCAGTGGTGTCGCGACAGGCGTGAATGGAGGGACGAATGGAGACGTGTCGTCTTCAGCAATGAGAGTCGCTTCTGCCTTGGTGCCAATGATGGTCGTATGCGTGTTTGGCGCCGTGCAGGTGAGCGCCACAATCAGGACTGCATACGACCGAGGCACACAGGGCCAACACCCGGCATCATGGTGTGGGGAGCGATCTCCTACACTGGCCGTACACCACTGGTGATCGTCGAGGGGACACTGAATAGTGCACGGTACATCCAAACCGTCATCGAACCCATCGTTCTACCATTCCTAGTCCGGCAAGGGAACTTGCTGTTCCAACAGGACAATGCACGTCCGCATGTATCCCGTGCCACCCAACGTGCTCTAGAAGGTGTAAGTCAACTACCCTGGCCAGCAAGATCTCCGGATCTGTCCCCCATTGAGCATGTTTGGGACTGGATGAAGCGTCGTCTCACGCGGTCTGCACGTCCAGCACGAACGCTGGTCCAACTGAGGCGCCAGGTGGAAATGGCATGGCAAGCCGTTCCACAGGACTACATCCAGCATCTCTACGATCGTCTCCATGGGAGAATAGCAGCCTGCATTGCTGCGAAAGGTGGATATACACTGTACTAGTGCCGACATTGTGCATGCTCTGTTGCCTGTGTCTATGTGCCTGTGGTTCTGTCAGAGTGATCATGTGATGTATCTGACCCCAGGAATGTGTCAATCAAGTTTCCCCTTCCTGGGACAATGAATTCACGGTGTTCTTATTTCAATTTCCAGGAGTGTATTTGCTGCGTACTTGCAACCTTGAGATATTCTATGCTTCCTCCCATCATATATGCTGTAGCATGCCACAGAAATTGAAGAGCAACCTTTCTTCACTTGGTATTGCAGATTTTTAGTTTTATACCTACACATTTCAAATGCGTCATTCCGTGTAAGTGTTTACCACAGACCACATGTTACTTCGATACAGTGTGGATGGTTGCAGTGCATATTTATGCTTTTCCATGGGCAATCAACGTTTTAATTAATTGATAGGTGCATATGTATTGGAAAGATCTTACAGGATTTTGTCACTTGTTGGTTTGAAGGTGCCCATGCAAGTTATAAGAAATATGTTGTAATATCTTTGAGATCACTACCTTACAATTACCTACTACTTCTACTACTACATCTGCTACTGTTTTAATTCCTTTTATTATTTGCAGGAAGTTGAAGGAAAAGAGCCAGGCACTGTGATTGTTGTCACAAATACTGGTTACAAGCTACATGAACGTGTAATTCGACCAGCAGTGGTAGGTGTGGCTAAAGCCAAATAAGGTGGTATCTTGTTTTGTAGGACTGTGTACGTATGGTGATTGTACTCAGAGGTGTGGATGTCATTAAGCCTTTATTTTTTATTATTCAGTGTTGTGGGCATTGACTTTGTATTGTAAAAAACATGCGATGACCTGCATTTAGTGCCTGTAAATCCTGTTGTGTACATACAAGTGAAATATAATTTTTGTTGCATGTTTTGTTTACAATGTCATTGTACTTCAGATTGATAGTTGTACACAATTGTATATGAAGCAACGATCTTCTCCAAAGTGAATTTTTGGTGGTGTTCTACCACTTGAGAAAAGACCTCTTCACACAGTGTAACACTTAAGAATGCTTGTTTTTGACTCAGAAAGATGAACCAGGTCCACATAGAAAGCACATTGCTGGTCTTGTACACAGGTAAGTTCAAGCATCCCTTTTGCACTACCATCTAGACAAATGGTGAGCTGTATCATGTCTTTGTATTAGAAACACAGTGCAAAAACAATTAAAATACAGAAAAGAAAATTTACATGATAACTGTGTGTATGGTACGAAAACCCCAGCTGCTTCTTCCTCCATCGTAGGTTAAGATGATGTGGCAGTGATAGGAAGGGAAGCTGGGAAGAAAATGGAAAAGTAGTGCTAAGTATAGTGTGTGTATTGGTGTTCATAATGTGAGCAATCCCATAAAGCAGCAAAAAAATCTAAGGCAAACATACTGACACTGTGCAATGAACCTTTTTTATGAATCTCCCCATGAGAGCTGGATTGTGCTCGTGCAATGTACAAATGGAAGTTAAGATGGGGTAACAACCCATTTAAACTAAAGAAACTGCAAAAAGATAGAAAATGAAGGAGGTAAGACCTGGGTGAAATGAAGGAACCAGAAGTTGCGGAAGGGTTGAGGGAGCTTTTTTAACTCCATGTTATACTAACATGGGAAATGAGAAGAATAGAAGGCGAAGATGAAATGTGAAAGTCAGCAGAGGATCACAGAGGTAAAGAGACAATGCCTGGTGGAAATCCTGGGATACGACAAGGTATTGAATTTAATTGATGATGGGGAAAATATGAAAATGCAGCAGGTGATAGATGAAAGGGAATATGGATTTCTAAACTATGAATTTGACAGAAAGTGCGAAATAGTTGAGCAGGAATGGCTAGAGGAAAACTGCAAAGATGTAAAAGTTTGCATAACGATAGGCAAGATATATGTAACCAGTAGGAACATTGAGAATATCTATGGAGAAAAGAAAAGGAACTGTATGACTACCAAGAGCTCAGACATCTATAAGGGAAACAACTGTGAGGGAAATATTATGGAAAAAGAAGAGGAAGTAGGTGAAGTTGAGATGGGAGGTAAGATACTGGAAGAATAATTTGACAGAGTACTGAAAGACCTAAGTGAAAACAAGACTCTTGGAGTAGGTAACATTCCCTCAGAATTATCGATGTACTTGGAGAACCAAGCATGACAAAATTATTTTATCTGGTGTGAATGATAAATAAGAGAGCCGAAATAGTGCCAGGCTTCCGAAAGACCTTAATAATTCCAAGTCCAAAACATCCAGGTGCTGGCAGGTGGGAATACTACTGAACCACCGGTTAAATAAGTTATGTTTGGAAAATACTAACACCAATTATTTACAAAAGAATGGAAAAACTGATAGAAACCAACCTCAGGGAAGGTCAGTGTGGGTTCCGGAGAAATGTGCGAATCGATACTGACCTTACGACTTAAACTAGAAGGTGTGTTGAAGAAATATATACCTTTTTAGCATTTGTAGATTTAGATAGCTTTTCACAATGTTTATTAGAATACACTCTTTGAAATTTTGAAAGTATCATAGATAAAGTACATAGAGCAAAATGTTATTTATGACTTGTACAGAAAGAACTGCAATTATCAGTGTGTGACATTAAAGGGAAGCTGTAGTTCAGAATGGAGTGAGATAGGGTTGTATCCTTTCTCTGATGATCTGCAATCTGTACATTTGAGCAGGTTATGAAGTAAACAAAGGAGAAATGCGGAGAAAGGAGATGAAATAAAGCCTTTGAGGTCTGCAAATGATATTGTAATTGTGTCAAAGGCAGCAAAGAACTTGGAGGAGCAGTTGAACGGAATGGATAGTGCCTGGAAAAGAGATTATAAGATACTAATTGAATGCAGTTGTATTAAATTAGGAGATGCTGAAGGGAATAGATTAGTAAATGTAACACTAAAAGTAACAGATAAGTTCTGCTACATGATGATGCTGGTCAGGGTGCAAAATGCTGACAAACAATAGCAAGAAAAGCATTTCTGAAAAAGGAATATGTTAACACCTAATATATTTAAGTGTTAGAAAATCTGAAGCTGTCTCTTTGAGTGTATTCTTGTATGAAAGTGAAACATTACTACAAGCCATTCAGGCAAGAAGAGAATAGGACCTTTTGAAATGTTGTACTGAATCGGATTTGGGGGGGAGGGGGAGGAGTGTGTGGTGGAACTTTCTAAAAGAAGGGATCAATTAATGGGACGCATCCTTATGCATCAAGGAATGGCAAGTTTGGTAATGGAAGTAAGTGTGGGAGGTAAAACTTGTATGGGAAGACAAAGGTTTGAATACAATAAGCAGGATCCAATTGATGTAGGACACAGTAATTATCCTGTGATGTTGATGCTTGCACATGATAGGCTAGAGTGGGGAAACTGCAGCAAACCAGTCTTCGGATCACAACAACAGCAGCAGCAGCAGCAACAACAGACTCACAATATGAAGACAAGTTTTCATTGTGTTTAAAGTGTGATCTGACAACACATAGTGGCTCTTTAGTGAACTTTGTGAAAATTGTTTTATTAGTGACAATTTTTGTAGTATGAGGTGATAAGTCTCCATCTGTATACATCCGCCTTGATTATAATACTCTGAAGAAGCCACTGATGTAATCTTGAAATTAAAAATGCCTTTCTGAAGAGAGCTTGTGCTGGCTTCACTGTATGTCCAGTGACCTTACAGAAAGACACTACTAATGAATATTCAGATTTTTTCTTCTTTCTTTCTTTCTTCCCCCCCCCCCCCCCCCCCCCCCCCCGAGCAATAATGTCTGCTACGACTTTCTAACCTCTGCTGATTTGAAATATGCTTTTAATATGAGATCTGTCAGTAAGCTGCTCTTCATTGTCAAAAAAATTGTGCACATAATACGTATATGAACCCAGTGACATAATCATAGTTACAAGCTTGTGATTTTAGGCTGAGGAAAATACAATTAGATGTCAATATTACTAATTGTTCCTACACATTCCTTTCGTATTATCAGAATTTTTGCTATCATGTAATTCATACATTGTCTAATCATCCAAAAGAAGGTAAGTGGAATTATATTAAACATTTGTTTGAGCTTTTGGAAGTGAATCTCTGTTAGGTTGAGGTATCATATTCTGGGTTCTTTCCAGATGTACTCTGCTTGCATGCTTTATGGAAGTTGTTGTTGTTGTGGTCTTCAGTCCTGAGACTGGTTTGATGCAGCTCTCCATGCTACTCTATCCTGTGCAAGCTTCTTCATCTCCCAGTACCTACTGCAACCTACATCCTTCTGAATCTGCTTGGTGTATTCATCTCTTGGTCGCCCTCTATGATTTTTACCCTCCACACTGCCCTCCAATGCTAAATTTGTGATCCCTTGATGCCTCAGAACATGTCCTACCAACTGGTCCCTTCTTCTTGTCAAGTTGTGCCACAAACTCCTCTTCTCCCCAATTCTATTCAATACCTCCTCATTAGTTATGTGATCTACCCAGCTAATCTTCAGCATTCTTCTGTAGCACCACATTTTGAAAGCTTCTATTTTCTTCTTGTCTAAATTATTTATCGTCCATGTTTCACTTCCATACATGGCTACACTCCATACAAATACTTTCAGAAATGACTTCCCGACACTTAAATCTATACTCGATGTTAACAAATTTCTCGTCTTCATAAACGCTTTTCTTGCCATTGCCAGTCTACCTTTTATATCCCCTCTACTTCGACCATCATCAGTTATTTTGCTCCCCAAATAGCAAAACTCCTTTACTACTTTAAGTGTCTCATTTCCTAATCTAATTCCCTCAGCATCACCAGACTTAATTCGACTACATTCCATTATCCTCGTTTTGCTTTTGTTGATGTTCATCTTATATCCTCCTTTCAAGACACTGTCCATTCCGTTCAACTGCTCTTCGAAGTCCTTTGCTGTCTCTGACAGAATTACAATGTCATCGGCGAACCTCAAAGTTTTTATTTCTTCTCCATGGATTTTAATACCTACTCCAAATTTTTCTTTTGTTTCCTTTACTGCTTGCTCAATGTACAGATTGAATAACATCGGGGACAGGCTACAACCCTGTCTCACTCCTTTCCCAACCACTGTTTCCCTTTCATGCCCCTCGACTCTTATAACTGCCATCTGGTTTCTGTACAAATTGTAAATAGCCATTCGTTCCCTGTATTTTACCCCTGCCACCTTCAGAATCTGAAAGAGAGTATTCCAGTCAGCATTGTCAAAAGGTTTCTCTAAGTCTACAAATGCTAGAAACGCAGGTTTGCCTTTCCTTATTCTTTCTTCTAAGATAAGTCTTAAGGTCAGTATTGCCTCACGTGTTCCAATATTTCTACGGAATCCAAACTGATCTTCCGCAAGGTTGGCTTCTACTAGTTTTTCCATTCGTCTGTAAATAATTCGTGTTAGTATTTTGCAGCTGTGGCTTATTAAAGTGATAGTTCGGTAATTTTCACATCTGTCAACACCTGCTTTCTTTGGGATTGGAATTATTATATTCTTCTTGAAGTCTGTGGGTATTTCGCCTGTCTCCTACATCTTGCTCACCAGATGGTAGAGTTTTGTCATGACTGGCTCTCCCAAGGCCATCAGTAGTTCTAATGGAATGTTGTCTACTTCCGGGGCCTTGTTTCAACTCAGGTCTTTCAGTGCTCTGTCAAACTCTTCACGCGGTATTGTATCTCCCATTTCGTCTTCATCTACATTCTCCTCCATTTCCAGAATATTGTCCTCAAGTAAGTCGCCCTTGTATAGACCCTCCATGTACTCCTTCCACCTTTCTGCTTTCCCTTCTTTTACCATCTGAGCTCTTGATATTCATACAAGTGGTTCTCTTTTCTCCAAAGGTTCCTTTAATTTTCCTGTAGGCAGTATCTATCTTACCCCTAGTGAGATAAGCCTCTACATCCTTACATTTGTCCTCTAGCCATCCCTGCTTAGCCATTTTGCACTTCCTGTCGATCTCATTTTTGAGACGTTTGTATTCCTTTTTGCCTGCTTCATTTACTGCATTTTTATATTTTCTCCTTTCATCAATTAAATTCAATATTTCTTCTGTTACCCAAGGATTTCTACTAGCCCTTGTCTTTTTACCTACTTGATCCTCTGCCGCCTTCACTACTTCATCCCTTAGAGCTATCCATTCTTCTTCTACTGTATTTCTTTCCCCCATTTGTGACAATTTTTCCCTTATGCTCCCCCTGAAACTTTGTACAACCTCTGGTTCTTTCAGTTTATCCAGGTCCCATCTGCTTAAACTCCCACCTTTTTGCAGTTTCTTCAGTTTTAATCTACAGCTCATAACTAATAGATTGTGGTCAGAGTCCACAGCTGCCCCTGGAAGTGTCTTACAATTTAAAACCTGGTTCCTAAATCTCTGTCTTACCATTATATAATCTATCTGATACCTTCTAGTATTTCCAGGATTCTTACATGTGTACAACCTTCTTTTATGATTCTTGAACCAAGTGTTAGCTATGATTAAGTTATGGTCTGTGCAAAATTCTACCAGACGGCTTCCTCTTTCATTTCTTTCCCCCAATCCATATTCACCTACTATGTTTCCTTCTCTCCCTTTCCCTACTCTCGCATTCCAGTCACCCATGACTATTAAATTTTCGTCTCCCTTTATTGGGTAACCAAGCTTGCTTTCATTGAAAATGAACATTGTAAACATGACATTTGGAAACACATGGCTATCTAGATTGGACACAGTTGCTTTCATTTGAGATTAATTATAGTAATTATTTTGGGAATGTTTGGCTTCTGCCAATTTTTTGAAAATAAATTACTGACTCAACAATGTTAGAAAGATTACGTTAATCATTTCAGTAACAAAGAAAATTAAAAATAATTTATTCATCTTTTGGAGAGGAGCATGGTTTTCTTTGCTACACTGGACACTATTTGCATTGTGTACCATATATTTGAATGAAAGGTACTAATTGCCTAAAATCCATAAAATTTCTTGAGTTACATATGTTCAGGTGTAGATACGATAGATTTACAAAGTCTCCTTTTGCAAAACTGTGTTACGTTTTTGTAATTTGAAAATAAATTCTGTGTGCTGATACTAGATGAATATTTTAAATCATTCACGTCACTTGCCCAAAGACCCCCCCCCCCCCCCCCCTCTCTCTCTCTCTCTCTCTCTCTCTCTCTCTCTCTCTCTCTCTCTCTCTCTCTCTCTGTCCCCTCAATTTTATGCTCTTCATGTTCTAAGATCAAACAGTTCTCTGCTTTTAAGGTATTTATCATTACCAATCAGTGAAATTTTTCATAGTATTTAAAATTATGAAATGTATTGATTGTCAAACACTTTTAATATCATCCAAGGGTATGGCCTTGCAGGTGTTTCGTCTAATAACATTGAGGTATACAAGTTTGCTTCAAAGTTCCTGCCATGACTGTTACGCTTCATGTTATTTCTCTCCTCAGCCCACCAGTTTGTGGCTCACTTTCAGTTCTTCCATCTTTAGTGCTAGTTTTTGATGCTCATATATCTTCTAAAAGGTTTAATTTTGTCCATAAACTTTTGTCTTTGTCATGCTCTTTGTCTTATTTTACTCTCTCCTCCCCCACACCAAACTCATTCTCTCGATCAAAGTAATGAGCTGCGATTAATAACAAAGCAAATTGGTAATTATGTTGTTCCTTCTAACAGTGACACTCTTGAGGAGGCTCCTTCCACATACGAAAAATATATCTAAAAACAAAGATGATGTGACTCACCAAATGAAAGTGCTGGCAGGTCGACAGACACACAAACAAACACAAACATACACACAAAATTCTAGCTTTCGCAACCAACGGTTGCTTCGTCAGGAAAGAGGGAAGGAGAGGGAATGATTAAAGGATGTGGGTTTTAAGGGATAGGGTAAGGAGTCATTCCAATCCCGGGAGCGGAAAGTCTTACCTTAGGGGGATAAAAGGACAGGTATACACTCGCTCGCGCGTGCGCACACATGCACATATCCATCTGCACATACACAGACACAAGCAGACATTTGTAAAGGCAAAGGGTTTGGGCAGAGATGTCAGTCGAGGCGGAAGTTAAGAGGCGAAGATGTTATTGAAAGACAGGTGAGGTATGAGTGGTGGCAACTTGAAATTAGCGGAGGTTGAGGCCTGGCGTATAACGAGAAGAGAGGATATACTGAAGGGCAAGTTCCCATCTCCGGAGTTCTGACAGGTTGGTGTTAGTGGGAAGTATCCAGATAACCCGGATGGTGTAACACTGTGCCAAGATGTGCTGGCCGTGCACCAAGGCATGTTTAGCCACAGGGTGATCCTCATTACCAACAAACACTGTCTGCCTGTGTCCATTCATGTGAATGGACAGTTTGTTGCTGGTCATTCCCACATAGAAAGCTTCACAGTGTAGGCAGGTCAGTTGGTAAATCATGTGGGTGCTTTCACATGTGGCTCTGCCTTTGATCGTGTAAACCTTCCGAGTTACAGGACTGGAGTAGGTGGTGGTGGGAGGGTGCACGGGACAGGTTTTACACCAGGGGCGGTTGCAAGGGTAGGAGCCAGAGGGTAGGGAAGGTGGTTTGGGGATTTCATAGGGATGAACCAAGAGGTTACAATGGTTAGGTGGACGGCGGAAAGACACTCTTGGTGGAGTGGGGAGGATTTCATAAAGGATGGATCTCATTTCAGGGCAGGAATTGAGGAAGTTGTATCCCTGCTGGAGAGCCACATTCAGAGTCTGATCCAGTCCCGGAAAGTATCCTGTCACAAGTGGGGCACTTTTGGGGTTCTTCTGTGGGAGGTTCTGGGTTTGAAGGGATGAGGAAGTGGCTCTGGTTATTTGCTTCTGTACCAGGTCGGGAGGGTAGTTGCGGGATGCGAAAGCTGTTTTCAGGTTGTTGGTGTAATGGTTCAGGGATTCCGGACTGGTGCAGATTAGTTTGCCACGAAGACCTAGGCTGTAGGGAAGGGACCGGTTGATGTGGAATGGGTGGCAGCTGTCATAATGGGGGTACTGTTGCTTGTTGGTGGGTTTGATGTGGACGGACTTGTGAAGCTGGCCATTGGGCAGATGGAGGTCAACGTCAAGGAAAGTGGCATGGGGTTTAGGGTAGGACCAGGTGAATCTGATGGAACCAAAGCAGTTGAGGTTGGAGAGGAAATTCTGGAGTTCTTCTTCACTGTGAGTCCAGATCATGAAGATGTCATCAATAAATCTGTACCAAACTTTGGGTTTGCAGGCCTGGGTAACCAAGAAGGCTTCCTCTAAGCGACCCATGAATAGGTTGGCATACGAGGGGGCCATCCTGGTACCCATGGCTGTTCCCTTTAATTGTTGGTATGTCTGGCCTTCAAAAGTGAAGAAGTTGTGCGACAGGATGAAGCTGGCTAAGGTAATGAGGAAAGAGGTTTTAGATAGGGTGGCAGGTGATCAGCGTGAAAGGAAGTGATCCATCACAGCGAGGCCCTGGACATGCGGAATATTTGTGTATAAGGAAGTGGCATCAGTGGTTACAAGGATGGTTTCCGGGGGTAACAGATTGGGTAAGGATTCCAGGCATTCGAGAAAGTGGTTGGTGTCTTTGATGAAGGATGGGAGACTGCATGTAATGGGTTGAAGGTGTTGATCTACGTAGGCAGAGATACGTTCTGTAATTTTTCCCACATGGCATGTTTCCCTCTATTATATTGATCTTTGTTTTATATATCTAAAAACATAGATGTCTAAAAACAAAGATGTTGTGACTTACCGAACGAAAGCGCTGGCAGGTCGATAGACACACAAACACAAACATACACACAAAATTCAAGCTTTCGCAACAAACTGTTGCCTCATCAGGAAAGAGGGAAGGAGAGGGAAAGATGAAAGGATGTGGGTTTTAAGGGAGAGGGTAAGGAGTCATTCCAATCCCGGGACCGGAAAGACTTACCTTAGGGGGAAAAAAGGACGGGTGTACACACACACACACACACACACACACACACACACACACACACACACACACACACACACACACACACATATCCATCCACACATATACAGACACAAGCAGACATCTCACAAGCAGACATATTTAAAGACAAAGAGTTTGGGCAGAGATGTCAGTCGAGGCGGAAGTGAAGAGGCAAAGATGTTGAATGACAGGTGAGGTATGAGTGCCGGCAACTTGAAATTAGCGGAGATTGAGGCCTGGTCGGTAACAGGAAGAGAGTATATATTGAAGAGCAAGTTCCCATCTCCGGAGTTCGGATAGGTTGGTGTTGGTGGGAAGTATCCAGATAACCCGGACGGTGTAACACTGTGCCAAGTTGTGCTGGCCGTACACCAAGGCATGTTTAGCCACAGGGTGATCCTCATTACCAACAAACACTGTCTGCCTGTGTCCATTCATGCAAATGGACAGTTTGTTGCTGGCCATTCCCACATAGAATGCATCACAGTGTAGGCAGGTCAGTTGGTAAATCACGTGGGTGCTTTCACATGTGGCCCTGCCTTTGATCGTGTACACCTTCCGGGTTACAGGACTGGAGTAGGTGGTGGTGGGAGGGTGCATGGGACAGGTTTTACACCGGGGGTGGTTACAAGGATAGGAGCCAGAGGGTAGGGAAGGTGGTTTGGGGATTACGCTCCCATATTCTATTTTCTCAGGCTTGTCTGACATTTGGCATTACCCCCAAAGGCCTCACACTTAAAGTTCCCATCTCTGGCTGCAACCCTTCTTTCCATCAGTCCCTATACCAGTTCCAAAATGAACAATCCATTGCCCTCACCCACCTAATCCTTCACCTACACATCAACTCAGCCAATGAACACACCCGTCAACTGCTATCCTTAATAAAAGTCCTTAATCTTTCCTCTCCCACATCCACACCGGCTGTTCAGAGCATGCTCCTACAGGCCAACCGTAAATTAGAACAGCACGCCACCCGCCACCTCAAAAAACTATCCAATCTCCTGGTTTCCCACCTCTGGAAAGGCAACTCACTCACCCTTCACAACCTTTCCAGCAAACCTCAACCTCCTCTCATTGCACACAAACCCAGTCTCTCCCATCTACTCGATCTCCCACTTCCAGCTCCACTCCCTCCAAAACCTCAAAATTCCAATCAACACAATCTGGAACCACAATACCCTAATTCAGTAGTTAACCTTTCCTCCAAACCTCTCTCCCAATCCGAAACCTCTGTCCTATCCAAAGGCCTCACCTTCAGCCCCACTCCCAGATTCAACCAAACAGCCCTCGTCAAAGATTTACTGTCCTACACTCGTACTCTCTGCTGGAAATATCACTTTGCCATGAAGAAAAATTATCCTAATCCTACTCCTAATGATCCAACTCCCCAAGACACTTATCCAAATTGAACCCTGCCTGGAACAGTTCCATCCTCCATCACAGCAGGACCCACCTCCTCTTCCTCAAAATCACCCTCTCCAAACCTTCCAGAAATTTCTGACTTCCAGCCTTGCCTCTCAATCCTCCTTAAAAAACCTTAATCCTACTCCCAACATCACCACTGCTGAAGCCCAGGCTATCCGTGATCTGAAGGCTGACCTATCCATCGTCATTCTTCCGGCGGACAAGGGTTCCACGACCGTGGTACTTGATCGTCGGGAGTATGTGGCTGAGGGACTGCGTCAGCTTTCAGACAACACCACATACAAAGTTTGCCAAGGTAACCCCATTCCCGATGTCCAGGCGGAGCTTCAAGGAATCCTCAGAACCTTAGGCCCCCTGCAAAACCTTTCACCTGACTCCATCAACCTCCTGACCCCACCGACACCCCGCACCCCTACCTTCTTCCTAAAATCCACAAACCCAATCATCCCGGCCGCCTCATTGTAGCTGGTTACCAAGCCCCCACAGAACGTATCTCTGCCTACGTAGATCAACACCTTCTACCCATTACATGCAGTCTCCCATCCTTCATCAAAGACACCAACCACTTTCTCGAACGCCTGGAATCCTTATCCAGTCTGTTACCCCCGGAAACCATCCTTGTAACCATTGATGCCACTTCCCTATACACAAATATCCCGCACGTCCAGGGCCTCGCTGCAATGGAGCACTTCCTTTCACGCCGATCACCTGCCACCCTACCTAAAACCTCTTTTCTCATCACCTTAGCTAGCTTCATCCTGACTCACAAGTTCTTCACTTTTGAGGGCCAGACATACCAACAATTAAAGGGAACAGCCATGGGTACCAGGATGGCCCCCTCGTATGCCAACCTATATATGGGTCGCTTAGAGGAAGCCTTCTTGTTTACCCAAGCCTGCCAACCCAAAGTTTGGTACAGATTTATTGATGACATCTTCATGATCTGGACTCACACTGAAGAAGAACTCCAGAATTTCCTCTCCAACCTCAACTGCTTTGGTTCCATCAGATTCACCTGGTCCTACTCCAAATCCCATGCCACTTTCCTTGACGTTGACCTCCATCTGTCCAATGGCCAGCTTCACACATCCGTCCACATCAAACCCACCAACAAGCAACAGATTCAGATTCTTTATTAGTCATTCAGCATTGTTACATGCAATAGACTTCGTCAGTTCACTTAACCTATTAATTTTACAAAATAAATTTTTACATATTTAAGTTGATATTGGGCATTTCTAAAAATTCTTCTAATGAATAGAATGGATTAGTTAACAAGAAGTTATGAACATTATCTTTAAATAATTTGTCAGGCTTGATTGACCCATTTTTAGACAATTTGTTATATATTTTAATTGCCATATACTTATGACTATTGTTAGTTTTAGCTAATCTATTTTGTGGCAACAGCAGAGAAGTACACGTTCTTGTATAGCAGCCATGCCTTTCATTTGTTACACTTAAATTAGGTAGTTCAGCAAGTATGTAGTTAACACTGTCAAGAATATATAAATTAATGACTGTTAAAATTCTATATTTAATGAACAATGGTTTACAATGTGTTCTATTACTTACCTTAGCCATTACTCTGATTGCTTTCTTCTGGATCACCATAATTTCATTTATTTTTCTGCTGTTTCCCCAGAGTATTAACCCATACCTTAAAACAGATTGAAAAAAGGCAAAGTACGCTGTCCTTACGTACTCAAATGTCACACAACACATCAGTCTCTTCAACAAATATATAACTCTTGACAACCTAACCACTATGTGATCAACATGAGAGTTCCATGTTAGACTGTTGTCAAGTACAATACCTAAAAACTTTGCGTTTTGTTTTTCTATTTTTGTAGTCTTTGATAGACTGAACCACATATTCTGGGTCTTTTCCTCATTTAATAGCAGACCATTGGCATTAAACCATGATGTTGCATTTTCTTTTGCCAATTTCATATCACTTACAAGGTTATCAAGTACATGGTTTACAGATAGAAAAGTTGTGTCATCTGCATACATATATGTCTTTACATCTATATTTCCTGGTAAGTCATTTATGTGTACAAGGAAAAGAAGTGGTCCCAATTTAGATCCCCGTGGCACTCCATGTTGAACCTCGAGTATGTTTGACAGATGACTTCCTGAACTCACCACCTGGTTCCTTTTATTGAGGTATGATTTGATGAGTTTTAAACTTTTATCGCATATTCCATAGTACTCAAGTTTAGAGAGCAGAAGTGAGTGGTCAACACAGTCAAAAGCTTTGCTCAGATCACATAAGGTTACCTGTGCATGTGCATGGTCCTCAAATGCTGCTAGAATGTCTCTGACTAAGAGCTCTATGGCATGTATAGCTGACCTTCCTTTTCTGTAACCAAACTGTGATGCACTTAACATACCATTTAGTTCTAGGTACTCATACATCTGCTTATATATTATGCCTTCAAACACTTTTCCTAGTACTGGAATTAGTGAAATTGGTCTGTAGTTTGCAGGATCTGATTTGACACCCTTCTTAAAGACTGGAGTTACCTTGGATACATGACAGCTGCCACCCATTCCACGTGAAACGGTCCCTTCCCTACAGCCTAGGCCTTCGTGGCAAACGAATCTGCTCCAGTCCTGAATCCCTGAACCATTACACCAACAACCTGAAAACAGCTTTCGCATCCCGCAACTACCCTCCCGACCTGGTACAGAAGCAAATAACCAGAGCCACTTCCTCATCCCCACAAACCCAGAACGTCTCACAGAAGAACCCCAAAAGTGCCCCACTTGTGACAGGATACTTTCCGGGACTGGATCAGACTCTGAATGTGGCTCTCCAGCAGGGATACGACTTCCTCAAATCCTGCCCTGAAATGAGATCCATCCTCCATGAAATCCTCCCCACTCCACCAAGAGTGTCTTTCCGCCGTCCACCTAATCTTCGTAACCTCTTGGTTCATCCCTATGAAATCCCCAAACCACCTTCCCTACCCTCTGGCTCCTACCCTTGTAACCGCCCCTGGTGTAAAACCTGTCCCGTGCACCCTCCCACCACCACCTACTCCAGTCCTGTAACCCGGAAGGTGTACACGATCAAAGGCAGAGCCACGTGTGAAAGCACCCACATGATTTACCAACTGACCTGCCTACACTGTGACGCTTTCTATGTGGGAATGACCAGCAACAAACTGTCCATTCGCATGAATGGACACAGGCAGACAGTGTTTGTTGGTAATGAGGATCACCCTGTGGCTAAACATGCCTTGGTGCACGGCCAGCACATCCTGGCACAGTGTTACACCGTCCGGGTTATCTGGATACTTCCCACTAACACCAACCTATCCGAACTCCGGAGATGGGAACTTGCCCTTCAATATATCCTCTCTTTCCGTTATCCACCAGGCCTCAATCTCCGCTAATTTCAAGTTGCCGCCACTCATACCTAACCTGTCATTCAACAACATCTTTGCCTCTGCACTTCCACCTCGACTGACATCTCTGCCCAAACTCTTTGTCTTTAAATATGTCTGCTTGTGTCTGTATATGTGTGTGTGTGTGTGTGTGTGTGTGTGTGTGTGTGTGTGTGTGTGTGTGTGTATACCTGTCCTTTTTTCCCCCTAAGGTAAGTCTTTCCGCTCCTGGGATTGGAATGACTCCTTACCCTCTCCCTTAAAACCCACATCCTTTTGTCTTTCCCTCTCCTTCCCTCTTTCCTGATGAAGCAACCGTTGGTTGCGAAAGCTTGAATTTTGTGTGTATGTTTGTGTTTGTGTGTCTATCAACCTGCCAGCACTTTCGTTTGGTAAGTCACTTCTTCTTTATATATATATATAATTTTTTGGACATGAATTTTCATTTAATTTTAACACTCTTGGACATCTATTTGAGGTGCATTTTACATTTGTGCCTTGCACCTGCGATACATACTGTAGAATGCATGCTGTCATTGGACCTTGTGGAAATTCAATTGGTTAGTGCTTCCGATTCAGCTCCTTCTGATGAAAAACTGAGCATTAGTTTTACCTCTCTTGGTGTTTCACAGCTCAAAATAAATCAGATAATCTGACGTGAAGGGTTATGTCAAGTGTAAAGTCTGCTATACACTTGGCAACTCCTGAAGCGCATCACTAGCAAGTGGTTTTCATCCTAGGTCTCACTGAATAAAATTTGTGTTCTATTATTGGCATTAAACAGTTGGCCCAGAGGAAGGACTGCAGCAGAGTGAGGAGTTTCTGAGAAAACAACGAATACAGCCATAAAATTGAAAAATGAGTTTGGTATTTGGTACACTAAGGAAAAAGTTGAAAAGCGGAAGCAACTGCTGCTAAACAGTTTGAAATAGGTATTTATTGCTTCTTGTTATAAGTTTAGTCGGAAAATTGGCTTTTCCAAGTATTGACATATCTGGCCTAATGATGTGTTGCTCTAGGGCTACCGAAGATGGACTCTATGTAGGTTTGAGCCATTCATCAGGATGTCAAACTAATGCCTACAAGTAGCACTGTCCAAAAGTTTTAAAAGATGTGGATGTTGCAGAATGCAGCACAAAATGAAAAGATTGTATGCTTTATCAGTGTGATAGTTGTCAAGGAAAAGCTGCATTGATTTGTGTAAAGATATTAACCCAGACGAAAATGTTAATACATACAATCGGTGTAGATGGATCATGTGTCCTTGGCAACAAACAGTTACCTGTGTAACACAAGCTGTGTAAGGAAACCTGAAGTGTGCTGAAGTGCTCAGTCAGATTTTGCAGTAAATTGTTAATTTGTTGTTAAGGATTCTGTGAACTGTTTTCATTGGGAAAAGAACTGAACTACTTCACATCCCACAGTGATTTTTTATTTGAAAATGCACAGATATTCTGCTAAAGCATCTGCTTTATGTGAGAGCGACCAATGTGTGACATAGTAGCTGTAAATGTTTTAGTAACAGAATTGGTCATGAAGCAGATGGTGACTGAATTACAGATAATTTTGTATTTCAGAGATAGATCTGTTTGCAGCACAAAAATCCGTCTCTGCCACACTTCTCAAGATTTTGGTGTAAAAACTGAATGAAACTTCTTTTTTACCAGACATGGTAAATCTGTGGGGTGGTGGTAGAGGAACTGTCAAATGACTGACTCAAGGGCTAGTTTGAATTGCACAAAAGAAAACAAGATTGTAATACCATTTGATCTGTATGGATTTTGTTACCAAAACTTGGCAAAATTGGACACAATTTTTCTTCACAAGGCTCAGATAGAAACATCTAGGACAGGCAAAGGAATGTGATCTTCTGAATCCACAGTTGTTAAAAGGAGTGTTACATTTGTTCCAGTTAATGTGCACTGGGTTCAAGTAAAACGATTTTCTGGACTTGATGTCCTTTGTTACCAAAATACAGGCACATTAAATAATTGGACAGAATTTGGTTTCAGTATTGCAGTCAAACAATGGAAACTCCAGTTGGGAATATCAACAATATAAGGAAAAGATTCATTGCTACTCACTGTAAAAATGACATGTTGAGTTGCAGACAGGTACAATAAAAAGACATATATATATATATATCAGCTTTCAGCCAAAGCCTAAGCCAGAAAAGGAAATACACATTCATTCACACAATCAAGCACACCTCTCGCACACAAGACCACCGTCTCTGGCGGTTAAGACCGGTGTGAGCTGCCAGAGATGGCAGTCGTGTGACAGAGGTGTGCTTAATCCTGTGCGTGTGTGTATGTGTGTGTCCCGACACAGGCTTTGGCCGAAAGCTAATGTGTAAGTGTCTTTTTGTTGTGCCTGTCTGCAACTAAAATGTGTTATTGTTACGGTGAGTAGCTATTTATTTTTGCCTTATATTGTAACAGTGCAGTCAGTTCTGTAGGTTGTCTTCATTTATGACAACAGCTGATGGTTAAAAACATTCATAGAATTTCACTTGAATTCTTATGTATTCTTGTCGCCCTTCACATTTGTTTCCTGGTCAGTGAGGAGGGACACTTGATAGATGATTTATTAACATATTCTTGGGAAGCTACGTGTTCCTTGAGCATGGTGTCTGGGTAGACATCAAAATTTCTTAGGTATGCCAATTCAAAAAATTATTGCAAGACTTAAACTGCTCTACCCTGATATCTGGATGATTTTGTTAACAGGATTTCAGATTGGTATACATTAGGCATCCAACCTGAGATTAGGAACCTCACTGACAGGCTTGTGAACCTCAGTAAAGTGCACCACATACAGGTGAATTTGCCTGGTTATGGGTGTGACCCCCCTTGGTTATGGGATGTTATTTATGACAGACTGATTGTGGCACCAGTGCAAGTTAGTGCTCAAAGAAAGTGTGAGGACTGGGGAAAAACCCTTTCTTACAATAGACAGGGCTGAATTTACATCACAATTAAAAATTAGCTCATTACTCATTAAAATAAGCTATATACTTATATGTGTTGTTTAAATATTGCAACCCCTCCTGCCAGAGGTTTGAGTCCCCCTCTGTCATGGATGTGTTGTTCTAAGCATAAGTTAGTTCAAGGATACATGGTACTTTCCTGGCTCAATATTAAGTACAAATCAACACCTGTTTCTATCAGGCACTGTTTATAATGTATATGTTTTACAGATTTTTTTTTTTTTTATATAATGTAATGTAGCACACTTTCTAAACAAATTAGAAGTATTATGAATATTTTTGAACCTGCTTAGGGTTATTAAAAAAACTGCAAAGAAATTGATGCAACATTTTTTTTTCCATAATGCTTCCTCAAATTGAGATACCATTTAATCAAATGTTACACATTTGAAAGAGACCATGCATGACATGATGGCTGAGGTACTACACATATTTAATTACACCTATTACATATTTTACAAAGATAAAAAATATCACATCTTGCATTTTAATTTTCATAATTTTTTCCTAATAAAAATGTTATTTTTTCTATAATTTAGTTGATTTTGCAATAAAGCTAATGTCTACTACATAAGTATGGACTATTGCAAGTTACAGAAAAAATTAGAGCAATGCTTTATAAACTTCAGGAAATATTTGTACCTGAATTCTGCAAAATACAACTTGTGGGAAATTGTGGATGAAGAACATTCCTGAAGCATAGTGTTCATCCTGCAGCATTTCATCATCTTCAAGCTTCCTCTTGGCATTCCTTTTAGCACTTCTTGCTTTTTATGGTAATTTGAAGAGTGGATCTTTCAGCTAGCTTCTGTCACACGGAAGCAATTGATCTTCCATATTAGAGCCACATTTTATGCCTAAATTTCTCAAGACTTCCAACCTTCCTATCACTCCATCATTGGAACAGATCACTGCATCTAGTACACCAACTTCTAATGTATTTAGTCCTACAAAAACATTATTGGCTAATCTTTCCCATATGCAATGGTTGAAACTTTCATTTGTATTCTGAGTGCCTCCATGAAGACATTTACTAAGCAAAACAGGGTCACTCAGGTCTCTAAAACTTGGGCTTCTTTCATTCATGACAGGCTCAGGAAGAGAATGCTTATGACGGTATATTTGACCAATTTCATTTGCTTTTTGGTAACCACACCAAGAATCTGCTCCTTTAGGGCAAAGTCTGCGAACAGGTTGGTGATCTGTGGTCAACTTAGGAAAGTGGGTGGCCCATACAGCTTTTCTCATTGCTGTAGCATCATTCAGAGATGCACTTTGTCTAATGGCCAGTCCATAATAACTCTGAAGGAGGTCTATTTCAGTTTCTATCACTCTGCCTCAGCCAGACAGAGATTTTCCATCAGATAGCAACTTTAATTTCTCTTGTGGCTTCCTCAATTTAGCACCCATCCTCCTCTGTACATGTCCACAACACTCCAGCTTTGTCACCAAGGTATCACCATAAACACTGAACTCATTAATTTTGTTGAGTCTCCATCACCTAGGTACTTTTGTATATCTAATGTTATAAACTGGCACCAACATCTGAAATATTTTTAGATCGCCATCACACTCTTACCTCCAATGTAACCATAATAATTCTTAGAACACTGATGCTAACGCTGAACTACTGGCCTTATCCTTGGCTCGAGGATGATGGAGTTCTAGCTCGTTACAGCCTTGCCTCCTGTTCCTTGCTGGGTGTGTGATGGTGTTTCCTCTCTTGATGATCTGTCCTGACACGGTTTGTTGATGACTCCTGGCTGCTGGCATGTGAACATGCTAGCAGTGGACTTTGTTCTTTTGGGTTTTCTTCCCCTCACGGCGTGACTTGCTGAATTGCTGCCTCGAGCTCTGCTGTCAGCTGCCTCTCGCAATCGCGAACCTCCTTCCTCAGCTGTGCGACTGCATCTTCCAGGATGTAGTCCCAGTTGCACAGCGCGAATATGGGGTTCGCGTTGATGATGCTAGGATCCTTTCTTGTGGCGAATTCGAGCATTATTGCCTGGTGTCCACCACGGAAGTCTAGTGGCCTATGTGGTAGCAAAGGCTTCTGCAGCCCTTCTACCTGGGCGAAGAGGTATGGGTTTTGCTGCGCGTTGAAGCACCCATCCCGCAGCATGGTGGCGATCTTCTTCAGCACCACCGGCATGTTGCTGCTGTCGGGAAAGGGATGACATCGGTGTGCAGTTTCCCACCCTCTTCTTTGTGTTTCCCCTGGTGTTTCAACTCCCCGTCGGAAGTTGAGGAAGGGGAGGACAGTTCCACATCCATGGGCGTCTCCCCGGTCTCCTGTATTGCTTCAGGTTCCAGGGTGACGTCCGTTTGTGTTGCTGCGGAACACCCGTCTGGGTCGCCGCATCCACCCGTCTGGGTCGCCGCATCCACCCGTCTGGGTCGCCGTGTTCACCCCTGCTTGTCGAGCCACCGTGGAGGTGGCGTTGAGGGCGGGTGTCTTCTTTGTCGCCATCCTGAGTTTGTCCCACAGCCGTTGGAGCTGCCAGTGAACTGCGACGAGCTCCTTCTGCGTGGCTGCCCTCTCTGCCTCCATTGCGGCTTTGAGAGCAGCCACTGCGCCGTCGGGCGGCGCTGAGTGGGACTCCAGCCTTACCGACATCTTGTTGGCACGGTCCTTGTGGGGCCGCAACCTCTTCCTTATGTGCCGCTTTTCTTGTGGCGGCCTGTGTCCTCTTCTATAGGTATGTGCAGCTGCGCAAGTCTGCAGCATGCGCGCCACCACACTTCACGCACGTGGGCGCCACGTGTTGTGGTTTATCGCAGTCGCGCGTGTCATGCGCCTTGGCACACTTCAGGCACGCGACTGCCTCCTTGCACATCCTGGCGACGTGCTCGACCTTCTGGCAGTGGTAACACTGCCTCTTGTGCTGAGGTCTGCTTCGCCTATTCTTCTTGTTGCCCCGGCCATCTCGCGCCAGCGTGAGCAGGAGCTTGGCCACGTTGGCAGGAGCTTGGCCACGGCAGCCAGCTTGCCTTACTTTCCGTGTCCCGACGTGCCGTTGGGCTAGTGGCATTGGCGTCTGCGAGCGACGGTAACAAAGTGCGTGAGAACACTGATGTTCAATATGTCCTTCAGTGTTACCATGGCAGGTGTGGCAGTACTTACGTATGCACTCAACATCAACAACTTTTCCATTCTTCAGAGAAGTAGCACTTACAACACCAAAGGGAATGATTTCCTCAATGTTGCCATGTCCCATCAAGTGCAACAGCAGTGTCCCTGGTTCCACTAATATTTATAGTTACTTCTACTGCATGTTTCATAGATGCTTTAGACACAACTGTCAAGGCACCTAAAAGTATTTTTATGTACTTGCTGAACCTACTGGGAGGAGGAGGAAGGTCCGCCAAACCACAGAACTTTAGAGCAGCCTTTTTTCCTTGTCCTATTGCACGCATTGCATACACTAATTTCAAATTCACATTATATGAATTATGCACAATGTTTGAAGTCATTTTCGAGGTAGATTTATTGCAGGATCTACCCAGAACAACTAATTTTGACGCTAAACCCTTCCTGCTACTTTGTTGCTCAGTTACTTCCAGACAGCCTACACCATCACATTGTTTACATTTCACCACTTCCTTTATCAAAAAAGATAAGATGCCCACATCAACAACAAAAACAAATCCAAAAGTCATTGTTAGCACAAAAATTTGAATCACCAGGAGGCATGCCTTGTGGAAGTTTCTTCCCTGAAGAATTGATGTAGTGGTTATTTTAAACAGTGTGGCTTGCTTTGTTTGTGAACTGGTTACCATGGAATTTCCTTTTATTGAATTTCTTGATTCGTGGAATAACTTGTATTTGTTGCACACACAAAGGATATGTACTTCCACAAATATATGTTGCACTTGGGCAAGAAACATTCAGTAACATTTGAACAAACTGCTTCAGCGAAACAAAAGCAAATACTAGCAAAGATAATCATTTACAGACACTAGAAACCTGCACTGTTACCAACATATACAATGTATCATACGTATAAACGCTGGAAACAGAAGGTTCACAGTTCTTTCTGAAATAATACTAGTTTCTGTAACAGAAATAAAGGGGGCGTGGCAACATACATGACCGTAACTTTAAAGTTTGGCATATGTAGGTCATTTTTCATTTGAAACCCTGTGGGTATTTGTCAATGTAATCAGGAAAGACTATAGAATTTAATAAAATCATTAACTTTCTGTTTTTCCACCATATATATGTAACCTGTATCCTTAAGTTAGTTAAAGTAGTGTGTAAGTCTAGGGACTGATGACCTCAGCAGCTTGGTCCCTTAGGAATTCACACACATTTGAACATTTTTTTAAATATTGCAACTTTCATTCATCAGGGCATCACAGGATTTCTATTGTTCAAAATACATTTTACAGTTGTGAAATAGCAGTTTGTTGAAATCTATAACAAACTGCACTTCATAATTCATCAAAATTTTGTGTATAGATCCTCGATAATTTTGACCATATTTTAAAACATAGCAAAAAGGAGATTAAGGTAGCTCGCAGAAGTAAACATGCCACTTCTAATTACGGATGAACGAACTTCTTTAGATCTGGTGTTTCTGAAATGTAAGAGCTCAAATAGCCTAAATATCAATAAAAATTTATCTCCAGTTTTCTCAAGAATCATCCATTTCTGATAAGTAAACTGTGCATAACCCTTGCCCCTCCCCCTCAAAAAATGCCCAATGCTTTATATGACAAATACTCCTGGAAATAATCCTTCCTGAACTTGTAACAATTTTCACTACAGTGGAATTTTTTGAAAATTTTGAGAGCCATTGGTCTGGAAAATACTGTATCAAAACTCTTTAACAACTTTTGTACCTCGTGCCAGCCAAACCATTTAACTATTGCACAAACTTTCAGGGCTGTATCTTAACTGTTTGATGATGGCAAAAAATTTCACATCATAAAATTTCTATTCTGCCCTTAGGGACACTAAAAGGCCAATTATTGGATACTGTGAACTACTAATGTTTGGAATCACCTATAACATTTGTAGATGGTTGCATACCAAGTATGAGCAAATTCTAAGGTGGTAAGATGGAATGGCTTCTAAAATTAGATCACTCAAAAAGGAATATTATTTTGAGGTGTCCTAACAGTTTTTCATTGCCCACATCAATGAATTATGCTTTCAAAGACAGTAATGCGTGGTTTGTTTCATTGAAATTCACTGGATAACACTACAGGACTCATCCTGCTTTGTTTTTAGGAAGTTTGCCACAGTATCATTGGTAAATGCTGAGCTTGCCATAAAACAATTGCGCCTCACCTTATGTGTTAAAGACAAATGATCAACATGCGATCAGGTGGACTGTAAGTACTTAGTTGTGTGAAGGTAAGTTATAGTTAATGGAGCAGGAAAGTTCTTCAATTTATGAATGAACAAAATAGTAGTAGTTTGTCATCGGACTGTGTAGCTGAAGTAAATGGGTAGACAGTGTACATGAATATGCTGAAGCTGCCCAGTCTATTGGTATGTCAGTGTGGGCTGTGCAATTTGTTTGGAAGGATGTTGTACCGCTTGCAGTCATGTAATATAACATCAGAAAAAAGGTCCAGAAAGGATGCTAACTGACGGGAACTGGACACAAGTGTTACACCTTGTCAGTGGAAGTCAGTTTCAAGCTTAAAAGAAATCGATACTGCCAGTAAATGCAGGCCCATCTCGACCAGTTTCTGAGTGAAGGAAACTACATGCAGCGGGCATTTTGAGTATGGTAGCTTGCAAAAGACCATTGCTCACTGTGGCAAATAAAGTGCCTGTCTTTGAGACAAAACAACACAAAAACTAGGTAGTGGCTGATTGACGGCACTCAGCTGTGATTTTTGTCTCCTTTGAAATAAAATGGCACAAGATATCGAGAGCAGTAACGGTCCAGTGAGCTGTTTAACATTCTCCCCTCCTCCCCTGCCCTATGTGTATAGGGGCTTTAGTTCAGGCCAGAAGTTACACTGAATACGAGTCAGGATGATTATTTCACCATTCACATTGACCCACCTATAGGCCTCTCTTGTACACCTTCATTATGAGTATGCTGTAGGCTCTGTCGGGATGACAAACACCCATATTCACAGGGTTGCTCGCATGTATTCCTGTTTTGACAACACATTGGCACCCTGTTGCACACTGACTGCTCTGCTAAACCACCCAGTCTTAAGCCAGTAAATGTCTGGGATGATTTGGATCAGAAGGTGAATCAACCCTGCAATTTGATTGTTCTAAATGATCTAATCAGTGTGCCGCCTCAGATGGATATGGCATGTTTGAAGAAAGTTGTGGACACACTCCTGTGCTGCATTGAGGCCACTATCAAGACTAGAGGCAGCATTATGCAGTATTTATGGGATATCTCTTGGAAGTGGCTTAATTTTTTGTCCAGTGTCCACCTTACCCAATGGGTCACTGTTCAATATGAAGAAATATTTCTAGTAGGAAGATTTCATCCAGAAACTGGTATTAGAATTTTTCCATAATTTTACAGGAAATATACAGGGTGATTACAATTAAAATAACACCATTGATCAGAATGACATCAAATTGCAACGGAATATTATCGGAGAACAGAGAAAAACATATGGCAGAAAAAAAATATTGATCATTAGATGGTGCTATGTGTGTCAGAGCACATAAATGAAAACACCTGTCACTCGCATGACCCCTTGAAGTTGGTGTAAACATGTCGGGTACACGGCTTTTACTTCTTTTGCGTCTGCAACATTCGCCATGACTGTCTCAATGCTGGATCGCGCTCTGCTTGTAAATCTGTATTACAGGAATGATGACTGTGCACACGTTGCTCTGCAGAAGTTCGAAAAAAGGCATTGGTCCAATGACTGCCATGGGCCTGGAGAAAATGATTCGGAAATTCAAAAAGACGGGTTCTTTTGGTGTGCAACCTGGTAGAGGGAGGAAATGAATTGATTCGACACCAGTGAAAGCAGTGGCCACAGCAATGGAGGAGGTGAGAAGTGGTGGTGTGAAGTGGTGGTGTGAAAAAGTGTAGTGCACGCAGAATTGCCCGAACATTGGACGTACCCGTGAGCACAGTGCAATAAAATCCTACAAATCATCCTTCTTTGCTATCCATTGAAAATTACCCATGTGCAGGAGTTCCTTCCTGTTGACCTTCCAGCAAGAGAGATCTTTGTTTTAGAATTTCTTGTTCGCAAGGAAGTGGACAATGATTGGTCATGGAATATTTTGTGGACAGATGAAGTCCACTTCCATCTGACTGGATGTGTCAATACACAGAATTTTCGACTATGGGTAATGAAAAATCCACACGCAAATCAACCAGTACCACTTCATCCTGAAAAGGTCGTTGTTGTGGTGCAGGCTTATGGCATCATTTATCATAGGGCCATATTTTTTTGAAGAGACAGGTGCTTCTGGTCCTGTTACCTTTACCATCACTGGTAAGTGCTATCAGTGTCTTTCACGTAACCAAGTCATTCCAGCTCTCCAACAGCATGGATGTGTGGATGGGATCATTTTTATGGATGGTATCATTTTTAGGGATGGTGCACTTCTGCACATTGCAAATCCAGTTAAGCAGCTGCCTGAAGTGCCGTCTTGGGAATGCTGGAGTTATCAGCTTCCATTTCCCTACAGCCTGGCCGTCCCAATCACCTGATCTTCATCTGTGTCACTTCTAGCTGTGGGGCTCTCTGAAAGATGTTGTGTTCAGTGTTCCAGTTGCAGACTTAGCTGCATTGAAGGCATGCATTGCACCAACACATTCTGAATGTGATCCCGGAAACACTTCGATCAGTTGTGTGGAACATGCTCTTTCTCGATTTTAACCTTTGCAGAAAGTGGCAGACAGCATATTGAACATGTTTTGTGCCAATCACATGGAAATTAATAATGAGATTTCATTTTGATTGATGCTTTTTATGTGGTTTTGGCCTCAGAGCAATTAAAAACTGAGTTTTCCTGTCCGATGTGATATGATCTTGCTGTGGTGGATGGGCTTACGCAACTAACAGTATCGCACCTGTACACCCAAGTACACTGTGTAGTACAGTTTAATGTCAAATGTACACCTCACGCATTGTTGTATGATTCATTTGTCATTTGTAGTCTACCACTATTAAATTATGATGCTTACAGCACCATCTATTGCTACGTTTTGTAACTATTTTCCTTCTGCCATAGATTTACCGCCTTCTCCGATAATATTCCGTTGCAATTTGATGTCACTCTCACCAGTGGTGGTATTTCTACATGGGTTTGAAAGTTTAACTTTAATTATAGTCACCCTGTACATGACGGGTTCAGTGTGAAATTTTTGCTATTTGGCTGACTCTTAAGAGTGAGTGTTAAGCACATTTTTCACTTAAGTAATGAAGGCAGAATGTTCCGGAATGTAAGAAATGAATTTTAAAACAAGCTACTTCTTTGTCACAAACTTAATTTAAAATTTAAATACAGTAACTTTTTCCCTTAATGCTTTCGCTCCAGTGGTTTGAATTTGTTCTGTTCAGAAAGAATGAAATGTGCTGTATTGGGTCTCAAAACTGAAATTCTATAATAGTTATAATTTTAAACTTGGCCAAGGTGGATGCCTAGGATTTCGGTATTTGTGTACCCATGGCATATGGCTGAAGTTTCAAAGGATTTTATGAGAGTTCATAAGGACTCTGAAAGTTCTGTGCCTGCAAGATGTGTGTTTAGTAATGTCCGATGGTGATATCTGTTTACAATATTCAGTAATGTGCAGCTATTGTATTAAATTGTTATTGTCATCTTATAGCTGGCATACATTTACTGAAATGAGAGCATTTACAGTGTTTTTATTTTTATGATTTCAAAGTGGATTTTAGTGCTTTCTCACACATGGTGATTTTTAATTTACATTAATCACATTTTCCTTGGTTTGTCATCCATAGTTCTATCTCTCACAAATATCAAATGCTGGTGCAGTGTTGAATTACTGTTGCAATTGTGCCATTCACTGTTCCCATTTATGAGCATCAGCTGTACCTTGTAGTATGTCCATTGCACGCAACTTCCTTTGCACCAATTCTAATACATTTGGGGTGCACTGATCATAGTAGTATAGACTGTAGCATGGGGTTATTAGAGTGCAGTGTGTAACACAGCTGCTGCAATATGTCTGCACTTGAATTATACTTCATGGATTGGTGTGTGTGTGTGTGGGGGGGGGGGGGGGGGGGCAGTGAAGTTCTTGGAAGGACTGATTGTGCTGTTCCCACCACGAAGCGATGAAGCATACGGAGTAAGGTGGGGATACTGAGCTGTTAGTGAATGTTGTGACATGATGGCATGATAACATCATGCACTTTTAATTAATAAATTAAGCTAAAGTAGCATCAGATGCCACACAATATTTCTAATAGCAGACGCACATTTCGATGAGGTCCGCTAGTTATAGAACCACTGCTGAAAATCCAAAGCTTTATAGCTATTCCTTCTTGAGGGAAGACTACTGTGCAGAGGAACCTACGAGAAAACTATAAAAAAATATTTCCAGAAGAATGGAAAACTTTTGAAGAGGATGCCACAAGTTACTCAAGATAGTCAACATGTTGTTTCAGAAGTGGTGGTGAAGTTTCTGTCCTCAGTTGTTCTACCTTGTCTCACAGTTGACACCAAAGCAGAAAAAAGTGCTGCTCATCTGAGCATTTAATTCCTCCACTCACGTCAAAATCCACACTTGCCTGCTTTGCAGAGACAATCATTTCGCTGTTGCATACCGGTAAGAACAATGATTATACTAGAAGTAACATCCATCAAGGTAAGTGGGTTATTTTTTAAATAAGGCCCATTTGTGAATGAGAGGGAGAAAATGATGCAAATCAGTGCAGTGTGATGTGTGTCTGCTCCCAGCTCACTTCGCGTATGTTTGAATGCAATTTAAAGCTTTGTCTGTGTGCTGAGTTGTAGAAGAAAATTTTCCCTGCCAACTGGGAGATACAGTCTGTAATTAGATTCAAGAAACTCCATTGTGCCATATAAACAAGCAGCATGGCTGTTGTTCCTTGACAATGCAAGGTCACACGTTTCTGCAGAAACACAAGGTCCAATCATACGTTTTGGATGGGAACAATTTAATCATCTACCTTACAATCTACACCTCGCACTCTTTGATTTTTACTTATTAATGACAATTTAAGGAGATCCTTGGTCGTCAACAGTCCAACGAAATGTGAAAACTGCAGTCATGGATTGGATTTTTTCACAGGCAGCAGATTTCTTTGATGTTGGAATTTAAAAACTTGTTAAATGGTATGACAGATATTTGAATAGCAATGTAAAGTATGCAGAAAAGTAGATAAAAGTATGTAGCATATGGTCAAAAAGAGATTTTATTTGCTGTATTTTGCTTATTACAAAAAAATCAACCTTACATAAAAATACCCCATCTTTAAATAAAATACTAGGAGGATTAAAGAAAATTGTCCAAAATTTTTTAAACTTACATCTTAATGTATCATAACTACATAATTTCCATTCATATTTAAGCCATTATGTTGTCTGTTAACTGGTTGATAAATCTCCTCTCGAGCCAGTATAGCCAGGGTTTCGGCCCCTTGCCCATTCCTTCTTACTTCCACCTTCACTACTCCCTGCACAGTACTAGGTTACTTTCCCTAGAGCCCTTCTGAATAAATAAAGACTCCTATTTCCATCATATGGTTGTATTTGTAACAAGGTAGTAGGTTAATTTTGATGAATAGCTGGTCATTGTTGGGTCCACACATATTTGCAACTGATCGTTCATCAGTGTTATGTGATACATTCACTTATAAGATGTGTATTTAGTCAAGATACACACAGGACACTTGAAAATCATTCATGTTGCACTGTTTCAGAAATTCTGTATCCATGACTCGGAAGCGAATAATTATCCATTTTTCATAATCGTTTTAATTTTCTTGCTTTGCTAAACTTAGTAGTGGGCAGTTTCTATGTGTATTGTGAGCCCATTACACAACACATATCATCAGATGTACTGAAACTCTCAATTGTAGGATGTAGTCCAGTTACACATTTGTCCCTCATGCTGAGGGGACATAAAAGTTTCATTAGATTTAAGATGCCATTTATATCGTGCTTTTTTTTCCTTTTTCTTCTTGCAGATATGTCAACTTTCAAAAGTGAAAAATGAGAATTTTAGTGGTGTACTGTTGTGAATTACAGCTCTTCCCTGACAAAGTTGTAACAATTCAATTACATATGCTTTATTATTTATGTGTAAATACTAAATAATGGACATACCTGAGCCTTCGGACTGTGTAATTTATCATTCAACATGCTGAACAATATGAATGATGAGCTCTGCCGGTTTCTTTGGATTCACACACATTCAAATGAAGCACTCTTGAGAAAACTACAGTTCGAAATTACGATCCGAGGAAACAAATTAACGTATGTTAGATTTCGGTTTTGACATTAGCACAGTTTTTGCATGAATAAATCACTGTTAAATGATCACACGTTATTTCGTAATGCAACCGATATTTGCATGGCATCTTATATCTGTAAAACATCTTTCCCAAATTTAAATCAATTTTATACAGGATGTACATGTTAGGCTTGGAAAATAAATTGAATAGTTTATCAGTCTGAATAGTTTATCAGTCTGAATTTGTCTGATTACGGTAGTTACTTATTTAGCACACCTGTAGCTGACTTAGCCTTCTTCAAAAACTCTGAACTAAATTTCTGCTCAAAGCACTTGCTTTTTTGAACTGATTTTAAAATCAAAAATTTCTCCAAACACGTTTCTGAAAGCATGGACCTGAACTGAGTTTTGGTCTTTGTAACTGTGCTAAAAAATTCTCTCACATTCCGCATTACTATGTGGAATTGACAAAATAGCCATCATCACCTTTGCATGTTTATCATACTGAAGAATCCCATCAGCCAATTTCTTCTGACCTACCAACGCCCACTGACATAAATTCTCTCTGCTGCCAAGTTGGTTTCTTCCAGCTGAAAGTTACAGAACTGAGAGTGAAGAATATCAACCTCTGTATTTAAGTGTTCACTTTCGCTAGTCAGAATATTAGGAAATCTGTTAGTGAAAAATCTAAGGCTGGAAAATAATGCTTTGCCAATTATAGAAATATTGGCAACTTCTGCATGCATTAAAACTTCATCTTTGAATTGAAATTTGTGGATCATGTAATCACATAAGAAACATTTTCTTACATACTTAAAGAATATAGACTTTTCCTCAGGCTTCAAAGTGGTCACCAAAGCAAATGTAGAATTCCCTATCAACAGATCACAATCATCCTTTTGATTTGCTGGAGTGTGATAATCTATATCAATAAGAGAGCTGGAGGTTTTAATAATGAGTGGTCTCAGAAATCTTGCCATCACATTCTTCAATAGTTCCTCCAAAATTGACTTCAATAAGTGGATATGTGGGGCACTTGACTGAAGAGCTACATTTGGGCACTCAAAGACAGACATAAAACGTGGAAGGAAAAGGCATGAAGATTTATGTAAATTTGATAAAGCATGGTACACAGTGTCAATGGTTTTCTGTAAAACTGAAGATTGGGTTTTTCTTTTAAGTGAGAAATGTGGTGAAATCTTATCGCAGTGCTTGGACTTGTGATATGAAGTAGACACATCTACATTTTGAATATGTTTTGGAATTTTATAGTTCTTCAAAGTATTCATGAGTTAGCAATTTCTTGCTTCAAACATCCTGCCCCCCCCCCCCCCTCCCCGCCGCCTTTGCTTTGCCGTACCATTACCGGAGCATTATCGGCGCCAAAAACCAGACAGTTTAATGGAATACGGAATTCCCGTAAAGTTGAAAGTGATCAGCAATATTAGCTCCAGTGGCATATCCCCTTTTAAATTAGGCACAGAGAGTAGGTAATTTTGAATTTCAGGGCTGAAGTACGATACGATAATAGGATATAACTTAAAAAATCTGTTTTATTACTACCATCGGTAGCAATAGCATATGGATTCGACTGCAAGTGCGTAATAACTTTCGCTTTTTCTTCCATGCACATTTCCGTAAGGATAGCGGTCTTTTTGTTCTGGCGCACCCATATCGTATCGCAATTTCAGAATCGGGAAACATTTTGCGAAACAAATGCCCAGCGTGTTCGGCACAGTTTACAGGCAAGCCAAGTTGGCAACACTGCCTTTTAGACACAACAATGCTAATCACTTCGCTTGGAACAACTATCGACTACTCCTTGTCCACGGTAACTTTACGATTGCGCTGGTCAGCTGGTGCTACCAGAAGCGGAGGAAATTGGCACTAGTCGAAAGATATTCATTTGTCTCCGAACGCCGCCAATGATGTTCCTTACTTCCTTGTAGATACGAAGCACGAGCTACGCTTACTGCCGCTCCCGATAGCCACCGCACCAATTTACCAAGTTAACATAAACAAGTAGCAGCCATACCTTGTCATCCACCAATATATCGAAGGCGCGGGATTTTCAGATAGTAAGGAAAGTATTGAAACTGCTCTGAAAATCGGGGGATCGGGAGGAAGAAGGAAAAATCGGGAGAGTTGGCACGTCTGTACTTGTCTTAGTGCTTATTAAATAGGTGTAAATGTTTCTATACTTCCCAAAGAGATCTGAGACAGAGCATCAGATGATAATTCTCCACGAAGTTTGTGTGCGCTTTCATGAAGACGTGTATGATACTGCCAGGAAGGGAAAATTAGCAATTGAAGGCAACACATGTGACATGCTTATTAAATAGGTGTAAATGTTTCTTACTTCCCAAAGAGATCTGAGACAGAGCATCAGATGATAATTCTCCACGAAGTTTGTGTGCGCTTTCATGAAGACGTGTATGATACTGCCAGGAAGGGAAAATTAGCAATTGAAGGCAACACATGTGACATGTTGGCAGCAGGAAATTCTGTCTCGAGAGCAAAGTAAAGAATAAGAAACATTTTTAAAATTGCATATGCTAAGAAGGGAAAACTCTTGTGATCACGAAGTGTTACATTATGTCACTAAGATGACTGACAATTAGAAATGAAGGTAAAAGACGGCATTAGTAAATGATGATGAAAACTGAACAGTGTTCTAAGTTCTTGTAAAAACAGAATGACAGTACAAGAAAAAAGACATTGAACGTCCGAAGTAGAAAAGTGATATTTGTTTCACACTCTTTCTCTACAGTTGTTAAGAGACCCTCCGCAAACAGGAGCGTTTTGTAATGAAGGAAAAAGTAGCTCTCAAAAAGATATAAGCAGTCCTGATTTAGATAACTTTTTGTGTACTTTGATGACACTGATCAGATTTTAAGAAAAGAAATATGTGAAAATATGTTCAGAATGAAATTATTTAGTCAATAGTTGCAGAAATAATTTGACCGATAGGCACTTAAAATAACAAGAATGAGACTATATCAAATTCTAGAAGCTCACAAAGGAATTTTGCAGGAGAAGCTTGAAAGGCACTGACAGACATTGCAGATTTTCCTGGTGTACTGAAGAATTGAAGGAAACAGACGCTAGTAACATGCAGAAATTGGACTGTATTTGACTTAAGTTGTGTGAGCGAGTTGACTATAGTAAATGATTACCTGGGTATAACAGATGCACTACATATTTTTGTGCATTGCTTTCATTGTCATGGACCATTGAATTCAATCAAGTTTAAGACTAAAGACACGGTCCACTACAAATGAAGATGTACGTGCTTCCCAAGAATGTGATTTTATTAGGTACCTGTAATGTACTTTTCTCAAACAATAGACAGTTGCTATACTCCTGTTTCCCGAGTTTTACTGGGTGACAGTCATAGTTGCATTTTATTATGGATGGGTAGTTTTGCATTTTGTTGATAGCTTTCTCATAGTGTTTTCACAGGCAAATTCTTTTCATGAAGCACTGGTATGTGCATTTGCATCTAACTTAGTTACCTAGAAGTGTGAATGTATTAATAGTACAGTTTTGTAAATTAAGCTTTTGGGCACTGCAATTTTTAATTTAGACTTGTAAAAAGGGGCATAAACAGCAACAGCACATCATGTAATACATTCACTCCTTTCTGTATCAATGGCCCAAAAAGATAAACCATAGTAATTTAGCTTTAAATTAAGTTTCGTTTGTGGTGCGTCTGGATGAACTCTGTAAGGGTTACATCTGTTTGTGCTCCACTGCTGTGTAGACAATTTTATACACTAACTATGTTTGTGTAAACAGTAATAGTTAAATAAATTGATAAAGGCAAGTATCTGTAAAATTTGATAGTAAAAAAACATTCAGTAGTAATAATTTTATATCACAGCGTAAACGAACAAGTTACGATAAAAAACACATCTCAGTGAAAGAAGACAAGACTCCAACCTAATTCTCAAGGAATTATGTTTGTGCTGTCACAAATTCTTTAAAGAAGAAACATTACATAAAACTTTCATTTAAAGTGTTGTTGAAAAGATATAGTCCCTTGTAAAATTTTATAACAGATGCAGGTGTAGAAGCAGTGGAAGAAGTCAAGTGTTGCAGCAAACAGGTAAGAGAGTTATTAGTATAGAAGCGTGTACACATGTTTAAGAGCACTGCATTTCAGTTCGGGAAATATGGCTGGTGAAGCTATTCATTCTGGACTGTGTCTTAACACCACTTTTTAGTTTGTCTGTCCTATATGGGAAGTTGTTTGTTTACAATATTTTATTTTGTGCAGCTGAAGATGGGTCCTCCACTGTCCACAGATTTCACTTTCCGTCCCTGTATTCATTGTACATAGCAAGACTACAGCTGATACAGGCTCGGATCCATGAGAAAGTAAAACATATCCTGAAAAAGTAATATGATGTACTGTATTTGAAGCAATTCTAATCATTGGTGCAGTCTTAGGTCCATGTTTCTGTAAATTATTTTGGCAGTAATGTGTGTACTTGTGTACAACTTACAATAAAAATTTTAAATACTAAATAAATCAGTGTTGAAGATGAGCTGTACTTGCCAACATAAATGTTGTGCCATTCACATGATAAAGATATGAATTTGTTTGATTCTATAAAATTCCAAGGAGCAAAGAGGGTCCATCCAGCTGCAGTCATTTGAAGAGTGATGCAAAAGGGCGGATTATGATGTGGTGGTGGTGGTGGTGGTGGTGGTGGTGGTGCCAGTTCACAAGCATATTGCAGTGGGTCTACAAATGATTCAATGCAGCTATCAGCAGCCTGTGTAGACAATGTGAGGTGTGAACCCCGGACTTGATAGCACTGAATATGAGACATTCACTGGGTTCCATCCTTCACTATGCCATTAATTTTTGCAGAACCATTTCTGATGCAAAGTCAGTGCAGCAGACTGCATTAGCTACCTCATCTTAAATTATGGGGGTAGGATGTCAATGTTTTATATTTTTTATTTAATTTATGAAAAAAGAATGAGCTCATACTTCACGGTGAGAAAAAACTCAAAATTTTATAGTCAGTTATCTCAATTTCTACCACAGCTTTTAATAGACGTGCAGAATTCTAAAGTTTCATTTATCTGTAAGTATGGTTTGTATACTGTGCGAAATTCATTGAAGAATCTCTTACATATGAAGGAAAGTGTACCTATAGCAACAAATGCAGCCAATAATAAGTGAAAAAATGATGAAATTTCACATGTAAAAAAATTTTTTTGTTATGTTTTTGAACTTCCACCGCTATGAGTGTGAATCCTGAATCGTTTCTGGTCAGGCTGAAAAGTTTTATGAATTTATTTGTAAAAGTAAAGTGGAAATTAAAATGTCCTGTGGTGCCTTTTCTGCTCCGAGTCAGCCTGTTTGACATCCTACCCCTATTACTGTAAATCAAATGGTGTCAAAAATTAATTTCATTAAAAAAAGTTGATCTCCAGTGTTAGCAACACTATGTTATTAAAGATCCCTCAGTAGAGCTAGGGGAGAAAAGCAAACTGGGCATACCTAGCCATGGTGATTTGTTAATATTGCTTGTAAACTGACACAGTAATTGTCACATCCACACAACCTTTGCCCGTTTGTATAATCAAGAATGCCATCCGATTTATTTATTTCTCATGTTCTGTCATCTAGATGAGTACTACAGACTCCATATTTATATGCAACTTTTAAAAAAGTACAGAGTTATATTCATTTATGTTCCATTATATTGTTGTGATCCTGATAACTCTGGTTGATGACCATTTCAACAGTGTGTGTTGATTCGAATGTGTTTCTTCTAAGAAATCTGTAATACTCAACTATTATGAATTTAGCTCTTAAAACTATCCAGTGCTAAACATTACAAAAGAAAAATCTAATAATATTAACAGTGAGGTGGAGAGATAGGAAAAGGAAGAAAGAATAGAAAAGAAATGAGATAGTAATGAAAGTGACATGGTACAATCACTCAAATGTGTGGATATGACAATTACTGAATCAGTTTACAAGCAAAATTAACAAATCACAGTGGATAGATGTGCTCAGTTTCCATTTCTCTGTAGCTGTACAAACCTCATCAATCTGAAAGCAAGTTAATTGCATCTTTTATGTTAAGGAAGTGAAGTATCAGAGACAAAGTACTGTAGTGGCTGTACTGTTGTCGAGGTTTCCTAAATTGGACATTGCAGTAGGACGTGATCAGGTGTACCTGTTCCACAAACAGAACTGGGTTGCTCATTCCATGTGATTTAACATAGTTATTCCGTTTAGGGACTGCCCCAGTCAAATAGTGAACCTTTTAGAATACCTGTTTTCATTTGGGAAAAGGAAACATACATTCACTTTCCAGTGGCAGATTACTCCCATTTCTCCTACCATATCTGTAATATACCCTGTAATGGAGGTGAGATTGTCTTCTTGAGTCCCAAGTATCTAATTTACTTTGTGGCCTGCCTTCCTACATACAATACATACTGGCATGTTATATGATGTACATATCAATAGTAGGACAACAAATGCAACCTAAGTGAGTCAGTTGATGTGAAATGCTACAGAACCGTACACTACATCCATTCAACTATCGTTCGCTAGCCTTAATATGTGAACCCATCCACTTGAGATATAAGTGACTATTATCATCTCACGATAGAAATGGATGATTAGTAGAGGAAGACCAAATCTTCATTGTCCAGTGCAGACAGTTTTACTCATAACAGCCAAGCCTTTAAAGCATGCTGTCGTGTATGTGGGTAGAAAAGTTTGCTGCCTTCTCATTCATGTACACCCTGTGATATTAATTCTGTGTGGCTCGGTGGCATGGTGCAAGTCTCTCAATTGGACACCACCTACACTTTAGAATCCGAACCATGTGTTGTTCTGGTAAATTTGCTCATCACTGAGAGGTGAAGGCTAGGTCAATGGCAGACTGAAATATTTGTTTGCCCTGCTGGGATTTGATCCTGTGACCTTTCGGTTTCCAATCACAGGCTTTGCTACTAGACTGCCAGGCCTGACCCCTGAATACTTAGATTAGACTTCTGCATTTGGATACAGCATTAATTCTGGTTACAAGATTGTGGCTATAACTTATTCATTGTTTTAAACATTGTATAGATTGTCTTCTGAAGTGTGATGGAGAGTGTATTTTTCCTGAATAGTGTCCAGCAGAACTTGTGTGTTTGTTTTCAGTTGTAATTTACTGTTGCATTTGGCTAGTAGCTAAGCATCAGCATACACATTTGTACCTAATGCTTGAGGTTTCTTTTTTAGGCTTTTAAAAAGTCATTAGAGACTGATATTCCAAATTGTAGTCCCAAGGACGGAGACCTTTGGTAATTATATTTGTCATATTGTTGTGACACGATGAATTAAGCCCAGTATGCACATAGCAGACTAGATGACTTTAAGTTCACCTGAACAATGCCTCAGCTGGACAAACAGAGGTTGTTAAAGGGCAGCCGATACTTTTTTAAAAGGTGAGATTTTTTTCAATAGCGAGGTTCCTCTCCAACATAACGATACACTCATAACTTACTACAAGGAGAATTACACAAGTACTCAAACTCTCTCTGCAGGAGCTTGTGTATCCTCTTCTTTTGCTCCAAATCTGTCATCTGTACAATTTGGAGCTAGGTAGTCACTGGCCATTTTCTTCTTTGTTTTCCATCAGTTTCCCACAGTATTATCAGTTTTGGTATTGTTATTTCCTCCTTTCTCCTTAAATGTCTGTGCCAGTGTAATTTTATTCAGTCCATTAAATCACATACCCCTTCTTCCACCCCATTATTTTTATCACTTCGGTCTATCTTGACGTTCTTGCTAGTCTTCACAAATATTTTCAGCTTTTTTCTGTGTCTCTGATCAGCTGTCTAGGTCCCTGCTCTATACAGGACTATACTCTGTAGTTTTGAGTTGAATATGAGTTTCTTTGTTCTATTCACCACTTATGTGCTCCATAAGACTGAATTGAGCATCTCAATGAACTTGCTTTTATTGCTAATTAATTTATTGATTTCTAAATTTGGATTTCCCTCCTCTAAAATTGACCCAGGTAGAAAAACTGTAGATATTTTTGATCTCTTCCCTCCCCCCCCCCCCTTTTTACAGTTTGTTTACTTCATTCAGATTTTTAGTAAGTTGTTTTTTGATGCTTAATCTGCAAAGCCCAGTTTTTATACTCCATTGTCAGCTGATAACATATGTAATTTGCATCCTCCCCATCTTTGGCTGTAATGACGTGGTCGTCAGCAAATAGTGAATGGTACAAATACACTGTGATAACAAAAGTCTTGAGCTAACTTTTAATATTGTGTCAAACCTTCTTTAGACCAGCGTAATGTAGCAACTCGATCTGGCATGGACTCAACAAGTGGTTGGAAGTTCCTTGCAGAAATAGGGAACCATACTGTCCATAATTGCAAAAGAGTTGTTGGTGCAGGATTTTGTATACAAACTGACCCCTTGTGTATGTCCCAACCTGAATCCATGAAATGAAATGGTACGCAGTGCCATGTTTCATATTTAGACACCCAAGGTCATTGACTGGGGTCAGCTGAGGTCAGCAAGGCGGTGTCACTGTCCCGCTGAGATAATAGTCCGGTTAGGACATTAAATGGGCAAGCACCCATGCCAGCAAAAGGTTGGCACATGTAGAAATTTTAAAATTAGAGTGCCATGTGGTGACAGATTTTTTACCTTATATTTATATAAACGGAGTTACTAGTAAATCTTTTTTAGTCAGCACAATGTCGTGGTTAAATGAGTATTCAAGCACAGGACAACATAGTTCAATACAGTACGATGGAGGCACTTTATATCCAGGACCGGTGGACGATACTGAAATGGCGGAAAGGGGGAACAATTTTAATGCTAATAGAAGCAACAACATAAGGACAATTGGTAGGCAAGATGCTGCAAATGAAATTAGATTTGGTCAATATCCAGCATATGATGATTTAGATGAAGTAGTTGTGGAATCTGAATTGGAGCCAAAGCCGGCAGAAGAAGTCAATACTGGATTGTGCCAGCGCCATCCATATCAGTACGGTGAGGAAGGTCACACAGCAATAGAAATGGATAAAACTGAAACTATGGCACTTTTATCTGGAGTGACTGAAACAGCAGTAGACGGTGCAACCTTAAGCACCTCATTACCAACAGCGCAAATGGCTGGTGCTGCTGGTATAACGGCTTTAGCAGATGCTGGAGTAGCATACGGAACAACGAAATTAATTGAAAGAGTGAAAAAGTGAAAAATAAAGGATTAACGTTACCAGGTAGTGATTATGTTGGGCCTGGAAACCCTATAAATATAGACACAACATGAAGTGGAGCTGATGCCATTGCCAAAGATCACGACGTTGGGTATGATCGTTTACTAAAGGAAGCTCGAGAACGTGTTTTTACTGAAGAAGAATTTAGGCAACGATTACAGCAGTTGGATGCTAAAGCAATTATAGACTTTGCCATTGATTGGAGTCATACAAGAATCCCATTAACTATATGAGGCACTTCAGCAATGGCTCCGCTACGTGGGCTTCCAGCAGGGTGTACAGGAGTTGCATCACTTCCGCAAGATTCTCCATTACCAGTCTGCAAATAACATTTCGTCCAAATCAATATTGTCATCATCAGAATCAGAGAAATGACCCAGGGAACCACTACAACACGTACACTTCTAAATAATGGTGTATTTGCACAAAACATGCACCAGTGTCCATACATTTTAATGTGAGGTGGACATATTACACAGTCAACAAAATAAGGTGCTTTAGAAGTCATATAAATTTTACAGTGTGGTAGTATATGTTGTATTGATTCACTATGCCAAGTACCAAAAAAGTTGTGCAAAGCAAGCTCACAAATGTGCCAAATATATTCATTAAATGTAATTTCATAAAACTGAACACGAATTTTAAATCTACTTTGCCAAAATGAGCAACAACCGAAATTCGACATTGTCAGCAAACACATTGTTTGCCATGGAATTCATTCATTTAGTTTAATTTTTCCACCAGCATGAATTGCATCACAAACTATTTCCTTAGTTATTGGAACATTGGCACTGTTGGTATATAAATAACATTCTGGTAACTGATATGCATTTAACACCGACTTCATTTTGTCAATTCTAAAATTACATACAATATCTTCTTCTGTGAGACATGGCAGACCAAGTTCAAATGCATCAATAGCAGTTTCTAGTCAACCACAGTGTACTTACTGTAGCAGATTCTTCATTGAACAGTGTAGAGCTTCCACTACAAGTGCACGACATTATGTGAAAACGAGAATTGGGCGTCCCTTAAATACTTCAGATTTTACATTGTTGCTCACTGCATAATGCTCACATTTCAAAATTTCTGCATGTGCCAACCTTTTGCTGGCGTGGGTGCTTGCCCAGATAATGTCCCAACCATACTATTACCTTTGCAGGCCAGCGACGCTGCCATGCTGACCTAAGTTGACCCCGGTCAACAATGTTGGGTGTCATGAAACGAAACGGCATGCAGTGCCATGTTTCATGTTTCGACACCCAAGGTGTCCAGTTATTTTACAGCCCAAATAGCAAAACTCATCTACTACTTTTGGTATCTCATTTCCTAACCTAATTTCCTCAGCATTACCTGGTTAAATTCTATTACATTACATTACCCTTGTTTTGATTTTGTTAATGTTTATCTTATACCTTCCTTTGAGGATAAAGTCTGTTCCATTCAACTGCAATTACAAGTCCTGTCATCAACAAACCTCAAAGTTTTTACTTTGTCTCCTGAACTTTAATTCCATCTCCAAATTCCCCTTGATTTCCTTCACAGCTTGCTCATTGTACAGATTGAGTGATCCTCCAATCTTACAATGATTACAAGGCAGCTACAGCCAACTATTAGGTGGCTGGAAACATGGGCCAGGGCAACTGGTTTTCAGTTCCCACCATAGAAGACTACATGTCAATTTTAACCATGTTCATTGAAGGTTTAACCAACCAATGCTCACAATTGGGGGGGGGGGGGTAGTGTTTTATGTTTTCAACAAAAGGCTTCCTGTCATTGAAAATTTTAAAATGCCTTAGCAGAAAAGCATGGGGACTTGACATATCCCACCTCCTGCAGTTTTATGGGCTATTTGTTCAATCACATTTAGATTATGGCACCGTGGTCTCTGGATCAACCCGTATTTCCTACCTCAAGGTGTAGATGCTGTCCACTAAGAGGGCATCCAGATATCAATTGGAGACTTTCGGGCCAGTACAGTTCGGAATGTGTGTGCAGAGGCTGGTGAACCACCACTCTGGATTGAGCGACATATCCTTTTGGCTCAACAGGCACTGAAAATCTCTGTGTCACCTCAGTCACTGGCATTTAGAGCACTGGTCCAACCAAACTTTGAATGGCTGTCCAGGAATCGGACCTTTGCAACCAAGCCACTCGGGATACGTGCTACGAACTGTCTCGAGAATCTGAATCTATCAGGCCTCCAAATACACAGCCAGAGATGGAACGCGGTGCTGCTTTGGTTTCTTCAGAGGCACAAAGTGATTTTGAGCTTGAAATTGTATAAGAAAACTTGTACTCCAGATTACGTTTTTACAACTTCATTTTCTTTCATTTTAGGTACGTACAACAGTTTTATCGTTGTTCATACAGATGGTTCCCAGCAAGAGAATGTCCTCGGTTGTTCCACTGTTTTCTCTAATAGGGTTTGTCTTCTGGAACAATTCACAAATTATGGTGCGGAGTTATATGGCATTATGATGGCACTGGAGAGGATTCACAGACATCACCATATTGAGGTTTCTTGTCTTTTCAGTCTCACTTAGTGCACTACAAGCACTTCACCACACATATCCAGTAGACAAGTTGATTCAGCTCCTCCATGAGTCATTGCAGCTGCTCCAACACCATGCTCTTTTGCTGCATACCTGGCCACATTGGGATACAGTGAAACGACATGACTGAGGAAGCAGCCAAGGAAGCGTACCGGGATGGTACTGTCTGTCAATGTCCCATCCTGTTGCACACCATCAACTCATTTTCTGATGTATCAGTGGGAGACTGCATGTTAGCAGGCAAGAGAAAACAAACTGAGGTCATTCAAATAGACCACACAGGCATGGTGGACTTCTTGTCAGCCTCATTGCTGGAAAGAGGTTTTGCTTACCAGGCTGTGCATTGGACATGCTCTTTAACTCATGACTTCCTCCTCCGGTGGGAGGATCCACTGCCCTGTGAAGTTTGTGGTGTGCCACTTTATTCAGCATATTTTGGCAATGTGTGTCCTATATACTGATACAAGAGCAGCCCTCAGTCTCAATGGAGATCTTCCCACCATCCTCGCCGATGCTGATTCCACTGTTACAGGAGTGGCAAAATTTTGTGGACTATCAGGCCTCATCCCTAAACTAGTGGAGGAAGACTGACTTTAATGCATTATTAACTGTTCCGCATGTGGGACAGCCTTCGTCTCCATCCATGAGATTAGCATGCTGACTTTCCATCAGGGCGCTGATGACCATTTGACTTTTATAACTGCCACCTACTTTCTTTGCAAGTTGTAAATAACCTTTATTTACTGGATATCTTATGCTAATTTGACTAGTACCGTATCATAGTTATCAACTTCTGATTGAATGGAAAAGATTATTTATCAAATAGTGTCATTTCTGGTAAAATTAATATTGATATGATTGTACTGTTACATTTACAAGGTGTAATTGACAGGCAGAAGCTGAACAGAACCAAGATGAGTGTACGGAAACTGATGTGAGAAGAGTTCAATGTATTTGGAAGTGAATGTTTGGTAACCAATATGACAGAGAAAAACCTAAGAAGTTTTGGTCATACATATAATCAGTAAGTGGATAGAAATCATTTTTAAGTGATTGCAAAAAGACTAGAAGATATCAGTCTGTAGTTAAATTATAGAACAGTTTTATACTCAAACTTGGAGATCTTAACCAAATGCAGACCAGATCTGTGCCTGGATTCTACCCTTTTAGTGGGATGAAAGCAACAGCTGTAAAGATAATTTTGGAAGTACTGAAAGGGAGTGTTACAAGACCATTACTGTATGCAATCTGTATAGATGATGTGTATAATGCTGAGGGGGGGAGGGGGAGAGAGGGGGTGGGAGGGAGGGGGAGAGGGGGGAGGGAGGGAGAAGTCATTGCATGCTAAGCATATCTGTGGGAGTTGTGAATTTGGAAAACTGCAAATGTATATTCTTGAGGGCTCTTTTACTTTTCAGATAGAAACATTACGTAGACCTCAGTGTATTGACACAAAAAGGTACAGGTTTTGTATTGATAAAACCCTAGCATTTCACTGACAGTTGAAGAATTGTTCTCTTTGTCCGTGTACAGCTTTCTATGAAGAAGGGACTGCAGTAAGACCACTATGAATGTTTAATATGATAATGGGAGCAATGTAAACAATGATTTTGATTGCTCTGCATCATATTAACAAATTTGGTTGTTGTTGTTGCACGGAGAGGTCTTCCCTAGCCGGCAGCTGTGCCCAAGCAGTTCTAGGCGTAACAGTCTGGAACGGCGCGACTGCTACGGTCGCAGGTTCGAATCCTGCCTCGGGCATGGATGTGTGTGATGTCCTTAGGTTGTTGCTGTGGTCTTCAGTCCTGAGGCTGGTTTCATGCAGCTCTCCATGCTACTCTATCCTGTGCAAGCTTCTTCATCTCCCAGTACCTACTGCAGCCTACATACTTCTGAATCTGCTTAGTGTATTGATCTCTTGGTCTCCCTCTACGATTTTTACCCTCCATGCTGCCCTCCAATATTAAATTGGTGATCCCTTGATGCCTCAGAACATTTCCTACCAACTGATCCCTTCTTCTAGTCAAGTTGTGCTACAAGCTCCTCTGCTCCCAAATTCTATTCAGTACCTCCTCATTAGTTATGTGATCTACCCATCTAATCTTCAGCATTCTTCTGTAGCACCACATTTCGAAAGATTCTATTCTTTTCTTGTCTAAACTATTTATCGTCCATGTTTCACTTCCATACATGGCTACACTCCATACGAATACTTTCAGAAACGACTTCCTGACATTTAAATCTATACTTGATGTTAACAAATTTTTCTTCTTCAGAAATGCTTTCCTTGCCATTGCCATTCTAAATTTTATATCCTCTCTACTTCGACCATCATCAGTTATTTTGCTCCCCAAATAGCAAAACTCTTTTACTACTTTAAGTGTCTCACTTCCTAATCTAATTCCCTCAGCATCACCCGACCTAATTCGACTACATTCCATTATCCTTGTTTTGCTTTTGTTGATGTTCATCTTATACCCTCCTTTCAAGACACTGTCCCTTCCGTTCAGCTGCTCTTCCAAGTTCTTTGCTGTCTCTGACAGAATTACAATGTCATCGGCGAACCTCAAAGATTTTACTTCTTCTCCATGGATTTTAATACCTACTCCGAACTTTTCTTTTGTTTCCTTTATTGCTTGCTCAATATACAGATTGAATAACATTGAGGATAGGCTACAACCCTGTCTCACTCCCTTCCCAAACACTGCTTCCCTTTCATGTCCCTCGACTCTTATAACTGCCATCTGCTTTCTTTATAAATTGTAAATAGCCTTTCGCTCCCTGTATTGTACCCCTGCCGCCTTCAGAATTTGAAACAGAGTATTCCAATCAACATTGTCAAAAGCTTTCTCTAAGTCTACAAATTCTAGAAACGTAGGTTTGCCTTTCCTTAATCTGTCTTCTAAGATAAGTCGTAGGGTCAGTATTGCCTCACGTGTTCCCACGTTTCTACGGAATCCAAACTGATCTTCCCCGAGGTCGGCTTCTATCAGTTTTTCCATCCGTCTGTAAAGAATTCGCGTTAGTATTTTGCAGCTGTGACTTATTAAACCGATATTTCGGTAATTTTCACATCTGTCAACACCTGCTTTCTTTGGGATTGGAATTATTATATTCTTCTTGAAGTCTGAGGGTATTTCGCCTGGGACTGATGACCTCAGATGTTAAGTCCCATAGTACTTTGAGCCACTTGAACCATTTGAGGTCTTCCCTTTGCCCGACCAACAGTATGTCGTGTTACGTTGACACCAGCACCTCGACAGAACCGATTCGATGGTGCCAAGAGCATAGGGACTGGGCCAACGAAGAGTGGGAGCTCGTGCTCCCCTTGGATGAGACCAGATTCAGTCTGATTAATGATTTTCGATGTACCCTTTTTTATGGCGAGAGCTGAGAACATGTAATGTACTCACAAACACTGTTGAACAGATCGTTTTTGTGGTTCAGATGTTATGATGTGGGAAGGAAGAATGTTGCATGGGCATACTGAACCCCAAATCTTCTAGCGCAGTACACTCACTATTCAATGTTATTGCCGCCCTGTGCTCCTCCCACATGTGTGTCTTTTTGAGGAATTCGTTCGGCCATGACTTAATTTTTATGGATGGTAGTGGCGACTGCATCGATGAGTGCAGGTGGAGGAGTTCTTGGAACGAGATGATATTCGGTGAGTGGACTTGCTTGCCCATTCGCCTGGCTTGAATACCATCAAGCACGTGTGGAATGCGTTGGGGAGACGTACTGCAGGACATCTACATGCTTCAGCGAACATCCAGCTGTTCTCAAACGCGCTGGTGGAGGAATGGAAAGCCGTACCACAAGAACTCCTGACCCATCTTGTGGCCCGAAGGAGAGCACGCTGCAGAACATGCATCCGTGTCTGTGGTGATCACACACCCTATTAAGAACCATGTCCTGCCTTTTGTAATATCCAAGGGACCATCATAAATCGCGGTGACTTCTGTCTTTCAATAAAAGTGGCGTTCCTCTTCGTCTGATTGCTTAATTCTTTCAGTTACCTCCTGTGCTATTCTGTAACTGTTCATTCTGTGTATTGTTCAAGTTTCATCGAGCTCTGTTACTTGGCAGTGATACATCATGCGAAAGGTACTTTCGTTCTTAATACTTCTACAACAATGTATTGCTTTCGCTTCTCCTTTTCGATATTCGCTGAGTGTTCAGAACGTTGTCTCAAGGACTGTTTGCAACAACGATGACTGAAGGGATCGCGAATCAAATTGATTGCATTTGTAGAGCTTTACGTGTCACTAAATTGGGAGTGGTTTGGGTAGAGACCAGATGATGCATCTTTCTGCGTCGTCTCTGACTGATGTGTTAATCACGTCAAAACGAGCAATTTTGCCACCATATTACTACTTGATTAATCAGAGGTATTACCGAGGAGTAAAATCCCATTAACACGGACCTCTCACGTGTAATAAAAGCCTTTTTAACCGGTTGATGACGGTCATTGTCAGCACTGAGTGGTAGTAACAAGCCGTCCCACAGCCGACTAAATAGCTATTGCAAACTCGAGCTGCGTAAGCTCTCGGTGCGTGCTCGCGCGCATCCCGGCAATAAACAGGAACAAGGGGGAAGGGGAGCAAACGGGGAGGATGGCCAGTCGGTCGCTCCGCTGGGACGCATCAACTGGGGGAGCGCCCTCGGACAGCCAGTCTGGCGGACGCACGGGAACCACAGTGGCCCGCTCGGTTAGGCCTTGTCTACAGTACTCGCCGCTATACTGCAGTCAAGTCTGATGAGGGGTAGTGTCTTGCCTGTAGTGTAAAAGTCATTAAAAGAAACACACCTCCGTGACTGCTGCTGATGACGAAAGCCTTTCAGGTGTAGTGTAGTTGGTGGTATCTGAGCCAGGTGATGCACCAAAGTGTTCAATGTCGCATTGTTATTTGATAACCTCAGAAATGAGTGAGTTTTTAAGTCGGCGTCTGGGTTCTCGACAGGCTGTCCCAATAGATGTTTCAAAATACGCCTTTTCTACGACATGTGCAGATGAGCACAGACAGAAATTCTGAAAATCAGACTCCAAAATACAAGAAAGCAATCTTTGTAAAATACATATCTTCAGTTAACTCCAATATGACTTTTGATAACATATTTGGAATAATAGCAATCTAAATTTAACTATAATACAATAATGAGTTTTGATTGCAAACAGAAATAGTTTTATTCACGCTGACAGGTTGTAGTCTACACAGATCATTTTCAGACCATAAGTCATCTCTGAAAATTTAACATAAATTCTCTTAGAAAGAGATCAGAAACTTTTATGGATATACACTGTATACAAGAGAGACAAGGTAAATTACTATAAAATACAAAATATTTGTCTGGTTCATTGATATGCGGAGACGTTGAGCTGGAAGGGGCATCCGTCAACTGCTGAGCAGCGTAAAGGCTCCATGAGTCATAAGCGTGAAGATCCGCACTTCGCCAAGTGCATGATCTCGGAAGCCATCAATGAAAAGAAAATACGATGGCAACTAAAGCGTTGCGGTAAATAATTTCGATGCCTGATGGAATCTTATGATCTCTGTAGAAAAATAGTTGATTTATTAAGGTTGATCTTGTTTTGTCACATTCTGGAATCTTTGCTTTTTTAGTACTGAAGAGAGCTTGGGCTAATAGGAGTTTGCCTGTTCATTATTTAGTAATAACGATTCAAGTGAAGAAATCGGTGTACAAAATTATTATTGTCCTGTGGCACCTTTTCCTGTAGAGAAGGCGAAGGAGTGAAGCGGTTCTCTGAGGCTGTGAAAGGAGGTAAGTGAAAACGCATGGTTTGAAATAAAACAATTGAAGCGTGCGCACGAATAACGGTGTATGGCACATTTTGACATTTCGTAGAATCGCGTGGAATAATGCTGTATACGGCAGTCTGCATCGCCTGCTGTTATGATTGACATGTTCACCGTCCGAGGGCAGCACTAAACAGCGACGAGACGCGCACAGTTTTCGCGCCTCTGCGCGAACAATGCTGTATGTTACAAGAATGGCGGAGTGCAGGAAGGTGACGCTTACCGCAAGTGGTTTGAAACGTGCAAATAATGCACGGAAAAGGAAAATTGACATTGGTAGTCGGTAGGATATTAAGAGGAAAAGGCTTCGTGATGCTGGACTGGAACATAAATCACGAAAAGGAAAGGTAGTTCCTGCGAAACAGCTTCCAACACAGGTGAGTGGAATAATGCTGTATGGGTTTTGCAAAAAGGTGTATGTCTTTAGAGAACCATATATGTCCTGTAAAGCAGCGACGTGCCCTGTAGAGTACATGGCTCTAATGACATGTTATGTGTATCTTCTGAAAACATTACAGTAAAAGTTGTTGTTGTTGTTGTTGTTGTTGTTGTGGTCTTCAGTCCTGAGACTGGTTTGATGCAGCTCTCCATGCTACTCTACCCTGTGCAAGCTTCTTCATCTCCCAGTACCTACTGCAACCTACATCCTTCTGAATCTGCTTAGTGTATTGATCTCTTGGTCTCCCTCTACGATTTTTACCCTCCACGCTGCCCTCCAATGCTAAATTTGTGATCCCTTGATGCCTCAAAACATGTCCTACCAACCGATCCCTTCTTATAGTCAAGTTGTGCCACAAACTTCTCTTCTCCCCAATCCTATTCAATACCTCCTCATTAGTTACGTGATCTACCCACCTTATCTTCAGCATTCTTCTGTAGCACCACATTTCGAAAGCTTCTATTCTCTTCTTGTCCAAACTATTTATCGTCCATGTTTCACTGGCATACATGGCTACACTTCATACAAATACTTTCAGAAACAACTTCCTGACTCTCAAATCTATACTCGATGTTAACAAATTTCTCTTCTTCAGAAACGATTTCCTAGCCATTGCCAGTCTACATTTTATATCCTCTCTACTTCGACCATCATCAGTTATTTTACTCCCTAAATAGCAAAACTCCTTTACTACTTCAAGTGTCTCATTTCCTAATCTAATCCCCTCAGCATCACCTGATTTAATTTGACTACATTCCATTATCCTCGTTTTGCTTTTGTTGATGTTCATCTTATATCCTCCTTTCAAGACATTGTCCATTCCGTTCAACTGCTCTTCCAAGTCCTTTGCTGTCTCTGACAGAATTACAATGTCATCGGCGAACCTAAAAGTTTTTACTTCTTCTCCATGAATTTTAATACCTACTCCGAATTTTTCTTTTGTTTCCTTTACTGCTTGCTCAATATACAGATTGAATAACATCGGGGAGAGGCTACAACCCTGTTTCACTCCTTTCCCAACCACTGCTTCCCTTTCATGCCCCTCGACTCTTATAACTGCCATCTGGCTTCTGTACAAATTGTAAATAGCCTTTCGCTCCCTGTATTTTACCCCTGCCACCTTCAGAATTTGAAAGAGAGTATTCCAGTTAACATTGTCAAAAGCTTTCTCTAAGTCTACAAATGCTAGAAACGTAGGTTTGCCTTTTCTTAATCTTTCTTCTAAGATAAGTCGTAAGGTTAGTATTGCCTCACGTGTTCCAACATTTCTACGGAATCCAAACTGATCTTCCCCGAGGTCGGCTTCTACCAGTTTTTCCATTCGTCTGTAAAGAATTCGGGTTAGTATTTTGCAGCTGTGACTTATTAAACTGATAGTTCGGTTATTTTCACATCTGTCGACACCTGCTTTCTTTGGGATTGGAATTATTATATTCTTCTTGAAGTCTGTGGGTATTTCGCCTGTCTCATACATCTTACTCACCAGATGGTAGAGTTTTGTCATGTCTTGCTCTCCCAAGGCCATCAGTAGTTCTAATGGAATTTTGTCTACTCCCGGGTCCTTGTTTCGACTCAGGTCTTTCAGTGCTATGTCAAACTCTTCACGCAGTATCTTATCTCCCATTTCATCTTCATCTACATCCTCTTCCATTTCCATAATATTGTCCTCAAGTACATCGCCCTTGTATAAACCCTCTATATACTCCTTCCACCTTTCTGCCTTCCCTTCTTTGCTTAGAACTGGGTGGCCATCTTAGCTCTTGATATTCATACAAGTGGTTCTCTTCTCTCCAAAGGTCTCTTTAATTTTCCTGTAGGCAGTATCTATCTTACCCCTAGTGAGACAAGCCTCTACATCCTTACATTTGTCCTCTAGCCATCCCTGCTTAGCCATTTTGCACTTCCTGTCGATCTCATTTTTGAGACGTTTGTATTCCTTTTTGCCTGCTTCATTTACTGCATTTTTATATTTTCTCCTTTCATCAATTAAATTCAATATTTCTTCTGTTACCCAAGGATTTCTATTAGCCCTTGTCTTTTTACCTACTTGATCCTCTGCTGCCTTCACTACTTCATCCCTCAGAGCTACCCATTCTTCTTTTACTGTATTTCTTTCCCCCCCCATTCCTGTCAATTGTTCCCTTATGCTCTCCCTGAAACTCTCTACAACCTCTGGTTCTTTCAGTTTATCCAGGTCCCATCTCCTTAAATTCCCACCTTTTTGCAGTTTCTTCAGTTTCAATCTGCAGTTCATAACCAATAGATTGTGGTCAGAATCCACATCTGCCCCTGGAAATGTCTTACAATTTAAAACCTGGTTCCTAAATCTCTGTCTTACCATTATATAATCTATCTGATACCTTTTAGTATCTCCAGGATTCTTCCAGGTATACAACCTTCTTTTATGATTCTTGAACCAAGTGTTAGCTATGATTAAGTTATGCTCTGTGCAAAATTCTACAAGGCGGCTTCCTCTTTCATTTCTTCCCCCCAATCCATATTCACCTACTATGTTTCCTTCTCTCCCTTTTCCTACTGACGAATTCCAGTCACCCATGACTATTAAATTTTCATCTCCCTTCACTACCTGAATAATTTCTTTTATCTCGTCATACATTTCATTAATTTCTTCATCATCTGCAGAGCTAGTTGGCATATAAACTTGTACTACTGTAGTAGGCATGGGCTTTGTGTCTATCGTGGCCACAATAATGCGTTCACTATGCTGTTTGTAGTAGCTAACCCGCACTCCTATTTTTTATTCATTATTAAACCTACTCCTGCATTACCCCCTATTTGATTTTGTATTTATAAATCTGTAATCACCCGACCAAAAGTTAAAAGTATGTAACGTGAATTAAATTAACTACAGTTCTGTAGTTATCATTGGCGAAAAAGTAGAACACTCAGTCTGAGTAATGCTATATTATTAAAAGAGAATGTGAAATTTGATAATATAGTTGAATATTAGGTAGTAATAGTGATTGTTTTCGTGATTCAGGATCGTGTATGCAATGAAGTAGTGTGCTCAAAAGAAAGATGCAAGGACATAAACCTGGAAATGAAGTTAAAGCTGTACGAAGACTATCATACCTTAACATACGATGAGCAGTCCATATACTTAATAAAATCCATGGAAATAGGCGTGCTAGCCAGGCCCAAGAGAGGTAAGACAGACGATACTTCACGGAAACAAGCTACATTCAAATACAAAGTTTACTCAAAAGAAGTGTGTCAAAAACATTGATTGACATATTCTCCATCACCCAGCCACGAATGCAGACTCTGCAACATAAAGTAAAAGGTGGAATAACCACTCTTAAAGACGGTAGAGGAAAACATTGCAATAGGCCACATGCCATATCAAATGATGACAGGGCTCTTATTCGGCAACACATATCGAGTTTCCCAAAGCAGATGAGCCATTACAGCAGGAATAAATCCTCAAAAGAATGTCTGCACCCCTATCTCAAACTCTGTGAAATGTATCAGTTGTTTACCGAAAAGTTTCCAGATAAGTCAATAAGCAAGTCATACTATCAAAGTGTGTTTCAAACAGATTTTAATCTGCGATTCGGAACACCTAGATCAGATACTTGCAGACTGTGCAATTTGTTGTTTAACAAAATGATTGCAGCTTCAGATGAAATAGAACTGCACAAGATCGAAATTGAGAGTCAGTTGCATCATTCAAGGGCAGACCAAGCATACAAAGCCCTAAAAAAGATACGGAAATGGCTAAGAGGAATAACAATGTACATGTTATATGTGTTGACCTACAACAGGTTTTACATTGCCCTACATTGACTCATTCCACGGTATTCTACCAGAGACAGCTGTCGCTGTATAATTTCACGATTCATGACGTTGGTACTGGAAACATCACCGTAAATTTGTGGGATGAATCCACCGCAAGGAGAGGTTCAAGGGTCAGCCTAAATAGTTTCCTGTCTGCTTAAATTTGTGACGGACAATTAAGATACGCTTGAAGAAGGTATGGAACGAAAACTGATTGTTTGGTCTGACCGCTGTGTCGGACAGAACACAGGCTGGAGAGTTTTAGCGCTTTATTTCTATCTGATCAGCTGCAAGTACTTTACAGAAATACATCAGAAGTTTTTATGTTCGGGTCACAGTTTCCTACCTTGTGACAGGGATTTTGCAATAATCGAGAAAAGAAAGAAAGTGTCAAAAGTTATGGTTCCTTCAGAATGGAAGCACGTCATTGCTGAGGCCTTTGTCGATCCTTCAAAACTGACCATTCACGAGATGATGATGGAAGACTTCAAGGACATAGGATCCATCGAGTGGCTTTTGAAGAAGCCGCCTGCTTTGAAAATTACCGACGTACTTTGGTTGAAGCTGTGAAGTGACGATTCTCGAGGTTTAAGCGTGCGTCGTTCCCACAATGTGCTTCGCCCATGGGAAAGACACTGTTTTGTAAAGCATGGTTGTGAACATCAAGTAAAAAATTGCCCATTACCTTCTGAATTCCGGTTGCTCTATAACGGGACACAAAGTTCACAAGGAGAAGAAAAGGGATCTATTGGACATGACGAAATATATGGAACCAGAATACAGGCAGTTTTATGAAAACCTGCAGTGTGATAACTGACTATATTTGAAAGTAAACTTGATAAACTAATGTTGTATTATTTTTTTTAAGATCAAGCAATTCAGTTTACAATAAATATTATTTAGTATCGTGTTTTAAATCTCTTACTTACTATTTTTGGATTCGAGACACCGTATAATTACAGCAGAGCACTGGCTGATCTGGAATAACGCTGTATATCCATTGCCCTACAGCGTTATTCCATTTTAAAACTTACTTATTTTCGAAAAATCTGTGCTTAGCGCAATTTTAAAAACCAGAAATTAGTATTTTCCACAGTCTGTATGCACAAACAATACATATCTGCTATTACATTATTATATCGTATTAATTCTCTGGAACTAACAGTTTTTGTCTATTTTCCAACAACTGCAAAATGTGCCATACAGCGTTATTCGTGCGCACGCTTCAATTGCTTGTGCGGTATGTAAAAATTAAGTGTGTAGTTCTGACCCGTTTCAAGAGTTTGCAGCCTTTAACTTCCCGATTTCACGGTCGAAACAAAAGGAATAATAGTTTTCTCCAAGTCAGCATCAAGTAAGCGATCTGCCTCCTGCATACCAATCTAAAGCGAAACGTGAATTTTTTTCTAGATGGTATAGCTAACTACACACACCAAAAAAAGTTTTTCATCACCCCAGTTGCCAGAACTCCTGAAAACAGACGTTGACTGTGGATATTGTATCGTAGACACAGTCCCTTTGACTATTCAGAGATGTCGCTAAACCCACCCAAAGATGTAAGCAACCATGCATGAGCAGTGCCGATTAGTCGGAGGGGGTTCGACGGACGGTCAGTTCCAGCCATTCCACCAGGAAGGAGGTACACGGCTCGTGTTTGTAGTTCAACCATGTCTAGACGGTCAATACCGTGGTTCGATCGCGTCCACATTGTTACTTTGTGCCAGGAAGGGGCTCTCAACAAGAGAAGTGTCCAGGTCTTCGGAGTGAACCAAAGCGATGTTGTTCGGACATGGAGGAGATACAGAGAGACAGGAACTGTCGATGATATACCTCGCTCAGGCCGCCCAAGGGCTACTACTGCAGTGGTTGACCGCTACCTACGGATTATGGGTTGGAGGAACACTGACAGCAGCGTCACCATGTTGAATAATGCTTTTCGTGCAGCAACAGGACGTCGTGTTACGACTCAAACTGTGCGCAATAGCCTGCTTGATGCACAACTTCACTCGCGATCTCGGGCTGCGCGGCCTCTCCTGCCGGAGGTTCGAGTCCTCCCTCGGGCATGGGTGTGTGTTGTTCTTAGCCTAAGTTAGTTTAAGTAGTGTGTAAGTCTAGGGACCGATGAGCTCAGCAGTTTGGTCCCTTTGGCATTCACACACATTTGAACATTCACTCCCGACGCCCATGGCGAGATCCGTCTTTGCAGCCACGACACCATGCAGCGCGGTACAGATGGTCCCTACAACATGCCGAATGGACTGCTCAGGATTGGCATCGCTTTCTCTTCACCGATGACTGTCGCATATGCCTTCAACCAGACAATCGTCGGAGACGTGTTTGGAGGCAACAAGGACAGGCTGAACGCCTTAGACAAACTGTCCAGCGAGTGCAGCAAGGCGGAGGTTCCCTGCTGTTTTTGGGTGGCGTTATGTGGGGCCGACGTACGCCGCTGGTGGTCATGGAAGGCGCCTTAACGGCTGTACGATACGTGAATGCCATCCTCCGTCCGATAGTGCAACCATATCGGCAGCATGTTAGCGAGGCAGTCGTCTTCATGGACGACAATTTGCGCCCCCATCGTGCACATCTTGCGAATGACTTCCTTCAGGATAACGACATAGCTCGACTATATTGGGCAGCTTGTTCTCCAGACATGAGCCCTATCGAACATGCCTGGGATGGATTGAAAAGGGCTGTTTATGGATGACGTGACCCATCAACCACTCTGAGGGATCTACGCCGAATCGCCATTGAGGAGTGGAACAATCTGGACCAACAGGGCCTTGATGAACTTGTGGATAATATGCCACGACGAATACAGGCCTGCATCAATGCAACATGACGTGCTACTGGGTATTAGAGGTAGCAGTGTGTACAGCAATCTGGACCACCACCTCTGAAGGTCTCGCTGTATGGTGGTACAACATACAATGTGTAGTTTTCACGAGTAATAAAAAGGGCAGAAGTGATGTTTACGTTGATTTCTAGTCCACTTTTCTGTACAGGTTCCGAAACTCTCGGAACCGAGGTTATGCAAAACTTTTTTGATGTGTGTATAATAAGGAAATGTGGCACCAGGAAGTAACCCGTTCGTATCTCTGTCGCTGACGTAGATCCCTTTTGTGTGCTGTGACTAATGATTCCATTGAGAATCATCCCCATATTACGAGCGTATATGATTTTCAAATTTATTAAATTGTTTTTCTCTCACTTGTCAGTAAACGCAAGCCACGTAAATTCATCGAGAAATACAAATGAGTTAACTTAAAAATTAAGAAATATAAAAAAGTAAGTTGAAATGCATCAGTATCAATTTTCAGACACATTAAACATAATTGTAATATTAAAAGAATGAAGAGGCCAATCAATGGTGAGTCGGTTACAATAAATGCCATCTATGGGCAGCACGTAACAGTAATAGATCACAGAGGCTTTGTCAAAGATTGTAGGAAACTTAACTTCAGTGCAGCAATCCAAACGTATGGGCAGCACGTAACAGTAATAGACCACAGAGGCTTTGTCAAAGATTGTAGGAAACTTAACTTCAGTGCAGCAATCCAAACGACACCAGCCGCCACGGAGACGAGCACCCGATGAATGGCGTCTGCGGCTGGCCAGACATCCATAGATGTTAAGTTTTCAGAGATCTTTTATGGTCTGAAGATGATCTGTATAGATTTAAATCAGTCATGACTAATAAAACACCTATTTTCAACGAAGATTGATTATTTTATTACTGTTAAATCCAACATGCTGGACACGAAAACGTCTGCTATCAACCGACAGCAACTATTAGTAATGCAGAAAGTTCTGGGAACCTTGTGTACGAAGGTCATCTGACGCAAATATCACAAATATAATTTTAGAATTATGAGAAACTTGCAGATATAACATTTCGTTAAAGTAGTGGAGTAAATTCTCTTTAAAACTGAAAAGAATATTCGGATCACGTGGCTAATGCTGGTGAAACATCAGTGTTGGTGGTGCTGAGAACGGAAGGTCTGCAGGCAGTGCTTGGTAGTGAGCGACATGCAGGAAATGCTGGAGCAAGTGCCTATCCATAATGCTATTCTGCACAGAGTGAGCAAGGGACGAAAAGACATTCGAAAACAATGTAAAATTGTCGTATCGAATATACTGCAGTTTTCTGTCGATCTTGCCATCGGTGAAGGCGTCAGGAATAATGTAAGTTTTGCGCAAGGTCATAAAATGACAACAAAACCTTGCGATATTTACAAATCGACTATGTCCCATATTAATAGACCAGTAACACCTGCAGAATCTAGATGTGAGGACGTGTTTTGATTCTCCAAGAAAGGAATGAAAGTGAAAACAGAAATCTACAGAATTTGACGGTTTTAACAAAAGTTAGTTTCAAAACTACGACACAGATGAGTATCCGACGGATGGAAAAATACACAAAAATAATAAGTAATTAATTATTGTGGCTCAGAAATTTCCGACATTTGTCTTCTCCTCTCAGTTGGCTTTTGATTCAGGAACTACAATGATGGACAAAATTTTTTAATGGAGTGCAGGAATTGCAGCAGGAAGGACGAAGTTTTGTGTACAATGCAGTTATTGCGTGCCGAGGACAGTAGTCTTTTAGTATACCTCGATAAAACTAGGGTTTCATAAAAGCGTATGCACAAATATACTCCGATTTCGGTCGACTTTAACGGAAATATTGGCCTGAAAGTACGTAAGTTAATTTTGTATGGAATGTATCGGCGATTTGGGTGATGGATGCAGTGAAAGGGTCAACAAGAGCTGCAAATAAAAAGCTTTCGTAACGTAGGGAATATTCTCGGTCGTATTAAGGCCAGTCGTCGTAACTAAACTTTAGGCGGCGGCATACATCTACTCCCACTGTGTCACACACGGAGCCTCTTAAATAAAATGCGTCCATGGATGACACGATACAAGAACGATGTCTCGGATGTTATTGAAATTAATTTTATTGTTTTCTTAACAACTTCCTCACTGGAAGTTTCTACAAGGTCCAACAGAACGCAAATTCATCAGCTATGACATTTTCCGTTACACGTTGTTAATTGGTTGGTTGATTTGGGTGAGGGGACCAAGCAGCGAGGACATCGGTTCCATCCCATTAGGGAAGGATGGGGAACGAAGTCGGCCGCGCCCTTTCAAAGTAACCATTCCGGCATTTGCCTGAAGCGATATCACGGCGGACCTAAATCGAGACGGCCGGGCGCGGGTTTGAATCGTTGTCCTTCCGAATGCGAGTCCATTGTGATAACCACTGCGCCACCACTCTCGGTCGTTACACATGCAGAACAGTTTCACACTCTTACGGTATTTTATTTTTTATTTCGGAATACTTTTATGTTTTCACGATAAAGTATATATCACATGAATCTACACCGAAGAGCCAAAGAAACTGTTACACATGTCTAATATCACGTAGGGCCCCCGCGAGCACGCAGAAGTGCCGCACCACGGCGTGGCATGGACTTGACTAATGTCTGAAGTACTGCTGGAGGGAACTGACACCATGAATCCTGCAGGGCTGTCCATACATCCGTAAGAGTGCGAGGGGGCAGAGATCTCATCTGAACAGCACATTGCAACGCATCCAAAATATGCTCAATAATGTTCTTGTCTGGGGAGTTTGGAGGCCAGCGGAAGTGTTTAAACTTAGAAGAGTGTTCCTGGAGCCATTCTGTAGCAATTCTGGACGTGTGGGGTGTTTCATTGTCCTGCTGGAATTTACCAAATCCTTCGGAATGCACAATAGACATGAACGGATGAAGATAGTCAGACAGGATGCTTACGTACGTGTAACGTGTCAGAGTCGTATCTAGATGTATCAGGGGTCCAATATCACTCGAACTGCACACGCCCCACGCCATTACAGAGCCCCCACCAGCTTCAACAGTCCCCTACTAAAATGCAAGGTTGTCTCCATATCCATACACGCCCATACGCTCGATAAACTTCAAACGAGACTCTTCCGATCAGGCAACATGTTTCCAGTCAACAGTCAAACGTCGATCTCTTCAGTTGTCTTTGGTCTCGTTCTCACAGGATCTTTTTTTCCGGCCGCAGCTATGTCGGAGATTTGATGTTTTACCGGATTCCTGGTATTCACGGTACACCAGTGAAATGGTCGTACGGGAATTTCGCCAGTTCACCGCTACCTCGGAGATACTGTCCCATCGCTCGTGCGCCGGCTATAACACCACGTTCAAACTCACTTAAATCTTGATAACCCGCCATTGTAGCAGTAGTAAGCGAACTAACTGCGCCAGACACTTCTCTCATATAGGCGTTGCCGTCCGCAGCGCCGCATTCTTCCTGTTTACGTGTCTCTGTATTTGAATACACATGCTTATACCAGTTTGTCTGGCGCTTCAGTGTATAAACTTTGTTTTTTTCACGCCAAATATGTCAGTGGTTCTATTTTTCCACAGGTTGAAGTAAAAAATATTGTTCTTGAAAATTTCTTATAACGTCAGTTTTTACTTTTTTCATAATGACTGCCAAGTATTTTTTTAAAGTACTCTTTGATATAGTAGACTAAAAATAGAGATGTCTAATATCTCTTTTCAGGATTTTTACGTACATTTGAAATTATCACTAAATGGCAATGCTGTAAGATGGTGAGATATCCGTGAGGTGCCTATTTTCCTGACGGCAATTATAGTTCCCTTTTTTAAGTTTGTTAGAATCTATTTTTAATAATAGCACCTGTAGCTTTAAAGACTGAAACGTTCACTTTTCTCATCTTATTTTTGTGTTTACGGTGTTTGATAATGTTTCAATTGCCAGCACACACCAGACAAATAAACACATCGTGTATACATACGTAGCCTGTAGCATGACTTGTTCCACATCAGATTCTCAAACGATTTTTGGAACATCGAATTAAATAGCTACAGCGAATAGGTAAGGAATATAGACCATATTTCAAGCTCTTATCACTTCTTGACTAAGCTATCTGAAAAAGCCCTTCTTTATCTTCTAACAGTAAAAGAGCCTCGAAAAATCTACCACGTCAAAGCACTTCGAAGCAAAACGGGAAGAGAAGATAATGGTCTGCCTCCCTCCCTTACAGTCCTTTGTGAAGTAGAGAGCGTTCCATTTACGCTAAACAAGTTTTTCCGAGTAGTTCAGTGGCAGCATTCACGTTGCTCAAACACTTTTAGTCTATTTCCCTGCGGGGACATGAATTTAAATTGCCAAAGAGCGGAACTTGAAAGTCAGTTCTTGTTAACCTTATCTAGAAGGGCAATTATGGACTTCAATGTAAGGCTGTAGTCTGTCTATTGCCGTACCAATCATTTGGATAATATGAGCTGTTTATTTTTTTGCAAATTTTCTATTCGTTGCCCGTTCAGTTCAGGTACATACACTATGTGATCAAAAGTATCCGGACACCTGGCTGAGGCCGCGCGGGATTAGCCGAGCGGTCTGGGCGCTGCAGTCATGGGCTGTGCGGCTGGTCCCGGCGGAGGTTCGAGTCCTCCCTCGGGCATGGATGTGTGTGTTTGGTTGGTTGGTTTTTGGGGGAAGAGACCAAACAGCGAGGTCGTCGGTCTCATCGGATTAGGGAAGGAAGTCGGCCGTGCCCTTTCAGAGGAACCATCCCGGCATTTGCCTGGAGCGATTTAGGGAAATCACGGAAAACCTAAATCAGGATGGCCGGACGCGGGATTGAACCGTCGTGTGTGTTTGTCCTTAGGATAATTTAGATTCAGTAGTGTGTAAGCTTAGGGACTGGTGACCTTAGCAATTAAGTCCCATAAGATTTCACACACACACACACACACACACACACACACCTGGCTGAAAATGACTTACAGGTTGTGGCGCCCTCCAGCGGTAAGGCTGGAATCAGTATGGTGTTAGCCCACGCTTAGCCTTGATAGCTTCCACTCTCGCAGGCATGCGTTCAATGAGGCACTGGAAAGATTCTTGGGGAATGGCAGCCCATTCTTCACGGAGTGCTGCACTGAGGAGAGGTATCGATGTCGGTCGGTGAGGCTTGGCACGAAGTTGGCGTTACAAAACATCCCAAAGGTGTTCTATTGGAACAGGCCAGTTTATTACAGGGATGTTATTGCCGTGTAACCACTCCACCACAGGCCGTGCATTATGAACAGGTGCTCGACCGTGTTGAAGGATGCAATCGCCATCCTCGAATTGCTCTTCAACAGTGGGAAGCAAGAAGGTGATTAAAACAACAATGTAGGCCTGTGCTGTGATAGTGCCACGCAAAACAACATGGGGTGCAAGCCCCCTCCATGAAAAACACTTCGACATCACAACACCATTGCCTCCGAATTTTAATGTTGGCACTACACACGCTGGCAGATGAGTTCACCGGGCATTATTCATACCCACACCCTGCCATCGGATCACCACATTGTGCACCGTGATTCGTCACTCCACACAACGTTTTTCCAATGTTCACTCGTCCAATGTTTACGCTCCTTATACCAAGCGAGGCGTCGTTTGGAATTTACCGGCGTGATGAGTGGCTCATGCGCAGCCGCTCGACCATAAAATCCAACTTTTCTCACCTCCCACCTAACTGTCATAGTACTTGCAGTGGATCCTGATGCAGTCTGGAATTCCTGTGCGATGGTCTGCATAGATGTGTGCCTATTACACATTACGACCCTCTTCAACTGTCGGCGGTCTCTATCAGTCTACATACGAGGTCGGCCTGTACGCTTTTGCGCTTTACGTACCCCTTCACGTGTCTACTTCACTACCACATCGGAAACAGTGGACCTAGGGATGTTTAGGAGTGTGGAAATCTCGCATACAGACATATGACACCCAATCACCTGACCACGTTCGAAGTCCGTGACTTCCGCGGAGTGCCCCACTCTGCTCTCTCATGACGTCTAATGACTACTGAGATCGCTGATATGGATTACCTGGCAGTAGGTGGGAGCACAATGCACTTAATACGAAACATGTATGTTTTTTGTGGTGACCGGATACTTTTGATAACATAGTCTACAATGGCTGGGCTGACTACCTTCAAGGGCGCGGGTTGCAGTTAGTGATACATTTAGCCGATCATCAGCTACGTGCATTATGGAAAACAAAGACTGGAAATATTAAAGACAATATTTATAGATTTTAAGAATTACCAAAAGGGATAGTTATCTTTACAATGACGATAATAAAAACAGTTTACTGTATTTTAAAAACAAATGCTGATGAAAGTGTAAGTATTGAAGACTATACTACACTAAGAAACACTTATTCTCGAAAAAGATAATATGGGGAAAAGAAGATCTCGTAATTCTGTGGCGCAATATGGCTTCGAGTACCAATGAAGCTGGTAGGTTAGTACGTAGGGATCAATTTCGTGTGGGTTAAGGAATCAACCTTGTTCTGCCAACGGCTTTATCAAAGAGGATGGAGGGGTGGACAGAGGTTCAGGGCACCAGGAAACTGTAAGAAATGGCGGAAGGATCAGTAGTGATCAACCGTATGAGGGTGCTGAAGGCAATGGAAACCACTGCATTAAAGACACTTAATACACTGTATTTAGAGGAAATGTGGCGTGGAGCTGAGAAAGTGTCATGAAGATAGCTCCATTGGCAAAAGATACCAGATTAGTTCCCCATTCGCATCTCGAGGAAGGGACTGCCGAGGGCTAGGTGACCATGAGAAAAATCAACGAAAGGATAACATACCACGAGTCGGAACGTGGAATGACGGAAGTCTGAAAAGGGATATGTAAAGGATCAGTCGGGTAAAGTGGTGGTCAGTAAAGTGAAATGGAAAGAAGATAAGGATTTCTGGTTCGACGGGTACAGTTTAATGTCAACAGCAGTAGTAAATGATACAAGGGAGTATGGTTTGTTATCACTAGAAAGATAGGTCAGAGAGTTAGTTTCTTTGGACTATTTAGTGATAAGATTATTCTCATCAGAATCAATAGCAAACCAACATCGAAAGCAATAGTATATAGGCAATACATGCTGACATCAGTTTGTCAAAGGAGACGATAATCTGATAATCATGGGGGATTGAAACACTGTGGTAGGAAGTGAAGTGGGTGTTAAGGGAGAATATGGTGTCGGTAGTAGGAAATAAGGCTCGGTGACACGCGAAAGTACCAGCTCTATTGCACCATGAGTCCAAAATCAGGTATTGGTTTGTAAGTGGTACCCAGAAGCAGATACAATTTAGGCTGAAGATTAAGAGAATCTTCAGGAAGATTCATCATGGAGAACATCGGCTACTGAGGTACTGCGGCATGAAGAAGTACAATGGAAGTTCTGAGGCGCTAGATGCTGTGATTATGAGTATCGCAGTAGGCAATTCAGATGAATAGGAATGGACACCTGTAGAAAAGGCAATGACAGAAGTTGGACAGACATATGGAAGTGCAAGAAAGGTAAACTTTGGGTAACAGAAGAAATATTGCAATTGATGGACGAAAGAAGGATGAAAAAACTGGATAGTAAAAGAGCGGAATAAACCAATGTAAATCGCTTACGAATGACGTAAGTTTGGAGTGCAGGAAAGCCAAGGCGAAATGGGTGCAGGAAAAATTTTGAAGAAATCTAAAAACAAATGATCGTTGGAATGACAGATCTAGAATAAATAAACCCCGAAACAGCCATAGTTGAAATTATAAGCTAAAATGTCAATATTAAGAGTGCAGGAGGAAATCCGCTGTTAAACGCAGAGGAGAGAGTGGATGAACGGAAAAATCGCGCTGAAGGCCTCAAAGGGCCATGTACATGTTTTAAACAGGTTTAAAATGTTGTGCAAGACCCGAGAAGAAGGAAAAAAAAAGAGATCTACATGTTGAAACATCCCCTTTGAAAAATTAGTGAATTTACTGTGCTGGTAAACCTCTTACGATATTTGATTTTCAAACAGCTGAGCAGAACTAAACGTACTCAGGCATTTCTCTCTTTACTTATTCTGATCAACACTAAACTGACACCAATATTTTTAGCGCAACGCAGTCTGACTTTCAATAACCCCTACAAAAGAATGGCCCTCACTAACAACAATCTATACCTTTCATGAATCGCTTACCTCACAAAAATCTTCATTACTCGAACTACTGCAATACAGCGAGCGCCAATACTGCCAGCTAAATAAAATATTCTAACTACTGAAGGCACTAACTACTGATAGGCATAGTTAGCAAATGAAAGATTTTGATAGAGAACAAACAATGTATTAACCTTAAGAATGTTCAAAAGTCATCATATATATATCAGTTCATGAAATCCAATATTACAAATTTACTCTTTCTGACGGACACACGTCCAGATCGTCCGCTCTCAAAATTCTGCTATCTCTCTTCCCACATCCACCACTGCTGGCGGCTCACCTCCAACTGTGCAACGCTACGCACTGTTCACATTCAACTGCCCAACACTACAGTAGAAAATATTCCAGCAATGCAAACCAGCCACAGACTTCACACAGCACAGTCAGTGATTTTCATATGGAGCAAATATTCCAACGTTACCAACATAAAAACCTAAACAGCCTACTTACAATGTCCGTTATTCCTGTAGGAAGGAAACCACACCAAGATCTTGAGAAAGACAGTATTTATGGAAGGGGCTTGTTTATCTTTTGTGAGGGTCCTAGCGTACAAGAATAGCGAGTTGACTACAATGCATCTTAAATTTGTCTGCAAAGTTTGTTAAGAAAAGAGAATGTTAACACCAGACTTTCAATAAAAGAACAAGGTGAAACTACTTGAACATTAATTCCCATTATTAATAAACACAGATTGCTATTGTTCAGACAATCTTTGATCTCTTAGCATTTACATAGCCAAACACCAACTAAAATGAGTATACTATTCGCTGGGGATAAGTAACATAATATCCTTACGGCTCACGAAAATTTCCTGCATACGGGTTAGGAAGACGCTGACAATTAAGGACAAAGCCTTACCAGACTGTCTGTCGTATTTGCGGAGAAGTGTCTGATTTAATGTAAAGCGGATAGCGGAAACATACAGGAGACTCAAGAGTTATCTACACACGCAAGAGTGGCTAGCATCTTGCATTCATTTCGCCACGCGTATGAATTCACGTAACAACAAAGGGTAAATCCGATTCTCACAATGAATAGGAAATGATATTATAACTCTCTTGGGAAAAGTTTACCAAAGAATAGGCTCTGGCGATGGGGAGTAATTAGAGACTATAAGACGTACAGAAGATTGTCTAACGCGATAAACGACACAATCCCCCTAAATGCAAGAAAAGCCAGGAAGGCATACAATTTAAAATGTGACTCCCAGCTGACACACATCAGCAGAAACATTGACAATGAGCCTTAAATAAATATGCAATTGCGCAAAATACAAGAAAAGCTTGTAAATACAGCAGGCGGCTATCATAGACAACGCCGGCCGAAGTGGCCGTGCGGTTACAGGCGCTGCAGTCTGGAACCGCAAGACCGCTACGGTCGCAGGTTCGAATCCTGCCTCGGGCATGGATGTTTGTGATGTCCTTAGGTTAGTTAGGTTTACCTAGTTCTAAGTTCTAGGGGACTAATGACCTCAGCAGTTGAGTCCCATAGTGCTCAGAGCCATTTTTATCATAGACAACTGGCAACAAGCAGGCAAGATTTACAAAGAGTGGAGTTAGCTAATGACTGTGAATGAGAAAGGAAAAACTGAACAGTTCATACTCATAAGTAAAGTGCTTTAAAACTTGACACGCTCCAGAACTGACAATAAGGAAGCAATGTTTAAACGAACAGTTAAAGAGCAGGTATAGTGACGAGAAACTTCGGGCTTGCAGAACATGCTTTAAAGCATGTGCTTTCGTTGACTTCACAATATTGATTAGATCAAGAGTTCTGGATTAACTGGCGACACTCCGCTGTGGGACATATCAAACGATTAAATTTACTTAACTTGAGCCAACACGAGGCGGCTAATAGAGGTGCCTGATTGCGGGGCAACCTGGACGTCGTGCGACGATGGAAGTGTCGCTGCATCAGAAACAAAACACGTTTCTGGTCCAGGCCCAGGAAACAAGAACTCGTCGTCCGCTGCCAAAACTACCCTGTCAGCACACATCAGAAGTGAACAGTAACCTGACCAAGTAAGGCTGCAGACCAGAATTTCTAGGATGTAGGCAATATTAACTTATTCGGGAAGTGACTACACATACAAGTTACAAGCTTAACACTCTTTAAAATTACTGGAAAATTAACAGGCTGAAATATCAGCGCCTGAAAATCCAGTACCCCGGATATATTCATCTATAAAAGGGTACCTTGCCTTCGATGCAGACTATGTCACAATTTCAATTACATCGTATACTTGCACAGGGTATGGCCTGGAACAACAAATTATCATTGACCGATGACCAGGCATATAATCGTTCGGATGCATGTTAACATGACAGGTCCAGTTCCACATTAACGCAGACGTGGTCTTACAATAACAAATACCAATAAAAAACAACAGTTAACTCTACACAGGTGTGAATGAGCGTGACGACCAGGATTCCAAGCAAGAGTGTTATTGCCTCTAATCCGTACAGGTGTCTTCGAGGTGCCGTAAAATTTAAACTTGCAGAGATGGCCGGGAGCTGGCGATCATATTTCACGCGGTGGCCAGCGGAAGTGTTTAAACTCAGAAGAGTGTTCCAGGAACCACTCTGGATGTGTGGGGTGTAGCATTGTCCTACTGGAATTGCCCAAGTCCGTCGGAATGCACAATGGACATGTATGGGTGCAGGTGATCAGACAGGATGCTTACGTACGTGTCACCTGTCAGAGTCGTATCTAGACGTATCAGGGGTCCCATATCACTCCAACTGCACACGCCCCACAGCATTACAGAGCTTCCACCAGTATCAGTCCCCTTCTGACATGCAGGGTCCATGGATTCATGATTTTGTCTCCATACCCGTACACGTCCAACCGTTCGATACAATTTGAAACGAGACTCGTCTGACCAGGCAACATGTTTCCAGTCACCAACAGTCCAATGTCAGAGTTGACGGGCCCAGGCGACGCGTAAAGCTGTATGCCGTGGAGTCATCAAGGGTATACGTGTGGGCCTTCGGCTCCGAAAGCCCATACCGATGATGTGTCGTCGAATGGTTACCACGCTGATACTTGTTGATGGCTCAGCGCTGAAATCTGCATGAATCTGCGGAAAGGTTGCACTTCTGTCAAGTTGAACAATTCACTTCGGTCATCGTTGGTCCCGTTCTTGCAGGATCTATTTCCGGTCGCAGCGATGTCAGAGATTTGATGTTTTACCGGATTCCTGACATTCCCTGCACATTCGTGAGATGGCCGTACGGGAAACTCCATCACTACCTCGGACATGTGTCCCATCGCTCGTGCGCCGATTATAACACCACGTTCAAACTCACTTAAATCTTGATAACCTGACATTGTAGCAGCAGTAATCGACCTAACAACTGCGTCATACACTTGTCTTATATAGACGCTATCGACCGCAGCGCCGCTCTCTGCCTGTTGAAATATCTCACTATTTGAATATGCCAATACCAGTTTCTTTGGCGCTTCAGTGTATTATAGAGAGTAAATGAGCAATCGTTTATTTATGTTAGCTTGGAAATGGCAACAGGGAATAAGAAGCGATGGGTAAGAGTTTATTTGTTAAGAAAAATCCATAACTCACAATTTGGAGTTCATCTCTGTGCACTGGTACTCACGTAATAATGTAGTACGCCATAACTTTATGTACTGAGACTCAACAAACAAACATATTCACTTAACTTGGTTGCGTTCCATCATCATACCCGGAAAAAAGGAAAAAGATGACACCACATACCCTTCACTATTCTTATTCAATACAGCTCCGACGTCTTGTCCGGTAACTTAGACTGTTTCAGGTTTCATTGTTTTTATCGAGATCCTGAGAGAGAAATCACCAGCTCCCTTCACCATTTTCCAGCGATCCCCAACTGCGTACCAAAGACAAAAATACAAAGGTACCATTATCTCTTCTTCTCGTTTTAGGCAGCTTGTGAATGCTGTTAAAATATCATTACAAAGGAGTTATCAATAATAACAATCGTAGTGGATAAAGTATCGTCCACAAAGGTCAACGTACTTATTCCCATCCAGATTTAACGAAAACAGATTACACCCACCGTGTCTTACTGATGTTCGTATAGATATATCTATTTATCTGTCTGTCATACACTTTCGTTACCAATGTTTTAATCCACGGCTCTCTCTCAGTTTCATAGGTTGCTCTGTTTAATAAACTCATTTCCAATTTTCCAGAGTTGTTCCTTTCTCTGCTCTCCCCCAGAGACTATATTGTTGCTTTACGGAAACTCAACAAGAATGTTTAATGATCATTCAGTCACAGCTTCGACCTACTTTTTACTTATTTCTGCATGACTATCTAATAATAATTCAGTCTCAATCAGTTTTCAATCCTCTTTTTTCTGCATCTGTCACTATAAAATATCTCATTTTGCAATTAGACCTGACGTGGACATACATCTCATTAAAATCCTCTGTTTCACTTCAAAACCCTGAACACTGACGAACTAAGGCTCAATCATTCTGTAATGCCACCATCATTTTACCTTTTTTGGGCAAACTGTGAGAATATGTGCAGGAGTAATGCAGCAGCTGCTGGTAGTTGGCGACTGCAGGGTTTCGCTTATAGCAGCCGAGCTGTTGAATTATTGCAAGATGCGCTTACAGCAGCCGAGCTGTTGAATTATTGCAAGATGCACCTTTGTTGCCCACCATACGCCCAGCAGCCCAGCTGTGGGATCAGACCCAAACAGCAGCTGTGTGAGAAAAACATGCAGGCCATGATGGTCCAAGGCACTATCGGGCTACAACAGATCCGAACGACCCTGTGGTTCGTGCACGTTGTATATATTCCACCGGACTACACTTGGTACCTAGCCAGGAAACTCGACGGGTCATCGACATGGGTCGAGGTGGATACAGACTTCATTTGCGTCTTGAACATATGCATGAAGAACTCCACTTCCGACTTAGACGCTGCATGAAACAGAAGAGTGGATAAATGTCTTTAAATTCCCATGACCCAAATTGCCAACCATTGTCTGATAAGAGGGCCTGAAGCGAGTTCTCGATACCAAAAGTGACTGACACTGCATGCAGATTTTCCATCGACGTTGTGAACGACAGTTTGCCGATGTACGGGAAATTCGACAATGCAGTGGCTACCAACAACCACAAGCTTCCCAAAAAACGGTCTGCAAAGCTGATTTGCACTATGTCCTAAGGACGCTCCAGGACTTCCCAAAGGGAAAACTGATGCAGCGGTGTAACCTGGTTTTGTCCAAGGCTGCAGAAGGTGTTCTGTATCACGATCAATCGCCGTTCAATAGATGTGATGACAGGTCAAACAAATCCTTCATGTGGGTCATACCCCAGTGTAATGCATGCAGCAATTGGAGTATGCAAGGATGCATCAGAGAGAAGACAACTGGACAGCTTTGCCCCTTCATGGCAGGCATGAGGTCCTCCTTTGCAATGTTGAGTCGATCATGTAGGAGAATCCGCTCCCATTAGAGCACATGCAGGCCACCCAGCTGCACAGCTCAAACGATTATTTGGGAAAGGAGGTCGGCGCCCATGGCGGGCCCGACCTCCCATACCATCAAAGGATAATCTAGCAAGGTTTGCTGGAAGACATTATTCAAGGCGAAAAATAGAGCCTTTTGTTGGTATAATTCTGGAACCAGTCCCATTAGGAATTGCAATAGCATATCAATTTTGCATCCTGGGCAATGGATTCGTATCGAACCTCATAAGAATAATTACAGAAGAAAAGCTCCCACCTCTGCAATCTGTGGGCGGTTCTACTCTAACATGTGTGAGACAGATTCTGAGACAGTGGCTGATCAGTCCTTTTCGTTAGATCGGATATTTCGCGTTTCTGCTTTAATTAAGCTCAACAATTGTGAATTGATACGCCCGCTAAACCATCTGGGCAGAACAGGTAATTGAGATTGTTGAAAGGGCCAAATAAGGTTGGGGTCAGTTTCACCTTCTAATTGTAATTTCTTGTAATTTAATAACACCTTTACAACCAAAGCGGTACATAGCCGGACATTTACCGAATGCAACTCTTTCACGGCTGAAGGCCTCCAAACAAGAAATCTTAACACATCAACAAGATAAAAATCCAATTAAGAAAGCAATAAAATAATTTAAAAAAAACATCACAGAAAGGCAGATAGAACAAACATATGCAAAAATATGCAAGGCCACAATTAAGTTTAGGAGAGACATGTATAACCGCAACAAGGGCAGGAAACCAGACACAGATAGACAGCGAAGTTCACGAAACGCGTAGTTGGGAGTGAGCACGGCTCAAATATGTTTAACTACAAGTCATGGTTGAATGTACTAAAAAATAGGAGGGGCGGAGACGACCGTAGTTCTGAGTGTCAAGTGAATATCACTTGCTGGCGTAGCGCGAATATGCGCGTTTACCTTTCGTCGCAGCGGCAGTGGCTGCTGTCGGGGCGAGCTGTGAACCTGAGAATCTATTCTAAATCTCTCTCGACTGTTAAACACCGGTCTGATACATTTCCTACGTCTTCGGTGAAGCCGAGACTCCTAGTTATTTCCTAGCTATATTTATTGGCATAGTACACGCTACTTGGCTGGAATAGTGCGTACATTTGCCCTCAAATCACTCACAAGCGTTAACTGTCAGTGCTCGGTGCATTTCTCCGTCCTACGAGATTTTGCAGTTTAACTCCTGAAAAGTTAAGACGAGCCTGCGAACAAGTGTTCACTTAATTACTCTCGCAATCGTCTCAGCACGGCGCGAGTCGCCTTGCTCAAACACGCTACGATTTGCTGCAAGAGAAGAGCGAATTCTTCTGTCTGCATATACCTTTATCAAAAATTGTGCTCACGCGTTTTCTTTCTGGCCAAACAGAGCATTCGCACTTATTATAACTGCAACCATTAGAGTTTCTGTAGCCTATCACAGGCATCGTTTCTGTAGTAGGGCAGAGTTTACCTTCTGCTACGTAATACTGAGACAAACAGCTTTTTTCCTCACGGGTTTTAACACAGGTGGCTACACTGAGTCACCAATGTTTTGAGTTGGATTTCTCCGGATGTTTACCTGCCATCTCCAGCCGTGTTCCTGCAGAAAAACTTTCCGAAGTGCCGTCGTTAAAAGCAGGGACAAGGTCAACTTTTGCCACCAGCCTGCGTAATGGCTCCGGTGTCTCACTGTGTCCACTGGATATCCCGCTTTGAAGGTTTCGGCCAAATATGGGACAGGCAATGCTGTCGTAAAATTCTCCTTTCCTCAGAACTGCGTCTCGTAATTCGGTTTTGGGAAATTACTTGTGTGCAATTAGTAGTGTGAGTGTTATGGGTTTATATTCATGAAATGTCAGGTTTTTTATTCGCCTTTGTACATTTTCGAGTAACTGTGTCGAGTGACATCGATTTAACCGGAATTGTTTCAGTAATTCAGTGTAAGGTGTGTTATTTGTCTGACACCTTACACTATCCAGCAGTTTGGAATGAGGGCCGAATAAGGAAACCAGCAGCTTGTGGTCAGTGATCAATAGGGATTTCACCACATGCAAGAAAATATGAACATTTTTAATCCCTGAAACGATAGCTATTGCGTCTTTTTCCACCCGTGAATAATTACAGTGCGTCCCATGAAGCTTCTCTGATTAGATTAGATTAGATTTACTTTCATTCCAATTGATCCGTAGTGAGGAGGTCCTCCAGGATGTGGAACATGTCAGAAAAACAACAATACATGACAAATATTTACAACTAAAACAAATAAGCTAATGTACCATTCCGCAGGTCCCAAGTGGAATGATCGTCATTTTTTAACGAACACTAAGAGTCATTTTACAAATACTAATGCACTGAATTTAAAATAAAAAAGTTTTTTATTTATTTAAAAGGTAATAAACATGTAATACAACTACTGTAATACTTATTTACAATGAACACATTACTGCACTGAAATGGTGCAGAAGTTAGATTATACTTACACACACACACACACACACACACACACACACACACACACACACACACAAATTTTCAATGAACACATTACTCCACTGAAATTGTGCAGAAGTTATGTTGTACTTATATACAAATCAGTTGGTTTTACTAAGAAATTCATCAATGGAGTAGAAGGAGTTGGTCACCAATAAATCCTTTAGGCTTCTCTTAAACTGAATTTCATTGGTTGTTAAGCTTTTCATGGCTGCTGGCAAGTTATTGAAAATGTGTGTTCCTGAATAATGCACACCTTTTTGTACTAGACTAAGTGACTTTAAATCCTTGTGAAGATTATTCTTATTCCTAGTATTGATTCCATGAATTGAGCTGTTGGTTTGAAAAAGTGATATATTTTTAATGACAAATTTCATTGAGGAATAAATATATTGGGAAGCAGTAGTTAGTATCCCTAGTTCCCTAAACAGGCTTCTGCAGGATGCTCTTGAGTTCACACCACATATAATTCTTACTGCACGTTATTGTGCCCAGAAAACTTAAGTTTGGCTTGATGAATTACCCCAAAAAATAATCCCATATGACATTATGGAATGAAAGTAAGCATAGTATGCCAGCTTTTTCAATTTTATATCCCCTATGTCTGACAAAATTCGCATTGCAAACAGAGATTTGTTAAGACGCTACAGCAGTTCTGTGGTGTGCTCCTCCCAGTTGAATTTATTATCAAGCTGTAATCCCAAGAATTTAACACTGTCCACTTCTTCTATCTTCTTGTCATCGTATGTTAGACATATACTCTTGGGACACTCCTTACAAGTTCTGAACTGTATGTAGTGTGTTTTTTGAAAGTTTAGTGACAAAGAATTGGCTAGGAACCAGTGAGTAATGTCCACAAATATTTTATTGGCTGATCTTTCTAAGACTACACTTGATTTGCTATTTATTGCAATGTTTGTATCATCGGCAAACAAAACAAACTTGGCCTCTGGTAATGTTACTGATGAAAGGTCATTGATATACACAAGAAAAAGTACGGGCCCCAAAATGGAACCTTGTGGGACCCCACATGTAATTAGTTCCCAGTTGGATGATGCCTGATAGCTTGATACATGTCTCTTTCCTAATAACACCCTTTGTTTCCTGCCAGAGATATAAGATTTGAACCATTTTGCAGCGTTTCCTGTTACACTATAATATTCTAGTTTACTTAAAAGGATATTGTGATTTACACAGTCAAATGCCTTTGACAGATCACAAAATATACCAGTTGCCTGCAATTTTTTGTCTAATGAATTAAGCACATTTTCACTGTAAGTGTAGATAGCCTTCTCAATATCAGAACCTTTTAGAAATCCAAACTGTGACTTTGACAGTATTTTATTTGAGATATGATGGTTATAAAGACGACTGTATATTACTTTTTCGAAAATTTTTGAGAATGCTGGCAACAGTGAAATTGGACGGAAATTTGATGCTATTTCTTTATCTCCCTTCTTAAACAGTGGCTAACTTCAGCATATTTCAGCCATTCAGGAAATATTCCACTGATAAACGACTTAATATGTTACTTAGCTCAGAATCACATTCTTTAATTAACTTTGTTGATATTTCATCATACCCACTAGATGTTTTTGATTTTAAAGGTTTTATGATGGACATTAAGCCGGCCGCGGTGGTCTCACGGTTCTAGGCGCGCAGTCCGGAACCGTGCGACCGCTACGGTCGCATGTTCGAATCCTGCCTCGGGCATGGATGTGTGTGATGTCCTTAGGTTAGTTAGGTTTAAGTAGTTCTAAGTTCTAGGGGACTTACGACCACAGCAGTTGAGTCCCATAGTGCTCAGAGCCATTTTGAACCATTTGATGGACATTATTTCTGTTGGGGTAGTGAGGGTCAAATTCATATTATGGAAGTTACTTGAAATGTCTGGTCTAAGGTAATCCATAGCAGCATTTACCGAACCTGACAACCCCATCTTTTCAGTAACAGTTATAAAATGTGTGTTAAAAAGTTCTGCAACACTATACACATCTGTCACCAATGTATCATTTACTCTTAATACTATTTGTTCCTCTTCATGTCTGGTTCTACTGGTCTCCTCCTTCACTATATCCCATATTGTCTTTATTTTGTTATCTGATATGACTATCTTTTCCTTGTAATATATTTGCTTTGACATCCGTATTACAGTCTTTAATATTTTGCAGTATTTCTTATAATGTGCTATAGCATCAACATTGGAAATGTTTCGGATTGACAGATACAGTTTAAGATACCCCTATTCCTCGAGTAATCCATGGCTTCTTTGTAGACTTTGCTCTAACCTTGGTAAGCTTTGGGGGAAAGCAGTGTTCGAATAAGGTAAGCACTGTATTAGCAAAAATGTTATATTTTTCATTCATGCCATGAGCATTGTAAACATCAGTCCAGTGAATGTCTCTGCGGAGTGTCCTCAAATAATCAATTTTTGGCTTACTGATTACCCTCTTGAGCTCAGATTTAACAGATTTTATATCCTGTTCAGAATTAACATTTAACAGAAGGAACTGCATGTCATGGTCTGAGAGGCCATTGACTATTGGTTTTGTAATATAATTTTGTTCATTGGACTTTTCTATAAAGATATTATCAATGGCTGTTTGTGAGCAACTGGCTATCCTAGTGGGGAACTTTGCTGTGGGAATTAAGTTGAATGATAGTGTTACTAACTCAAATAAGCTCTTATTGGGAGAGTCTTTTAGGAAATCTACATTGAAATCACCAGCAACCACTATTTCTTTGTTTTTGGTTGTTAAATGGGCCAGTACAGCTTCAAGGTGGTTTACAAACAGATTAAAGTTACCTGCAGGTGCTCGATATACACTTAATATTATGAAGGATTTTTTGTGAAAATCTAATTCTGTTGCACATGCATCCATTTGCTGTTCTAGGCAAAATTTATGAATGTCTATGTTCTTAAATTTATGACAGTTCCTGATGAATGTGGCAACTCCTCCTTTCTCCATTTCTGATCTACAAAAGTGAGGTGCTAACCTAAACCCTGTAACACTTAAAAGTTCTATACCAGAGGTCACATGATGTTCAGAGAGGCAGATTATGTCAGCTGGGTTTGAAGACTCTAATTCATCTATGCAGATAGTTAATTCATTAATTTTATTTCTCAGTCCTAGAATATTTTGATGCAATAAAGATAGCTGACATTTCACTTTGACTGAGTTAAAATTGGGTGGAGTTAAAATATCTGCTGACGGTTGAAAATTCTTAACCAATGGCTGTTTATGCTGATGTAATAAGCTGGAATTATGTTTTTTGATTTCTTTCTCAAACTGAAGTTCTAACCTCTCTTAAAATTTGCTTTCTTTCTGTCCTCCCTACCCTAAAAAAGGGCCTTTTCTGAATCCTATAACCACTGGTATTTTACCACTAATGACAGTGCCTCCCCCCTTTAACTTTCCTGCTATTACCCCAGCCAATTTACCCTTCCCCTTCCTGTTGAGGTGAAGGCCATGCCTAGTATAATCCCACCTACTGAGAGAATCAACATGAACCACACCAATGTGTGACCCCGCACCCGACATGAGCAGCCGTTCCAGCTCCAAATTAACTCTCTTGACAGAAGAGTTCAAATTAGGTCGGTCATGGCGCCCAAGAACAGATACAAACTCAACACTAGTATGCTTCGATGCTGATGCAATCTTCGCCAGGTCACACTCTATACTGTACCCAGGATCTCTGTCAATACTGGTACCTGCCCCACCCACTATAACCACGGTGTCTTCCTTAGTGAAATCTTTGCAAATTGATCCTAAATCCTCTGTCACCTGCTCCAGACCAGCACTAGATTTAAAAAAATTGGTGACTTGGTATTCTGATCCTAGTTCATCCTGCAATAGTTGGCCAACACCTCTTCCATGGGAACTACCTAACAACAACACTTTCTTTCTCTTTACTGATTTCTCTACATTCTTACTTTTCAATCTGCTGCTGAAAGTTTGTTGTGCCCTGTCTACACCTGCAACTGCTTGAGGCTCACCAGCTTCTAAGTGTAAGCGATGGGCTGCTCGCTGACATCTGGGTTACAATGTGACAAGACTGCACCAACGTCTTTTTGGGACATGCCACAGCCCTGGGTTGGGGTTTATCCAGCATAAAAGAAGCCAAATGGGAAACAGAGCACAAACGCTGTTTGAGGGACTGAAGAGCCAATTGACAATATGCAGATCAGACAAATCTGACGCCCCTTTTGGCAAATCTGGTTAAGAGGATGGCATACGTGTGCGGTCTGGGGAATGAATTTACCATTATATGACTCTTGCTCAAAAAGGTCTTGAGTTCCGTCGTGTTCCTGGGTTCTGGCAGGTTGGCAATGGCTCTGACATGCTCAAATGTAAGGATAAGGATGTTCTCTAGAAGGCACTGGAAAACCACCTGCAGATTTCACAACTGCTCCTCTTGTATTCAGCCCATGACACATATGTCATCAACGTAGTTCATGTGGCTAGCAATGTCCCGAATCAACCGCTCCAAATATCGTCTACAAAGTTGAATCACGGACAAGCTTCCAAAAGACAAGTAAGTAAACTGATAATGCCTAAAGAAGGTGTTGGGCACTAAGAAACGCCAAGAATCGACATTCTGTGGCCACTGCCGGTAGACATTGTGCCAGTCGACGCTTTAAAAAGACTGGACCCTTGACAAATTCGCCAACTCCTCCAGCCACGGAATGGAATTAGAGTTCCCGTTCCCAACATACTGTGCATTTACCATCCGTTTAAAATCGTGGAAAATGTGCGTGGCGACTTTTGAATCACCAACAGAGGGGTGATTGGTTGGTTTGTTGAAGGAGACCAGACAGCGAGGTCATCGGTCTCATCGGATTAGGGAAGGATGGGGAAGGAAGTCGGCCGTGCCCTTTGAAAGGAACCATCCCGGCATTTGCCTGGAGCGATTTAGGGAAATCACAACAGAGGGGTGACCCACTAACTCAATGAAATAGCAGAAACGACACCAAGGTTCTGCCAGCACTGCGACTCGGCTCGATTTGACATCCTTGGGGAAGCGAACGGGGCGGGGGCAACAAAACTTAGGAATTGCAGATGGCTAAAGGGAGACATGTACCTCGGAATTTTCTGCCTATCCCAAGATATTCTCAAACAGTTGGTTGTACGACCATTGTAAAACGTCCAAATCTAGGATGGAGACCAACTGGGACACTAAATGTACTTTGCCGACTATCTGGAAGCCAAAAACAGGAAAGTCATCTAATTAAATATATATATATATATATATATATATATATATATATTGAGCCAGTGGCAAATTTACTAACAACAACGTAAGTCGCTATTCTACGTTCTTGTTACGTGCAGATATTTTCCCTCTTAAAGGGATACACTGTCTACTTAAGACACAACCTGACAGAGTGGCTGTTGCAGCGCACAGCAGCCCAAGAGCTGGTCATATCTAAGTTAACAAGGCTGACCAACGCTTCCATGTGTACTTGAAACTCAGTCAGTCACCCAGCTCGCTGTCTGTCAAAAACTGTTTCCAAATGACTTGTTTGGCGGCAGACCCCACACATGGCATCTACATGTGAGAAATCAGGTCAGGATTGCAGATTGCCCATTGAGCAGGAGACCGACACAAGGAATCCGAAAAATGTCGTGAGCACAACACTTCGAATGACGCGTACCAGCCAAGCCCGTCATGGGCAAAGTGTGCAGGACTATGAAGTCACTACACTCGAGTCGTTAGCGGTATCGCCGGCCGCGGTGGTCTAGCGGTTCTAGGCGCTCCGGAGCCGCGCGACTGCTACGGTCGCAGGTTCGAATCCTGCCTCGGGCATGGATATGTGTGATGTCCTTAGGTTAGTTAGGTTTAAGTAGTTCTAAGTTCTAGGGGACTGATGACCATAGATGTTAAGTCCCATAGTGCTCAGAGCTATTTGAACCATCGTTAGCGGTATCAACACATTGTGGCTCAGCGGAAGGTGAGGCCACTTGTCTCACCTCACGGGGATCTGTGAGGCTGTGGGCCATGCCCTTCTAACTTTTCCACCTGCCAATTGTCAAACAGCACTTCCCTTGACGTGTTTGTTCAAATGGCTCTGAGCACTATGGGACTTAACATCTATGGTCATCAGTCCCCTAGAACTTAGAACTACTTAAACCTAACTAACCTAAGGCCATCACACAACACCCAGTCATCACGAGGCAGGGAAAATCCCTGACCCCGCCTTTGACGTGATTCAATGATGTTATCGACTTTGGGTGTTGAAGGGTCGGACAAGGCCAGCGCCCTGGTTTGAAATATCAGTTGGGTGTTATCCTGACGGTCAAGCTCCTAATTAGCGAATCCGCATACAAGGTAGCGCAATGATGACACTCAAGACGCTACGTGCATGAGAGACTTTGGAAGTCGGCGATCCACGTCGCGTCCTATTGACCAGGGCGTCTGTGGTGCTAATTAAACTGTAACTGTGCCCCAGCCACACAGCTTGAGCAACTGAGAAAGTTCACCAACGGTGAAACTTCCTGGCAGATTAAAACCGTGTGCCGGACCGAGACTCGAACTCGGGCCCTTCGCCTTTCGCGGGAAAATGCCCTATCATCTGAGCTATCCAAGCACGACTCAAGACCCGTCCTCACAGCTTTAATACCGCCCATACCTTGTCTCCTACCCTCCAATCTTCCCAAAGGTTCCGAGTTCGAGTCTCGATCCGGCACACATTTTAATATGCCAGGAACTTTCATATCAATTCACACTCCGCTGCAGAGTGAAAATTTCATTCTGGAAACATGTCTTCACAATATCCTTTCTTCCAGGAGTGCTAGTTCTGCAAGGTCTGCAGAAGAGCTTCTGTGAAGTTTGGAAGGTAGGAGACGAGGCACCGACGTAAAAGCTGTAAGAACGGGTCGTGAGTCGTGCATGGATAGCTCAGATGCTTCGTCGATGCGGTAGCTCAGCGTGCTCGGTCGGAGGGTTAGCTGCCCTTTGTAATAAAAAACCTGAGCTAATGTATGAACGATGAACTTCAACAAGCATCATGGGACGTCCACCCCGAGCAAATGCAACGAAAAGTAACGAATAAAATGAGATAAAAAAAGGAAAGAAAAAAGATGGTAGCGCTCTTGCCCGCGAAAGGCAAAGGTCCCGAGTTCGAGTCTCCGTCCGACACACAGTTTTACACGGCCAATATGTTTGTTGTTAGCGCACACTCCGCTGCAGAGAGAAAATTTTATTCTTCATCAAAGGTAATTGTGACGGCAAGGTCTCGCAGCGATATGAGTTAATAAAATATTCTCGGTATTCTGCCCACATCACGTGGTTAAAACGCCACCACCTGACGTGGCTGGAAGCCCTCGAAGATTTTATCATCAAAGGTAAGTTTCTCAGGACTGGTTAGGAGTTTAAAATTCTATATGACTTTCTATAAACCTGCTGTACTGGACTATAACAAGGCAGCCTTATCAACTGGGACGACGATACGCCTTACCTGGAAGTGTAGGAAGAACCGGCGCAGATAATTCGCCCACTACTCTGTAGCCTCTTCGAAGCTGATGAACGGCGTCGGAGACGATGGGGGTGGCGGGAGCGGCAAGGAAGAATCCTTGTCTGCTGGCGCCTTGTCCACTATCAGCGCGGCATGAGTACTTTGAAATTTCACATTCTGTTTGCGCAGTTCGTGCATTTGCCCCTGCTGCAGCTTTCACTGCTGCTTCTGGAGGCACAGCTACCCATTCCAACACGGCAAAAACGCCAAGCCCATGGTGGACAATTTAACACTACAAGAGAAAAAAGGTATGTCACTCGCATTGGAACATCCTACGTCACCACTTTGGTATCGGCAGGGGGCGTGACTGCGCCGTGAAATCGTCACTGTCGGCATGAATGTAACTCGGCTAACCAAAAGTTGCTCAGCAGCATGCCAAGGAGCTGAACACTGGAAGAGGGAACGAATCTCGTCATAGAGTAATCCATCAACAAAGGAGGTGGCTTACAAAACACTCGTTCGACCTAAACTTGAGTATTGCTCATCAGTGTGGGATCCGTACCAGGTCGGATTGACAGAGGAAATAGAGAAGATCCAAAGAAGAGCGGCGCGTTTGTCACAGGGTTATTTGGTAAGCGTGATAGCGTTAAGGAGATGTTTAGCAGACTCAAGTGGCAGACTCTGCAAGAGAGGCGCTCTGCATTGCGGTGTAGCTTGCTGTCCAGGATTCGAGAGGGTGCGTTTCTGGATGAGGTATCGAATATATTGCTTCCCTCTACTTATACCTCCCGAGGAGATCACGAATGTGAAATTAGAGAGATTCGAGCGCGCACGGAGGCTTTCCGGCAGTCGTTCTTCCCGCGAACCATACGCGACCGGAACAGAAAAGGGAGGTAATGACAGTGTCACGTAAAGTGCCCTCCGCCACACACCGTTGGGTGGCTTGCGGAGTATAAATGTGGACGTAGATGTAGATGTAGAGTTAATCTACAGGGAATCAGAGGGTCTGAACACTGTGTGGAGAACGATCATGGAGGAAAACACAACATGCGACCAGTGTGAACGGCTGACAACGGAGCTCATGGAACGAGCATTGCTCAAGGCTAAGGCATAGTTCGCGGACGTTGAAATTGTTATATTTTCTGGGTCAGGCTTATTCCTGCGGGCAGGGAAGCACTTGGGTCAGTGACTCTGCCCATGCCACACATTGCACATCTACTCCACGGCAGCGTTTTGTAATGTTCTGCTGCGATACTTACACTAGCTCCTCTGCATCCAGCTCGACGTCTACTGGCTGGGATACTAAAGAACCCATGATACCATAGGTTGCGTGGGTTGGGAGATAATCATGCAAAACCATTGGGATCAGTGGAGATAACTCTTCAAGTAGAGGCAGTTCCGTTTAAGCACTGTGTGGAGATAGTGACTCGCGTAAGCGAGGGTTACAGATGATCCTGGAGTTGGACTTTTTGTATCAACACGATGCCAAAATTGACTTTCGGTTTATGTGGAACTTAGTGGGAAAACATACCAGCAAGGGGAAGCTTTCGCTGTTGTAGAGCTGTCGCAAACTGCACTTATCGTATTGGGCAATTCAATTAAAACACATACAAATACGCTATGGCTTCAGGCCGATGACTGGGTGCCAGGTGGCACCCGAAAGTCGCTTTGGGAGAGTGTGGAACCAGAAGTACCTGTCGACTTGTTGTGTACAACAGAGCTGCTGCAAGGGAACAATAAGGTGGATTAAGATTTTTTTTTTTTTTGTTAAAAGGAATATTGTATGCGTACAGGAGGAAACTGTCGGAAGGTAGTATTCACGAATCTAGATAATTTTGGCGCCAAACAGGAGTGGTTGACAAAGGGGATGATAGTAGCATGTTTACACATTCTGGAGGAGAAGGACTGATGCGCAAAGGGTGTAAGTAATGGACAGCCACAAGTCACCACTAAGACTGCAGTACGTAAAAAGGTTTAGTATTACAAAGGGAGTAGAGAGAATGAACATGTTGGAATTTGAAGATTTATTTTTTCCTCAGGATCCGTTCCGGTGAGGTACTATCGGTAGAGGCTACACTTGACAGCCGCAATAAATTAATAATTGGTTCCTTTTATCGACCCTCTGATTCAGATGATACAGTTGCTGAAAGAATCAAAGAAAACATATCATCTCAAATAGGTCCTCACTCATACAGTTACAGTTGGTGGTGACTTCCCACTACCCTCGATATGTTGGCGAAAATACGTGTTTAAGTGCCCTGATAGGGGTAGTACTTCGTCCGAAATTGTAATAAGTGCTATCTCCGAAAATTATTTTCAGAAATTAGTTCAGTTGCCCATTCAAGGTTTAAATGCTTTCTAAAACATACTTGACGCCTTACCAACAAATAATAATCAGCAAATAGGGATGTTCATGACGGATAAAGGAGTTAGTGACCACGAGATGGTTGTAGCGAGGCTGGGTACCTAGCATCCAGAGCCACTATAAATAAACTTAAAATATAACTATTTAAAAAAGCAGATCAGATTCACTTGTGCCTTTCTCAGAGTTAGTCACCATTTCTTATGAACTTTGTGGCTTAAATTCAAAGAAATAGTATCAGCAGCAATTGAGACATACACTACAGGCCATTAAAATTGCTACACCAAGAAGAAATGCAGATGATAAACGGGTCTTCATTGGACAAATATATTGTACTAAAACTGACATGTGATTACTTTTTCACGCAATTTGGGTGCATAGATCCTGAGAAATCAGTACCCAGAACAACCACCTCCGGCCGTAATAACGCCTGGGCATTGAGGCAAACAGAGCTTGGATGGCGTGTACAGGTACAGCTGCCCATGCAGCTTGTAACCTCCCCACAAAATAAAATAATAAAATAAATATTATTGATAGCGATTCTAATTTTAGTGTAACCTCAGAACAAAATTGGTTCCCATTTATAATCTCCGTACAGAAATGCATTCACATTTAATGTACCCACAAAATTCTTTTCTCATCTAATGTAAGCTCGAAACAGGAAAATTCCTAAACCTCGTAATAAAAAGTAAATTCAGTAACCTGGTAAATTTTGGACGACAGCAGTGCTGCGTCATGGCCCTGTAAGATCATTCTGAATAAAAAAGCAAAAATTCTTACCTCCATAAAAACGGCGAATATATCTGCTCTTACCTAAAATTTTTCCAGCATAGCTCTGTGCAATGCTGGCCGATAGATTTGTCATTTATGAAAGAAAGCAACTGATTTTTCTTTTGCAACAATAGGAATGATCATGGATTGAAGAAATTAGTAAATTCTTTAAATTGAAATGAATGCTTGTTAGAAATTACTTTATATCACAAAGATTATTATTAGGACATTTTTAAAAGATTTACATGGGAGTTCACATAACATTACCAGATATGCGCGAGGCTGCTTTTTACCTTAAACAATAATACTCAGGCTCCGGTATCGCTGCACTGCGACCGTCCCAGCCAACATGATACACTGTACCACACCAGATCAGACTCCAGACCAGACAAGCGCAGACTAGCGCAGACTAGCAACAACTTACTGCTACAGCTACACAGTACCTACTCAGTCAACACTGCTCTCTGGTCAGCGATTCTCTTATACCTTGCATATCGCAGGCAGCGCATGAGCAATACATCGAAATTACATCTGCTCGGACCTCTTACATAAAATTACGTCTGCTCGGACCTCTTACATAACCCTCCACTGGGGGGAGGGGGGGGGGCAAAAATTTGGCAGCGATGGTGAGTCAATTGGACTTGCCATGAACAACAAATTTTTCTTAATTAACTAAGTTCACAGTCACAGAGTATATACATGTATATGTAAGTGCAGAACATGAAATGAAATAGAGTGCACATGCACTGAGTACATATCATATCAAGCAATGACAAATGTATACGCAATGAGTACAAATCATATTAACAAATGACATAAAGTGCACACGCACTGTATATATTTTTTACCATTTTACAAGAACTAGGATACGCAATGAGTACAAAACATGTTAACAAATGACATAAAGTGCACACGCACTGTATATATTTTCACCATTTTACAAGAACTAGGATACGCAATGAGTACAAAACATGTTAACAAATGACATAAAGTGCACACGCACTGTATATATTTTCACCATTTTACAAGAACTGGGATAGGAAAGGGAAGGATTGCATCATAGTTGTAGCACAGTAGGTTGCACGTAGCTGCACTGAAAGTCCATATCTCTCTACAGAAGCACAACACCAAGTGAGACAATCTGAAGTTCTCTTCCCTGAAGTATTAATCAGTGTAGCCAAGACACTGAAATGTCGTATTAATATTCAGTGTTATCATTTGTAGTACATTAGGTACACCAAACAGTGGGACCATAATAACATCTTCATCGTTCAAGGTGGTGGACAGCATGTCGTGTCAACACCACACTCTTTCACCAACGTAGAATTAGTGCAAAAACCAAATATGGTGCTCCATGATCATAAGGATGGACAGGACAAACGGATATTGCAGTAATTTCTGGTAATTAGGTCAGAAGGTGAAGGACATTAAGTCTTATGCTAGTCATCATTGAGAATTACACTAGTCTATCAACCGATTAGAGTAATTGGTGGCACTCATTGCCTAGTTACTAAACATTTCTGTACTATGTATGAAGTATTACAGAATATTATTCATAAGTCATCTGATTACAGTGAACATTGGCACTCATTGGCCAGTTACAAACTATTTTTATGCATTATTCAGAAGTCATCATTCCAAAGCAAGAGTTAATTAATGGCATACCATTTACATAATTCATCTAGTTATAGTAATCATTGGCACTCATTGGCCAGTTACAAACCATCAGAAGTTATCATTCAAAACAGGAGCTAATGAGTGTAGCATCAAGCTACTGGTATTCATATATAATAGCATGTAAGTGACATAAGACAAATTTAAAATATAAGAAACAGTGGCATTCATTGGCCAGTTACTAAACATATAGCAAGTATTGAATATTACAAAACATTTTTCATCATTCAAGTGACATACGACATATTTAAAATAATTGTTGGCACTCATTGGTCAGTTACAAAGTATTCATATAGTTTTATAAAACATTATTCAGTATTATTCAGAAGTCATCATTCAAAATGACAGTTAATTATTGGCATAGCATTTACAGAGTATAACAAAAATATTATTTACAGAGATTATTGGCATAGCATTTATACATTGTTACAAAACATCATTCAGTATTACTCAGAACTCATCATTCAAGTGACATAGGACATATTTAAAAATGTAACACACTGTAACTATTACTCAAGGTCTGTGGTTAGAAAACATCATTCAGTATTACTAAGAACTCTCTTAAACTGGTAGCATTATTTGGGACTGGTAATACATTCTTTTGTGTGCAAGCAATGCATTGCGTTGGGATCGATAATTAATTGCTGGGGCATGAAAATATTTGCTTTTGACTTATTGCTGCAAATAAGGGTTACTAACGTCATTCGTCATGAGTCAGCTGTAGCAAGGTTATGAAACAAGTAGAGTATATGTGATCACACTCATGAATGACACACACAAATGGGTAAAAAAAAATGCAAGTACTAGAACAGGTTTAATGACTAACTGCTTATAGCACATTAATTTCATGAATAGCTTCTCCTGGAAAAAATACCAAATGGATTATTAAGCTGAAAGAAGAAACGCATATTATGCTGAAAAGTAGTGAACTTCGAATTAACAGATAATGAAACGTGTACTCAATATGTATGTACTCTAGCTGTCCTTTCCAAAACATTCAGTCATTATACCATGCGATATAAGACATACTGTCAAAACGAACTGCAACAAATACTTAAATAACTACATAGCATCTCTTAACTAATAGTAAATATATAAACTTCATCATTATTCTCATCTGCAAGGAAAAAACTTCATTATTCATATTACCATAACTTCATTACTATCATCACCTGCAAAGAAAAACTTTATTATTCATATTAGCATATTCTTCACATAACTATTCATCACCATTCATTATCATCTGCAAAAAAGACACTTCACGATTATATTACCATTTACTTCATACAACTATTCATAGTATAGAGTTTCTTATTTCTAGCATATTTCATCACTAAAACTAAGATGTGTAGTTCTGTCTGACAGCCTGCATCAATCGCCTCGTATTCTGAAAGAAAAATAATTAGTTAAGATTGCTATCATACGATGTCTATAGTATATTCTTGTTAATGCTTGTTAATTCTGATCCATTTACTCTTCGTGACAAGGTATTGCATCTTCTTTCGTTCATTCCGAAGGTGAAATTCCCATTTCATAGTAATCCACTGTGGTTTGTTTAATTTATTTCTTTTACACGTTATTGATTTCTGAAAATGATGAATAAGGATTAATATCTTGCATTTAAATCATATACCCATTAAATAAAAACTTGTTTCTAGTGATATAATTAAGCATACAGCATAGCATGACAGAAAACGTATTATGTCAAAAACATAGAGAGTGTTCAGGTGCAAAAATGTACACAAAAAAAAATGGTTCAAATGGCTCTGAGCACTATGGGACTCAACTGCTGTGGTTATCAGTCCCCTAGAACTTAGAACTACTTAAACCTAACTAACCTAAGGACATCACACACATCCATGCCCGAGGCAGGATTCGAACCTGCGACCGTAGCAGTCGTACGGCTCCGGACTGCGCGCCTAGAACCGCGAGACCACAGCGGCCGGCAAAAATGTACACACAGTCTCATAATGCAGTAGCCAAGAGTGTAGAATAGTCAAGATATTGAGATATCATAAGGAAAAATGTCAAAGTCAACTGGTGTTTGTTACATCTTAAACATTTAATAGTGCATACAGGAAAACAATTATACATACACGAAAAATGGAAAATGTGCTCGGTCTGATATATAACGACAAGAAAAGCGACCTGCTAGCCTTACCTTGCCGGGCACTTGCCAAAGAAAAAATATGATAATCATCAGTAAGTAGTCACATAAATATAATTGCATCATTGGTCATATAAAAATCAGAAAATGGTATTACAGTGTGATAAATCATAAAGTATGTTCATTCAATAAAGCTTTTAATATTGGAGACATGGTGATTGCCTTTACTTTTTCTGGTTCTCAGAGTTTCAACGTGTACTACATTGGGGTGAGGAATGCTGCGAATTTGATATGGACCTGCGTATAGAAGCTCAAATTTACTGCATCTACTTTTTCCTTTGTGGATAAATAGTGTGTATGTACTAATATCTTCTGTCCAATGTGAAAGTCACGGCGTGTACAAACCTGTTTTTGCCGTCTTCTCCGGCACTCTGCGGCACGTTTGATGTCGTTCAGCGCAATGTCAATTATTCCATGGTGTCGTAGTCGGCGAGATGTAGGAAAGGAAACTAATTCTTTAATTTTGTTAGGTGGTTCAACATTTTTCAATATAACAGTCGGAGATAACATAGTAGATTCATTTGGTATGGAGTTAATTACATCCTGGAATGACAGTATGTGTGTATCCCAATCAATATCTTTTTTATAGCAGTATATTCTACAGAGTTTACCAATTTCTTTCATTAGTCGTTCACAAGGGTTCGAAGAAGCGTGATATCTGGATATATAGATCGGAGAAATGTTTCTAGCTCGTAACATACGTGTCCATATAGCAGATCGAAACTGTGATCCATTGTCGGAAATTACTTTCAATACATGTTCTACATGAAATAGAAAATGTTTTACAAATGCATTCGAAAAAGATTTAGCAGTAGCTTTGCGTAACGGAGTGAAGGTAACAAATTTTGAAGTGAGTTCAACAGCGAAAAGATGTAGCAAAAACCTCTATTACTTCTGGGAATCGGACCAAAAATATCTACAGCGGCCATGTGTCTCAATTTAACAGGTACAATGGGATGTAATGGAGGAATATGTGAAGTCGTATCTGACTTAGCTTTCTGGCAGATTTTACATGACGCCAAAACTCGTCGAATACGTTTCTCCATGTTGGCAAAATAACAGTTCTGTCTCAGTATAAGAAAACATTTTCTGGCTCCGTAATGTGCGTAACTTAAATAAGTATACCAAATTAATTTGTTAACAAGCTCATCAGGAATACATAGTAACCAGTTGTTGCTGTCAGGGTGAGAGAGGCGAAACAATATTATTGCGTACAGTGTAATGGTTTCTAATGGTAACATTATTCCTATATTGCCAAAGGTGTTTAATTTCTTTCCATACGTTGTCTTTACTCTGCTCTAGTGCTATGTCTCGTAATGACGACGAAATGAAATTTTCAAATGCAACTTGTTGAATATACATGACGCTGAAATTTGCTTTGCAGAAGTTGGTTGCGATGTCTTGCTGATTGTTGCTGAGAGAACGGGATAATGCGTCTGCTACAATATTTTGTGTACAGGGAATGTGAACAATTGTAAAATTAAATTCCTCTAAATAAAGTTTCCATCTGCTTAACCTGTCGTGTGTAAATTTAGCGGAAAGTAAAAACTGTATCGCTCTATGATCTGTGTAAACGGTCGTATGTCTTCCATAAAGAAAATGCCTAAATCTCGTAAATGCCCATACAACAAATAATGTTTCAAGTTCTGTAACAGAATAATTGCGTTCAGCAGGTGACAGAATGCGACTCGCCAAGGCGATGTTTTTAATTACTGTGGTACCATCTTCTTCAATTTCCTGAAAAATGTGTACGCCTAAAGCAGTGTTAGAACTGTCGGTGGCAATGGAAAAATTTCTAGTAAGATCTGGATGCGATAAAAGTGGTGCATTCAACAAAGCTTGTTTCAGATTGACAAATTCAGACTGCGCTTGGCTATCCCAGGACCAAATAGTGTTTTTACCCGTCAATTGACATAATATAGGGGTGTCTAAAGCAGAGTAATTAATAAATTTACGAAAAAGTTAATTAAACCCAAAAAGCTGCGTAGTTGTTTCTTCGTCGTAGGAACAGTAATGTCACGTAAAGCTTGAAGTTTTTCCGGGTCAGGCGCAATGCCTTCTGCTGAAATTACATGTCCAAGAAATTTTATAGAAGTTTTGCCAAAGTGCGATTTACTGAGATTAACTGTGAGTCCTTGTGCACGAAAAGTTTGTAACAGTTGTTCAAGAATCAGATTGTGTTCAGACCAGTTAGCTTCTGCAATAAGAATGTCGTCTACATACGTTGTGATTCTGTCTTGTAGTTCTGTCGGAAGTATAGTATTCAAACCGCGAATAAATGCTGCTGAAGAAATAGTTAAACCGAACGGTAATTTACAAAATTGATAACAGTCACCAAAACAGAGAAAAGCCGTGTACTTTCTGCAGTCCGGATGGAGCTGAATTTGCCAAAATCTAACGTGGAATAAATATCAGTACCATGAAATTTCTGTAGAAGTTCTTCTAGTGTCTGTGGGCGATCTGTTTCATTAATAATGTCATTGATGTGGCGCGAATCAAGTACGAGGCGAAGTGAACCATCCTTTTTCTTAACAATATGGAGTGGGTTAATGTACGGACTAACTGCCGGTTCAATAATTCCTTGGTCAAGCATAGCTTGCAATTCTTTCTTAACTTGTTCTCTGTGAATATACGGAATGGGATAATGTTTGGCTTTAAATGTGTCGTGCTGTTTAACTTGAAATTCATACATAAAACCGGACATAGTACCAGGGATGTTGTCAAAAACTGGAGCTTGCTATAAAAGAATTTTGTGTAGTTGCGTGCGTTCGTCGTCTGTATTTGCACTGCCCTGTTTAACTTTATCAGAAATCATCTGTATAACGTCATAGTCGGCTTCGTCTGGAGTATTATAGTTGTGTACGTACGTATCTGCGAACAATGTGGAATGACAGTCTATGTTACGTGATGCGGAAATGACCTCTGTACGATTAATTGTTCGTTCTTCTGCAGATAAAGAGTGCTGAAGTTCTAAAGCCAGTTGTACATTTTCATCTTTTAATATTAAACAGGAATTTTGATAGTCAATAATTGCGTCGTGTTGTACCAGAAAATTCGTACATAAAATAACGTCTGTCGTCAATAAGGGAACAATCCAAAAATTTGAGTGAAACGTATGACCTGCAATACAAAATGATAAGTGTGTCTGCAATTTTACATCTACTCCTTTACCAGATACTGCTCCTTTTACTTTAGTTTTGCCTAATGGTAACGTAGGATAGGTATTCTCTTTGTTACATTCGTTGAAAGTTTCCTCATTTATAACTGACATAGGTGATCCAGAATCGATTACTGCTGAAAATTTGGATGATCCAATCTTTACTTCAATGACAGGGTGGGAAATGGTTTTTTGAATAACTGGTTTTTCCTGCAAAAGAGTGTCTCGGATGTCGTCAAAAGTAATAACATTTTCGTGAACAAGATTCTGCGTGTCAAAAGTATTGCTTGCGTTGCTGGAAGATGCAACCTGTACTGTATCTAGTCAAATTCTTTCTGACGTACTGTTATTTGCGGGAGGATGTTGTGGCATTTCGACTATTTGTACTGTTCTGTTATTTCGTCCTGACGTATTACGTTCGGGATGATATCTACTGTCTGGTTCATTCATGATAATCTGTTGTTGCGGATTATTCTGCTGCTGGTAAGACCGACTGTTATTAAACGTACGCTGAAAATTGTGCTCATTACTTTTACGTCTGTCATGATAGTCATTTCTATACGGTGCGTTGTGGTACGAGTTAAAATGATGTGTTTTCTGTACGTAGTTATTTCCTTGTTGCGGTGCGTTGCTATTTGGTGGAGCCGACGCTATACGTGTAGGCGGCGAAACATTAAAGCTTGGTTGACCTTGCAGACTACATTGTTGGTTAGGTACGCTAACCGGCTGGTTTTGATGCTGTTGCGGAGAAAAGCCTCTATTGTTGCCAAAATGTGTTTGCTGTTGCTGATAATTATGACGATACTGATGATTAAAATTTTGTCTGCTATTAAAATTACGCTGATAGTTCTTGTCATTTCTGGAATGTCTAATGAAACTGTCACTTTCGGTAAAACTTGTCTTATCAGGTTTTCTTCACTCATTCTTAATCCTAGATAGATCGATAGTTGAAGAGCTGTTTTGATAGATATAAAAGGTAGTAAAAGAGAAGGCAGCAGTGCAGAAAACTAAAGATGAAATAGCACTACTACGGGTCGGGGCCCTGTGCTCGCTACGGCACATATTCATCGAAGTGTAATGAATCCCCTGAGGTCGATTACGCGCTGCAAATAAATTTTAGTTTCTGCGTTACAGGCAATGCCGGTGAAAATTCAAAAGTAAGTTGTTGTATCCAATCCAATTCTAGTTTCTGCGTTACAGGCCAAGCTGATGAAAATACAAAAGCAAATTGTAGTATCCCGTCCAAAGCGTGACTCTGTGTTCTGTCATTTTTAAATACTTTAAATTTTCTCACGGATAGAAAATGCTTGTAATCAAAATCATCGTCTCTGAATGTCTGAACAGGTTCAGGATTGTATGAGAATCTATTTGTCCGTGACTGTTCGGAATCTAACTCACGTACTCTCTGTAAATTACCTAAATTATACTGGCTGTGTGAGTCTGACAAATGTTCGCAAAGTGGCGTATGCTGTGATGTATTAAAGGCTGAAACATTTTTCATCTCTGTCACTTCTTGCTGTAAAGATGACAATTTTCTACGTAATGTATTATTGGACGAACTTATCTCACTGATTGTCTGCTGTAAATTTTGGAATTCGGGTGTTTGATTAAACGAAACTGGTGACGTATCGTCTGATTTGGTGTCATTATTACTTTCGATAACGTCAACACGACTGGCCAATTCATCATATTTTTCAGTCAGTGCTTTTACCTGATCATCGTTTTTAGTATCACAAGCATTAATTTGTTTTTGTATTTTACGTGTGGTTTCGTTCAATTTCTTAACGTCTTCTTTAATGGCATCGGGATCCTGTATTAGTTCCAACTTTTTAAGTCTGTTGGTCACTGTCTGAAAGTCTAATGTGTGTGTATCTGTTTTTATTTTAAGATCGGATATTTCATCATGCAATTCGGTGTTCAACTGTTTGATAGTATTAATTTCGTCTGATACTGTAGCAATATAGTTGTCTACGTATGTTTTTGCTTTCGTAAACAATTTACGCTTCTCTTCCTGTCTCTGTGCAGTAATTGTTTCCATGACTTGTTGCTTTACTTTATTCTGTTCCTGTCTAAATTTACTGAAACGCGTTTCACTGTTGTGTAGGTGGTGATTAAAACGTTCGTCAATTTGGCTTTTCTGTTGGTCAAATTTGTGTCTACTTTCGCATCCAGCGTGCGTGAAAGTTCTGCTGACATTAATTTAAACTCGTCGCGTAGCTGTGTTGCTTTCTCAGAACATTGTTTAGCGACTGCACTAATTTCGTCTCTAAGTATTTTAGTTGTGGCTGCATGTGTACTACTTAATTCTTGTGCCACAGATCTAATTTCTTCACTACTATTCCTATCACAAACCTTAATTTCCTCACGTAATTGTTCTTTAGTATCATGACATTGCACGGCAACGGCTGTAATCTGTTCACTAAGCTGTTTGGAATTGTTGTCTAGCTTTTCATTAATTTCATTAATTTGTTGTTTCAGATTTTCACTAACTTGTTTGTGATTGTTGTCTTGTTCTTTCTTCGACTGTTTGAAATTTTCATTAAGTTGTTTGAAATTGTCGTCTTGTTCTTTCTTAGACTGTAGCAATACTGCCATAATTTGATCCAAGCCAAAATTAGCGATTCTATTTTCTATGCTGTGTGATGGTGTATCTACATGTGTCACATTTTGTGTAACCATTTGGTCATCCTCTGATTCTTGAAAAGGTTTGCTAATCAGATGTGCACTATTGGTCACTAAATCGGAATCAAATAAATCTGACGTATTCTGAATACACTGTTCATCTTCGTTAGAAACATTTATCTGTTCGTTACGTAAATTTTGCGAATAAGGTGTATCAAACTGGGCAGCGTTCATTGTAACGGAACGTGCCGCGGCATCAATTGTTATATTTACTGTGGACATAATTGAATTTGTTTGTTCATCATTAGGATCAAAATCATTACTAGTGGTCGGTACGCACTGATTATCTGTAATTAGGGGATTATCACTATTAGACTGAGTGTCGCTAGTATTATCTGTCAAACTATTCGAGTCGGCTATTTCACTCATTGCACATCGCGATGTACTGTTAACAGTTTTTCGCGGCATTTTTCACAAATCAAAATTAAGCACAAAATGAAACAAAGTCAAAGCGAAATGGAACAAACACAATTACTACAAAGAGCAATAAATTACCGATGATCTGTGAAAGAAAAAGTGACAAATTAGTAAATGCGTTGCGCCAGATGCAAACTACATTTAAGTAAATAAGAGCAGATATATGACTACTTCTCAGAGATTCACAAAGAAATACGATCCTGGTCGGATGTCGCCAAGTGTAACCTCCCCTCAAAATAAAATAAATATTATTGATAGCGATTCTAATTTTAGTGTAACCTCAGAACAAAACTGGTTCCCATTTATAATCTCCGTACAGAAATGCATTCACATTTAATGTACCCACAAAATTCTTTTCTCATCTAATGTAAGCTCGAAACAGAAAAATTCCTAAACCTCGTAATAAAAAATAAATTCAGTAACCTGGTAAATTTTGGACGACGGCAGTGCTGCGTCATGGCCCTGTAAGATCATTCTGAATAAAAAAGCAAAAATTCTTACCTCCATAAAAACGGCGAATATATCTGCTCTTACCTAAAATTTTTCCGGCACAGCTCTGTCCAATGCTGGCCGATAGATTTGTCATTTATGAAAGGAAGCAACTGATTTTTCTTTTGCAACAATAGGAATGATCATGGACTGAAGAAATTAGTAAATTCTTTAAATTGAAATGAATGCTTGTTAGAAATTACTTTATATCACAAAGATTATTATTAAGACATTTTTAAAAGATTTACATGGGAGTTCACATAACATTACCAGATATGCGCGAGGCTGCTTTTCACCTTATACAATAATACTCAGGCTCCGGCATCGCTGCACCGCGACCGTCCCAGCCAACATGATACACTGTACCACACCAGATCAGACTCCAGACCAGACAAGCGCAGACTAGCGCAGACTAGCAACAACTTACTGCTACAGCTACACAGTACCTACTCAGTCAACACTGCTCTCTGGTCAGCGATTCTCTTATACCTTGCATATCGCAGGCAGCACATGAGCAATACATCGAAATTACATCTGCTCGGACCTCTTACACAAAATTACATCTGCTCGGACCTCTTACAAGCTTCAACACCATACCACAGTTCATCAAGAGTAGTGACTGGCGTATTGTGACGAGCCAGTTGCTCGGCCACCATTGACCAGACGTTTTCAGTTGGCGAGAGATCTGGAGAATGTGCTGGCCAGAGTAGCAGTCGAACATTTTCTGTATCCAGAAAGGCCCGTACAGGACCTGGAACATGCGGTCGTGCATTATCCTGCTGAAATGTAGGGTTTTGCAGGGATCGAATGTAGCGTAGAGCAGCGGGTCGTAACGCATCTGAAATGTAACGTCCACTGTTCAGAGTGCCGTCAATGCAAACAAGAGGTGACCGAGACGTGTAACCAATGGCACCCCATACCATGATGCCGGCTGATACGCCACCATGGTGATGACGAATACACGCTTCCAATATGCGTTCACCACGATGTCGCCAAACGCGGATGCTACCGTCATGATGCTGTAAACAGAACCTGGATTCATCCGATAAAATGATGTTTTGCCATTCGTGCATCCAGGTTCGTCGTTGAGTTCACCATTGCAGGCGCTCCTCTCTGTGATGCAGCGTCAAGGGTAACCACAGCCATGGTCTCCGAGCTGATAGTCCATGCTGCTGCAAACGTCGTCTAACTGTTCGTGCAGATGGTTGTTGTCTTTGCAAATGTCCCCATCTGTTGACTCAGGGATCCGTTACAGCCATGCGGATTAGATGCCTGTCATCTCGACTGCTAGTGATACGAGGCCGTTGGGATCCAGCACGGCGTTCCGTATTACCCTCCTGAACCCACCGATTCCATATTCTGCTAGCAGTTATTGGATCTTGACCAGCGCGAGCAGCAATGTCGCGATACGATAAACTGCAATAGCGACAGGCTACAATCCGACCTTTATCAAAGTCGGAAACGTGATGGTACGCATTTCTCCTCCTTACACGAGGCATCACAACAACGTTTCACCAGGCAACGCCGGTCAACTGCTGTTTGTGTATGAGAAATCGGTTGGAAACTTTCCTCATGTCAGCACGTTGTAGGTGTCGCCACCGGCACCAACCTTGTGTGAATGCCCTGAGAAGCTAATCATTTGCATATCACAGCATCTTCTTCCTGTCGGTTAAATTTCGCGTCTATAGCACGTCATCTTCGTGGTGTAGCAATTTTAATGGCCAGTAGTGTATTATGAAATAAATTAATAAGAGACGGAACTCATCCGAGGTGGTACGTGTACCGTGACGGACACAACGCTGATCCGCGGATGCTGCCTGCGCACCTTCGAATCTCGCGTCGGCCGCTCAGAGTGGCCCCTGGCCGTCAGAGGTTGGGCGACCACCGCGCACAATGGAGCAGTTAGGCACTTGGTGGACGGAACGACTTCTGCGCCGAACTGTTACGGCCACAATAGGAGAGGTGGCTGGTCGTGGCCGCTGATGACAGAGAGTAACGGTTTCACCTCTGTCGGCAGCTGGAAGTCTTACAAGCTACGGCGGGGTCCTTTGCATGGTATGTCAACAGGGATCCTGAGGCAGTTGTCAGGAACCCAGGAGGAATCCGGAAAAGGGCACTTTCTTGTCAACTAGTTGCTGTATGCAACCTCCATGTTTGTAAACGTGTAAGCTAAGGTTGTCTGTTAGGATAGCATTTATCGGAACTTCCTATTTCTTAAGTGGAGGTTCTGGCCGAGAGTCGCGAAAAATGGATCAAGTTTAGAATTTTTATTGAGAGATTGTTTTCATTAAAATTGTGGCCTTACCATTTTATTATACATACATTCGTGTATGAAACAAATTTTTACCTTATAACAAATTAAAAATGACAGCTGCAGCCCTTGTCAAAGTATATGTATCGCGGCACTTCCTGGTTTGCGCGCAGCGTTGTGCAGACTCATGGCTATTTCATAAAATCATAAACATAGAATATTCTTAAATTAGAATGAATTTTGGAGGCCATCGCTGAGGAGTTCTGAAAATACCTCGAAAGAATGGCAGCTATTTGAAAAACGCGCCGATTTCTTGACATATTATTCTAAGTCCAAATGTTAGAAAAAATATCCCAACATTTAATTATCTAACATTTAAAAAATAAAATGATTCGGTTAATCTGTCGAGGCTCTAGAGCACTTCGTGCACTGAAGAATATTATTCCGAGAACAGTTCGTTTAAAGTTTGGAATTAAGAAAAAAAGAAAAGGGAAAGAAACGGTTTTTTCAAAACTTGTGGCTAATTTGCAATACCAGAAACATAGAGGCGTCCTTCGCCTTCCTCAAATATGTTCTGGTTCTGAATTTGGTGCCGTATTTATTTCTTTTTTCAACTTGAGCTCTTTTAGCAAACTGAGACATTTCTTGCTCCGCGGCGGCCACGTGTTTCCTGTCAGATGACTCCGCGACGTTTTCGTCCCTATGACCATTACCAACGCATTGATGGTCTTCAGAATAGATGTATAATCTTCGTTGAATATACCTGCAGCTACATATTCTGCTCTCAGCCCTTGTGAGGCCAACTGAGGAGCTACTTGATTGAGAAGTAGCGGCGCTGGGCACGAAAACTGACAACGACCGGGAGAGCGGTGTGCTGACCACATGGCCCTCCATATCCGTATCGGTGACGACTATCGTCTGCGAATGACATGGCGGTCGGCCGGTACCGTTGGTTATTCCGAGGCTTGTTTGAACGGAGTTTAGTTTTTAAAAATGGTTCAAATGGCTCCGAGCACTATGCGACTTAACTTCTGAGGTCATCAGTCGCCTAGAACTCAGAACTAATTAAACCTAACTAACCTAAGGACATCACACACATCCATGCCCGAGGCAGGATTCGAACCTGCGACCGTAGCGGTCGCTCGGTTCCAGACTGTAGCGCCTAGAACCGCACGGCCAGTTTAGTTTTTAGATACGCTGCTATTTCAACCGGTTTTGCCCTACAATGAAGGTGTTTCGGTACTAGTATCCAAAAGCAGGTGCTGAAGCTGTCGTGTGTTGGCACAGATGCATCTTTTAGGAAAATCTTCAATGCACGGAAATGCGTATACTGGTCAAGGCTTTTCTTCAACTAATTCATCGAGCGCAGTTGCGTATATTTCGGTCGGTGCACGGTTGCGTTCAACACTATGTAACTTCTGAAATACTACCACAATACAAAAATCCTTTATCAGGCGTAATCGGTATACTTCAGGGATGCAAATGATGTAAAATAATGCATTTCTTCACCGGTCTTTCTCTTAAGTGGGTAACGACTTGTGTTCTTTTCATTAAATTCAATTTTTAATTTTCTTGGTTAATAGTGGACAATCCCTGAACTTGCTGTTTCTTTCAGGTGGCGATTGAGTCTAATCACTTACACAGTTTTGAATTTTTTTGGTATTTTTGAGGGCAACCCAGAGCTTATTGTTTAAAGGTGGTTGAGGCTAATCATTGATTTAATTTTAAAATTTACTGTTAAAGGTGGGCGTTGGGCCTTATCAGGTAGCTGCATTCAGCTGTTTTACTCAAGGCACTACGCCTGAGGATAATTGGCCTTTTTTTTGTTTTGATAAAAGTTGCTAAGAATGACCCTCACAGTCAACCGTTCCTTTTACTTTCTCTAGGCTCTGGTACACAATGGTAATAGAGTGTGGTAGCTTTTGATTATGGGTAATTTTTATTTAATATATTATTCTCTTTAGATAATTTTGGAACATATGTATTAGTTGTGGTTTGTTCGTTTTAGAATGAGTGACAGAGAGGTGCCTGATGTCAGCGACCTGAGGAAAGAAGAACTTAGAATTAGGAGGTGCGAGGCCCTTGGGGGGTAGATGACCAGCTGCGGATGTTGAAGGAACTATTGCTCCACCCTCTTGTCATAACACCGACGCATCCGACTGCATGGCTGAATCAGTTGTAAAGAAATACAATTGGTTGTGTCTTTTTTTGAACCAGAGGAACCCTCCCGTGCACAAGTAAGGCTTTTGAAGGCCCAAATAACGCTTTATTTGAATACGTCGAGCGAATTGCGTTGCATCAAAGGGAGTGAGCGAATGAGTAAACAGATACACAAGTTACAGGAACATATCTCTGCCGTCTTGGAGCTCACTTATTGAGGAAATGTCATCCACAGTCTAGGAGGGAAATGAGAAAATTTGGAAATTTGTGGTAAGTTCGCATGGAATCAAATTGCTGAAGTCATCGGTCCCGCCAGCTGGGGTGGCCGAGCGGTTCTAGGCGCTACAGTCTGTACCCGCACTACCGCTACTTTCGCAGGTTCGAAACCTGCCTCGGGCATGGATGTGTGTGATGTCCTTAGGTTAGTTAGGTTTAAGTAGTTCTAAGTTCTAGGGGACTGATGACTTCAGAAGTTAAGTCCCATAGTGCTCAGAGCCATTTGAACCATCATCGGTCCCTAGGCTTACACACTTCTTAATCTAACTTAAACTAACTTACGCTAAGAAGAACACACACACACATCCATGCCCGAGGGAGGACTCGAACCTCAGACCGCACTGTGGCAAGGCATGAAATGAGAAGTGAAGCGTTCAGATACTACTAGATGGAAAACTGAACAAGGTAGTCTGATAGGGAGGTGAGCCAAGGAGGCATAACTAATCGAGAGTGCAGTGATTTGTTTGCTAAGTTACCTAATCCTTTACTTCGGTTGTTACAAGGGAGCTTTAGCACAGATTCAGCACTATTGCGCTTCCTTGTCGAATTACAAGACCAAGATGAATATTGTGGCTTAAGACAACAGCAGTTCTGAGCCATGGCTGGCTCGTGTTATGCTTTGCATTAAACCTTGATTGCTATCCTGTCATTAGTCTCCCGCAGTTATCGCGCTTATGCTGTTATCCTCTCTCTCCGCGAGTGGCAGCAGCAGTGTGTATCGATATTCGCACCCTTGTACTATCTTTGGCCTCGCGCTTATAGTTTCCGGCTGTGCCGTGTGCGGGCAGTTGGTCGGTTGGCTTGGAGCAGCGAGGAAGTCTCCGTGGCGCATGTCTGGCTGGGCCAGCTGGCGGCCTTCACGCGCAGTGGGAGTGTGAGGTGCTGTTCCCACTGCTACGAGGACAGTGGCTCACCGAGCTCGGACACGAAAGTTGAGTCTTTGCTTAATCTACCAGCCAGCCCCAACTGTTCACATTGAGTCGTTTCAATTTTGTTGTGGCAGTTGGGACATTCCCGCGAGCAACAACGTGTGCTTTCAAGTTGACGAAATTCTAGCCGCCCTCCTGTGGAATTTAACTTAACTTGATTATTTTTGTATTGATGTGCACCAGCGGAATCTTCTGCCTTGTGACTGTTAACGTTCCGGTTACCTGCCCTGGGCATTGACGTAAATTCAGGCAGCGTGTTTTCCTAGTCGTGTTGTGGCTGTCCAGCATGGCGTTTAGTTTGACAACTGAATGTGTAATCCGTTGTGGGCGCCGATACCTTCTGCGTTGTTCCATTGAACTCCCAGCTGTGTGCTGGTCGGCCGGCCGTGGTGGCCGTGCGGTTCTAGGCGCTTCAGTCCGGAACCGCGAGACTGCTACGGTCGCAGGTTCGAATCCTGCCTCGGGCATGGATGTGTGTGACGTCCTTAGGTTAGTTAGGTTTAAGTAGTTCTAAGTTCTAGCGGACTGATGACCTCAGCAGTTAAGTCCCATAGTGCTCAGAGCCATTTGAACCATTTGAACCCTGTGTGCTGGTCGGGTGGAGTGGAAGTTATCCTGTCGCTTGGTTCGTTGACTGTCTGTCGGTTGGGTTGCCGTCGGATTGAGAATTGTTGGGCCGACTGCCTGTCTCACCTAAGCGAGCGTTAGGGTTTGAATTCCAGGCCGACTCTTGGAAACTTCAGAGCGCCGTTTGATGTGCTGCCTTTTATTATTTATCCTTGTTGTTTGTTTATGTATGGCTTCTAGCCGATTTTAAATTAAAGTTGTTTTTCCTTAAGGCGTGAGATTGTTTGGGCCTTCAGCCTAATTTAGATAAATGTTTTAAGATAAGACCTTCTGCCTTTTAAATTCAATTCCCTGTTTTTGAGTCTTGAGTTATTGGCCTTCAGCCATTTTTAAATTAAAGTTGTTTTGCCCTTGATTCGTGAGATTGAATGGCGCATTTAGCCGGGAATTAAGTTCTAAAAATAATGTTTGGCTTGATCTGTTTTTAATGTTTTCTTTACTCTTGTAATGTTTGTCAGATGAATAAAGTGGTATGTTTGAGTGCAACTGACAGCCACTTATTTTGCCCCCTTTCCACAAATTAAACTATCTGTCCTGTCCTGCAGGATTAGCAGGGTTTGTCAAGTTCATAAGTTGCTATAACGAAAGTGTACAGCGCAGTTAATGGAGTATGTGAATACGGCTACAGAAGTGCTGTATAGCATTAGTGAAAATCGGGAGTATTTGTGTAAGCCATATATATACCAGCAAGCGTGCAGAAATTAGTACAAAAGTACTACTGGCGGATACAACAAAACAGGGAGCCATTAGAACGATGTGATCAGACGCACAGTATAAGCGTTATGTTTACCGTATAGTGAAACAGAGCTTATCAAAATGGTTCAAATGGCTCTGAGCACTATGGGACTTAACTTCTGAGGTCATCAGTCCCCTAGAACTTAGAACTACTTAAACCTAACTAACCTAAGGACATCTCACACATCCATGCCAGAGGCAGGATTCAAACCTGCAACCGTAGCAGTCGAGCGGTTCCGGACTGAAGCGCCTAGAACCGCTTGGCCACCGCAGCAGGCAGAGCTTATCAATAATATTCTGGAAGGGTGGAGTACGGAGGATAGGTCTATGTTACTGTTTGTGGCAAGACCAGTCATTCGCGGATTTACAAAGCATATTACGACAGAAAAGAAATAGTGAAGGCTAGATTCTCAAATAGGTAAAAAGACAGGGCCTAGTAGAAACACTTGAATAACAAAAGATGTATTGAATTTAACTGATAAAGGAGAAAATATAAAATACAGAAAATGAAGCAGCCGAAAGGGAATACAAACGTCTAAAAAATGAGATCGATAGGAAGCGCAAAATGTATAAGCAGGAATAGCTAGAGGACAACTGTAAGAATATAGAAGTATATATCACTAGAGGAAAGATAGATACCGCTTACAGGAAAATTAAAGAGGGATTTGGAACAAAGAGTAGCAGCTGTATGAATATCAAGAGCTCAGATGGAAAACCAGAGCTAAGCAAAGAACGGAAAGTTGAAAGGTGGGAGGATATACAGAGGGTCTGTACAAGAACGATGAACTTGCAGGCAGTATTCTAGAATGGAAGTAAATGAAAATGAGATGGGAGATATGAAACCACGAGAAGAATTTGATAGAGCAAGGAAAGACGTAAGTCGAAACAAGGCTCTGGGAGTAGACGAAATTCCGTCAGAACTACCGTTAGCTTTGGGAGAGCCAGCCATGACAAAACTCTTCCATCTGATGTGCAAGAACAATCAGACAGACAAAATAGCCTTGGAACTCGTGAAGACCAAGGTCAGGGGAGTGTATTGCTAGATGGGCAATTTGGATCTCCGTCTTTCAGTTTGTCATATATGCATAGCGGATAATGTTATTGCTGACAGCCTTACGATAGTGAACCATCTAATGGATAGACCTTTAAGGAAACAATCAGTGTGAAGCAGAATTCATTGCCGCTGTACTCACCCATCTGCCAGGGTCGTTTAAGGACATTAATGGAAATTAAGGAGAAGACAAGGGGCGGGGGAGAAAGCGTGAAGCCCTATCCTTTAAACGCAAATGTTTTGTGTTGTCCAGCCCAGGAAAGTAAACGGGATAAAATAATTGTACACCTGAACTAGTAACCGTAATATATAAATACTACAATGAGTCACGTCGGCGGTCCTTTAGAAATATTTAAAACCTGGATAAAGATTAGCGAAAATTTTGTCTGACAGGGCATGGATAAGGAGTTTAGAGAGTGGGTACAGTCTTGTGGGGTCCGTGCAGTGGCTAAACCAACTATGAGTCCACACTAAGGACTGCTAGCTTCTGAAATTGTGACACCACCTTTCGAGAGGTTACGAGTCACGAATAGGTTTGTACTGGTTTGTGTGGATGCTTTCATCCTCTTTCGCTGGTTATTTCCGGCCATTGATACGATCTCACAAGACTCAATTTACGTTTACATGTCTGGTTTCGTACCTTCGGACAATCTCAAGATGTAGTCTCTGATAGCATCACAGGCATTCACGTCGATACTCTTTTTGGTTTCTCTTTCGAAAGGGGGCTCGATCATACCACTGCAATGCCCTTCTATTCTAATCCTTCACTTACTCAAAGGGTCAACCACAATTCGCCTTCCGTAGCGTACCGCCGCCAAGATCATTCTAGGTAGGACCAGTGGCTTCATTGACTGACTTTTGCCTCCACTACAGCGGTTAATGAATCTCAATAACAGACCCCCGTAAGCCTTATGTTCGCATATAAGCCCAACTCACCACGAGGGAATTTGTGATAAATTAACCAACTGTTAACCTGAGAAAACTGAGTAAGCACAGATACGAGACAATTGGAAGAGGACGATAGCTATTCTTAACTGTAGTCATGACAGAGAAGCCCAGAGATATAACAAGGGTAGACGTCCTGGTCACCTGAAATCGGGTGACACGATCGGGGTGCAGGACTTCCAAGCATTAAGTAAAGCGAAAGATAAAATAATGGGGAAGTTTCTGCCCAAGTTTTCATGACCAGTACAAATCCTCGGTTTTGTAACTCCAGTCACCCCTTTGGTCGAAAACACAGAGAGTGAAAGAATTTTTCACATAGACTTATCTCAAGTTAGGCCATGGGTTAATAATGAAAGAACGTAAAAGGGATTTGTATTAACTTAAGCATGCATGTAAAAGAAGGAACTGTTTGATACCCTATTGATAAAAGTAGTTGCACTGTTCTAGTTATGGACAACGATAGTTGTCTCCTTATGTATACTAAATTTTCCATTTTTAAGGAGCCATGCCAGTTTTGAAAGATGTTCACTACATTTACTCACGCTATCTTTTAATTTAATTCTTAATTGGAGATGAAAGGAGATCAAAGGAAGGAGGACATTTAACAGTTTGTGTTAACTGTAGTTCCCCGTGGAGTGGTGGCACTAATATTGTTTTTCTGAGTTCCCTAATCAGGAAGCTCCCACCCAACAAGGACGTGCTGTGACGAACACGATATCATTTCGTCACTGCCAGCTGCGAGAGGCTGAATTTTGCAGTGGCCGCGCCGAGTGTCCTCTATGGTGGAAGACAAACATAGCATTCATTTGGTATCATATGAGGAAATAGCATCCAAGCGACTATTGAAGTTGGCTTTTATACTCTATGAGACTGGAGACAAACCATCAGACTTTCACAAAATACCGTCCACATAATTCCTAAGATGGCAAGAGCAGATATGTTCTAGAATTAACCCACTATCCGTAACATCGCATCCTACTTACTGACAAGAATAATGAAGTGGTCCACACTGGGGTTTGACATAGAAAAACTAAAGCCCAGGTAGATAATGCAAAGCAAGTTTCTTGAAATGAACATAAAAATTAAAGCCTCCTTCATTGGATTGTAACTAGCTAGCATAAAAATAGTTCTCAATTAAGTCTCTGTCTTCCAAGTGGGTGAGGTACATAAGCCTGGTCGACTGACAGCCAATGAAAAATGAATCACAATTACTAGAGTCACGGTAATGGTTCACAAGGAGCTGATTACCTTCAGTCAGACAAACACTGCACCTGGCCCAAATGTTGGAGTCACAGGGTCCATGCAATATAGGCCAACTCTTGGCACAACTCGAGGATGACTGCTGGTGGCTCCATTAATGTTGGACCAAGCGAGGTGTCGCAGTGGTTAGCACTCTGGACTCCCATTTGGGAGGCCTACTGTTCAAACTCGCGTCCAACCATCCTGATTTAAGTTTCTCGTGGTTTCCATAAATCGCTTCAGGCAAATACCAGGATGGTTTCTTTGAAAGAGAATTCCCTATCTTTTCTTAATCCGGGACAGATGACCTCGCTGTTTGGTCCCCTTCCACAAATCAAACCAACCAACCAGGTACTGCAGAAGGCAACGGTCATGGGCAGGTAGATTGACATTGGACGACAGGTCACTGGAGGATTGCAGGAGAGCTTCTGACTGAGGAAGTGCAGCAGTGGTCAGCATAGCTTGAGCCATGCGCCAGCCTAAATACTGTTGAAGCACCAGTGTACAATGAGACCTATTTTCGTTCATGTGGTCCTGTGGAAGCAGTAGGTCTGCACCGACTGTGCACTGTTGGAGCGGTGCTGCTGGCACCTGTTGGCGAGATGTACACTTGGAACTGCAATGGTGATGTTCGCCAGTGTAGCCAATGTGACTTTTGGAACAGGCCAACAGTGGTGCATAGCTGTTATGCTAGAGGGCTATGAATCCCATAGTAGCAGCCCCCTCCCTGTTAGAATAGAGATCTCGAAGTCTGAGAACGTGGAGGTGCCATTGCCGGTGACCTCAAGAAGCTGAAAACTGTGGGATTGCTGTTGACATCTGTGGGTGTGGGTGCTTGGCCCATCAGAAAGCTGGTATCCCTGTGTGCTGTAGCCTGTGGATCCTGCAGATGAGGCAGCTGGCATCCATGGGCGACACTCCTGGGGATTGAAGAGATCATACAAGGAACAGAAAGTTGTGGGAATTATTCTGTTTAGGCAGCCGACACACTGTGGGAGTACACATAGTTGATAAGCTTTCTGCAGTGGGAGCCATCAGGCAGCTGAACTTCGATCATTGCTCTGCCTAAAAGGTGAATGACATCAGACAGCAGCAGTGCTGGCTGCTGCTGAGAAAACTAGTGCCCAGAACGCTTCCTGAAGGGCATAGTGGTGATGGTGCGAATGCCTTGTAGGGACTGTTGAGTGGAGGGATGGATGATAGAGAGTTATGAGTCATGTGGCCTACCAAGAAATTTTTCAGCTGGGTTAGATCTGTTCTATGGAGAGAAGTGGTAGGAGGCAATAAATAAACTGAGCACTCCATCAAGATCATGATGTCAGTGCAACGTTGCCAGTTGAAGGGCTAGTGCTCTCAGCTTGCTTTGACGCAGTGCATGCCACAACCATGTGTTCTGCATCTTTGTTGATACCTCTCCAGAAGACAAGTTAGTTGACCAACCGTTTGGTGAAGAGTGTACCCCTATGATCTTTGTGATGTAATGTCAAGATAAGACATCAGAGAGCTTGCAGAATGATGTCTCTAGTGTCATCTCCCCGTAGCAAGAGAATGCCACTGAGAGTGAACAACTCATGTCTGCAGTACCAGTAGGCCTGATGTCTGTACATTCAATATTCTTGAGGTCTGCTGGCCAACCCCACTTCACCAATCTCATGACTTCTCAGAGGACCTGGTCCTCTGGCGATCGTTGGGCAATGACTGCAGGGTCAGTGGGTAGGCTGGTCATGGCTGCCTTCGCAGCAGAGTTCAGAAGCTGCATCAAACTCGGGTTTTTGTCCCACTGTTGTCATAATAGGATGTCCACAGTGACATGTTAAGCTGTCGACCAATAACACTAGTTAACAAATTTAAACTTTTTTCTGCATCTGGTTTGTAAATGGGTGGATTTACCTAATTATGGGGTGCTGAATACACTGATAAAATCAGTCTTTCTCTATGACGTCACATTTACTAAACACACAGCAGAATAAAAATTGGTAATAGCGAAAATTGACACAATTAAGTCAGAAAAAAATACACCTTCAGAATGTTTGAAATCAATATTGTTTTGTATGTATATATGGGCATGATGCCAATAAAAGGTCCAAATTAGTTCAGAAGATATTTTCACCTTTAATCGTCTTTGGTTTTTGAAAAATGCGATGACGGAGTTCTTTTGTCTGCCGTTTCATCACTCTCCCTAACAAGACCCCAGCAATAGTCACCCATCATCGAAGGGTTCCAATGGCCTTGGTAACGGTATCCATGGTAAGAATGTCTTGGTGAAAGCATTCACCACGCTCATCGCTTACGGCTCACAAACTTTCCGCGACGAAATCAAGGTGAGGATGTAAAACACTTCACATTCCATGTGAAGTGTTACAAGTAGAACTGGGATATGGCCAGTACACTGTCAGTGCTGAATGGCAGGCGATTATACCGATAAAGACCAAATGTGTTGATGACCAAGATACTTTCAGAGGCTTCATCGAAGGGGAGCTGCAAGTAAGCATCCTGTAGTTCACTTTCTGAAAATGCTTTACCTCCAGTATGGCACGCCATGATATCTTCCAATTCAGGAATAGGATATGTGTCGATGATAGACTGGCAATTGATAGTTGACTTACAATCTCCTTAAATCCTCAATGATCCATTCAGTTTTTCAGTGATCACAATATGTGTGTTTGTAACGAGTGTCAGAATTCCTTCTTTCTGTAAACATTGCTGCACGAGAGGAAGCTTGTTGCACAGAGCAAAAGGAACATTTTGTGCCTTAAAAACCCTGGATGCCGCCGATGGCAGTAAGGAGACGAGAAATTGGTAACGCTGGTTTATGGAAATGAGAACATCAAGGCGTATTCTGAGCAAAGGTCCCACAGATGAGAACCTAGAATGAATGGTTGTATGAGTTTTATTGAATTGTGGCCGAGCGGTCTAAGGCGCTGCAGTCATGTACTGTGCGGCTGGTCCCGGCGGAGGTTCGAGTCCTCCCTCGGGCATGGATGTGTGTGTTTGTCCTTAGGATAATTTAGGTTAAGTAGTGTGTAAGCTTAGGGACTGATGAACTTAGCAGTTAAGTCCCATAATATTTCACCCACACACATTGAATTGTGGGCTTCTAAAGAAAGGACATTGAATAGAACAAGATCCGAAATGTTCGTGGCTACCGTCATATCGACACGAGGCTGCAGGCTGACAGGGACGCTGCTTTGTATTGAACCCGAGCACTGAACAAACCCTTTACCTTGACTGTGTCGTTACTGCAGTTTTTCAGGTGCTTAGAAAGAGGTTAAGTGTAGGGAGGCCCAGACAGTGATACATCTCCCAATCTATAATAGTGGATGAAGATCTAGTATCAGGTCAAAAATAGCTGGGGCACTATGTAATGCTTTAAACCGTTCATTTGCTGGCTCACTTATTCTAGTAATGTTAATTTTCTTGTAACCGCCACTCAGGGTGAAGAGAAGTAAATTGTTGCTTCTTGATTGTGTTTCGAAATAAGTATTCCTGAGAGATTCTAGCTAAGCTGTAACTTCTGATTGATATGGACTGGCTGATTATTGTGAGCCGAGAATAAGTGCTAATAGATTTTAAATTTGTTTAACCTTAGATTTTTCAAATCTTTTTTTAGAGAAACCTTTCTCAGGTTCCGGACGTCCACATTGAGAATTCAAGTCTCGGAATTGCTCAAAGACGACTGCTGGAGACTCCACATGTCGTTAGAGGTGAAGGTACCAGGCAGCTAGACTGTCGTCGGAAGACAGGCTGTTGGAGGATTTCAGGACAGCTTCTGACTGTGGAACCATTGATAAGTGTTTTCGGAGCCGAAGGCCCACTCGTGTACCCTTGATGATTGCACGACACAAAGCTTTGAAGACAACCTCATGAATCCATGGACTCTGCGTGTCAGCAGGGGACTATTCAAGCTGATTGAGGCTCTGTTATGGTGTGGGGCGTTTGCAGTTGGAGTGATATGGGACCCCTGATACGTCTGTGTGCGACTCTGACAGGTGACACGTACATAAGCATCCTGTCTGATCATCTGCATCCACTCATGTCCATTGTGCATTCCGACGGACTTGGGCGTATCTAGCAGGACAATGCGACACGCCACACGTCCAGAATTGCTACAGAGTAGTTCCAGGAACACTCTTCTGAGTTTAAACACTTCCGCTGGCCACCAAGCTCACCAGACATGAACATTATTGAGCATATGCCTTGCAACGTGTGCTTTTCAGAAGAGATCTGCACCCCCTCGTACTCTTACGGATTTATGGAGAGCCCTGTAGGATTCGTGGTGTCAGATCCCTCCAGCACTACTGCAGACTTGGGCAGAGTCCATGCCACGTCGTGTTGGCCACTTTTGCGTGCTCGCGGGGACCCTACACGAATTAGGCTGGTGTACCGGTTTTTTTTCTGGCTCTTCAGAGCAATATTCAGAAGGGAAGGCAAATTGAGGAGCTCTTATTTGACTAACAGGTTTGTTTTGGTAGATGTATAGGCACCAAAGACAGTTTTGACTCTGATATGTACATACGATTTATCGTACTAAGAAAAGCGTTCGGCAATCTTAAATGGTGCGAGATGTTCGAAATTCTTAGTAAAAATACGTGTAAACTGCAGAGAAAAGGGCTGATAAGGAGTTTGGTCCTGGGGAAGTGGATCGCAACTTTGTTGCTGTCTCTCCCTATCCCCACAAATGTTTTTTGCAGTCACATACACTTTAAACATGCTACAGATGCCTACAGATGTAATAATAACGACTATAACTTATATCACGAAATAGCAATTTTGAGAAACGTAGCATCTGAAAGGCATTAACCCGAAAATGCGTTACTGTTTTTTGTTTTTGATTTAACTTGAGCTATCTTCAATTTAGTACTATTCAATGTAGAAATCAGCTGTGTGAAATGCGGGCTCTACAAGGCTCCACAACTCCAAACAGATGTTAAAGGTTTTCTTTTACGATTTACAGTTACGTAGTTAGTTTCGTGTTCCATGGATCATTTGCACGATAAATCATAATGATATGGAATGAGTTATTTTATATTCACGTCACAAATTAATTTGTAAATATGGCAACATTTACAAGCTTTTCTTTTTTTTAGTATACAGATGTGAGTTAGTAATTTCTACCCACCACCTTTTTCACATTACAACAACAGAAACTCTTCTACAGAATAGAAGAAGTTGTACTGGAGAAACTTTTTCAGTTTGTTTTCAAATTTTACTTTGCGCTCTGTCAGATAGTTTACTTTTCTGGCTAAGTAATCAAAAATTTTGGTTGCAGCATTGTGTATACCCCTCTTTGTGCTAAAGACAACTTTAATGTGAAGTTATCAACCACATGTTTTCTTCTAGTGTGCACCACATATTATTCTTACAGTACATTTTTGAGTAATGAAGACTTTCTTATCCCAGAACATTACTCCATACGACATTATTGAATAAAAATATGTAGTATACGTCAAGATTTGAATTGATTCTAAATGCAAATGTGGCCGAACTAAGATGTTTTAGGAGTTCCGAAAGTTGCTTTTTCTCAATTAAATCCTCATCAATATGGGCAACTGAAACTTTTGAATTTTTCATACTGTTTATCATTTCCTCACTTGTCATTGGTGTAGTACCTCTAGAGGTGCAGAACTGAATATGTTCTCTCTTTTTGATATTGAGAGTGACACAGAAAACCAGTCAATCATACTTTTAAGAATATTGTTTACCATATCCTTTGTTGCTGTATGTGTGGTTGGAAGATTAGAACAATAGTGTCATCCGAAAAGAGAACTAATTCTATTCGTTGTATATTATACGAAATGTACTCGCAGTTGCGAATACGGACAACCATAAGCTCTTTAAAGGAATGACGGTAGTGAAAAATTTGTGCTGGACCGGGACTAAAACCAGGATTTTCAGCTTTACGCTAGCGGTCGCCTTAACCGCTTAGGCTACCCGTGCAGACACAAACTTCCATATGTCGTCGTTCCTGCATCACAACATGTACAAATGTTTTTTGCAGTCACATACACTTTTAACACGTTAGAGATGCCTACATTGTGTAACTCCCGAACGGGAGGGGGGGACGACGACATCGACACACTTTAATTGAATATCACTGTCTAGTTTCGGCGGATCAATGCGATACTCCAATGTCTGTGTTGTTAAGAAGTATAATGCGACACAGGCACTGCAATATCGTATTTATCCAGGAAAACCAGATACCGATTTTCAATTAAAGTGCCGCCCCCCCCCCCCCCCCCCCCGTACGGGACTTACATAATGTTTGTACGAGTACAGATTGCGGCGCAGGATCGACGACATATGGAAGTTTGGGCCTGGCCGTGAGTCGTGCGCAGAAAGCCAAAGCGGATGAGCCAACTGCTCGCGTAAAGCGGAAAATTCGGGTTCGAATCTCCACTTTCGTCATTCCATTACACATTTGACGGTTTTCCGTATTCGGAACTGCGAATATATTTCATGTATTTTAGCGCCTGTTTCTTCGTATATCCATGCGTGTCCAAAGAAACATTGCAACGAAGTTCTTAACAACACAGACACTGCAATATTGTGTTGTATATTAGACGGAAGAAGGTTGTATACCTGGAAGAATCCTGGAGATACTAAAAGGTATCAGATAGATTATATAATGGTAAGACAGAGATTTAGGAACCAGGTTTTAAATTGTAAGACATTTCCAGGGGCAGATGTGGATTCTGACCACAATCTATTGGTTATGAACTGCAGATTGAAACTGAAGAAACTGCAAAAAGGTGGGAATTTAAGGAGATGGGACCTGGATAAACTGAAAGAACCAGAGGTTGTAGAGAGTTTCAGGGAGAGCATAAGGGAACAATTGACAGGAATGGGGGAAAGAAATACAGTAGAAGAAGAATGGGTAGCTCTGAGGGATGAAGTAGTGAAGGCAGCAGAGGATCAAGTAGGTAAAAAGACGAGGGCTAATAGAAATCCTTGGGTAACAGAAGAAATATTGAATTTAATTGATGAAAGGAGAAAATATAAAAATGCAGTAAATGAAGCAGGCAAAAAGGAATACAAACGTCTCAAAAATGAGATTGACAGGAAGTGCAAAATGGCTAAGCAGGCATGGCTAGAGGACAAATGTAAGGATGTAGAGGCTTGTCTCACTAGGGGTAAGATAGATACTGCCTACAGGAAAATTAAAGAGACCTTTGGAGAGAAGAGACCCACTTGTATGAATATCAAGAGCTCAGATGGTAACCCAGTTCTAAGCAAAGAAGGGAAGGCAGAAAGGTGGAAGGAGTATATAGAGGGTTTATACAAGGGCGATGTACTTGAGGACAATATTATGGAAATGGAAGAGGATCAAGATGAAATGGGAGATAAGATAGTGCGTGAAGAGTTTGACAGAGCACTGAAAGACCTGAGTCGAAACAAGGCCCCGGGAGTAGACAACATTCCATTAGAACTACTGATGGCCTTGGGAGAGCCAGTCATGACAAAAAACAACCATCTGGTGAGCAAGATGTTTGAGACAGGCGAAATACCCACAGACTTCAAGAAGAATATAATAATTCCAATCCCAAAGAAAGCAGGTGTTAACAGATGTGAAAATTACCGAACTATCAGTTTAATAAGTCACAGCTGCAAAATACTAACGCGAATTCTTTACACACGAATGGAAAAACTGGTAGAAGCGGACCTCGGGGAAGATCAGTTTGGATTCCGTAGAAATGTTGGAACACGTGAGGCAATACCAACCTTACGACTTATCTTAGAAGGAAGATTAAGAAAAGGCAAACCTACGTTTCTAGCATTTGTAGACTTAGAGAAAGCTTTTGACAACGTTAACTGGAATACTCTCTTTCAAATTCTGAAGGTGGCAGGGGTAAAATACAGGGAGCGAAAGGCTATTTACAATTTGTACAGAAACCAGATGGCAGTTATAAGAGTCGAGGGGCATGAAAGGGAAGCAGTGGTTGGGAAAGGAGTGAGACGGGGTTGTAGCCTCTCCCCGATGTTATTCAATCTGTATATTGAGCAAGCAGTAAAGGAAACAAAAGAAAAAATCGGAGTAGGTATTAAAATTCATGGAGAAGAAGTAAAAACTTTGAGGTTCGCCGATGACATTGTAATTCTGTCAGAGACAGCAAAAGACTTGGAAGAGCAGTTGAACGGAATGGACAGTGTCTTGAAAGGAGGATATAAGATGAACATCAACAAAAGCAAAACGAGGATAATGGACTGTAGTCAAATTAAATCGGGTGATGCTGAGGGGATTAGATTAGGAAATGAGACACTTAAAGTAGTAAAGGAGTTTTGCTATTTGGGGAGGAAAATAACAGATGATGGTCGAAGTAGAGAGGATATAAAATGTAGACTGACAATGGCAAGGAAATCGTTTCTGAAGAAGAGAAATTTGTTAACATCGAGTATAGATTTAAGTGTCAGGAAGTCGTTTGGACGATAACCAGTTTGGACAAGAAGAGAATAGAAGCTTTTGAAATGTGGTGCTACAGAAGAATGCTGAAGATAAGGTGGGTAGATCACGTAACTAATGAGGAGGTATTGAATAGGATTGGGGAAAAGAGAAGTTTGTGGCACAACTTGACTAGAAGAAGGGATCGGTTGGTAGGACATGTTCTGAGGCATCAAGGGATCACAAATTTAGCACTGGAGGGCAGCGTGGAGGGTAAAAATCGTAGAGGGAGACCAAGAGATCAATACACTAAGCAGATTCAGAAGGATGTAGGCTGCAGTAGGTACTGGGAGATGAAGAAGCTTGCACAGGCTAGAGTAGCATGGAGCGCTGCATCAAACCAGTCTCAGGACTGAAGACCACAACAACAACAACATGGTTTACATATAAGAGGAACCACAGTGGATCTAACATTGAGTGAGCCGAGTGTCGGCTCTCAACATATATCGCGCTGTTAAGATTGTTCTGTGTCCTTCCATTCCATCGTTAATTGACTCTTTCATATTTATCGTTATGCTGCGTACGATTCTGTTGAGATTCCCCTCTGGCGGCGTGTCTGGTCTTATCGATCTTCTAGTTGTTGCTTCCTGTTAGCCTTGTGTAAGGGAATAAGATCTTTGGGGGGATGGCCGGTTGGTTGTCTAGCGGTGACGAGTCTGTCGGTCGGTTTTAAAAATCGGGAATTAGAGAATGTCGTACGAGGAGACCGCGGCGTGGCGTGGCGGTGAAGAGTTTGCTGTTGTTCTGAGAAGCCGCGTGGTCTATCCTGGCGGTGCGAGACGTGTGGGACGAGTTGACGGGACAAGGCTGTAAGCTCTTGCTGTAAACACCCGGGGGCCACGGCTGTGGTTCCGAGTCACTACTTGGTGGGAGCGGCAACGGATGTCTTTAAATTTTCCGTCTGGAGGCGGGAATGATGGACTAGTAGCTCGCCTAACCTGAGGAGTGGTATTTCGCCGCGGTGGGTGCAGAGAAGACGAGGGCTCCGGTGACAGAGCGCGTGGCTGCGTGACTGTGCCCAGTTGGGTACGCTGGCGATGTGGACACGGTCGTATGTGAGGAACCTTTGCATCAGAGTTCATCTGCTGTTTCTCTGATAAACTGCAAGTTAAGTTGGTTAAAGGTTTAGATGTTAATTGAAGAATTTTGATTTGTGCAACCAGCGTCTTTTCTGCCTTGTGGCCTCCTGCGTTCGGATTTCCTGTCCCTGTCGCCGGTGTGTTTATAGACAGTGACCTTTTCCGCTTCTTATTAGTACTGCCCGGTAGGAAGTGTATTTTTGGGCAGGGATTATTGTTTTAGAATACATTTTTTTTTTGCCTTGTGGCCTCCTGCGCTCGGATTTCTTGTCCCTGCCGCCGGTGTAATTAAAGACAGTGATCTTTTGACTTCTTATTAGTACTGCCTGGGAGGAAGTGTATTTTGGGCAGGGATTATGGTTCCTGATTTGATTCCTCCCCGCCGGCCGCGGTGGTCTAGCGGTTCTGGCGCTGCAGTCCGGAACCGCGGGACTGCTACGGTCGCAGGTTCGAATCCTTCCTCGGGCATGGGTGTGTGTGATGTCCTTAGGTTAGTTAGGTTTAAGTAGTTCTAAGTTATAGGGGTCTTATGACCTAAGATGTTGAGTCCCATAGTGCTCAGAGCCATTTGAACCATTTTTGATTCCTCCCCCTCCCCTGGCCTCACGTGATGTCGATGTGATTGCTGAATGTGAGGCGTGGTAGGTCTGTTAGTCCGCTTCTAGCCTGAGCATCCTTTTGGAGACAATTGTGGCCGCCCTTACACCTGATCGGTTAATTATTTCTATGCCAGGACATTTTGGTGGCAGGACATTGTATTAAAGTTGTTAGTTATTGTAAAATGTTAAATGGTTGTATTTTACTCTAATTATTTTTGGCCACTGTTTAAGAAGGTTAAGTTTGCCTTTCATTGATGGGATTTTTTAAAATTACGTGGCTTTAAAATTGTTAGTTATTGTAAAGGGTAATGACTGTATCTTTAATTTGATTGTTTTAATCTACTTTGCATCCTTGAAAATGCTAGTTCTGCCTCCCTGTTAGCGAGCCCTTGTAATTTAATATCTTGTTGTGCCAAAATTAAAAAGAAGTGGCTCCCTTCATGTTCGGTAGCGAAATTGTATGCAAATTGGTGTTTAGTTTCATTACTTAGAAGGTTTTAATTTTGTTATTAAATGTTTTATCAAAGTCTGTTTTAAGTAAAATGGCTTGGCTATTAACGATAAAGTAAATTTTTTAATTTCATTACTTGGAAAATTTTGATTTGTTATCAAATGTTTTATCAAAGCCGCTTTTAAGTAAAATGGCTGGGCCGTTAACTGTAAAGTAAATTGTTTTGAAAAGGCACTCATGCCTGCTAGCTTTTTTGGATCTGTTCCTGGTCAAGTGGTAAAGAAATGACTTTTAATGGTTGAAGCAATCAATAAAGAAATTGTAAATTGCAACTCGACAGTAACCAAATAATTTTGGCCCCGTTTCCCAACTGAGGGTTTTCCTTGATTAATCGTAACACCCGTCTCATTGAGCTTCGGTGAATCTGTACCTGATTTATACCCAGTCAGGTATGTGAATTACCGGCGCGTCAGAGAGCTACACTAGCTGTGGGAGGGGAGATGATGATAAGGGTTTGTGGGCTAAAAAAAACCAAGTTCTTTAGCGTCGATACTGAAATATTATGGGACGAGTGTGGAAGAATATCATAAAACTGCTAAAATGAGAACTGTGGATAAAAATGTAAAGAAAGTCCTCAAAAGTTGAACAAACACACTCACATACGAAACAACGGAAATAATTTGTCCAATATAACTGACGGCAAGGAAGGGAGACAGAAGTGGAAAGAATTAATAGCAGACAGCGGATACCTCATCGCTGGAAGAAAACTGTTTGAACCAGCCACTCAGCAGCACACTAAAATCTCCAGCCTATAAGCTTAGGGCAGAGTCCACACACGCCACAAGATTTTAAAAGCTTGACGAAACTCGTTTCGTCACCAGATTAAAAAGAGGACAGATCTCCACTTAAATTGTCTTCTGTCCTCTTGTCACGAAGTAAAATGTGTTCAGTTAAAATGTGGCGTGCACAGACTTGGACGCCGCAGGCACCACAGACTAAGGGGTACTCTCGCCAGAGTAAAAAGCCATGTGTTAGGGGACAATGACCAATGCAGATGCGGGTCACGTCCAACCTCATCTCGCTAGAGTGACCTGCATGAGCGTCACCACGGCCGGATAGTTGGCTTCACTAACTGCAGCTTATTGTCCGTCTCTGCCGGCCACTCCTTCTCCCACAACTGCAGGGATCTACGACCCACCAGCAAAATCGCAGCAAGCAAGGGAATGATACATTTCCTTCAGCCCTCCTACATACATGCACTACTGGCCATTAAAATTGCTACACCAAGAAGAAATGCCGATGGTAAATGGGTATTCATTGGACAAATATATTATACTAGAATGGACATATTTTTACAAATCACGCAATTTCGGTGCATAGATCCTGACAAATCAGTACCCAGAACAACCACCTCTGACCGTCATAACGGCCTTGATACGCCTGGGCATTGAGTCAAACAGAGCTTGCATGGCGTGTACATGTACAGCTGCCCATGCAGCTTCAACACCATACCACAGTTCATCAAGAGTAGTGACTGGCGTATTGTGACGAGCCAGTTGCTCGGCCACCATTGACCAGATGTTTTCAATTGGTCAGAGATCTGGAGAATATGCTGGCCAGGGCAGCAGTCGAACATGATCTGTATCCAGAAAGGCCCGTACAGGACCTGCAACATACGGTCGTTCATTATTCCGCTGAAATGCAGGGTTTCGCAGGGATCTAATTAAGGGTAGAGCCACGGGTCGTAACACATCTGAAATGTGACGTCCACTGTTCAAAGTGCCGTCAATGTGAACAAGAGGTGACCGAGACGGTAACCAGTGGCACCCCATACCATCACGCCGGGTGATACGCCAGTATGCCGATGACGAATACACGCTTCCAATGTGCGTTCACCGCGATGTCGCCAAACACGGATGCGACCATCATGATGCTGTAAACAGAACCTGGATTCATCCGAAAAAATGACGTTTTGCCGTTCGTGCACCCAGGTTCGTCACCGAATACACCATCGCAGGCGCTCCTGTCTGTGATGCGGCGTCAAGGGTAACCGCAGCCATGGTCTCCAAGCTGATAGTCCATGCTGCTGCAAACATCGTCGAACTGTTCGTGCAGATGGTTGTTGTCTTGCAAACGTCCCCATCTGTTGACTCAGGGATCGAGACGTGGCTGCACGATCCGTTACAGCCATGCGGATAAGATGCCTGTCATCTCGACTTCTAGTGATACGAGGCCGTTGGGAACTAGCACGGCGTTCCGTATTACCTTCCTGAACCCACCGATTCCATATTCTGCTAACAGTCATTGGATCTCGACCAACGCGAGCAGCAATGTCGCGATACGATAAACTTCAATCGCGATATGCTACAATCCGAACTTTATCAAAGTCGGAAACGTGATGGTACGCATTTCTCCTCCTTACACGGGCATCACAACAACGTTTCACCAGGCAACGCCGGTCAGCTGCTGTTTGTGTATGAGAAATCGATTGGAAACTTTCCTCATGTCAGCACGTTGTAGGTGTCGCTACCGGCGCCAACCTTGTGTGAATGCTCTGAAAAGCTAATCATTTGCATATCACAGCATCTTCTTCCTGTCGGTTAAATTTTGCGTCTGTAGCACGGCACTTCATGGTGTAGCAATTTTAATGGTCAGTAGTGTACCATTTGGCAAATGACCAACGATTTCTGTGGCAGCATAATTCACCCCTTTCCGTGGCAACGTGAGATTTAATCCAGCATAGTGAAGTTCATCCTTTCTTCTAGTGTTGTAGTTACGCACTTCGCAGTTATTTTTGAATTGGAATGGGTTATTAATGACAAATTTCAAAAGTGAATATATGTATTGCGAAGGTACTGTGAATATCCCGAGTTCCTTAAATAAATGTCTGCAAGGTGATCTTGGGTAGGCTCCAGCTATTATTCTGATTACACGCTTTTGTGCAATGAATACTTTCTCTCTTAATCACGGATTGCCCCAAAAGATGAAGCCATATGAATGCAGTGAATGAAAATAGGCATACTAGGCTAATTTACTGATATGTTTATCACCAAAATTTGCAATAACCCTTATAGCATAACTAGCTGAACTTAACCGTTTCAACAGAAACGGCTTTGTCGGCCTGTTCACTCATTTCCGCAAATTCCCATGTGCTCTGGTACCCAGCAGAATGACACTTTCTTCCCCCATCGCTGTAGAAAACATACTTGGTAGTGTATTCCTAGTTGGGATGCCTATGTGAAATGTTTTTACATGTATTGAAACGTAGAACTGGGAGTACCACATTTCTTAGAATTCGTCAAATCTGAAATAATTCTGGGCCTCTGTAGGAGCCAAGGTGGAGATCTGCTCCAACCTTCGTGTAAAACGTTGAAACTAGCGGTTGGCCTGGGTGGCCGAGCGGTTCTAGGTGCTACTGTCTGGAACCGTGCGACCGCTACGGTTGCAGGTTCGAATCCTGCCTCGGGCATGGATGTGTGTGATGTCCTTAGGTTAGTTAGGTTTAAGTAGTTCTAAGTTCTAGGTGACTGATGACCTCAGAAGTTAAGTCCCATAGTGCTCAGAGCCATTTGAACCATTTTTTTAAAACTAGCCACGCCCATCTCTAAAAGACAATCCTTCGCGCGAATCCCATAGGCCTATTTTCTCTGTGCCCAGGATAAGCGACTTCCCACTGCTGGCCAAGCAACAGTGTGTTATGAAGATAGATAAGACGTGGACGATGTTTTATAGGCATGTCGCACCATGATGAGTCGTCACTGGATGTGAAGTGGTTGCTCACCAGCCTCTGGTTTGTTTTGTTGGGAAAAAGCGTGAATTCTGAGACGTGAAATAAGAAACTGCATAGCAAAATTACAAGATTTCTATCAAAAATCGAGGCAACCACAAAACCTTGCTGTAAGACCGTCGGACTTTCATAAGCAAAAAGAAACGTATATTGGTCAGCAATCTGATCACAGTTTCAAAACAGCACTTGCTATTGCTTTAAATAGCATTACTGTTGCAAAGATGAACAGGTTTTGATCAACCAATGGTTGAAAGGATGACCAAAGTTCATGCATGGGCTCGATCACCAACTAATTGAAAATGAGAGACGAGCATCTGGTCCAGCAGAGGAAGCTGGGAAGAGGCGCGAGCGAAGCGAACATGAAATTCAACAGTTCTGAAAGCCATTTATTTATGTATATATAACATACATTTGAATTTTTTTAAAAAAATCCAATACTCATTCAGCGATGATAATTTTACTCGTATTTCTGTAGTCTAACTGCAGCGTTCTCGTTTCCCGAGCACGGGGTCCCGTGTTCGATTCCCGGCGGGGTCAGGGATTTTCACATACCTCGAGATGACTGGGTGTTGATGTGCCGTCTTCACCATCATCATTCATCCCCATTATCGTCGGAGGAAGGCAATGGCAAACCACCTCCACTAGGACCTTGCCTATTACGGCGGTGCGTGTCTCACGCATCGTCCCCTACGCTCTGTTACGGAGTAAGGGACTTCATCATGTCTTCTAACTTGTGATTGTTTAGCTCTTTCTTATCATTTCTACTCAAAATACCTTGCTGAACTAGTGACGCCAAGATTATGTAGCGTCGAATCGGAATTACTTGATTTTGAGGAAGTTTAACGAATATCGATTTGAAAGAGTGTCTCAAAGTTCCATCACCACAAATAAAAACAGTCTACCAGTAACGACTCCCAAGCTTTTCTGTCTTTGATAAACGCAGGACCAGTGACAGGGAACCAGTTCATATCCTGACAGCTACAATCGAAGCGCTAAGTTTAGGTACTGAAGATTTTGTCGTCAGTAGGAGCTCTATTCACAAATCCCGAAAGAAACTTCGCCAGAAAAAGGCTATTGAAAACGCGAAGAAAAAGAACCAATTTAAAAATAAGACTCTGCAGGCTGCTATGCTCCATTGGGATGGTAAATTACTGTAATTGGTAAATTACTGTAAATTACTGTAATTGTTTCAAACTGTGATACAGAGCAACTTCTTGGAGTGCCTTCCTTGCAGTGAGCGACTGGAAATGATGAGGCTACAGCTGTGTATGAAACGTCGTATGTTGATAACAACTGCATCAAATACAGGAACTCTTACAGATGTGTGCATTTTGAGTGAAAACTTTTTAGAGCAGGACCTCTTGTATTTACCTTGCAGTCATCACATAAATGAAACCATCCTTAAAAACGTTCTTGAGGAAAAGATCGGAGGCAGAAGCACAGATCTCATTATAACGATCTGTACCAAAGTTCATGATTGTTGGTCTGGAATCGATATTAATAAATTCCAAACTGGAATTCAGTACAGAAAAGTCGAGGAAGAGTTGGATCAAGTTGGCGTACCCAGAATACACGAATTTGTTTTAGGTACTGCGAGAGAACAGCAATCTAAAAAGTATTAAAAGTTAATTTTGGATCTTTTCTACTTGGGGGACCACAGTCATACAGAATTTATTGAAAGAAATTTCCGCCAGTTGACTGTTAATTGTTCATTTACTTATACAATAATCATTTTAGCTTTGTAGTCATTCTCAAGTGGATGTTGAAATGTTAAAATAAGTCGGACATGCATGTGACACGTCGTCGTCGGAAAACCATATTTGTGGTCTTATAGACCAGTTGCTGTATTCGATACGTACCCGTATCCTGAAATACGACAACTGGTCTATAACACCAAATATAGAAGTACAAAGCTATTTTGTCACTGACAAGTAAGGAATTTTGAGGTTAAACGTGCCTTTATAAGCAGACAGGGGCAGTTCAGACAGCCCAGCCATTGGTTGTCATTGTCGTGGTGTCCTTATGATGCCAGTTTACATTGCCCCGCCATAAATTGTTTTATATTTCAGCATACATCTACACCTACATGGATACTCTGCAAATCACATTTAAGTGCCTGGCAGAGGGTTCATCGAACCACCTTCACAATTCTCTATTATTCCACTCTCGTATAGCGCGCGGAAAGAATGAACACCTACCATATCTTTCCGTACGAGCTCTGATTTCCTTTATTTTGTCGTGGTGATCGTTCCGCCGTATGTAGATCGGTGTCAACAAAATATTTTCGCATTCGCAGGAGAAAGTTGGTGATTGGAATTTCGTGAGAAGATTCCGTCGCAACGAAAAACGCCTTTCTTTTAGTAATTTCCAGCCCAAATCCTATATCATTGCTGTGACACTCTCTCCCATTTCGTGATAATACAAAACGTGCTGCTTTTCTTTGAACTTTTTCGATGTACTCCGTCAGTCCTATCTGGTAAGGATCTCACACCGCGCAGCAGTATTCTAAAAGAGGACAGACAAGCGTAGTGTAGGCAGTCCTTAGTAGGTATGTTACATTTTCAAAGTGGTTCAAATGGCTCTGAGCACTATGGGACTCAACTGCTGTGGTTATCAGTCCCCTAGAACTTAGAACTACTTAAACCTAAATAACCTAAGGACATCACACACATCCATGCCCGAGGCTGGATTCGAACCTGCGACCGTAGCAGTCGCACGGTTCCGGACTGCGCGCCTAGAACCGCGAGACCACCGCGGCCAGCACATTTTCAAAGTGTCCTGCCAATAAAACGCAGCCTTTGGTTAGCCTTCCCCACAACATTTTCTGTGTGTTCTTTCCAATTTAAGTTGTTCGTAATTGTAATACCTAGGTATTTAGTTGAATTTACCGCTTTTAGATTAGACTGATTTATCGTGTAACCGAAGTTTAACGAGTATCTTTTAGCACTCATGTGGATGACCTTACACTTTTAGTTATTTAGGGTCAACTCCCACTTTTCGCACCATTCAGTTATTTTTTCTAAATCGTTTTGCAGTTTGTTTTGATTTTCTGATTACTTTATTAGTCGATAGACGACAGCGTCATCTGCAAACAACCGAAAACGGCTGCTCAGATTGTCTCCCAAATCGTTTTTATAGATAAGGAACAGCAAAGGGCTTATAACACTGCATGGGAACGTCTGAAATCACTTCTGTTTTACTCGATGACTTTCCGACAATTACTACGAACTGTGACCTCTCTGACAGGAAATCGGAAATCCAGTCACATAACTGAGACGATATTCCGTAAGCACGCAATTTCATTACGAGCCGCTTGTGTGGTACAGTGTCAAAAGCTTTCCGGAAATACAGGAATACGGAATCGATCTGAAATCCCTTGTCAATAGCACTCAGCACTTCATGTGAATAAAGAGCTAGTTGTGTTTCACAGGAACGATGTTTTCTAAACCCATGTTGACTGTGTGTCTATAGACCGTTTCCTTCGGGTAATTCATAATGTTCGAACACAATATATGTTCTAAAATCCTGCTGCATATCGGCGTTAACTATATGGGCCTGTAATTTAGTGGACTACTCCTACAACCTTTCTTGAATGTTGGTGTGACCTGTGCAACTTTCCAGTCTTTGGGTACGGATCTTTCGTCGAGTGAACGGTTGTATATGATTGTTAAGTATGGAGCTAATGCATCAGCATACTCGGAAAGGAACCTAATTGGTATATAGTCTGGACCAGAAGACTTGCTTTTATAAAGTGATTTGAGTTACTTCACTACTCGGAGGATATTTACTTCTAAGTTACTCATGTTGGCAGCCGGCCGAAGTGGCCGTGCGGTTAAAGGCGCTGCAGTCTGGAACCGCAAGACCGCTACGGTCGCAGGTTCGAATCCTGCCTCGGGCATGGATGTTTGTGATGTCCTTAGGTTAGTTAGGTTTAACTAGTTCTAAGTTCTAGGGGACTAATGACCTCAGCAGTTGAGTCCCATAGTGCTCAGAGCCATTTGAACCATTTTACTCATGTTGGCAGCTGTTCTCGATTCGAAATCTGGAATATTTACCTCAGTGACTGGATTCAGATGATATTATTTTAATAGGCTGAATTCTGAAATGGCATTCAGCAGCGTGCTTTGAGTCGGTGTTTTCCATTTCTGGATTAACATTGAGCACAGTCAAAGCATGTGGCTTACATCTGGAAGCTTCTATCATTTCGTTGAAATCTTAATGTGTTCCCATAGCCATGCACATGGAATGCAATTTTGCTCTTCTTCAGGTCACTAATTTGATTGAGAGTTACAAAATGAATTAAGGGGAACATGGTAAAATTTTTATTTTGACCATCAACAGAATCGCAAAATATACAGGATGCCCCAAGAGGAACGGCAAACATTCAGGGATATGACAGGAACTGTCGTTCGAATAAAAAAAAGTATGGTAAACATGGGTTCTAAACTGAATACCTAAAGAGCTATCAGCTCAGGTTCATCTTCGCTACTGTTTAACACGTCTCTTCTGCTCAAAGAGTGCTCATAGCTCTTTAGGTACGTACTTTAGAGCCCTTGTTTACTAAACAATTGTTTCTTGTTTTGGTCCACATTATTTCCTCTCTAAAAATGGAAAGGAAAGAGCTTGCGGTAGAAGAGATTTTCTTCACAGTATCGAAGGTGGACAGCTTATAGCTCTTAAGGTATGCTGTTTGGAGCCAATGTATATCATAACTTTTTTGGTTGGAATAATCGTTCCTGACATAACCTTGAAAATTGACCATTGCTCCTTGGGCACCTTGTATAGAGCTCTTGAATGTCCCTGTCCAAGCATGAGTAATGAAGTGAGATAGAAATGATGCCACTTCATTTGCCCCTCTTAAAGTGAATGCCTTTAGTTGCTGTATTTGACAGGGATATATATTTTGCAAAGTCAATGTTAATACTCCTTTTTGTCTTTCCATGCCTTCAGTTTACTGGAGGCGGGAGGGAGGCAGATTGCATAAGAATTCTGTTTTTTTGTCCTTTCAAGGATGAGTCACCACTGACTTACCAGCTTCTTTCCCATGAAAAATTTACTTACCTGGTTCCTGCTCCGTACAGCAAAGCTTTGAACGCTGATAGCTCTGAACTCGTTAGGCTTTTTTCCCAGAATTAGCCTCCCGCAGATGCGTATGATCAGTTTAAATTGAGCTCTAGCAATTTCGAAAAAAAGTGACTGATACGGCCTATCAAGGACGTTATGAAACGTCCCCTTAGAAAAATTATACGAGACTGTGCTTAACCTGACACACAATATTTTCAGCGCGACGCAATCTGACTTTCAAAAATCCCTACAAAAGAATGGCCCTGACTAACATTAATCTATACGTTTCACAAATCACTTACCTCACAAAAATCTTGGTTACTCGAACTACTGCAATACAGCGAGCACCACTACTGCCAGCTAAATAAAAGATTCAAACTACGGAAGGCACTAACTACTGACAGGCATAGTTAGCAAATGAAAGATTTTAATAGAGAACAATCAATGTATTTACCCTAATAGTCATAATATATATAGCAGTTCATGACAAATTACAAAACTCCGCCATCTCTCTCCCCACATCCACCACTGCTGGCGGCTCACCTCCAACTGCGCAACGCTACGCGCTGTTCACAGCCAGCTGCCTAACACTACAATGGCGAGTATTACAACAATGCAAAGCAGCCACAGACTGCACACAGCACAGCCAGTGATTTTCATACAGAGGTGGCGTTACCAATAAAAAAACCTAAACAGCCTACTTACATAGCCCCCATGCTCCCCACAAAAAATTTTACAAATTGTTTTGGGCACTGGGCAATACATATTTGTTAAAATTTTTCATAATCGTAATTACAATAACAAAGAAATCAAATGCACACACTTATTGATACAATGTTGGTCAAAAGCTAAAATTTTCTCACAGTCCATAAAGATAGTCCTGATCATTCATCATAATAGTAATTACAGTTTTTTTTCACAAAGTCTCATTAGTAAAAGAAATTGCACACAGAAGTAGTGGATTTCCATGCAGTCTTGAAGAAGTAGTGTTGTCCTTCCAACGGAAAGACAGTGCTGATTCTTGACATGCTGACAGGTAATGGGCCACAACAGAGCAAACCCACAGCAGAGTCAGTCGAAGTTGAAGAATATTGGTACATAGGTCATCACAGAGCAGACCCACAGTAGTCCTGGTAGAGATTATGGGATTGGTGGGCCACCAGAGGTGCCGACCCACTGTAGTCCTTGTAGAAATAATGGTATTGATGGGCCATCAAAGATGCAGCTCCAATGTAGTCCTTGTAGAGATGGCCAGCAGCCATCTGCTGCGACTGTGCAGGTGCACAATCACCATCGAAGAGTCTTGCAGAGAAGATAGCAAGTCCATAAACCATCACTTGTGCACGCACAAAGTTTTTGGAATTGTCCTTAGAACCAGCAATGTTGTTATCCAGTCCCTTGCTGAATTATTAACACACGTGCAAATACTAACAGTCCCTACGTGTCACATATTGTCCATATACTATGACCAACAGAAACATGTGCAGTGAAATGAAACTTACAAGTTACTTAATATGATGAACTGGTGTCAATTACAATTTTATAACATAAGAATACAATAACAAAGGTACAAAATACATCATTAAAGAACATAACAATACAGATAACATTTGTAGTAACACAGGCTTTACAAAAGAATCGAAATATACATATACATCAGTGTTACAGGAATTATGAGTACCTACATAAAAGATCAGAATAACTTTTGAAACATCACCTTCACATATGAGCAACAAAACAGAATAAATAATGTCTCAACATCTTTACAAAGTAAATAACATAGTATTAGAAAAATTCTACAACATAGCTCTCATCAGCTAAACACATAAAGACAGGAAAAACACAAATACACAAGGGAACACAAACACATACAGAGGGATGACACAAAAGGAAAGGACAGGGTTTGTTTTACTGCAGTATTTTGCATGGAGATCTCCCTTTGTTCATCATTATTCCCAAAAGTACTATCTAAGCCTGCTTTCTATATTCTGTTCACATCCTCTTTCAAAATAGTTTTTCACCACTGTACACTACCCTTTTTTTTGGCCAAACCATTTTCTTATATCTTCTCAATGCATTTCTTCCAATTCATCATAGTTAGTTTCTTATATAGTCTACCCCCTCTTAAGCTAACTCAGATCTACTGAGCTCAGGTGCTAAACTAAGGGACGAGGCAATGCAGCAGCACAAAACAATTAATATAAACAGCAATGACAAAAAAAATGGAAAATTGCAAAGCAAGCTACAGGAAATCTAAATTACCAAGCAATGCAACGTTACAACTAATATGAGCCAATGTGCAGCAACAAGAAAAATAAATCAGTAGTAAAACTAGCTTAACAGAGTAATACAAAGTTAAATTCAGTAACACTATGCCTGGCAAACAGCAGCAGCAAATAAAATTTATACCTAGACCTCAAGCAGAAAAAAATATTACACTAAAAATGGCCATGTCTAATACCTATATCACATCTTAACACTAAAGTGATGGATCACGATTTATTCTACAAAAGAAATTACCAAGTACTTGAGAAGAAAACTATGATTGCAGTTCCTGTGAAGGTAAATGTCTTTTTGTGCTCCCTCATTTTTTTGAAACAAATTATTATTTACTCGATCTGTAGACAGAAAATATTTATATTAGTACATCTATAAAATTTTATTTTAACCAATGCTGCAGTGCAGCTAGAAACTAGATATTAAACGAAATGAGCAAATATATACATAAAGCAAGCCATATGGCATTTCTCTCAACTAGCAAGACAATAGATGTAAAAATGTTCCTCGTCATTTCATTAGGCAATTTAGTAAATATCATAAATGAAGAGCTCCACAGTGTAATCATATGTTTTCAAGTTCGACCGTGTCGTTTTTGCGATGCTTTCTACAAAGGAACGTCAATAGCGAGGATAATGGCCTCCCTTTTTTTTTCTACCTGTGCCGCTGAAAGGCACACGCTAATGGCTTTTTTTCGGGCGACTGTCGCCCAGCTGGGTGCCCAAGACGCACTACGTGCAGGTGGTCACTTAACTTTCTTACCGAAATATTTACGACACCAATTTCCGCTACAGTGACAGTCTCATAAAAAAATATTTCACAGATCAAGAATTAGTGTTGCAAATCTGTAGAAACAAAATCGTATAAATATAAGTGTCCAAAAAAAATATTCGTCAGCATTGTGATACAGTCACGCATTTACACACATTTCGTAACTCTTAAAGTACGATTCTTGGTTTCCAACATACTTCTTCACAAGTCAGAGTCCCTAACCACTACTCATTACTCCTTACCTTATTACACATATATATATTCGTCGACACGTCAATCTTGCGACGACACTTCAATATTTCATCATAATTAATACATAGCATAATCAAATTCCTCATATAGCATCAGCTTATTGATCACAAACATACCTCAGCAGCATAATACACATCGTCGTCGTAAAAATAACATCATAACACCTCAGTCAACTCTCAAAATCGTCGTAGCTTTCTGCAATAATTTCAAATCCTAAAAAAATATTCTCTGCTCATTTCAATAGTGTCATCTACCTCAAACATACTTTAAAATCATGCTCCCTTACCAAATACATCATTCAAAGCTCTCATAGTATCACAATGGTTCCGAAAAAATATGAACAGTTCACAAAGTACAGACAAAATACAATTTCATAAGTGTGAAGTTATCCAACTCTGTAATTACGTAAACATCTGTCACTGATGCAGTAAAATAAATGTTTATTTCTCTGTTAAATAATCAGATAGCTGTGTAATTTGTGTGTTACAGAAATATGGTACAGATGTGTAAAGTTGTATAAGCAAATACCATATTAGCTAGGGCTCCTTGTGCTTGCCAAACATGTGGTACACAAAGTAGGCGTGTACCCCCCTGAGGATTAATGTAATTATACCCTCAAGTGTTACAGATTACAGCAATGGAATGAAATGTATCACGGAAAACTTTGTTTGCAATTCAAAAATCTTTAAAAATAAATGTTTTAAGTACAAAATTAATCACTCAAATACGTGTACTGTAGTGCTAAACTGTGCGTCTTGATGCAACATAATCTCTGTGGAAGTGTCATAGTTATCGTCCTCTGAAAGCTAAGTTCTGCAGAAGTCAACGTACTTACCTCATGATAAACAAAGGTGAAATGCTTTGCGTATAGATATCTTAGTTATTACGCTTATTGCCGTGATGAAGAAAGTACTCTGCTGTAACATATTGTTGTGCTACAGAAAAGGCTGTCTCCTTGTAGCTATACCACAAAAGTTACTACTAAAACATGTTTTACTTTCCAGAGGAATTCAGAAAAACTGTGCAGATATAAAACAGATACACCGCAAAAGCAACATTGTAAATTGTCACTCATTAGTAGCGTCTTGATAAAATAGTGTAGCTGTCACATAAAGTAACCACTGTGTCATCTAGTATCTCACAGAAAGTACTTTAAATCCAGAATGTATTTTCAAGTAAACCAAAATGTTGCATTAAAATCTCATTAGCAGTACCAGTATGTGTCCTAAGTATGTAACCCTTATAGTCGTTACATAATAGTGCAACTAACAAGCAAGAATGCACACACACAATAACACTGTGTCGTCTATTCACCATAACAATGCATTCGCAATTTCTGTTTAAATAAGTTCTCTTGGTTCTTGACTGGATATTTAACTTCAAACATTGTTGCATGTTAACAGATTCTAAGTCTGACAAAGCATACTAGAAATGTGAAGTGAAAAATTTTATGGCAAAGACTAAGTTAAAAAACAGATTATCTCTCAGTAAGCGGTTTTACATGTGAAGTGTGGTGCAATCCTTTACTCTTCATAGTACTCAGAGTTTGAACTTGAATGCAATTATCATGCGGTGTGCGTCGGTAAAGAATACTGAAATTTTTCTCAAGGTTAGCGTCTATGTTATTTTCCCCTGAGCCAGCCGGCGCAGGTGGCTGCCTGCGGTGCGAGTCATTGTCTGCCTCTTTGTTGGCGCGCGTCGTTATTGGGATTAGGAGACCTAACTTCTACAAATTCGCCTTGCCGAGAGGGCCCTGCTCTGTTTGAATCCCGCCAGTTCTGATGGAATTCAAGTCTGTCGTTATGATTATATCGTCTGTCGTCATGTCGGTAGTTCCTGTAGTTTCTTTCTTGTCGGTCATGTGGTGGAGAATTTCTCCCTGAATCGTAACTGCGCGCTGGACCGTTGCGTCTGAAATTATTCTGTCTCCCTTGATAATAATAGTTCTGGTTACCATATTGTCTGTTTCTAAGGTAATCTCTGTCATATTCATTACTACAGAAATGCGATCTTTCTCTGTAACTATTGTTACTCTGCCAGTGGTTGTCGTATGGGTGATGTCTGTTTTGTTCACGATTTGCGTTGTAGGAATAGCCTTGTCGTGTCCAGTTATTATTTCTGTCGTCACGGAATTGTGACGGATGTGACCTGTAGTGACTGTTTTCCTGTTTTCGCATCCCGCGACTGTCTGTGTCAATTTCTAATTCTTGTAAGAGTCCCTGAAAAGCTTCAATGTCGTCTTTGCAACGTCCTGCCAAAATAATATGTCGTAAATGTTCAGGTAATTTGATTAAGCAAATGCGGATGAGTTCTGAGGGGCTGTATGGGTTTGACAGTTACTGATTCTTGTGCAACATGTCTTCAAAATATTTCACAAGACTGGAGAATTCAGATTGTTCGAAATGTTTCATCATTATGATGCTATGTTTTACTCGGTCTTGTGTAGCTTGAGACCAATATGCTGAGAGGAAGGCATGATAAAAATCTCCTTCATTGTGGCAATCGTGAATAACCGATCGCATTCTTACAGCTGGTTCATTCTCCAAGTAGCCACACATAAATTCTAATCTGTGCTCCAATGACCAGTTGGGAGGAAAACAATGAGAGAATTGATGGAGCCACGCTTGTGGATGAATGTCGTTGCCAAAATTCTTAAATGTTTTGAATTTACGTGTAGTAATGAACAGCTTATAGTCAAAATCATCGTGTCGGCGAGTAGCATATCGGTCATTGTTACGTCGTGTCGGCGGTTCCATCTCAAAATTCTGTGCACCTTGCCAATTTCTGTCATAATTTCCGAAATGCGCTGTGTTATTATTTTGTGGCTGTTCCATATTTCTGTGTCCCTCATCCCGTGTTGGAGCGCGAGTGTCCTCTGAAATATGAAATTTTTGTATTACCTGTGTCAGCTGATCTTGTACTTCCCGGATTTCTCTTTGGTGTTGCGTATTAATTTGATTCTGATTTTGTTTGAATTTCTTAATTTGTTCATGCTCTTCTGTGTCAGTGATGGCTACAGGTCTTGTGTCATTCAGATCATCATCTACCTTTGTAGATAAGTTAGTGACCTGATCCGAAAGTTCGGCTACTTTCTCCGATAGTGAACACATTTCCTCAGTGTGTTTTTCTGAACCAAGTTTCAGAGTGTCCATTTGTGTTGAAATCGAATCTACTGTGTCCTTCAAGTTTTTCTGAGTTTTTGCAAGTTGCGTAACCGAATCGGTAGATGCAACTGAGTCAATTTTAGCCCACAAGGTCTCATGATTTTCATGAACAATGGTTTGCAGTTCTTTTATGGCTGCTTCGTGATTCTGTAATGCATTTTCATGCCGCGAAAAAATAGGTTGAAAATGCTCACAAATTTGTGTTTTTACGTCATTAGAGTTTTTGGCATTTCGATTCAATGTTATGTAACTCAGTAGTTAAATCTTCACGTGTTTGTTCAAGTGTGGTGTCTAACTTTTGAAGATTTTGTTCCATTGTGTCTAACTTTTTAAGATTTTGTTCCACTGTGTCTAACTTTTGAAGCTTTTGCTGTGTTTGTCTCTGATTTTGTTCCATTGTGTCTAACTGTTGCTGTGTTTGTCTCTGATTTTGTTCCATTGTGTCTAACTTTTCAAGCTTTTGTCCCATTTGTTGCATTAATTGTAATAACAATGCACTGGTGTCTGAAACATGTTCCTCAGTGCTTTTCGGCAGTGAATTTGCACCGGCAACATTCACATTTTGACAAGCGGAAAATGTGTCTTGACTCATTTGAGAAAACGGTGAGAACCCAAAACCTGAGTCTACAGTAGTTGCAATATTGTGTTCTGTCATTCCCGATTCCTGAGGCGAGCTGTTGCCGACCGATCGATCGATAATGCTTCCCTCTTCACTAATTGTTTCACTGTCTACGCCATTGTTTGCAGCCCGCTCCATTTCCCTATGCACAGTTACCAAATTACTACTTTGAACGTCTGTTAATTCATTACACAGTGGTGCTGGCAAGTTACGCTCGTCGTCACTATTATTTCTCAGTTTACTTTGGAGCCTAGTGTTACGTTTTTCACACGCCATTATTGTCACAATATTTCACACGATAACACAGAAAAGCACAATTTGAAGAGCAAAAATAAGAGAACACATTAACATAGCACTGAAAATAATATCTAGTTAGTTGCAGCTGCGAAATACTTGGTGCAAATCTACATGCATGCCACAACTGTTATACTGTACAACAATGAAAGGCTGCAACTACAAAGGAAATTCTCTCTATAATTACGCGCTAGCAATAAACAAAAGCTACACTAAATACACAAACTACAAGAAAAAAATCAGAAGATTCCAGTGAGGTATCCTCGGCTAAGGGTCGACATATGAAACGTCCCCTTAGAAAAATTATACGAGACTGTGCTTAACCTGACACACAATATTTTCAGCGCGACGCAATCTGACTTTCAAAAATCCCTACAAAAGAATGGCCCTGACTAACATTAATCTATACGTTTCACAAATCACTTACCTCACAAAAATCTTGGTTACTCGAACTACTGCAATACAGCGAGCACCACTACTGCCAGCTAAATAAAAGATTCAAACTACGGAAGGCACTAACTACTGACAGGCATAGTTAGCAAATGAAAGATTTTAATAGAGAACAATCAATGTATTTACCCTAATAGTCATAATATATATAGCAGTTCATGACAAATTACAAAACTCCGCCATCTCTCTCCCCACATCCACCACTGCTGGCGGCTCACCTCCAACTGCGCAACGCTACGCGCTGTTCACAGCCAGCTGCCTAACACTACAATGGCGAGTATTACAACAATGCAAAGCAGCCACAGACTGCACACAGCACAGCCAGTGATTTTCATACAGAGGTGGCGTTACCAATAAAAAAACCTAAACAGCCTACTTGCAACGTTAATCAATAAGAGTACACAATCAACAGGTCCTAGTGGAAGGACTAGGTAACAAGTTAAACATATTGACAAAATTTATTGCTGCAGTACAGTTCACCAGTATATTGTATTATATTGTATTGTATGGAATTGGGGACCTAGAAACGACGGAGAGGCTTCGTCCCCGCCGTAGTCCTCAGTGGTTCACAACAGGCTACAGCAGTCCATTCACCCCATCGCCGCCCCACACTGAACCCTGGGTTATTGTGCGGTTCGGCCCCCAGTGGAGTCCCCCTGTTGCGTAGTAGAGTAATGATGGTGTAGGCGTACGTGGAGACAAGTTTGCGCAGCAATCGCCGACATAGTGGAACTGAGGCGGAATAAGGGGTATCAGCCCGCATTCACCGAGGCAGATGGAAAACCGCTTTAAAAACATCCACATACTGGCCGGCACGCCGGACTTCGACACTAACCCGCCGGGACGATTCGCGCCGGGGACCGGCACGCCTTTCCGCCCGGAAATCACCAGTATATTACAAATATTCATAAGTTCCTTTCTTTTGACAATAAATCAGTTACTAGATAAAAGAATTAATTTTTTTTCTATTAAGACAGTGCAACATAAGGGAAAATTCACCTACAGTGAGAATCGAAATTTTGTGTTATGTTACAAAAGCACTTTACTAGCACCAGATACTATATCTTTTCTTATTAAAACAGTGCAGGAGATTATATATATAACAACTGGGTAGCCACTAGAAACAACAAATTGGTGGCAGCGGTAAAAAACGACCTGAACCAACTCAGCAGACACAATAAACGACAGAATAAAATTCAGAAACATCATTAAGAAAAGTAAACTACATGAGATACACTGTGACAAACGAACAGGAGTAAAATGGACCGAAGAACTCAAGCAGGAGCACAGCCGGAAGATGAAAGAAACATGGGCAACCAAAAAGGCAATCAGGATGAAGCCGAATACACAAAGCCGACAAGTAGCATGGACAGAGGACCGGAAACAGATACACAGTGAGCGAATGAGGGAAGTTTGGGCAGCAAGTAAGGCAAAAAAAGGAACTGGCCATGTAGTTTAGTCCAACTGTGCTCTTTAAGGGCAAAATACCAATAAAACCAATTAAAAAATTTCAGGCAAAGCAATTTACTCCGAGAGCCTCCTTAAAACGCAATCAATAATAAATTATGGGCATCAGCCCAGTGTGAGATCAGGGTGCAAGCTGGCAGACGGTACATCACACTCTGAGGTAGATCTCGGGAACCCGATCCTCCCAATCCACGGCGATAATGAGTAAAATTAACACTGGCTCGAACAACACATATAAAACCTCTCTGAAATAAAGCAGGGACAAAACAACACTTCACTGACCCATCTCAAAAGACATTGTATTCAAGGCTACAGCAGAAACGGACACGTGAAATTTAACAGCATCAAAACACCAACAATAATCTCAACAAACAAAATTCGTATTGAAGTTAATAGAGCGTGCCAAACAAAGCAACGTATCGTCTTCTGTAATCTAACTCGAACAATTCCGTTCTTTATTCTAGGCCTCCTTCACCCATGAATTCAAGATCGCACATGAAATCTTTATTTGAGTTGATTACTAGTTCCGAATAACAATCATAAAACATACTTGATTAGAAACTAATAAATGGATGTCCCGTGAGGCTAGGGCCTCCCGTCGGGTAGACCGTTCGCCTGGTGCAAGTCTTTCGAGTTGATACCACTTCGGCGACTTGGGTGTCGATGGGGATGAAATGATGATGGTAAGGACAACACAACACCCACTCCCTGAGCGGGAAAAATCTCCGACCCAGCCGAGAATCGAAACCGGGCCGTAAGGTATGACATTCCGTCACGCTGACCACTTTTTTTCCATTAATCTTTATTGAACAAACTAACAGTACATATGTACACACAATGCAATGGTTCTTCAAGGTACCATTTAAACATTTACAAATGACTGTTAGTTAAAACAAAAAATGTTAGAAAAACATTAAATACAACAAAATACAACATATTCTGTCTTCTTCCTTTTTCAAATTTCTTTTTCTTGTTTTTTTGGTGCAATAATCTTTGTTGAACAAATTAACAGTATATATATACAGGGTGTTACAAAAAGGTACGGCCAAACTTTCAGGAAACATTCCTCACACACAAAGAAAGAAAATATGTTATGTGGACATGTGTCCGGAAACGCTTACTTTCCATGTTAGAGCTCATTTTATAACTTCTCTTCAAATCACGTTAATCATGGAATGGAAACACACAGCAACAGAAAGTACCAGCGTGATTTCAAACACTTTGTTACAGGAAATGTTCAAAATGTCCTCCGTTAGCGAGGATACATGCATCCACCCTCCGTCACATGGAATCCCTGATGCGCTGATGCAGCCCTGGAGAATGGCGTATTGTATCACAGCCGTCCACAATACGAGCACGACGAGTATTTACAATTGGTACCGGGGTTGCGCAGACAAGAGCTTTCAAATGCCCCCATAAATGAAAGTCAAGAGGGTTGAGGTCAGGAGAGCGTGCAGGCCATGGAACTGGTCCGCCTCTACCAATCCATCGGTCACCGAATCTGTTGTTGAGAAGCGTACGAACACTTCGACTGAAATGTGCAGGAGCTCCATCGAGCATGAACCACATGTTGTGTCGTACTTGTAAAGGCACATGCTCTAGCAGCACAGGTAGAGTATCCCGTATGAAATCATGATAACGTGCTCCATTGAGCGTAGGTGGAAGAAACTAAAATGAGCTCTAACATGGAAATTAAGCGTTTCCGGACACATGTCCACGTAACATCTTATCTTTATTTGAGTGTGAGGAATGTTTCCTGAAAGTTTGGCCGTACCTTTTTGTAACACAACAGTTCTTCAAGGTACCATTTAAACATATACAAATAATTGTTAGGTAAGCAAAAATATTAGAAAAACCATAAATATAACATCTTCTATCGTCTTCCTTTTTTTTGTTTTTGGTCGATGCATGAGAACGTGGATAAGGGTGTTGCATCATGTGACGGGTAGGCATGACACACCCCAACTTTGAGGGGGTCAAGGAAGACGCTGCGGAGATAACCGGCAAAAGTTTGTAAGATGGTTTTCGGGTGAGGGTGCTATGCGCGGTCATAACTATGTACCAGAAGTCGAGGATTGCATGAGGACCATTCTGAAAGAGATATTCTAAAGCCTGGTGAGTATTCTAAAGCCAGATGAGTGTATGGTGCTTAGCAAGAAGGTAGTGAAATGTCTGGGCAACAACAAGAAATCTGGGGTTACCATCGTTGGCGGGGCACGGAGGTAAAAGCCCACGATTCGTTGGATGAGGAGCCAAACGTTTCGTTCTAGGGTACTCGTAAGACGGTGCTCGTCGGTGTCTTCGAGCTGACAGGTCAGAGTGGGGAGGTGGCTAGTCCTATGCGATAAAATCGACTATTAGTAGGGAATTTGCCATAGACTAAAACGTACCAGAGCGTAGACACAGACGACGGTAAAAAGGGTGCATGCACACACCCCCAAACCGTTCGCCAGTTAATGTCAGGGTGCTGCAGCACCACGGGGTCGCAAGGGTTGGACAGCATAAACAAACGATAATAATCTTTTGTACGGGGAGGACGGATGACTGGAAGATCGGCCCGAACGTAGCTGAGTTCTATGAAACAATTGGCCACGTGGTACAAGAATGGAGAAATAGGTGCCACATTGATCGGCGGATCGAGAGAAGCTGGTGGGAGGATATCTAAGAGACTGCGTGTTAAGGACGGGACCGGACCCTGCCAGTGCTTCAACATAGTATGGGACAAAGAGTGCAGAAGATCGTGCCCGCACGTTGATGAGTCCGAGGCCACCTTTGACCGCGGACATGGTGCCGAATCGACTGCAAAGCCGCCGGTAAGCGAGGGCCACTGTGCGGTGTGTGGAGCTCGTAAATTCGATACCCAAGTAACGAAGGGTGGTATTGACTGGGAGTGGGGTCGGTACCATAACCAGGAGGTCGCGCCCAATGTGCATCATAGTCGATTTGCGGACATTAAGAATGCTACCAGAAAGACGTCCATACTGGTGGATCCATTGGATGGAGTCATTGAGTTCTGTGGAGGAGCAGGTGAGAAAGAGGAGGTCATCCGCATAAGTCCTGCAGTGAAAGGTGCGGTCACGTAAAGTGAGACCCTGCAGTCTAGAGGTAAGACCAGTGATGAGGGGCTCAAGTGCAATGGCATATAGTAGACATAGGGCATCCTTGACGCACAGAGCGGCGTATAGGAATCGGTCCTACAAGCCTCCCATTGACTTGTACAATCGAGACCGCGGGAAGTAGTAGCCGGCGAATGGCATCGACAAAGAGTAATTGGAACCCCATACGTGTTGCCACCATGAGGAGGCGTGGGTGCCAAACGCGATCAAAGGCACTCGTGAAATCGGTGGATACCAGTGCTGCACGAAGGCGACAAACTGCCGCCAGCGCGCAGAGGTCATGGGATTCTCCGAGGGCTGTTTGGAAAGTGGCCCCACACAACCACGTGCGGTCTGCTCCGGTGAAAGGGCCGTAGGTAAGACGGTGGGTATGTGAGCTGCTAAGAAGTGTGCATAGATTTTATAGTCTGCATTCACAAATGTAGGGGAGCGATATGCAGAGACATGAGACTCTCCCTTCGGCTTAGGCACAGGTAGAAGAATGCCAGTGACGAATTCAGGTGGAATTGGGAAGGACGGAGTAAAGAGTTCCTGAATCATTTCCGTCCAGCGAGGAAGCATTAACGTGGTGAGCGCCTGGTAAAATTCCACGGGGAGACCATCTGATCCTGGTGATTTGTTCTTAGCCCCCTTGTTGATCGCATCTACCACCTCTTCTGCAGTGATTGCAGACATCATGGGCGTTGACTCCGCTACGGTGGGGGTCCGATCAGGGGGAGGACGGAGATTATCAGGAAGTGGTGCTGTCATCGGTTCGTCATAATAAAATTGGCGATAATGTTCAGCAAAGGCAGACACCACAGCCGCCTGTGTTGTGTGGTGAACGGCGTCGGAGGTCGTGATGTTGGGGACGAAAAGTCGACGTCGACGACGATGATCGGACGCGGCATGGATTGTGGATGGTGTTTCGTCGTGGAGGAGGTCCTGTCGTTGGGAACGCACCACGACACCATGCACTCGTGCACGTTGGAGAGAGGGGCTTTAGTACGCTGTCCTTCCCTGTGGGTTTCAGGTGATGGAGGGAGCGCATCGAGCTCACAGAGGACGGCGTAGTGAAAATTTGTGGTGTCTCGATGCCATGCTGCTGCTTCCTTGCCACATTGCATGAAGACCTTTCTGATCGCAGGTTTGGCACATTTGAGCCACCAATGGAACGTGTATGTTTACTACGGGAGGCGTCTTTCGCAAGAAGCCCATGTAGGGGCAATACATTGTCGGCAGTGTGGATCATTAAGCTTCCAGTAACCTCTTCTGCGCCATACTGACTGAGGTGGCAAAGCCAGAGAGAAAATGACGGCGCAATGGTCCGAAAATGCAAGGGGCCATCGTTCAGCTTGGGCGACTTCGTTGCCAAGGTGGGCAGAGACATAAAGCCGGTCCAGTCTGCTCGCAGAATGTGCCGTATAATGGATAAAACCGGGGGTATTGCCTTGTATTTTGTCCCAAACGTCCACTAGATGAAAATCTTCGATCAAGGTGAGCAGCGCTGGGCATGGCGAATAACCAGGCATTTGGTCCTGCGGATGGAGGACGCAGTTGAAATCGCCTCCCATGCTAAGGCGATCATAGCGCCCAGAAAACAGGGGTGCCACATCATGTCCGAAAAAAGTGGACCGCTGCCGACGGTTCGTGGAGCCAGACGGAGCGTAGATATTGATGACGCGCGTGTCGAAGATGGTAACAGCCATGCCCCTTCAAGAGGGAAGGATTGTCGTGTCCTTGAGTGGGATTCCTTCACGTATGTAGAAAGTCACTCCAAGCCCTGATTGATCACATGTGGACGTGTATGAGTCGTAGCCGTAGACCGGTGGTAGTGTGCCAACGCGTTCTTCCTGAAGAAGGGCTACGTCGACGTCAGAGGCCCGAAGCAGCTTGGGTGCAGTGCCGATCATGTTGATGTTGTGGGTGGCGAACCGGTACGTTTGTTTCAGTGGTGGTGGACGCGCATCTGCCAAGGGAAGTATGAGGAGGTCTCGCGTCCGTCGGCCGTCGTACTTTAATATATATATTATTATTGTTATTATTATTATTTGATTGTTGCCGACTTACGTGGTGGGCCTTAATAAAAATGATATTTCATTTAATTTTGATTTTACGATTAAATGCATTCCTGAAGTTCTCCTTTTTAACAATATTAATTTCAAATTATTTGTTACGTTAATGAATGTTAGACTCGCTGAATCTTAAAACATGAGCATATAAGTTGTACAATGTAATAAACTTTTCATATTAATTTCCTCGGCTAGTCAGTTCACTTTAAAGCATAAGATCTTTAGTTATTAATTAAAATTGCGGCCCACACACGCGCGAGAGTATTTTTCTTACCTCTGTTAACCATTGTATTGTAGTCAGAGTGCTGGCTCTGGGTCTCGGCTATGGTACTGAAAATAAGAATCTTAAAGCTAAGTATTTTCTGCAACGTCGGGCGGCTGTGGAGAAAAATTAATACTATGTTAATAGCGGGCGAGTCTTCCACTTCCGCTAATTTTTCATAAGTTAATATCGCCACGCAATGGCGTCGTTGGCTGCATCGGCCGCTGCGATTGTTGAACTGTAAATTACTTGAATGCAGGTTAATTCAAGGAAGGCGGAGATGAAATCGGGATCACCTCTTACAAATTAAAAGTTCACAATAATATTAAATCAGTATATTATATGCTTAACTCATACAAATATGCTTACATTTGCCAGCACTCGCAAGATGTCCGACGACACACAATAAAGACAAGAGAGGAAGTCGAGACGACTAAAAAATTAACAAAAGAGCGTATCTTGTCGTCTCTTTAGATCATTTTGTCATAAATTATTTCTTTGCATTTGAAACTTGGACAGAGAGATTATTACTTTACGGCTACATGATAAAAATATATTATTCAATTTATAAATACTGTTTTTTAAGTCTTTTCGTAATATAGCACTGGGGACGCTATATTGCCCCCCGAAATGTTTATGTCATAAAAAAGTTCGTGTTTTTTGACATAAATATTTCCTCTTTCATGTCCACACTGTCCACACGCAAATTTTTTCTTTCACAGTTTACATATGTCACATCGTATATTGTAATTACTGAGGTGTGTTGCACACAAAGTGTAATAAAGATGAAGTTCAAGGTATACAACCACTAGTTAGTCCGGAATATTTGAAGTCCCAGGGGTGTCAACTGTTCGCTCCCCATTTGGTGCGGCCGTAGGGCACCTGGGGAAAACCTCGGCGGAGCGACAGACTAACTGCTTTGGTTACTTTCACTTAATTGTTTCTGGGATGTCATTGGAGTACAGGATGTGCATACTTTGTCAACAATTTTTCGTTGCACTATGCAAAGGAATGAGGTCATTATAACAATTGATTGCGGTGTCGTTGATGATCTACGCCGCGACGTTTAGCTCGCGACGGCGTCGGTTGGTGTGTTCGGTGCTCGGCGTTCGCGGCGGCTGCGGAGAGGTCAACGCCCGCTCTACGCCAGCGTGTCTCTCGCCGTCGCGGAACGTCAGAATCAGCTGATCGGCTGCACGGTTGGCGATGCGCTTCTGTGTCGGCCGGGCGTGGCGGAGTGGGATGATATCCGCCCCCCGCGCTTGTTGGCAGGAGTCAGCTCTGCTACGCATCTCCGACGTAGTACATGAAACATACACACAACCAACGTAGTATTTGTTTCCCGCTGCAGATGGTTACGCTAGTGGGAAAGAAGCATTTATTAGTGCGGCAGTTGTTGTTAAGTTTTCGCCAGTTTCCGAGTGTCAAGCTAGCACTGTCCTGCAGCATACATGACATGGATCTTCTCCCGTGAATGCAGTTTTGATGCGCCACTGTTTCCATTACACGTCAGTTTTTGTCTTGACAAAATTATTTGTTTTCGCCGCACTCGCAGGCACTGGTGAGTGTCCCAATACGAGCCTAGCACAAACATTCGCCGTTTCTGCGGTCGCTGTTTTGCAACAGTCCACGCATCGCATTCCAATCTCGCATTGTTGTACTCACTGAAATTACAGTCTGTCCCAAAAATATTTACTGTGGGTTCACTTCACGTTAACAGTTCACATTTATAAGCAAATTCACAGTTTTTCGTGCGTAATATTGGCGTTTGGCGTCCTTACCGCTGTTGAACGTTCGATACTAGCACTTCACTGTCCATATCACAGTTTCACCTTCACAGTTTTTCACACTGCTTAAAGTAACTGTTTCGATTAGTTCACAAACACTAATGTATTTCATTCAGTCTGAACTGGATTTTGGCTCGTGCTGGATTTTACCAGTCTCTCGCACTAATTATCTCTTTTCATTTTCCACTTAGAGTCGTACTTGCCTTCAGATTTTTTGACTATACAATTGTATTTCCGTCTCATCTGAGGTAAGTCCCCATGTCATGTCTGCCCATTCATTGCGTACTTGCCCTCCAGAGCCAGGCTCGACTTTACAAAACTTTGCCTCTCGCATTATTGTACACATTTTATAATCTAGGCCTAGCGTGCAAGTTCCTAGATTAGTGTTAGATTTGTGACTTTTGTTTACACTACAAATACGTGCAAATCTCTGCCTTAGCAGATGGCAATATATTTTAACAGTGCTTAGCGGTAGTCGCGTTTACTGATTTGCTTTGTACCTTGTCCACAACACATGAGGTACCTTGGGTGATGTACACCCTGCACTGATATTGTTAAGTAAATTATGATTGAGCATATTTCAAGATCGGTATAGACATAAATACATAGAACAACGTATACACTATAATATTGAATTTCATAAGTTGCATTACTACTATAGTTCAAAAATATTCATGATGCACTAATGAAAAATTCTTTCATCATTACATGCTGTTGAATTTTTTTTAAAATATTTTTCACAGCAGGTTTACACATGAAATTTGTAAAATATTCTTAAATCTACGTCCTTTTTTTTCAGAATGCAATTGTTTAAAAATACTATTATTCCTTAACATCTACAAAATTGAATCGCACTAATCTTGTATGCCTCATTGTCTTTAAATATTACACTAAAATCTTAACATGTACACACAGAAAAAAAATACACTCTAAACTTAACCTACTACACACAAATGTAAACGTTGCTCTACTGAGCGAACTTCTTTAAGTCTTTGTAAGTATTTCCTTGTTTCTTTCGTAATTGCCTCCTTCTTTGACCACGGGATGGTGTAGTTTGCGTGACAGAAAGTATCGTGAGGTACCACTTCGATGTTACAGATGTAGCCCTCGATAACACCGGGTTTTTCCGAAAACACATTCTCATAATCTGTAAGTAGCTGAGTCAATTCGTTTTGTTGTGCTTCAGTCAAATGTTCTGACTCCCTGACTTTCATGGCTATCAGTTTCCTTTTTTCCTCTTTGTCTTCAGTAATAAAATCTTTAAAATATACTTGTTTTGTACTTAAGTCAGAATATAAATTCATTACCTGTATTCCTTCGAATGTAGACTGAAAGCTCCGGCAATATTTACCGTGCACTTCCCGTGTCCTCAACAACGGCAAAACTACACGTGTACCCACATTCATAAGGCTTACTTCTCCGCACAAGAGGTCGATTTTTGCGTCCCTCTGGCGTAAAAATTCCATCCCCAGGATGCAAGCAACACCTAATCCCTTAACTACTAGGAACGAGCTTTTCATTGCTTCATTTCCTACCGTAAACTCGACTTGCACCTGGTGCTTTATGATATGAGATTGTGCACCTATTGCACCTGTAACACGACAATTCTTCACTGGCAATACTGGTATTCTATTATTTTGACTTGTAAAAATTTGCGCTCATGACATTGGTTGACACACCGGTATCGACTATTATGTGTATTGGTGCTCCATACATATCTGCTTGCAATATAGCCTGCACAACACTTTTGTCGGTTCGGTTACTTTTCTGCGGTATGTCTACAAGTTCCTTTTCTATTTTTGTTCCTTCATTGTATCTCAGCATACAAAGTTTATGGCTGTCATCCGTGAATGTGCCCTCACTACACCATCCTGCAGCCAACAACGGAGATCGTATTGTGGCTGTCTTTAGTTTAACGGATGAGCATTAGTGGGTTGACAGTTGTCTGTCACTTCCACATTGTGGTTCTGGTTGTTGTTGTTGCTACTGTTGGGTTGGCCACCCTGCCTCCCCGATGGTGTAATTTGATATTGTGTATGGCCCTGGTTTTGCGGTGGTCGGTTGTAACTTCCTGACATGTTCTGTGACGAACCTGGGTTGGCGTTCCATTGTGGCGCTGTATTTTGTTGCCACTGTGGTGTCGGTTCATTACAACCACGCCACTGGTTTCGGTTGTTCCGCCATTGCGGATTGCCGTTACCATTATATCCATTACTCATGCGTCCATCATGATGTCTCTTTCGATTTTGACGATTATAACCGTTGCCGTTATAACCATTGCCATTGTTTGTGCCTCGATTCTGTTGCCGGTGCTCTTGCCTATTCCCGTTACCATTTGGTACTAAGTTACTACCGTTACTGTGGCTGCTATTGTAATCGGCTTTTTGTTGATTACAGCCTGCATGGTTCCACTTGTTTTCGGTTTTCATATCTTCGATCAATAAGTCAACAGAATCCACTATTTCGATGAATTGTTCTATATCGTATTCCGGCACATTGATGAAATATCTTTTAATTTCATTGGGCAACTTCAGTTTTATTAATCTGATTATGTCACGATCGGACATTGGCTCGTCCCAGTACCTGGTTTTGTTTATATACTTTTCGAAATATTTGCGTAACGTTCCCCTCTTAGGATTGTACATTTCTGGACTGTACAACTCCTTTCGTAGTCTTTCTTGGACGCTATCGGACCAGAATTTTTGCAAGAATGCACCTTCAAACTGTTGCATCGTTAGACATTTTTCGGACACGTCGGTGGCCCACAGTGCCGCGTCACCTTGAATAAAGGAGACCACGAACTGTATTCTTTGTCTTTCCGTCCATGTCCTGGGAAACACATTCCTGTGGCCGTGCGGTTAAAGGCGCTGCAGTCTGGAACCGCAAGACTGCTACGGTCGCAGGTTCGAATCCTGCCTCGGGCATGGATGTTTGTGATGTCCTTAGGTTAGTTAGGTTTAACTAGTTCTAAGTTCTAGGGGACTAATGACCTCAGCAGTTGAGTCCCATAGTGCTCAGAGCCAAACACATTCCTGAAGCTCTTAATAAATACAACAGGGTGGACATTTCGTTTTTCGCTATTGAAGGGTTGGAATGTCCTGTGTTTTATTACATTGTCCTCTTTTTTGCACATCTGATTGCTACATTGTGGGACATTCATCACTTCATGATGTGCGCTGCACGGTATCGCATGTTGTTCGTGCTCATAATTCGCATTAGGTTGCGGTTGCGCACTCGCACCCTGCCTACCGTCAGCGTTATTACAGTAATCGGTACGCGGAGTCGGATTCATGATCTGTCCGCCACTGTTTACATTGCTTTCCAACGCAGACAGTCTCCGCGAGACCTCCTGTTGCCAATTTGGCAACTCCGCTGTCACACGGGATTTGATCTGTGTTAATTCGGCGTGCAGTGCGGCAGCGCTAGCGTCAATATTTACACTCGCGGCCGCAGTCGTTTGTTCTACAGCTGTTTTTACGTCGCTTTTAATCTTTGTAGATATCTCGCGATCCTTTACTAAATATTCATTTAGTTCTTTTTCTACTTTTTGAGCTTGCACTTCCAAATATGCGTCAATACTTTTCCGTGCATCTATCTCCACATTATCTACTCGGTTGGTTAAAGTCTGGACATTATCTTCAAGCCTAGCCTGCGATATCTGTAATTTTTGCATTTCGCCGGCTAAGCTTTGCACAAGATCGGGTATTTCTTTGCACGCGTCCCGCATCTCGGCAAGTTCGCTTTGGATACTGTCTAGTTTTGCTTCACTGCGCTGCTCTTGCTCAATGAGCTTTTGCGTTAATTTTTTCTCCTGCTCATGCAGCATCTGAGCCAGTTTTTCGTCTCTTTGTTTATCTCTTTCTTCTAACCTGCGCAGAAATTCTGCAAATGGGTCTGCAATCGGTGAGCATACTGGTGCCCCGCTTAATCTAGCACTCGATTGGCCCCCCTGCCCAGGCAGTGGAGTTGTTACTCTATTCCCATTCTGCTGTGGAGCGTCATTCACCGTCCACAGATCCTCGCCCCCCGCTCCGGAAATTATGTTATCCGAGGCGGTAGCTTGGGATTCGTTTACATATTGCAAATGATCCTCACTTTCCATATTAACAGAATTTTGTTCTTCTGGTACGGATGCTTTAGGTTGTCCTATCTTACCCATACTAAATTCACTTTAAGCCACTGACGAATCTTTAACACTGATACACACACGATTAATTATCCCCTCCAAAAATAAACATATAAATAAACAAAACGAATAATTATCCCCTCCAAAAATAAACACATAAATACACAAAACACCGAAGGTATCTCACGTGCACATGGGTTCGATATTCCGCACAGAGCTACACAGGATGCTTGCACAATAGGCCTTACCTTACTTATTTTTCTTTCTCGCAATCCTTTTTCTTTTCTACACTTTTTCCTCTCCAGATCTCCTCAGGGTGTGGTTTTGTTGTTGTACATGTAAAAGAATTCATACAAGCATTAATATTTTACAACAATTAGACACATACATAATTACATTCATTACAATAGAGTCAGATTTTGTAAATTTCGTATTTTCTTTAATCGGGCCCCAAAGTTGCGGCGCCAATCTCACGTCTGTCGCCCGTCGTACTTTAATATATATATTATTATTATGGTTATTATTATTATTTGATTGTTGCCGACTTACGTGGTGGGCCTTAATAAAAATATTTCATTTAATTTTGATTTTACGATTAAATGCATTCCTGAAGTTCTCCTTTTTAACAATATTAATTTCAAATTATTTGTTACGTTAATGAATGTTAGACTCGCTGAATCTTAAAACATGAGCATATAAGTTGTACAATGTAATAAACTTTTCATATTAATTTCCTCGGCTAGTCAGTTCACTTTAAAGCATAAGATCTTTAGTTATTAATTAAAATTGCGGCCCACACACGTGCGAGAGTATTTTTCTTACCTCTGTTAACCATTGTATTGTAGTCAGAGTGCTGGCTCTGGGTCTCGGCTATGGTACTGAAAATAAGAATCTTAAAGCTAAGTATTTTCTGCAACGTCGGGCGGCTGTGGAGAAAAATTAATACTATGTTAATAGCGGGCGAGTCTTCCACTTCCGCTAATTTTTCATAAGTTAATATCGCCACGCAATGGCGTCGTTGGCTGCATCGGCCGCTGCGATTGTTGAACTGTAAATTACTTGAATGCAGGTTAATTCAAGGAAGGCGGAGATGAAATCGGGATCACCTCTTACAAATTAAAAGTTCACAATAATATTAAATCAGTATATTATATGCTTAACTCATACAAATATGCTTACATTTGCCAGCACTCGCAAGATGTCCGACGACACACAATAAAGACAAGAGAGGAAGTCGAGACGACTAAAAAATTAACAAAAGAGCGTATCTTGTCGTCTCTTTAGATCATTTTGTCATAAATTATTTCTTTGCATTTGAAACTTGGACAGAGAGATTATTACTTTACGGCTACATGATAAAAATATATTATTCAATTTATAAATACTGTTTTTTAAGTCTTTTCGTAATATAGCACTGGGGACGCTATATTGCCCCCCGAAATGTTTATGTCATAAAAAAGTTCGTGTTTTTTGACATAAATATTTCCTCTTTCATGTCCACACTGTCCACACGCAAATTTTTTCTTTCACAGTTTACATATGTCACATCGTATATTGTAATTACTGAGGTGTGTTGCACACAAAGTGTAATAAAGATGAAGTTCAAGGTATACAACCACTAGTTAGTCCGGAATATTTGAAGTCCCAGGGGTGTCAACTGTTCGCTCCCCATTTGGTGCGGCCGTAGGGCACCTGGGGAAAACCTCGGCGGAGCGACAGACTAACTGCTTTGGTTACTTTCACTTAATTGTTTCTGGGATGTCATTGGAGTACAGGATGTGCATACTTTGTCAACAATTTTTCGTTGCACTATGCAAAGGAATGAGGTCATTATAACAATTGATTGCGGTGTCGTTGATGATCTACGCCGCGACGTTTAGCTCGCGACGGCGTCGGTTGGTGTGTTCGGTGCTCGGCGTTCGCGGCGGCTGCGGAGAGGTCAACGCCCGCTCTACGCCAGCGTGTCTCTCGCCGTCGCGGAACGTCAGAATCAGCTGATCGGCTGCACGGTTGGCGATGCGCTTCTGTGTCGGCCGGGCGTGGCGGAGTGGGATGATATCCGCCCCCCGCGCTTGTTGGCAGGAGTCAGCTCTGCTACGCATCTCCGACGTAGTACATGAAACATACACACAACCAACGTAGTATTTGTTTCCCGCTGCAGATGGTTACGCTAGTGGGAAAGAAGCATTTATTAGTGCGGCAGTTGTTGTTAAGTTTTCGCCAGTTTCCGAGTGTCAAGCTAGCACTGTCCTGCAGCATACATGACATGGATCTTCTCCCGTGAATGCAGTTTTGATGCGCCACTGTTTCCATTACACGTCAGTTTTTGTCTTGACAAAATTATTTGTTTTCGCCGCACTCGCAGGCACTGGTGAGTGTCCCAATACGAGCCTAGCACAAACATTCGCCGTTTCTGCGGTCGCTGTTTTGCAACAGTCCACGCATCGCATTCCAATCTCGCATTGTTGTACTCACTGAAATTACAGTCTGTCCCAAAAATATTTACTGTGGGTTCACTTCACGTTAACAGTTCACATTTATAAGCAAATACACAGTTTTTCGTGCGTAATATTGGCGTTTGGCGTCCTTACCGCTGTTGAACGTTCGATACTAGCACTTCACTGTCCATATCACAGTTTCACCTTCACAGTTTTTCACACTGCTTAAAGTAACTGTTTCGATTAGTTCACAAACACTAATGTATTTCATTCAGTCTGAACTGGATTTTGGCTCGTGCTGGATTTTACCAGTCTCTCGCACTAATTATCTCTTTTCATTTTCCACTTAGAGTCGTACTTGCCTTCAGATTTTTTGACTATACAATTGTATTTCCGTCTCATCTGAGGTAAGTCCCCATGTCATGTCTGCCCATTCATTGCGTACTTGCCCTCCAGAGCCAGGCTCGACTTTACAAAACTTTGCCTCTCGCATTATTGTACACATTTTATAATCCAGGCCTAGCGTGCAAGTTCCTAGATTAGTGTTAGATTTGTGACTTTTGTTTACACTACAAATACGTGCAAATCTCTGCCTTAGCAGATGGCAATATATTTTAACAGTGCTTAGCGGTAGTCGCGTTTACTGATTTGCTTTGTACCTTGTCCACAACACATAAGGTACCTTGGGTGATGTACACCCTGCACTGATATTGTTAAGTAAATTATGATTGAGCATATTTCAAGATCGGTATAGACATAAATACATAGAACAACGTATACGCTATAATATTGAATTTCATAAGTTGCATTACTACTACAGTTCAAAAATATCCATGACGCACTAATGAAAAATTCTTTCATCATTACATGCTGTTAAATTTTTTTTTAAATATTTTTCAAAGCATTTTTACACATGAAATTTGTAAAATATTGTTAAATCTACGTCCTTTTTTTTTCAAAATGCAATTGTTTAAAAATACTATTATTCCTTAACATCTACAAAATTGAATCGCACTAATCTTGTGTGCCTCATTGTCTTTAAATATTACACTAAAATCTTAACATGTACACACAGAAAAAAAATACACTCTAAACTTAACCTACTACACACAAATGTAAACGTTGCTCTACTGAGTGAACTTCTTTAAGTCTTTGTAAGTATTTCCTCGTTTCTTTCGTAATTGCCTCCTTCTTTGACCACGGGATGGTGTAGTTTGCGTGACAGAAAGTATCGTGAGGTACCACTTCGATGTTACAGATGTAGCCCTCGATAACACCGGGTTTTTCCGAAAACACATTCTCATAATCTGTAAGTAGCTGAGTCAATTCATTTTGTTGTGCTTCAGTCAAATGTTCTGACTCCCTGACTTTCATGGCTATCAGTTTCCTTTTTCCCTCTTTGTCTTCAGTAATAAAATCTTTAAAATATACTTGTTTTGTACTTAAGTCAGAATATAAATTCATTACCTGTATTCCTTCGAATGTAGACTGAAAGCTCCGGCAATATTTACCGTGCACTTCCCGTGTCCTCAACAGGCCGGCCGGAGTGGCCGTGCGGGTAAAGGCGCTGCAGTCTGGAACCGCAAGACCGCTGCGGTCGCAGGTTCGAATCCTGCCTCGGGCATGGATGTTTGTGATGTCCTTAGGTTAGTTAGGTTTAACTAGTTCTAAGTTCTAGGGGACTAATGACCTCAGCAGTTGAGTCCCATAGTGCTCAGAGCCAGCCTCAACAACGGCAAAACTACACGTGTACCCACATTCATAAGGCTTACTTCTCCGCACAAGAGGTCGATTTTTGCGTCCCTCTGGCGTAAAAATTCCATCCCCAGGATGCAAGCAACACCTAATCCCTTAACTACTAGGAACGAGCTTTTCATTGCTTCATTTCCTACCGTAAACTCGACTTGCACCTGGTGCTTTATGATATGAGATTGTGCACCTATTGCACCTGTAACACGACAATTCTTCACTGGCAATACTGGTATTCTATTATTTTGACTTGTAAAAATTTGCGCTCATGACATTGGTTGACACACCGGTATCGACTATTATGTGTATTGGTGCTCCATACATATCTGCTTGCAATATAGCCTGCACAACACTTTTGTCGGTTCGGTTACTTTTCTGCGGTATGTCTACAAGTTCCTTTTCTATTTTTGTTCCTTCATTGTATCTCAGCATACAAAGTTTATGGCTGTCATCCGTGAATGTGCCCTCACTACACCATCCTGCAGCCAACAACGGAGATCGTATTGTGGCTGTCTTTAGTTTAACGGATGAGCATTAGTGGGTTGACAGTTGTCTGTCACTTCCACATTGTGGTTCTGGTTGTTGTTGTTGCTACTGTTGGGTTGGCCACCCTGCCTCCCCGATGGTGTAATTTGATATTGTGTATGGCCCTGGTTTTGCGGTGGTCGGTTGTAACTTCCTGACATGTTCTGTGACGAACCTGGGTTGGCGTTCCATTGTGGCGCTGTATTTTGTTGCCACTGTGGTGTCGGTTCATTACAACCACGCCACTGGTTTCGGTTGTTCCGCCATTGCGGATTGCCGTTACCATTATATCCATTACTCATGCGTCCATCATGATGTCTCTTTCGATTTTGACGATTATAACCGTTGCCGTTATAACCATTGCCATTGTTTGTGCCTCGATTCTGTTGCCGGTGCTCTTGCCTATTCCCGTTACCATTTGGTACTAAGTTACTACCGTTACTGTGACTGCTATTGTAATCGGCTTTTTGTTGATTACAGCCTGCATGGTTCCACTTGTTTTCGGTTTTCATATCTTCGATCAATAAGTCAACAGAATCCACTATTTCGATGAATTGTTCTATATCGTATTCCGGCACATTGATGAAATATCTTTTAATTTCATTGGGCAACTTCAGTTTTATTAATCTGATTATGTCACGATCGGACATTGGCTCGTCCCAGTACCTGGTTTTGTTTATATACTTTTCGAAATATTTGCGTAACGTTCCCCTCTTAGGATTGTACATTTCTGGACTGTACAACTCCTTTCGTAGTCTTTCTTGGACGCTATCGGACCAGAATTTTTGCAAGAATGCACCTTCAAACTGTTGCATCGTTAGACATTTTTCGGACACGTCGGTGGCCCACAGTGCCGCGTCACCTTGAATAAAGGAGACCACGAACTGTATTCTTTGTCTTTCCGTCCATGTCCTGGGAAACACATTCCTGTGGCCGTGCGGTTAAAGGCGCTGCAGTCTGGAACCGCAAGACTGCTACGGTCGCAGGTTCGAATCCTGCCTCGGGCATGGATGTTTGTGATGTCCTTAGGTTAGTAAGGTTTAACTAGTTCTAAGTTCTAGGGGACTAATGACCTCAGCAGTTGAGTCCCATAGTGCTCAGAGCCAAACACATTCCTGAAGCTCTTAATAAATACAACAGGGTGGACATTTCGTTTTTCGCTATTGAAGGGTTGGAATGTCCTGTGTTTTATTACATTGTCCTCTTTTTTGCACATCTGATTGCTACATTGTGGGACATTCATCACTTCATGATGTGCGCTGCACGGTATCGCATGTTGTTCGTGCTCATAATTCGCATTAGGTTGCGGTTGCGCACTCGCACCCTGCCTACCGTCAGCGTTATTACAGTAATCGGTACGCGGAGTCGGATTCATGATCTGTCCGCCACTGTTTACATTGCTTTCCAACGCAGACAGTCTCCGCGAGACCTCCTGTTGCCAATTTGGCAACTCCGCTGTCACACGGGATTTGATCTGTGTTAATTCGGCGTGCAGTGCGGCAGCGCTAGCGTCAATATTTACACTCGCGGCCGCAGTCGTTTGTTCTACAGCTGTTTTTACGTCGCTTTTAATCTTTGCAGATATCTCGCGATCCTTTACTAAATATTCATTTAGTTCTTTTTTTACTTTTTGAGCTTGCACTTCCAAATATGCGTCAATACTTTTCCGTGCATCTATCTCCACATTATCTACTCGGTTGGTTAAAGTCTGGACATTATCTTCAAGCCTAGCCTGCGATATCTGTAATTTTTGCATTTCGCCGGCTAAGCTTTGCACAAGATCGGGTATTTCTTTGCACGCGTCCCGCATCTCGGCAAGTTCGCTTTGGATACTGTCTAGTTTTGCTTCACTGCGCTGCTCTTGCTCAATGAGCTTTTGCGTTAATTTTTTCTCCTGCTCATGCAGCATCTGAGCCAGTTTTTCGTCTCTTTGTTTATCTCTTTCTTCTAACCTGCGCAGAAATTCTGCAAATGGGTCTGCAATCGGTGAGCATACTGGTGCCCCGCTTAATCTAGCACTCGATTGGCCCCCCTGCCCAGGCAGTGGAGTTGTTACTCTATTCCCATTCTGCTGTGGAGCGTCATTCACCGTCCACAGATCCTCGCCCCCCGCTCCGGAAATTATGTTATCCGAGGCGGTAGCTTGGGATTCGTTTACATATTGCAAATGATCCTCACTTTCCATATTAACAGAATTTTGTTCTTCTGGTACGGATGCTTTAGGTTGTCCTATCTTACCCATACTAAATTCACTTTAAGCCACTGACGAATCTTTAACACTGATACACACACGATTAATTATCCCCTCCAAAAATAAACATATAAATAAACAAAACGAATAATTATCCCCTCCAAAAATAAACACATAAATACACAAAACACCGAAGGTATCTCATGTGCACATGGGTTCGATATTCCGCACAGAGCTACACAGGATGCTTGCACAATAGGCCTTACCTTACTTATTTTTCTTTCTCGCAATCCTTTTTCTTTTCTACACTTTTTCCTCTCCAGATCTCCTCAGGGTGTGGTTTTGTTGTTGTACATGTAAAAGAATTCATACAAGCATTAATATTTTACAACAATTAGACACATACATAATTACATTCATTACAATAGAGTCAGATTTTGTAAATTTCGTATTTTCTTTAATCGGGCCCCAAAGTTGCGGCGCCAATCTCACGTCTGTCGCCCGTCGTACTTTAATATATATATTATTATTATGGTTATTATTATTATTTGATTGTTGCCGACTTACGTGGTGGGCCTTAATAAAAATGATATTTCATTTAATTTTGATTTTACGATTAAATGCATTCCTGAAGTTCTCCTTTTTAACAATATTAATTTCAAATTATTTGTTACGTTAATGAATGTTAGACTCGCTGAATCTTAAAACATGAGCATATAAGTTGTACAATGTAATAAACTTTTCATATTAATTTCCTCGGCTAGTCAGTTCACTTTAAAGCATAAGATCTTTAGTTATTAATTAAAATTGCGGCCCACACACGCGCGAGAGTATTTTTCTTACCTCTGTTAACCATTGTATTGTAGTCAGAGTGCTGGCTCTGGGTCTCGGCTATGGTACTGAAAATAAGAATCTTAAAGCTAAGTATTTTCTGCAACGTCGGGCGGCTGTGGAGAAAAATTAATACTATGTTAATAGCGGGCGAGTCTTCCACTTCCGCTAATTTTTCATAAGTTAATATCGCCACGCAATGGCGTCGTTGGCTGCATCGGCCGCTGCGATTGTTGAACTGTAAATTACTTGAATGCAGGTTAATTCAAGGAAGGCGGAGATGAAATCGGGATCACCTCTTACAAATTAAAAGTTCACAATAATATTAAATCAGTATATTATATGCTTAACTCATACAAATATGCTTACATTTGCCAGCACTCGCAAGATGTCCGACGACACACAATAAAGACAAGAGAGGAAGTCGAGACGACTAAAAAATTAACAAAAGAGCGTATCTTGTCGTCTCTTTAGATCATTTTGTCATAAATTATTTCTTTGCATTTGAAACTTGGACAGAGAGATTATTACTTTACGGCTACATGATAAAAATATATTATTCAATTTATAAATACTGTTTTTTAAGTCTTTTCGTAATATAGCACTGGGGACGCTATATTGCCCCCCGAAATGTTTATGTCATAAAAAAGTTCGTGTTTTTTGACATAAATATTTCCTCTTTCATGTCCACACTGTCCACACGCAAATTTTTTCTTTCACAGTTTACATATGTCACATCGTATATTGTAATTACTGAGGTGTGTTGCACACAAAGTGTAATAAAGATGAAGTTCAAGGTATACAACCACTAGTTAGTCCGGAATATTTGAAGTCCCAGGGGTGTCAACTGTTCGCTCCCCATTTGGTGTGGCCGTAGGGCACCTGGGGAAAATCTCGGCGGAGCGACAGACTAACTGCTTTGGTTACTTTCACTTAATTGTTTCTGGGATGTCATTGGAGTACAGGATGTGCATACTTTGTCAACAATTTTTCGTTGCACTATGCAAAGGAATGAGGTCATTATAACAATTGATTGCGGTGTCGTTGATGATCTACGCCGCGACGTTTAGCTCGCGACGGCGTCGGTTGGTGTGTTCGGTGCTCGGCGTTCGCGGCGGCTGCGGAGAGGTCAACGCCCGCTCTACGCCAGCGTGTCTCTCGCCGTCGCGGAACGTCAGAATCAGCTGATCGGCTGCACGGTTGGCGATGCGCTTCTGTGTCGGCCGGGCGTGGCGGAGTGGGATGATATCCGCCCCCCGCGCTTGTTGGCAGGAGTCAGCTCTGCTACGCATCTCCGACGTAGTACATGAAACATACACACAACCAACGTAGTATTTGTTTCCCGCTGCAGATGGTTACGCTAGTGGGAAAGAAGCATTTATTAGTGCGGCAGTTGTTGTTAAGTTTTCGCCAGTTTCCGAGTGTCAAGCTAGCACTGTCCTGCAGCATACATGACATGGATCTTCTCCCGTGAATGCAGTTTTGATGCGCCACTGTTTCCATTACACGTCAGTTTTTGTCTTGACAAAATTATTTGTTTTCGCCGCACTCGCAGGCACTGGTGAGTGTCCCAATACGAGCCTAGCACAAACATTCGCCGTTTCTGCGGTCGCTGTTTTGCAACAGTCCACGCATCGCATTCCAATCTCGCATTGTTGTACTCACTGAAATTACAGTCTGTCCCAAAAATATTTACTGTGGGTTCACTTCACGTTAACAGTTCACATTTATAAGCAAATTCACAGTTTTTCGTGCGTAATATTGGCGTTTGGCGTCCTTACCGCTGTTGAACGTTCGATACTAGCACTTCACTGTCCATATCACAGTTTCACCTTCACAGTTCTTCACACTGCTTAAAGTAACTGTTTCGATTAGTTCACAAACACTAATGTATTTCATTCAGTCTGAACTGGATTTTGGCTCATGCTGGATTTTACCAGTCTCTCGCACTAATTATCTCTTTTCATTTTCCACTTAGAGTCGTAATGCCTTCAGAGTTTTTGACTATACAATTGTATTTCCGTCTCATCTGAGGTAAGTCCCCATGTCATGTCTGCCCATTCATTGCGTACTTGCCCTCCAGAGCCAGGCTCGACTTTACAAAACTTTGCCTCTCGCATTATTGTACACATTTTATAATCCAGGCCTAGCGTGCAAGTTCCTAGATTAGTGTTAGATTTGTGACTTTTGTTTACACTACAAATACGTGCAAATCTCTGCCTTAGCAGATGGCAATATATTTTAACAGTGCTTAGCGGTAGTCGCGTTTACTGATTTGCTTTGTACCTTGTCCACAACACATGAGGTACCTTGGGTGATGTACACCCTGCACTGATATTGTTAAGTAAATTATGATTGAGCATATTTCAAGATCGGTATAGACATAAATACATAGAACAACGTATACGCTATAATATTGAATTTCATAAGTTGCATTACTACTACAGTTCAAAAATATCCATGACGCACTAATGAAAAATTCTTTCATCATTACATGCTGTTAAATTTTTTTTTAAATATTTTTCAAAGCATTTTTACACATGAAATTTGTAAAATATTGTTAAATCTACGTCCTTTTTTTTTCAAAATGCAATTGTTTAAAAATACTATTATTCCTTAACATCTACAAAATTGAATCGCACTAATCTTGTGTGCCTCATTGTCTTTAAATATTACACTAAAATCTTAACATGTACACACAGAAAAAAAATACACTCTAAACTTAACCTACTACACACAAATGTAAACGTTGCTCTACTGAGTGAACTTCTTTAAGTCTTTGTAAGTATTTCCTCGTTTCTTTCGTAATTGCCTCCTTCTTTGACCACGGGATGGTGTAGTTTGCGTGACAGAAAGTATCGTGAGGTACCACTTCGATGTTACAGATGTAGCCCTCGATAACACCGGGTTTTTCCGAAAACACATTCTCATAATCTGTAAGTAGCTGAGTCAATTCGTTTTGTTGTGCTTCAGTCAAATGTTCTGACTCCCTGACTTTCATGGCTATCAGTTTCCTTTTTTCCTCTTTGTCTTCAGTAATAAAATCTTTAAAATATACTTGTTTTGTACTTAAGTCAGAATATAAATTCATTACCTGTATTCCTTCGAATGTAGACTGAAAGCTCCGGCAATATTTACCGTGCACTTCCCGTGTCCTCAACAACGGCAAAACTACACATGTACCCACATTCATAAGGCTTACTTCTCCGCACAAGAGGTCGATTTTTGCGTCCCTCTGGCGTAAAAATTCCATCCCCAGGATGCAAGCAACACCTAATCCCTTAACTACTAGGAACGAGCTTTTCATTGCTTCATTTCCTACCGTAAACTCGACTTGCACCTGGTGCTTTATGATATGAGATTGTGCACCTATTGCACCTGTAACACGACAATTCTTCACTGGCAATACTGGTATTCTATTATTTTGACTTGTAAAAATTTGCGCTCATGACATTGGTTGACACACCGGTATCGACTATTATGTGTATTGGTGCTCCATACATATCTGCTTGCAATATAGCCTGCACAACACTTTTGTCGGTTCGGTTACTTTTCTGCGGTATGTCTACAAGTTCCTTTTCTATTTTTGTTCCTTCATTGTATCTCAGCATACAAAGTTTATGGCTGTCATCCGTGAATGTGCCCTCACTACACCATCCTGCAGCCAACAACGGAGATCGTATTGTGGCTGTCTTTAGTTTAACGGATGAGCATTAGTGGGTTGACAGTTGTCTGTCACTTCCACATTGTGGTTCTGGTTGTTGTTGTTGCTACTGTTGGGTTGGCCACCCTGCCTCCCCGATGGTGTAATTTGATATTGTGTATGGCCCTGGTTTTGCGGTGGTCGGTTGTAACTTCCTGACATGTTCTGTGACGAACCTGGGTTGGCGTTCCATTGTGGCGCTGTATTTTGTTGCCACTGTGGTGTCGGTTCATTACAACCACGCCACTGGTTTCGGTTGTTCCGCCATTGCGGATTGCCGTTACCATTATATCCATTACTCATGCGTCCATCATGATGTCTCTTTCGATTTTGACGATTATAACCGTTGCCGTTATAACCATTGCCATTGTTTGTGCCTCGATTCTGTTGCCGGTGCTCTTGCCTATTCCCGTTACCATTTGGTACTAAGTTACTACCGTTACTGTGGCTGCTATTGTAATCGGCTTTTTGTTGATTACAGCCTGCATGGTTCCACTTGTTTTCGGTTTTCATATCTTCGATCAATAAGTCAACAGAATCCACTATTTCGATGAATTGTTCTATATCGTATTCCGGCACATTGATGAAATATCTTTTAATTTCATTGGGCAACTTCAGTTTTATTAATCTGATTATGTCACGATCGGACATTGGCTCGTCCCAGTACCTGGTTTTGTTTATATACTTTTCGAAATATTTGCGTAATGTTCCCCTCTTAGGATTGTACATTTCTGGACTGTACAACTCCTTTCGTAGTCTTTCTTGGACGCTATCGGACCAGAATTTTTGCAAGAATGCACCTTCAAACTGTTGCATCGTTAGACATTTTTCGGACACGTCGGTGGCCCACAGTGCCGCGTCACCTTGAATAAAGGAGACCACGAACTGTATTCTTTGTCTTTCCGTCCATGTCCTGGGAAACACATTCCTGAAGCTCTTAATAAATACAACAGGGTGGACATTTCGTTTTTCGCTATTGAAGGGTTGGAATGTCCTGTGTTTTATTACATTGTCCTCTTTTTTGCACATCTGATTGCTACATTGTGGGACATTCATCACTTCGTGATGTGCGCTGCACGGTATCGCATGTTGTTCGTGCTCATAATTCACATTAGGTTGCGGTTGCGCACTCGCACCCTGCCTACCGTCAGCGTTATTACAGTAATCGGTACGCGGAGTCGGATTCATGATCTGTCCGCCACTGTTTACATTGCTTTCCAACGCAGACAGTCTCCGCGCGACCTCCTGTTGCCAATTTGGCAACTCCGCTGTCACACGGGATTTGATCTGTGTTAATTCGGCGTGCAGTGCGGCAGCGCTAGCGTCAATATTTACACTCGAGGCCGCAGTCGTTTGTTCTACAGCTGTTTTTACGTCGCTTTTAATCTTTGCAGATATCTCGCGATCCTTTACTAAATATTCATTTAGTTCTTTTTCTACTTTTTGAGCTTGCACTTCCAAATATGCGTCAATACTTTTCCGTGCATCTATCTCCACATTATCTACTCGGTTGGTTAAAGTCTGGACATTATCTTCAAGCCTAGCCTGTGATATCTGTAATTTTTGCATTTCGCCGGCTAAGCTTTGCACAAGATCGGGTATTTCTTTGCACGCGTCCCGCATCTCGGCAAGTTCGCTTTGGATACTGTCTAGTTTTGCTTCACTGCGCTGCTCTTGCTCAATGAGCTTTTGCGTTAATTTTTTCTCCTGCTCATGCAGCATCTGAGCCAGTTTTTCGTCTCTTTGTTTATCTCTTTCTTCTAACCTGCGCAGAAATTCTGCAAATGGGTCTGCAATCGGTGAGCATACTGGTGCCCCGCTTAATCTAGCACTCGATTGGCCCCCCTGCCCAGGCAGTGGAGTTGTTACTCTATTCCCATTCTGCTGTGGAGCGTCATTCACCGTCCACAGATCCTCGCCCCCCACTCCGGAAATTATGTTATCCGAGGCGGTGGCTTGGGATTCGTTTACGTATTGCAAATGATCCTCACTTTCCATATTAACAGAATTTTGTTCTTCTGGTACGGATGCTTTAGGTTGTCCTATCTTACCCATACTAAATTCACTTTAAGCCACTGACGAATCTTTAACACTGATACACACACGATTAATTATCCCCTCCAAAAATAAACATATAAATAAACAAAACGAATAATTATCCCCTCCAAAAATAAACACATAAATACACAAAACACCGAAGGTATCTCATGTGCACATGGGTTCGATATTCCGCACAGAGCTACACAGGATGCTTGCACAATAGGCCTTACCTTACTTATTTTTCTTTCTCGCAATCCTTTTTCTTTTCTACACTTTTTCCTCTCCAGATCTCCTCAGGGTGTGGTTTTGTTGTTGTACATGTAAAAGAATTCATACAAGCATTAATATTTTACAACAATTAGACACATTCATAATTACATTCCTTACAATACAGTCAGATTTTGTAAATTTCGTATTTTCTTTAATCGGGCCCCAAAGTTGCGGCGCCAATCTCACGTCCGTCGCCCGTCGTACTTTAATATATATATTATTATTATGGTTATTATTATTATTTGATTGTTGCCGACTTACGTGGTGGGCCTTAATAAAAATGATATTTCATTTAATTTTGATTTTACGATTAAATGCATTCCTGAAGTTCTCCTTTTTAACAATATTAATTTCAAATTATTTGTTACGTTAATGAATGTTAGACTCGCTGAATCTTAAAACATGAGCATATAAGTTGTACAATGTAATAAACTTTTCATATTAATTTCCTCGGCTAGTCAGTTCACTTTAAAGCATAAGATCTTTAGTTATTAATTAAAATTGCGGCCCACACACGCGCGAGAGTATTTTTCTTACCTCTGTTAACCATTGTATTGTAGTCAGAGTGCTGGCTCTGGGTCTCGGCTATGGTACTGAAAATAAGAATCTTAAAGCTAAGTATTTTCTGCAACGTCGGGCGGCTGTGGAGAAAAATTAATACTATGTTAATAGCGGGCGAGTCTTCCACTTCCGCTAATTTTTCATAAGTTAATATCGCCACGTAATGGCGTCGTTGGCTGCATCGGCCGCTGCGATTGTTGAACTGTAAATTACTTGAATGCAGGTTAATTCAAGGAAGGCGGAGATGAAATCGGGATCACCTCTTACAAATTAAAAGTTCACAATAATATTAAATCAGTATATTATTTGCTTAACTCATACAAATATGCTTACATTTGCCAGCACTCGCAAGATGTCCGACGACACACAATAAAGACAAGAGAGGAAGTCGAGACGACTAAAAAATTAACAAAAGAGCGTATCTTGTCGTCTCTTTAGATCATTTTGTCATAAATTATTTCTTTGCATTTGAAACTTGGACAGAGAGATTATTACTTTACGGCTACATGATAAAAATATATTATTCAATTTATAAATACTGTTTTTTAAGTCTTTTCGTAATATAGCACTAGGGACGCTATAGAGGGCACCTACAGGAAGTCGCGTCCCATCTGCTGCAGTGCCCCGCTTTTGATGTTAACAGGCAGCCTCGTCCAGCGGAGGCAACTCATCCGGAGGAGGGGGCGTACCTTCCTCAACGTCGTAGGCCCATGCTCCTGTGCCGTGGGTCTGTGCGATGTCCATGGGAATTGGGTCGTGGTGAGAGAGATCTGGAGCTGTCGGCGGGAAGTCAGGCGTCTCAACCGGCGCGCCGATCGTTTCATTGTGTGTGGCGACCTCCATGGTGGTCCCGTCCTGCAAAACGTCTTGTTCATCGTGAAAGCTGTCCGTCGACCTCAGCGTGGAAATGTCGGCTGGTTGGTGTCGTCTTCGTTGTCATGGGTGGCGACACTTTGAGAGCCCGTGGGTGAACGGCGTCGGCGTTTGCGCCAACGTGGCGAGCGATGTTTGCGCACGTGTTCCCCAGTGTCGGACGACGGCAAGGAGGAGCGTCGACCTGGTTCGAAGGCGTCGGTGGGTACAAAAAAAAATTGTCAAACAGGTGTTGTGAAGAAGTACTGGTCTCCTCAGCGTTCGGTGCGGGAGCCTGTTCGGCGGCAAGGTTGTCAGGTGGGACGTCTGCACCGTCTGTAGGTGACTGTGACGGTGGGACGTGGCGATCGGAAGGACCGGGCGACGGACTGGACGAAACTGTGAACGTGGCAAGAGCCGCTGCGTAAGTGACCGGTCGGGAGCTGCGCGACACGTCGTTGGATGCATTCAGACCGTGGATGACCTTCTTTCCCGCAACCGGAACAGGTCCGAAGTTGGCCGTCGTACATTATAATGGTACGGCAGCCTACGATGCGTAGATAGGAATGCACACGTTTCTGCAACTCGATGCGGACCTGTCTAACACCGTTTAAAACGGGATAGGTTTGAAATTCTACCCATCGTTCAGCAGTATGTTCCAGAACGTTGCCATAGGGACATAGCGCCTCGATGACGAAGTCTGCACGTAGTTCGAACGGCAGTTCGAAGATCCGTATCGTTCGTGTGCCGAGACCGGCGTGATCGACGGTAACGGGTCCGACGTTGTCGTCGGAATGACAGAAGCACGGTCCACGTTTTGCTTCTTGAAGCACCTTCTCGCACACCGCATCGTTGATCATTTTGACGTAGACGGTAGTGCTAACTATGGACAAGTGGATACCAATTAGATCCGTTGGTGGTATATTAACTTTATCGCGAATAAATCGTTCTACCTGCAGGGCCTCGGGTCGGGCGAAGTCGGAACAAAAGTTGAAACGTAATGTCTTCTTTCGATAGTTGTGCGCCATGGTGGACTAGAAGGAAAAACGGCACTTACAGCGGCCGAAGTAAACACAAGCACACGGTGCGCGCCTCGCCCGCAGCGTGACCGTGGCCGCCTCGCAGCACTGCCGGCGGCAGACTGCCACTCAGCTACCAGGGGCGGACATTAGAAACTAGTAATCCGTCCAAATGAAGAAGATTTCATGTGCGATCTTAACTTCACGGGTCTTCATCCCTAACATAAATAAAATGTTTACAGCAGATCGCGTATCTCCTGGTTGACAACGTGAACAAACTTGATAAATGTGCCAAGTCAAGCAACTATGTAAGTTCTATGACTATCGCTTACAGTGCCCTCTAACGATGGAAAGCTGTTTTAACTATGCCATGTATGAGTGCTGTCATTTTGTAAGTAGGCTGCTTAGGTTTTTATGTTGGTAACGTCACGTGGCGCTATGTGTGAAAATCACTGGCTGTGCTGTGTGCAGTCTGTGGCTGGTTGGCATTGTTGGAATATTCGCTATTGTAGTGTTGGGCAGTTGGATGTGAACCCCGCATAGCGTTGCGCAGATGGAGGTGAGCCGCCAGCAGTGGTGGATGTGGGGAGAGAGATGGCAGAATTTTAAGGGCGGACGATCTGGACGTGTGTCTGCCAGAGAAAGGAAATTTGTAATACTGGATATCATGAACTGATATGTATGTTATGACTTTTGAACACTATTAAGGTAAATACATTGTTTGTTCTCTATTAAATTCTTTCATTTGCTAACTATGCCTATCAGTAGTTAGTGCCTTCAGTAGTTAGAATCTTTTATTTAGCTGGCAGTAGTGGCGCTCGCTGTATCGCAGTAATTCGAGTAACGAAGATTTTTGTGAGGTAAGTGATTCGTGAAAGGTATAGGTTATTGTTACTCAGGACCATTCTTTTGTAGAGATTATTGAAAGTCAGACTGCGTTGCGCTAAAAATATTGTGTGTCAGTTTAGTGTTGATCAGAATAAGTAAAGATAGAAATGTCTGAGTACGTTAATTTCTGCTCAGCTATTCGAAAATCAAATAACGTAAGAGGTTTGTCAGCACAGTCATTCATAAATTTTTCTAAGGGGACGTTTCAATTTGAAAAAAGTTTTTAACGATGTGTGAAGCTGTAATGGCCCCAACACCAATCAAGTACGTGTTATGATCCGAAAATGGCTACATTGTTAGCCGAAACTAGTAATCCATCCAAATAAAGAAGATTTCGTTTGCGATCCCTACTTCACTGGTTTTGAGTCCATAACATAAATAAAAATGTATGACAGATCGCATATCTCCTGGTTGACAATGTCAACAAGCTTGGTAAAATATAAAGATTTGCAAATCCTGATTAAATTTTCCCATCCTGATGCTGTGAAATCCTTCAGTCAGCTGCACCGCAGCTAAATATATGTCATATGAGTAGTGTGGCTAATTATCACAACCAGAAATTCTTTTAGTTATTATTATAATTGTTATTAAAATGGAATTACTACGCCTGTTTCACTGGATTTCCCTTTTTCTTTCCCCTTACAGGGAGACGATTGATTGCATTTTGGGAAATTACTTCGTTCTGGGAACACTCCTGATGCCAATAACACTAGTCCGACGTTCGATGCACCCATTATTTTTAATCTGTAAAGTAAAACGATTGTACGTTCTCATATGTTGATGTAATCCCCGTTTTAACATTAAAATCGCCTTTTTTCGAATTTCACAAAAATTGAATTACCTGTCTCTTTCCCTTGGCCCCTTATTTAAGCTTCGTCTATATGTAACGTTTTGACGTCAGTCTTGTACGATCATCCAAGACTGACACAAATCTCGCAGCTACACTATTCAAACTTTCACCAGTGTTTTACTCAGTAATTCTGAAACAGTGTTGGAGGAAGAACTGCTAGTCACGACGATTGCGCTATGTGCTTTTACATTGAAGAAGAAAGCGAAGTTTACACGTTTTCACGATGCTTCCAAGATTGCTTAATGGAGAGAAAGGCATTCTTCCATGAGAGTCATCTCTAAGAACTACAGCAGGAAGCAGAAAATTGGCGCACTTAATTACGTATGTGCATAGAAACGTACTGTGTTACTACACTACTGGCCACTAAAATTGCTACACCAAGAAGAAATGCAGATGATAAACGGGTATTCATTGGACAAATATACTACAACTGGCATGTGATTACATTTTCACGCAATCTGGTTGCATAGATCCTGAGAAATCAGTACCCAGAACAACCACCTCTGGCCGTAATAACGGCCTTGATACGCCTGGGCATTGAGTCAAACAGAGCTTGCATGGCGTGTACAGGTACAGCTGCCCATGCAGCTTCAACACGATACCACAGTTCATCAAGAGTAGTGACTGACATATTGTGACGAGCCAGTTGCTCGGCCACCATTGACCAGACGTTTTCAATTGGTGAGAGATCTGGAGAATGTGATGGCCAGGGCAGCAGTTGAACATTTTCTGTATCCGGAAAGCCCCATACAGGACCTACAACATGCGGTCGTGCATTATCCTGCTGAAATGTAGGATTTCGCAGGGATCGAATGAAGGGTAGAACCACGGGTCGTAACACATCTGAAATGTAACGTCCACTGTTCAAAATGCACTCAATGTGAACAAGAGGTGGCCGAGACGTGTAATCAATGGCACCCCATACCATCACGCCGGGTTATACGCCAGTATAGCGATGACGAATACACGATTCCAATGTCCGTTCGCCGCGATGTTGCCAAACACGGATGCGACCGTCATGATGCTGTAAACAGAACCTGGATTCATCCGAAAAAATGACTTTTTGCCATTCGTGCACCCAGGTTCGTCGTTGAGTACACCATCGCAGGCGCTCCTGTCTGTGATGCAGCGTCAAGGGTAACTGCAGCCATGGTCTCCGAGCTGATAGTCCATGCTGCAGCAAACGTCGTCGAACTGTCTGTGGAGATGGTTGTTGTCTTGCAAACATCCCCATCTGTTGTCTCAGGGATCGAGACGTGGCTGCACGATCCGTTACAGCCATGCGGATAAGATGCATGTCATAAGGACTTCTAGTGATACGAGGCCGTTGGGAACTAGCACGGCGTTCCGTATTACCCTCCTGAACCCACCGATTCCATATTCTGCTAACAGTAATTGGATCTCGACCAACGCGAGCAGCAATGTCGCGATACGATAAACCGCAATCGCGATAGGCTACAATTCGACCTTTATCAAAGTCGGAAACGTGATGGTACGCATTTCTCCTCCTTACACGGGGCATGACAACAACGTTTCACCAGGCAACGCCGGTCAACTGCTGTTTGTGGACGAGATATTGGTTGCAAACTTTCGTCATGTCAGCACGTTGTAGGTGTCGCCATCGTCGGGAACCTTGTGTGAATGCTCTGAAAAGCTAATCATTTGGATATCACAGCATCTTCTTCCTTTCGGTTAAATTTCGCTTCTGTAGCACGTCATCTTCGTGGTGTAGCAATATTAATGGCCAGTAGTGTACTTGTAACCCCAGAAACTAAAGAAGAAGATAGTGTCTTGGGGGCCGGCTATCGGCCCCTAGGGAGTGACGTATTGCAACGTTAAGATTCTTAGCGACTGGCAAAAGCTAAAAGGACCTTGGATTGCCTTTACCTAATTTTGTACGAGGGACGTAATAAAAGAAAGTTGATGGCCAGAAAAATTAAAGGTAATTTTAACACAACTCATTTTCAGAACCTTTTATGTCTGACCGTGATCTTCGACGTTCAAGAATGAAAGCAAATCAAAGTACGACAAAGAAGGTATATAAATTTATTCCGTTCCAGCTCCAGAAATCATGGACGCTTTTATTTTAAGAGTCTCTTTGGTGTAAACAGTTCTAAATGAGTTAGACTTTCTGGTGACCAACTCTTTTGTTGCTTCACGATCCGCTTCCTTGAACTTATTAACGAAAGTGGGATATGCCTGGTTTTCTTGTTTCAGCTCCTGTAATCCTCAGATTTTACTTGCTAGAGGGAAGGAAAACTTTAGTACATCTCTGTGAACTACATGAAACATTCGTCAGTCGTGTCGTAAGTCTATCATTTTCTTTCGCCACTACAAGCAATAAAATAACAGCTGGAACATCTGGCGTCACCGAGAGTGCACAGGCTGCAGAGCGAAGTGTGAGCGATAAGACTGACGTGCGCCTTCATGCACAGACCTGTCGGCTGTCTTGCATGCACATAAAGCTCGAGCCAGTCAGTCTTTGTAAAACTTCATTTAGTTTGTGAGAGACTGTCAAACTTCCATCCACACGTAACGTGTTGTTTGGCGATTCTGCCACGATCATGCAAGACTGGCGACAAAACGTTACGTGTAGACCAGGCTTTATTCTCATCTACATGAAAACATAATTGCAGTAGCGTTTGAGGAAGAATGGCTTCAAATATTAACAATAAGTTAATCTTGTTGTTAAGCCGGAATCAGTCAGAAACAGAGAAGCATTCACTGCACGAGATTAGCGCGTTGGTCCGGGTGTAAACGTGCCGCGGTTCGGAATGGAAGCAGGCGCGAGCTGGTGCAGCCCGGCCGGAAATCGAGAGGGCACTTGCGTGTAATTGTGGGTGCAACAGTTGTCGCAGGGGGTGGGGGTGCGCGCGGCGGCGCTCGCTGCGCATGCGCGGCGACTGTCTGCTGTCACTAGCGGCTGCCACAGGCGCGGGCGCGGGCGCCGCGGTAGCCAGTCGCGGCCCGACCGCCACGGGTGACACTCGCTCGGTACGCGCGAGACTCACATGCGGTGCGCAGGATCGCAGGTGGTAGTGCGCCGGCCCGCCCACGCCACGCTTCGCCGCTCTCCGCTGCGTGTGTCCGCCCCGTGCTGCGCCGTGCGGAACGACGGCCGCGCCTGAGATCCTCCTGGGCAGTGGCGGCCACTTCGGCAGAACGGAGGTCAGTGCAACCCGAAGCGCTCTTGTTTTCTCGACATAGCTTGCAAGTGTTAACGTCGTCTCGTCCACCCGAGTGAGCTCCAGTTACGCCTGTTAATCGCTCATTAAGTCCTGCCGACTCCAAGTTATCCCTTTATTTACATAAACAAGAACGAGCCTAGAATACAAGACAGATGCAGCAAAACACCCAGTCGCAATTAAGTCACCTGAAAATTTTTTATACTTGTCAGCCAGATTTCATGACTCAGTAATCATCAGATCATGACAGTTACAGTACATTATGTGACAATAAAACACGAAGATTGTCCCAGATTTGTAGCACTGACGAAAACAAATACCACGTTCCTATTTTCACCTAGGCTACAGACGACGCTGTTTAGTTTGTTGACGATGTAATGTAGATGTGACCATCTTTACGATGAACCTTTAAAGCTAGCTTATGAATATGTAGATATTTCAGGAAACTAAATTGCGAGTCTTTGCCGACTCTTCTAGTATAACCCTGAAAGCATGAATGATGGTCAGTATTAAAGAAAATTAGGGAAACCAGTATTACAATAGGAGGATAGTGTTATGGAAAAATCTTGGTTTGGCACAATTGCTGTATGTCCCTTCTTTATTAATACTTCCAGCTTCGTTCAAACAACAGACCATCTTCAGCCATGAAGGACAACATTAATTACAGGTCTTGTGATCAAACATGATCATTTGTTTCTAGATCAAAATTACAGAATTCAGCAAAATAGCCGATTTATATATCAGACAAAATGCTGTCAAGGCGAAACACAAGCGTGCCCTCACATTTTGTGTAATGCATAAATATGATATTTTGCTGCCTTCCTATAACTTTGATGTAATTAATATCTGGCGCTGATCTAGATAAAATGATCATGTTTAGTCGTATGACGTAGAATTAATGTTCTTCTTCATGGCCGAGGACCGTCTGTTTGACCAGAACTGGTATTTTCAATAAAGAAGTGACATCACGATTTTTCATGAATATTTAGAAGGTGTCTATAATTGGCATTATATTCCTATACGATGTGGAAAGGACAAAAGAAGGAATCTAAACGTACATACGTTGTTAGTCACGTACTTGACAAGCCCAGAATCAGGAATCCATTGTTTAAAACAAAACTCTATAGTCAGCCTCGCGAACCTCCTTGGTAGTACGGTGGAAATGTGAGAGATACCCTCCTGGGAGTCACTTTCAATGGAAAATTTGCGATCTTTCAGTTTTTCGCAGTGCAAAAAACTGAGGAAGTGCTGTGTATGTTGTAACGTTTCCAGAGGATTTATAAGAGATACATATCTTAGCCCTGGTTGAGCCTTCATCAAGCAATTTCACTATAATGCTGTTTGCTAGATTTTTTTCTGTTTTGCTGTAGAATACCTATTGCAGAAAAGATCACTTTTGTTTCAGTCGTTACAAGTAACTATCGTGCTTCAGGAAGAAGCGACAAGGTGCGTGAAACTACGGCGAACAGTCATTTAATATACAAATACGAATACAATTTCACAAAATATGAACATTTACTGTATACCCCTACCCCACCATCATAAAGTATGAGGCGGAGGGTACCTTCTCTTTCTGTTCCATTGGTGAATGGCAAGCGGCTTGAAACATTATCGGTGCCTCTGCGCCTACACAAGAATTTCTCTTTTGCTTTCTGTAAGTTACAGGAGGTAATTTTTCCTATTAGTATTGGAACGTGGGCGATCAAAATGTTGACAGTTAGTCTCTGATTAGAATTTGTGGAGCATATAGCATAGAAAGTTACTTTCGTTAGGTTCTCGCTGTAGTTTTGCGCAATACATTATTTGGAGGCAAAGTTAAACGAAAATGATTCCATGACATCGATGAGCAGAGTGTGCTAGGAATAGTACAATCCTATGCGCGGTGAAATATGTTTCTCTGACATAGCAAGCAATTATTTTTCATCTACCGTATCAATCCCTAATCATGCTTATAAGGGGCAGTCAATTGAAAACGAGACAGATGACAAAAAGTAAATAAACTTTATTATTTCCAAAGTAATTGCCGCAAATGTTAATACATCTATCCCCTCTATGAGACAAGCCAGTCAATGCCTTCATGAAAAAATGTTTTCTGTTGCTTACGGGGCTATGATTATACCCAGGCGAGCAGCTCTTCGTCCGAAACAAATCAATTGCCCCGAATGCCTTTCTTCCGGACTTCAAAACTATGGAAACTGCATGGAGATAGATTGGAACTATATGGAGGATGTGTAAGGGATTCCCAGCGAAACGCCGGGGCGTATACGAAACAAGCTTGGCGACATATGGGCGGAAATTGGCCTGCAACAGAACGATGCCGTCCGTCAACCCAGCTGCTCATTGTCTTTCTGGAACACGGTGCCACATTTTACGCACAATGGTACTTGGAAACTTTGCAAAAACTGGAGCGCGTCATCAAGTCCAAACATCCAGGACTGTTGATGGACGACATTCTGCTGCAGGTAATGCCCGCACACAAGTTGCCAAGGTTGTTTCGTCTACACTGCAGATTTTCGCTGAGAACACCTTACATATACTCCATACAATCCCGATCACTCCACAAGCGATTTCCATATTTTTGGAGTCCTAAAGAAAGACATTCGTGGTCGTTGATTTGCTTCGAACGAAGAGGTCCTGGGTAAAAATCATGGTTCCCTATTCAACCGCCAACGTTTACCCATGGAGACATTGACTGTCATATCTCACAGTGAGATAAATGTGTTAACAGCTAAGGCAACTACTTTTGAAATAATAAACAGTTTACTTACTTTCTTTTCCAACGGTGTCGTTTTCATTTGAATGCCACTTATACAGGGTGATTTGGCTTCTCCTACTGTTGTCATATTAAACAACCTGTAATGTTATAGCTTGCCTTCGTAGACCAAGCCAAAGTTTTTCATATTCTCTCGACCGCTACGCGCGAACTACTGGCCCTGTGCGAGAAACGAGTTTGTAGGAAATTTAATGTAGCTAAATTTTGTGCTGAGATTCGTTTTCGTTAGAGGACACGGTTTTCGAGGTATTAAAAACAAATGGAAGAGAGTTTGAAACCTACCTCTAATCCACACTCATCCCTCACCAGGCAGAATTTCTAGTATGTTGTTCGTGGCACTCCCTCCTACCACGGTACAAAAATTTCTGTCTACACGAACTATTCCCGATATTCGACCTTTTTTATTTCTGTTGATACGGCTGTTACGCCACCGGCACAGATGGCTATTTCGTTAACATTGTTATTTTAAACGTGCCTCTGACGGTAATAATAGATAAACGACTTTTGTAAACGATACGCTAAAACTAATTACCCTGAAAATTCGGTTCAAACTTAACCCTTACAAGCACAGCAGTTTCATAGTCAGAAGGCCTGACGAATATAACGATGTAATTATTTATTTTATTCTGTTAAAAATTCACAAAATTGTTTGGTAAAAATTTACGCGAACGTCAATTTTACAATTTCTAAGTGCGCGACTAAGCCGGTAGCGTAATAATGCCAATCAATGAAGGTAAAAAAAAGGTAGAGTGTGGCAAATAGTTCGTGTAGTCACAAATATTTGTACAGTGGTAGGAGGGAGTGCCACGAGTAATTTACCAGAAATCCTGAAGGGGCGGGGGGTGGGGGGAGGGGGACTGCAAGTGTGGGAGTGGGGGTGCGTTTGAAAATAACTTTTGTACCACATTCTTGAATAACTCCAAAACTACGTCTTCTAGAGAAAACGTATCCCGGTACAAAATTTAACTACATTTAACTTCCTACAAAAAGATTCAGTTAATTTTATCTGCGAGACTAACAGTTCGCGCGTAGCGAACGGAGAATAAAAAAATCTCGCGTGTGGTTTATGAAGGCCAGGAAATACACTGTGGATTGCATAAAATGACAGCGATAGGGACAGATGAATCACCCTGTGTATTTAAAGTGAATAAGACTACACGTTCTTTATTTCATTAAATACAGAATTTTTCGAAAAAAAAGTCAAAGAATAAATATCGTATTAACTGGAGGAACAATCACATGCATATAAATTCACCATATCCTCTAACTTTTGGATTATTTGATGGTCTCAAAATCGCATCAAAACGACGAATCTCTCTATACCAAGTGTACGAAATTTGGTCATATGCTGTGAACTGGTAGTTCATATATTTATTCCTCTATAAGTGCCTTTTGAAGACCATTTGTTGTTCTCTTAACGTTGCATTTCGAACTTCGTTGGTGAAGTTAACACACTGGTCCATCGGTCTCCGTGTGGTACGATTTCGTTGACAGGAAAGGGAAAGCAGACCAAAAGACAATGCTCTGTGCGTAGTTTACTACACTTTCTTCTTTGTCTCCGTGCCAATTACCATCTCCATGTCATGTGCCTGAAATTGTGCGATTAGTAACCATGAATTATACTTCACAAAACTCGGAAAAATTTTCAAGGGAAACTGTATGTGTACCATTCTTCAGATTAGCAGATGTGGGGTAAGTGTTAAGCCCGTTTCACATGTGTGCCAAGCTAATATGAGGTAAATTGAATTCACCCCAGTTGATGAAGACAGAAAAATTGCTCACCTGGACATTGCCAGATATGCTATGTTCAGGGTGGGCAAAATACAGTAAAAGTGGCGCGGAAATATTTCATGCAGCTTAAGATAGAACTTTAAGAGACAACCGACTTACGTCCCCCGTCATGGACGCGGATGATGTAAGCTGCGTTGCCTATCTTATTGTGCAAGAAATGTTTTCCGGAGCAGTTTCATTTTGTGTATCTTCTAGATAGTTTTTGGAATTTTACTGCCTGCAATTAAAATATCCATACGAGGATGAGATTGGCTACGATTTTGACTTATATGTTCCTACTTGTTTCTTATAAGCGTTAGGAAATGGAAGACTATCTCGATTTTCGACGAAAGTTTTTGTGTGATGCACCTGAATGCCAAGGATCACAGATGGCTCATTTGTTAAATAACAGACAAACATTATCCCAACAAACCTTGAAAGCCCAACTGTACTGACCGGCCGCCGTGTCTTCCGCAGCCATTAGCAGTCACCGTATGCGGATACGGAGGAGCATGTGGTCTGCACACCGTTCCCCCAGCCGTTGCCAGTTTTTGTGACCGGTGCCTCTACTTCTCCATCAAGCAGCTCCTCAACTGCTATCACAAGGGCTGACTTCACCCCGTTTGCCCCAGCAGTTGGCAGACTCGGACGGTGACCCATCCAAGTGTTAACAAAGCCCGACAGTGCTAACTTCGGTAATCTGAAGGGAACCGCTGTTACTACTGCAGCTAGGCCGTTGGCTATTCGTTAAGTAGCACATATTTTTAATTCAGGCATTGAAATAGCTAAACCTACGATGTTCAGAGATGCTATGTTAGATTAATCCATGTTCTTAGACCGTAAAAAACCCATGTATAAGTAACATGTAGATGGAGGGGGGGGAAGAGTTTTACGAAAGTTCAGAGGATGGAGTAAAACTGAAGTAGCTAGCTATATTCAGTATTTATGTACAAGGAAAAAAAAATCCCGTTTGTTTTTTGCATATCAAGGAGGAGTACGTACTTGAATGAACTGTACAACTGATCACAAATTCAAAAATTAATAAGTTCAAGTGGTTCTGAGCACTATGGGACTCAACTGCTGTGGTCATTAGTCCCCTAGAACTTAGAACTACTTAAACCTAACTAACCTAAGGACATCACACACATCCATGCCCGAGGCAGGATTCGAACCTGCGACCGTAGCAGTCGCACGGATCCGGACTGCGCGCCTAGAACCGCGAGACCACCGCGGCCGGCTAAATTAATAAGTGGCCGAGCAAAATAACAGTCTGCCATTTTAAAAGTCGGATTTACATCCTGTAGTTTCAGAGCAGACGAGTAGATTCTATTGCCTCATCAGCCTCCTGACGGGTTTGATGTGGGCCGCCATGAATTTCTCTCCCGTGCCAAACTTTTCATCTCAGAGTAGCACTTGCAACTTACGGCCTTAATTATTTGCTGGATGTATTCCAATCTGTCTTCACCTACAGTTTTTAATCCTGCACAGTTCTCTCTATAAGTTACTCCATGACGTCTTAAGTGATTTTCTATCATCCTATCTCTTCTTCCGGTCATTGTTTTCCATTAGTCCTTTCAGATTCTGCGGAGAACCTCCTCCTTCCTTACTTTATCGGCGCACTTAATTTTCAACATTAGTCTGTAGCACATCTCAAATGCTTTTATGTTCCGCTTTTCCCATAGTCCATGTTTTCCTACCATACAATACTGTGCTCCAAACGTACAATCTCAGAAACCTGTTACTCAAATTAAGGCCTATGTTTGATACTAGTAGACTTCTCTTGGCTGGGAATGTCCTTTTTCGCAGTGCTAGTTTTTTATGTCCTCCCTGCGCCTTCCGTCATGAGGTTTTTTTTCTGCTTAGGTAGCAGAATTCCTTAACTTCGTCTGATTCGTGATCCCCCAACTCTGTTGTTAAGTTTCTCATTTCTGCTACTTCTCATTACTTTTGTCTTCCTTCGATTTACTCTCAGTTCATATTATGTACTTATTAGACTGTTCAAAAAAATGGTTCAAATGGCTCTGAGCACCATGGGTTTTAACTTCTGAGGTCATCAGTCCCCTAGAACTTAGAACTACTTATACCTAACTAACCTAAGGACATCACACACATCCATACCCGAGGCAGGATTCGAACCTGCGACCGTAGCGATCGCGCGGTTCTGGACTGTAGCGCCTAGAACCTCTCGGCCACCCCGGCCGACTATTAGACTGTTCATTCCATTCAACAGATCATGTAATACTTCTTCTCTTTCATTGAGGATAACGATGGCCTCAGCGGATCTTACCGTTAATATCCTTTCGCTTTGAGCTTTGATCCTACTCTTGAATTGTTCTTTTATTTCTGTCATTGCTTCTTCGATGAATAGATTGACCTGTGTGGGTGAAAGACGACATTCTTGGTAGGGGCGAGACAGCATTCTTGTCTTACATCCTTTTTAATCGTTCCAGGTATTCCAGTCTTAATGTTCCCTCTTGATTCTTGTTCATATTCCATATTATCCGTGTTTTATATAGCTTACCCCTATTTTTCTTAGAGTATCGATTATCTTGGATCATTTGACATTGTCGAACGTTTTTTCCAGATAGACAAACGAATAGATATCGGGGTCAATTTTGAGTAACAATAACACCATTTAGGGACGATTCGACTTTCATTCTGTATTTTTTGAGGCAGACTGGTTTCGGAATGATTATTTCATTCTCCAGCAGCGATTCTGTCAGATTAAACTGTGTGCTAGTTCTGCTCTCGAACCCAGAACATTTCGTTCACTGAGCACGCTTTTAACATCTGAACTATCTAACTACGATTCGTGACCTGCCCTCGCAGTTTCAGTTTTAATCTGCCAGAGAACTTCAGAACACGCCACACCCCACTGAAGTGAAAGATTCATTCTGGAAATATTTCCTAAAATGTAGCTAAGACTTTTCTATGCGACTTTCATCAGGAAGTTCTAGTCTCGCAGCAGGACATCTGCGAAGTTTGAAACACAGGAGAGAGGTACTGACGGCTAGTAAGAGGTGAGTGTAGGACGTGACTAATGCGTGAGTAGTGGAAGGTTCAGAGTTCGGGTCCTGATCCGATATACAGTTTTAACCTGCCAGAAAGTTTCAAGATAATTTTTGTCAGTTGATGTTCTCTATGATGGACGTGTAGAAGTCGCAAGCTGTTATATCAAGTACTCTGCTGTAAAAGACAACCTTCTTTGTCATTTTGGTACTATGACGAAACACACATTCTGAAATGTTAGTTCCATCTGCGCGTGGAGCAAAGATACGCGACGAAGAAGGGTGCATTAATTTACAGTGTCGAAAGGCATTTCCCGTAAAAAAAAAAACCTTAATATTAGACTTACAGGAAAAAAGTTAAAAAATGTCAAATGTTTTGTGTAATGATTTGTGTAAAAGTAAGAAATAAAATACATTAGAGAAACATTTGACACGCCGTTGAATGATACTTGAAACCATGTATAGCAAATGAAACTTCATGGTCCACATAAAGCACACTAGTACTCCCCAATTCTCTTTGACATTCTAAGCTAAACGCTGAGTTTAAATTCTAATTCGGTATCCCGTTCGGTGCATATGATTTCGAGCATCATTCAAAGGCGTGTCAAATGTTTCTCTAATCTGCAAGTACTTTCTTCTTGCTTTTAGAGAAATCATCATCCCCCCCCCCCCACCAAAAAAAACTGACATGTTCTCCTAATCCATATTTTATTTCAAATTTTTTTATTTGCCATTAAACGGCACGCCATTGTAACATTTTAAGGACAGAATAGCTAGATGTTGATGAGATTAACTCTTTGACATATCACTTACGTAGCAGCAGCTGTTCGTGAAATATTTCAACTTTCCCACAAATCGCTAATTAAGTTTTCATTAAAAAATTGATTACTTTCAACCAATTAAAATTTTTTTTACAAAACTGCACCTCACGTTGGTCAGTCTGATACCCAATTTTCCCGTTTCCAACTCATTGTTTGGCTATGAAAATTCAGACAAAAACCTATTGTGTAATCTCTAGAGAATCTTGTTTTCGCACCGTTCAAATATTTAATCAAAAAAATGATAGTGCATCTGGTGGTTGAAACTGATTCGTCATTTGAGAAGGCGTAAATATTCATTCGGTCGTTGGCGTTTTTTATCGTTTCTACGACTGCTGCCATCGGTGGCGGAAATAGACAGGAGTCAATTGCAGTTCGAATAAACTTTTAATTGGAGTGCCGAACCTGTTATTGACAACAACGGCGGCAAACTTCATCCCATGTCCTGCTTCAACCTTTACGCAGATACAGCATAAAACATCGCTTGTTATTTCAGATTTGTTTTCTCTCGAAAAAATATGACAAGATAAACAGGTTTTGTTATTGCGAGGCAACTTTTGTGCTTTCCATGCGAACGGGCGTCAAATTTGTTTTCACTCGAATAACACGACGAAGATACACCAGTTCTGTTATTTCGAGTCAACTTTTGTCCGTCATGTTCGAGCAAGAGCTTTTGGAATTCATTTTTTTCCGTTTCCGTCGCTTCTGCTCGAGGTTTAAATGTTTGAACCGGTTTTTCTGAGTTACCGTAGTGTTACCTAGCTGAGGAAAGCACCGCAACTTAGTCATACTTTAGGTTTTTTTTTTAGTGCTGTTGTCTACTGAAAGTTGTCCAGATTTTTTGTGGTCGATGATGTAGGCAAAATCTAGAACTGTAAGCATGCTACTACAGCTTCGTTGCGCGTCTTAAAATATTTAGAATGAGAGTGAAGCGGATACATGTTTTATACTCTACGTGGCACCTCTCTCGGGTCTGAGAAAAAACGCCACTAATATTTTCAATGTTTTCATGTTTTCTGTACTGTTTTTATGAATTACAAATGATAAAATATGGCCTGTGTTATGAAGTGCACAGTGCTGGAATGATCAGTCGGTGTTTCCTATTATCATGTTTTACCGGGAAGACGTTGTATGGTTGAGGACATTGAGATCGCATCAACGGTTTAAATTCCTGTCCGACTCTGTTGATTCAGCTGTTCGTTGTTTATGTATATTACTTGAGGATAATGCCGCACCCCATTTCCTTCTCCATCGATGTTCAACTGAGTTACTGAGTTAAAGCCATGTCTTTAATTATATCGCTGTCGACTAGATGGTAACTTTAACCTTGTTTCGTTATTTCTTCTAGGATTAGTTTATCGCTAGTCTTAAAATTTCTGGTATTTTGTAATAACGAAGCAGAAAAACGGAGAGTGCAGGTTGTGGTAGATGTTCTGTGCTTTGATACGTTCTCTGTATAGTAACAGTTTTCTGCTGCGATCGGTTCTCTATTACTGACAGGGAAGCTTGGAGCGCTGATGAATAGCATCGCATTGAGTTGAGCGACGAAATGTGGTTCTACACTACACCGGACGACGTCGGCGCGTATGGCGGCGACTTGGGGAGGAGTCCCAGTCTTCCAGCGTTTTGGAGAGGCAAAGCGGTATAAGTCCTGGCGTTAGGTGTGGAGAGTCTATGGTTGTGGCCTCAAGTCACCGTTGACAGTAATTAAAGGAACTCCTGGTACGTTTCCCTATGAAGCGTCTGCGTGATGTTGAGGTACTGTCGTGGCGAAAAAATTCTCCGGAACTGTCTTCGATAGAACGTTTGTGGGATCAGCTCGGACATAAAGTCGCCCCAGTGCCGGTATTGAGGATATTAAAGACAAGTTACAAAAGTTGTGGGCCAGTTTGTGCAGGATATACGGGCAGGCCACAAAGTCCATTTTCCTCCCTTTAATAACCAACATAAACGCCTAAACTTAAATCAATAACCTGAACAATAGATCTTAATGGTGCGAAAAGTGGCAGTTGATCCTAAGTAATGAAAAGTGTGAGGTCATCCATATGAGTGCTAAAAGGAACTCGTTAAACTTCGGTTACACGATAAATCAGTCTAATCTAAAAGCCGCAAATTCAGCTAAATACCTAGGTATTACAATTACGAACAACTTAAATTGGAAAGAACACATAGAAAATGTTATGGGGAAGGCTAACCAAAGGCTGCGTTTTATTGGAAGGACACTTAGAAAATGTAACAGACCTACTAAGGAGACTGCCTACATTACACTTGTCCGTCCTCTTTTAGAATACTGCTGCGCGGTGTGGGATCCTTACCAGATAGGATTGACTGAGTACATCGAAAAAGTTCAAAGAAAGGCAGCACGTTTTGTATCATCGCGAAATATGGGAGAAAATGTCACAGAAATGATACAGGATTTGGGCTGCAAATTATTAAAAGAAAGGCGTTTTTCGTTGCGACGGAATCTTCTCACGAAATTACAATCACCAACTTTCTCCTCCGAATGCGAAAATATTTTGTTCACACCGACCTACATAGGGCGGAACGATCACCACGATAAAATAAGGGAAATCAGAGCTCGTACGGAAAGATATAGGTGTTCATTCTTTCCGTGCGCTATACGAGATTGGAATAATAGAGAATTGTGAAGGTGGTTCGATGAACCCTCAGCCAGGCACTTAAATGTCATTTGCAGATTATCGATGTAGATCTTGTAGTATGTGATGGTTTCCTATTTGACAAAACTGCTGAGGTCATCGGTCTCTAGGTTTAGACACTACTTGATCTAACTTAAGCTAACTTACGCTAAGGACATCACTCACACCCATGCCCGAGTCAGGATTCGAACCTGCGACGAAGGGGGGAGGGGGGGGGGGAGGAGGAGGAACAATAGACGTTTAGAGTTTTCTCGAGATATGAACCACTACTTGTGCACCGCCCAGGAAGGGGTTTAATAAAATATTCGCTTACTGCGATGGCATAATGGGCAGGTGTCCCATCATGCTGAAACCAACATGTGTCGTTAATTCCGTAATGCTCCAAGAGAAGAATAAACGAAGACTGGAGTCGGGACCTTTACCTTTCGCGGGTAAGTGCTGTACCATCTGAGCTACCAAAGCACGACTCACGCCCCGTCCTCACAGCTTTACTACCGCCAGTACCTCGTCTCCTACTTTCCAAACTTCACAGAAGCTCTCCTGCGAACGTAGCAGAACTAGCACTCCTGAAAGAAAGGTCCCGAATTCGAGTCTTGATCCGGCACACAGTTTTAATCTGCCAGGAAGTTTCGTATCAGCGCACACTCCGCTGCAGAGTGAAAATCTCATTCAAGAACAAACCAGTTATTCAACATAGTCGTGTACCGTTGGTGATTCGCTTTACCGTCGAAAAAAGTATGGCCTAAACACGTGCCTGCTATCTAAGGCTGGCCGTATCATTACATGCGGAGGGTTGCTTTCCAACGATTCGTAAGACTGTGGATTTTCCTTACAACAAAAGGCCACATTTTCTGCTCGAGAACTCCTGTAAATCACACACTCACCTTGTAGGTAGTGTCGGATGTTCCATGAGTCTTTTCGCGGATGATGCTGTTGTATACAGAGAAGTTGCAGCATTAGAAAATTGCAGGAAGATCTGCAGCGGATAGGCACTTGGTGCAGGGAGTGGCAACTAACCCTTAACATAGATAAATGTAATGTATTGCGAATACATAGAAAGAAGGATCCTTTATTGTATGATTATGATAGCGGAACAAACACTGGTAGCAGTTACTTCTGTAAAATATCTGAGAGTGTGCGTGCGGAACGATTTGAAGTGGAATGATCATATAAAATTAATTGTTGGTAAGGTGGGTGCCAGGTTGAGATTCATTGGGAGAGTCCTTAGAAAATGTAGTCCATCAACAAAGGAGGTGGCTTACAAAATACTCGTTCGACCTATACTTGAGAATTGCTCACCAGTGTGGGATCCGTACCAAGTCGGGTTGACAGAGGAGATAGAGAAGATCAAAAGAAGAGCGGCGCGTTTCGTCACAGGGTTATTTGGTAAGCGTGATAGCGTTACGGAGATGTTTGGCAAACTCAAATGGCAGACTCTGCAAGAGAGGCGCTCTGCATCGCGGTGTAGCTTGCTGTCCAGGTTTCGAGAGGGTGCTTTTCTGGACGAGGTATCGAATACATTGCTTCCCCCTACTTATAGCTCCAGAGGAGATCACGAATGTAAAATTATAGAGATTCGAGCGCGCACGGAGGCTTCCCGGCAGTCGTTCTTCCCGCGAACCATACGCGACTGGAACAGGAAAGGGAGGTAATGGCAGTGGCACGTAAAGTGGCCTCCGCCACACGCCGTTGGGTGGCTTGCGGAGTATAAATGTAGATGTAGATGTAAAAGATGACTTAGCCTCGTTTTGGTATCGTATCGAGCCGCAAATGCTTCCACTCTGACGATCCGTGTCAGCATCTAATAGTTCTTGGACGAGTGTAGGCCGAAATGGGCTCAGGCCCAAGTCTTGTTTCATGTGCTTCTGCATTGTCGACAGCGGCATATCCAGTTCAGCAGACTTTTTACGCGTCGACTTTAGTGATCTCTCCACGGTCTCCGCAACGAGCCGACGTGATTTTTTTTTTTAACGGCAGAAGGTCAGCCACTTCTTCTCTTATCCTTCACACATTCTGTGGCGAGCAGTGTATGTTCCCATCGCAAAAGTGCTTTTTTCGGAGGAGTATCTCGTTGAAACCGCCTCCGAAAGTCAGCACGAACCTCTGCCATTGTGTTCCTTGTTTGATTCCTCTCTTGTTCCCAACAACTTACAATAACACGTTGTTCAGTACTGTAATTTGACGTATCAGCCACTGTTTGCCTCACACAATCTGAAAAATGCAAGAAAAAAATTACTTTAACATCTACAAAGTGATAACGGTGCTTTAATTACTTTTACATTTATAAAGGGGTAACGAGATATAGTCGTCTCCCTGTACAAAAGCTTCATAACACCATTCCCAACCGAATCACTGCATGCATCCAGGCTAGTGGGAGTGCAATGTTATACTGATAAGTGGGCTGATATTGCCAAGTTCTTTGTAAATTTAACTCGATTTTGCAATGACTGAAATAACATCACATAACCTCTCAACCTGTGAAGATTCATTTCTTTTCCTTCTCCTCATATGGGTGCTTCACTTTCTTTTTGTCAGACCGTGTAATATATGGCCCGACCCTTCGTGTATAAGTACACTCTCGGAGTTTACAGTAAGGCTACTTGTGAGGCACAACGCATTTCTTGTAGCACTGGCCAGTGGAGTTGGTTGAAAACTCCAAGACGCTTTCACACTTTTAAAACGAACCAATGACAAACTCTGCTGCTCTTCTTTGGATGCTGTCTATCTTTTCTTTTACTTCTTCCCTGTAAGGATCTGAGACTGACGAACAATGCTGAATAATCAATCGACGCGTATTTTGTCCACATCTACATCTACATACATACTCCGCAATCCACCATACGGTGCGTGGCGGAGGGTACCTCGTACCACAACTAGCACCTTCTCTCCTTGTTCCGCTCCCAAACAGAACGAGGAAAAAATGACTGCCTATATGCCTCTGTACGAGCCCTAATCTCTCTTATCTTTGTGGTCTCTCCGCGAAATGTAAGTTGGCGGCAGTAAAATTGTACTGCAGTCAGCTTCAAATGCTGGTTCTGTAAATTTCCTCAGTAGCGATTCACGAAAAGAATGCCTCCTTTCCTCTAGAGACTCCCACCCGAGTTCCTGAAGCATTTCCGTAACACTCGCGTGATGATCAAACCTACCAGTAACAAATCTAGCAGCCCGCCTCTGAATTGCTTCTATGTCCTCCCTCAATCCGACCTGATAGGGATCCCAACCGCTCGAGCAGTACTCAAGAATAGGTCGTATTAGTGTTTTATAAGCGGTCTCCTTTACAGATGAACCACATCTTCCCAAAATTCTACCAATGAACCCAAGTTGACTATCCGCCTTCCCCGCAACTGCCATTACATGCTTATCCCACTTCATATCGCTCTGCAATGTTACTGTGTCAACCGCTACACTACTAATGGAGTATTCAAACATTTCGGGATTCTTTTTCCTATTCATCTGCATTAATTTACATTTATCTATATTTAGAGTTAGCTGCCATTCTTTACACCAATCATAAATACTGTCAAAGTCATCTTGTATCCTCCTACAGTCACTCAATGACACGTTCCCGTACACCACAGCATCATCAGCAAACAGCCGCACATTGCTATCCACCCTACCCAAAAGAACATTTATGTAGATAGAAAACAACAGCGGACCTACCACACTTCCCTGGGGCACTCCAGATGATACCCTCACCTCCGATGAACACTCACTATTTCGTGATGCAATTTACTTAGGATTTTTTGCAATCAATCCCAGTCGATCATCTGCCTCTCCTGAAATTATTCCCACGTTGTTGTTCCGCTTTAGATGGCTCCGTTTGCCTACTCCAAGACTTTTACTGTTGCACCAATCTCTAGTAATTCATCGACAATCGGGAGTCGACAAAAATACAGGGAGTTTATAAATTAATTATACAAATTAACCTTTAATTGTGAAAAAAGTAAATAATTTACGGAAATATTAGATATACCGTTGAATTCAGTAATCTTAAAGTTTTATTCCAGCCTAACACTATTAGTCTCCGACCTTCCCGCTAGGTGGCATGCTCGAATGAGTTATTCCAACAGTCATCAAAGAGTCGTAGAACGGTACAGAGTGTGCGCAGTGTTGTTTTTAATGGTTTCATGAATCCAAACCCGCTGTTACAGTTCAGAGACAGTTAAGGACTAAATATTGCGAACCAGCACCTCAAAGACAAAATGTTATTAATTGGCACAATAGTTTTACCGAAATTGGTTGTGTACCACATAGGACGCTGTCAGGGTAAGCTAGCAGTTTCTCACTCAGCAACTGAACAAGTTCGACAGTCTTACTGTCGATGTCCAGGTAAATTAAACAGGCGTGGCAGCTTAGAGTTGAATATGAGTATTGTTACGGTAAGGAGGGTATTACGGAAATGGCTGTGATTCAAACCCTGCAAACTGGAACTGTTGTAAACTTTAAAAGAAAGTGACAAAGGAAAACGAGCTGCGCTTTTGTGGAAATGTTTAATATAATGCAGACTGATGATGATTTTCTTAATATTGTGTTCAGTAACGAAGCCACCTTCCATACATGCGGTAAAGTGAAACGGCATAACGTTCAGGTACAGGGTGAGAAGAAATCGACTCCTGTAATCGAACATGTACGGGACTCGCCTAAGGTAAATGTTTTTCACGCTGTAAGCTATATCAAGATTTACAGTCCTTTCTTTTTTGCCGAGTCAACTGTAAGTGGCTTATCGTACCTGGACATGCTTGATACATCGTCTAATGCCTCTATTACAACAGAATATGGGCACAACATTTATTTTCCAGCAAGATGGGGCGCTACCACATTGTCATCGTGAAGTTGTTGCGTATTAGGAGTATGCCGACTTGGATTGTACAATATCGTGACCACCGGTGGACTTTTACGTATGAAGTTACATTAAAAGACGGAGTGTTTGTTCCTCCGCTTCCGGGAAACGTCGACGAGCTGTGACAAGGAATAACACAAGTACGTGCGAGGTGCCGGGGCTAGCAGTGTATTTAACACTAAATTCTTCGAGAATCTTCATATATAAAGGATGCCCTAAGCCCCCCCTATTCTAACTCCGACTTTTGCTGTTGCACATGGATTAAAAAAAGAGACGCGAACTGACTGTAATCGACCCTGCAAGTGGAGTAGAAAAGAGTTTGGCACCTGCAATAATTTAATTTGATAAATAAGTTAAATAAAGGAAAGTTTCATTAACGTAGTGAGAAATGACAGGGTTGCTCTACCGATTAAAAGAATGAAAGTTCTGTCCAAAATAAGAACATGATTTATTATGACTGAAATCAAAATAATAAACAAAACACATGAAACATGTTACAATACATCAAATTGGCTAAAATTGGATACTCAAATAAATGCTGTGAAGGTGAAGTTGTCCCTAAACTAGATTGTGAAATTTATGACGAAGTGGTATGTGGAGCCAATTCCCTGCAACTCAAATCTTAAGAGAAACACACAACCAACCCAACATTAATTGCTGCTACAGTAGTGAGAATTCAGACAATGAACACCCAAGACAGAACAAAGTTAGACAAAGACGAACAGGCGCGCTCTGCTTAGCTCCGATTATCACCTAGGAAAATCCCTATCTGCCGGTGCTGTGGACATACATTACCAAACTGTCTTCTTAACTGCAAGAACACGATCTGGCGTACCGGAGGCGATGGCTGGTTGCTTAGACGTCCCGTCGTGGTGATGATAATGTCGCGAGTATAGCCCGAAACTAATTATCCTGGTCTGGTTGTTCCAGACTAAAGACTTCCTAGCAATACAAATGCGCCTCTGAGGGAGACGAAGAAGGCTCGCCACAGAATCACTGACGGTACAGTGATTGATTTTAACAAGCGAAGTCACACTGTAACTCCGATACAGTCAACTTTAGCCAAAACTGCTCAAGACAGACAACATAGGCGGCTTGTATGCAGAACGCTCAATTGCCAACTGTACTCGGAAAGTTACGTTGAAGTCGAAACTTCAGCAACTTCGTCAAACAGTTACAATTAAATAAAAGTATATTAGACAGCCAACGGAAGGCAGGCTGTCCAGAGCAGCGAGAGCTCAGTCTTGTAACCTACCCCGACCGAAAGGCGAGAGCCGACTCCCCACAAGAGTACCCGTACAAGCCGAACACAGAACATTCCCGCCCCCACAACAGTGGCCGTGGTTAACCGTTCCAATCAGTAACTCGAAAATCGGCGGAAAATTCCACTCTATTGCCGAAGCACTACCATTCCACCAATGGAGATTCTTGGCGCCAATTTCTGCGCCGATTTTGCTACGTCATGGAGCTATTCCCTGAGCAAGCCAATCACAGTTATGATTTTGCAGAAAACGCAGGAACTGCCTGGGAACACAAGTCATTCCCACGCCTCGCTGGTAGCCCGCCATAAAGTGTTTTCGCTAAGTTTCTGCGAAGTAACGGAATCTCTAGCCCAGCTGCTCCTTCAGGCCTCTGCGGGCGTGTCTTTTGACAATGTCGGCGTCTGGAAAGCATTCACTCGACTCCCTGACACCCGTTGGCTGACCCTTTCAAGATCAGCAGGGCCCGCCTGTCACCGGACCACCTGGGTGACGAGAGACGCTGCGTGGGAAGTCCGCGTGTGAAGGAATAGCAATTTTTCACCGCATGCAATTAGAGAGGTTGGTTCAAATGGCTCTGAGAACTATGGGACTTAATATCGATGGTCATCAGTCCCCTAGAACTTAGAACTACTTAAACCTAACTAACCTAAGGACATCACACAACACCCAGCCATCACGAGGCAGAGAAAATCCCTGACCCCGCCGGGAATCGAACCCGGGAACCCGGGCGTGGGAAGCGAGAACGCTACCGCACGACCACGAGATGCGGGCAATTAGAGAGGAAAATCGTAAGATAGAAATATGAGAGGAGGCTCATGCCACCTCTCATACGTGCCACCACAAATTAAGGCTTGCTACATAGCATTTGGCAAGAGACTTATTAGAGATGGAGTATTTGTCATCTTACATTGTACATTTGTAAATAAAACTTGAAGATATACTGCATGCGGTATCAAATATTTCTGTAAGTTATTTACCCTTTTCTCACTTAAAGGTTACTTCCGTATAACCAATTTATAAACGCTCCGCATTAAAAAAATTACTTCGAAGATAACTCGTTATCATACATATTTTGGCATTGGATAGTATCAACAACCACGGTGCATTTGTAGTTGAATGAGAAATTTAAATGGGTGCGCTGACCTGTGTAAGTAAAGTAGATCAAATCATTTTTTGGGTATTTGCATCACGAGGACGAATACGTTCGTTGCTAAGAGGACAACATTCGATAATTTAGTGATGTGACACCAGAAACTCACGTTAAACTAAAAATTCGGAGGCTTATTGTTGTGGTGGAAGGAATACGTCGATACCCCTACAAAACCTCTAATAAATGGTGTGAGAAAAGCAGAAAAATGTATATAAAAATAAATTTGATTCAGAGACTCAAATCGACTTATTTTTTTCCGTTTCCTGGCTTACATATTGTGCCTAATGTTGTAAAATACATCTGAATTCAATGAAATCTCTAATTAAATAAGAGTTAAGTATTTGAGCATGGTCCACGATGAAATATACTCTCCTTCTTCTTCTTATTTTCCTTCTTTTTGTTTTTGTTTCAAGGAGTAAGTGATGCGCCTGCTCTGGTCACAAGGTACGTTCTTGCCAATGTTCCCTTTTGGTATCCCAATGTTTCTTCCACCATTCTCTTAGTACGATAGAACTTCTTTTTGTACTCTTCCTTCTTTGTATTCTGTTCACGGATAACAGCCATGTTTCTTTCTATACGTTGATTTTATCTTTTGTATTAAAAGTCTTCAGTTCTCTGCATACATCAATCTACCCAGTAGCGACGGTGCCTACCTTCGTTGTCCATAAGCCCTCCGAGATTCGATGTTCAAAGTCTTGTGGAAAAGCTGTAAACTGATGTGTAGTACACACATTTCGAAGTAGTGTAACCTTTTCTATACGTATAACAACCACAAACATTACAGTGACCAGATCCAGTTTTACGTCAAATGTTACATGCAAGTAGTTACCACCATTTTACTTACACGAAAATTGCATCATGAAGTCACAGTCTATTAGAGCACAATACTTACAGGAAACAGTGGCTGTGTGGTGTAGAAACGGTGCTCTTTGTTGTTGTCTTCAGTCCGAAGGCTGGTCTGATGTAGCTCTCCATGCTGTTCTGTCTTGCACGAACCTCTTCATCTCTGAATAACTACTGCAACTTACATCCTTCTGAATCTCTTGGGCTGCCTTTACAATTTTTACCCATCACACTTCCCTCTAATACTAAACTGGTGATCCCTTAGTGTCTCAGAATGTGTTCTATCAACCGAGCCTTTCTCTTAGTCAGGTTGAGCCACAAATTTATTTTCTCCCCCATTCTGTTCAGTGCCTCCTCATTAATTATGTGAGCTACTCACTTAATCTTCAGCATTCTTCTGTACCACCACATTTCAAAAGCTCATTTAGTGCGCTCATATTTTTTTTTTGCTTTATTAGACGATGGTGCATAGCTGTATCGATGTATTTTTGGAAGTCAAGAAACACGGCATAAATTTAAGCTCCTCTCCCTACTGCCATCCAGGTTTCACGATCGAAAAGAGCAAACTGTGTTTCACATGATCGATGCTTGCGGAAACCTTGTTGATTCATGAATGGGAATTACTTCTCTCTCTCTCTCTCTCTCTCTCTCTCTCTCTCTCTCTCTCTCTCTCCATCCCAACAGGCCTTGGAAGGCCCAACGCTACCGACCGGCCGCCGTGTCATCCTCAGCTCATAGGCGTCACTGGATGCGGATATGGAGGGGCATGTGGTCAGCACACCGCTCTCCCAGCCGTTTGTCAGTTTACGAGACTGGAGGCGCTACTTCACAATCAAGTAGCTCCTCAGTTGGCCTCACAAGGGCTGAGTGCACTCCGCTTGCCAACAGCGCTCGGCAGACCGGATGGTCACCCATCCAAGTGCTACCCCAGCCCGACAGCTCTTAACTTCGGTGATCTGACGGGAACCGGTGTCACCACTGCGGCAAGGCCGCTACAGGAAATACTTGGTCTCTAGTAAAGTCATTATATTAGCCGCTCCCGTAGCCGAGGTCGCGGCCGCACGCTCGACTCGAAGGTAAGCCGGTTAGAATCCTGGTGGTGGAACATTTTCGCTGGCGGTTGTCGGGTGGCAAGAGGAGAAGAGATGGTGGCGAAAGTCCCTCACCATCAGTCTTTGTGCCAGGGTCCTTGATTCCTCTTCACACTGTCACATCAAACGAGCGCAGTGATATTGTTGATGATGATATGCGCTTCGGATGCGGAAGTTCAGATCAGCGGCCTCTTTGGTGCTACTCGAAATGAGTAGTCTGTATGCCAGCACCGAGTTTTATCCTTGGCTTTCCCTTCATCCCTATCAATGCAAACCCCACTGTAAACCGTACAGGCACTCATCACAGTCATCCACACGACAGATACACACTTAAAACTTCCTAACAGTTCGGAGGAAGGCAACGTCCAATCACCTCCGCTTGGACACTGCGCAGAACGGTGGTGCAAGATTCCTGCATACGCTACCCTATGCTCATTCCCTGAGTATAGGACTGCTTTCACTTCGAAAGTCACTATATGAGAGTACAGTATACGTTCTACAATTATATAACATATCGACATCAGAGAGATAGGTCTACGGTTCTACATCTCTTTGGATTGAAACGATCTTCTCCTTTTTTACCAGTCACATGATACATTCAGTATTCCCAGTGAACTACGGAAAACTAATGCTTAATCATTGAATAGTTCCAGAGGGATTATTTAACCGGAAGTGGCTAATTTTTGTACTTAGACATTTCAGGTGTCCAGTTACTGTTATCTACGCAATAAGCAGGTACTCAGTTTAAGAAGTAGCAGCCCAAGTGAGAAAGAGGTTTAGGAGTTTGTGAATGTAGAAGAAGGCTTCCCTTGTACTTTATAGATTTGCTTTGTTAGCTCTCTGTTCTGGTACAAGCCCTCTCACATTAACCAAGTCGATGTCGCAATCTACGGTATGTGCAAACTCATTTCTGGCTGCCTGAAACCTATTTCCACAGATAAAATCTACTATATGGCTAGAATCACTCTATCTACAATTCTAAGGGAGGTGACTGCCCACAAAGTGAGTTCAATCAACGTCCACTATGCTATTCGGCATACGACCAGCTATTCAAAGGCTAAAATCAGGAAATTACTTCCGCAGAGAAACTGATGTGGTCAACTTCAGAGCAACATCACCGGATGGAACCATAAAGAAAACTGGGAAACCAGAAAACCTCCTAACAGACTATGGAGAGAAACAACATGGCCGGCCGCTGTGGCCGAGTGGTTCTAGGCTCTTTAGTCCGGAACTGCGCTGCTGCTACGGTCGCAGGTTCGAATTCTTCCTCGGGCATGGATGTGTGTGATGTCCTTAGGTTAGTTAGGTTTAAGTAGTTCTAAGTCTAGGCGACTGATGACCTCAGATGTTAAGTCCCATAGTGCTTAGAGCCATTTGAACCATTTTGAACAACATGATCGAAAGGAAATCATCAAAAATGTGCTATCCAGTATCATCTAAAACTGAGAATTATAGGGAGGTTCAGAGAATCAACATTTGTATTGGTAGCATCCTTGGGTTTGCATCCAGTTCCTAAAATCAACACGACTCGATATTTCGACGATCCAACAGTCGGCCGTCTTCATGAGAAAGTTGCTGCTTCTACTTCGTCACGACGAAAACTGATGCCCAAGCTACAAAAATAATGACGATACTTTGGGACATATTGCTCACCAAAAAGCGCGTCACACTGATCGGTCTCTGTATATTAAGAGTTGTCATCCACATAACTAACGCAGTGGCGTCCTTAGGACGCAGGTACGTAGAAGATACGCTATTTCCGGCCCGGGAAAGTTAACCTCGGAACCTGCATAATTGACGGCACTGTTTAAGGAAAATGGGTACTCCGAGAAGCAGATACGTGCGTCTGGCTATGGAGTTCGGATTGTCCACGGAGGGGATGAAGAGTAGCAAAGATCTATGCCCTTTATTCCTTATGCTGGAGGCACATTAAGACTGGAAGAATTTATAGAAGATATGACATCAAGAGTATGTTCCGTTCACTTACCAAGGTTAGAGTACTACTCGGCTCTATCAAAGATTATTTGGGACATGGATGATTGGCATGTACAAAGTTCCTCGTCACCGTAGGAAGGGCCGCCGTTCGGTTCGCACATTTTACGACAGGTGCGTGAAATTTCGAAATTACACGAGGGCACAAAAGACTGAAAAGTCGGCAGTAGGGGAACATTGTCTAAACGAGGGACTGGGGATGAAATTTGACGAGACCGTGATAGTTGTCCGTACGACCTGTTTTTGGAACGGTTTTTATAAGGAGGAGACTGCAATTGGGTTGACAGACCATTTGATCAATAAAGACTAAGGTTTTCTTTGCAGGGCTTGGAACTCGGTACTAACTCGCATCAAACTACGTTCCGTAGAGCGGTCGGCGCAAATGTTTGATAATAGTCTTAGAGTGCGTACCTCGTTGACGCCGGGGTATGTCAAGACCATAGGAAGTCAAGATCTGACTTTACTTGCGTACTAAAAAAAATATACATGTCCTGACAGAAATAAATAATGGAGATAATAAGATTAAAACTTTATAGGGCATCGTCAAAGGGAGACAAACTAAATGACAATGTCGGTTCAAATGGTTCAAATGGCTCTGAGCACTATGGGACTCAACTGCTGAGGTCGTAAGTCCCCTAGAACTTAGAACTACTTAAATCTAACTAACCTAAGGACAACACACACATCCATGCCCGAGGCAAGATTCGACCCTGCGACCGTAGCGGTCGCGCGGTTCCAGACTGGATCGCCAGAACCGCTCGGCCACCAGGGGCCGGCGACAATGTCGGAACTGATAATTCACAAGTTGCGAGTATTTCTAAACGTAGCCGCATCTATAAAATTATATGGTTCAGCTGAAAAAACAAAAGAATATATTAAAAAATGTCATTCTACAAAACTTTAATCAACTAGAAATAGCACTAACATGTTTCACAAAGATGAATACAATTACAAAAATACTAAGAAACACTCGCTTCTCTGGGGTTGATGTACTTTCAGACAGAATTCTGAAAAGTTGTTGCAACTTAATAAGTAATGTCCTTAGCGATATATTGAATGCATCGCTGGCACAGGAAAGTTTTACATACAGATTAAAATATGCAATTATTAAACCATTTCATAAGAAAGGTGACAAGACAGATTTAAACTATTGTCTTCCAGTTTCCTTACTGACTTTTTCTTTTCAAATAGAAAGTAATGTAGTAGAGAATAGTCGCACGCTTAAGTGGAAACAATTTACTTAGAGTATCACAATTTGGATTCCAAAATGCTAGCTCGCCTCAGAGTGCTATTTGTACATTCATTCATCAAATTGTACAAGCCTTAAATAATAATACATCGACGGTTTTTTGTGATCTCTGCAAGACCTTCGACTGTGTAGGTGTTAGTACTCTCCCAGAAAAACTAGTTTTATGGAATTGGTGGATTTATACACATCTGGTTTTAATCATACTTGACAAACAGAATGCAAAAAGTTGTACTGAATAATTCAGACAATTTTGGAATGGTAGAAAATTTTAGTGACTGGGGTAAAATTACAAACGCAGTCCACAGCGTTCAATTTTGGGTCCAATCCTATGCCTTATAAATGTGAATGACCTTCCACTTAACACTCAACAAGCAAAATTGATCCTTTTTGCAAACGATCCCATGAGAGAGAAAGCAACAGATGAGTTATTAAAAAGTATTTTTCAATTAATTATTAAATGGTTCTCTGAAAATGCACTCTCTCTCCATTTTGAAAAAAAAAGACCACTACATTCACTTCTGTACAACAAGTAGTCATACCAACAGTTGATGCAGCACAAGGGCAGGAGTCAGTCCTTGTTAACCACTTCTTCTATCTGTACACGCTCCCCTTACCGACCCAAACCTCCGTATGTCACGTTGATTACATCCTTATGCTATAGCCCGCTACATTCATCACCCAATTCTCGCCAATACTTTTAGGTTAGAGAATTCCCTCCCTAGGCCCGACAAGACGCCTCCTGAGACGCGGCAAGGTAGGAGTAGGCAAAATGCAACAGGGAATAACAATATTAATGTGCTAATAGTAAACTGCAGGAGCGTCTATAGAAAGGTCCCAGAACTGCTCTCATTAATAAACGGTCACAACGCCCATATAGTACTAGGGACAGAAAGTTGGCTGAAACCAGATGTAAACAGTAATGAAATCCTAAACTCAGATTGGAATGTATACCGCAGAGACAGGCTGGACAGTGAAGGGGGAGGCGTATTTATAGCGATAAGAAGTGCAATAGTATCGAAGGAAATTGACGGAGATCAGAAATGTGAAATGATTTGGGTGAAGGTCACGGTTAAAGCAGGCTCAGACATGGTAATTGGATGTCTCTATAGGCCTCCTGGCTCAGCAGCTGTTGTGGCTGAGCACCTGAAGGATAATTTGGAAAATATTTCGAGTAGATTTCCCCACCATGTTATAGTTCTGGGTGGAGATTTTAATTTGCCGGATATAGACTGGGAGGCTCAAACGTTCATAACGGGTGGCAGGGACAAAGAAACCAGTGAAATTTTTTTAAGTGCTTTATCTGAAAACTACCTTCAGCAGTTAAACAGAGAACCGACTCGTGGCGATAACATATTAGACCTTCTGGTGACAAACAGACCCGAACTACTTGAAACAGTTAACGCAGAACAGGGAATCAGCGATCATAAAGCGGTTACGGCATCGATGATTTCAGCCGTAAATAGAAATATTAAAAAAGGTAGGAAGATTTTTCTGTTTAGCAAAAGTGACAAAAAGCAGATTACAGAGTACCTGACGGCTCAACACAAGTTTTGTCTCAAGTATAGATAGTGTTGAGGATCAGTGGACGAAGTTCAAAACCATCGTACAATATGCGTTAGATGAGTATGTGCCAAGCAAGATCGTAAGAGATGGAAAAGAGCCACCGTGGTACAACAACCGAGTTAGAAAACTGCTGCGGAAGCAAAGGGAACTTCACAGCAAACATAAACATAGTCAAAGCCTTGCAGACAAACAAAAATTACGCGAAGGGAAATGTAGTGTGAGGAGGGCTATGCGAGAGGCATTCAATGACTTCGAAAGTAAAGTTCTATGTACTGACTTGGCAGAAAATCCTAAGAAATTTTGGTCTTATGTCAAAGCAGTAGGTGGATCAAAACAAAATGTCCAGACACTCTGTGACCAAAATGGTACTGAAACAGAGGATGACAGATTAAAGGCCGAAATACTAAATGTCTTTTTCCAAAGCTGTTTCACAGAGGAAGAGTGCACTGTAGTTCCTTCTCTAGATTGTCGCACAGATGACAAAATGGTAGATATCGAAATAGACGACAGAGGGATAGAGAAACAATTAAAATTCCTCAAAAGAGGAAAGGCCGCTGGACCTGATGGGATACCACTTCGATTTTACACAGAGTACGCGAAGGAACTTGCCCCCCTTTTTGCAGCGGTGTACCGTAGGTCTCTAGAAGAGCGTAGCGTTCCAAAGGATTGGAAAAGGGCATAGGTCATCCCCGTTTTCAAGAAGGGACGTCGAACAGATGTGCAGAACTATAGACCTATATCTCTAACGTCGATCAGTTGCAGAATTTTGGAACACGTATTATGTTCGAGTATAATGACTTTTCTGGAGTCTAGAAATCTACTCTGTAGGAATCAGCATGGGTTTCGAAAAAGACGGTCGTGCGAAACCCAGCTCGCGCTATTCGTCCACGAGACTCAGAGGGCCATTGACACGGGTTCACAGGTAGATGCTGTGTTTCTTGACTTCCGCAAGGCGTTCGATACAGTTCCCCACAGTCGTTTAATGAACAAAGTAAGAGCATATGGACTATCAGACCAATTGTGTGATTGGATTGAAGAGTTCCTAGATAACAGAACGCAGCATGTCATTCTGAATGGAGAGAAGTTTTCCGAAGTAAGAGTGATTTCAGGTGTGCCGCAGGGTAGTGTCATAGGACCGTTGCTATTCACAATATACATAAATGACCTTGTGGATGACATCGGAAGTTCACTGAGGCTTTTTGCAGATGATGCTGTGGTGTATCGAGAGGTTGTAACAATGGAAAATTGTACTGAAATGCAGGAGGATCTGCAGCGAATTGACGCATGGTGCAGGGAATGACAATTGAATCTCAATGTAGACAAGTGTAATGTGCTGCGAATACATAGAAAGAAAGATCCCTTATAATTTACCTACAATATAGCAGGTCAGCAACTGGAAGCAGTTAATTCCATAAATTATCTGGGAGTACGCATTAGGAGTGATCATATAAAGTTGATCGTCGGTAAAGCAGATACCAGACTGAGATTCATTGGAAGAATCCTAAGGAAATGCAATCCGAAAACAAAGGAAGTAGGTTACAGTACGCTTGTTCGCCCACTGCTTGAATACTGCTCAGCAGTGTGGGATCCGTACCAGATAGGGTTGATAGAAGAGATAGAGAAGATCCAACGGAGAGCAGCGCGCTTCGTTACAGGATCATTTAGTAATCGCGAAAGCGTTACGGAGATGATAAACTCCAGTGGAAGACTCTGCGGGAGAGACGCTCAGTAGCTCGGTACGGGCTTTTGTTAAAGTTTCGAGAACATACCTTCACCGAAGAGTCAAGCAGTATATTGCTCCCTCCTACGTATATCTCGCGAAGAGACCATGAGGATAAAATCTGAGAGATTAGAGCCCACACAGAAGCATACCGACAATCCTTCTTTCCACGAACGATACGAGACTGGAATAGAAGGGAGAACCGATAGAGGTACTCAGGGTACCCTCCGCCACACACCGTCAGGTGGCTTGCGGAGTATGGATGTAGATGTAGATTGGATTCCCGCCCAAGGAGAACAAGACTGCGATGAAGCGGGACCAGTGTTATCGTCGTATTCACGTTCAGGCTTGCAGTGGAAGGACGTGCGCCCTCTCTTGTTACTACACTGGTGTCCTAACTCCAGCACATCACCAGTCGTTCTGTAGTTATAGCACTACAGACAGATCTTCTGGTACGATGCCTCCGTGCTCTCATTCGAATGATTCGACCTTTCTCGAAGTCCGACAGATGGCAATGACCTGTATACGCGAATTCTCTGGGGATGCTGCTTTGCAATATCGCCTAGAAAGTTCTTGCAACGTTAGACACAACGTACTCACACCGTTGTTAACCTCCGGAAATGGGTTTATTCCTGTATCTAAAATACTGAAAATAGGCTTGTGTAAGGATCAAATTTTAAACAACGTATGCCACATTTATGGAAATACTGGAATATCGGTTTGGTCAGTTCTGTCAAGGCGTTCGTGTTTTAACACTTTCAATTTCCGTCTGTGTGTTACCATAAGTTGTACTTCATTTTTAGGGTTTCGTACCTTAGTCGCTAAAAATGGAATCCTTTTTTGTCTGTCTGTCTGCTTGCCTGTCTGTCTGTTCGACTGTTAAAAACTTTCTCTCAGGAATGAGTTGACGTATCAAGTTGAAATTTATGTCGCGTGAGTTACGGGGTTGCTTGGAGGTGTAATCAATGTAAGCTTCTAAGTCAATACACTCAAACGATGCGGACATTTATGTCATGTATTTTGATACGCGAAAACTCACTCATCAAAACATGTGGGGTACTTATCGTCGGCCTAGAATTAGCCAAGAAGCAAGGTTTCATAGTACAGATAAATGAAGAAACCTAAACACTTTAATTTGTAACTATATCACACGAAAAAAATATTTTTGTTGTTCTCTTAGAATTCCTGGGACCGATATCTTGCTAGTATCTACAGGGTGGTCCATTGATCGTGACCGGGCCAAATATCTCACGAAATAAGCGTCAAACGAAAAAACTACAAAGAACGAAACTTGTCTAGCTTGAAGTGGGAAACCAGATGGCGCTATGGTTGGCCCACTAGATGGCTCTGCCAAAGGTCAAACGGATATCAACCGCGTTTTTTAAAAATAAGAACACCCATTGTTATTACACATTCGTGTAGTACCTAAAGAAATATGAATGTTTTAGTTGGACCACTTTTTTTCGCTTTGTGACAGATGGCGCTGTAATAGTCACAAACGTATAAGTACGTGGTATAAGTAGCATTCCGCCAGTGCGGACGGGATTTGCTTCGTGATAAATTACCCGTGTTAAAATGGACCGTTTACCAACTGCGGAAAAGGTCGATATCCTGTTGATGTATGGCTGTTGTGAACAAAAAATCACGTTTGTGACTAACAGTGCCATCAGTCACAAAGCGAAAAAAGTGGTCCAACTAAAACATTCATATTTCTTTACGTACTACACGAATATTGAATAAAAAATGGGGGCTCCTATTTAAAAAACGTAGTTGATATCCGTTTGACCTGTGGCAGCGCCATCTAGCGGGCCAACCATAGCGCCATCTGGTTTCCCCCTTCAAGCGAGACGAGTTTCGTTCTTTGTAGTTTTTTCGTTTGATGCTTATTTCGTGAGATATTTGGCCCGGTCACAATCAATGGACCACTCTGTATATCGATAACAGGGAAAAAGCGTCTAGATTCTTGTTTCAGGGGATGGATGAACTACCTACATATGTAATTAATTTGCATACGGAATCCTCGGTGTGCGAGTCTTACTCGCACTTCTACAGGTTTTTTTTTCTTTTAATTTGTAATCTGAAACTTCTAACACGAATAAAAAACCGATCATAGCCTTCTATTCCGGTGCCATTGCTCTGGGGTGTCCGTCAGTCCTGTTTCCTCTGCTGTGGTGATCTAGGTCGCGTGTTGCGAATCTGTTTGTCGATACCTCCTCGGTTCACTTGCTCACAGACAGGTTGCTACTGTGTGATCGTGTTTACTGCACCGGGACTCGAAACACGGTACCTGGCGTTTTGCTCCAGTGAACGCTCTGCCACGCGTAATACATTGCATTGTAGTAACCTCCTGGTGGCTGTACTAAAGCCATTCTCCGCACTGTATTATTAATCCAGGAGAGCCAGAGTTAGTCCCGCAGGGTTAAGCTGTGCGGGTCTCGCAACGGAAGGCGGCAGCGGGGCATGCTCGGGTGGCTTAACAGGAGGAACAGTGTTCGCCGATAGTGGGCATTCGGGGCTGTCTCTGCCAGTCTACAGTAGCATCCTTTCACATGCAGCCAACGCTGTAGCTTTATTCACGGGCGCCAGCATGTAGCTGCGTCTCTTGCTATTTGTTAGAGGTATTGCTGTGAATGTGCCTGAGAGTGAGATGCACCAGGGAAGAGAAATTACGCTTTAGCGTGGCGTGTAGCCAAGAATGTAAGTGCAGTTGCGTGTACCTCGGATAAAGAGAAATTGTTTCAGAAGCCAACATGAGTAACTTAGAAGTAGGTATCCCGTGTGTAGCGAAGCAGCTGAAGACACTTAAGAAAGACAAGGCTTCCGGTCCAGGCTGCATATCTGTCAGGTTCCTTTCAGAGTATGCTGATACAATAGCTCCATACTTAGCAATCATATACTGGGCGATCAAAAAGTCGGTATAAATTTGAAAACTTAATAAACAACGGAATAATGTAGATAGAGGGGTAAAAATTGACACACATGCTTGGAATGACATGAGGTTTTATTAGAACCACCCCAGCCGTGCGGTTAAAGGCGCTGCAGTCTGGAACCGCAAGACCGCTACGGTCGCAGGTTCGAATCCTGCCTCGGGCATGGATGTTTGTGATGTCCTTAGGTTAGTTAGGTTTAACTAGTTCTAAGTTCTAGGGGACTAATGACCTCAGCAGTTGAGTCCCATAGTGCTCAGAGCCATTTGAACCATTTGAACCACCCCATATTGCTAGACGCGTGAAAGATCACTTGCGCGCGTCGTTTGGTGATGATCGTGTGCTCAGCCGCCACTTTCGTCATGCTTGGCCTCCCAGGTCCCCAGACCTCAGTCCGTGCAATTATTGGCTTTGGGGTTACTTGAAGTCGCAAGTGTATCGTGATAGACCGACATCTCTAGGGATGCTGAAAGACAACATCCGACGCCAATGCCTCACCATAACTCCGGACATGCTTTACAGTGCTGTTCACAACATTATTCCTCGACTACAGCTATTGTTGAGGAATGATGGTGGACATATTGAGCATTTCCTGTAAACATCATCATCTTTGTTTTGTCTTACTTTGTTATGCTAATTATTACTATTCTGACCAGATGAAGCGCCATCTGTCGACATTTTTTGAACTTTTGTATGTTTTTGGTTCTAATAAAACCCCATGTCATTCCAAGCATGTATGTCAGTTTGTACCTCTCTATCTACATTATTCCGTGATTTATTCAGTTTTCAAATTTATACTGACTTTTTGATCACCCGGTACAATCGCTCATTTGTAAAAAGATCCGTATGCAAGTACTGGAAAGTTGCGCAAGTCACACCATTACTCAAGACAGAAAATAGGAGTAATCCGCTAAATTACAGACACGTATCACTAACGTCGATTTGCGTTAGGATTTTGGGACATATACTGTGTTCGAACATTATGAATCACCTCGAAGAAAACGATTTATTGACAAATAGCAAATATGAATTCAGAAAATATCGTCCTTGTGAAACAAAACTAGCTCATTATTCTCATGACGTAATGAGTGCTATCGACATGGACATAAGATTGATTCCATATTTTTAGATTTCCAGAAGGCTTCTGGCACCGTTACTCACAAGCGACTTCTAATTAAATTGCGTGTCTATGGAATATCGTGTCAGGTGTGCGACTGGGTTCGTGACTTCGTGGCAGAAAGATCACAGTTCGTAATAACTGACGGAAAGTCGTTGAGAAAACAGAGGTAATATCTGGCGCTCCCCAAGGAAGTGTTATAGGCCCTCTATTGTTCCTGATGCGCATAAGCGATTGGGAGACTATCTGAGCAGTCCTCTTAGATAGTTTGTAGATGATGCTCTCATTCATCGTCATGTAAAGACATCAGATGATCAGAACGAATTGCAAAATGATTTAGATAAGATATCCGTACGGTGCAAGAAGTGGCAATTGACTCTAAATGATGAAAGGTGTGAAGTCATTCGCATGAGCACTAAAAGGAATCCGATAAATTTTAGTTACACGATAAACCACACACATCTAAAGGCTGTAAACTCAACTGAATTTTTAGAGATTAAAGTTACGAATAACTTAAATTGGAACGATCTCATAGATAATGTGGGGAAAGCGAACCAAGGACTGCGATTTGTTGGCAGAACTCTCCTTAAGGAGACTGCTTACAATTCGTTTGTCCGTCCTCTTCTAAGTATTGCTGCGCGGTGTGGGACCCGCAGCAGATAGAATCGACAGAGGACATCGTAAAAGTTCAAAGAAGAGCAACTCGTTCTGTATTATGGCGAAGTAAGGGAGAGAGTGCAACGGATATAATACAAGAGTTGGAGTGGCAGTCATTAAAACTAAGGCGTTTTTTGTTGTGGCAGGATCTTCTCATGAGATTTATATCACCAGCTTTCACTTCAGATTGAGAAAATATTTTGTAAACGTACGCTTAGATATGGAGAAGTGATCATCATAATAAAATAAGAGAAACCAGAGCTCGCACGGAAAGATCTAAGTGTTCGTTTCACCCACGCGGTGTTAGAGAGTGGAACGGTAAGTATGTGGTTCGAAGAACGCTATGCCAGGCCCTTAATTGTGAATTGCAGAATAATCATGTAGATGTAGACATACATGAAACTATGGGGAAGAGAATTTTTTCTTCAAGACAAGAAAAGAAGTCCTTATAAACATTATGGTGTATTTTAGACAACTATGGGACATATGGTGACTGATTTCCTATTGTACCAAAATGAGGAATTAATACAGGTTAATTTAATAGGACGGTTACAAACAATGCACTTAAGTGTAGAAAAACAGAACCTGTTAAAGGATTAGATTTTCCAGCTGTAGCAAAATAATAAAATGACTGAGAACCTCAGCTGCTGACAGGTGTTGTTGTTATACCTCGATGTGGACAACTGAAAATGTGTGCCCGACTCGAGTCTCGGTCGGGGCACCCATTTTCAGCTGTCCACATCGAGGTATAACAACACCTGTCGGCAGCTGAGGTTGTCAGTCATCATTTATTCCAGGGAAAATCTGCACGGTCATCAACAGTAACTGTTCTTTCGAGAACTTGTTACTGTCTTCATATATAAAGTAATTAAAGAAATTACCAGGTAGCAATTTTTACTAATGCGACTGGCCATTTTACTTCTTTATTACCTGCGTCTTGTGAGATTATGATATACAGACTGGCTCTTTCTCGATAAAGCTTGTAACTACATATTGTCCTGATCTTGTTGACCCACAATACGAGCCGGCCTGTGTGGCCGTGCGGTTCTAGGAGCTTCTGTCTGGAACCGCGTGACCGCTACGGTCGCAGGTTCGAATCCTGCCTCGGGCATGGATGTGTGTGAGCTCCTTAGGTTAGTTAGGTTTAAGTAGTTCTAAGTTCTAGGGGACTGATGACCACAGATGTTAAGTCCCATAGTGCTCAGAGCCCATAATACGAATGCATGTGATCCCATGATCGTAGCTGATGATAATATTTATCAATTCATATTAAACTCGTTTTTACGATTTGAATGACGTGAAGACGGTTGTAGAAAGCAAACGAAACTAATAGTCATACTTGAATTTTACAACGAAAACTGCGGTTTAGGCATACAATACTAGCCATTAAAATTGCTACACCAAGAAGAAATGCAGATGATAAACGGGTATTCATTGGCCAAGTATATTATACTAGAACAGACATGTGACTACATTTTCACGCAATTTGGGTGCAAAGATCCTGAGAAATCAGTACCCAGAACAACCACCTCTGGCCGTAATAACGGCCTTCATACGCCTGGGCATTGAGTCAAACAGAGCTTGGATGGCGTGTACAGTACAGCTGCCCATGCAGCTTCAACACGATACCACAGTTCATCAAGAGTAGTGACTGGCGTATTGTGACGAGCCAGTTGCTCGGCCACCATTGACCAGACGTTTTCAATTGGTGAGAGATCTGGAGAATGTGCTGGCCAGGACAGCAGTCGAACGTTTTCTGTATGCAGAAAGGCCCGTACCGGACCTGCAACATGCGGTCATGCATTATCCTGCTGAAATGTAGGGTTTCGCAGGGATCGAATGAAGGGTAGACTCACGGGCCGTAACACATCTGAAATGTAACGTCCACTGTTCAAAGTGCCGTCAATGCGAACAAGAGGTGACAGAGACGTGTAACCAATGGCACCCCATACCATCACGCCGGGTGATACGCCAATATGGCGATGACGAATACGCGCTTCCAATGTGTGTTCACCGTGATGTCGCCAAACACGGATGGAACTATCATGATGCTGTAAAGAGAACCTGGTTTCATCCGAAAAAATGACGTTTTGCCATTCGTGCATCCAGGTTCGTCGTTGAATATACCATCGCAGGTGCTCCTGTCTGTGATGCAGCGTCAAGGGTAACCGCAGCCATGGTTTCCGAGCTGATAGTCCATGCTGCTGCAAACGTCGTCGAACTGTTCGTGCAGATGGTTGTTGTCTTGCAAACGTCCCCATTTGTTGACTCAGGGATCGAGACGTGGCTGCACGATCCGTTACAGCCATGCGAATAAGATGCCTGTCATCTCGACTGCTAGTGATAAGAGGCCGTTGGGATCCAGCACGGCGTTCCGTGTTACCCTCCTGAACCCACCGATTCCATATTCTGGTAACAGTCATTGGATCTCGGCCAATGCGAGCAGCAATGTTGTCGCGATAGCATAAACCGAAATCGCGATAGACTACAGTCTGACTTTTATCATAGTCGAAAAAGTGATGGTACGCATTTCTCCTCCTTACACGAGGCAGCACAACAACGTTTCACCAGGCATCGCCGGTCGACTGCTGTTTGGGTATGAGAAATCGGTTGGAAACTTTCCTCATGTTACCACGTTGTAGGTGTCGCCACCGGCGCCAACCTTGTGTGAATGCTCTGAAAAGCTAATCATTTGCATATCAGGGCATCTTCTTCCTGTCGGTTAAATTTCGAGTCTGTAGCACTTCAACCTCGTGGTATAGCAGTTTTAATTGGCAGTAGTGTAGTCTTTTTACATTAACACGTTTTTATTTAATAAATTACGTTAAGACGCTATCTACTTCCTGACAGTGTCAAGCTTCACTAAAGTAATTACCTTTGTTTCCACTGAATTAACGATTTTGTCCCTTAGCTAAATTGATGATATTTACTCTTTGCAAAATTACCTAATGCTTTGATCTGATGTTTCAGTTAAAACAACTAACATCTTTCTGTTCAAAACTAATCCTAAAGAATAGTTTCCTATTACATGAATGACAATACCTGGGTCACTTTCCTGAGTATTCTTTGTTGTCTACCTTGAGACAGATGAAGCACTGACAGTTATTTTTACTTGTGTAGATCAGTGCATTTCATTACAAAACAGTGGCTGGCTGGTGTGTTGGAAGTGAATCACTCACAGCCTTCAAGCTGTATGCACTGGTCCAGGCGTCCATTACCAACCAATGACTGCCTGACTGTCAAGACTTAAACTGATGAGGAAATGCTTGAGCGATGTCGCAGCAGCAGCTGAATTGTCCCACATCAGGTGCAGCAGAAAAGTGCCTCACAGTAAGAGTATATCAAAGTCTCTGGCGTTCTGCAAATTTTTTGTGGGCATGCGGGCACCTCCGAATGGCCAGGTAGAAATCTGATTTTCATTAGTTGAATTCTTTGTTGGCAAATTCCGTTCCTCATGTGATGCGATCTATTTTCCTTTTAAAGCGTTCTTGCAGACTGTCGATGGTCGAACCCGGGACTCCAGTTGGCAGAGCTGAATCCGGTGTCATCCACGCCGTTTCTCGTCAGGAGGCCGAGCAAGTTCAATAGCGTCAAGAGGCAGTGCAGAGTGATACAGCGGTATTCGGAAGTATTCCTTTATTCAGCTAGTTTACATAAGCGTAATGTTGATGCGCCGCCCACTCGCTGTTCCGCGAGTCTGGCTGTCTCACATTCCTTTAATGCTGACACCGCTGCTGCAGTCATCAAGGCCGCCCGACGATGGAAGTCAGCTCGCCCAGTCGCCGTCCGGCGAGGCGTAGCGACAGGCGCCGCTCTTCTGCCCGCAATTTCGGAGACTGTTGCAGTCCCTGGTTCCCGCCGCCCTCTGCCCCGTTTTGCCTGCTCTGTCCGACCGTGGGATGAAGGTGGTTGTACTGGTCGCTCGTGGCCCTCGGCCGCTGATGCTCCCAGGACAGGACCGGACTCGAACCCGTGCCCTCCTGGACACCGTGCCGCAACTTGCCGCTAGTGGAGCTTGCTGGATGGCAACACCCGCCACCGTCCCTAATGCTATTTCAGCGCAGCTGCACCTCCCACAGCATACGCCTCGCCTGGACCCCGGTATGCGAGGTGGGAAGAGAACGTGGCCTGTCCTGGACCTGCTGCGGACTGCTGTCAGTGCCCTCCTTCAGGCAGACCGTGCAATCTCCAAGTACCTGGCTGCCATTCCGTCCCATCTCGATGTTGTGTCCCCAGAGATGGAATACAGCCCGAACAAGTACGTAGAAACAAAGTTCAGGTTTACACAGAATATTTACAAGATCGCTGCTACACTGGCCCCTATAAGAGTAGGCCAGCAGAGGTCCAACTCGACTCTCGACTGACCTGGCACACTCATCAAGCTAAAAGTGCCTGACTATTTATACTGCTTTTCCCCTCACTTCTGTCGTAGTGTCAGAGAGACAGAAACTATGGCAGGGGTAAATTCCCGTACGTCAGCCACTTACACATCGCCATTCCCGGCTCTGGCCTACTGCCTCGCCTCATACATCGCAATACTTAAAGCAACGCTGCAGTTTCCTGTCTCGCTGTTGCTGCGCTCCAAACAAATCGTACGTTCAATACGCCGCTGCAGCTCCGTGACACTTTTACCCTGTCTGGCCTACTGGCTGCCGACTATTACCACACACTGCCAGCGGCTCCATACTTCATCGCCCAACCGCGCTTTTACTGAACTTTAACAAAATTCCCCTTTCCTACGACTAAGACTAATACTAGCGCAGGAGCATTCCAGAGTAACGTATAGTTTGTCAACAGCCCTAACAAAATATGCAAACTCTGTATTCTAGACTTGATCACCTCTTCTCTGGACGTATGTAAAATGTTGGAATAACTGAGAGGTGAACTCAGATAGTAATGTGAAAACAGTTTTTTAAAACAATAAAACAAAAAAACAAGAAGAAACATAATTAAATACAGGGGATCAGGGTGCTTGAACTGGGCATGAACAGTACAAATGAGTTTTCTGAGGAGCTGGCGTCTCAACTAGATCTCACCAAAGTCGTGAATCGGCCGAACGGTGGAGAGTTGTTTGTCAGCGGGTGCCCATCTCCGACGGCTTGTGTAATGGGCTGTAGTCTTGTCCATCCCTGTAAGCGGGCAGTGCCTAGCGGACGACTGTCAGCTTTCGGCGATTGAATAATCTGTTCCTCTTGTGCATAGCAATAGTGTTAGCGCTGCGGTATTCTGGCAAGGGCTACACGGCCGGTGCGCTCACCTCAGATATTTGCGTTACGAGGGGTTGCTCTTCCGACCGGGCTAACGTTTTGCAGACGGCCAGATTATGGAGGCGGTACCGAAGAAATCGGATTTAAAGTAGATGCCAGTTATCACGAGAATGATTTAAGGAAAAGCAGCTTCAGACGAGAGAAAAAAGAAAACAACGTCACTTGCTCATGAGAATAAGCGTCTCACTCGAATGAAATTCAGCAGAGACCGGAGTGAGAACCAAGAGATGGAGTAGACAAGTCAACACTGGGTCGAATCAGTACCAAGGCTGAATATAGATCAGATCCTGACTACCAAGTCGTAATATAAAAACTCTCGCCGGCCGGAGTGGCCGAGCGGTTCTAGGCGCTACAGTCTGGAACCGTGCTACCGCTACGGTCGCAGGTTCGAATCCTACCTCGGGCATGGATGTGTGTGTGATGTCCTTAGGTTAGTTACGTTTAAGTAGTTCTAAGTTCTAGGGGACTGATGACCTCAGAAGTCCCATAGTGCTCAGAGCCATTTGAACCATTTTTTTAAAAACTCTCGAAAGAGTAAACACAAAGTCTCATTCAGCACCCTACCGAAAGTCCACCGAATCGTATCAGTCTACTGTGAGAGAACATGATTGCACTCTCCAGTTGGCTTTACATATACCAGTGCCAGCCAATAGACGATTTCTCCTTGGCATTTCTCCTCCACGTGATTATTCGTTCTAGGGTATCAACTTTGCGCTGAATTCTCCCAAGAGTCCCTAAAATACTTCATTTGCGGCCATTTGTCGTGTCTGGACTTCCACGGAAATGCGCCCAACAAGCATTTTCACGGTTTTGCCACGCAGGATGACGGCTCACGGCGTCTTGCTAACAAGTTTACCCCCTCGAGCAGTCTTCAGGTGGCTTCAGGGTGCAGAAAGTTCAGCTCCCCGTTATGTTTGCCACAGAGGCGCTGGTTTAGCGAAAATATGAGCAAAGAGCCGGCTGTTGACGAGCGCCATCTGTAAATCATAAGATTGTCACCAGTAATGTGTCTCCAGTGGGGAACAGTGCTCTTCTCGGCATGTCCACATTGTTTCGAGGAAGGGTTTCCATAGGCACCAAACACTCAGCCGTCGCTTTTGCTTGTAAAGCCCTGCATCCGAGTCTCATGCTGTGTGTTATATACTCTAAGAAAAAAAAGAAGAAAAAAAACGTCGCACCACGAAGGGATTACCCGAATGGGATGAAAATCGGTAGAAGCGATGTAAATTTACAAACAGGCAGTAGAAACTTTCCTCTCGTGCGGGCTGGCACTAGCTTCCTGAAATGTAAGCGCAGGGTGCCTTGCCATGAAGGGCAACAAAACGGAGCGTAGAGTATCGTCAACGTGCCGCTGTGGTGTACCAGTACCGCGGATGGCAACCAAAGGAGTCCTTCTGTGACAAGAAATGGCACTCCAGACTATCATCTCTGGTTGTCAGGCCGTATGGGGGCCGACAGTCAGTTGGTATCAAATGGTTCAAATGGCTCTGAGCACTATGGGACTCAACTGCTGAGGTCATAAGTCCCCTAGAACTTAGAACTACTTAAACCTAACTAACCTAAGGACAACACACACGCATCCATGCCCGAGGCAGGATTCGAACCTGCGACCGTAGCGGTCGCGCGGTTCCAGACTGTAGCGCCAGAACCGTTCGGCCACCAGCGGCCGGCTCAGTTGGTATCCTACTGCTGTCCGGGACGTCTCCAGACACGTCATCACCGATCATTGGAAATCATTTCAAAGTGTGACTCATCACTGAAGACAATTTTATTCCAGTCAGATTCCAGGACGGAGAAAAACGTCCTGAAGAGTGGTGGGATATCAACGTGACTGTCGTCAGCCATATTGCCCGACAAACAAAAGTGATGGTCTGAGGTGGTTGTTACTCACCCCTCTGGTTGTTATCCATGGAACCCGTAGAGCACAGATGTATGTCGACGATATTCTACGCGCTGTTTTGTTGCCCTTCACGGCAATCCATCATGGGCGTACATTTCAGCAAGATAACGCCCGGCCGCACAGGGGCAGAGTTTCTACTGCTTGTCTTCGTGCTTGCCAAATCCAACTGTGGCCAGCAATGTCGCCGGATCTCTCCCAAACTGAGAATTTTTGGAGTATTATGGGAAAGGCCAGCCAACCAGTTCGGCATTTTGACGATGTAACGTGCTAATTGGACAGAATTTTACTCCATATCCCGCAGGAGAACACTCATCAACTCTGTCAATCAATGCCAAGCCGGATAAATGCTTGCATAAGGGCCAGAGGTGGACCAACGCGTTACTGACTTGCTCAATTTGTGGAACGCTTTCCCTTGAATATATCATCCATTTTTTCTGAAATTTTATTGATTTGTTATTCTATACATGTACATCACGTCAACCAATTTCCATCACATTCGGATAATTCCTTCGTGGTGCGTCTTTTTCTTTTGTCTTGAGTGTACTTTGGTATTCACTAAACGCTCTTTCTGATAATTGTTGTGTACAAATTATGTTATTCGCCAAACAGTCCTGGTGTCGCCTGGAACAATATTTCTTTGTAGGCCATCTGCACTGAATTCTGCCTTATGATGTTTCACCTTGTATTCAACGTGCCGCTATTTGCAAGATGTTTGGAATCATTTATTAAGATGCAGCAAGGTGGGTTAGTCACTGAGTGCAGCATGAGGACTGAGAAAGGGGTTTCAATACAATTGCTACTACAAGTTCCAAATCATCTGCACACTGTTAACGAGAATCGGTGTGTGGATGTGCATTGTCTTAAATCAAGACAATTCTGTTTTGCAGCATCTCGTGTGATCGATCCAGAACAGCACTTATCCATCTTAAAGGGGGCGACAGTACACCTCCTCACTCCATCCCCTACCGGCTCCATGGCCATTGTTCGGTCTTCACAGCTGAGCTCTTTGCCTTCTACCAGGCTGTTCTGTACATCTGCCGCCACCGACATTCTGCTTATGTCATCTGCTCAGATTCCCTGAGCGCCATCCAGAGCCTCAGTGATCCGTACCCGGTTCACCCTTTCGTACACCGGATCCAACGCTCTCTTCAGCAGCTGGTGGACGTCGGTACGCCGGTTAGCTTTATGTGGGTTCCTGGCCATGTCGGTATCCCTGGGAACGAAGCTGCAGATGCCGCGGCCAAGGCTGCGGTCCTCCAGCCTCGGACAGCTTCTTGTTGTGTCCCTTCGTCCGATTTTAGCAGGGTCATTTGTCGGCGCGTTGTGTCGCTGTGGCATGCCGATTGGGCTGCACTTACCGACAACAAGCTTCGGGCCTTAAAACCTCTTCCCGTGGCTTGGACGTCCTCCTCACGCCCTTCTCGGCGGGAGGAGGTCGTTTTAGCAAGGTTAAGAATTGGACACTGCCGGTTCAGCCATCGCCATCTGCTGACGGCTGCGCCGGCGCCGTTCTGCCCATGTGGGCACTTGCTGACGGTTCGTCACATTTTAATGTCCTGTCCCGATCTTAAAACACTGCGCCTCGATCTTAACCTGCCTACTACTTTAGATGCCATTTTAGCGGATGACCCACGAGCAGCTGCTCGTGTTCTTTGTTTTATCAATTTGACAAACCTCGCTAAGGACATTTGATGATGTTTTTTAATCCTATGCCTGTCAGTCTTTTATTGTGTTTTCCATTTTAGTTGTTGTTGTCAACTTGTGCCTCGCGGTGCATTCTTAGAGTAGTCAGGGCGCTAATGACCATTGAAGTTGTGCGCCCGAAAACCACAAAAAAAAAAACAAAAAAAAAAAACTCCATCCCCATCCCCCCCCCCCCCCCCTACATGGCAGTTATAATTTGCCATAATCTAATTTCTAACGTGCCACGGTTTTCTGTTAGGTTAATAACAATAATAGTACTATGTATATCATCTTTTAATACAATAACAGCAATAATACGTTTCTTAATTACAATAAAATATATTAAACGTTACAGAGCCATAGTAATGAAATTGCAGTCCATGGAAATGTAGCATTTAAAAAGCATACTTCCGAAAATTTGAGAAGTCGTGCAATTAACTGACGAACTGAAAGAGCAACAGACCTTCACAAGTTTAATAGTTTCTGGATTTACACAATATATTTTTCAGAATATAAAATCTAAGTAATGAATTTAACTAACCACTACGATTTTGAACACAGGTCTGCGGACTATGGCAATGTGAGTGTTGGAATGAGAAGGTTTCATTTCTTTTAGTCGCTTCCGCTTGCTATCGGTAAGTCGTTTATTCTGTTGTTTGTTTCGTCAGTTAAGAGTCTTTCCCGTTCTGGCTTTCCTTACTCTGCATAGCAAATCAAAATGTAATTGGATAGCTGGGAAGCTAGAGGCGAAATAAATACAATAAATAAAAAAATAATCTAAAGTTCCTGTGCTTTTACTGGTTCCACTCGTGACATACGAACTATTTCGGATTTGCTGTTGACAGCAGGCACTGTCACACTGTGAATGTGTATCTTCTAACAACGCTACCACAACAAAGGTCAAAATTTAATAATAATTGTGGTGTTGCTCACGCCGCTAAATACTGCATTTTCGGGCAACAACAAAGTTAGTATGTGGCAGGTGTCATTAGAGCACAGTTAATGAAGTCATTTCATGTAATAATGAATAAACTAGGCACTCATCTTTTCGTGTTTCCCACGCTGGTCTCGTTGTAAAATCATGGCTCTTTCGTCGAAAGTCTAAGTGGTGATGATTCCAAGCTCGGATGCAAAGTGATATTCAAAAGTTTTATAGATGTGTTTCACAAACCATTCTTGAAGATTAAACCTTTGAAAGTTAGCACAATGGTGATGTAAAAAAAAAAAAAAAAAAAAAAAAAAAAAAAAAACCAGCACTCCGAAAGTTACACTTCCTTTTTATTGCTTTTGCTGCAATATCACGTAACACACAAAACATCACTTCACAGTACAAAACATACTTGAAAACATCTTCCTCACTGTTAAGGTTCACATTTTATAAGCTGACGACAATATGCGTCTTTCCAACATGACGTCAAGACTTGGCCTTCTCAAGGTCCGACTCTCTAACTAACTACCTGCGCGCCCAAAAATCAAGAGTTACAAGTACGTCAAAGATCATAGCGACAAAAGAAAAATTACACATAAGAATAATATCATTGCAATATAAACATATCGATGTATGTTACGTTAATGAAAACAAATCTGAATGTTGTCTCGGAAATATGTTAACTACTTTACAGAAACACAGTAGAATATTGCTGGTATCGAGAGGTTCAGGTGAGGTGCCGTATTGGTTACGTAATTCAAGTACCATTACAATCTCTACCTGACTTCAGTGTTATCTGCAATCGAATCTGCATGGAGAACCAACGAAAAACTATCCTATATTAAACACAGATAGCGATTGTCCATAATTTTTGGTATTTTCGAGACAGTTTACATGCTACTGTACTTTCTGTAAGGTAGCTGAGACCCTTGGAAATGAACGTATGTAAAAATACAGGCTCTAATGCGTAAGTGCGGATATTTTTATGTATGATACATTGTTGTTTTTTCTCTTCGTCAGCAGTATTTTCACAAACGAGATACAATATTTATGACTGGATGTTTTCTGCACGATGATAACTGCAGCACTAATCGTAAGCCGAGTACGCCTGTCAGTATAGATTGGCAGTTTTGCGTCTGCGCATCCACATTTTAACACCTGACCTGCTGCCCAGGGGAAAATAACCATTAATGACATGCTCTTCCCTCATGTATTTGGAGGTACTAACCAAGATAAAAACATAATACTCCCAAAAGCTACAATATTAGTCCGTAAATGAAGTAAATGCTGATGTAATGTTTTTCAGTTTCAGCAATAATTTTTTTCTTGGGGGACTGGGGGCGGGGGGGGGGGCGGGGGAGGAGGAGTCATGACCACCATGAAATCCCTTCCCTTCCCTTCCCTTCCCTTCCCTTCCCTTCCCTTCCCTTCCCTTCCCTTCCCTTCCCTTCCCTTCCCTTCCCTTCCCTTCCCTTCCCTTCCCTTCCCTTCCCTTCCCCTGTTCATCTACACCTGTCTATTCACTTTAATATGATCACTGCAGACGTTAACATTTTTTTTTTCCGCAGTTGGTTATTGACACGTCTCGAGACTGCCGCAATACTGACTGTGTACATTTCAATATTGTTCATGTAGATGTAAGGTATTGTGTGAAACATTTCTCGCTCTTCCTATATGTTCTCCCCACTCTACTATTTTCGTCTGGGCTTTAAGTTTGGCTCAGGAACATTTCTCTATCACATTCGAATGATTACCATTTAGTCGTACTGAATGTTTCCAAAACATAAACTGCTGACATACGCATATATCCTAGACCAAATACAAAATCTTCCGTTGCTACCAGCGGGATATTAGGGAGAAGTCCCTAGAGGACTAGATTGTTTGCCTTTCTCTGCGAACGCGAAACTGTGACGTATTTACAAACAGCAACCCACGGAGAGATGTGCAGCTACTGTGTTCTAGAAGTACCTCTGTTTTCGAGTGACGACTGCAAAGAGAGAACACGCAATAAGCATCCTGCTGTCACGCCCACATACGAGCTTGTCTAGTCTAGACGACGGAAAAATACTAGTTTCTTCTGAGCTTGGCATATTGCCAGCTACGAAGGGGAAATGGCCTTCTGGAGCGCGAAGTTAGGACGTCGTAATATCGCGCTGTGTCATGAGTTTTCTATTATATTTTTGGGGCAACTGAAGTACAATAAAATCCCTTAGTGTTATTTCCTTAGTCGATCGAAATTTCTAGTGACAAGTAGGTCTGCAAAATATCTTGAAAAAGAAATTCACGCTGTTGATAAGGAACAAAATGAATCGGAAGTTATTGCTTCGTAAGACTGTTGAACGCATCATAGCAAGTGTTTTTACGAAATTCCTATCAAAGTTTAGCGAAAGAAACATGTCATACTACCTGAAGTATAAATAACGGCAGTTCACTTTATCTGACGGTATGTACATAAACTGATGCACATAGCTATTTACCTATACTGCTGATGTCTCTCTCTTTTCCTCGTCTGTTGTAACCTTTCTGGGGAAAAGTATTTTCTACAGGAATCAACGATGGTCTACAACCGCGAAAATTGAGCTTGCTCTGTTCGTCAGTGATATCGAAAAGGAAGTACATAATCTCGGCCACATTTATACTACAGTCCTTGACTTACGGAAGGCTTTCAGTACATCATAGAATGTACGCTTCCATGCCCGGTATTTGCCTTATCGCTAACATTTGTTTTATGGGCATAAGGCCATGGTCCAAGGCATAATTCTCTGCCTAGCGTTTCGTCTTCCAATTCTGGAGACATCATCAGAGGCTTTAACGGCTCACAAAGCTGTTACAGACACAAATAAGTGAGTGGTTAAAAGTACGATTTGTAGCTGTGCGTCACGAGCTGATGAACGTTGACGACCGTGCTATGCACAAATACAAATGGCACAATTTTTTGATGTGACGAGGACGATGTATCGACAAGGGCTGCTCAGATGCATTTGGAAATGAGCCGTATATGACAATAGTAGTGCGGCATAAATTATTTTTAAAATAAGGCCCCGTGTAATAAAGTATTTCTTGATACTGACTACACATTGCACATTTAAGAGACATTTTCTATTTACTTACTTCCTTTATTGCAATATATATGATGTGATGGCGAAGCTTTGGTTCGATGTGGTAATCACACGTATAGTCCGCCCCCGGTAGCTGAGTGGTCAGCGCTACAGAATGTCAATCCTAAGGGTCCGGGTTCGATTCCCGGGTGGGTCGGAGATTTTCTCGGCTCAGGGACTGGGTGTTGTGTTGTCCTAATCATCATCATTTCATCCCCCTCGACGGGCAAGTCGCCGAAGTGGTGTCAAATCGAAAGACTTGCACCAGGCGAACGGTCTACCCGACGGGAGGCCCTAGCCACACGACATTTCATTTCATTTCATCACACGTGTTGCACAAGACTAAACGTCATAAGAAATGCTTTTATTAGTCACAACATGCCGAATAAAATTATCATTTATGTATGATGTAAACCGAAAGGTTAGGGGATAGAAAGGGTAGAAAAGGGAGGGAACTAATGATATCAGCTGCATTAGGACTTTGTGCGGAGACAGTAGTGATGAGTGAAAATGTGTCCTAGACTTGGGCCTCGAACTCGGGACATGCGCGGACTACCTCGGCACCTCCCCCAGCCGACCCACATTCCCGCCTAGCGTCACCTGTCCGTAGTCCCCGTCCGTGTCTTCCGTGCTCGCTAACTTTAGATTCCCGCTGGAGGTTATGGGTTCATTGCCCGTCGAGGTGAATCAGTTACATGAAAGCGTGGTGTCTGTTCTTCGGACATGTCCAAAATACAGACACCACACATTCATATAATTACTTATGTTTGATGCCATCTACATCTACATACATACTCCGCAATCCGCCATACGGTGCGTGGTGGAGGGTACCTCGTAACACAACTAGCATCTTCTCTCCCTGTTCCACTCCCAAACAGAACGAGGGAAAAATGACTGTCTATATGCCTCTGTACGAGCCCTAATCTCTCTTATCTTATCTTTGTGGTCTTTCCGCGAAATATTAGTTGGCGGCAGTAAAACTGTACTGCAGTCAGCCTCAAATGCTGGTTCTCTAAATTACCTCAGAAGCGATTCACGAAAAGAACGCCTCCTTTCCTCTAGAGACTCCCACCCGAGTTCCTGAAGCATTTCCGTAACACTCGCGTGATGATCAAACCTACCAGTAACAAATCTAACAGCCCGCCTCTGAATTGCTTCTATGTCGTCCCTCAATCCGACATGATAGGGATCTCAAACGCTCGAGCAGTACTCATGAATAGGTCGTATTAGTGTTTTATAAGCGGTCTCCTTTACAGATTAACCACATCGTCCCAAAATTCTACCAATGAACCGAAGACGACTATCCGCCTTCCCCACAACTGCCATTACATGCTTGTCCCACTTCATATCGCTGTGCAATGTTACGCCCAAATATTTAATCGACGTGACACTGCCAAGCGCTACACCACTAATGGAGTATTCAAACATTACAGGATTCTTTTTCCTGTTCATCTGCATTAATTTACATTTATCTATATTTGAGTTAGCTGCTATTCTTTACACCAATCACAAATCCTGTCCAAGTCATCTTGTATCCTCCTACAGTCACTCAACGACGACACCTTCCCGTACACCACAGCATCATCAGCAAACAGCCGCATATTGCTATCCACCCTATCCAAAAGATCATTTATGTAGGTAGAAAACAACAGCGGACCTACCACACTTCCCTGGGGCACTCCAGATGACACCCTCACCACCGATGAACACTCACCATCGAGGACCATAATTCAGATGTAAGTTAGGATCCAGAGCTTGAGCAGAATTGTGGTGTAATTTGGTGCCAGTGTGACATCAATAGCCCACCGTACACCTCACATTAACTTCTGAGCCCTGACTTTTGTTTGTTGCATATGTCAATACCTAGTTGTCTGAAGTGTCGCCGAGGCCTAGGGCGAAGTTGCGGGGCGCCAAACTTTTGCATGATTGCAGAGGAAGGTTGGAGGCACCTTTGAAATAAATTTCGAACTTCTGCATCGCAACTAGAGATAGCTACGGGGATTCGAAAAAGTGATCCTTTAACACGTCTGGATGGTAGTCGGTAAGACGAATGCTCGACTTCGTTTTCTTGGGAGATTTTTGGAAAAGTATAGACCAGCTACAAAGGAGACGGTGTATAGAACTCTCGTTTAACCCGTTCTTGAGTACTGCTCGAGTGTTTGGGACCCCAACGGGTCCGGTTCAGGAAACACTTCGAAGCAATTCAGAGACGGGCTGTCAGATCTGTTACAGGTATGTTCCAACAACGCGCAAGTATTACAGAGATGCTTCGGGAAACTCAAATGAGAATCAATGGAGGGAAGGCGACGCTCTGTTCACGAGGAACTACTGCGGAAAAGTAGAGAATCGCTATTTGATGCCGACGGCAGATCGATTCTGCTGCCTCCAACGTGCGTTTCGTGTAAGAGCCACGAAGATGAGATGAGAGGAATTAGGCCTGGTACGGAGTCTTTTAGGCGTTTTTCCGTCGCTCTAATTGCGAATGGAATAGGGGAAGGAAATGACTGGTAGTGGCAGTAGTAATGCCACGCACCGTACGGTGGCTTGCGGATTATGTATGTACACTACTGGCTATTAAAATTGCTACACCACGAAGATGACGTGCTACAGACACGAAATTTAACCGACAGGAAGAAGATGCCCTGATATGCAAATGATTAGCTTTTCAGAGCATTCACACAAGGTTAGCGCCGGTGGCAACACCTACAACGTGCTGATATGAGGAAAGTTTCCAACCGATTTCTCATACACAAACAGCAGTTGGCCGGCGTTCTCTGGTGAAACGTTGTTCTGATTCCTCGTGTAAGGAGGAGAAATGAGTACCATCACGTTTCCGACTTTGATAAAGGTCGTATTGTAGCCTATTGCGATTGCGGTTTATCATATCGCCACATTGCTGCTCGCGTTGGTCGAGATCCAATGACTGTTAGCAGAATATGGAATCGGTGGGTTTAGGAGGGTAATACGGAACGCCGTGCTGGATCACAACGGCTTCTTATGACTAGCAGTCGAGATGAAAGGCATCTTATCCGCATGGCTGTAACGGATCGTGCAGCCACGTCTCGATCCCTGAGTCAACAGATGGGGACGTTTGCAAGACAACAACCATTTGCACGAACAGTTCGACGACGTTTGCAGCAGCTTGGACTATCAGCTCGGAGACCATGGCTGCGGTTACCCTTGACGCTGCATCACATACAGGAGCGCCTACGATGGTGTACTCAGCGACGAACCTGGGTGCACGAATGGCAAAACGTCATTTTTTCGGATGAATCCAGGTTCTGTTTACAGCATCATGGTGGTCGCATTCGTGTTTGGCGATGTCGCGGTGAACGCACATTGGAAGCGTGTTTTCGTCATCGCCATAGGGGTATCACCCGGCGTGGTGGTATGGGGTGCCATTGGTTACACGTCTCAGTCACCTGTTGTTCGCATTGACGGCACTTTGAACAGTGGACGTTACATTTCAGATGTGTTACGACCCGTGGCTCTACCCTTTGTTCGATCCCTGCGAAACCCTACGTTTCAGCAGGATAATGCACGACCGCATGTTGCAGGTCCGGTACGGGCTTTTCTGGATACAGAAAATGTTCGACTGCTGCCCTGGCCAGCACATTCTCCTGACCTCTCACCAACTGAAAACGTCTGGTCAATGGTGGCCGAGCAACTGGCTCGTCACAATACGCCAGTAACTACTCTTGATGAACTGTGGTATCTTGTTGAAGCTGCATGGGCAACTGTACCTGTACACGCCATCCAAGCTCTGTTTGACTCAATGCCAAGGCGCATCAAGACCGTTATTACGGCCAGAGGTGGTTGTTCTAGGTGCTGATTTCTCAGGATCTATGCACCCAAATTGCGTGAAAATGTAATCACATGTCAGTTCTAGTATAATATATTTGTCCGATGAATACCCGTTTATCATCTGCATTTCTTGTTAGTGCAGCAATTTTAATTGCCAGTAGTGTAGATGTTTCCATAAGAGCGAGCAAAAATTTAACAGGACGTAGAGGATGTTCCACTGAACAATTTGAGGTAGGTAACGTAGGGTCAGAGAAGCCAGCTTAAGGAGATAATAGGAATAAAATAACATTACTGTGTACTTTTTTATTTACATCGGTTACTAACTGGAAATACTATGACTGACTCAATGAACGTACCATTTGTAATGTATCTTACAAAATGTGCTGAAACTGACGGCCATCAACCTCAACGCAAGCATGACATCGGCGAACAAGAGTCTAATGCACCCTGACTAATATCCCTGGTGTGTATCACATCACAGGCAGCTATAATTCTGGCAGTTAATTCCATCTATGTATCCAGTGGAGTCTCATACACAACTGACTTTAGATATCCCCATAGGAAATAATCAGGGGGATTCAGGTCAGGTGACCTCGCAGGCCATGGAATAGGACTTCCTCTTCCAATCCAGTGACCACGAAATACGGCATTGAGACGGTAGCGGACATCCACACTGAAGTGAGCCAGTGCACCGTCATGTTGTGCCCATATCCTCTCACGAACAGCCAAGGGTACGTTCTTCAATAACTCAGGTTGAACTCTTTGCAGGAAGCTCAAGTACAGGTGGCTATTCAGACGGCTAGATAGAAGATAGGCCCAATAAGATTGTCGCTTATAATGCCGGCCCAGATGTTCGCAGCAAAACGTACTTGACGGTGTGACCCTACTCCAGCGTGAGGGCTTTGTTCATCCCACATATGGTTACTCCTGCTGTTCGAAATACCGTCACGATCGTCAGTAAACGGTATGATGTGGAGGAAATCCGGTCGATCAATTTATTATTGGAGCAACCACTGACGCAATGCGACCCTTGATGCAAAGTCAGTCACAAGCATTGCATGGACTGGTTGTGGGTTATATGGGTGTAACTGTTGTTCGGGGAGTACTCGCCGTACGCTAATATATGCAGCGCCCAGTTCACCAATACGATGAGTACTTGTAGTGGGATCCGCTGCAACACGCTCCAGCGCCTCCTCTTGTTGCCAAGTTCCTCGTTTATCCTTTCCAATGACCCAGTCTCCCGCATTCGTCGACCGAGAGAAATAAACACTCGTCGTGACGGATGATGCCTGTTAGGAAATCGTTCCCTGTACAGCCTTTCAGCAGCGACAGCATTGTAACGTACTGTACTTCCCCGTACATAAGGTGCATGTCAGCGAAACTGTAGCGGTATTGCTCCATCGTGTTGTACAGTACGTCTCTGAATAGCACTGTGTGATGAGTGGATCTGTCGTTGATTCATAACACGTTGTGTCACGGGACAATGTAAATATGACACAGCGGAGCCTCTGTGCACAAGTAAACAAAACTTGCGTAACGACTTCCCACTAATCAGACTCGTTCTCCGTGTTTCCTTGAAGAAAACAAAGAATGTACACGTAAACAAACAGCGCCGTACGTTTAAGCTTGTACGCATGTTAGTTGTAAATAAGCTGCAAAACAGTAGTGCTGGACAAAGCGGTTGAGAAGTTTACTTCCATGTCTCCTTAAGCTGGCTTCTCCGACCACAGGTTCCCTGCCTCAAATTGTTCCGTGGAGCATTCTCTATGTCGTGTCACATTTTTGCTCGCTCTTATATAAACAACCTGTATAGATGTAGAATTGTGTTGCGCAGTGTAGATTGTAGTGTGCTGCACTCTTCCGTACAAGACTCTGACGCATTGCATATTTTGTATCTTAGGAGGCGATGTGGTATCATGAAGGCTTTGTCACATTTGTCAATAGTCTGTCTTCAACATCAACATGTATTGGTTTAACTAAGACTCTTCCGTTCACTATGGAAGGTTAATTTCGTGAGCAGATAGACACGATTTTCACCAACAATGACAGATGGATAGGTAAAGGAGGACAAGTTCCACGGCCTGTAAGTTCTCATGACCTCAGCCCGTTCGATTTTTATCTCTGGGGTCACTTGAAAGACTTGTTTTATGAAGCAGAAAATCTGAATTCAGGAGCTCTTTGATGACGTATCACGGAATCTAGCAAAACCATTCGACACCGTCAAAAAGTATTTGATAATGTGCGACAGCCAATGATTTCACGAGTGCATTCGTGTGTGGAAGCAAGAGGAGAAAATTTTGAAAATTTACAACGAGTTTGTGAGTTGATGGTATCATCAAGCTGCCAATGTGTAAATGATGTGTTTAACAGAAAGTTACGCTGATAAACTAAAAACTTTTGAGGACATGTTCATATGAACTTGCAAGATGACTACTGTTTTAGGACACTGGATTACCAGTGCAAGTAGTACCTGAAGAATCCGTTGACTGACGATACTGCCACAAAAGAAGCCCAGGTAGCGTTTTAACAAAACATGTAAATTTATTCACAATTTGCAAAGTTTCAGAACAGATAACTATGTTAACAGAAGTTCGCGCTTCTCGGGTCTGTATGTGAAGTACCAACAAAACAGAACTCCCAACCTTAATAACGGTAACACTGTAACCCTGCGGCCTGAAGTCTGGAGCACCACACCAGTTCAGAAAAAAATAAATTGCAAAATTACATCACTGACACGGTGCACTTGACTAAAATCGTTGAATCACAATCATCTGATAGTCTAAAACAGGCATGGGCAGCCTTTGGTGATCCGAGGCCAGATTTCTCTCTCTCTCTGTATTTGTGGTGTAGCTAGAAGTCTGATCACCTTTGGTGATTTGTACTTTTGTAGTGTATGGTACAGGTAAAAGGTTTCCATATTTTTTTCCTTACTTCAGTCAGCCAGGTTTTGAGCACTCATGTGGGTCCGTGAACCAGCTGTTGTTTAATTTTGTTTTTTCGCATGGGCGTATTTGTACGATTGATAATCTCTACGTCTAAATGTCTTGGTTTATGTAGGGTCCAACACTGCTTACTTGGGAAATTTGTACTTGTGTCTTCGTGGGGTTTCAACTGTCCCTACTGAATCTAAATGGAGTACTATGTCTCGGATGGGAGTCGAGTTTGTCGAACGTCTTTGTGATCTTATCTTTCACTGTGTTTTTAAAATGTTTCTCTCAGAGTTTGCGGTGAAAATCTCGGTTTTCACCCACCAGGCGGCACCTGTGTCCTAACATAAACATCAATTTTGGAGGACTTGTAGGTTCTTGCAGTTTGTTTCGTATGTTGTTCCCCACGATATCGAGCGGGCCTAATTCGCATACTTACTTATATTTGCAGACCTTCTTGTTACGTGACGCGGCAGCAACAAACCTATTGCATAAAGTCAAAATTATGACGCCCATGACAATGTTTATGGAGTGACATACTGTTACGATTGCCACCGTTTTTCCGACATGACACGCCAACAAATTGTGTCTGAAATCACGCGTTTTTGAGAGTACTTTCATTTTATATTTATCACATCTTTAGATGTTTACATTTATTTACTATCGATGGACACTGTTTCTTTCCTTACATTTTACAATATCTGACTTAAAAGCGTCAATTGCAAAATTCTGCAACGCCTTTAGTGAAGAAACAATGTTCATCACACTTAAATAAATGTAAGCTTATGAAAATGGGATTGTCTAGTATCTTGAAATGTTATTATGGAAAAATAAACGCCTGTAAAACCAACTGGTTGCAGCTAATTCGTCGTAAATTATCTTCAGTTTTCCTTCTATGTTGATTGAGCTGTGGTCCTAAGATCAGGCAGCATTATTTACAGAATATAGCAACTTACGTAGAGAAAATCCTTTCAGTGAAACAACTATAGAAACAGGAAACACTCATTTCCTGAATTAATGAGTGAAAAATGGGAAAATGGATTAAAACAATAGAAAACCTGGATCTGAAATGAGAGAGTCATACTGCTTCGAGACTTCTGCGACGCCAGTGTAACGATCCAACTAAGACCACTACACACCAAAATATCACCACCAACCAAACAGCACACCAGCTACTGCTGAATGGGAAGCCCAGCTATAAATCCAAAAAACCAGAACTATGACGAACTGAGAATGAGGAGAATAACAACTTTTCACTCCCATTCACAATGGAAGAACTACAGAAGGCTATTAAACGGAGTAAAACTGGTAAGTCGTCTGGTTTGGACGATGTACGAACTGAGCAAATTAAGCCCTTTGGATTAGCAACAAAGGAATGGATTCTCCAACTCTTCAATAAATGTATCGATAGATGAAATTGCAATGAAATGAATACCGCTAGCTGCATACAGGCGTTGATATAAGTCAACGGGGACAGTTGAAAATGTGTGCCCCGACCGGGACTGGAACCCGGGATCTCCTGCTTACATGGCAGACACTCTATCCATCTGAGCCACCGAGGACGCAGAGGATAGTGCGGCTGCAGGGACTTATCTCTGGCACGCCTCTCGTGAGCCCCACTATGAATATAGAGCGGGACAATAAGTTGGGAATGTGGGTCTCACGGGAGGCGTGCCAGAGATAAGTCCCTGCAGTTGCACTATCCTCTGTGTCCTCTGTGGCTCAGATGGATAGAGCGTCTGCCATGTAAGCAGGAGATCCCGGGTTCCAGTCCCGGTCGGGGCACACATTTTCAACTGCCCCGTTGACTTATATCAACGCCTGTATGCAGCTGGGGGTATTCATTTCATTGTAATTTCATTCTAACGAGCTGTATGGTCACCGATGGTACCTGTTCTCTCAGACATGTCCGAAAGAACAGATACCATCTTCGTATGTATCTCTAGATGTTAAATTCCAAAGATATGACGGAGGAGCCGAGTAATTGCTGTACTGAAACCTGGTAAAGAAGGAAACAGTCCTCGCACTACTGTGTCGCCTTCACGAACTGCTAGAGAGAATGCCTTAAAACGCCTTTCACATGTTATTGATCCCTAGCTTATACCTCAGCAAGCTGGATTGCGTCTTGGTAAAATCTGCACAGGACAATTACTCAGTCTTACACAGTTCATAGAAGTGGTTTTGAAACCAGTAAGGTGACAGGAGTGGTATTCGTGGTCTTGACAACAGCAAGCGACACCGTCATCCACCAGTTGCTATTAAACTAGGTCTACAACGTAACCAAAGATTTCAGCCTCACAAGGCTGATAGCCAGTCTTCTGCTGAACCTAAGATTCTTCGTTGACCTAGAAGGCCAGCATAGTCGATGGAAGCTACCTAAAAATGGGTTTCCCCAGGGAAGTGTGTTGGCTCCAGCTGTTTGGTATATATACTAACGACCATCCCGTGGTCCCCAACTGCAGGAGTTTCTTGTATGCTAATGATATCGCTCTGGCAACCAAAAGCACAAACTTCGATTTAATAAAAATTACCCTAAATAGTGCTCTTGAAGATCTGTAAAAATACTACAGAACAAACCAGCTTAAACTAAAACCATCAAAGACAGAAGTGCGTGCTGTCCATCTGAGAAATAGGGAAACCACGCGCAAGTTAAAGATAGATTGGTCAGGGGTTAAACTGGAACACCAGGCCACTCCAAAACACCTAGGAGTAACACTTGACAAATCTCTAAGGTTTAAAAAATATTGTATGAATTTCAAATCAAAATCGAACCAGGAACAGCCTGCTGAGGAAAAACTGGCCGGAACGCAGTGGGGCAGTCAAGCAGAAACCATCCGAACTTCTGCAATGGCGTTAAGCTACTCCGCTGCAGACTGACTGTCCTCTTTGGTATAAGTTAAAAGATACCAAACAAGTGGACATTGCCCTAAGCGACACATGCAGAATTATAACACACTGCATGAAGTCAACTCCAGTCGAATGGCTCTACCACCTTGCAGGAATTGCATCACGTCCTGTTCGAAGAGAAATAGCAGCAAGCAGGGAAATAACGAAACTGGACCAAGAAAAAATGCATCCCCTGTATGGGCAACAACCCTACCCAAAATGACTAAGGGCAAGGGAAAGCTTCCTCAGAACATCGGAGAAATTAAAAATCACTGATGAAGAAACGAGGCTGCAACAATGGAGGGCTGAGACATCCAACCTCCCGGTTGGAAAGATTTTCAGAATCTTTACTCCCTGGTCACCATGAAAATTGGCCAGTCTAGAAGTTCTTGAATGGTCTGAGGTCAGGAGTGGGCAGATCACAGGTTCACCTGGCAAAGTGGGGATACACTGAAGACAACAAAAATCAGTGTGACTGCGGGAAAGAACAGACTGTTCAACATATACTTAGAGTCGACTGCGTCCAGCCACCTGCACAGAAAATGACCTTCACGAGGAAACGGAACATGCACTGGAAGTGGCCAAATTTTGGTCAAAGATTATATAAACTGTGAAACGTCTCTGTGAAGTCGTTTCATAAGACGCTTGTCGAATTCAGTACAACTTATTCATTTTACTACCTGATTTTAGCTCAATTCATGAGCACTTCCAGAAAGACTGAGCATTCAAATAAGGCCTATTGAATATTACATTTGTGTTTTAATATGGGGTTTCGGTTTTGTTTTGTGGGAAACGCTGAGTTGGTCATCGTCTGCTGGGAGCAGACGATGTTGCTTCTCGTTCGAAGGAGAGCACAGGATGACCAACTTAGAATAAATGATGACTAACTGAAAACCTCAGCTGCCGACAGGTGTTGTTGTTATACCTCGACGTGGACAGTTGAAAATGTGTGCCCCGACCGGGACTCGAACACGGAATCTCCTGCTTACATGGTAGACGCTCTATCCATCTGAGCCACCGAGGACAGAGGAATAGCGCGACTGCAGGGACTTATCCCTTGCACGCTTCCCATGAGACTCACATTCTCAACTGTCCACAATTCTACATATGTAATGTACCTTGTAGACATCGAGGAATAACAACAACACCTGTCGGCAGCTGAGAGTTTCAGTTAGTCATCATTTATTCCAGGGAAAAGCTGCACGGTCATCAACAGTATTCTGTTCTTTCGAGAACAGTTACTATCTTCACATATATGACCAACTTAGGTTTCCAATACCTGAACAGAGAGGTTTACCCATCTTAGTCGAAGGCTGTGTCAAAGGCTGTTTTTGTGTGTGAGGTTGGTGACGAAGGGCTACCCCTCTGGTAGCTTCCGCTGCACGGGGAGCTAGGTAATCTTCAAAGAGAAAGCGGCACTCTTCGGTAAACGCTTGGTGAGTACGAATCGTAGGTCTTAAGGGGGGTTTCTGGTGATGGGAAGCAGGTTGAATTAAGACTTCGTTACGTTTAACTGTTGAAATACTTAAGTACTTCAGCTTAACTAAAGCGTCTGAGCGAGTTATTTTTTCGAATGTGCCATAATTATATTGCTTTAAATAGGCGATTTTCGGGTGTTTGAGTTAAATGTGTGGCAGTTACTTTGTTCATTTTGAACAACGATGAAGTAGAATTTCAAACGGTAAATCTGATTAGGAAGAGCTGGTTAGGACCACTTCAACCGTACGTGAGTGTAATGCTGTGTCGAAGCGAGTATGATTTTTTAATGATTTTTAATCTTATATTTTGTGGAAGTTGCTATTGTCTTTGTGTGTCGACTTTGTGCCACGTGTTTGGTAATCAATGGCGCTCCTGGTCCACCACGGCACCGAAGTAGGCTTTATTTTAACAGTTTGCTTCTGTAATGAGCTGTAATTTCTGCAAGAGTATCTGTTCTTTCGTGCGCTTTCTACAAAGCAGCATAACAATTTGATTCGGAATGCACCACGTGCTCTAGTTCGGCCGTTTGCAAGCAACAAACGTAGTTAGTATGTTGAATAATTACCGCACAACCTCGTGCATTGGTTAAACATCTGTCCAGAACAGTGCATGCGTAGAATCGGAATGCGATTCTTACTGAGATATCTTTATTGTATGACTGCAAAGGAGATGTAGTATCATTGTCTCCCACTCCCGTTTTCTGTGTTTCTTCATGCTGTAGTTAAATTGTGCTCTGTTACATTCTTACTTAAATATGTCTAGTCGGGCACCAGTTATGTGTAGTTAGGATGTGCAACCAAATACTTAGATACAATAAATAATCTACGTGAAAGATAAATTCTGTAGTGTTGGTCTTACCCACTTACTCCGATTTCCAATCCTGAATTAATCAAGTTGCTTCATGCACGACATGGAGTGCTATTTATCTGGCTACTTAAGGAAATTTTCATACTTGTAATTAAATTATTAAAGTAGTTAAACTAATAATTTTCCAGCTCCGTTTTTCTCTAAATGTTTAGGAAGGGCTAGGGCTGGTGGCGACCCTGTGAGAGAAGCAGCTAGAAATGCGAGATAACGTATATGGCTCGATGAGAAACGTCGTAAAGATAGTAATACGTTACAACTGTGTTGGTCTATGAACAATTGTATAAACTGTGTTTTATGTATGTTTCTGATACGAGAATAAGAATAATAACCTTCAGTTTTCATCAGTGGCCTTGTTCTAATACTCGAACAGTGGACAAAAATTATTTAATAATGTTAATACGAGAAAGACTAGAAAAACAAAATATTGCAATGAATCGAGCAACCCCAATCAACAAGCAATTAGGAGTAACTTAGAGATTTTAGACCACAGGCAGGTCATTACCGTGTTTGAAATTTAGTGTCTCAATATTCACAAATACTGTCAGTAAAAATTTTAAAGATATCTGTCCAAAAATATTTTTGTTGACGGACCGGTTAGGGAAGAACAGTCTGTGCAACACTAAATGAATTAAACCATAATTTTTTCGTTGATTTTGAAAAGTTTAAAGATCTAAATTGCTTGAACTTAACGTATATCAGCTGTATTATAGAGAAGTCAAACTGGAAAAATGCGAACAAGAGCGTCTCGCTCTCGCAAGAGTTTTCTTCGGCGGGCGGGACTGAACCAGTCGCGGGCCGGATCCGGCTCGCGGGCCGCCGGTTGGCACACCCGTGTCTAACGAGAAAAACTGTGAGTAAAAAAACTGTGTCCTACACGTCGTGTCACCTAGCAACGGTAAAGTGCCGAAGTGACTGGTGTGACGATCCTATATTGTACGGCTGATAGTAGGTCGAGAACGAGCCTCTCATTGAAGAAGTACTAATGTTCTCGGCGCCTGGCCCACTCCCCTACTCTCACTGTAAGTACTGCACCGGCTTTAATGTATCCCTCAAACTTTAGTACTCTACGTTTTTTGTTGCGCTTTTTTTTTCGTCTGTGTAGTTCTGCGCGGCCAGCGACCTTTCAAAGCGCCGCTCCTGCCGCCTGGCGGACGGGCCGTGGAAGCGATCTTCAGCGGGACTTCGTTGTCTAACTTCTGCTGGCGGAAGACGAACAGTAAACTCCTGGTGTGCGGCGGTCGTTCTGGTAGTTGACGGCGCTGGCGTTCCTTAGCACACAGCAGTATCATTAACTCCTGATTTAGTGAAACCACGACGCGTTATAAACAAATTTATGACGCAGTAAACGATTTCGTAACGCTAAGTGAATAAGAAATTAACTCGCTTCCTGACACTTACTCCTCTTCAAGCTCCAAACCTTCGCCCTTCCCATTAACTACGTCCGTTTGATCGGCTCCTTTCTCTCCCACCGTCCTTCCTACGTCACCATCCATAACACCGACTCCTACACCTTTTTCCCCTCAGCCGGTGTGCCCCGAGGCTCCGTCCTCTCCCCCCTTCTGTACCTTTTGTATACGGCGGACATGCCGCCGCCGTCACCCCCCGTCCACCTCCTCCAGTTTGCCGATGACACCGCCTTCCTTGCCCTTGCCCCCACCCTTCAGCGCTCCCAACACCTTCTCCAATCCAATCTTGACCGGTTCACCACTTGGTGCAACCAGTTGTTGCTCAAGGTCAATCCCTCCAAAACCCAGGCGGTCATTGTAGGCAAAACCACCCCTTCCTTCCGCCTCCTCGATTTCTATCTCACCATCTATGGCCGTCCTATCGCCCTCACTCCCACCCTTCAGTACCTTGGCGTCACCCTCGACCGTCGCCTCTCCTGGACTCCCCATCTCCGGACAATCCGAGCTGAGGCACGCTCCCGACTCCGTCTCCTCGCCGGCCGCGGTGGTCTCGCGGTTCTAGGTGTGCAGTCCGGAACCGTGCGACTGCTACGGTCGCAGGTTCGAATCCTGCCTCGGGCATGGATGTGTGTGATGTCCTTAGGTTAGTTAGGTTTAAGTAGTTCTAAGTTCTAGGGGACTGATGACCACAGCAGTTGAGTCCCATAGTGCTCAGAGCCATTTGAACCAATCCGTCTCCTCGAGCTCCTTTCCGGCCGCACGTGGGTTCTGGACCCGTCCACCATCCTCCACATCTATAAATCCCTCATCCGCCCTATGCTTTGTTACGCCCATCCGGCCTGGATCTCCACCCCCCCTACCTTTTATAAATCCCTCCAAATCCTCGAACGCCATGCTCTCCGCCTCGCCTATCGCATCCGTCTCCCCCACGCGGATCCTGTATGATCTCATCCCCTTCCCCCACCTCCTCCTTTTCCTCGAAAGGATACTGATCCTGTACACCTCCCGCAAACTCGATCCTCCTCATCCGCTTGTCTCACCCATCCTCTCCCACCCCCGCCCGCTGCCGTGCCTGTATTCCCACTTCCCACCCGGTCTCCATCTCTCCACCCTCGTCATCCTCTCCCAAGGTGGCTTCCGCCAGCTCCACCTCCCTGATGATGTCCTCCTCCCCTCCATCTACCCCTCCTATCAACTTTGATCCTCCCCCCCACTTCCTGTGTCCTTTCCTTTAGGCACCCTCCCTCCCTTCTCTTTCCTTTTCCCCCGTCGCCTCCCTCCACCCCTCTTCCCCCGGGCTTCCCCTCCCCCTTCCTCCCTTCCCCTTATCTCCCCTGCCCATGGCATCTGCTCTCCCCTCTCCCTCTCCCACCCCCCCTCCTCCTGTCTTCGCAGGTCCCCGGACTCGTACACGATTAGCGAACATTCGCGCGCCGGAGATCAACGCCTCGTGTTCTGTGTGTGCCGTCGTTTTGTGCTTAAGTGGTTCAGTGTTATTCGTTTTGTGCACCTACGTTCACGTGTGACAATTTTCGTCTATGTATGTGTCCAAGTGTCTGAACAAATTTTGTCTTGGACTCTACGCCCGTGAACGGCTCCATGTATTTTAAGAAGTGTTTGTCTCCGTTTATATGTCCACCGTATTTTTTTCTCTAAATGTCTTCATTTGTATCTTTTGTGTTTCTCTGTGGCCCAAGAGCGGCGTAGTATGCTGCTGCTGGCCTGCCTGTACACAGGTTTCGAAATAACAATAAAGAAAAAAAAACCTCACACTTACGAGGAGAACACGTTAAGTGCCATCATCCGATAGCCCAGAAACTTCGCACAGTGAAAGAGGGGTCAAAATAAACTAACACGTGTCCTTATCCGTATACTCAACCGTTTTCGATAAAACGACGGCCAAAATTTTCGAGGTAGTTTATACAGGGAGTTACAAAAAGGTACGGCCAAACTTTCAGGAAACATTCCTCACACACAAAGAAAGAAAATATGTTATGTGGACATGTATCCGGAAACGCTTACTTTCCATGTTAGAGCTCATTTTATTACTTCTCTTCAAATCACATTAATCATGGAATGGAAACACACAGCAACAGAACGTACCAGCGTGACTTCAAACACTTTGTTACAGGAAACGTTCAAAATGTCCTCCGTTAGCGGGGATACATGCATCCACCCTCCGTCGCATGGAATCCCTGATGCGCTGATGCAGCCCTGGAGAATGGCGTATTGTATCACAGCCGTCCACAATACGACCACGAAGAGTCTCTACATTTGGTACTGGGGTTGCGCAGACAAGAGCTTTCAAAGGTCCCCATAAATGAAAGTCAAGAGTGTTGAGGTCAGGAGAGCGTGGAGGCCATGGAATTTGTCCGCCTCTACCAATCCATCGGTCACCGAATCTGTTGCTGAGAAGCGTACGAACACTTAGACTGATATGTGCAGGAGCTCCATCGTGCATGAACCACATGTTGTGTCGTGCTTGTAAAGGCACATGTTCTAGCAGCACAGGTAGAGTATCCCGTATGAAATCATGATAACGTGCTCCATTGAGCGTAGGTGGAAGAACATGGGGCCCAATCAAGACATCACCAACAATGCCTGCCCAAACGTTCACAGAAAATCTGTGTTGATGACATGATTGCACAATTGCTTGCGGATTCTCGTCAGCCCACACATGTTGATTGTGAAAATTTACAGTACATACTGACGAAACTAAAAAGAGCTCTAACATGGAAATTATCTCGGAAACGGTCGAGTATCTACGGGGTACGCTACACACTTGTTCGCTTATTTCGACCCCTCTTCCACTGAGCAATTTTTCTGGGAAATTGCGTGATGGCACTTGCCGTGTTCTCTTTGTTGGAATAAATCGCAGAACTGATAAAAGGCGGGCATAGCTTGTATAACTGAACGTCAGCCACTGTGAAAACCACTCATAAAATCATACCAAAATGAAAAATGCTCGTACATTAGCACAAAAAAGTCGAGTTTGTTCTGGGCAGGGTTAGGGATGTAAAAGAAGGGAACTACAGTTTTTGAAAAATGCTCGTAGCTTAGCACAAAAAAGGCGAGTATATTCTCGGCAGGGTTGGGGTGTAAAAGAAGGGAAGTGCAAAAAATGGCTGTTTGCAGTATGGGACTTAACTGCTGAGGTCATCACTCCCCTACAACTTGGAACTACTTAAACCTAACTAACCTAAGAACATCACACACATCCATGCCCGATGCAGGATTGGAACCTGCGACCGTAGCGGTCACGCTATTCCAGACTGTAGCGCCTAGAACGGCTCGACCACTCCGGCCGGCGAAGGGAACTACAGTTTCATGTGCAAACGTGTGATTTTTCTCACGTAAAGCCCGAGCAGTAAAAGATTTTTGCAAACGCTTGTTATCATTATCGTAAACACGTACTTTTTAATGTTATCGGTATCACTTTAAGCCGTCTCAGCACCCGAGATTCGCGTAAAATAGGATTTTACGTACTTTTTCTATGCAGCTTTGGACCATCATATCGTGGCAACGGATAAAGCTTCCACAAAGCAACAGCCGACCATTAATTACATGTATTTGTCTACCGATTGTCACAAGTTAGAAACATAGACATGGTGCACGTTGAAAAGTTCACACAAACGGTTTTTTTGGACGCAAAATCCAAACGGAGCAACATTTTTTTCAAACGGTTAAAACCATCTGATGCACCAAATTTGAACAATCAGTCTCGCTCCAGTCTGGAGTTATTTAAGGATGAGTGTTTTTGCACGTAAAATCCAAACGGTGCACATAGAAATGATATTTGTTGAGCATTAATTTCAGCCCAATTAAAATATTTTCCAATGGAAATTAATCGATTTGCATAGTCTCTATGGGCGCCAGCTCCGGTTCGTTTTTCAAACCTTGCTTAATATGCTGTAACATAGATGTTAGAATGGCTATACAAATACCACTGGACAGTGCTTCCGCGCTGTAGCGATAAAAACTGCAGCAGTGTAATAATGGCAAACATTTAGTTGAACACCGTGGAATGGGGATCTAGGTCCCTATTTGTAATCACAGTACTTAGATGTGGAAATTACTAACTGCTGATAATAGTTCTCTAAGTTATTTGAATAATAACCGGGTTCGAAAGAACTGAATATACTTGAGCTATTACAGAGTACTGAACACATCAACACAATCCGCCGTGCAAATTATTTCGTGGAATGTGAACACACACACACACTGTAGAAAATTTGCTACAGCAATTATGCACTCAGTAATAGATGACTAAACTTATCTTCAGGCATAAGAATTTGGAGAGCGGGATATTTATTACTATCCACGGGGAAAACATGTGAAATCTTAATTATATCATCTATACTATTTGAAATCATTAATAGAAAGGCACTTTGCAACACGTCTGCACAAGACAGCGTCAAACCAAAGTGGCATCAGGAATATATATAAATATTCAAGTAAATGATAGGAAAGTAGAAATTAGTTGCAGCAAATGCAGTTAAATGATGTATATTGATTTCAAATTAAGTAAACAAAGGGCAAGCGCCACATTTGACTTTCAAGATATGCGTGGAACGTAAATCGAGAATTTCAGTTATCATTCAAATTCAGATTTACGTGCACAATTTTCAGTAAAATATGGAATGACCTAAGTTGCAGGAGACCGATGAAACTGAACTCGTAATGCTTTGGACTGAATGACCAGAACACGATCCTGTAGCCAGATTCATGTTCACGAAAAAACACAGACTGCACATTTGCAACACATCGCACCTCAATATAATCTTGCATTTCATCACAGTTTTGGCTCCAGAAATTGGTGAAAAATATACTGTGCGATACCAGTACCACACGAATGACGTAATTACAACAGCTTGCCTATTAGCAACGATTCGCGCTAAATCTGCCGACTGCTGCTGCCGCCTCTGATTTGGGCCTACTCATAAGACAGCGTCCGGGACTAAGCGTCTTTCAGACTTATTAGCGAGCATATCCCACTAATCGCCAGCCGTCTGATTGGCTGGGAGCGCGCGGAAATGACCAGAGCTAACATGGTTCCGCTGCAGCTTCTCAGAGAGGCATATCAAAAAACCTGTACCGGTTATCGGTACTCACGGAGGTATAATTCTGGCTGCAGGACGTCTTGTAAAGTGTTTGCAAAGACCACTTCACGAGTTTTTGAAACCAAACAAAATTAATGATGAACTGAAAGTGCCGTTTAATACTTAATTTTCAGACTTTTTCTTTTTTGGTATAAGAAACCTGACTCTACAGTATGTAAAACTATTTACTCCTTATACTGAGTAACATGCGAAGCATATGACGCTGGAAAAGTGTGTGTGTGTGTGTGTGTGTGTGTGTGTGTGTGTGTGTGTGTGTGGTGAGTGAAGTGTTATGTGTGTAAAGAAGTATACTAGGAGTAACACTAATGATTGTCTCCAACTAGAAGTCTGTAAATATATGTGTATACGAATTAGCTTATTTTAAATTGACCTAAATTTGTAAATAGTTTGACATGTCTTATATCCTTGTAAAAAGAGATCTATGGATGAATAAAGCTACTACTACTACTACTACTACTACTAATAATAATAATAATAACAATAAATGGCGCTTAGCTGGAGACACAAACTATTTAGTATCAGAATAACAATACGCTCAACATCGAAATTTGGGAAAAAACGAGAGACTCCAATATTTAGTGAGCAACATTAAGTTCCAATGCCGGACGAGGTAAGATATTAGAGGTGAATTTTTCTATAGATATCAAATACTTGCAAGGAGTTGTGGAAGAACTTTTTGAAAATGTCTGTATGGCATAGCATTGTGTGGAAGTGGAATGAACAACACGGGAAATCTGGAGAAAAGGAAACGGTTGAGTTGTAGTTCTGTGGAAGGATGTCGAAAATTTAGTGGACACGTTAGGTAGAGAATGAAGAGGGCCAGACACCTACTAGAATAGGTAAAAAGGCTCCTGGAAGTGAATATGCTATGTGAAAAGCTGAACACAACATAGGAAGAGAAATAGGATATATTACACAAGTAGAACGACTAGTGATTAAAAAAAAGAGTAATTTGCACTGGAGTCTAAAATGAGAGAACAATGCGAGCAATATGGTGTTACGACAGACTGACGAAACGAATTAAAGGGGAAGCGTGAGCTCTCATCAAAGGCAAGCCTTAAATTCTTCTCCTCTTTCTTCCCACATCATTGCAGTGCTGTTACTCAGGAAATGCGCAGCTCTATCTCAGCTCTCCGTTCGCCGAACTGTAGAGCGAAACATTATTTCACATTCGGCATTTTCAGAGACACTTATAATTTATCTCATTTGAAATTTCCTCTGCGGGTGTCACTGGTAGTCCCGGAGGCAATTAAATGTTATTTGCAGTTAAAATTACGCAACGTAATTTTCAACGCAAAACTAGGGCTATCATTTAAATTTAAATTTCAGCGGTATCGTAATGAAACTTTATACACATGGAGTATTATTAAAATACTGGAAAAATCTAGGATTTTTTGTATAAATCAATGTGTATAAGGTAGTAATACTGATTATTGTAACAATACTGGAAAAATTTAATTTTTTTCGTAAAGCAATGTGTTTAAAGTTGTAATACATATAATGCGTGTTAGTCTTCTGTTACCTAAGCAGCGTGTAAAGTGTTACCTAATTCAGGCCCCTTACATGCGAAATTATGTAGTCTGATTAATACGCAAAATATGTACATATTCGTATAATATACAAGGTCTGCCCTGATTTTTGGAATCTTACAAGCGCTGACAGAAGGAAATAAAATGCGATGTAGTTACTTTTAGAAGTCGTATCCGTTTCTAGCATTTGTATACTTAGAGGAAGCTTTTGACATTGTTGACTGGAAAACTCTCTTTCAAATTCTGAAGGTGACATGGGTGAAATACAAGGAGCGAAAGACTATTTACAATTTACACTGAAACCAGATGGCAGTTATAAGAGTCGAGGGGCATGAAAGGGAAGCAGTGGTTGGGAAGGGAGTGAGACAGGGTTGCAGCCTATTTCCGATGTTATTCAATCTGTATACTGAGCAAGCACTGAAGGAAACAAAAGAAAAATTTGGAATAGGAATTAAAAACCATGGAGAAGAATTAAAAACTTTGACGTTCGCCGATGACATAGTAATTCTGTCAGTCAGCAAAGGACCTGAAAGAGCAGTTTAATGGAATGGACAGTGTCTTGAAAGGAGGATATAAGATGAGGATCAACAAAAGCAAAACGAGGATAATGGAATGTAATCGAATTAAATCGGGTGATGCTGAGGGAATTAGATTAGGAAATGAGACACTTGACGTAGTAAATGAGTTTTGCTATTTGGGAAGCAAAATAAATGATGATGGTCAAAGTAGAGAGGATATAAAATGTAGACTGGCAATTACAAGGAAAGCGTTTCTAAACAAGAGAAATTTGTTAACATCGAAGATAGATTTAAGTGTCAGGAAGTCGTTTCTGAAAGTATTTGTATGGAGTGTAGCCATGTATGGAAGTGAAACATGGACGATAAATAGTCTGGACAAGAAGAGAATAGATGCTTTCGAAATGTGGTGCTACAGAAGAATGCTGAAGATTAGATGGACAGATCACATAACTAATGAGGAGGTATTGAATAAAACTGGGGAGAAGAGAAATTTGTGGCACAACTTGGCAAGAAGAAGGGATCGGTTGGTAAGACATGTTCTGGGGCATCAAGGGATCACCAATTTAGTATTGGAGGGAAGCGTGGAGGGTAAAAATCGTAGAGGGAGACAAAGAGATGAATACACTAAACAGATTCAGAAAGATGTAGGTTGCAGTAGGTACTGGGAGATGAAGAAGCTTGCACAGAATAGAGAAGCATGGAGAGTTGCATCAAACCAGTCTCTGGACTGAAGACCACGACAACAGCATCCGTTTACTACGTGTTCGACTGACATAAAATCAACATACTACAAAGCCTCTGCACGTCATTCGTCACGAAGAGATTTTTCACCATGAGTTAGGAAAAAACTTCTTATTATTATTACTATTGTCAAGTAATCGAAGTATTCGTTTAGGTAAACTCGCCTTTTATATATTTCAACAAAGTAATTATGACATCATGTACAAGCGTCTCAAAATAACCTTCGAACATCCCGAACACATCCCGAACATTTTAGTTGCCAGGGTCAGAGGCAAACATATATGATTCCATTTAAAATTTTAGCTAAGAGAATAGAATGAATTTGTATGTATACACATACACAAAATTGAAATCAAACAGTCTACGCCCACAGACGAGCAACTGCGATAGCATTTTCTTGTGTCTTATACACCTCCTCTTCGTTGCAAGAATCAGGGCAACATAAAAAACTGACACAAATGGAATTACATCTTCCTTGAGACATACAGGTCTCAACTTTATCTTAGATAAGGATAGAAGCTGAAGTAGTAATTCGGATCACCTATGTCTGAGGTACAAGTAGATTTTCCCATTATGCACGAAGCTGGAGTGGTATTCCAGTATCGAGAGCCTCGGCAGTACAGTACTGACGATCTAACAATGGAAAAATAGGTTGAGGAGGTGAACCGAGATTTGTTAGGGAGGGCACTGGACTAGGGTAGTCTGTGCAATTGTCTAAGCCACAATGCCACAGTGATGTAGTAGTTAGCACATCAGCACAGTAGACAGGCGATCTGGGTTAAAGCCCCAACCAGGACACAAATTTTGATTCACTACTTCTGCTTCGGTCCTTACTGATACAGATGATTTATTGTCTATACTTCTCTACATTCACACCGTGTTTGGCCCTTGTAGATATCCCCATTTCATTACTTTGTCCTTAGGTTTGACATTTGCCTACGCCCATTTGTAACCTGTTCAATGATCTCCATGATCCAGTCTAAGTTGTGCCTGGCTGGTGAGCATTCTGCTGGGTCTACCCCTACTTGTAGGTGGCGTATTTTTGCTTTCCACAGTTTCTCTCTGGCTACCTTGGTTGATGCATTTAGTGCTGATGTTCACTGTAAAAAGCTCTTACTAGAACTCAGCCTAGGTTATGCTGGAGTATACGCATGCAGTGGATGTAACTAATTTTCTTCGACTTTCATCATTTCCTCATTTGTGGCTATTTACCGGCGTATGTCAGGAGAAGCAGTGACTGCCAAGCCTAAGTCAGAAACGCACCTTTAAGAAAGTCATCTGTGTTTTTAATGTGCACTGAAGCGCCAAAGAAGCTAGTACAGGCATGAGTAATCAAATACAGAAATACGTAAACAAGCAGAATACTGCACTGCGGTCGGCAACGCATATATAGGACAACAAGTGTCTAGCGCAGTTGTCATATCGGTTGCTGCTCTACAATGGTGGATTATCAAGATTTAAGTGAGTTTGAACGTGGTGTTATAGTCGGCGCACGGCCGATGGGACGCAGCTTCTCCCAGATAGCGATGAAGTGGGGATTTTCCCGTGCGACTACTTCACAAGTGTACCGTGTTTATCAGGAATCCGGTAAAACAACAAATCTCCGACACCGCTGCGGACGGAAAAGATTCTGCAAGAACGGGACCAACGACGACTGAACAGAATCGTTCAACGTGACAGAAGTGCAACTCTTCAGCAAATTGCTGCAGAGTTCGATGCTGGGCCATCAACAAGTGTCAGCGTGCGAACTACACTCCTGGAAACGGAAAAAAGAACACATTGACACCGGTGTGTCAGACCCACCATACTTGCTCCGGACACTGCGAGAGGGCTGTACAAGCAATGATCACACGCACGGCACAGCGGACACACCAGGAACCGCGGTGTTGGCCGTCGAATGGCGCTAGCTGCGCAGCATTTGTGCACCGCCGCCGTCAGTGTCAGCCAGTTTGCCGTGGCATACGGAGCTCCATCGCAGTCTTTAACACTGGTAGCATGCCGCGACAGCGTGGACGTGAACCGTATGTGCAGTTGACGGACTTTGAGCGAGGGCGTATAGTGGGCATGCGGGAGGCCGGGTGGACGTACCGCCGAATTGCTCAACACGTGGGGCGTGAGGTCTCCACAGTACATCGATGTTGTCGCCAGTGGTCGGCGGAAGGTGCACGTGCTCGTCGACCTGGGACCGGACCGCAGCGACGCACGGATGCACGCCAAGACCGTAGGATCCTACGCAGTGCCGTAGGGGACCGCACCGCCACTTCCCAGCAAATTAGGGACACTGTTGCTCCTGGGGTATCGGCGAGGACCATTCGCAACCGTCTCCATGAAGCTGGGCTACGGTCCCGCACACCGTTAGGCCGTCTTCCGCTCACGCCCCAACATCGTGCAGCCCGCCTCCAGTGGTGTCGCGACAGGCGTGAATGGAGGGACGAATGGAGACGTGTCGTCTTCAGCGATGAGAGTCGCTTCTGCCTTGGTGCCAATGATGGTCGTATGCGTGTTTGGCGCCGTGCAGGTGAGCGCCACAATCAGGACTGCATACGACCGAGGCACACAGGGCCAACACCCGGCATCATGGTGTGGGGAGCGATCTCCTACACTGGCCGTACACCACTGGTGATCGTCGAGGGGACACTGAATAGTGCACGGTACATCCAAATCGTCATCGAACCCATCGTTCTACCATTCCTAGACCGGCAAGGGAACTTGCTGTTCCAACAGGACAATGCACGTCCGCATGTATCCCGTGCCACCCAACGTGCTCTAGAAGGTGTAAGTCAACTACCCTGGCCAGCAAGATCTCCGGATCTGTCCCCCATTGAGCATGTTTGGGACTGGATGAAGCGTCGTCTCACGCGGTCTGCACGTCCAGCATGAACGCTGGTCCAACTGAGGCGCCAGGTGGAAATGGCATGGCAAGCCGTTCCACAGGACTACATCCAGCATCTCTACGATCGTCTCCATGGGAGAATAGCAGCCTGCATTGCTGCGAAAGGTGGATATACACTGTACTAGTGCCGACATTGTGCATGCTCTGTTGCCTGTGTCTATGTGCCTGTGGTTCTGTCAGTGTGATCATGTGATGTATCTGACCCCAGGAATGTGTCAATAAAGTTTCCCCTTCCTGGGACAATGAATTCACGGTGTTCTTATTTCAATTTCCAGGAGTGTATTTAACGAAACATCTTCGACGTGGGCTTTCGGAGCCGAAGGCACACTCGCGTACCCTTGACGGCACGACACAAGGCTTTACGCCTCGCCTGGACTCGTCAACACAGACATTCGACTGTTGAGTAGTGGAAACATGTTGCCTGGTCGGACGAGTCTCGTTACAAATTGTATTGAGCGGATGGACATGTACGAGAATGGAGACAGTCTTATGAATCAATGGACCCTGCATGTCAGCAGGGGACTGTTCAAGCTGGTGGAGGCTCTGTAATGATGTGGGGATTATGCAGTTGGAGAGATATGGGACCCCTGATACTTCTAGATACGACTCTGACAGGTGACACGTACGTAAGCGTCCTGTCTGATCACCTGCATCCATTCATGTCCACTGTGAATTCCGACGGACTTAGGCAATTCCAGCAGGACAATGCAACTCCCCACACCTCCAGAATTGCTACAGAGTGGCTCCGAGAACGATCTTCTGAGTTTAAACACTTCCGCTGGCCACCAAACTGCCCAGACATGAACATTATTGAGCTATGTGGGATGCCTTGCAACGTGCAGTGTAGATTAGATTGGATTTATTTTCATTCCAATTTATCCGTAGTGAGGAGGTCCTCCAGGATGTAGAACATGTCAGAAAAACAATAATACATGACAAATATTTACAACTGAAAATATATGCTAATGTACCTTCCACAGGTCCCAAGTGGAATGATCATCGTTTTTTATATGAACACTATATGAAAGAATCATTTTACAAACACTCAGTTACTAAATCTCATTAATGCAATGAATTTAAAGTTAAAAAATGTTTTTTATTTATAAGGTAATAAACATTTATTATGGCTGTCGGCAAGTTATTGAAAATGTGTGTGTTCCTGAATAATGCACACCTTTTTGTACAAGTGTAAGTGACTTTAAATCCTTGTGGAGATCTCCACCCCCTCGTACTCTTACGGATTTATGGACACCCCTGCAGGACTCATTATGTCAATTCCCTCCAGCATTACTGTAGACACTAGTCAAGTCCATGCCATGTCGTATTGCGGCACTTCTGCGTTCTCTCGGGGGCCCTACACAAAAGGTGTATCAGGTGTATCATTTTCTTTGGCTCTTCAGTGTACAATGTTGATAGCCTGTCGTAAACTTGTGTTAATACTCTGGTGTAAATGTCAGTACTGATCAGATACCGTATAGAAAATGCTCTGGATTAGAACCGTGGCACCCACATGAAGTCTGTAACTGCTGTTTCGGTTCTGAGCTAAGAGTGATATCCTGTCTACAGCGAACACAGTCAATTTAACGCACCATTGGCATTTGGACAGATGGAGGCAGCGGCTTATCTTTTGCAGTAACCGGCAGCAGAGCGGTCGGGCTCTTGTGCCGTAATGGCTTGTCTGCTCTCCGTAAACGCAGAGTTCCTGGCACTGCTTTGCACAGCACGCTGAATCGACTTGTGAGCTCCTTACCTAGAATTAGGGCAGCGGAAGTCTCGTGTTATCTCACTTTAACTGCGACCTTCCCGTCAAATATACTGTCCCTACTTTCGCCGAAATTATAAATAGGCACTGCTCCTTGTGATTAAAACCTTGATTCTAGCAAATAAGCACTAGTCTTATGTCATAATCAGCCTTGGTTATAATGAGCACAATAAATACGAAAAAATATTTCCATTGTCCCTCCTTTTGTACAAGAGATTTTAAACTCGACGCTCACATTATACGAGTGGCGTTTGAAAAGTCCGTGCAAAAATAAAAACTACTTACGTGTTTGGGTTAAACCTTTTTCATTTTTCAACGTAGTCTCCTTTTAGACTTACACATTTCGTCCAACGCTGTTCTAATTTGTTGATCCCTTCCGAATAATAGGAATTGTCCAAGTCTGCAAAATAGCTATTAGTTGCTGCAATCACCTCCTCGTTTGAAAAAATCTTTCTCCCGCCAGCCATTTCTTCAAATTAGGGAACAAACAGTAGTCGGAGAGAGCCAAGTCAGGAGAACAGGGGGGATGTGAAGCGAGTTGGAATCCTATTTCTATTAATTCTGTGACCACAACTGCTGAGGTGTGTTCTGGTGCACTGTAATGATGGAAAAGGACTTTTTGCGGTCCAATCGCCGGTGTTTCTCTTGCAGCTCGGTTTTAAAACGGTCCAATAACGACGAATAATATTCACCTGTATTAGTTTTACCTTTTCCAGATAGTCGACGAGGATTATACCTTGAAAATCCGAAAAGACTGTTGCCATAACCTTTCCGGGCGAAGCAATGAATGTTCTTCGCTTTTTTGATGCAGATTTTCCCTTGGTAATCCATTGTTTAGATTGTTGTTTCGTCTCAGGAGTATGTATCCATGTTTCATCCTAAGTGACGAAACGACGCTTAAAGTCATGTGGATTCTTCCTGAACATCTGCAAACCATCCTTGCAACACTTCACACGATTCCGTTTTTGGTCAAGCGTGAGCAATCGCGGATCCCATCTTGCGGAATGCATCCTCATGTTCAAATGTTTATGCAAAATATTATGTACCCGTTCATTCGAGATGCCCACAGCACTAGCAATCTCACGCACCTTAACTCTTCTCTCATCCATCACCATATCATGGATTTTATCAGTGATTTCTGGAGTCGTAACCTCCACAGGGCGTCCAGAACGTTCAGCATCGCTTGTGCCCATATGGCTACTCCGAAAATTATGAAACCACTTATAAACTGTTCTAATCGAAGGTGCAGAGTCACTATAATGTTTATCACGCTTCTCTTTAGTCTCCAGAGGCGTTTTGCCTTTCATAAAGCAGTGTTTAATCACACACGAAATTCTTTTTCGTCCATTTTTTGACAATCACTCGACTTCCTTGATTCACACGAATGCCCAACAGAAAGAAATGGATCAATATGGCTGAAACTTGGTATGCGTTCTTTTCAAAGATGCTATTAACTAAACAAGACCTCGATACGCGTCGGTGGTGCCACTCTCGGGCTTTGCATGGACTTTTCAAACGACCCTCGTACAGGGGCTGTACAAAAGTACGGAAACACCGCGACAGATGCATGCTTCAACATAATCGTAGATTCTAGCCAAGCCAGCAGATTACGCTGTTGTGTTCGACCACGAACGACACCTGTCTGTGTCCCCTATACGTTGCAAGTGTCAGTCGTGAGCAGAATTGTATTTAGTGTGTATTTGAGTGCATTATGTCGGTGCTAAGTCAATTGGAACGTTGGAAAATTGTTGTTGCTCGTACGATGGGTGCTTCCGTAAGGAAGATAACCGAAGTGTTCCGTTTTTCAAGAGGCACTGTATGAAGACTTGTAGCGCAAACAGGTAAGGCGGAAAAACATCGTCCATTAAGTCACAACACAGACGAAAGTGTGTGTTGAGTGATTGTGAAACACTGTCTTCGAAGAGGATTCAGACGAAAAATGAGAGGACGACAGCTGAAAAAGTCACTGCAGAACTGAATGTCGCACACGGGACCCCTTTCAGCCCCAAGACAACACGAAGAGGCATTCATAATCTGGGAATTGCAAGGCTAGCTGGAATTCCAAAACCACTCATGAATGATGCAAAGGCCCGTAGCAGGAAGACTTGGTGCCGAAGCCATAGAACCTGGGCTAAGGAGCAGCGGAAGAAAGTCACTTGGTCTTGTCTCACACTTTTTCCAATTTCTGGCCGAGTTTTCGTTCCAGGAGTGAAACATGTCGGGGGTTCGGTGATGATTTGGGTGTCCATACCGCGGTGTTACATTGTCCCCATGGTTCCCTGCAGGGTCGTATTACTGCTCATATTACTATCCAGGATTATGTGGCCTTTTTGGCTGATTAGACCCATCCTATAGTACAATGTTTCTTCCCTAATAGTGATGCTGTGTTCCAAGACGACACGTGGGTTGCATGTTAAAGTCTGATGGCAACGAGTTAATGCTTAGTGTACAGACTGTGCTATGTGGTTTCAAAACCTGTCAGTGAGGTCCTATGCGAGCACTGCATTTGCGACATACCTCATTGTGTTGAAGATAGACACACCGGTCCCCATAGGTGTGGCAAATGAAAATTTTGCAGTACATTAAAATATCCTGACGTTCCCTCTGAAGGGCGAAACGCGTCAATAAAAGTGTTGTTTTCCCTGAAACCAAGACACTTCTCTTGAAATACTACCCACAGTTACTGTACCAGTTACGCCATGGAATGGACTGAATTGTATAATAGTTATGTCAGTATTTTCATTTGACAATGCGATTTCAAGAAGCCAAGATGTCGAAGTACGATTAAGTATTTGTTGCTTTTCTATGAATTATGACTGTCAATAAAACAATAACAAAAGCAAAAATGGATATGTGAATGGTCGAGAAAAGGGAACCACTCACACCATGTTAATTTCCTCTTTGAAATTCCTTCTCTTGTTTCTTATTAATGATGTAACGGGGCAGAATATAGAAAGAAAACATGAAGCTAAGTAAGAAGGTTAGAATTAAATGAAATTTCCGGCGAGAAGGAGGTCATTTGTGTGTTTGTTAGTGGTGTAATATCAGCAAACGCGAGCAGTACAGTTCCCATGAAAACGTGCAAACCAATTATATCCGTAATGCGATATTTATTTTAGCTAATTAAAGATAAGTAATGAATAATTTTCTGTGTTTTGCGATTATTATTTCGTATGAGATGAACACTAGTGCTAACAGCATGAAGATAAGTACTGGTGTAGCGGAACATGCAAATACTGTACAAACAAATAGGGAGAAAGATTTAGTTTTTGATAAGCATCGATCTAAGTACTGCCACAGTACTTAGACAGACGTGAATTTTCCATACTGCCAGTCATTGTTCGAAGTGGAAGCAGTTTTGATCAGCTGTAATGTGGAATGCGGTTCTGACTTGATTCGAACCGAGCGAGGTGGCGCAGTGGCTAGCACACTGCACTCGTATTGGGGAGGACGACGGTTCAATCCTGCGTCCAGCCATCCTGATTTAGGTTTTCCTTGATTTCCCTAAATCGCTCCAGGCAAATGCCGGGATGGTTCCTTTGAAAGGGCACGGCCGACTTCCTTCCTCGTCCTTCCCTAATCCGATGAGACTGATGACCACGATGTCTGGTCTCCCCCGCAAACAACCCAACTTAATTCGAAAAGCTAAAAATTTGTTTTATTGTTTAGAATAAAAGTAGTATCTCAGAGAATTATTTATTACACTAATTGTTGCATAAACCTATGATACGTAACAATTTTGTATTAAAATAATATCCAAAAAATTTAATCTGAGGAACTAGCCTTTATTTTGGGTAGTAAAGACACGCAGGGTTGCATATACCGCTATTTCAGGTGTATTCGGATACCAAACAAACGGTCTCTGCTTGTTTATCGACTAATAAACATGAGCTATTATTTGAACAATTTGCCTTTTTACGTGTTAAACACCATATCATTTTTGGTAGCATTTTCATGGGGGTAATGGTACTCTCAACTGACGTAATAGGTAAAAACGAGTTTCAGAAAACTGCACACGACTAACAACTGTTGTCGTCCAGTGGCCTGGAAGCGGAAGAGAGGATAGGGTACCTGAACCGTGGATTTATTTTCAATGAATGTTCTTAAAATGAACCGTGAATTTATTTTCAAAACTTTTTCATAAGAATGTACTTTATTTACTAGCGATTCATCAAGAACATTGACACATTTAATCACACTATGTGAGGGTGGAAGTAGTTGCCAGGGAGTACCTGATGAAATCAAAATGAAATTGCTTTTAAAAAATGGGAATTTTATTCCTAAAAGCTATTTTTTTAAAAGAAACAGATTTAAAATTATAAGCAGAAAGCACCCTCTAAATATCAAGTTAGAATTTATTCAGGGGCAGAAAGAAACAAATTTTTGAGTGTATGAACTTTCGGACTGAGAACCTTGCCGCTCCCTTTTGACACGGCCGTAGTTACGACCGTTCTCAACAACCTCTGAAAGACTACACTGGTGCAACTCTGCAACACACCAGATTACCTTAAAGTAAAAGTTTTAACAATTCAGGCAAGCATACAAACTATGCACCCCGTAGGAGGGATGGAAATGGTACAAAACACTAAAATTAAAAGATTAACTTGCCACCGAAGGTGCAACTTGATTTTAACTCCTAAGAAAAGTCTAACGGTGGAAGGGTGGCAACTTTATATACTAAAATGGCTATTTAAACAAAAGCCCATGAAATGCAATCTTACATAAAATTATACAAGGCTGGCCAAACATGCTTAGATTTATTTAATTGTTTAATATAAAGTACTACACATTGATCTTGGCAAAAGCCGAGAAGCGATTCTTGTTAGTGTTTTAGCTCACTGTGGCACTCTGGGGTGCTCTCTGGGGCGCTCTGGGATGCTGTCTGGGGCACTCTGGTATGCTCTCTGGGGACTCTGGTATTCTCTGGAATGCTCTCTGTGGTAATTTAGGCTGCTCTAAGCACGACCCACGCCCTGTCCTCGTGCTTGGGTGGCTCAGATGGTAGAGCACTTGCCCGCGAAAGGCAAAGGTCCCGAGTTCGAGTCTCGGTCCGGCACACAGTTCTAATCTGCCAGGAAGGTTCATATCAGCGCACACTCCGCTGCAGAGTGAAAATCTCATCCTGGAAACATCCCCTAGGCTGTGGCTAAGCCATGTCTCCGCAATATCCTTTCTTTCAGGAGTGCTAGTCCTGTACGGTTCGCAGGAGAGCTTCTGTAAAGTTTGGAAGGTAGGAGACTAGTTACAGGCGGAAGTAAAGCTGTGAGGACTGGGCGTGAGTCGTACTTGGGTAGCTCAGGTTGCAGAGCACTTGCCCGTGAAAGACAAAGGTCCCGAGTTCGAGTCTCGGCCCGGCACACAGTTTTAATCTGCCACGACGATTCACCACTTATACACTCTTCCTGTGGCCGCGAAGCAACAGCAGCGTCGGCCACGTCGGGTGCCAACCTAGCAAGAGTACTCCGCTCTGAGCGACGCTGCGCCGTCTACAGCAGCGGTCGGCATCCTTAAAGCGCGCCGCCGCCAAGGACTGTGAGTTCGATACCCATCCTGCCTGCTGGACTTGGAGCATCGCTGGACCATAACCAATTCAAGATTGGATACTGAGAATGTTCTAAGCGCCAAACCTCACATTTGTCAGCAGAAGCAAAAAACACTATCTCTCTTTGTACAAAACTTATTTGTAACCAAAAAATGAGAAGGTATTCTGATACTGCAGATTTAGGGTGCGCACCGCATCGCTGAAAAACACAGTGGGTCAAATTAGAAAATAAATGATTTATTCAGAACATGCTAATGTCACATCAGGTAACCGGCTGGTTCTCAGCACCAATACGAAAGTTTTTAAAATTACAATGAAATGAACACCCTTAGCTGCTTACAGGCGTTGAAATACGTCAACGGGGACGGATGAAAATATGTGCACCAACCGGGACTCGAAACCGGGATCTCCTGCTTACATGGTAGACGCTCTATCCATCTGAGCCACCGAGGACACTGAGGATAGCGCCACTGCAGGGATTTATCTCTGGCACGCCTCCCGCGAAACCCACATTTTCAACGTATTGTCCCGCACTACATTCGTAGTGCCCCCGCCCATTATACTCATTACTCGCGGCGCGTTGCCGATTCCCGTAAGAGTTCGGGCATGTCCGAAAAAACAGATACCATCTTAGTATATGTATAGTTAAGGCTCACTGGCCACTTGACCATCTTCTCCTATCCGAAAGAACAGATACCATCTTAGTATATATAACGAAAGTTTTTGTTTGAAAGGCCATTATTACGAGGGTAAGTACAGAACTGTTTGTGTGGCAGGTGGTCACACTGTTATGAAGACTGTTTCAAGCGCTGTGTGTAAACATGCTCGCCGGCTGGTGTGGCCGAACGGTTCTAGGCGCTTCAGTCTGGAACCGCGCTGCTGCTACGGTCGCAGGTTCGAGTCCTCCCTCGAGCATGGATGTGTGTGATGTCCTTAGGTTAGTTAGGTTTAAGTAGTTCTAAGTTCTAGGGGACTGATGACCTCAGATGTTAAGTCCCATAGTGCTCAGAGCCATTTGAACCATTTTCGTAAACATGCGCGCGCTGCGCTGAGGCGCTCAGTCTTGGCTTGGCTGCCGTTGAGAATGGAGCTCCCGTTGGATGTTACCGCCAAGTGTGAAATGCGCGCAGTTATTCGGTTTTTGAACGCAAAAGACACTGTGCCGATTGAAATCCATCGCCAATTGACGGAAGCGTATGGTGAGTCGTGCATGGATGTCAAAAATGTTCGCAAGCGGTGTAGGGAGTTTGCAGCTGATCGGGACGAAATTCACGACGAACAAAGGAGCGGGAGACCGTCAATTTCTGAGGAAACAGTGTTGAAGGTTGAGCAAAGCATGCGTGAAGATCGTCGGATCACCCTGGATGATCTCTACACGTTGGTTCCTGAGGTTTCCCAAAGCACCGCTCACAGAATTTTAACGGAAACATTGAAGTACCGGAAGGTGTGCGGAAGATGGGTGCCACGCATGCTGACTGAGGACCACATGCGGCAACGAGTTGATGCTTACCGCGCAGTTCCTCACGACCTTGCAGCCGAACACGACAACTTTCTGGACTCAATTGTCGCGGGTGACGAAACCTGGGCATACCACTTTTCACCTGAGACCAAGCAACAATCACGCCAGTGGCGGCATCCTTCTTCGCCAAAGCCGCGGAAATTCAAACAAACACAGTCTGCGGTAAAGTCATGACAATTGTTTTTTTGGGATCGGAAAGGGGTATCGTTGGTCGCCTTTATGTCCACTGGGACCACAATTAACGCTGACAGGTACTGTGAGACTGAAAAAATTCAAACGGGAAATTCACAACCGGAGAAGAGGAATGTTGAGCATGGGCGTACACATTCACGACGACAACGCTCGCCCACACAACGCTCGGCAAACCGTTGCTCTCCTGCAACAGTTTCAGTGGAACATAATCACCCACCCAACCTATAGCCCTGACTTGGCGCCCGCTTAGACTTGTTCCCTAGGTTAAAAGTACATTTGACCGGAAAGCGATTCAGCTCCGATGACGAGGTGAAAGAAGAGGTTCATAACTTTCTGAACAGCATGGCGGCGAGCTGGTATGACATGGGCATACAAAAAATGCCACAGCGTCTACAAAAGTGCATCGACAGAAATGGTGATTATGTCGAAAATAGCTAAATGTTCAAACTGTAAACTGATATAAACAATTGTAGATGTAAACAGGTCTATTACTTATAAAAAAATAGGAGACCTTGCTTTTGGGATTACCCTCATACAAAGGTACTATGTTTTATATGTGATATTACATCTATGAAAATACAGCAATAATTTAAGTAGTAGAACTGTCGTCAACAAAAAACATTTCTCGTAACTTTTGAATTTACCGGAAGTGAAAAACAAAATTAAATTCAAGAAAAAAATCTCCAATATAGACTTCGGTTTCTTAATCAACCCCATTCTTGGGATCAGATGTTGCAAACTTTACTGTAAAACTCCCTATCCTGTGCGGGAGTAATGCAATCATCATCAACAGATCATTCTGTTTTGCAACATAATCATGGCTGGTCTTTCAGATGAAGCACGCCATGGGGTACATCAGCCTTGGTCTTTACACATTTAAATATAATGACATATTCCCATTCTTCGGTTCCAGAGTAAGAATTTTGAGTAACTACGAAGGCTGTTCAGAAAGTAAGGTCCTATCACGCGCGATATAGAAACGACAGTGAAAATCCGATGAAGCTTTGCACAGATGTGTTGGGCAGTGTCTCTAGTACGCCCGTCGATCGCATCACGTCGCTTTTTCAATTCTGAGCGCATAGTGATCGCGTAAAGATGTCTAGAAAATAGTGTCTCTCGCTAAGTGTGAGAGTCTGGTGAGAGATTTCGCCTGATGTCATGCAGGCCATATAACATGACTGTCATTGGTCTCCTTCTACATGACAATTCTCCGCCGCACTCTGCCGGGGCAGTAAAGATGGTTCTCCTGCGTTTTCGATGGGAAGGGTTTTATCACCCACAGTACAGTACGTAATTGGCTCCCATTGAATTTCATCTCTACTCACATGAACCGCTCGCTACGAGGATAACATTTTGGTACAGACAACGAGCTGTAGACGAGAGTAGAAAATTGGCGGAAAGCACTGGCGGCTGCCTTCCATGAGAGGGCGTTGGAAAGTTGCTATAACGCTACAGTAAATGTTTGTCAGATCGCCGTCTGTGTAGAGAAGTAGCTGCAAGGTTTAGCTAACTATTGTAAATGAATCGTTTTTGTTTTTCACAGTGGTTTCGGATTCGCGACCTATCAGACCTTACATACCGAATATTCCTCGTATTTGAGATGGACCATCTTGAGGCACTTTGAACAAAGAGAATTTGGAGATTTTACACGCCTGCATTGACAAAAACGTGGCAGCAGCATGTTTAAAAGCGAAGAAGTCAGTTGTATGCATTGGAATGATATAGAATGGATTCGTAGCTTCAGTTGACACAAAAATCTTGTGTAGACCTTAAGGAATGAGAACCCTGTTTACTTTTCCTCGTTGTTCTATAATTGCAGAATCTCTGTTGTAGCCTAAAAAGCTGTGCCCGCTCACCAAAAACCTGTTTCTTGTAAATTTAGTAACTGTATGCTATTGTTAATTCAACCCAAACATACAGGATAGCAGAAAAGTGTTTCCCTGCTACAGCTCCTTAAAGGCGGCTAATTGTGTGCTGGCTAATTGAACATTTGTTTGACAGGGTGGTACTATAACGGAGGTGTAGCAACACAATACCGAATAGCCCACAACGTTTATTAAGAGTATGTTACGAAGTGGGGCTTAATGTTGGTACATTTTTCTGTGTGGCACTTGATGTCCTAAGCATTATACACACATTAAAAAAAGTTTTGCATCACCTCGGTTTAGAGAGTTGCGAAACCTGTACAGAAAACTGGAGTAGAGATCAACATAAGCATCATTTCCGCCCTTTTTATTGCTCATGAAACCCACAAAATGCATGTTTACCGCTATACAGCGAGACTTTTAAAGGTGTTGGTCCAGATTGCTGTACACAGCGGTATCTCTAATACCCAGTAGCATGTCCTCTTGCAATGAAGCATGCCTGTATTCGCCGTGACATACTATCCACATGTTCAACAAGACACTGTTGGTGCAGATTGTCCCATTGTTCAACGGCGATTCGGCGTAGATCCCTCAGAGTGTTTGGTGGGTCACGTCGTCCATAAATAGTCCTTTTTAATCTATCCCAGCCATGTGCGATAGGGTTCATGTCTGTAGAACATGCTGGCCACTGTACTCTGGCGATGTCGTTATCCTGAAGGAAGTCATTCACAAGATGTGCACGATGGGGCCGCGAATTGTCGTCCGTAAAGACGAATGCCTCGCCAATATGCTGTCGATATGGTTGCACTATCGGTCGGAGGATGGCATTCACGTATCGTACAGGCGTTACGGCTACGGCGTACGTTGGCCCCACGTATCATCATCAGTTATCTGCTCTATTAGCAGGTCATTTGCCTCTCCATTTTCTGCGATCCATTGCTTCCTTCTTAAGGCTGCTGTATGTTGTACCGTCCATCATGTCATCCAGTATTTTGAATCTCTTCCTTCCTCGCTTCCTTTTCCCTTCTACATAACCTTCTAAAACTGTTTTTATCAGTCCGTCATTCTTTCTTAATATGCCACCCCAAAGCAGCAGGGAACCTCCACCATGCTGCACTTGCTGGACAGTGTCTCTAAGGCGTTCAGCCTGACTGGGTTGCCTACAAACACGTCTCCGACGATTGTCTGGTTGAAGGCATATGCGACACTCATCGGTGAAGAGAATGTGTTGCCAATCCTGAGAGGTCCATTCGGCATGTTGTTGGGCCCATCTGTAACGCGTTGCATGGTGTCGTGGTTGCAAAGATGGACCTCGCCGTGGACGTCGGGAGTGAAGGTGCGCATCATGCAGCCTGGTGCGCACAGTTTGAGTCGTAACACGCCGTCCTATGGCTGCACGAAAAGCATTATTCAACATGGTGGCGTTGCTGTCAGGGTTCCTCCAAGCCATAATCCGTAGACAGCGGTCATCCACTGCTGTAGTCAGTAACCCTTTGGCGGCCTGAGCGAGACATTCATCGATGACAGTTCCTGTCTCTCTGTATCTCCTATATGTCCAAACAACATCGCTTTGGTCCACCCTGAGACGCCTGGGCACTTCCCTTGTTGAGAGCCCTTTCTCGCACGTAGTTTACTGTTCCTTATCTATATAAACGATTTGGGAGTCCATCTATGCAGCCGACTTCGGTTGCTTGCAGATGACGTTGTCGTTTATCGACTAATAAAGTTATCATAAGATCAAAACAATCGCTTGCATATGACGTTGTCGTTTATCGACTAATAAAGTTATCAGAAGATCAAAACATTGCTTGCAGATGACGTTGTCGTTTATCGACTAATAAAGTTATCATAAGATCAAAACAATCGCTTGCATATGACGTTGTCGTTTATCGACTAATAAAGTTATCAGAAGATCAAAACAAACTGCAAAACGGTTTAGAAGACATATTGGAATGGTGCGAAAAGTGGCAGTTGACCCTAAATAACGAAACGTGTGAGGAACGATCACCACGATAAAGTAAGGGATATGAGAGCTCGTACGGAAAGATATAGGTGTTAACCCTTTCCGCGCGCTATACGAGTTTCGAACAATACAGAATTGTGAAGGTGGTCCGATGAACCCTCTGCCAGGCACTTAAATGTGATTTACAGAGTATCCATGTAGATGTAAGTAAGGGATATGAGAGCTCGTACGGAAAGATATAGGTGTTAACCCTTTCCGCGCGCTATACGAGTTTCGAACAATACAGAATTGTGAAGGTGGTCCGATGAACCCTCTGCCAGGCACTTAAATGTGATTTACAGAGTATCCATGTAGATGTAAAAATACGGACGCGATCGAACTGAGGTATTGACCGTCTAGGCATGGTTGAACTAGAGACAACACGAGCCGTGTACTTTCTTCCTGGTGGAGTGACTGGAACTGATCGGCTGTCGGACCCCCTCCTTCTAATAGGTGCTGCTGATGCTTGGTTGTTTACATCTTTGGGCGGTTTTAGTGACATCTCTGAATAGTCAAAGGGACTGTGTCTGTGATACAATATCCACAGTGAATGTCTTATCTTCCCGAGTTCTGAGAACCGGGGTGATGCAAAACTTTTTTTGATATGTGTACAATGAGGTGTATGTAACTTTGCTTTCTCTTGGCAGTATATGAGATTATTAACACAAGTGATAGTAGCGATTACAGACACTCTCGCTAGTAATGACTCCGCAAATAGCGACTGTTAAGTCGGAAAGTAGTCTTCAGACTATTGTGCTGATGTAGCTGCAGGTACCGAATTGAACTGTCTAATTGCCGGTTCGGGACTGAGTGTCCGTGGCGCGCCCTATTTGGTGCCTGTCGGTGGACGGATTTCCATCCCCACCAGTCCAAGGTGGAAGCAATGTAATTCGCAAGTGACGGTGTTCCCTAAGGTATTTGCCGACACTATCGAAATATGCATATGGCGCGCTGAAGTAAGTGACACAGAAGCAGGAAGAAGTTCATGCTTGTGAACACCATCTGGATGCTGCACATAGCAGAGAGACGCCAAGCGAGTGGTTGTGACTGTGGTGGCGGCCTCTCGCGGTGTTTGTTGTGTGCCTCTGGCTTGGTCCACAACAGAGTTCTCTCTCTTGAAACCATCCTAGACAGAATGACGGAGATCTTACTGCATAGCACTTAGAACTTTAGAGGGAAGCACTGTATAGCACATAACCATCTACTAACGCATGTCTGAAACACTTTTATCATGATTTGGCATCTGGATGAAGTTCAGGGACATGAAACAGAATGCTGAGAACATAGTAGCACTGTAAACGTGTTTTGTGAAAATGTGGCACTTAGATCGATTTCAGTTTCCACTCTTCAGCTACACTGAAGCGCCAAAGAAACTAGTATAGGCATGCGTATTCGAATACAGAGATTTGTAAACAGAATACTGCACTGCGGTCGGCAGCGCCTATGTAAGACAAATGTCTGGCTCAGTTGTTAGATCATTTACTGCTGCTACAATGGCAGGTCATCAAGATTTAAGTCAATTTGAACGTGGTGTTATTGTCAGCGCACTAGCGATGTGATACAGTGTCTCTGAGGTAGCGATGGAGTGGGAATTTCCCCGTACGACCATTTCACGAGTGTACCGTGAATATCAGGAATCCAGTACATAAAATCTCCGACATCGCTGCGGCCGGAAAAAGATCCTTTAAGAACGGGCCCAACGACGACTGAGGAGAATCGTTCAAAGTGACAGAAGTGTAACCCTTCCGCAAATTGGTGCATATTTAAATGCTGGGCCATCAACACGCGTGAGTGTGCGAACCATCCAACGAAACATCGTCGATATGGGCTTTCGGAGCCGTAGACCCACTCGTGTACCCTTGATGATTGCACGGCGCAAAGCGTTACGACTCACCTGGGTCCGTCAAATCCGACGTTGGACTGTTGATGACTGGAAACATGTTCCATGGTTGGACGAGTCTCGTTTCAAATTGTATCGAGCGGATGGATGTGTACGTGTATGGAGACGACCTCAAGAATCCAAGGACCCTGCATGTCAGGAGGGGACTGTTCAAGCTGGTGTGGGGCGTGTGCAGTTAGATTGATATGGGACCCCTGATAAGTCTAGATACGACTCTGACAGGTGATACGTACGTAAGCATCCTGTCTGATCACCTGCATCCATTCATGTCCATTGTCCATTCCGACGGAGTTGGGCAATTCCATCAGGACAATGCGACACCCTACACGTCCAGAATTGCTACAGAGTGGCCCCAGGAACACTCTTCTGAGTTTAAACACTTCGCTGGCCACCAAACTCTCCAGACATGAACATAATGGAGTATATCACGAATGTCTTGCAACGTGCTGTTCAGAAGAGATCTCCATCCCCTTGTACTCTTTCGGATTTGTGGCTAGCCCTGCATGATTCATGGTGTCAGTTCCCTCCAGCACTACCTCAGACATTATCGAGTCCATGCCACGTCGTATTGCGGCACTTCTGCGGGCTCGCTGGGGCCGTACACGATATTAGATTGGTGTTCCGGTTTTTTTGGCACTTCAGTGTATAATAAACTTATATTTTCTGAAATGGAGAAAAGGGGAACGGTATTGCAATGGCGAAAGTTGAAAATCTGTGCCGGACCAGGTCTCCAACCCGGATGCTCCGCTTCTCTAGAAGGGTTAACCGTCTCGGCCAGCCGGGCACGTCTCCAGCCCGACCCAAATACTCAGCTTATCGCTCGCTGCATTCAGCGTCCCCATGTTCTTTACACTTCCAACTCGCAAATTATTGATTACCGTACGGGTTCAAATGGTTCAAATGGCTCTGAGCACTATGGGACTCAACTGCTGAGGTCATTAGTCCCCTAGAACTTAGAACTAGTTAAACCTAACTAACCTAAGGACATCACAAACATCCATGCCCGAGGCAGGATTCGAACCCGCGACCGTAGCGGTCTCGCGGTTCCAGACTGCAGCGCATTTAACCGCACGGCCACTTCGGCCGTACGGGTTCGAACGATATTAGTGCATCTGCACCGAAACATACTTCTAGAGCTGTCTCGCTCGATTGCATTAATATATATGCTTGCAAAATGGTTATTTCTTAATTTTCTCCAGCTCTCGGCTAAAGAAATCGAACACTCAGGATGAGCAGGTCAGAACAGCCACCCTGACGAACCTACACATGCCCTCTCCACCTTCTTCCTCCTCACCGACAAAGGGGTCGACAGTACCTGACTTAGCCGACTGCATTACAATTGAATCAGGAGACATATCTTTGGGCTAAGCACGTTTTCCAGTACTTCACAAAAATCTCCCATCGATTTTACATCCCTGCATTTAACCCTTAAGTGCATGATTTTTTATTGGAAGCTGTAAAAATTACCACGTTTATTTTATACTGCCTACATTACAAAAAACATATTGAAATTTTTTTTAAATTAAATTAACAAAGCATTAGTAGTATGGGATTAGAAATAAGAGATGGAGGTTACCTACATCATTTATTGTTTGCTGATGATCAAGTAGTCATAGCACAAGATGGGGAGGATGCTGACTATATATGCAATCAACTAGCAGTAGCATACAAAACTTGGCGTTTGAAGATTAATTGCCAAAAAACAGAATACTTGACTAATGATTCAGATGAGCTATGCATTGAAGGAAAGAAAATCAAAAAGATAAACACTTTCTGTTATTTGGGATCCAGAAATCGAGGGAAAATCAGTCATAAATCAATAAAAGAATTAGTAGCGGCCGGAAGGTCACTGAGATGCTTAACTCAGTCTTATGGAGCAGGAATGTAATGAGCAGAACTAAAAAATTAATATACAAATCCATATTAGAGAGTGTGGTTCTGTATGGAACGGAGACCTGGACAATTAACCTGAAGCACATTAAAAAATTACAAGCTCTAGAAATGGACTTCTGGAGGAGATCGGCATGAGTCTACAGGAAAGAAAAGATAAGGAACACTGAAATAATGAGAATGGAAATAAAAGAAAGAACATATGACGTAACGGATACGAAGAAATTAGAGTGGTACGAGCACGTACGATGAATGGAGAAAGCCAGAATACCAAAATTGGTACTGGAGTGGGAACCGGAGGGGAGAAGAAGAAGAGGACGACATATGACCACTTGGCTCCAAAATGAACAGCAAACAATGAGGAGAACGTTTATTCTTTGTATTGTAATTTCCGAGTAAATTATTATGGTGGAGATAAGCCTCTGTAATGAGGAAAAGCTCAAAATCAAAAAAAAAAAAAAAAAGCATTATTGTTGACAATCGCTACAAACACAAAAACAGACTTAATTTCAAATCTATAGTAAAGACACTCGAATTAATTGTGTACACCAAATCTACTTACGTTTTCAAAATAAAAAAAAGTAATTTTAAAACCCACAAATCAATGCACAAACACCAAAAAAGTCTCTACTTTCCGCAAAAAAACACGCGCGGCAATGCATCCACACAGCTGATTCTGGTCATCCTGCCATTTACGATTGCTATGAAGAACTACTAGCAGCTTAGCAGCTGCAGTAGAGCGTATACACTTAAATACACAAGGAATTTGTTACAAAATGTTTCTCAGTATAGGATACAGTGAAGAAATGAAGTCTGCAGCTGATCAGCTACACTACGCAATAAAGGGTTAAGAGCATCATTTCCGAATAATCTCAGCAAGTTCGTGACATTATCCACTGTTATTCGTACACATAGGCGCCCGCAAGATATGCAAGAGGGAGATTTTGCTCCCTTCAGGGAATTTTAGGCACAGACTATGAACTATTTCAAAAAATGAGTTTCGGCTATCATACTAAATCGAATATTTGACAGTTGTGTGGTTTCACACATTCAGTAATTGAATGCTGCGCCTAGGTTACTATTTACCCAAGAAATCCAAACAATGTGGCTTTCAAACCATATTTTTTCGAACGTTAATTACGCGAGTCAATGCTAATAAAAACCCATAGGTGTTGTAGTAGGCATAAAAGTTGTTTAGGCTTTTTTTAAGTTTATTTACTTGTACTGCATTCCAATCAAAAGCATTTTTTAGAGTAATTTTTTCTGTAGGGTATTTTTCTGTTGAAGATTTTTAATTTTCATTGTAAACAACGTTATTTATTTATTTGTTGTTTTCCTAGTAAGAACAAATGTTGTTCCGCTTTTGCAATTGAATGTTTATTTCCTTTTATCCAAATATGTTTCACTTATGCCCATTAGGCATCAACAGCGATCTATAAAAAGAAAAGAAAATTAGTTAACAATAAATGTTTTATTGTATTATTTCCTACGAGTGCATTTAAATTATGCTAGTATTTAGAACAGTAGGTTTTGATTTAAATGTATTGCCAGGAAACTGGCTTCAAAATGGGCCTCAAATTTACCAAATGAGTTTTAGAAACAATGCCGATGTTAGAATCTCGTTCCATCTTGGACAAAAATATATGCCGACACCATTGTTCATGTCTGTGGCGAAGAGAAATGGTGTTTTCCCACTTCCCATGAGTCCGGACAACTCTGCTTTTGCGATTAACAGGTTTCGTCAAAGAGAACCACGTAATACGAGTATGTTTTGTCTGGTACAGAAGTCAGTGTAGTCGCATTGTTGATGCGGTGTTCCGTAAGAATTTATTTTGCGTAATGTCTCTTTGTGATATTAATTTTACCGCTCTTTGAAGTGATGCGCGAGCATTTAAATGTGCGAAGCAATATGATGCGAGTGAGAAAGGAGTTGTTACTCATGATCTAATCTTGTCACATGGGTTTCACTTCTATTGCTGCGATTCTACAATTGTTCTTGGCGAGTCATTATGAACTGCAGAAATAAGATACTGTCTTAAGGTCTATCATGTGCTGTTAACAAACAGTTCAAAGAAAAGTCGTAAAAAGGAGTCACAAATTGCAGAACAAAAGCACACAACCTGTTCTACATCTACATTCATACTCCGCAAGCCACCCAACGGTGTGTGGCGGAGGGCACTTTACGTGCCACTGTCATTACCTCCCTTTCCTGTTCCAGTCGCGTATGGTTCGCGGGAAGAACGACTGTCTGAAAGCCTCCGTGCGCGCTCTAATCTCTCTAATTTTACATTCGTGATCTCCTCGGGAGGTATAAGTAGGGGGAAGCAATATACTCGATACCTCATCCAGAAACGCACCCTCTCGAAACCTGGCGAACAAGCTACACCGCGATGCAGAGCGCCTCTCTTGCAGAGTCTGCCACTTGAGTTTATTAAACATCTCCGTAACGCTATCACGGTTACCAAATAACCCTGTGACGAAACGCGCCGCTCTTCTTTGGATCTTCTCTATCTCCTCCGTCAACCCGATCTGGTACGGATCCCACACTGATGAGCAATACTCAAGTATAGGTCGAACGAGTGTTTTGTAAGCCACCTCCTTTGTTGCTGGACTACATTTTCTAAGCACTCTCCCAATGAATCTCAACCTGGTACCCGCCTTACCAACAATTAATTTTATATGATCATTCCACTTCAAATCGTTCCGCACGCATACTCCCAGATATTTTACAGAAGTAACTGCTACCAGTGTTTGTTCCGCTATCATATAATCATAAAATAAAGGATCCTTCTTTCTATGTATTCGCAATACATTACATTTGTCTATGTTAAGGGTTAGTTGCCACTCCCTGCACCAAGTGCCTATCCGCTGCAGATCTTCCTGCATTTCGCTACAATTTTCTAATGCTGCAACTTCTCTGTATACTACAACATCATCCGCGAAAAGCCGCATGGAACTTCCGACACTATCTACTAGGTCATTTATATATATTGTGAAAAGCAATGGTCCCATAACACTCCCCTGTGGCACGCCAGAGGTTACCTTAACGTCTGTAGACGTCTCTCCATTGATAACAACATGCTGTGTTCTGTTTGGTAAAAAATCTTCAATCCAGCCACACAGCTGGTCTGATATTCCGTAGGCTCTTACTTTGTTTATCAGGCGACAGTGCGGCACTGTATCGAACGCCTTCCGGAAGTCAAGAAAAATAGCATCTACCTGGGAGCCTGTATCTAATATTTTCTGGGTCTCATGAACAAATAACGCGAGTTGGGTCTCACACGATCGCTGTTTCCGGAATCCATGTTGATTCCTACATAGTAGATTCTGGGTTTCCAAAAACGACATGATACTCGAGCAAAAAACATGTTCTAAAATTCTACAACAGATCGACGTCAGAGATATAGGTCTATAGTTTTGCGCATCTGCTCGACGACCTGTTAATGAATCGTGGTAACAGACTCTAGTATGACAAAAAAATTAAATTAAATATTGATATATTTCAATTTTTTCAATTTTAATCTAATACTTATGTAGGTGTTGTATTTCATACTAGAATGTCGTGTTCCCAGTTTCGCACAGCTTTGCCACGGGAAACACGAGAGAGGCAGAAGACGTCCGTCTTCTGGTCGGCTCCTGATCGTTGTCAGAAGGAGGCTAGTTTTTGATTACGCAAAGGCTTCTGTTATTTGGAAAAGAACAACCCGGATTCCTTTAGGTAATCAATATGAATTTTGTAATTACCTAAGGGACGTTTAACAATGAACAATAAAAATAGCATTTGCAAATGAAATCGTTAATCTATGGAGCGGCTATGAGTTGTATAGAAAACAAGGAACGGCCTTCTGTCTACGACCATGGTGCCGCACTATTCTCTGCTGTAGTAAAGGCTGATTGACATTTATAAAAATAGTATGACATGGAGGTAAAAAGGGAAAGAATAGAATAAGAATTCTGGTAAACTCTAAATACATTCAAATAATTTTCACAACCAATTAGGGCTTATTTATAAAGAGTATAACTTACGTAAGTAATTTCCTGACTATGTTGGTGCGATAAGGTTTCAGCCTGTCCTGTGATCGCTTCTTGGTTCACGTCTATATCACAAATTATACTCATTATCTTTCTCTTTCTTTCGATGCAATTCTTTCACTGTTTAACACTTTTTTGACAATAACTTGCCGATTTACGGGATCGAACATAATTTACTTGAATTTTACCAATTAATAACTGTTGTCTGTACGCTGGCAAGACCGTTCATTTTTATGGCTCGCAATCGACCCTTTTTTTTCCATTTCACGTTACAAGAAGTGCGATAAAATCTGAAGATCTAAAAAAGTTTTTACCCTCATATGTTTTATTTAAATCGAAGCGAAACGCTCAGTTCAGCTTCTGTTAAAATGTTTCTCTGACTGCGCAGTCGATGTATTAGCGTTTCCGCTAGATGCGCATTTTTGCAGTGAAGTAAATTATATAAACCAAATGTCTTTCAAAGAATAGGTCTCATCTTATAAGTTGATCATTTAATACGTAGCTTTGTGAATGCCTTTCCAAGGTTACTTACAGCTTTCATACGACGGAAAGTCCAATAATATTACAAGACGAATCGCAACGTTGTACAGGTAGCTGCAGCATTTAAAATGCAGCTGATAATAAAGTTATACTGATGAAGATCTAAATGTCTTGCCCAAGTCGGAGATCGGTGAAATTTCGTTTCATAAAATACCTCTATATAAAAAAGTGGCTGATTACTGTATTCCTTCAAGCAGTTAAAAATCAAATATTTTAAATTAATGATACGTACGAGACTGCATCACACGAATATCAGGAAATATAAACAAATGAAGGAGAAGCACTTTCACACGGAAATGAATAGTGCTGTAGCCTTCTCAACGGGTATAACAAAATGAATATTTTGAGAGTAAACAGAGACCGAAGCAAGCGCTGCAGCTACAGTTAATTTCACTCGCAAAATTTTTAATTAATCTCTCATTTAGAATAGCGGCGCTTCTCTTTTACAAAAGTCTGGATCCGTAAATTGGATTTATGACATCATTAGTCCGGACGTCGCTGCTATTTAGTCAAGCTTGGGCCATTCGGTTGGCCTGCAGCACATCTAGGTCGAACGTGAAATTTTTTTTTTAAATTAAATAATCCCTGTACAATAAAGTGAGGAAGTGCTCCACTTACAGGCAGATTAAGGCTGCGGTTAGGCAATGCAGTGTGTCCCAGTATCTTGACCACACTTAATAACTTTTTATGTAGAAGCAAATAAATAAAAGATTGTTTAGCTACCGAGGGGTTATTAACCTGCACGGATGCCTTCCTTGTAACTTCGTCCGATACCGAGGTATGAACAGCCTTATGTCTTTTTTAAACAGCATCCTATACAGGATGTCCCAGGAGGAATTGTCAGTATCCAGGGCTATCACAGGAACGCTCATTTAAAGCAAAAAAACATCACAAAGACAAATGCCCTATTCCGAATGGTTTCAGAGATAGAACGCATTTAATGTACATCTGTTTCTAGACTAGTGACGGGCACGTATGTGCCGTACATACGCAAACTATTTGGCGTTTTATCCTAGCCCAGTTATAACTCCCTTTCAGACCGAAAGGAAGAATTATAAGGGCAAAAGAACAAATATTGTCAATTATTATGATTTTGAGATTAAAGTATGTTCGCTGCCGGAATAATACGGTCGGAATTTCTAATTGGCGACCACATGAATAATAATTATTACAGGCGCGTCAATTTGATCGCGTTGAGACATCGGATTTCGTAGGGAACTAATAACTGCAGGCTCTGGAAAAATTTTCTACCGATCGTAGCAATCTACATGAAATGTAAAAAGTGGCTGCTAATTGTTCGCCGAAAATCCGTTATTCCGGAATACGTTACTAAGTAATTACAGAAACTCAATACACGGTCCATCACTTACAAAAATTCAGAGATAGCGTGTTTTTCATTCTCATCTCAATTACTGATATGTACTAAATCTACATTCTCTGACCATGAAAGGTGATTGGCTTACATATTTTAAATATCATCTATAATACAAAATGCAAATCACATTATGTCTCGTTTCACACCCTACCTCGCTGCTTTCAATCTCTTTGCTCGGGACGTCTTTTTGCCATTAAGGTCGCCCACTGAACGCTCGGTTTGTCCATAATGCAATGTGACTGAGGTAGTGCGAGTGGCTGAGAGAGTATCAGAGACAGGCATCGGCTTACTGTGTTAGTACACCCGCTGGCTGAAATGCCACACACGTACACTAATTAAGAACATGCAGATGTGTCCGTTACGGCTTCTGTGATGGTGGCGCTTTCGAGGAATACCACCGGCGCTTTCCAACACATCGAATTCTTAATCATAGTGTGTTCACACTGCGAGACACAGGTATTCTTCCAAGTTCACGTTTTTCTTCTGAACGTGTAGTTCAACAACCTGTGCGTGAACAGCAAAACATCATTGATACTGTGCAGCTTAGTCCGACTACATTATAAGTGTATTTTCCCGCAAACTATCCGGAAAAGGCTTATGTTCATGTGAAGTATTTGCTTCAAGTGATCCTTCCTGTCATATCCCTGAATACTGACTGTTCCTCTTGGGATGCCTTGCATTTTTTTATTTTGAATCTGCTTCCTCACCTCAAGATCTGTTCAAAAATGTATTACAATTCACATAAACATGACAATACGAACACCGTAACATAAAAATGACTGACTTCATTGTACTGGTACATAGCGCAGATACCCTGGCTAACGGAACTCGTCCACTTGTTGGAGTTGACAATAAACAAATGAAAACACAAGGAAAGTAGACAACGGTCATTCAGTTAGCCGTCTTTAATTGAACTTTTGTGTTGTATGCCAACGAAGAGATGGTGGAAATGCTATTCTTCTATAGGCAATTTAAGTTATCAGAACGGTAATTGCAGCTATGTTTACCTTGGTCTAGGACAAGGTTTCCCAAACCGTGTTCCGAGATCACTGGCGTTCCGCGGAAGGTGAAAAAGGGCTCTTCGAGAATCTGTTAATCACATGCCGTATTTTTCTCGACATTTTGACGGTATTAATTATATTTTTAAAATTTTTTTGTGTTTTCTGTGTTATTAGTTATGATTCAGTATTGAAGCAATCACTGAAAAGAACGAGTTCTCATTTTTTAAAAATTTTATCAGCCTCAAAAAAACATAAGGTGTTCCATAAAAGTACCAGGATTCTCAAGTTGTTCCGTCAGAAAAGTTTGGCAGTTCTTGGTCTAAGTATGCCTGCAAGTCTTATCATGCCCCCGCCCTTTCTCCCCTCTTATTTGGGGTCACACCTCTAATTTACTTTCAGTTTTACTTGTTTACGGTTGTACGTATTTTTATTGCCCGCACACCTTGTTTTTAAAGTCTGTTGCATGCCTTGTTCCAAAACAAAGGGATAGGGTAGTGTAAGCAAATCGTCATGGGTCCCTGGTTCGAACGCACCACTGCTTAAATTTTGAACAAAAATCACCAACAGTGGCGGCTGAAGACTTCCGGCATAAGAAGTCACCCTCGTTCTGCCAGCAGACTTGTCAAAGAGGACGTAGGTGCGGACAGGGTTTTAGGGCACTCTCTTGCCCTTGGGATGGGAAACGGCCCCCAAAACTCGGAAGACTCAGCAATGATCAATGGCATGAGAATGCACAGCGCAATGATAATCACTTCATTAAAGACGCTATGTGTATCCGCAGGACATTTGGCATGTAATTGAGAAAAAAAAAAAACATGACGAACTCTCCATTGGCAAAAGATTCCGGATTAGTTACCCTTTCGGATCTCCAGGATGAGACTGCCAAGCGATAGGTGTCTATGAGAAGAAGATGGAATAACCGATGACGAGATAAGATTCTACGAATCGACACATGGAATGTCAGAAATTCGAACATAGTAAGAAAGCTAGAAAATCGAAAATGGGAAATGCAATGACTCAGTCTACACATAGGTGGGGGACTGTCAAGGGGGAGGTGACAATGAGAAGAAGATGTAATAACCGATGTGAAATGGGAAGTCGAATATAGGGAATATCAAAAGCACCAGAAAATTTAATCGGAGTAGGAGTCCTTATTAATAGAAAAGTAGGACAGAGTGAGATTCTGTTAACTGTTCGGTGACAGGATTGTTCTCATCAGATTCAACAGTAAACTAATCCCGACAACGTTAGTTCTGGTATATACGCGAACGTCGCAAGCAGATGAAGAGATAGAGAGAGTATACGATGATACTGAGCGGGTAATTCAGTATGTGAAGGGAGATGAAAATCTAATGATCATGGGGGGTTGGAATGTCATTGGAAGAATATGGGATTGGTGCTAGGAATGAGAGAAGAGAAAGACTAATTGAGTTCCGCAATAAATTTCAACTAGCAATAGCGAATATACTGAAAGAGATGAAGCATACTTGAAAAAGACCGGGAGATACCGGAAGGTTCCAGTTAGAATCCAAAATCAGATACTGGATTGTAAGGCGTACCCAGAAATAGATTTAGATTCAGATCACAATTTAGTAGTGATGAACAGGGCGAAGTTCAAGAGAACCGTCCGGAAGAACCAATGTAGAAGGAACGGGCTACTGAAGTATTGAGGAATGATGAGACGCGAAGTTAGCTGAGGGTGTGGATCTGCGATAAGGAATACCAGAGCAGAGAGTTCAGTTGAAGAGAAATGGATATCTCTAAAAAGGGTGATCACAGATGTTGGACAGAGAAACGTACGTACAAGGAAAGTAGCTATGAAAAAGCCTTCGGTAATGGAAGAAATATTTCAGCTGATCCACAAAAGAAGGAAGTGTAAAAGCCTTCAGGGAAAGACAGGAATATAGTCATATAAATCCTTTAGGAATGAAATAAAAAGGGATTGCAGGGCAGCCACTGCGAAATCGCTGCAGAAAAGACGTGGAGAAATTGAAAAAGAAATGGTCGACGGGAGAATTGATTCAACATGTAGAAAAACATGATACCGCAGTGCCTGTGTTATTCTGAATTACGATGCAAAGTTCCTTGGGACATGCATGGATGTTGAAATTGTGGGCGGAAGGCACGAAAGCCAAGAAAGAAGCAGTTGTTAACACCTACCACGAAAGAAAGAAACGATTGGAATGGGCCAAAATATCTTGGACCTCCAATGGCTGGAAACATGTAATCCTCACTGATGAGTCACATTTTATTGTTGAAGGATGCAGAGAAAGAGTTGTGAGGCCAAGCACCCTTCACACAGTGATAGCTGAGAGTGTATTGAACAGACTGTGAAATACCAACCCAGAGAAATGTGTTGGGGTTCCTTCACTGCAAATGGCCCTCAGGCACTAGTTCCAGTTGACTGTGTGGTGAGTTCAACCAATTACGTGGAAATCCTTAGGCTCAGGATTGTGACATTCCTACATACCTTTGCAGATGGCGGAAGAACGTTTCAGCTTGAGCTGGCCGTGTCACACTTCTAAAGAAGTCAAGACGTTCATGGTGGAAAACAACGTTTATATGCTTCAGTGGCCCGATAATTCACCAGTCTTATATGTCATCGAGAGCTTGTGGAGTATTATTAAAAGGTTTGCAGGTTAAACGGACTGTTCAACAAAAGAATACATGTTAGTAAATGCGGTAAGCATGTGGTTTCAAGACAACGAACTAGGACACATTTGCTCTAACGTGGTCGAATCTATGCCACAGTGTGTTCAGAAGGTCATTAAATCAACAGAACACATTAATTACTTTTATTAATGTTCAGTGAACTACTAACTGTATTATACTAGGGTGGTTAGATAACTCTGGTAAAAAAAGCAAAAAAAAAGTTTGTTTCGTAAACAACTCGCCTTACTTCCTGACCTCATTTGCGCGATCTTCCAGCTTTTCTATCCCATCGCAGAAATAATTTCTGTGAAACTCTGCAAAATATTCCTTGACTGCAATTACCACTTCCGCATTTGATGAAATTTTTTTCCAGAAAGCCAAAGTTCTAAGTTGGGGAACGGGAACAAGTTACTTGGGGTCTGGTGAATAGGCCGGATGAGGAATCAATTGCACTTTCGCCGTTGTTATCGCTGATGAGTGGGATGGTGCATTATCCTGGTGAAAGAGCACTTTTTTGCATGCCAATCTTGGTCTTTTTTCAGCCAACGCAAGTTTGAAACTATGCAAAAATGAAGCGTAATGTGGTTCAGTTATGGTGCTACCTTTATCCAAGTAATCTATGAGGATTATTCCTTGGAAATCTCAAAAAAAAAGCCATGACCTTACCAGCTAACAAAATGGTCTTTGCCATCTTCGATGCACTTCCACCAGCCTATGTCTATTGGTTTGACTGCCGTCTTGACTATGGTGTATGATGATTGATCCAGATTTCATCAACAGTCACTAATCGGCACAAAAACTCTTGCGAAATACATAGTCAGACATTGAGGTGAAGTATTATACCAGATGCGCTTTAAGTAGACTATGAGGGATCGCGGGGCCCACCTTGCATACATCTCCTTCACGACCGGTTGTCCGTGTAGTATGCTGTGCACACGCTCATTTGAGATGCCTACAGTCTCACAATATCGTGAATTTTTATTTGCCGCTTTTCTATTACCATATCATGGATTTTCTCAGTCGTTTCCTTTGTGGTGACCTCAATTGGACGGCCGAAGCGCGCTTTCCTTTCTGTTCTTGCCCGAGCACATTAAAATTCATAGATCCAAAAATAAATAATCTTTAATGGTGGTGCACAGTCCGCGTGAACTTCATCAAATTCTGTTTTGATTTGTGCAGCAGTCCAACCCTTTAAATGGAAATGTTTAATAAAAACACGAAACTCGGTTTTCTCCACGTTCAGCCGCAATCAACACACTGATCAATTCAGACGGGTGTCAGCAATAAATTGTACGCTATAGATTATTGAGTTTCTTTATACGATCCTCCGTGATGGCGCAACAAAAATGTTTCATTCTTTCGTGGAAATTTTATCAGACTTACGAAACCACTCTCATACAGTAATAAATGTGCACAGTTAAAATCTGTCTTGTCGCCATTAATTTGCTCACTTCTGTACCCATATGTTACATCAGTCTGCGGGGTTGCCTGCACAGCAGGCGTATGCGGCGGGACGGCGCGCTACCTAGGGAGAAAGCAGTGAAAAGAGCACAGGGCGCCGCTTTTAACGCATTATTTTGCTGCGCCGGTCACATGACGAACTAGAGCTTTGCTCAGAATCCTTCCTCCCGCAGAGTATTTACAGGACCGCACAGCCGGTCGGCAGCAGAGCGAAGTTGAGAGGCAAATGGAGTTCAACTGAATAGTCAGCTGGTTTACTTCTAAGGCCATCTTCCCGGCAGCTAGTGCGACTAACGTTCACCACCCGTCTCCGACGGCTACCACTCCTTCACCAAGTACATCACTCGGCGAAAGGAGTTTTTGGAAATGTAACCTAACCTGATTAGGACTTTAATGGAAAGTTATTCCTAGGCAAATATTGTATCTAACGTTGCTGCTCTTCAGAAGAGAGTTAAGTACTGTATATACTTTATTCGTTAATAAATGTTGTTAACTTATATTCAGATGGGATATATTTTATGCGTTCTCAATACGCCACTATTAACCGCCTTCGTCACTAGACGTGTACATTTGATAGGAACTATAATGCAGTGAACTGCTTAGGTATTTATCTCGCAACGACAGAAACCCTTAAATGTTAACTGAATTGTACTCGGACCGAGAGGCCGATATTAGTACAGTATAATGCCTATAAGGACACTTTGCATCCCTGAGTAAAATTTTCCTTGATTTAGTATTGATAATCAGATTCTGGGTTGTAAGGCGTACCCAGGAGCAGATATAGACTGAGATCACAATGTAGTAGTGATGTAGAGTAGGCTGAAGTTTAAGAGATTAGTCAGAAGAATCAATACGCAAAGAAGTTGGATACGGAAGTACTAACGAATGAAGAGAGACGCTTGAAGTTCTCTAAGGTTGTGTATAGTTCAATAGAGTAGTCCAGTAGGCAGTACAGTTGAAGAGGAATGACATCTCTAAAAAGGGCAATTAAAGGAGGTGGAAAGAAAAACGTAAGTACAAAGAAGGTAACTGCAAAGAAACCATGCGTAACAGAAGAAATACTTCAGCTGATCGATTTAAGAAGGAAGTACGAAAATGTTCAGGGAAATTCAGGAATAAAGAAATACAAGTCGCGGAGAAATGAAATAAACGTGAATTGATGGAAAGCTAAGACGAAATGGCTGCATGAAAAATGTGAAAAAATCGAAAAAGAAATGATAGTCGGAAGGATGTATGTATGTCATGTGACTAGGGCCTCCCGTCGGGTAGGCCGTTCGCTGGGTGCGTGTCTGAACTCAGTATATAGGAGAGTCAAAAGAACCTTCGGTGAAATTAAAAGCAAAGGTGGTAACTTTAAGAGTGCAACTGTAATCTATTATTAAATGCAGAGGAGAGAGTGGATAGATGAAAAGAGTACATTGAAGGCCTCTGAGGGGGAAAATTTGTTTGATGTGATAGATGAAACAGGAGTAGATTTAGGAAAGATAGGGGATCCAGTATTAGAATCGGAATTTAAGAGGGCTTTGGAGAATTTAAGATCAAATAATGTATAAGGGGTAGATAACATTACCATCCCTCCTTTCTTTCCCTTCATTTGGTCGTCATTACTCTCGGCATTTGGTCAGCACACCGCTTCAAGTTCATTGGTGAATGCCCTCTGAGCGAGTACACTGTGCTATCGGCCGGCGCCGCTAGACGGCCAACCACGAGAAAGCAATTGATAAAGCCACAATACTGTCTCACTGGAATCAGTCACGAATTTCTTCAACTGGTTAAATGAGAGATTTAGCGGAATCACGGGTAATCACTCCTAGGCGTGTCTAAGAATTCTGTAATCAGTAAAAACCCTGTATGCAACGTTGTAGGGGGGAGGAGAGAGCAGCACGGTGCAAATGCCCCTCTTGCCTCCCTTGTCGAAGTCTGTAATTTGGGATATACATTTTTTTACACAGAGCTGTAGCCTCTGGATTAACAATAACTCTAACTTGGCTGGTCATCGAGTCGAACTGAGCTTGTACAAGTAACTTTCAATTAATAATGCGAAACATTCATCTTTCAGTTTCGGTTGAAAAAATTGTGAAATTTGTTTCATGAAGTTTCGATAGGTGGCGGCGCTGCACCTGAGCTTCCAAATGGCGTCTGTAACAGAGGTGTATTCCAAGCAGTGAGTTGACATTGAGTTTCCTTTGGCGGAAAAGCAGAGCACCGTAGATATTCATAGGCATTTTTAGAATGTGGCAGTGAAAAACAGCACGGCGAGTTATTGAACGAGACATCTGTCATGAACGCAATAAAGTCTCTCAAACCAATCCGCCTGCCTCTTGCCGGCCGCCACAAACGGCTGTGACTTCTGTAATGTTGGAACGTGTGGACACTCTCATTCGATATGATAGACGCATCACAAACAAACACCTCTCTGTACAACTGGACGTATCTTAACGCTGAGACACTTGTCTATTAGTTGCAGTATTTAAAGAGTGTGCGCGATCGGTTCTTCGCCGCCTAACAGAAGACTATAAAGAACGACGAAGGACCGTCTGTGTGGAACTGCTTGAGCATCTCGAGGCTGATAGTCACAATTTTTAGTCGAATATCGTCACAGGCGTGAAAACAAGGGATCGTCATTTCGAACTGGGGGCAAAACGCCAATCGATGGAGTGCGCCACACTCCGGAGAAGAGCCGCACCTTCAGCCAGTGAAGTTGCGGCAACGGTCTACTGCGCCTTTGAAGTGGTTATTCTGTTTGATGTTTTCACTCATGGTGCACCTATCAACCCTGAAGTGTACTGCGGTACCCTCAGAAGAATTTCAAGAGACGACTTCAGGGTGTTCGCCTCCACAAACAGGCAAACGAACTTCTCCTTCCCTGTGACAATGCAAGGCTACACCAAATCTGTGTACCCGAGAGGAACTCTCAAAGCTTCATTGCAATGTTCTTTCTCACCCACCCTAAAACCCGGACCTTGCACCTTCCGACTTCCATCTTTTTTGCCCAATGAAGGGTGCATTCCGGGGGAAGCAGTACGTGTATGATGGGAAAGTTATTGAAGCAGAAAGACGTTGGCTCCGACGTCGACCAGTGGAATGGGACCATGAGGACATGCAGGCCCTCCCAGTACGGTGGCGTAGGGCCGTCGCAATAAACGGAGATTATGCTTATAGTTTTGTAGCCAAAAGAGTGATAAATAATATGGTGTGCTGGAAACTTGAATAAGACCAACCTGAACTGAGAGAAAATGTATTGCATTACTTATTGAACGCCCCTATTATAACCGATACGAGTATGTTATTCCACGCATTTTCGCCTTTGTGCCAGAGATCAGGAATCGTGGTGACTGGTGTGTGGTGAGGTGTCAGACTCTCGGCAAAAAACGACCATGTGTGATACCAGTGAGAGATCTGGGGAATGTGCTGGTCAGGGCAACAGCCGAACATCCTCTGAATTGTGGAGGGTCAGGACAGCACGAGCAACATGTGGTATTGCCTTACGCTGTTCAAGGGTAACGTCACGGAGACGTTGAAGATAAGACGTCAGGAAATAAGGGCTTCTGTCCATACTGCCAGGTATTTGAAACTCTGATGATCGTATTGTATACCCATTATTACTCCGTACCATGACACCAGGCAGCAGGCCCTTATGACTATGAGAAATGCCAGATTCAATCTAGCAACGTTCGTTCTCGTCAAAGCGCACACACACTGAAAAGGCGACGTGGTGCCACTCCAGTGTATAGCGCTGTCGTTGAGCGCAGTACTGTGGGCTCACCTCTCTCTTCTGCCGCGGTATGCGAAACCGTAGTAATTGTCGCAGTGCTGACAGTCCTTCGTGTTCCAGATGTCGTCGGACTCTCAGCGTTGATACTTGTTTGTCTGTAAACAAGCCGTTTCCTAGACTCAAGGAATGTGACATGGCTGTATGATCCTGCTCGGGCGAGCGAATAATACGTCTGCCCTCTCGGGCGCTAATTGATGGGCAGCTGAGATTCTTCATGGCGTTGAGCATGAGCCTCATGAACACACAGATTCTACACTTGCATGACAATCTTAGGAAATCCCAGTAACATCGAAGAACGATAAAATGTAATTTGGGATACGTTACTATCCAGCTGCTACCGAATTCAGGAACGTTTGTCCTTCGTGCACGAGACAAAACACGATCGGCCGTGCGGTTCTAGGCGCTACAGTCTGGAGCCGAGCGACCGCTACGGTCGCAGGTTCGAATCCTGCCTCGAGCATGGATGTGTGTTATGTCCCTAGGATAGTTAGGTTTAAGTAGTTCTAAGTTCTAGGCGACTGATGACCTCAGAAGTTAAGTCGCATAGTGATCAGAGCCATTTTTGAACATAACACGATCTCCCCACAACAAACATTGAAAATGCAATTTACGAATCATAAATCGGCTACGTAATCTTTCATCTGTGCAAAATGTGTTGGTTCAAATGGCTCTGAGCAGTATGGGACTTAACTTCTAAGGTCATCAGTTTCCTAGAACTTAAAAGTACTTAAACCTAACTAACCTAAGGACATCACACACATCCATGCCCGAGGCAGGATTCGAACCTGCGACCGTAGCGGTCACGCAGTTCCAGACTGTAGCGCCTTTAACCGCTTGGCCACACCGGCCGGCGCAAAATGTGTATTGCGCTGAAATGCCAACTGTTTGAATACCGAAGCTCGACATGCCAGTACGATGTTTGTTGCATGTCGCATGCATGGTGTTAAAATATTAACGGCCAGTAGTGTAATCAGTAGCAGTGAAGTTCTAAATCAAAGTAACTGCAATTCATAGCTATCAGAGCACACCTGCTCCGTCAGCTGCTACAAATGCAGTTGTAGCTGGTATATCAGTAAACAAGATCAATGAATAACGTTCGCAGCTTCAGATGTGCATATATTGCCTGGCGATTCACAGACGTGGTACATGAAAATGTTTCGTTTCTGATGTTTGTTCCACAGCTGCATTGGACATCTTCAGAAGTGCTCCAGGATCCACTGAGTCTTGCCGGAAGGACTCGATAGATCCAGGAACACCTCCGAAGATGTCCAATGCAGCTGTGGGCTGAACGTCAGGAAAAAAAATAGTGTCACGAATCATGACCCTACAACCCAGAAGATTCGCCAGCAACGAGGACAACCGTACGTGAAGGCCTTCACTATGTGATTCCTGGAAGACTCTGTCGCTTCTCGAAAACGTCTGCTATCGAGAGTGTAAACAATACTGTCCTTGTAAACACTATCTACTTACTCCTCGTACCAACTATTCAAATTCGCAGTTTTTGTTTCTCGACATAATTTTTTAAATCACACTATATGTAAACAAATTATCCTTCATTAAATATTGCGTATTTTACTTTAGATTTTGTCCCCACATGTTATTCACTCTGGATACGGAGCAATCGCTAAAAGATGTCAAGGAGTAATTTGGAAAAGCTACTGACCCACAGTAAGCCTCATGGGCGTTGGTGGAAGTAGAATCGTGCGCAATGATCATAGCTTTCACACAACACCACTCAAGAGTACAGCATAATGATGCAGGACGAGTGAGTGCAATGCTCGTTGCACTGATACTGAATATTAGGAGAAATTATCTCGTGCTGATAAAAAAAAACCGAGCGATTGGAATGCTCACTGCTTTGACAAAATAATACCTGCAGATACTAAACCGTACTGACTAAAGTAGAGCGAATGGTATGCTCATCGCTTCGACAGAATAATAAGTTACCCTTGTAGTGGGCTACTGTGCACAAGGAAAATACCGACACGGTGAAGTAAACCAACTGGGAATACAACTGGTTATGCTCATTTATAAAGGATCACTTAGCCAGGACAATTTGTAGTAAAGTTGAAGGATCTTGAACTCTAAGCTAAAACTGAGATTAAAGATTATTTATTTGCTGTAACGATGACATGAATCACCGAGATTAACAGAGAGAAAATGTATGTGTAATTATAATTAGATTACGAAATGACGCGATATCAAAATGGCTCTGAGCACTATAGGACTTAACATCTGAGGTCATCACTCCTCTAGAACTTAGAACTACTTAAACCTATCTATCCTAGGGACATAACACACATCCATGCTCGAGGCAGGATTCGAACCTGCGACCGTAGCCGGCGACGCTATACCGGTGGTAGGTACCGAAAACACTGTGCCATACTGTGTAGAGCTGGCACGCAAGATATGCTTATCTGGGAAGCTCGCGTAGTCGATTACAACGTTACGACAAGAACCCACAGATCTAATCAAAGTAACCAACACAAGTTGTGTGACGAACTAAGGAAGTAACGAGCTGCTGAGAATATGTATCGCGATCGCAACTGCGCTACTTACAGACGTCATGGGATGTATGCACATGTACAGATTGTAGTGGACTGACAAGGCAGCCAGTCCACAGAGACGGGTAGCCGATAGGGCACACGTACACACACGCCGACTGGCGCGAAGTCTGGAACAGGATACGTGATGAATGCGATAAAGAAAAGAACGTAGCTACTAGAACACTTAACTTTTATATCGTCCTTTGGTATACAGCATTCTTGATGATACAAGTGAGACTATCTTGAGATACATGCAATGGTACAAATGGCGCCTTGCTAGGTCGTAGCCATTAACTTAGCTGAAGGCTATTCTATCTGTCTCTCGGCAAATGAGAGAAAGGCTTCGTACGTGTAGTCGCTAGCAATGTCGTCCGTACAACTGGGGCGAGTGCTAGTCCGTCTCTCGAGACCTGCCTTGTGGTGGCGCTCGGTCTGCGATCCTGACAGTGGCGACACGCGGGTCCGACATGTACTAATGGACCGCAGCCGATTTAAGCTACCACCTAGCAAGTGTGGTGTCTGGCGGTGACACCACATTCCTCCCCCGCAAATCGGCGAACGGTCGTGTGATAAGGCTTCCGCCCGCCGTGGGGAGGACCCCATGTTGACGTAGGCGATGGGATGGGGAGCCTAACAACAGGCGAGGCCGTGCCACCCGCACCCTGCCATTCGGTCCGAGGGGAGCTAGGAAACGCCTGAAAACCTAGTCCAGGGTGCACGTCAACATGCGGTGTATGCGCCCGTAATGAGACAGGAGGGGCCGAAGGGTCGACCTCCATTGCGTCGGGGGATCCGACGCGCGATGACGACATCTGAGCCGAAGCGGGCAAGAGTTCCATGGCGGAGGACAGCTGGTCACGGGAAGCGATCGGCGGCGCGTGACCCAGGGAGGCGCTGGGCGGCTGCAGCGAAGCATCCACTGCGGGCGGCGCCGGCGGCGGCTGCGGCGGCGGCGGCGCGACGCCATGGGGCAAAATGGAAGGCATCGTCGGTAACACCTGGGGATGAGGCGAGCCAGTAGATGGGTCCCCAGGGCGCTGACCGGACGGCACCGTCGCTGAAAGCAGACGGGGAGCGGCAGAACCCAGGCGACGACAGAGGCGCAGCTGATTGAGATGCCGACGCACCTCACCAGAGGCCCCAAAAACCAGATACATAGTGCGGCCGAGGCAGCGAAGAATGCGCCCTGCGAGCCAACGCCGTGAACCGCGATAGGTGCGACAATAGACAACGTCGCCAGGAACAAAAGCAGGAGTCTGCCGCTGCACAGGAACCTGATGCGGTGGATGCAGCAAAGACATCAAGGTTCGATGAGGACGACCATGGAGCAACTCAGCCGGCGAGCGACCATCGCTGGGCTGAGAGCGATACGAGGACAAAAAGAGCAATAACGCGTCCTCCCGAGAATGCGACTCTTTCAACTTCAACATCTGTGACTTGAAAGTCCGGACCAACCGTTCAGCGGCACCGTTCGACTGAGGCGAAAACGGCGCGGATGTCAGATGTTGAATACCATTGGCCTTGCAGAAGGACTGAAATTCTGCGGACATGAATTGTGGGCCATTGTCGGAAACAATAGTCGGCGGAAGACCTTCAATGCAAAAAATATCAGATAACGCGTGTATGGTGGCAGATGACGTCGTGGAAGACATCCGGACAACAAAAGGAAAATTACTGAAAGACTCGACCACAAACAACCATCGAGCATTCCAGAATGGACCGGCAAAATCTATGTGCAAGCGTTGCCAAGGGGAAGTGGCTTTCGGCCATGCAAAGAATTTCCGCGGCGGCGCGGACTGTTGTTCGGCACACGCCATGCAAGAAGAGCACATATTCGTAATCGCAGCATCGATTCAGAACCAAGTACAGTGCTGACGAGCAAGTTGTTTCGTTCGCACTATACCCCAATGTCCTTGGTGAAGAAGCCGTAAGACAGCGGACTGTAACGAACGTGGGACCACTACTCTGGACTGATCATTATCAGAACGCAACAACAAAACACCACGTCGTACAAAAAGTCTCTCCTTGTGAGCAAAAAATCGGCGAACCAACGGATCCGTGATCCGCGACTGTGACAAGGGCCATTTCCTAGCAACAAAATGCAAAATGGTAGCAAGGACAGGGTCAGCTGCTGTGGCTGTAGCCACACGACGAAAATCAACCGGAAACGAGTCGACCACATTCATCTCGCCGCAAATCCCATCCTCGTCGCCAATGTAGTGGACTGACAAGGCAGCCAGTCCACAGGGACGGGTAGCCGATAGGGCACACGTACACACAAGCCGACTGGCGCGAAGTCTGGAACAGGATACGTGATGAATGTGATAAAGAAAAGAACGTAGCTACTAGAACACTTAACTTTTATATCGTCCTTTGGTATACAGCATTCTTGATGATACAAGTGAGACTATCTTGAGATACATGCAATGGTACAAATGGCGCCTTGCTAGGTCGTAGCCATTAACTTAGCTGAAGGCTATTCTATCTGTCTCTCGGCAAATGAGAGAAAGGCTTCGTATGTGTAGTCGCTAGCAATGTCGTCCGTACAACTGGGGCGAGTGCTAGTCCGTCTCTCGAGACCTGCCTTGTGGTGGCGCTCGGTCTGCGATCCTGACAGTGGCGACACGCGGGTCCGACATGTACTAATGGACCGCGGCCGATTTAAGCTACCACCTAGCAAGTGTGGTGTCTGGCGGTGACACCACACAGATGACGGTAGTATCACTTACACAAGGTATAAAAGGGCAGTGCATTAGCAGAGGTGTCATTTGTATTCAGGTGACCCACGTGAAAATGTTTCCAACGTGATTAAGGCCGCACAACGGGAATTAAGACTTGGAGCTAGACGTATGGGACATTCCGTTTCGAAGTATGTTAGCTCATTCAGTATTTAGAGATACACAGTGTCAAGAGTGTGTGGGGATTACCAAATTTCGGGCATTATTTCTCTCTCACCGCAGACAACGCACCGGATGACGGTCTTCACTGAACGACCGATAGCGCGATGCTTGCATAGAGCTGTCAGTACTAACAGACATTGCATGAGATAACCACAGAAATAAATTTGGGACGTACGACGAACGCATCCATTAGAACAGTGCGGCGAAATTTGGCAATAGTGGGCTATGGCAGCAGACGACCAACGCGAGCGCCTTTGCTAACAGCACGACCATCGCTTGCAACGCTTCTCCTGGGTATGTGACCATATTGATTGGGCCCTAGACGTCTGGAAAACCGTGGCCTGTTCAGATGAGTCTCGATTTCAGTTCGTAAGAGCTGATGATAGGGTTCGAGTGTAGCACAGGCAGCACACAGCCATGGACGCAAGTTCAAAAATGGTTCAAATGGCTCTGAGCACTATGGGACTCAACTGCTGAGGTTATTAGTCCCCTAGAACTTAGAACTAGTTAAACCTAACTAACCTAAGGACATCACACACATCCATGCCCGAGGCAGGATTCGAACCTGCGACCGTAGCGGCCTCGCGGTTCCAGACTGCAGCGCCTAGAACCGCACGGCCACTTCGGCCGGCTGGACGCAAGTTGTCAACAAGGCACTGCGCAAGCTAGTTGTGAATCCATAGTGGTGTGGGTTGTGTTTACATAAAATGTACTGGGCCTTCTGGTCTAACTAAACCAATTATTGACTGGAAATGGGGGTCTTCGGTTACTTAGAGACGATTTTCAGCCATTAATGGATTTCATGTTCCCAAACAACGTTGAAATTTTTATGGATGACAATGCGCCGTTGCTATCGGGCCACAATTGTTTGTGACTGGTTTGAAGAACATTCTGTAGAGTTAGAGAGAGTGACGTGGCCACCCACTTCGCTCTACATGAATACCATCGAAAATTTAGGGGACATAATCGAGATGTCAGTTGGTGCACAAAATCCTACACCACCAGCACTTTTGATGTTATAGACGGCTATAGAGGCAGCGGAGAGCTCGTGATGCAGGCGCCAGCCTGGATTTCAATAGCAGCAGACCGTATCGTCGTCCGGATTCTGCGAACTGCCTGTTCTCCGGAAAGCAGGCCCCGCTCGAGCTAATGAGATTTAGCGGCAAAGGACGCTACAGGAACACTTCTGGCGACAAAACACCCACTCCAGCTCATATCTAATTGCGAACTGACTCCAGCTCGTATATAACTGCAAAATAGCAGTGAAAATTAAATAATATCGGATAGTGATATGTGACAGTAACGTCACATTACTGAAAATAAGGAAGTTCACGGTTCATCTATGGGACTGTATTAGGTTGGTGCCTAAGTTCGTAACATTTGTTTTGCATAATGATATTAAAGCTGCTATGAGTTTATTTATCGACTTTCACTTTTGCTGTTTGAGTTTACATACTGTCATTTCGTCATTTGTAGATAGTGACTGAAGCTGTGGACGCTAGAAAATGGAATGAAAAGGGGAGAAAGCGGTAGATTTCCGACATTTCCTTCTGTTTCAGTTCAGTAGAGGGATGACAGCAGCTAAGGCATCCACAAACGTACGTGGGATCAATGGGGATAATGCCATTGGACAGAGCACCGCAAGAAAATTGTTTTCCCGTTTTGAGGACGATAGTTTTGACGATAGTGACTCTCCACTTCCAGGGAGACCTTCGGGGTTTGATGATGATCGCTCAAGCTCATTAATCCACAATGATCCATGTCAGTGTGCTCAAGAACTGGCAAATGTGATGATCAGCGATAATTCCAGCATCGTGCGACGTTTGCATGCGATGGGGAAGGTTCAAAAATCGGGTGTACGGGTATCGCGTGCTCTAAGGCAAAATAACAGAAATCAGCAGGTGGCGGTATCTCTACTTGCTCGTCATCAACTGGCTCTTGAGCAACATCAACCATTCCTATCCTGTATCGTTAGTGGTAACGAGAAATTGTGCCTTATGTTAACAGAAGGAAAACAATGAATGGTTGAGTTCAAACAAAGCAGCAACTTCCTGTACCAAGATCTGCACTTAACCCCACAAGATAAAGTTATACATCAGCGACGGTATGGTTCATTAGGAATTGGTTTCCCTAGATTTAACCATAACTGCTGAAATTTACTGTTAACAACTGAAAGTCTTGCAATCGCAACTCAAGAACAACAACCAGGAAGACTGCATGAAGTTATATTACTCCACATTGCGCCCGCCCGCATTCTGCTAGACTGACAAAAAACACTATACAGGGGTTGCGAAATCGTTCCACACCCTCCACATTCATGTGATCTTGCTTCGCCTCATCTCTATCGCACAAACTTCAAGGAACTTCATTTCCGCATGAAAATGCGCTCTGGACATGGCTCGACGAGTTCTTTGCCTCAAAACCACGTGACTTCTACCGTCGCGGAATCGAAAAGCTGCCCCAGTATTGTCAGACTGTTATAAACAATGAAGGAGAATGTATTATTCGTGACTAAAATTTCTGTTATGTTTATTAAACTTACGGTAAACCACTACGAGCCGACCGTGGTGGCAAAGCGGTTCTAGGCGCTACAGTCTGGAAGCGCACGACCGCTACTGTCGCAGGTTCGAATCCTGCCTCGGGCATGGATGTGTGTGTGATGTCCTTAGGTTAGTTAGGTTTAAGTGGTTCTAAGTTCTAGGGGACTGATGACCTCAGAAGTTAAGTCCCATAGTGCTCAGAGCCATTTCAACCATTTTTTTGAACTGGTAAGAAAAATCTTCTTACCTTCAAAATAAAACCATAGACACCTAATTAATTAAATAACTGAATGATATATAACAAAAAGTGAACTAACACTTTGCCGTCCGCACGTCTCGTACAAATTTATTCGCTTGGTGCCGGAAGCGCTAAGTCGGATTACTTGGCTTGTCGCCGGCCGCTTGTCACCTTTCCGTTGATGACAAGCTTCAAACACATTGAATTTTGCGCGCTTTCATTTTCCGGAAATCCTCTATTTTGCAGTATCGTTCCACAAACTCGAATTTTCTTTTCATGTAACTTCTCTGCAACTTCTACAATGTTAGAATAATTATTCATGCAGAGGTGATGCCATTTTCCATTAGAAGGTGTAATAGTTCAAAAAATGGCTCTGAGCACTATGGGACTTAACATCTGATGTCATCAGTCCCCTAGACTTAGAACTACTTAAACCTAACTAACCTAAGGGCATCACACACATCTATGCCCGAGGCAGGATTCGAACCTGCGACCGTAGCAGCCGCGTGGTTCCGGACTGAAGCGCCTAGAACGGCTCGGCCACGGCGGCCGGCTGTCAATAGTTCCATCACTGTGCTTGCTACAGGCTGTCCAGTGCCGACATATATCTTGAATGAGGAAATATATCTATTACTCGAATCGCACAGCATCCGAATGCCGTATTTCGTAATTTTCGACGGATTTTAAACTTTAAAATTTAACCGTCCATGCCACGGTGTCATTCTTTCATCAATTAAGATATTTTGACAAACATTAAACGTTTCTTTAAACTTTTTGGAAAAATAATGAATTACGAATTGCACTTTGACAAGCTGGCCGGCTTTATCCAGTTTATTGTTGCTGTCGGAAAAATGTAAAAATGATATTTGTCTGAATCGGTTGCGCAACATCGTTTTGCGAGATACCGGTGTTTGTGTCAACGGATTTGTTGACCAATAATCATTGATCCTTGCTTTTGTTACAGTTCCTATAAGGATAGCAAGCCCAAACCATTTTCTACGTTCGAGTCCCGTAACGTCGACAAATTTGGCTTTTTTTAAATCTAATTTTCTTCTATTGCAATTTTGACTATAGTACTTTTTGGTTTCGTTGCTAATATATTCAAATAGATCTTTCCCAATATATAATTGTACGATATCTTCGACGCTCTGTGAATCTTTGGGAAATTTGTTTGGACCCGGGGATCCTTCATATTTGGTCCTCGGTAAATCAAAGTCTGGCCGTTGTGCACTGTCTTCCTCGTCTGATTTAGCCGAATCAGTTGGCAACCGTAGCGTTCGCCGGATTCTTCTCGGAAGTATTTCACTATCTTCCTACGATTCTGCTTCACTTTCATTTTTTTTATATCCAATGTCTTCTTCCCAATCGGCCAAGTCGTCCGGAACGTCAGACAAGACGTCCGCGCATTCATCGTAAATAATCCTATTGTCTCTTTCGTCCGCTATGATGAAAGGGCACAAGTACTTATAAAAACAAAACACTTGTTGACATGTGCAACTTATTGTTACCTAAACAAAACACCAACAGAATGCAAAAGATAGTAACGTGCCGTCGCCGGCCACTGCGCGATACTATGCGCACGACACCACTGTGGTGTCGTCGGACGACGTAGTGTTAATATCTAATTCTGTACTGCAAGACAACACAAGAATCCACAGATAACGTAAAAGGAGTACGTAAGTTTGAATATGAGCTTGATAGATACGTAGGGGGCACAGGAACCTTCGTCGTTTCTGCGTTGAAAGATGAGCGTTGGTGTTTTCCAAGGACGTTCTTGAGAGATGTACGGCGCATTGCTTAGAGTGCTGGCAGGTTTTCCAACATTTCTGTTACAGTCTTCCACCAGTCAAACAGGTATGTGACAATTCTCACCACTTTGTTCCCACTGATAATAATTTGAAACAGATACCCATCCCTGACATCATAGACAACTGATTTTCTTTAAATACTTGTAGTTTGGAAAAAGAACGCTCATCTTTTGCAAAAGCCCTGGATTCTGTTACATATATCAAGACAGATTGATAAGGTTCTTATCAACATTAGCTGTCCTAGAAATAGAAGAGGAATATGATGAGGAAACGTCATTGAAAAACTGAAGTGCTTAATTTTTAAGATCGTCGTCACAGGTGACAGATATGAAAAAAAGGTTTTATTGCTACATATGCGGCTGTAACACAGTTAATTACTTAAAATATGGTATTTAGTTCTGACTAAATGTTGGTTGATGATGATGATGATGAGTCCCATACTTCTTTACAGAGCGTAGGGGAGCGACGCGGGAGACACGCGCCGCCTTACTAGGCAAGGTCCTAGTGGAGGTGGTTTGCCATTGCCTTCCTCCGACCGTAATAGGGATGAATGATGATGATGAAGATGACATAACAACACCGAGTCATCTCGAGGCAGGAAAAATCCCTGACCCCGCCGGGAATCGAACCCGGGACCCCGTGCTCGGGAAGCGAGAACGCTTCCACGAGACCAGGAGCTGCGGACAAATGTTGGTTATCACTGGAAAAATAAGTATTACTTTGAGTTCAGTTACGGCCTCTGTCGGCTCTCATCCTCACAAAGCTCATCGAAGTGTTTTTCTACTATTTAGTTTGCTTATTAGGTAGTTCACACTTAGTGGCCAATCTTTCATATATATATATTGAAAGATTAATCAAGCAATTTTATGCATGATTCCAGCTGCTTCTGGGAGCCATCTGGCGACAACGGTAAGGCAGACACTACACTCGCATTCGGGAGGGCGGCGAGTCAAATCATTGTTCGCCTATCCAGAGTAAGGCTTTCCGTGATTTCCTCTCCCCCCCTCCCATTCACTTAGGGCAAATGCCAAATTGCCCTCTGAAAAGGGCATGGTCGGGTTCCTTACCCATCCTTCATTCCCGTATTTTGTGCGTCGTCCCTAATGACCTCACACTGGACTCGTATTCGGGAGGACGACGGTTCAATCCCGCGTCCGGCCATCCTGATTTAGGTTTTCCGTGATTTCCCTAAATCGCTCCAGGCCAATGCCGGGATGATTCCTTTGAAAGGGCACGGCCGACTTCCTTCCCCATCCTTCCATAATCCGATGACACCGATGACCTCGCTGTTTGATCTCTCCCCCCAGACAACCGCAACCCCTAATGACCTCGTCGTCGACGGGACGTTAAACGGTAATATTGCAGGTCTGTTTCTGACAACGCGGTTCCTAAGAAGTCATATCAGGCTACAAAGTCTGCAAAATCTTATTCTGCAAGCTCTTACGCGGTGTGTTAATTCCTTATAGCGATTTACACTGAGGTTAGTCATGAGATACCCCCAAATATCGTGTCGCACATCCTTTTGCCCGGCGCAGTGCACCATCTCGACGTGATATGAACTCAACAAGGCTCCGGAAGTCAACTGCAGAAATATTGAGCCAAGCTACGTGTATAGCCGCTTATAATTGCAAAGGTGTTGGCGGTGCAGGATGTTGTACACAAACTGACCTCTCGATAACGTCCCGCAAATGTTCGATGGAATTCATGCCGAGCGAAGTGTGTGGCAAAATCATTAGCTCAAACTGTCCAGAATGTTCTTTAAGCCAATCGCAAAAAGTCGTGGCCAGATGGCGCATTGTCATCCATAAAAATTCCACCGTTGTTTGGGAACATAAAGTCCGTGAATGGCTGCAAATGGTCTGCAAGTAGCCGAATATAACCATTTCAAGTCAACGATCGGTTCAGTTGGACCATAGGATCCAACCAATTCCATGTAAACACAGATTATCATGTTATCAGAACATTTGTATCTGTTCTCAACTGTTTCCACATAAACTCTCAATTTTGATTATCCTTTTAGCCTATGCGGCGCCTTTAGGATTAAATTTAAATTGTGTCGTGATTCTATTATGCATAGAATTGTATACGACCCAAGACTCAAGCTCTGTCATTGCCTTGGCCGGAACACTTGCTTGCTAACATCTAGTCCCTTCCATTATGCATATCAAGTTAACGAAAGTTCGCATCTTAATGAAGACTAATCTTTGACCTGAATGAAGGAGATAAACAATTCACTTTTTGTTAGAATGATTTTCAAAACAATTTTTCATTATTTTAACGTAATGAAAACTTCTCTTGACCGATCGATTTTACGAAGTTTTCTGCTTCTCCTTACCATTTCAATTTTTCCTTTCTTTCCCTTAATTCCAGATACATCTTATCCTCCATTGCACTGCCCCAACTGTCCGCTCCTTGTAGCTCAGTGGACAGCGCGACGGAATGTCATACCTAACGGCCCGGGTTCGATTCCCGGCTGGGTGGAGATTTTCTCCGCTCAGGGAATGGGTGTTGTGTTGTTATTATCATCATTATTTCACCCCCATCGACACGCACGTCGTCGAAGTTGCGACAGCTCGAAAGACTTGCACCAGGCGAACGGTCTACCCGACGGGAGGCCCTAGCTACATGGCATTTCCATTATTGCCCCAATCGTCCCAGGCTAGTCACTCTCCTAAAGTGAGTGATTATTGTTCTCCGCATATCCTCTTATAGTAAGGAAAATATCGAGACGTGCCACAGTTGTGGGTAGTACAGACGTCTGTACAGTGGCCCACGCCATTGTTTAGCATCATTTTAGGACGAGGTGACCGGCGAGCAACATGTAGGGGTCCGTCCGCAGTTAGCAGATGCTTAAAGGATACCGTGCAAGTATAATAAGAACACGGGCGATGGCAGACTACCAACGAATGTTTCAGTTCTCCCAATCTGTGGCACCCAAAGCACAGGTGTCAAATCGATTGCACCTTTCTCGGATGCGTAACATAAATTCTCACAGGCTTGTACTCGTAAATTAAATGAATATGAAGACTTTTCGACGCTGCAGCTAATTTGAGGGTAATTTGATTTTACAAACCCGTCATCCAGACTGTTTATCAGTGTTCGTCTGAATCAATTTGTGTTGGAGGAGTATGAATTTTTGTAAATCTTATAATTACAGGAAAATCGGAAAAGTACAAATTAAACATTATTCTTCAAAATATCCGCGTCACGTGATCTCTGTATTCGCTCATACTGACGTTGTTCGACAAGTCGCGTGTCTCCGTGGTGTCTTGAAACACACGTTTCCCATGGACGTATCATAGTGTGTACGTAGAGCATTTTTACTCAATAAACTTAAGCATTTTCAAAGCCAATTACATAATTTCCGTGCCCTGCCTGTTACAGCTGCTTACATTTAGGAATATGCTGGGTGAAGAAAAAATGTCGCACTTGGAGGTCTGCATGCGATTCCTCATAGACACTCAATACAGAAGTTTATCTATCAAAAGCAGTCGTTTGCATTTTGAAATGACATACATGAAAATGAGGAGCTGGCAACTCTGTCGCATCGTGCTGGCGTATCGGAATGTATAGAGGAATTTGTATCACCCCGCACTATCGTACGAGACGTCGTAGCTCACTTAGCAGACTTCGGGGGCATCAAATCTGCATCCACCACGGAGCTATCGTTCGAATCCTCTTCAAATTAATTTTTTTAGACTTCCGTGCCGGCCGCTGTGGCCAAGCGGTTGTAGGCGCTTCAGTCCTGAACCGTGCTGCTGTTACGGTCGCAGTTTCGAATCCTGCCTCGGGCATGGATATGTGTGATGTCCTTAGGTTAGTTAGGTTTAAGTAGCTTCTAAGTCTAGTGGACTGATGACCTCAGATGTTAAGTCCCACAGTGCTTAGAACCATTGTAGACGTCCGTTCCCCAGTTCTCGTCGTTTATAAGGAGGTCATCAATTCGTCACATAACAATAGCGTATCACAGGACAATTGGATCCATTAAACTGCATGCATGTGTCTACAAACGATGCCATGCGCACCAATAAACTGGTCCTGTCAAGTTCATTTAGGGCGGCTTCCCCATGGTGTACACAAACGATGAATACGTAGATATTCTTTTGATGCTGGATGCATCCGATAACCAAGCTGCTGCTACTGCAGCTGCTCTTGCGTAGGCTGCACAGTACCCTCAAAGTTGCCATTCCAATAATAATGTTTTCCGTCGCCTGGAGAAATACCCCCCGAGAAACCATTAATCCTCGTCCACAAGTAGTGGGCACAGGTCGTCCAAGGATTAGACGTACTGCACAAACAGAAAACGTGATACTTGAAACGGTTCACCAATCACCTTGGCGAAATACCCTTGACATTGCAAGGCAGTGTCAGGTATCTCAAAGACTGGTTGCTGAAGTGTTGCGCGTTGAAGAACAGCATCCATATCATTACACGTTAACTCAGCACCAGAGGCCAGACGACCGCATTCGTCGACTACGGTACTATGAATTGCTTATGAACCAAGTGTACGACGACGAACATTTCATAAATAACGTGATAACGACTGACGAATCTAGTTTCATTCGTGAGGGTACTTTTCAACTACCACAACAGCCATTATTTTGCCAGAGAGCAGCCCAAATGTCACATGTGAACGCGACTTTCAGGCATGCTTTGGCATAGACCTGTGGTCTGGGATCGTGGAAGGAGTTAGTTTGGGCTATTACCTATTGCCGGAAAAGTTGAGTGCGCCCTGTATCGTACGTGTCTTTGCAATACTTTACCTGGCGCATTAGAAAACATTCCATCGAATGTTCGGGGACAGCTATGGTTTTAGGATGATGGTGCACCACTACCCTTCGGAATGGGTGTGCGTAACCATTGAAATGTAGCGTTTCCAGGGAAATGCATTCGTCGTGGTGGTCCAGTGTTCTCGCTTCCATGTTCCCCACACCTCGTTCCATTAAATTTTTATATGTGGGGACACTTAAAGGAACAGGTTTATAGTGTCCGCTCTCAAAACTCTGCCATCTCTCTTCCCACATCCACCACTGCTGGCGGCTCACCTCCAACTGCGCAACCCTAAGCGCTGTTCACATCCAACTGCCCAACACTACAGTAGCAAATATTGCAACAATGCAAATCAGTCACAGACGGCACACAGCAGAGTTAATGATTTTCATTCAGAGCGCTACGTGGCGTTACCAACATAAAAACCTAAACAGCCTACTTACAGTACTCCACCCAAGGATGTACACGACCTAATACCTCGCGTGCACGCGGCTTCGTCTCTGGTGAATGCAGATGTGTTGCGTATTGTCAAGTAAAGTATGATCCAGCGAGAGGCGCCGCGCGGGGTAGCTGCGCGGTTTAAGGCCTCTTGTCAAGGTCCGCGCGGCTCCCTCAGTCGGAGGTTAGAGTCCTCCCTCGGGCATGGGTGTGTGTTGCCCTCTGCGTAAGTTAAAGTTAGATCAAGTAGTGCGTAAGCTTAGGGACCGATGACCTTAGCAGTTAAGTCCCGTAAGACCTTACCACAAATTCCCATTCCCCAGCGGGAGGCGAAGTGTTTGCAAATGCTAGGTAGTCGCTTTGAACATAATCTCTAAAGTCAACATTCCTCGTATGTGTACCTACTGGCTCCGGACGTCAAACGTACAGAATGGAATTACTGTGCATAGCATAACGTGCTATCTAGTGTAGCCCACCTGTTGTGTTTTTTGGACCTCACTGGATACAGACGATGTTATTGTATCCACAATTATGTTATTTTGTCTTTTTTCGTGTTATGTAGCAAACAAAGTGGTCGTTTACGTCTGTAAGAAGTTTGTTATTTATTAATGTTTAAAAATGGCTCTGAGCACTATGGGACCTAACTTCTGAGGTCATCAGTCCCCTAGAACTTAGAACTACTAAAACCTAACTAACCTAAGGACATCACACACATCCATACCCGAGGCAGGATTCGAACCTGCGACCGTGGCGGTCGCACGGTTCCAGACTGTAGCGCCTAGAAGCGCTCGTCCACTCCGGCCGGCTTAATGTTTAAATAAAGGTAACCGTAACAGAAATAAATAGACAAGTTGCCGCATTGTGGAGGTGTAAATTGGATACAGCTTGATGCTTTAAGTGAAAAAACATTTCTATCGCGAATGCGACTCGAACATCGGCGGGTCTCCATATCCATTACAACCGGCATTGACTCGTCTCACTTTTTGTTAAATCTCATTTCCTTCGTTAATGTTCGTTGAATTTTTTAGGTGTACGTCCATATGACACCTGTCCAAGTTCATCATTGGATTGATCCATCCACTGTTTTTTTATTACAGGGCATCACTGAGCTAACGGGACAGCTCCGCCACTGCGCCGAGTTGATGGTACGTTTTCTTGGCCACGCTGCACTCTGTTACAGCGTCACCAAAGCCTCGTTTTTCAAACTACATTTGTTTTTCTGGATGCACTTTTGTCTTACATTGGGATGAGGAGTCGCATGCCGACGACCAAGTGCGGAATTTTAGCTCAGCCAGTATATACATTCTGGACACACCATGGTAGGCCAGCTAAAGTTGACTAAATGATTCTCATATTTTTACGCCCGAATGATTTTCAAAATCAACTTTGATTATTTTAATACCGGGAAAGACTTCACTTGACTTATCGATTTTAATAATATTTCCATTTTAATTATTCGTTCTTTTCTTTCCCTCTGGCGCCATGTGCCCCTCACCCTCGGAGAATCGGAGCAATGCCCCAGTTTCCCCAGGCTATTTCTGCCCCTGTGACAAACTGTGTGGAAACATTTACTACTGTACTGCTTACAAGGGAACCTCCCAATCGCACCCCCCTCAGATTTAGTTATAATTTGGCACAGTGGATAGGCCTTGAAAAACTGAACACAGATCAATTGAGAAAACAGGAAGAAGTTGTGTGGAACTATGAAAAAATAAGCAAAATATACAAACTGAGTAGTCCATGGGCAACATAGGCAATATCAAGGCAGGGAGAGGTCCTAGGTTCGAGTCTTACCTCGAGCGAAAAGTTTTCTTCCTTTATTTTTGCAAAGTTATGATCTGTCTGTTCGTTCATTGACGTCTCTGTTCACTGTAATAAGTTTAGTGTCTGTGTTTTGCGACCGCACCGCAAAACCGTGCGATTAGTAGACGAAAGGACGTGCCTCTCCAATGGGAACCGAAAACATTTGATCCAGGAAAACACGCCTGATATATTCTATATGACACTGGTGACGGCATGTGCGTCACGTGACAGGAATATGTTGTCGACCCACCTAACTTGTACACTTGGCGAATGGGTAAAAAGATTCTTCTACCTTGCCCGATTTAGGTTTTCTTGTGAATGTGATAATCACTCCCAAAAAAGTGATGAAAACATAAGAGTGTGTCACATAAACTGCAACAAATGAATGCAACAGTTTCACAGTCGCACAGTTTTCTCTGTGCTCTGTCAAAACATATGTTTTTAACGTTTTCAAATTTTTCCGTGTGTAGACCGTCAAATCCTGCATATGTCCAAGCAAATCTGAACATGTCCTGGAATTTTGGAGAACGAAGTTGATTATGTGTGAGTGCCTGAACTCTGATAATTGTCTGAAAATAAAAATTTAAACTTTTCATTAGAGGGAAGACTTGAACCAAGGACCTCTCGTTCCGCAGCTGCTCACGCTAACCACGGGACCACGGCGCTCTTGAGCTCACATCATCCTTGATGTGGCCTATGTTGCCCATGGACTACTCAGTTTGTATATATATATATATATATATATATATATATATATATATATATATATATATATATATATTTTTCATAGTTCCACACAACTTCTTCCTGTTTTCTCGATTGATCTGTGTTCAGTTTTTCAAGGCCTATCCACTGTGCCAACTTATAACTAAATCTGAGGGGGTTGCGATTGGGAGGTTCCCTTGTTAGTGGAATTGGGAACGCCACCGAATAACTGCAGAAAAAGAGGTAGCAACTTCGAGATGCCGCCATACTACGCCCACTGAAATCATCGGTACCTTCAGTGAAGTTTCATCACACAAGTTTGAAGTTAGCGGTAAGGTCTTTACGGGACCAAACTGCTGAAGTCATCGGTCCCTAAGCTTACACACAGTGAGCCGTGCACCGGATTGCCTTGATGCCATTTGACAGATTGGCGTTGTGTACTGGCATTGCCACCTCTCGTTTTCTTAGTCTATTCACTGGCGCCACTATGTTTCTTCGCTTTGCCTGTCCGTCAGTAGTAGCAGCAGAAGCGCTTATCGATAGCAAGTACTGGAGCAACCTCTAGTATTTCCGGGTCGTCGAGTGTCAGGCAGTTGGCTTAGGGCGGAGGAGCAGTGAGGTCCGCACAGCGCCAGTACTCGCCGGGACAACTGGCGATACATGCACTGCCCGGTGGAAGGATGTGGTCGCACGACCACGACCACATCGAGATCCGGATTCAGTGAGTTTAAGTTGAATCTATCGTTATATTCGAGTAGTGCAACCTCCTCTTGTATCCGTCCGTGGAAGTGACCTCATGGCAATAAGCTGTCAGTCAACCGTTCATACTGGCACCTTTCCCTTGCATGACTTGAGCGGGGTCGTTCGGTCGGCCGTCTCATCGGACGACGTGTATTTGGTCTTCCAGCCGATTCCTGGGCTCTGTGTTTTTGTCTACTTGTGGTCCGTGCTTGTTGTTCCACAGTGACTGCTTTCAGCATTGTTTGAGTTGTTGGTGGAATTGTTTTCGCGGGTCCGTGTGTATCTAGTCAGATTTTGAATAAGCAGTTTAGTCTTAACCCTGTCTGCATTCTATGATTTGGTGGAGCCAACTTGTGTGATTAAATGTATGTCATTTGACGATTCTGTTATTCTATCGCGGCATTGGTTATCGCATCTTAGGTGGATTTTGCAGCTCGTGGTCGTGCGGTAGCGTTCTCGCTTCCCACGCCCGGATTCCAGGGTTCGATTCCCGGCGGGGTCAGGGATTTTCTCTGCCTCGTGATGACTGGGTGTTGTGTGCTGTCCTTAGGTTAGTTAGGTTTACGTAGTTCTAAGTTCTAGGGGACTGATGACCATAGATGTTAAGTCCCATAGTGCTCAGGGCCATTAGAACCATTTTGAAGGTGGATTTTGCGAGTGTGTTGGTCGGCATTTAAGCTGTCCCTAGTTTGAGTTGCCATCCCGTTAAGTGAGCGTAACTTTTGGCTGCCTGTCTCACCGCTCACGCAGCTCTAGGGACTTTTCTCAGGTCGATCCTTGGAACACTGTCTGTGGATCACTCCCTTCTTTATTTGGTCTGATTGTGTCAATTATTTAAAAATAATATTTTCTTTCAGTTATTCCTATTTGTGGCCTTCAGCCGACAAATAATTTGAGTTCTTCTTAATAAGGCCTTCAGCCGTCAGTGTAGCTTGTGTTAAATTTCGTTAAAATGATTGTTTTGAAAAATGATTTTGGTATTTTCAACGTGTAGTTGTCTTCCTCAGTTGTAATTCAGGCCTTCAGCGGCTAATTGTTCTGAAATATTGCTCGTGGCCTTCAGGTGACAAATAATTTGAATTCTTTCTTAATAAGGCCTTGAGCCGTCAGTGCAGCTTCTGTTACAGTGAAATTTTTTTAAAGTGATTGTTTTTAAAAAATTATTTCCTTAGATAAAGTGTACGTGTTTACTGTGCAACCAACGGTAACTGATTAGGCCCCGTCCACACCTTTTCCTTACTTTTCCCTAAGTACCCACGTTTCACATTGCTTAATCCAACTTAACTAACTTACGCTAAGGACAACACACACACACACACACACACACACACACACACACACACACACACGCGAAGGAGGACTCGAACTCCTCCGACGGGGGGAGCCGCGCGAACCATGACAAGACACCTTAGACACCTTAGATCGCGCGCATCACACAAGTCATCACATGCTTATTCCTGCACGAAGTTGCTCTTTTCTGTGTAAGGATGGGATAAACTGTTGATCACCAGCAACATGTTACAACGCTCCAGTTCCAACTGTTCGGTAGGTTCTGGAAACATATTAATTATTTAGTAGTTTCCATATGTGCCGTAAAGTATGCTGAAGAAAGAAGAACACGGAGAGTGCATGACTGCTGCACAAAGACTCCTTAATTATAGCTGAAAGTATCGGATTGATGAGAAATATGTCTAAAAATAATGTAGTGTAATATCGCATTTAAAGATACGTTGTTCACAGTTGTTTTGGAATATAAATTTTTGACTACTTAATATCGCACTATTCAGTTTGTCGGTTTCGTCTCTTACAGAAAAATTTCCTACAGAGAACTAGATTTATGTTATTCATTATTGACAACGACACGCAACTACATACAAGATTAAATGCAAAATTTGTGCATTACATCGATTGCATTTACATAATACAAGAGTACAGGACTACAGTAGAGATCTCACAACACATTTGGAGCTGTAACTGTGTCACAATACTAATAGTAGCATTGCTTGCGCAGTGGAACGGCTCTTTAGTCGGCAGACCGCCGCATTTAACTGTTACCGACAGGACGAATGCATTCAAGCCGCTACTTGCATCCTGTCTGTACAGAAATATCCGGACATGCATTAGTGGGCACTGATAAGGGGCTGTGTACAACCCTCGCCTTTACGACGACTCGAACTATGTGGGGGGCAATTTTAACTAGGTGCTTGAATGTCTGTGGAAGAATGGCAGCCGAAACCAGAAAAGGTAGATATTGGACTATGGGGTCTCGCGCTAAGTCGACGTTGTAACTCGACCCAAAGGTGTTCCATCGGCCTCAGGTCTGGGCTGTGGGAAGGTCAGTCTATTTCAGGAATGTTATTGTCCACAAACAATTACAACAAAGATGTTCCTTTATGACAGGGTGCATTGTCATGGTGATACAATTATTCGTCGTCTCAGGACTGTACCTCTACTGTACGCAGTACACAATATTGCCAAATATCTTCTTATCCTTCAGCATTTAGCGTTTTCTTAAATGCAATAAGGGAACCACACCCTAACCATCGGAAACACTCCTACGTTGTAACACCGCCTTCTATGTACTTCAGTGTTGGCGCTATAAATGATGATAGGTCTCGAGGTATTCTCCAAATCTAAATGCTTCCATCAGATTGCTACAGGGTACAGGTTGTTTCCTCACTACAAACCACTCGTTACTTGTCATTCAGTGTCCAGTGGCGTCGATTTTTAAGTCACCTCAATCCTTAGTATAGAAATTCTCTGTTTCATTCCCCACACACAGTCACTGTGTTAGCCGGACAGCTGCTGCCACTTTGGAGCTCGAGTGATTCCTTCCACTGCTTTCATGCGACTTCATACAGCCGCCTTTCTCAGTGTTCGACGGTCCCCTCCATCAGAGCGTGAGATCATCCAGGTCGTGATTTAGCTGTGTTTGTTTTTTCACGTTCCACTTCACAGTCACATTAACAACTGTCGACTTGGGCAGTGTCAGAGTGGTATATTTCTCACTGATGGATTTGTTACTCAGCTTGAAAGGTGGCTACACTGCGTCACAGCGCCAGAGATTGAGACAAAGATTATTATTCCGCCGCCTCCAATGGGCGCAGTTGTAGTTCAGAGGATGTCGAGAGCAGTCGTTCTGTTGGGCGAGAGAGTAGACGATCTGAGTGTTGACTGAAATGTTGTACTGTTCGGTTGGTGTAATGTATAGATAGAAGAAGATCCAATTATCAGAATATATTTGAGAAAGGAGATGGGCTTTTGATTTATGATGCTCGTGTAATGGAATATTTTCGTCAATATATAATGAGGTAAAAAGGTATTACAGTTTTCTTTAGTAACAATCCCTCTTGCTCACAGGTACAGTCAACAAAGCATCTGGCTCTTGATCATTTATTAGACTTGTAATTCTGGTTTCTATGTGCAATTATAGTATTTCTGGTTTTTCAATTAGTTCATTGTAAATGGTGTTTAAAATATTTTGTCCTATTGAGAAAGAACCGAGCCAGATACATGTACGTTGAGTCACACTACCACTCACAGAACAGTTACACTTGTGCTTTGTTGTTTCGTAGCTTTTATAGTTGCAGGGGACATAATTAATCAATTGTGTTAATGTAAATTCCTTGTCATTCTTTATTTTTATTTTATGCAGTCAGATTGCGTGCTAATAATAGTCAGGGCCAACCGGTTACGAGACTTCGTAACCGGTTACACAACTAGTAAAACTATTGCATTTATTCATTAATATTAGTCTTTTCTTTTTAATTAAGTCCCCATGTAAGCTGACGTCCGATGACTAGTCCACGTTTGGTGAGCTCTCCTGACCGAGCGAGTCTACTGTTACTACTTCCCTACTGAAAACACAATACTCTCCCCCCATCATATACTGACGTGTCTGTCTCTCGCGATATTTAGTGGTCAGTCCCGCATTACGCAGGGACATCCAGATAATTATGCTAAAGCCACGGCTGCCTGACGGAACGGCTGGGATGAAAAAAAATCCATTGCAGGCACACGGGTAACACCTTGACCACACAGAGCTGCCCGTGTGCAAGAGGTTGCGAGGCAGAATTTTGTGGCTGTTTTTTATGGTGACGTGACATGGATGGTATCAATTTGTTTAAAATTACTGGTATTTTAACAACAACAAGAAGGAAAATCATTCTAATAAAAACTGAATAGTTCTCTTATAGTTGTCCACATACCATGCGAATCCCCTTCCCCCCCCCCCCCCAAAAAAAAAAATCGTTCACTGCTGATGAATTCTGCCAAGTTAGAAATTGAATAGTTTCCAGTGTGGAATGTGTTATCTAATATGTACGAGTTAGTAAGATTGTCACTTTAACAGTTACGTTAAATATTTACATTCCTACTTCAACGTACCAATCACAGTGTAATGTACGATCTTAGGGGCTAAGGGTATATAACACAGATGTCCCTTTGCGTGAAGTCCACATATCTGTTAATGACGACAGAACAAAAATATCTTGTAGATGCAACAACTTGCATGAGCCATTTGAGTGGTACTAGTGCAAATGCATGCACGTGACAATTTCCCATCTCCACACTGTATCGGTGGGACTTCCACACACCATCTAGGTGATGGGGACATGTTTTTTTTCCTTTGAGTTTCGATTCCCCCTGAAGGGGGTGGGCTGGCAGCAGCTTACTACGCCGCTCTTCAGCCTACAGAATTTGTTTTAAAAAGATGAAGATAATAAAAAATAACAGTTGGCGATAAAATCGGTGACTTAAAGGTAAAATGGCAGAAACTTCTGGAACTTAAAACATAAAATACGGGGTTGATGATGCTAAGAAAATACACAGGAAGCAGAAAAATGACAGACAATTAAAAAACACAGCGACAGTCTGGTTTCTGTTCACAAGAGATATAAAATGCACACCCAGCGACAGCATGATTTCTGTTCGCAACACTGAACACTCACTTAAACAATGCAGCAAAAAGTTGGCACAAATATGACATACCACAGCCGAGAGCAGGTGGGAGGGGGGGGGGGAACTGGACAGATGATGGGAAGATAAAAAAGGGGGGAAGGAGAGGATAAGTGAAGGGGGGAGGGGGGGGAAAGAAGCCAATGGAGAATGAGGACCCATAAGAGGGGTGGGGGGTGCTGAGCAGACGTGCCAGGGAGTGGGGAAGGCAGAGGAGGGGAATACAAAAGGACTCGAGGGGGGGGGAGAAGGGAGATAGGGAGAGGTTGGGCGGGAAGAAAACACAGGATGGAAGGGGGGATCAAGAGGGAGCCCAGGGAAAGGACGGAGGAAAGGAGGGGGGGTGAGGATCAGAGTTGATAGGAGGGATAAATGGAGGGAGAGAGGGCATCATCCGGGAGGGGGAGTTGATGGAAGCCACCTTGGGAAAGGAGATGTAGGGTGTAGAGATGGAGGGTAGGGGGAATACAACAGTGAAGATGTGGCAGGGGGCGGGGATGGGAGAGGAGAGGAGCAACCTGGGGGTGAGGGGGTTCAAGGCGGCGGGAGGTGTAGAGGATGCGGATATGTTCGAGGAATAGGAGCAGATGGGGGAAAGGAATGAGATCATAGAGGATCCGCGTGGGAGACGGGAGGCGTATACGGAAGGCGAGTCGGAGTGCATGACGCATGGGGACATGTTGCAGAGGGTCACTTTGAGGGAAATACGACGAGCCAAACTGACCGGGCCGCCTGTGTGTGCGCGTCACGCGGGCCGCGTTTAAACGCGCCTAACTGCTGGTAATCCGCTCAAGTACGACGCCGTGCCGTATTGCCGGCTAACGAGCTTCAAACACGCACCACATTTCTCCCCCTCCACTACAGCGCTTTTATGCGGTGCGCTCTGTCGACGCGCCAGCTTTGAATCTCGCATTGCTCTGGTGTTACGCCAGCCCTCTTCCGATTTCGTCGAGTCGAGTGGAGTGGTGCGAGCGAGCGAGCGTGTGTGTGTGTGTGTGTGTGTGTGAGAGAGAGAGGGAGAGAGAGAGAGCGCTGGTACGCTAACAGAAATGGGAAATGTTACGACGTGAGGCACCGGGCTGATATTTATCAAACGTTGCGAAGATGCTCTTCAGATGAGGGCACTTCATCGATTAAACTTCCTTTCAGTTCGCGACTGATCAGCATCATTATTGCGACAGATTCAATAAGTGGAAGATGTAGGTCGAGGCGGTGTGATACATAAGTTTCTTTCAAATTTCATTTCAGTTTTATTAGATCAAAGACTCCCATGAAAAACTGAACCGTATCCGTAACAAACCCTCTCATCCAATCGCAAAGTGTCTCAGTTTAAGACGACATATAATTCCAATCAATCAAATGGAAACACTCTCACTACTCAGCAAATGCATCAACGCAAGCTGCATTAATTAGAAAAAAACACTCTAATGAATCAATGCGCTTAAAACCTATAATTAATTGCGTTGGTGCATAAGTTGGTAGCGTTTTTGTTTTGGACGTTGGTATTTCGGTTCCTATCGGTTTATTTATCGATTGTCGTTTTTAATTTACAGCTCACTGTTGCTAACTGATTCTACATAATTATTGTCATTTTGTCATTGGGAGATAGTTTGCGGATCTGTGGGCGCTAGAAAATTGAGTGCCAAGTGGAGGAATCGGAGCATTTACGACATACTCTTCTGTTTGCGTTCAGTAGAGGGGTGACAGCAGCAGAGGCAGCCAGAAACATTTGCGATGCATATGCGGATAATGCCATTGGACACAGCACGGCATGAAAATAATTTTCTCGTTTTAACGAGAATAGTTTTGACATTAGCTACTCTCCACGCGCAGGAAGACTTTCGGGGTTTGACGGAGATCTTTTAAACGCATTAATCCACACGATCCACGTCAGTGTACTCGAGCGGCTCGTAGTGAAATTGCGTGCCTATGGATTATCGTCTTAGTTATGGTGCTGGATCTGTGATTTCCTGTCAGAGAGGCCACAGTTCGCAGTAATTGACGGAAAGTCATCGAATAAACATAAATGATTTCTGGCGTTCCCCAAGGTAGTGTTATGGGCCTTTTGCTGTTCCTTATCTATATAAACGATTTGGGAGACACTCTGAGCAGCTGTCTTCGGTTGTTTGCAGATGACGCTGTAGTTTATCGACTAATAAAGTCATCAGAAAATCAAAACAAACTGAGAAACGATTTAGAAGAAGCATCGGAATAGTGAGAAAGGTGGCAGTTGACCCTAAATAACGAAAAGTGTGAGGACATCCACATGAGTGCTAAAAGAAACTCGTTGAACTTCGGTTACACGACAAATCAGTCAAATCTAAAAGCTGTAAATTCAACTAAATACCTAGGTATTACAATTACGAACAACTTAAATTGGAAGGAACACAGAAAATGTTGTGGGGAAGGCTAACCAAAGACTACGTTTTATTGGCAGGACACTTAGACCTACTAAGGAGACTGCCTACACTACGCTTTTCCGACCTATCTTAGAATACTGCTGCGCGGTGTGGGATCCTTGAAGGCCGGGGTGGCCGAGCGGTTCTAGGCGCTACAGTCTGCAACCGCGCGACCGCAACGGTCGCAGGTTCGAATCCTGCTTCGGGCATGGATGTGTGTGATGTCCTTAGGTTAGTTAGGCTTAAGTAGTTCTAAGTTCTAGGGGACTGATGACCTCAGATGTTAAGTCCCATAGTGCTCAGAGCCATTTGAGCCTTTTTTGGAAATCATTACAAGATAGGCGTTTTTCGTTGCGACGGAATCTTCTCACGAAATTTCAGTCACCGACTTTCTCCTCCGAATGCGAAAATGTTTTGTTGACACAGACCTACATAGGGAGGAAAGATCACCACGATAAAATAAGGGAAATCAGAGCTCGTACGGAAGACATAGATGTTCATTCTTGCCGCACGCTATATGAGATTCGAATAATAGAGAATTGTGAAGGTGGTTCGATGAACCCTCTGCCAGGCACTGAAATGTGATTTGCAGAGTATCCATGTCGATGTAAATGTAGAACTGGCAAATGCGATGAACTGTGATCATTCCACTATCGTGCGACATCTTCATGCAATGTGAAAGGTTAAAAAATCGGGTGTATGGGTACCGCATGCTATAAGTCAAAGTGACAAATATCTGCGGTTGGCCATATGTGCATCTCTGTTTGCTCGTCAATACGGAAAATAAAGAAATATTTGAGCCCAAACAAAGCAGCGATTCCCTGCAGAAAGACCTGCGCGCATCCACAAAAGGTAATACTACGCATCTGGTGGAACAGCGACAGTGTGATGTATTACGATTTGCTTCCGCGAGGTGTAACCATCAATGCTGACATTTATTGCCAACAACTGAGACCTCTTGCAGACATAATCCCAGAACAGCGACCAGAAAGACTGCGTGAAGTGGTACCACTCCACAACAACGCCTCTCCACAATAACACTCGCCCGCATTCTGCTAGACTGACAAAAAACACTGCACAGGAGTTGGGTTAGGAAGTCGTTTCGCACCAACCTTATTCGCCTGATCTTGCGCCCTCAGATTTTCACCTTTTCCGCTCTGTATCAAACACCTTCAAGGAACCTTTTTTCCACCTGAAAATGCCTTCTGGATATGGGTCAACGAATCCTTCGCCTCAAAGCAATGTGATTTCTACAATCGCGGAATCGAAAAGTTCCCAGCGTTGGCAGGCTGTTGTAAGGAGTGAAGGAGAATACATTATTAATGACTCAAGTCCCTGCAATGTGTATCGCTTGTGCTTATTAAACTTCTGGAAAATCGCTATGAACTTAATGCACCAACGTAATATAAACCCCCATTATCCATGCGTGGAAAATACTGTCTTGACATGAGCTGAATTAAAACTCCGTAAAACTTTTATCAACACAATTAATGAAAACGTTGTGCAGTATTGCTCTGAACTGTCACATATGTGAGCTCTATACGGCAAACCAGTAAGACAGAGCAACCGTGTGCTTAAATTCTTGAGACAATCAACGTGCCTTAGGCCAGCAACATCAACTGTTTTCTGAATAACCGAGGCCATCTAGCACTTGGCGCGATCAGCTAGGTATACCTATGTTCACAATCCCGAAGAGACAAACTTACCACATTGGATCACTCGAAGGTAGCCGCCCCTGTTGACGATACGGAGGTAGGAAACAAGCACATCCAGGGCGTGATAAGTGTCCTCCGGCGGCGTGGGATCCATCGATGGTCCTTAAAGGTTGAAAGCTGGAGGCGGAAAAGATCTTCTCTTGTCACCCCACAGCGGTAGCTTCGTTTATGAGGTGCCACAGCCGCCTTGGATATAGCGTCACTCAGAACTGTGCGCCTGTATTACAACGTGACGACTTCTCGGTTGGCACAGTCATCAACATCAGTATCAGATGCGACCCCCTAAGGGCACAAATACAATCTTGTATTCGTGGTGGAATGGAAGCAAACAACCTTCAAATATCATCTTCAGGTATTTCTTACCATTCCTGAATCACACGCTGTGTAATTTCATGAAGATTTCTGGCATTAGAGTATACCCATTCCAGACGTGCTATATGGGTAACAAATCAGCGAATCAGGCAGGTCTGACAGTCATGTAAATGTTGTCCTGCTGGACATGGATGTAGGCTGAAGCAATAAATTAAAATTGTACCAGCGTCATGATTCGAACTCATGTCTGCTGCTTAAGCGGAGGCGCTAAGCTCTGCACCATACTGGCACTGCGACTACCACGCTTGAACAGGTTACTCTACTATGTCTCCCTCCCCAATATAAATTCCAATTCGCACCTCAGCCCATTGCTATTCCCCTTCCAAACACGCATCAGCTACACACATCACAAAAACATTGGCATCACCCCAGTTCCCAGAACTCCTGAAGATAGACGTTGACAGTGGATATTGTCTCACAGACACAGTCCCTTTGACTGTTCAGAGATGTCACTAAACACGCCCAAAGATGTAAACAACCATACATGAGCAGCGCCTATTAGACGGAGGGGATCCGACAGTCGATCAGTTCCAGTCATTCCACCAGGAAGGAGGTACACGGCTCGTGCTGTCTGTAATTCAACCATGCTTAAACGGTCAATACCGCGGTTCGATCGCGTCCGCATTGTTAATTTGTGCCAGGAAGGGCTCTCAACAAGGGAATTGTCCAGGCGTCTCGGAGTGAATCAAAGCGATGTTGTTCGGGCATGGAGTAGATACAGAGAGACAGGAACTGTGGATGACATGCCTCGATCAGGCCGCCGAAGGGCTACTGCTGCTGTGGATGACCGCTACCTACGGATTATGGCTCGGAGAAACCCTGACAGCAACTCCACCATGTTGAATAATTCTTGTCGTGCATCCACAGGACGTCGAGTTACGACTCAAACTGTGCGCAATAGGTTGCATGATGCGCAACTTCACTCCCGACGTCTAAGGCATGGTCCATATTTCCAAGCACAGCACCATACAGCGTGGTACAGATAGGCCCAACAATATGCCGAATGGGCCGCTCAGGATTGTCATCACGTTCTCTTCACCGATGAGTGTCGCATATGCCTTCAACCAGACAATCGTCGGAGACGTGTTTGGAGGAAACTCGGTCAGCCTGAACGTCTGAGACACACTATCCAGCGAGTGGTAGAGGTTCCCTGCTGTTTTGCGGTGGCATTATGTGGGGCCGACGTACGCCGCTGGTGGTCATGGAAGGCGCCGTAACGGCTGTACGAGAGGTGAATTCCATCCTCCGGCCGATAGTGCAACCATATCGGCAGCATATTGGCGAGGCATTCGTCTTCATGTACGACAATTGGCGCCCCCATCATGCACATCTTGTGAATGAATTCCTTCAGGATAACGACATCGCTCGACTAGAGTGGCCAGCATGTTCTCCAGACATGAACCCTATCGAACATGCCTGGGATGGATTGAAAAGGGTTGTATATGGACGACGTGACCCACCAACCACTCTGAGGGATCTACGCTGAATCGCCGTTGAGGAGTGGGACAATCTGGACCAACACTGCCTTGATGAACTTGTTGATAGTATGCCACAACGAATACAGGCATGTATCAAGAGTAGCAAGAGGACGTGCTACTGCGTAATAGAGGTACTGGTGTGTACAGAAATCTGGACCATCACCTCTGCAGGTCCCGCTGTTTGGTGGTACAAAATGCTATGTGTGGTTTTCATGAGCAATAACAAGGGCGGAAATGATGTTTATGTTGATTTGTATTCCAATTTTCTGTAGATGTTCCGGAACTCTCGGAACCGAAGTGATCCAAAACGTTTTTTTGGATCTGTGTATATATGATTACTAAATGACCTGTGCCTGAGGTACAAGCAGGATTAACCCCATTTCGCCCACTGCTGAGGTGCTATTTCCAAGACTGAAGAGCATCTCCATTGCTGATGCGAGTTTAGAAGTTGAACAGCAATGGTCCGAGGCATGAATTGGAATTTGTATCGGAAAGGAGGGATACTACGGTAATCCTTCCAACAGTGTAGTTACAATGTCAGTATCGACAGCGGATAGTGGATAGTACGTAGGTGACCTGGGTTCGTATCCTTGTGCTTGTACAAATTTTAATTCATTATTTCACCGTACATCATTTTCGTAGATAAAGGTGAGACATAATATGTCTCAGGAACATCAGTTGTATATGATTAATATATCCTGCTGGGGTATGTCTTTTGGCACCCCGGTCATGAAGAGTATGACAACACGGTTTACCATTTTTGCCACTGTCTCGCGAGTATTCAGCTTTCCTTCAACACTACCAAATCAGTCCTGTTATCGTATGTAACAGCTCTTCGTACCATGATTTCCCGCGTCGAAAGGGATTGATCTCGAGAATTACTATTTCCAGTTCACCAGGTCGTCTATGGCTGCGTTGGCGTCGGCAGGGATGCCACAGACTGAATTGAGACCCATCGCTGAATAGCAGTAGAATGACATTGTTCCATTTGACTATGGCTCTGCACCACGCAAATCTTCGTTGTTCTAGTATGGCATTAGCGATAAAAGACACACAACTCGAGGTCTGCGCCGGTTTTTCAATTCGTCATAGCTGTTTTCGTGGGGTGATCCTTCTGGAGGGACGTACTCTACTTGACACAATGTTGTCCTGAGTGCATTACGTCACCACCAGTTTTCCAGAGATTACATTACTGCCAACTGTTTACACGCTTTGTCTGTATGATGCTCCCACGTCCCTCATGTTGAAGATTTGACATATCTCAAAGTCTGAAAGATGCAGATGAGCTGTACGCCGATTGATAATGCGCTATCGCATTTTCCGTTTCAACTTCCAATAATGATGTTCTTAGACGATTCTTCATTTACAGGACTGAATTTCTCTCTGTACTGAAAATAAGCTCGCACAAGGACAAAATTTTAATTAAAATAGCACACAGGTATGGAAATACTGGGATCTAACCATGGTAGCAGTCGCTCAAGATGTTTCTGGTGCAACGCTTTTCATTTCCTACGGGTACTTCAGAATTTTCTACGTAATAAGCATGATACGTAAATACCTCTCAATGATAACCTATTGTCGAACATTTCAGTTGCTAGTCTATCAATTCATAAGTAATGACTATAGTAGAAAGAGGAATTAATGTAAGATTGTAATTGAAAATATGCATACAAGCCTAGCTGACTTTTGTCCTTTGTTCTTTACTAACAGCTAAATGTGAGACATTAATAAAAGATTTTTGATAATGAACTGTAAAGGGGGCGGATGCAGTAAAGGCGAGCGGCGCAGTGGAGCTTCGCACACGAAACATTGCTTAGAAGAGTTTAACTAACGACCATTAAATGTTTTGTATGTGTATTGTGTTTTAGTACCTCCTATCATGGAATGATTTTACAATGTAACGTGCATAAAACAGGAACTGCAGTGCGTGAATTGCATACTGTCTTCGTTTAAGTTTCGCTTGAACTGATAATTACGGGTCAAGTTGCCTTCCGTTACCGGTGTCATTACAGAAAGTATGAAATATGACACTCTTCGCAGAACAGTGCGATTATCAGCATTGATCTTTTTGGGGGAATAGTTAACTTGGCTCTGGAACGTTCAGCAGAGGGGACGGTAGGAACAGAGAACGATTACGATATGGAAAACATATTGCAGAGGTTGCTGGATTTAGCAATTGCGTATAGATTAATATGTAGGAGGAGATAGATGATAATATCAGACCAGCAAAATGACGGTGATATACGATGTTTTTCCTTGTAGGTATGGCTATTTGTATAAAGCGATATTCATGTTTCGAAATCATGCTGGAGCCATTAGATAAGTAAATCTCGGCCCGGCCATGCTGATTCAAGTTCTCTGTCAAAAGTCTGATAATTTTAGGCTAATTCTGTTTTTTCCCCCCAATCCTTTCCTCGTCGGGGTAGTGATTTGTTTCTAATTTTCTACTTGTCGAAGAGACAGATTCTAAATAAAAGCTGAAGTAGATGTTTTGATCTTGCAGCAAACATCGACACACACTACTTCTTGGTCGTTCAAGAAACGGTTATTTGCGTTAAGAAGACGGCGCTGGTGCTTATTGTTACAAATTCAGAATTTGATTTTGTTGTAAATATTGAGATAATTCGCAAGACTGTATTTTCAGCTGTAATAAAGATCGCCTTTGCATTTCTTGGCGACCAGTTTCCAGGGAGCTTATTGTGTTATTTTTTAGGAAACAAATAAATAAAATAAAATTTAATGGATTCTACGGAAGGAACAAAACACCGCATGAAACCTCGCGGCTGATGTATGCAGATGGTTTCATCTGGAAATGTTCCGCAGCTTTCGCCGCGACTGGTGCGCGTCATGGCTGCAGCAAATAATGAATTGCTGTTCCTGGAAAAAGCAGCTCATGCTTAGTCCCCTCATTCCGGGCTACACCGGCGGCGACTGCAGTCGTTACGGAGGACCTCTCCCTCTCCCTCCCCCCCCCCCCTCTCTTTCTCTCTCTCTCTCTCTCTCTCTCTCTATCTCTCTCACTCCCCTCCCGCCTTCCCTCCGTCTCCCTCCCTAAAGAGGGAGACTATCAGTCAAGACTGTGGCGGTGGGGGTAGTTTGGGCCAATGTAAGTAGAAACGCGGCGGCACGCTATCTAGACTGGCGTTGTAGCTGAAAGTGTGATGGATGAAGGCTCTGCGCTAACTCTGCGACACTAGCGACGCACATTGAAGCTATACACTGCAGTATCTTCAAGTTTTTCAACGTAAAGCCCTTCGTAAGAGGCTCTGACAGTCTGTAGTTTCTCTTTAGGAACACGGTTACTTTTACGCGTCTGGAAAGTTAGGTACTGGCCTCATTTTTGTTTGTTCATTTTATTTTTCCTACTACGTATAAGGCCGTTCTCATACGGGAGGTGGTCATAAAGTTTTAATCATCACCTTGAAAAAAATCGAGATGCGACCACGAAGCTTGGTCATAGTGTTACCCATTCTCCATGCAGACTTTTTCAGTCTCTGCGTCAAACTTCTAGGGGTGACAGATCTCGTCGCGGGATCACCTTTTGTTAGATACTAAATTTTCGCTGACGCTTCCAGTCGACTCCAGGAGTCCTTTGTCATTTGCTGGCCCTGGGAGGACGAGATTGTACCGAACTAACAGGCTCTACTAAGGAGCCGTACTACCTACCCCAGTAAATTGATGGAGTGTTCTCCCAAAAAGAAAATCTTAAGGACGAGTGTCTGTAAGCGAAGAAAGATATTTTAGAAGCTAACCAGAAAATTGTTTTGTTGGGCTTACACCCTTTCGTACAGTAAGGAAGGAGGATAAGGATTTAACATCCCGTCGCCCGTTTATACAGTGCAAGTAACTGGATTCTAGGCAACACACAAGGCATACATACGCCGCATAGTGCCTACACTCCGCCTCCTCTCAGGGGCATAACCAATATGTAACGATGCAAAGAGTTTAGAAAAATCTGTATATTCACATTTTTCCCAGCAATGGATAAATTTCACATCTACATACACTGACCAGCCAGAACATTATGACCATCTACCTAATAGTACGGAACCCATATCAGCGGCGACGCGTCGTCGTGTGGAAGCAATGAGGCATTGGTATGTCGCTGGAGGGAGTTGACACATCTGCACACACATATCACCTAATCCCCGTAAATTTTGGGGAGGGGGGGCGATCAGCTTCATGCCACGTTCACTCACATCCCAGATGTGTTCGATCGGGATCGGATCTGGTGAGCTGGGGGATCAGCACGTCAATTGGAACTCGCCCACTGTGTTCCTCGAACAACTCCGTCATACTCCTGGCCTTGTGACATTGGCGCATTACTTTGTTGAAAAATGCAACTGCCGTCGGGAAACATGAGTTATGAAGTGGTGTACGTGGTCGGCAGCCAGTGTATGATGCTGTTCCGGCGTGATAGCGTAGCCAGAGATCGCACCTGAAGATGGTGGCCAGATGGATTGCCGAAATATCGTGTAGTGAAGACGATCATACCAGGCAGCATACCCGTGAAGAGCATAAACATATAAGACGCCGGGAAAATCTACGGAATCACAGCGTATGATGTTCCTTTGTCGTCATGGAAGCAAGCACCTGCTTGACTGGACCCATGGATGTCCACCTAATGGAGCCGTCGCGAGCTTGTCTCCATCCCGCAGTACTGGTGTCAAGGAGCTGTTCCCTGGAAGGCGACCGATCCGCCTCCTTCCATCGGCGCGGAAGTAGAATATTTCTGCAGTCAGCTTCAAACGCTAGTTCTCTAAATTTTCTCAGTAGTTTTCTTCAAAAGAACATCGCCTTCCCTTCAGAGATTACCATGATTACCATTTGATTTCTCGAAGAATCTCCGTAATACTAGCGTGTTGTTCGAACCTACCGGTGCTAATCCTAGCAGCCCGCCCCTTAAGTGCTTCGATGTCTTCCTTCAGTCCGACCTGTTGTGGATCCAAAACACTGGAGCAATACTCGCACTAGCTTCCTAAATGCTATCTCCTTTATAGATGAACTACAATTGCTCAAAATACTCCCAATAAGCCGAAGCCTTCCGTACCACAGTCCTGACATGCTCGTTACATTTGATATCGCTTTGCGATTTTACGTCCAGATATTTAAACAACGTGATCGTGACAAGCGGGACATTGCTAATGCTGTACTCGAATATTATACGTTTGTTTTTCCTACTCATCTGCATGAACTTACTATCTTCCACTTTTAATCTGGCTGCCATTCATCGCACCAACTAGAAATTTTATCTCGGACATCTTGTATCCTCCTACAATCACTCAACAACGATACCCACGCATACACCACACTATCATCAACAAACCGCAGCAGATGGCTGCTTATCCTGGCCACCAGATCATTTATGTAAATAGAAAAGAATAGCGGTCCTATCACACTTCCCTGGAGCACTTCTGGCGATACCATCTTCTCTGACGACGACTTTCCGTTGAGGATAACATACTGGGTTCTGTTACTTAAGAAATCTTCGAAGCACTCACATAACTGGGAACCTATTCCGTATGCATATACCTCGCTAACAGTCGTCAGTTTGCCACCATATCAAATGCTTCACGGAAATCTAGGAAAATGGAATCCGCCCGTTCGCAGGATATCGTGTGAGAAAAGAGCAAGCTGAGTTTCGCATGATGCTTTCTAAAACCGTGCTGATTTATGGACAGAAGCTTTTCCCTCTCAAGGAAATTTATTATATTCGAAATGAGAATATTTTGAAGGATTCTGCAGCAAAAGATATTGGTCTTTAATTATTTAGGTCCGTTTTTTTACCCTTATTATATACACTACTGGCCATTAAAATTGCTACACCACGAATATGACGTTCTACAGACGCGAAATTTAACCAACAGGAAGAAGATGCTGTGATATGCAATTGATTAGCTTTTCAGAGCATTCACACAAGTTTGGCGCCGTTGGCGACACCTCCAACGTGCTGACATGAGGAAAGTTTCCAACCGATTTCTCATACACAAACAGCAGTTGACCGGCGTTGCCTGGTGAAACGTTGTTGTGATGCGTCGTGTAAGGAGGAGAAATGCGTACCATCACATTTCCGACTTTGATAAAGGTCGGATTGTAGCATATCGCGATTGCGGTTTATCGTATCGCGACATTGCTGCTCGCGTTGGTCGAGATCCAATGACTGTTAGCAGAATATTAGCAGAATATGGAATCGGTGGGTTCAGGAGGGTCATACGGAACGCCGTGCTGGTTCCCAACGGCCTCGTATCATTAGCAGTCGAGATGACAGGCATCTTATCCGCATGGCTGTAACGGATCGTGCAGCCACGTCTCGATCCCTGAGACAACAGATGGGGACGTTTGCAAGACAACAACCATCTGCACGAACAGTTCGACGACATCTGCAGCAGCATGGACTATAGGCTCGGAGACCATGGCTACGGTTACCCTTGACGCCGCATCACAGACAGGAGCGCCTGCGATGGTGAACTCAGCGACGAACCTGTGTGCACGAAGGGCAAAACGTAATTTTTTTGGATGAATCCAGGTTCTGTTTACAGCATCATGATTGTCGCATCCGTGTTTGGCGACATCGCGGTGAACGCACATTGGAAGCGTGTATTCGTCATCGCCATACTGGCGTATCACCCGGCGTGATGGTATAGTGTGTCATTGGTTATACGTCTCGTTCACCTCTTGTTCACATGGACGGCACTTTGAACAGTGGACGTTACATTTCAGATGTGTTACGACCCATGGCTTTACCCTTCATTCGATGCCTGCGAAACCCTACATTTCAGGAAGATAATGCACGACCGCATTTTGCAGGTCCTGTACGGGCCTTTCTGGATACAGAAAATGTTAGACTGCTGCCCTGGCCAGCACATCCTCCATGTCTCTCACCAATTGAAAACGTCTGGTCAATGGTGGCCGAGCAACTGGCTCGTCACAATACGCCAGTCACTACTCTTGATGACCTGTGGTATCGTGTTGAAGCTGCATGGGCAGCTGTAGCTGTACACGCCATCCAAGCTCTGTTTGAATCAATGCCCAGGCGTATGAAGGCCGTTATTACGGCCAGAGGTAGTTGTTCTGGGTACTGATTTCTCAGGATCTATGCACCCAAATTGCGTGCAAATGTAATCCCATGCCGGTACTAGTAGAATATATTTGTCCAATGAATACCCGTTTATCATCTGCATTTCTTCTTGGTGTAGCAATTTTAATGGTCAGTAGTGTACATGAGTCACTTTCGCTTTTCTCCAGTCGCTTGGGACTTTGCGCTGGGCGAGAGTTTTTAGATAAATGGAGATAAGTAAGGGGCCAGTGCCGTAGAGTACTCTTTGTAAAACCGAGCTGTGATTCCATCCTGACCTGACGATTTATTTGTTTTCATCTCTTTCACTTGTTTCTCTGCTCCAGGTACACTTATTACGATGTCGTCCATACTGGACTCTATGTGATGGTCAAACGACGGTTGTTTGTACGATTATCCTGCGTGAACGATTTCTTAAATGCGAAATTTAAGACTTCAGCTTTACTTTTACTATCCTCTACTGCGACACCAGACTGGTCAACGAGAGACTGGATAGAAGCCTTAGACACACTTATCCACTTCACGTAGAACCAGAATTTTCTCTGGTTCGCGAACAGTACTTTTGCTAAGGTATTACGGTTGTAGTAGTTCCATGGTTCGCGCATAGAACTTGTTGGACACCTTCCTTGTCGATCTGTAAGTTCCTTCTCAAGAATCACCTCATCGTGACAAGTACCCACCTCGCAATCATTTCTTCACCCAACGAAAGAGGAGGAAGTAACTGTGCGCCATTTCCGGATTTCCGGAAGATGAGAGCGGGGGAAGTGAGCGTCAGGAACAATTTGATAGTGCAAAGAAGTATCATATGTACTGTGCAGAATGAGATGGGAAGTTGTTGCGGAGCAAAAACATCAACCTCCGAAATCTTACCGCGACGATTCGTCGATTCGTCTTAATTGCGTCCTGTAGCCTCGACAGGCGATTTCATTAGTGTGCCCTTTCTGGTCCTTACGAGCATAATCTGTTAATAACACGTCATGGAAGTCGCAAAAATCACTTAAAATTCCTTTTAAAAGATTGTGTTATAGTCCATAGATCACGATGCCACATCAAAGTCGGCTACCCGAATCGATACCATAGACATTAGCGAGGTCTCCCTACAATCCGCAACAACCAATGGGAGACACTCCAGAAGACACGCCCTTCCTCTGTGTGCAACAGCGACCACGCCCTGAAGTCAACATAGTGTCGAGCATGCAAGAGCTCTGCCCCAGTTCATGACCTCAGCTGCAGCAAACAACATCGTAGTGTGGGACCAACGAGTAGTTAATGTTTCTCATGAACTGTACTGTTGTAAATGTAGAACATTGTACTGCAAGAGAACAGTCTGTTACTTGGAGCACTAAGTGATGATTTCATAGTGAATGACTTGTAAATTATCCAGCAATCCTGTGGCAAAGAACCGAGTCAATATATAATGAAGTGAACTAATATTTCATGTGTTCTAGTTTGATGGGCCTTTTCCCAGAGCATTCAAGGTAACCACTGGTGCAGCCTGGTCACAAAAAGTATCACTGTGCCCCATGAAGGTTGGGTCTTTGTCATTTTCGGTGGTGGTGAATGCACACGTTTCTATTGTTTGCTTTACTCGTTTGTCTCGGGCTCATAATGATGCACCCAGCATTCGTCCATGGTAATTAGGCGGCTAAGAAAGTCATCTGAATTAATCTGACACAACATCAATATTTACGCTACTGCCTCGGTTCGATAGGCTTTTTGGAAGGATGTGAGCAAGGGTGGCGACTTTTGTCACGTCCAAATGCCCTGCAAAATGTCGAAAACTATTCCATGGCTGATCTTCACTTTTTTCAGAGTCATTTCGACTGTGATACGTCGATCTTCGAGAAGCAGAGAGGCGTTTCCCGGTTTTTCTCAGGGAGACATATGTTCTGCCACTCCATTCTTCGCAGTTCATACTAATTTATTATTGGAGCACGGTGGAAGCGCTTGCGCTATCTAAACACTGCTCATATTCTGGTAGTTGGTGCCATGACTTCTAGCAACTCGGCATGGACTGTTGGAATGTTGTTCGTCTTCCAATAAAAAAAACTACTATTACTTACTCACTTTCCTGAAACTTTGGGCATAGCTTTTATTATATTCTGTATAACAGGGTCGGTGTAAATATAGAGGCTTGTGCATGCCTTATCAGCAGAAAAATGCTCTGATCGAAGCACAGAAAAGGCAAATATGCTTCTGTTCAAAAGATTCCGACTTAAAAGTAGGGTACCAGCTGCCTCATTCTGTCTCCTCAGCACCTTCAAAATTTTTTCCAAAAAATTTGTTATGTGAATAAATTTGCGCTCTTTTACAAGATGCAACTCACCTCTCACTGCCTCAAATTCCACTAACTGTAACTCAGTCACGCTTACTTGTCCCTCGCTGTAAGTCGCTCATACCCACCACTCTCATTTGCTCATTCAGCCCAAATCATTGTCATTATCTCTTTGTCTCTCTCTGTCACTGTCTCCTGTCTCACATGCACAGTCTCCTTCGTTCTGTCCTACTACTACTATCTTCTCTCACTGTCACTGTCTTCTCTTGCTCTCTTTTACTGCTGCTACGAGGAGGCTTCAGTAAGTAGTGCAACACCCTTTTTGAAAGCAGGCTGGTTTCATTCAGGATCCCAATGCACCATGTTGCCAACGGCCTTGACGCAGTGGTAACACCGGTTACCGTCAGGTCACCGACGTTAAGTGCTGTCGGGCTGGGTTAGCACTTGGATAGACGACCATCCGCTCTGCCGAACGCTGTTGACAAGCGTGGTCCACTCAGCCCTTGGGATGCAAACTGAGGAGCTACTTGATTGTGAAGTAGCGGCTCCGGTTTCGTAAACTGACATACGGTCGGGAGAGCGGTGTGCTGACCACATGCCACTCCAATCCGCATCCAGTTACGCTTGTAGGCTGAGGATGACACGGTGGCAGGTCGGTACCGTTGGGCCTTCAAAGGCGTTAGGGCGGAGTTAATATTCCCCACTCTTTTGGCTACAAACCCCTATTGTTGAACAACGTTCAATGAGATGGCGTTACACCATCTTACTGGGACGGCCTGTATGCCCGCATGGTTCCACGCTACTGGTCGACGTCACAACCAAAGTCTTGTTGCATCAACAGCCACGCTATTATCCACGTACTGCTTCCCGGTAATGCAGGTGGATGTCTGAAGGTGCGAGATCCGGGCTGTAGGGCGAATGCGGAAGAACAGTCCGGTGCGCAGACTTGTGTGAGGCCTTGCATTGTTGTGGAGAACAAGAAGTACGTTTGCATTTTTGTGACGACGAACATGCTAAATCGTTTCTTCGATTGACGGAGGGTAGTTCCATACGCTTCCGAACTGATCGTTGCACCAGGAGGGAGGACATCAAATAGAGGAACCCCTTCGGAGTCCCAGGAGATCGTCGCCGTGTCTTATTGGCTGCAGACATTCTGCAAGCGCCTATGAATTTCTGCAATGCTCTGCTTTCCACTACAAGAACTCAGTTACAGATCTCTGATTTGAACGCATCTCCGTTACAGAGACCTTTTATAAGACTACGTATACCGCCACTACTTTAAGGGAACTTCATGAAACTGTATAGGGGCTGAAGCGGAAATATTCCACGATGGCCCCCTACGATTTCCACATTTTTCAACTGAAATTGGGCAACACACAAAATGTGTTGCATTACTTAGTGCGCGCCGCTCGTATTTCATTCATTTTTTCCCATTGCTGCTGTCTCTATCTTCCCAATGCTACTGTCTTTCACGTCCTCATCGTCATGGACTTTGTCTCTCATGGTCAATGGCTCCCACTCACACTTTCTTCACCTCTTTCTCTATCTCCCACTAGCACTGTCTCCTTCGCGCTCTTCCTAACGTTGTTCTGTCCCTGTCAACTATGTCCCGCTGCCACTGTGTTCCTCTTTTTCTCTCACACTGCCATTGTCTCCTTTGTTCTTCCTATACCACAACCGCTGTCTATCTTCCTGTATTTATTACTTTTTTGTCTCTTTACCACTGCCACAGTCTCCTTCTCTCTCAGCATGCCAAAATTTTTGGGAAAAACTTTAAAGGCGTTGAGGAAAATAGAATTAGGCAGCTGCTCAGAGTCCTTGAAACAGGAGCATACTCGTTTTCTTGTGCTCCGGTAGGACCATTTATCCAGCCGGTTCCCTTCTTTTACCGGCCACAGCAAGGCGAGTCAATCCTATGAAAAAAAATTATGGGTCAGTAAAATTTTGATGGTTTACTTATGTGAAATTAAAATAACACGAAATGTATTTTATTCATCAGGTCTGTCTTCATGTGCACAAAAATTTCGCATGTACTAGGGTGCTTTGAAAAGTTCTCGGAACGGATGAAAAAAAAGTACATCACTGAAACATTTTTAATTTTTCAATGTAGTCTCCTTGTAGATTAACGCACTTGGTCCAACGATGTTCTAGTGCCTTGATCCCATCTCGAAAATGAGTTTCCTCCAACCCTCCAAAATAGTAGTCAACTGCGGCTACCAATTCTTCGTTTGAAGTGAATCTTCGTCCACCAAGAAAAATTTTCAGTTTTGGGAAGAGATGGAAGTCTAACGGAGCCATATTAGCTAAAAAAGGCGATTGTGGCAACAATTCATACCTTAGTTCGAGTAATTCTGTATGGTTCAAATGGTTCTGAGCACTATGGGACTTAACATCTGAGGTCATCAGTCCTCTAGAACTTAGAACTACTTAAACCTAACTAACCTTAGGACATCACACACACACACCCATGCCTGTGGCAGGATTCGAACTTGCGAGCGTAACGGTCGCGCGGTTCCAGACTGAAGCGCCTAGAACCGCTCGGCCACAATTTTGCATGGCGATGGCACATGTGTGCGGGCGCGCATTGTCTTGATGGAAGATGACTTTCTTCCTTGTTGAACCTGCCCTTTTTTCGCGTATCTTTTGTTGCAAATTGTCCAGGAGATTAGCATAGTATTCTCCAGTAATTGTTTGCCCAGTGGTTAGATAATCTAGAAACAGAATCCCCTTCGCATCGCACATCACTGATGCCATGACCTCCTGCTCCTCCCCCCCTCCCCCCCCCCCCCTCCGAAGGTTTCTTTGGTGGCGGAGAATCAGTATGTTTCCACTGACTTGACTGTTGTTTTTGTCTCTGGGGTATAGTAGTGCACCCACGTTTTATCTGTGGTCACAAACCAGTGCAAAAAATCTTGTTCGTTTCTCCAAAAACGGGCCAAACATTGTTCCGATATGTCTATTCTCATGCGTTTTTGATCCAGCGTCAAGAGGCGCGGCACCCATTTTGCAGACAATTTATTCATTTCTAATTCTTGAGTTGAAATGTCATATACCCTTTCAGATGACATCTGGCAAGCATGAGCAATTTCACGCCCTTTCAATTGGCGATCCTCCATGACGATTTTGTGCACTTTTGCAATGATTTCTGCAGTAGTCATACACCTTGTCCGACTAATGCGCGGATCGTCATGTAAGCTCTCCCGACTAAGTTTAAATTTATTTGTCCACTTGAATATAAAGGAGCCGAGTCTCCCAGTGTATTCAGGAAATCGGTATGAATGTCCTCTGCTTTCATACCTGTCTTTACGAAATACTTAATCACTGCTCGAATCTCGATTTTTTTTTCCATCTTCGGAAATCACTACGCTGAAACAACACAGCCACATCTCCGCCAAGCTCTCTTCCAAGAGCACTGAAGTGGCACGTGTTTAGAGGCAACAGTCCAATGAATATCACGTGAACAACTCGTTGCACTAGCGCTGACCTCTCGTGGTGATTCCGAGAACTTTTCAAACCACCTTCGTACTTCAGAAACTACAACATGGGTTTTCTTTTGCACGTACTTCAGTACTACAACAAGGGGGTACTAAAACCCTTCTGATGATAACAGAGAAACCTTACAGCATATTTCTCCGTGCTACATTTTCGCCTCACATTGGATTTTAAGTGCGAAAGTGGGGTAACTTTGAACATCTGTACCTCCGAAGTGGGTAAGAAAAGAATACTTTCGAGGCTGTTCAACGTCGGGATCTTAGGAACATATTGCAAAATTTTCAACCATTTACTATGCGTAGCTATCTTGGAACTTGCAGCTCTGTTTTGGCACGAAATAATTGTAAAAAAGACACAGTTTTTGTTTTCTAAAGAATTGCCTACGAACTATAACCCCCTTACGGCCAACCGTAGACCACATCAAATGCAAAAAGAGCCAACCGATTTGCTCCATTTGCCTAAACAGGAGGAAGAGTGTAACATTCATACTTTGATCCTGTGCTGTGGGGGCAGTGACATTAAGTCGATCCTTCTGGTGAGTGTAAAAATGGTCCATCCAAAACACCTGACGTTACCTTTCTACCACCAATAGAACCCTAGGAATGGGCCGCTGAAGAATCTCGTTTTTATGCGCGGAGTTTTGGAACATCTGCATCTACATCTACATGGATACTCTGCAAATCACATCTAACAAGGGAACCTCCCCATCGCACCCCCCTCAAATTTAGTTATAAGTTGGCACAGTGGATAGGCCTTGAAAAACTGAACACAGATCACTCGAGAAAACAGGAAGAAGTTGTGTGGAACTATGACACAAATAAGCAAAATATACAAACTGAGTACTCCATGCACAAGATAGGCAACATCAAGGAGAGTGTAAGCTCAGGAGCGCCCTGGTCCCGTGGTTAGCGTGAACAGCTGCGGAACGAGAGGTCCTTGGTTCAAACCTGTCCTAGACAAATAAGTTTAACTTCAGACAATTATTTTGTGAAGCTGCACAGGTACACAGAGCAGTATTGTTTACGTGATCGTGTGTCAATTATCAAAGTTCAGGCACTCACACATAATCAACTTCGCTCTCCAAAATTCCAGGACATGTTCCGATTTGCTTGGACATATGCAGGATTTGACAGTTTACAAGCGGAAAAATTTGAAAACGTTAAAAACATATGTTTTGTTTTGACAGAGCACAGGGAAAACTTTGCGACTGTGAAACTGTTGCATTCATTTGTTGCAGTTTATGTGACAAACTCTTATGTTTTCATCACTTTTTTGGGAGTGATTATCACATACACAAGAAAACTAAATCGGGCAAGGGAGAAGAATCTTTTTACCCATTCGCCAAGTGTACAAGTTAGGTGGGTCGACAACATATTCCTGTGACGCGCATGCCGTCACCAGTGTCGTATAGAATATATCAGACGTGTTTTCCTGTGGAGGAATCGGTTGACCTATGGCCTTGCGATTAAATGTTTTCGATTCCCATTGGAGAGGCACGTCCTTTCGTCTACTAATCGCACGGTTTTGCGGTGCGGTCGCAAAACACAGACAGTAAAGTTATTACAGTGAACAGTGACGTCAATGAACGAACGGACAGATCATAACTTTGCGAAAATAAAGAATGTAAAATTTTCACTCGAGGAAAGACTAGAACCAGGGGCCTCTCGGTCAGTAGCTGCTCACGCTAACCACGGGGCCACGGCGCTCCTGAGCTTACACTACCCTTGATGTTGCTTATCTTCCGTATGGACTACTCAGTTTGTACATTTTGCTTATTTTTTTCATAGTTCCACACAACTTCTTCCTGTTTTCTCGATTGATCTGTGTTCAGTTTTTCAAGGCCTATCCACTGTGCCAATTTATTACTAAATCTGAGGGGGGTGCGATGGGGAGGTTCCCTTGTAAGTGCCTGGCAGATGGTTCATCGAACCACCTTCACAGTAATTCTCTATTATTCCAATTTCATACAGCGCGTGGAAAAAACGAACACCTATATCTTTCAGTGTGAGCTCTGATCCCTTATTTTACTATTATGATCCTTTCTCCCTGTGTAGGTCGGCGTCAACAAAATATTTTCGCATTCGGAGGAGAAAGTTGGTAACTGGAATTTCGTGAGAAGATTCCTCTGCAACGAAAAACGCCTTTGTTTTAATTATATCCATTCCAAATCGTGTATCATTCCAGTGCAGTCTCTCCCCTATTTCGCGATAATACAAAATGTGCTTCCCTTCTTTGAACTTTTTCGATGTACTCCGTCAATCCTATCAATTAAGGATTCTAAAAGAAGATGGACAAACGTAGTGTAGGCTTAGATCTGTTACATTTTCTGAGTGTCCTTCCAATAAAACAGTCTTTAGTTAGCCTTCCCTAGAACATTTTCTATGCCTTACTTCCAATTTAAGTTGCTCGTAATTGTAATTCCTAGGTATTTGGCTGAATTTACGGCCTTTTGATATGACTAGTTTATCATGTAGCCGAAATTTATCGGATTTATTTTAGCACTGATGTGGATGACCTCATACTTTTCGTTATTTAGGGTCAATTGTCAATTTTTGCACCACACAGATATAGTTTCTAAATAGCTTTGCAATTTGCTTTGATCTTCTGATGACTTTACTGGTAGATACAAGACAGCATCCTCTCCAAACAACCTACGACGGCTGCTCAGATTGTATCCCAAACCGTTTATATTGATAAGGAACAGCAGACGGCCTATAACACTGCCTTGAGGAACGCCAGAAATTATTTCTGTTTTACTGAATGACCTTCCGTCAATTACTACGAACTGTGACCTCTCTTACAGGAAATCATGGATCCAGTCACATGACTGAGACGATATTTAATAAGCACGCAATTTCACTACAAACCGCTTGTGTGGTGCAGAGACTGGAAATCCAGAAATACGGAATCAAATTGAAATCCCTTGTCAACAGCACTCAACACTTCGTGTGAGAGAAGAGCTAGTTTTGTTGCGCAAGAACGATGTTTTCTAAGTCTGTGCGTCAATAGACCGTTCTCTTTCAGGTACCGCATAATGTTTCGGTGTGACCAGTGCAACTTTGTAGTCTTTGGGTACGGATCTTTCGTCGAGAGAAGCGTTGTATCTGATTATTAAGTTTGGAGCTATTGTACAGCTTACTCTGGAAGGAACCTAACTGGTATACAGTCCGGACCGGAAGACTTGCTTTTGTGAAATGATTGAAGTTGCCTCACTATTCCAAGGATATCTATTTCTACCTTACTCGTCCGCAGCTCGTGGTCTTGCGGTAGCGTACTCGCTTCCCGCGCACGGGGTCCCGGGTTAGATTCCCGGCGGGGTCAGGGTTTTTCTCTGCCTCGTGATGACTGGGTGTTGTGTGTTCATCATCATTTCATCATCATTGACTAGCAAGTCGCCAAAGTGGCGTCAACTAAAAAGGACTTGCAATACGGCGGCCGAACTTCCCCGCAAGAGGCCTCCCGGCCAACAATGCCATACGATCATTTCTTTTTTTTTCTACTTTACTCATGTTTGCAGCTGTTCTTGATTCGAATTCTGTAATATTTACTTCGTCTTCTTTGGGGAAGGTATTTCGGAAGGCTGTGTTTAGTAACTCTGCTTTAGCTGCACTGTCGTCGATAGTATTTACATTGCTATCGCGCAGAGAAGGCATTGATTGTGTGTTGCCCCTAGCATACTTCACATACAACCAGAATCCCTTTGGATTTTCTGCCAAGTTTCCAGACAAAGTTTCGTTGTGGAAACTATGGACATTTCAAAAAGAATATACGTATTTCTAATGCATATATTTATTAAACTTTAAGAAATACGAATATGAAACTTCACACACATATTTACAAACCTCTCAGATTCAGATAACAGATGTTCAACATGTCCTCCATTAGCGTAACGAACAATATCACATCGATACTCGAATGACTCCCATACTCGGGTAAGCATGTCCTTCGTCACTGACGTTATCGCAGTACAGATCCGGTTCTTCAACTCTTCCAGGTTCTGTGGGAGTGGTGGTACATAAACGTTGTCTTTTACGAAACCCCACAGGAAGACGTAGGAGGGTGTCAGATTTGGGACCGCGGACACCAGCTGAGACATGCTGAGTCGCCAGCTCCTTGACGACCAATCCAACGGTTCGGTAGAGTTTCATTCAAATATTCACGCACTTGGGGACTCCAGTGAGGGGATGCCCCGTCTTGTTGAACAATGAAGTTGTCTTCGTGCAGCCTCGGAAACAACCAGTTTTGTAACATATCGATGTACTGCTGACCATTAACCTCAACCGTGTTTCCATCAAAGAAGAATGGCCCGTAAACGGATGATCGGGATATCACACAAAACACATTGACTTTGGGGGAATCTTGTACATGTTCAACGGCTGCACGTGGGTTCTGTAGGCCCCAAATTCGAACATTGTTTATCTGATCACTGCCGGCCGGTGTGGCCGAGCGGTTCTAGGCGCTACAGTCTGGAAAAGCGCGACCGCTACAGTCGCAGGTTCGAATCCTACCTCGGGAATGGATGTGTGTGATGTCATTACGTTAGTTAGGTTTAAGTAGTTCTAGGGGACTGATGACCTCAGCAGTTAAGTCCCACAGTGCTCAGAGCCATTTTTGAACCTGATCACTAACATGGAAATTCGCTTCATCACTGAACACGATGCGTTGTGCGGAAGTGTTATCATTTCCCATACCATTAAGATCTCGTTACAAAATGCGATCCGGTTTTTGTCATCAGGACGCAGAGCTTGTAACTGCTGGAACTTGTACGGCTTCATTACCAGCCGACGTCTCAAACACGCCAAATTGTTTTTGTAGGCAGTTGTAACTCCCGACTGGCACGACGAGTTGATTTTGAAGGACTACGTTGGAAAGCAGTTTGAATTCGTGAAACATTTACTTCGGGAACACGAGGGCGGCCAGGACTCTTTCCTTTACATACACATCCTGTATCTAGAAACTGTCGATGCCCTGCGAATGTACCCCAGCCTGAAACGGCTTTGCACTGTAATCACGGAATTGCACTTCGCAAACTCGAGAACACAAAATGCTTTCTGCTGCGGAGTAGCCATTTTAAACATATGACGGTTACCAAGGAAAACAGAAGACAACTGACATCTAGCGGCTATTAATATAAACTAGACTGTATATTCGTTTCTCCAATAGCCGAGCTGAGGGGCAGCGATCTATAGTTTGGACAAAATCACACATTGTAATACTTATATGCTTTTTGAAACACCCTGTATTATAAGTGTCTCGCATTGAAGTACGCGCTAAATTTCGAGCTTCTGTAAAAGATCGCCATCTTTGAGATTTTTGCGTCCGTTTAAATTTGGCATGTTTTTCCGTTGTTTTGCAACAGTATTCCGACCCGTTTTGTGTAGCAATGATGATCGGATTCGTTGTTTGTTAATTTATTTGGTAAAAACCTCTCAGTTCCTACCGATACTATTTCTTTGAATTCAAGCCACACTGGTCTGCACCTACATCGTTAATTTTGCAGGAGTGGATATTGTTTCTCAGGAAGGCGTCAAGTGATATTTAATCTGCTCTTTTGAATACGTACCTATACTTTTCATTTATTTTTGGAGGATTTAGAAGTTACAATATTCAGTCTCGCTACGATAACCCTGTGTTCACTAACACCTGTATCCGTTTTGATGCTTGTTATTACCTCAGGATTATTTGGTGCTAAAGGGTCAATGTGTTTTCAAAGCCGTTTACTATTCGCCTGGGCTCTGCTCTAAATAATTGTCATACAATGCATTTATCACAATTTCGAATAACGTTTTATGCGCGTCTCCGGATATAAACATGTATTTTCGCCAAAATATCGAGGGTAAATTAAATTCACCACCAACTATAATTGTATGAGTAGGGTACATGTTTGACATTAAACTCAGTTTTGCTTTGAACCTTTCGGCAATTGCATCATCTGAATTGGGAGGTCGGTAAAAGGATCCAATTATTATTTTTTTCCGGTTGCCAAGAATGACCTCTGCCCATACTAATTACTATCTACTTCAATTTCGCGACAAGATAAACTACTTCTAACAGCAAGAAACACGCTGCCACCAAATGCATTTAGCCTATCCTTTTGGAACACCGTTAAATTCTTCGAAAAATTTCGGCTGAACTTATCTGCGGCTTTAGCCAGTTTTCAGTGCATATAACGATTTTACCATAATTTGTTTCTATTAGGTAATGCATGCTGTCGTATGCTTACCGGTCACGCTTTATCACTGCGATCGGCGACATAATAGCGTTGTCATTAGTGAAATAATTTGCTAAATACAGCAAGGAGAATCGTAAAGGAAAAAGCCCAATAATAATTTTGCTAAACATACAAGATTAAAGACAAAACTTAACGTGACACGTTTAACCAAATGTAACATTTCATTCGGAGAAATCCTGATCTTAGATTCCTTTCAGAAGTGTTTGTCTTTGGTTGTATGAACTCTCACTCTATACTGCTATAACCTAACTCGCATTAAGCTTCGCACATCCTTACGTAACCGACATTTACAATAACGGACATTTTGGTGTGACGTTCTATCTGGATATCTCGCGCAACACCGAACAGTAATGCACGTCATTAGAGCATATCTACCAAGTTGCTCATAGCATAATATTACATGAAACTTAACTGAGATACTTAACCACGTAGCTGCTTTCAATAAAAAAGTTAGCTTCGCAGTAATCACCATACAACGGATCTTCTGATATATGTATATTTACATGTGGGTATGTATATATTGTATTGGGTAATTTATAAGAGTGTAGGCGAATGTGTGAGTATTTTGCCTTACACATTACAGTCAGCCGTAAGAGAAATGCTGGCCAGAAGACGATTTCATAGGTATATTCATTCAGATCTGAAGTATTCTGTGCTGAAATGACACTGTCAAAAAGCCACACTGAATTAATTTTGAACTGACAGTGTTTGTTGTTGATGCGTTGTACATTAAAGTGCTAAGTACAGGTGACGATATAGCCGTCTCTTATCGTCGGTGCATTATAGACAGTGTGGGGAAAGCACTGAATTTTTCTATCCTAACTGCTTCCACCAGAATTTTTCCTGGCTTAAGTCAACGATTTTTGACTTAATTAAAACTTCTGAAAAAGTCTAAACTAATCCACTAGCAACCGTGTACTTAGACAGAAGAAGTTAGTACGAAAAAATGGCTCTGAGCACTATGGGACTCAACTGCTGAGGTCATTAGTCCCCTAGAACTTAGAACTAGTTAAACCTAACTAACCTAAGGACATCACAAACATCCATGCCCGAGGCAGGATTCGAACCTGCGACCGTAGCGGTCTTGCGGTTCCAGACTGCAGCGCCTTTAACCGCACGGCCACTTCGGCCGGCAGTTAGTACGAGGAGCGTTCGATAAGTAGTGCAACAAATTTCTTCTCTGGGTCAATTTCGGTTGAAAAAAAAAATGCAGAATTTTATGTGGGACATCGTGGAATAATCGCAATTCAACTCCTGTAGTTCCAGGAAGTTCCGATAGGGGGCGGCGCTATACTAGTGTCTGTAACGGAGATGTGTTGCAAAGAGAGTGCTGTCACTGAGTTTCTTTTGGCGGAAAACCAGAGCATCACAGATATTCATAGACTCCTACGGAACGTCTATGGAGTCGTGACAGTGAACGAAAGCTTATTGAGTTGTTGAGCGAGGCATCTCTCGTCATCGTGACAAGGTCACGCAAACCTTCTCTTCATCCATGCTGTAGCCCAGACCTCACACCTTCCGACTTCCGTCTGTTTGGCTCTCCGTGGGAAGCAGTGTGTGGAAGGTGGGGAGGTTGTTGTTGTTGTGGTCTTCAGTCCTGAGACTGGTTTGATGCAGCTCTCCATGCTACTCTATCCTGAGCAAGCTTCTTCATCTCCCAGTACCTACTGCAACCTACATCCTTCTGAATCTGCTTAGTGTATTCACCTCTTGGTCTCCCTCTACGATTTTTACCCTCCACGCTGCCCTCCAATGCTAAATTTGTGATCCCTTGATACCTCAAAACATGTCCTACCAACCGATCCCTTCTTCTAGTCAAGTTGTGCCACAAACTTCTCTTCTCCCCAATCCTATTCAATACCTCCTCATTAGTTACGTGATCTACCCACCTTATCTTCAGCATTCTTCTGTAGCACCACATTTCGAAAGCTTCTATTCTCTTCTTGTCCAAACTGGTTATCGTCCATGTTTCACTTCCATACATGGCTACACTCCATACAAATACTTTCAGAAACGACTTCCTGACACTTAAATCTATACTCGATGTTAACAAATATCTCTTCTTCAGAAACGCTTTCCTTGCCATTGCCAGTCTACATTTTATATCCTCTCTACTTCGACCGTCATCATTTATTTTACTCCCTAAATAGCAAAACTCCTTTACTACTTTCAGTGTCTCATTTCCTAATCTAATCCCCTCAGCATCACCCGCTTTAATTTGACTACATTCCATTATCCTCGTTTTGCTTTTGTTGATGTTCATCTTATATCCTCCTTTCAAGACACTGTCCATTCCGTTCAACTGCTCTTCCAAGTCCTTTGCTGTCTCTGACAGAATTACAATGTCATCGGCGAACCTCAAAGTTTTTACTTCTTCTCCATGAATTTTAATACCTACTCCGAATTTTTCTTTTGTTTCCTTTACTGCTTGCTCAATATACAGATTGAATAGCATCGGGGAAAGGCTACAACCCTGTCTCACTCCTTTCCCAACCACTGCTTCCCTTTCATGCCCCTCGACTCTTATAACTGCCATCTGGTTTCTGTACAAATTGTAAATAGCCTTTCGCTCCCTGTATTTTACCCCTGCCACCTTCAGAATTTGAAAGAGAGTATTCCAGATAACGTTGTCAAAAGCTTTCTCTAAGTCTACAAATGCTAGAAACGTAGGTTTGCCTTTTCTTAATCTTTCTTCTAAGATAAGTCGTAAGGTTAGTATTGCCTCACGTGTTCCAACATTTCTACGGAATCCAAACTGATCTTCCCCGAGGTCCGCTTCTACCAGTTTTTCCATTCGTCTGTAAAGAATTCGCGTTAGTATTTTGCAGCTGTGACTTATTAAACTGATAGTTCGGTAATTTTCACATCTGTCAACACCTGCTTTCTTTGGTATTGGAATAATTATATTCTTCTTGAAGTCTGTTGGTATTTCGCCTGTCTCATACATCTTGCTCACCAGATGGTACAGTTTTGTCATGACTGGCTCTCCCAAGGCCATCAGTAGTTCTAATGGAATGTTGTCTACTCCCGGGGCCTTGTTTCGACTCAGGTCTTTCAGTGCTCTGTCAAACTCTTCACGCAGTATCTTATCTCCCATTTCATCTTCATCTACATCCTCTTCCATTTCCATAATATTGTCCTCAAGTACATCGCCCTTGTATAAACCCTCTATATACTCCTTCCACCTTTCTGCCTTCCCTTCTTTCCTTAGAACTGGGTTGCCATCTGAGCTCTTGATATTCATACAAGTGGTTCTCTTCTCTCCAAAGGTCTCTTTAATTTTCCTGTAGGCAGTATCTATCTTACCCCTAGTGAGACAAGCCTCTACATCCTTAAATTTGTCCTCTAGCCATCCCTGCTTAGCCATTTTGCACTTCCTGTCGATCTCATTTTTGAGACGTTTGTATTCCCTTTTGCCTGCTTCATTTACTGCATTTTTATATTTTCTCCTTTCATCAATTAAATTCAATATTTCTTCTGTTACCCAAGGATTTCTATTAGCCCTCGTCTTTTTACCTACTTGATCCTCTGCTGCCTTCACTACTTCATCCCTCAGAGCTACCCATTCTTCTTCTACTGTATTTCTTTCCCCCATTCCTGTCAACTGTTCCCTTATGCTCTCCCTGAAACTCTGTACAACCTCTGGTTCTTACAGTTTATCCAGGTCCCATCTCCTTGAATTCCCACCTTTTTGCAGTTTCTTCAGTTTCAATCTGCAGTTCATAACCAATAGATTGTGGTCAGAATCCACATCTGCCCCTGGAAATGTCTTACAATTTAAAACCTGGTTCCTAAATCTCTGTCTTACCATTATATAATCTATCTGATACCTATTAGTATCTCCAGGATTCTTCCAGGTATAGAACCTTCTTTTATGATTCTTGAACCAAGTGTTAGCTATGATTAAGTTATGCTCTGTGCAAAATTCTACAAGGCGGCTTCCTCTTTCATTTCTTCCCCCCAATCCATATTCACCTACTATGTTTCCTTCTCTCCTTTTTCCTACTGACGAATTCCAGTCACCCATGACTATTAAATTTTCGTCTCCCTTCACTACCTGAATAATTTCTTTTATCTCGTCATACATTTCATCAATTTCTTCATCTGCAGAGCTAGTTGGCATATAAACTTGTACTACTGTAGGAGGCATGGGCTTTGTGTCTATCTTGGCCACAATAATGCGTTCACTATGCTGTTTGTAGTAGCTAACCCGCACTCCTATTTTTTTATTCATTATTAAACCTACTCCTGCATTAGCCCTATTTGATTTTGTATTTATAACCCTGTAATCACCTGACCAAAAGTCTTGTTCCTCCTGCCACCGAACTTCACTAATTCCCACTATATCTAACTATAACCTATCCATTTCCCTTTTTAAATTTTCTAACCTACCTGCCCGATTAAGGGATCTGACATTCCACGCTCCGATCCGTAGAATGCCAGTTTTCTTCCTCCTGATAACGACGTCCTCTTGAGTAGTCCCCGCCCGGAGATCCGAATGGGGGACTATTTTACCTCCGGAATATTTTACCCAAGAGGACGCCATCATCATTTAATCATACAGTAAAGCTGCATGTCCTCGGGAAAAATTACGGCTGTAGTTTCCCCTTGCTTTCAGCCGTTCGCAGTACCAGCACAGCAAGGCCGTTTTGGTTAATGTTACAAGGCCAAATCAGTCAATCATCCAGACTGTTGCCCCTGCAACTACTGAAAAGGCTGCTGCCCCTCTTCAGGAACCACATGTTTGTCTGGCCTCTCAACAGATACCCCTCCGTTGTGGTTGCACCTACGGTACGGCCATCTGTATCGCTGAAGCACGCAAGCCTCCCCACCAACGGCAAGGTCCATGGTTCATGGGGGAAGGGTGGGGAGGTATGATGCAGCAAAACATTGGCTCCGACGTCGAGTGGTACCATGACGGCACACAGCCCCAGTAAGACGGCGTAAAGATATCGCGCTGAACGGAGATAATGTTGAAAAATAGGGTTTTGTATCCAAAATTGTGGGGAGTAATATGGTGTATATGAGTCCTGGATAAAACCAACTTGCTTTCGGGAAGAAAAAGTTGCGATTCTTGTTCAACGCCCCTTGTAATTATGGCTGTTTTAATAGCATAAAAAGTTAATTTTTTACGATTTCATCTTTAAAAGTCAAATATAGAGGATTAACGACTTGTTGTTGTTGTTGTTGTTGTGGTCTTCAGTCCTGAGACTGGTTTGATGCAGCTCTCCATGCTACTCTATCCTGTGCAAGCTTCTTCATCTCCCAGTACCTACTGCAACCTACATCCTTCTGAATCTGCTTAGTGTATTCATCTCTTGGTCTCCCCCTACGATTTTTACCCTCCACGCTGCCCTCCAATACTAAATTGGTGATCCCTTGATGCCTCAGAACATGTCCTACCAACCGATCCCTTCTTCTGGTCAAGTTGTGCCACAAACTCCTCTTCTCCCCAATCCTATTCAGTACCTCCTCATTAGTTATGTGATCTACCCATCTAATCTTCAGCATTCTTCTGTAGCACCACATTTCGAAAGCTTCTATTCTCTTCTTGTCCAAACTATTTACCGTCCATGTTTCACTTCCATACATGGCTACACTCCATACAAATACTTTCAGAAATGACTTCCTGACACTTAAATCTATATTCGATGTTAACAAATATCTCTTCTTCAGAAACGCTTTCCTTGCCATTGCCAGTCTACATTTTATATCCTCTCTACTTCTACCGTCATCAATTATTTTGCTCCCCAAATAGCAAAACTCCTTTACTACTTAAAGTGTCTCATTTCCTAATCTAATACCCTCAACATCACCCGACTTAATTCGACTACATTCCATTATCCTCGTTTTGCTTTTTTGATATTCATCTTATATCCTCCCTTCAAGACACCATCCATTCCGTTCAACTGCTCTTCCAAGTCCTTTGCTGTCTCTGACAGAATTACAATGTCATCGGCGAACCTCGAATTTTTCTTTTGTTTCCTTTACTGCTTGCTCAATATACAGATTGAATAACATCGGGGATAGGCTACAACTCTGTCTTACTCCCTTCCCAACCACTGCTTCCCTTTCATGTCCCTCGACTCTTATAACTGCCATCTGGTTTCTGTACAAATCGTAAATAGCCTTTCGCTCCCTGTATTTTACCCCTGCCACCTTTAGAATTTGAAAGAGAGTATTCCAGTCAACATTGTCAAAAGCTTTCTCTAAATCTACAAATGCTAGAAACGTAGGTTTGCCTTTCCTTAATCTTTCTTCTAAGACAAGTCGTAAGGTCAGTATTGCCTCACGTGTTCCAGTATTTCTACGGAATCCAAACTGATCTTCCCCGAGGTCGGCTTCTACTAGTTTTTCCATTCGTCTGTAAAGAATTCGTGTTAGTATTTTGCAGCTGTGGCTTATTAAACTGATTGTTCGGTAATTCTCACATCTGTCAACACCTGCTTTCTTTGGGATTGGAATTATTATATTCTTTTTGAAGTCTGTGGGTATTTCGCCTGTTTCATACATCTTGCTCACCAGATGGTAGAGTTTTGTCAGGACTGGCTCTCCCAAGGCCGTCAGTAGTTCCAATGGAATGTTGTCTACTCCGGGGGCCTTGTTTCGACTCAGGTCTTTCAGTGCTCTGTCAAACTCTTCACGCAGTATCGTATCTCCCATTTCATCTTCATCTACATCCTCTTCCATTTCCATAATATTGTCCACAAGTGCATCGCCCTTGTATAGACCCTCTGTATACTCCTTCCACCTTTCTGCTTTCCCTTCTTTGCTTAGAACTGGGTTTCCATCTGAGCTCTTGATGTTCATACAAGTGGTTCTCTTATCTCCAAAGGTCTCTTTAATTTTCCTGTAGGCAGTATCTATCTTACCCCTAGTGAGATAAGCCTGTACATCCTTACATTTGTCCTCTAGCCATCCCTGCTTAGCCATTTTGCACTTCCTGTCGATCTCATTTTTGAGACGTTTGTATTCCTTTTTGCCTGCTTCATTTACTGCATTTTTATATTTTCTCCTTTCATCAATTAAATTCAATATTTCTTCTGTTACCCAAGGATTTCTACTAGCCCTCGTCTTTTTACCTACTTGATCCTCTGTTGCCTTCACTACTTCATCCCTCAAAGCTACCCATTCTTCTTCTACTGTATTTCTTTCCCCCATTCCTGTCAATTGTTCCCTTATGCTCTCCCTGAAACTCTGTACAACCTCTGGTTCTTTCAGTTTATCCAGGTCCCATCTCCTTAAATTCCCACCTTTTTGCAGTTTCTTCAGTTTTAATCTACAGGTCATAACCAATAGATTGTGGTCAGAGTTCACATCTGCCCCTGGAAATGTCTTACAATTTAAAATGGTTCCCAAATCTCTGTCTTACCATTATATAATCTATCTGATACCTTTTAGTATCTCCAGGGTTCTTCCAGGTATACAACCTTCTATCATGATTCTTAAACCAAGTGTTAGCTGTGATTAAGTTGTGCTCTGTGCAAAATTCTACCAGGCGGCTTCCTCTTTCATTTCTTAGCCCCAATCCATATTCACCTACTACGTTTCCTTCTCTCCCTTTTCCTACACTCGAATTCCAGTCACCCATGACTATTAAATTTTCGTCTCCCTTCACTATCTGAATAATTTCTTTTATTTCATCATACATTTCTTCAATTTCTTCGTCATCTGCAGAGCTAGTTGGCATATAAACTTGTACTACTGTAGTAGGTGTGGGCTTCGTATCAATCTTGGCCTCAATAATGCGTTCACTAAGCTGTTTGTAGTAGCTTACCCGCGTTCCTATTTTCATATTCATTATTAAACCTACTCCTGCATTACCCGTATTTGACTTTGTGTTTATAACCCTGTAATCACCAGACCAAAAGTCTTGTTCCTCCTGCCACCGAACTTCGCTAATTCCCACTATATCTAACTTTAACCTTTCCATTTCCCTTTTCAAATTTTCTAACCTACCTGCCCGATTAAGGGACCTGACATTCCACGCTCCGATCCGTAGAACGCCAGTTTTCTTTCTCCTGATAACGACATCCTCTTGAGTAGTCCCCGCCCGGAGATCCGAATGGGGGACTATTTTACCTCCGGAATATTTTACCCAAGAGGACGCCATCATCATTTAATCATACAGTAAAGCTGCATGCCCTCGGGAAAAATTACGGCCGGAATTTCCCCTTGCTTTCAGCCGTTCGCAGTACCAGCACAGCAAGGCCGTTTTGGTTATTGTTACAAGGCCAGATCAGTCAATCATCCAGACTGTTGCCCTTGCAACTACTGGAAAGGCTGCTGCCCCTCTTCAGGAACCACACGTTTGTCTGGCCTCTCAACAGATACCCCTCTGTTGTGGTTGTACCTACGGTACGGCTATCTGTGTCGCTGAGGCACGCAAGCCTCCCCACCAACGGCAAGGTCCATGGTTCATGGGGGGGATTCACGACTTAGATGAAACTAAAATATCATGGTGGATGCCGTAGAAAAACCGAACTTTTCGAAATGACAATCTAGGAAGCGAGGGAGAAAGATTTAGTTCCATGGAGTATATTAGGTGATATGCTTCAGTCTTAATGGAAAGTCAAAGGGGTGGTCATAAAAGTAACACGTTTTATTCGAAGAACATTTGTTGATAAACAGGGAACAGTATTGTACAATCAATGGCACCTTCGAAGAAGACTGGACTCACTGCCGCATTGGTGTGGTTGGGCCCATGAGAACTATGTCCATATAGACCTAAACAAACATTAGTATACAGGTGATAAATGTCTCACCAAAGCTCAAACTAATATTTTGATTTAGTCTTATACTGTTTAAAACTTTAACTCAATAACTTACGACTTTTTGCTTATTAAAACTCCCTGAAAAATCTTCTAGACTAACAAACTTATTACTAAAATGGATAACTTATACTTACTTTATTTTAATATCAGTGATCATTTACCGTCCACTTAAAATCATTTTATAGCAAAATAGAATTTTTTCCACGTTACAATTTCATGGCCAATACAATACTCCAAAATTTAAACGACTGAATCACAAGGTAGAAAAATAAAATCAACGAATATATATATTCTAATGACATAGTTTCATAATTTTATTAAGTTATGTGTTTAGTGCGGAGAATGTTTCTTTAAACCCTTCAGAAAAAAGTTATTATTTCGAAAAAGCTTACGTGTCTCATAATACCCGACCTTACCCCTGCAGAAAAATACTGTGGAAGTTTTGAGTTTACTGGTAACTGGAATGATAGACGTTGAACAAAGAGTCTGGAGCGACCAATTAGAAGCAGGTTTGTAAATGTGCCACAATCGTGGCACCCTGGTGTGTCACCTTTGTTTGGGTGGAAAGCGAGCGAACAGCTTTCTGCAGGCACAGTAAATGACCGCTATCAACTGTTTTGTGCGTGCGCCGTGGTAGGCGTTACAAATGCGTCGGCTTTTTGTCGACAGCTCGCAACTGCGAGAGGCGAACCAGCCCAGCCCAACCCATTCCATCGCATCCCAGCCCATCTCATTCACGCTGTCCTGTAGCGGGCGTCCCTCCCGTCGACTGAATGCAGTACTGTTTGCACCAGGCAACGGCCGTAGACATATTTACCTCGCAAAACGTCAGTGTAAAAAAGTCTTTATGAGCGTACTTGATCTCTAACAGAAATTAACTTCTTTGTTTGCTTTTATAAATTAGAACGTTTGAGGGGAAGGCACTGTAATGCGTATCTTCATGTACGAAGCCTATTCTGAAAATTCATTTGGCGAAAATTAAAAAAAAGTACAAAATACAGTGCAGCCAGAGGATGAAAGGTTTTAGTAGCTTATTCGCTATCACACATAGGTGCTACCTTAATCTGTGTGCTTTTGCGAGCGATGAATAAGAGCTTCTGTGCTGTACTCATAAAACGCAATCAACAGTGGCCTATCACTTCCTCACAATAACAAAGACACCTTTCTGAACACCATGACTTGCAACTATCAAATATTTTTCTAGTAGAGGAATCTTCACAAAAATACATTGTTACACCAATAATTTATTTATCAATACTTGGAAATATTTCGGGTTAAATGTGTTATCAAAAGTGAGACCTTTTGTACAACGAAAACATTTTAATTACAACCGATTATGGCCTAAATTAAAACTCTATAATGTAGTTGGTAATCCAGCGTGAGCTCTTCGACAAAGCTGATTATGCACTGAAGTCAGCCGCGTTTGGACATCACTGAATCCAAACAACTGATACATGCTATAATAATCCAACTCAATTTTCAGCGCTACTGGCTTATTAAATTTAGAACACCACTCATTTCAAACCACTTTCTGCAAACGTGACATCATTTTGATGTGACGCGCAATGTCGATGAGCCCAGGAACTGCTACCGACTTTCGTTAACGACAGATACGAGCCTGTAACAAGAGTTGATGCACGCGTATCGGAGATTTATAAAAGCATGTCGTTCTTGGAATTATTTATTATAAATATTATTATAATTAAACGTCACACAGTGATTTATCGGTGGTTAAATTCTTCATATGAGTGTTCTCTCCGCTGTGAGTTGTTATCGTCAGTAATTTACAAACTAAGCATGAAATAAGTATCTATTAAATTCGCAGTATGCCGTTTCAAGGGAACGGAGCAACGAAAATAAATCACAAACATGTCTTCATTATCACTAAATGTCAGTTAATAAAGAGCCAGTGATATAAACCTTCAAGACATACTTGTATGGTAGTAACTGCAGCTGTCAATTACCATATGATGTTGTGGTTTCCGGAGTCGAAACAATTACGAGTATATTCCCAGTTTTTACCACATTCCGGGACTTTCTTATGAATGTACGACAAGTGTGTTCTGCAGGATTCGATGTTTTTTACATTTCTATGTGGTTAGAGAACGCATGACGAAATAAATACGAGTATTAAGCGATTTCCGAGTGGTCCAGCCAGTGTGCTCCCTGCCGCCGTTGGATAAGTAGCTGCCAGCAGCAAGTCGTATACTCCCAGCTCACTTATTTGTTACATAGTTTAATTCTTAATTTCTTTGCGTGTTTTTGGGTACTTGCATTGTTTAATTCATAAATTTCGGGCGTATTACAGTATTTGAGAGTTGTAGCATCGCGTTTTAGTACCTGAATAGTGTAAATTCGCGTCGTCGTTTGTCTTCTGTTTTTGTTTTGAACGGCCAGTGTTGGTTGGTCACAGCCAGTGTGCTCCCTGCCGCCATTGGATAAGCAGCTGCCAGCAGCAAGTCGTATACTCCTAGGTCACTTATTTGTTACATAGTTTCGTATAGGAGGTGTAATTTCGAGTTTTAGTTACTGTAATCATAAATTCAGGCAGATTGTAGCGCAGTCGTTAGGCATTTGTACAGGTTAGTTCATACATGCTTTGCGTGTTTCCCTTGCGTTATCTAAGCACGGACTCGTGTTTCAGTAACTGTTGTTCAACATCGATTAGAATGGACAGGGAATGTGAATGCTGTGTTCGGATGAGGGCTGAGTTGGCATCCCTTCGCTCACAGCTGCAGGCGGCGCTGACTTCGGTCGCGCAGCTTGAGGCTGTTGCCAATGGGCACCACTGTGGGGAGCCGGACTTGGGTATCATGGGGATGACGACCTCGTTCCGTCTGTCCCCAGATCGGTCTGCCGCTGTGGTTGCCCCGGTTGCTGCCCGCAGTGGGGCTGAGCCCTCGCCTGCTGTTGATTGGGAGATCGTTCCAAGGCATGGCAGGCAGCGATAGACGTCCCCAGAGGCTGATCAGAAAGCCTCCCCGGTGCGTCTGACGAACAGGTTTCAGGTACTGACTCTGGCTGAGCCAGATGCAGCTGCCTGCCCTGTTTCAAAGGATGATTCTCAGCCTTCAAGGTCCAGGCAATTGCAGAAGGTGGGCTTATTGGTAGTTGGGAGCTCCAATGTTAGGCGCGTAGTGGGGCCCCTTAGGGATATGGCGGCTAAGGAGGGGAAGAAATCCAGTGTGCACTCTGTGTGCATTCCAGGTGGAGTCATTCCTGATGTGGAAAGGGTCCTTCCGGATGCCATGAAGAGCACAGGGTGCAGCCAGCTGCAGGTGGTGGCACATGTCGGCATCAATGACGTGTGTCGCTTTGGATCTGAGGAAATTCTCTCTGGATTCCAGCGGCTATCTGATTTGGTGAAGGCTGCCAGTCTTGCTTACGAGATGAAGGCAGAGCTCACCATCTGCAGCATCGTTGACAGAACCGACTGCGGACCTTTGGTGCAGAGCCGGGTGGAGGGTCTGAATCAGAGGCTCAGACGGTTTTGCGAGCGTGTTGGCTGCAGATTCCTTGACTTGCGCCATAGGGTGGTGGGGTTTCGGGTTCCGCTGAATAGGTCAGGAGTTCACTACACTCAGCTGGCGGCTACACGGGTAGCGGAGGCTTTGTGGCGTGGACTGGGCGGTTTTTTTAGGTTAGAAGGCCTCGGGAAAGTACGTAGTGGGTTGCAATCTCAAAGGGTGCATGGCAAATACAGGACGTGCTTGGATCAAGGAACAGTCGGAATTGTAGTTGTAAATTGTTGTAGTTGTGCTGGGAAAGTCCCTGAGCTTCAAGCGCTAATAGAAAGCACAGAAGCTGAAATCGTTATAGGTACAGAAAGTTGGCTAAAGCCTGAAATAAGTTCTGCAGAAATTTTTACGAAGTCTCAGACGGTGTTCAGGAAAGATGGATTAGGCAGAATTGGTGGTGGAGTGTTTTGTGTCTGTCAGTAGTGGTTTATCTTGTAGTGAAGTCGAAGTAGACACTCCGTGCGAATTGTATGGGTGGAGGTTATACTTAACAGCCGAACTAAGTTAATAATTGGCTCCTTCTACCGACCCCCAGACTCCGATGATATAGTTGCTGAACAGTTCAGAGAAAATTTGAGTCTCGTAACAAATAAATACTCCACTCATATGGTTATAGTTGGTGGGGACTTCAACCTTCCCTCGATATGTTGGCAAAAATACTTGTTCAAAACCGGTGGTAGGCAGAAAACATCTTCCGAGATTGTCCTAAATGCTTTCTCCGAAAATTATTTCGAGCAGTTAGTCCACGAACCCACGCGAATTGTAAATGGTTGCGAAAACACACTTGACCTCTTAGCCACAAACAATCCAGAGCTAATAGAGAGCATCATGACTGATACAGGGATTAGTGATCACCAGGTCGGTGTAGCTAGGCTCAATACCGTTTCTTCCAAATCCACCAGAAACAAACGCAAAATAATTTTATTTTAAAAAGCGGATAAAGTGTCACTAGAAGCCTTCCTAAGAGACAATCTCCATTCCTTCCGAACTGACTATGCAAATGTAGACGAGATATGGCTCAAATTCAAAGATATAGTAGCATCAGCAATTGAGAGATTCATACCTCATAAATTGGTAAGAGATGGAACTGATCCCCCATGGTACACAAAACAGGTCCGAACGCTGTTGCAGAGGCAACGGAAAAAGCATGCGAAGTCCAGAAGAACGCGAAATCCCGAAGATTGGCTAAAATTTACAGACGCGCGAAATTTGGCACGGACTTCAATGCGAGATGCCTTTAACAGGTTCCACAACGAAATATTGTCTCGAAATTTAGTAGAAAATCCGAAGAAATTCTGGTCGTATGTAAAGTACACAAGCGGCAAGACGCAGTCAATACCTTCGCTGCGCAGTGCCGATGGTACTGTTACCGACGACTGTGCCGCTAAAGCGGAGTTATTGAACACAGTTTTCCGAAATTCCTTCACCAGGGAAGACGAATGGAATATTCCAGAATTTGAAACACGAATACCTGCTAGCATTAGTTTCTTAGAAGTAGATACCTTAGGGGTTGCGAAGCAACTCAAATCTCTTGATACGGGCAAGTCTTCAGGTCCAGATTGTATACCGATTAGGTTCCTTTCAGATTACGCTGATACAATAGCTCCCTACTTAGCAGTCATATACAACCGCTCGCTCACCGATAGATCTGTATCTGCAGATTGGAAAATTGCGCAGGTCGCACCAGTGTTTAAGAAGGGTAGTAGGAGTAATCCATCGAAATACAGACCTATATCATTGACGTCCGTTTGCAGTAGGGTTTTGGAGCATATACTGTATTCAAACATTATGAATCACCTCGAAGGGAACGGTCTATTGATACGTAATCAGCATGGTTTCAGAAAACATCGTTCTTGTGCAACGCAGCTAGTTCTTTATTCGCACGAAGTAATGGCCGCTATCGGCAGGGGATCTCAAGTTGATTCTGTATTTCTAGATTTCCGGAAAGCTTTTGACCCCGTTCCTCACAAGCGACTTCTAATCAAGCTGCGGGCCTATGGGGTATCGTCTCAGTTGTGCGACTGGATTCGTGATTTCCTGCCAGGAAGGTCGCAGTTCGTAGTAATAGACGGCAAATCATCGAGTAAAACTGAAGTGATATCAGGTGTTCCCCAGGAAAGCGTCCTGGGACCTCTGCTGTTCCTGATCTACATAAATGAAATGGTTCAAATGGCTCTGAGCACTATGGGACTCAACTGCTGAGGTCATTAGTCCCATAGAACTTAGAACTAGTTAAACCTAACTAACCTAAGGACATCACACACATCCATGCCCGAGGCAGGATTCGAACCTGCGACCGTAGCGGTCTCGCGGTTCCAGACTGCAGCGCCAGAACCGCGCGTCCACTTCGGCCGGCTACATAAATGACCTGGGTGACAATCTGAGCAGTTCTCTTAGGTTGTTCGCAGATGATGCTGTAATTTACCGTCTAGTAAGATCATCCGAAGGCCAGTATCAGTTGCAAAGCGATTTAGAAAAGATTGCTGTATGGTGTGGCAGGTGGCAGTTGACGCTAAATAACGAAAAGTGTGAGGTGATCCACATGAATTCCAAAAGAAATCCGTTGGAATTAGATTACTCGATAAATAGTACAGTTCTCAAGGCTGTCAATTCAACTAAGTACCTGGGTGTTAAAATTACGAACCACTTCAGTTGGAAAGACCACATAGATAATATTGTGGGGAAGGCGAGCCAAAGGTTGCGTTTCATTGGCAGGACACAGAAGATGCAACAAGTCCACTAAAGAGACAGCTTACACTACACTCGTTAGTCCTCTGTTAGAATATTTCTGCGCGGTGTGGGATCCTTACCAGGTGGGATTGACGGAGGACATCGAAAGGTTGCAAAAAAGGGCAGCTCGTTTTGTATTATCACTTAATAGGGGAGAGAGTGTGGCAGATATGATACGTGAGTTGAGGAAGTCATTAAAGCAAAGACGTTTTTCGTCGCGGCGAGATCTATTTACGAAATTTCAGTCACCAACTTTCTCTTCCGAATACGAAAATATTTTGTTGAGCCAAACCTACATAGGTAGGAATGATCATCAAAATAAAATAAGAGAAATCAGAGCTCGAAGAGAAAGGTTTAGGTGTTCGTTTTTTCCCGCGCGCTGTTCGGGAGTGGAATAGTAGGGAGATAGTATGATTGTGGTTCGATGAACCCTCTGCTAAGCACTTAAATGTGAATTGCAGAGTAATCATGTAGATGTAGGTGTGTGGTTAGGTAGAAACCTAAAAGTGCAGCTTTAAATGCTGCGACTAAAACAAGCTGCAATAAAATTCATGTTCTGCCTTTTTACAAATATTTGGCTGTTTATTTCCGAATATGGGTGATTTCCAAGCACGTGGTTATGCAGGAACCTAAGAGGACAGTTAAAATCGCTGCGAGAAAAAGAGGGGTAATAACATTCACATTCTTACATCTTACAAATATTTCGCTGTTTATTTACGAATACGTGGCAAATTCCGAGTGTGTGGTTGGGAGGAAAACTAACAGTACAGCTTTAAATGCTGCGACTAAAACGAGCTGCAATAAAATTCATATTCTGTCTTTTCACACATCTCTGGCTGTTTATATTCGAATACGTGGCGATTTCCGAGTGTATGGTTAGGTGGAAACCGAGTAGGACGCCTTCCATTGTTGCGAGTGAAACGAGGAGCAATAACATTCATATTCTTACTTGTCACAAAGTCGTTAGCTGATTAAGCGGTCGTCTATGTTGGGCATGACGCCAAAATGACGTCACGTTTGCAGGTCGTGGTGTGAAATGGGAGTCATCCTTAAAATTATGCTTTCACACGGTTAAAATGTAGGCCTACTACTAAAACATGCCGGTACTTTTCCGGTCTCGTCGTAAATTTGATCGCGGTAATGTTCCGCAAGTATTTAGATAAGCTGTTGAACTAATTTAGTTAAGATAGAAAAAATATTTTTTTACCTAACCAATAATTGTTTGACGTGGCGCACACGGACAGTGAAAGATATACATTTTATGAATAAAAGTCTGTCAACTACGTGAATTTAGATTTTTAATTCCGATGCGCATTTGGGTTTTCAACATTCACGCGAGGCTTTCCCTAATGAAATGGTAAAACAGTTGAACCTGAGACAAATGTTATGTTATTATATAAATGTAAAAATACATGAGTGTTAGTAGAAACAAACTACAGCGCTATAAAATCCTTGCACGTTATAAAAAAAAAAAATAAAAAAAATGGCTCATGGCAAAATTTTTTGAGTTTGCTTTTTGTTGTACACAAATTATTAAAAAAGTAAGAAAAATACATTGAAAATAAACTGTAAGGGATCAAAGATATTCGTTTACGAAGTTGTTCTCTACAGATTAAACTTGACGTATTCGCAGATTGTGTGATCGTTACGTATTACACGGAATGGCCGATACTAAATATTCACTTACAAAAAAGTGTGAAACGCTCTCTCAAATCGAGGCTTTCAGAAATATTGCATGAGGAGCAGGCAGCTTCATACTAGAGAAGTTACGAACGTTGAAAATATCAGCAAAATGAAAAACACCGAAGAGAAGTCTTTGTAAGAATTTTTAACATTGTGCAGCCCTGTCAGCAACTGCGATACATGTCCAAAAGTCTTTGTAATGTTCCTACACGACTATGACAGGATCTGTCAAAATATTCATGTATCATATGCCGGTTGTTCAGGCAAAGGGAAAGGATACAGCCGATTTTCACCTACATCATAAGTGGAAGAAAAGTGGGCAGGTTGTACTCATATGCAGACGGATCGAAAATCATTACGGAAAGTTACTCTGGAAGCGATTTCTTATTCCACAAAGTACGGAAGACAGGAAATTTGAACTACTAGGTAAAGCTTCCTTATTTCTAACTGAAACATTCGCTGTTTGGAGGCAGTAAAATACACTCTCTCTCTCAAACTACCGAAAGCAGTAATAATCGATCACACACAAAGCATTGTGAGAGCATTAAAGCTTTAAACATGGCTACGTTGGTCTGAAACCGCGCGACCGCTACGGTCGCAGGTTCGAATCCTGCCTCGGGCAGGGATGTGTGTGATGCCCTTAGGTTAGTTAGGTTTCAGTAGTTCGTAGTTCTAGGGGATTGATGACCTCAGATGTTAAGTCCCATAGTGCTCAATGTCATTTGAACCATGGCTACGTTGTCAGCGACCGTTACAGGATAAAATTAAAACGATTGCAGCCCTCGGTCGCTAAAGTGAAGTCTTTTAGATCTAGGTTTCGGCCACTTCTAAGAGTGCCTTCATCAGAAATAAAACATTTAAAACTGGGATGTCAAGTATAAAGAAGTATGAAGCAATAACGCCTTAGTCACAAAATATTAAAAATCTATATTCTGTAAAAAAGTTCTTCTCAATGAAGAAGCATATTATCGGTATTTAGAGCTCACAAATATCGTCCGTATTAATCATAATTTTAACGTTGACGATTTCTGCGTACAGATTAACGAACATTTAGAAATTTGTAAACAAGGTAAATTGCATAAGCACGAAAAGAAACTTAGTAAACATTTTTGTCTGTTTCCTGATGAAAAATGTTCTCAGAGTACTTTTAAGAAAAACAGGCATATATTTGATAAAAGAATTTTAAATAAGACTAACATTACTTTTACGCAGAATGAAACTGTCTTACTCGAAAAAGGCCTAAAGTACAAGGTCATGCCCAACTCGGCAGACAAAAATGTAATAGAAAATATGCTTGTCGACCTAAAAACTGGTCTTTATTGTATAAAAATGGATAATTCATGTCAAACTAGAATTGCCTTTGACGTAGCTAACATTCTTAGTAAAAACACGGCCTGTTTTCAAAATGTTACGCATAACGATAGGAAATTGGTTAAATCTAGCAATAATAAACTTAAAGAGGCTGATGATTCAATAACCAAGAGTGTGCCAAAGGTTGCTTTTTGGTTGCTGCCTACAATTCCGAAAGTATTTCTAAAACATTAAATTTTTTTAACGAACATATTTCGTGAATGCATGATGATCCGACTCCGGATTTACAAAAAGAAGTCAGGGCAACTATCAGCGACGCAAAATTTTTAATCAAACTTTTCCATAAGAAAATACTTATTAACATGAACCCTCAGCCCCCAAACCTTCGTTCTCAGTTCAAAATTCACAAACCTAACCATCCAATACGCCAGATTTCTAATAGTATGAATAGCGCGTACCATGATTTAGCCAAATTTCTTCATGAACATCTGAAAAAATCATTCGGTTTCGAGAAAAATTATTCCATCCCCAAAAGTCACGCCTTAGTACATAAAATAAAAAATTTAAAATGCAGCCCAGATACCAAGTAGTTTTCACTAGATGTCAGAAATCTTTATACAAACGTGCCCGTACAAGAAACGCTTGCAGTCGTGGAAAAAATTTACCTCATTTCAAAGAAGAACTTTCAGACGAACAAATCACTGACTTTATGAATCTAATTACAGTCGTAGTCAAATACAACTGTTTTGAATTTAATGAACAATTGTATCAGCAGCCTGACGGTCTCGCTATGGGAAATCCGTTTGCTGGTATTCTTGCTGACATTTTCATTAACACTCTAGAAGAAAAGTTCAACTGTTCCTCAGCTACAGTGCTAGGCATTCTCTCCTATTTCAGATACGTCGATGATATTCTAGTCATATACAAAGGACCTGTTGATGGCATTGACCGTATTTTCAATCATTCAATGAACTTCACGAGAAAACATCCTTCACCAGCGAACTCGAAAACGAGGCCCTTCGATTGAATTTTCTTGATTTGACGCTTACAGCAGAAGAAAATAATCTCATTTGATGTTTTTCGCAAAGAAACATATACTGATCAGATCTTAACTACGTCTTCTATGCACCCATAATCTCATAAGAACGCTTTCTTTCACTCTGCTGTTCACAGAGCTACTTCTATTCCACTGTCGATGGAAAAATAATCAGAACGATAGCAGTTAATAACGGATACGAACCTACCGTACTGGATAACATCCTTAAAACGAAAACTGTAAAATGAGTTACTACACTCGGCACCTCTATCATTGAGTCCAGCCTAAAGAAGAAGTTTTTTCTATTCCTTTCTTGTGGTCAATCTCCTATCAATCCAACGTCTTCTTTGTAATAAATACAACTGTAATGTAGCCTTTTTCAACCAATAATAGTTTGAAAAAAAATTTTTATTCATAATTTAAAATCGACCCGTTCCCCTTTGAAAACCTCTGGTGTCTATAAGATTCTTTGCGTCACCTGCTCTTCTTACTACATAGGACAAACAGGACATGCCTTTACAGTCAGATACAGAGAACATCTTTTAAGAAGAAATGGTACTAACTCCCAAAATTCGTCTTTTGCTGACCACCTTCTGATTACAGGTGAAGCACCTAAAGCTGTTCACGACATCAACATTTTGCTCACTGAGAAGAAAGGGCGTAGATTAGATGCTCTCGAAGTATTAGAAATTTTTAGACATCTTTCTCGAAATGATAGCCTCATTCTTAATGAGCAGCTTCAATTACGTAATAAAAGCTGCTTCAACTGCATAAAACCGTTACTTGATATTTCATTTCGTGTTCCCTTGTTCAGGTACCCGAAATATTTCTTCTACCCAAGTAGATTCATAACTGTTTGTTCATTAAGTGGTTTTTATTAACTACATTTAATGTTATACCGTTTCTCTATTCGCCGAGTAATTCAGCTTCCTTTGTAATTCTGTAATGGCGTTTTTCAGCCCTTTAACTGTACTTCTAAGCTCTTATGTAGACAAATTGTTACCATGTCTGCTGCTGTCAGGTAAAATATTGCCTCTTACTTCACGTTTTACACACTTCACCTGTCTATATTTCGAATGTTAAGTAGCCGGTTTGTATTTGCGGCTATTAGATGGCACTTATGGCATAACGTCCACGTGCCTGCAATTGCTAACGCGGGCGCCTCAGTCTGACGCTACCGCAGCTCGACATGTGGTGCAGCCCTTAGTGGCCTCCCTCTATGTTTTCTGTTTTAATATTTTGTGACTAAAGCGTTACCGCTTCATATTTATTTTATACGTGACATACCAGTTTTAAATGTTTTATTCCTGATGAAGGCACTCTTAGAAGTGGCCGAAAATTAGAGACTTCAAAAAAACTTCATTTTCGCGACCGAGGGCTGCAATCGTTTAATTTTATTGTGAGAGCAGTTAGTTGCAAAAGTTGGAACAAAAGAATTAGTGAAAAACTGGTCAGATTATAAAATTAGCAAGGATTTAATCTCATTCTGCATTAAATACTATGACAAAGTCTCTCGACTAGCTAGAGATGCAATTTCCAACCGCAGACACGCGGACGTAAAAGTCCACACACATTTTACCTCCTGATAATAAAAGAACAAGCGAGTCTCTCGGGGCAAGAATAATTGAACGGAAGTCGGAATAAAAGAGGTAAAATATATGCAAATATACTGTCAGCCATACCAAGAAAACCAAAGTTGGTTTAGTCCAGAAAATCAAGGAAAGTAATAGTGTCCATCGTGAGAATAATTCTCAATAATAGGTCTTTCTTCGCTCGCTTCCATAAAATCTGCATGTTGGAGGCAGCCTGCTTTCAATCTGACGACGTAACAATTGGTGATGTATATAACACCCTATTTCAGTGCGAGCTCTAAGTGAAAAGCAGAGCCAGTTTTCCAAAGGAGCTCTCGAGGCTTGGCCATTGCCAACCATTTTGCAATAGCTCTTGGGTACACAATCAAGAGGGCATATAACGCTAGAGTTAGGTTTATAGTACAAGGGAATGAAAAAATTACAAAAAAATGATGGAAACTGAAGTTTATTAAAGAACTGAATTAGTAGTTTTAATACAAACAAGTGGTTAGCTGTCAGCTTATATCTAGTTGTATAACTGAATATATGCAACAATTTCAATCTGAAGGAAAATTTAGGAATATGTGCTCCAAAATGTATGTTTGAAAGTGGTGAAATATTACTGATATGCTGTGTTTGTAAATCCTCTTAATTTGTGTTGGCTAGAAAGTATATAGGTAGAAGCCAAAAATAAAATAATAAACGAATGAGACTCTGAAGAAAGAAAACAGCTGTCAAATAACATAATTTTCTTTCTCCTACAATAAATTATGCGAATTATTATGAAAAAAGTGCAGAGTGTTTCATAAAAAGAAGTATTTAGTTGATTTTTGTAGGAACAGAAAATGATAACGTGAAATACAGCGGGTGGAATGCTTTAAGCCGAAGTTTTTTAAATCTGTTCAGGGCTGTATTCGATGTCTATTTTTCGTTACGCATGTGATTTGGTTTCGTAATTTTGTGCCTAAAACTTCCTAAATTTAACAACATAACATCTTTCAGGTGTGGTTGCTGCACCCATCCAAGACGGAAAGCCCCAAGTGGATATTGTAAACCCTTTCGCTGCTAAATAAAAATCTAGCACCTGATTAAAATCTAAAAAGTGAAATAGCGACTCTGCACTGACTTTTTTCATAAAATATGTATTGCATCAGCATTCTTCGTACGTTCCGCTCACTTGTCGCAATATAATGAATGAAGTTGCTCAAACAGTGAATTGCGACAACACCTTAGTTTAATGCGAGTTACATACCTCAGTAATGTGGATTATGATAATAATGTGAACGACTTCCAGTCCAATTCGGACAACACTAATATTCACCATTTGGTTACTTAGCGTTACTTAAGTATTATAAACTGTCAGCGAGTATGTTTTCTTTTCTAATAACTGTGAAGGTGACTAATCAGAAAGAACAGCGTCCTACTTCACTGAAATGTTTAGAATGGACCGTTCTGAACTGCAACTAAATTCCTCATCGTCTTCACAGTAACGTTAACTTCCTAAGGGTATCAAATGTTTAACAATGTTGTCTGTAACAGAACTCCTTTCTCCCGTAGGATAACTGAGATAGGTTGGTTCAAATGGCTCTGAGCACTATGGGACTTAACTTCTGAGGTCATCAGTCCCCTAGAACTTAGAACTATTTAAACCTAACTAACCTAAGGACATCATACACATCCATGCCCGAAGCAGGATTCGAACCTGCGACCGTAGCAGCAGCGCGGTTCCGGACTGAAGCGTGAGATAGGTTGGGGGCACGCAAGTTTTCTATGTGGTATTATAACGTTACCGCCTATAAATTGAAGTAAAACTCGAGCTTAATTATAAAATGTAATTAGGCAAACTTGAAGTTACGTAAATGATTTATTAAAAAATTCTGTCCTTGGCGACAACGTTATAAAAAGAACTGGTGCCAAACAATGAAATTAGATATTTCTGATTAATCGTAATTAATTTGCATGGCAGACAAGAATAATTTCCAAGGTTATCACTTTCTTGGATAGATTTCTGAAATTAGCTACGGCTCACAGTCCGCTTGGAAAACGATCCGTTTGACAGTTTCTTTTTTATTCGGAAAACATTATCCAAAAAGATCATCGGACTTCGAAAAATAGAAGCGATCGCAGGTTCTAACAAGTGTAACAATTCAATGGTAATCACGCAAAAAATGGCGCATAAGGGATCACGAACGAAATGAAAAGTCTCCATATTTAAATATTTCCCTTGCTTTGACTGTTTTTACTATGCGTTTCCTAAAAGGATGATTAAATAACGCAATCTATACAAAAAATGCTTTTTTTTTAGATTTTTTAATGTGAAACAACTTCACAGCTCTTACATGAAATTATATTCCACGGCGACGATCTATTATCAGCAATGGTAACAGAGCCACTAGCGTAAAATAGCATGTGAGCAAAAGAGACCAAATCCCAAGAGCGAGAGAGTCACATAACAAAAGAAAAGGAGCTGTTTCCACAATATTATACGTCTTTTTATAGTATTTCATCAGTATTATCTTTGCGTGTTTTTTATCTTGGTACTAGTTACGAAGTTCGTGCATTGCTGCTTTACACAGATGCTTGTCATAATGAAACGAATTATTATTTAACTTAAGACTTCTGGACGCTGTAATTTAATTATTATTTCTCTTGATATGGGGGAGGATTCGTTAAGACTGACGGTGACGCCACAAAAGCCAATTATAACGTTAGGCGCTATAATCGGAAGTAAAACTGGAGTTTAACTATCAAATTTAATTAACAGGCAAACTTGAAGTTACGCAAATGATTTGCTAAAAGTCCTATTCTTGGTTATAACGTTGAAGGGCTCCCTCCCATTCATGCCATATGACTTTTATTTTCACTCACTCTGAACACTTCGTTCGAATAGAATACTCACAAAGCTGATGAAATGAAAGTGCATGCACATAAGTATTAAGAGTGAACAAAAGCACACTGCCGCAATATATTTTACTATCATTGATAATATTCAGTGAACTTGAAGCTTCCGTTTGAAAACTTAAATCAAAATATGGACTCGTGAGTGTCAAATTTAAAAATTATTTACAACCCTGCTTGGTTTGATGGATTTCATTAATGCTGCGGGTCAGTTTTACAATATTCTCGATTTCTGTTCGCATCAGTCGTTCACGAACATGATATGAAAAAAGATAATATCACAGGTAACATGAAAAGGACCATCATGGCCTACACATACAGTATGTGATCAGAACTATCTGGACAACCCTGTGTGATGCCGCATTGACCACTAGATGTCACAAAAACCAGACTCGTCAGTACCAGAGGGAGAGAGTATTCTATTGTCAGTACAGAAGTAGTTACAACAGTATAGTTTGGTCAGCATAACTCAGTAACTTCAGACGTGGACTAGTCATTTGATTTCACCTGAGACACAAATCCATTAGGGTCATTTCTTCATTTCTGAAACCGCCCAATTCGACTGTCGGTAACGTGGTAGTAAAGTAAAAACGCGAACGAAGAACCACAGTTAAACCAAGAAGGGGCCGACCTCTTGTATTAAAGGGCAGGTACTGCCGAACATTGCGGGGGTGATTGTAAAACATAGCATGAAATTAGCGGAAGAAATAATTCGTGAGTTTCAAAGTGCTAACAGCAGTCCATGTGGTACAACGAATGTGCCCAGGAACTTATTGAGTTGGAGCTTAAGTTCGTAGCGTTTTCCCATAATTTTAATAAACACAACAGATATACATAAGAGAGACTTTAGCCGCCAATAATGTATTCTACTTTACTATTTACAGCCGTCTGCTAACACTGGCGCAACTTTCCGATTCCGCGACTGTAGAAATCACATGGTTTTCAGGCGGAGAACTTGTGGACCCATGTTCGCAACTAATTTTCATCGGGAAAGGAAGTTCCTTGAAGGTTTTTCGATACAGAGCGAAAAATATGAAAATCTGAGGGCGCAAAATCAGGTGAATAAGGGGGGTGCGATATTGCTTCCCAAGCCAATTTCTGTATAGCGTTTCTTGTCAGTCGTTGTTCTTGGACTGCGTCTGCAAGACGTCTCAGTTGTTGACAACAAATGTCAGCAGTGAACATCACACTTCGGGGAAGCAGTTCGTAGCACGGCACACCGTCACTGTACGACCAGATGCATACATTATCTCTTGCGGGTGCGCGCACGTCTTTGTACGGAAAGCTGCTGCTTTGTTTGGGCTCAGCCATTCCTTTCTTTTCGTTAAGTTAGCATGAAGACACCATTTCTCGTCACCAGTTACGATACAGGATAAGAATGGTCTGTGATGCTTACGAGGCAACTGATGACGAAGAAGCAGAGATGCACATATGGCTACCCGATGATTTCTGTTGTTTTGGCTTGGAGCGTGCGGTAGCCATGCACCTGATTTTTCAATTTCCTCCACTGCACGCAAATATCGCACGATGGTGGAGTGATCACTCTTATCTGCATTTGCCGGTTCTCGAGTAGACTGACGTTGATCGTTGTGGATTAATGAGTTCAAACTGTCTTCATCAAACCCCGAAGAACGTTTTTGACTACCAAAATGCTGCTCCTTAAAGTGAGAAAACCATTTTCTTGCCATGCTTTGTCCAATAAGATTATCCCTATACATTGTGGAAATGTCTTTGGCTGTCTCCTCTGCAGACACTCCGTAATTAACTCAAATAGAAGAATGTGTCAGGTAAGTCCCAGTTTGTCCATTTGGCACTTCTTTTTGTCGCATCCACAGCTCCACTCGTTATCTCCAAATGACAAGTGGCAGCTTGTAAACTCGGATAGTCACAGTGAACAACAAATGAAAAATGACAGTCGGTAAATGAACCCATACCAGCCGGAATACCAAGATGCAAAACGAGAGCACCACCAACTTAGACATCAGTATAATAAAAAGAAAGGGGTATAATGGTCAAGCAGGTCCTCATAAGCCACACATTTCTTTAGTCAATGCTAAGCGACATTTGAAGTCTGCATCTGCATCTACATCTAAATCTACACCTACATCTATGTAGCTACTCCGCAATCCACCGTACGGCGCGTGGCGGAGGGTACCCAGTACAACTAGTCGTTTCCATTCCTGTTCTACTCCAGATAAAGCGAGGGAAAAACTGCTGTCTACATACCTCCGTATGAGCCATAATTTCTCGTATCTTATCTTTACGGTCCTTGCGCGCAATGTATGATGGAGATAGTACAATCGTTCTGCAGTCACCTTGAAATGTCAGTTCTCTAAATTTTCTCAACAGTGTTCCTCGAAAAGAACGTCGCACTTCCACCAGGGATTCCCATATGAGTTCCCGAAGCATGTCCGTAATACTTGCGTGATGTTCGAATTTACCAGTAACAAATCTAGCAGCCCACCTCTGAATTGTTTCGGTCCTCCTTCAATGCGACCTGGGATGGAGCCAAAACACTCGAGCAGTACTCGAGAACAGGCCGCACCAGCGTCCTATATGCGGTCTCCGATACAGATGAACCACACTTTCCCACAATTCTCCCAATAAACCGAAGTCGGCCCTTCGCCTTCTCTACCACAATCCTCAAATGCTCGTTCCACATCACATCACTTTGCAACGTTACGCCCAGATATTTAAACGACGTGACTGTATCAAGCACGAAAGTACTGATGTTGAATCCGGACACTACGGATTTGTTTTTCCTGCTCATCCTCATTAACTTACATTTTTCTACATTTAGAGCTAGTTGTCATTCATTACACCATTTTGTTTAAGTTATGTTGTATCCTCCAACAGTTAATCAACTTCAACATCTTATCGTGCGCCGCAGCTTCATCAGCAGACAAACGCAGATTGCTGCCCACTCTGTCCGCCAAATCATTTATATGAATACAGAGAACAATAGCAGCCACTCCACTGGCGAACTCCTGAGGATAATCTTCTCCCTACATTAAATGTATTCGCAATTGCGAATAAGGACAACCATCAGCTGTACCAGGGAATGACAATGAAAATTTGTGCCCGACCGGAACTCGAACCCGGATTTCCCGCTTATCGCGAACTGTCGCCTTACCATTTGGCTATCCGTGCACGACTCGCGGCCACACCCAAACTTCCATATGTCGCCAAACACGCGTCCACGACCTGTACTCGTACATCCATTACGTATCGTGCACATCAGACATTATACTTGAAAGTCGCTTGCGTGGTATCGCCAGAGAAATACAATATTGCAGTGCCTGTGTTACTTTGATTACGATGCAAAGTTCCTTTGCACGGATGGCCAAATGGTAAGTCGACCGCTCGCGATAAGTGGGAAATCCGGGATCGAGTCCCGGTTCGGCAAAAATTTTGATTGTCGTCATTCCATTCTACAGCTGATGATTGTCATTGTTCGCAACAGCGAGTAAATTTAATGTATTTCATAGAGACTGTAGCCCTGCAGTGTCTGTTGCTTTGCAAATGTATACATGTCCAAAGGAACTTTGCGTCGTAATCAGAATAACACAGACACTGCAATATCGTACACTAATGGCCATTAAAATTGCTGCACCAAGAAGAAATGCAGATGATAAACGGGTATTCAATGGACAAATATATTATACTAGACCTGACAAGTGATTACATTTTCACGCAATTTGGGTGCATAGATCCTGAGAAATCAGTACCCAGAACAACCACCTCTGGCCGTAATAACAGCCTTGATACGCCTGGGTATTCAGACAAACAGAGCATGGATGGCGTGTACAGGTACAGCTGCCCATGCAGCTTCAACACGATACCACAGTTCATCAAGAGTAGTGACGGGCGTACTGTGACCAGCCAGTTGCTCGGCCACCATTGACCAGACGTTTTCAATTGGTGAGAGATCTGGAGAATATGCTGGCCAGGGCAGCAGTCGAACATTTACTGTATCCAGAAAGGCCCTACAGGACCTGCAACATGCGGTCGTGCATTATCCTGCTGAAATGTAGGGTTTCGCAGGGATCGAATGAAGGGTAGAGCCACGGGTCGTAACACATCTGAAATGTAACGTCCACTGTGCAAAGTGCCGTCAATGCGAACAAGAGGTGACCGAGGCGTGTGACCAATGGCACCCCATACCATCACCTTGCGTGATACGCCAGTATGGCGATGACGAATACACGCTTCCATTGTGCGTTCACCGTGATGTCGCCAAACACGGATGAGACCATCATGACGCTGTAAACAGAGCCTGTATTCATCCGAAGAAATGAAGTTCTGCCATTCGTGCACCCAGGTTCGTCGTTGAGTACAGCATCGTATGCGCTCCTGTCTGTGATGCGGCGTCAAGGGTAACCGCAGCCATGGTCTCCGAACTGATGGTCCATGCTGCTGCAAACGTCGTCGTCGAACTTGTTCGTGCAGATGGTTGTTGTCTTGCAAACGTTCCCATTTGTTGACTCAGGGATCGAGACGTGGCTGCACGATCCGTTACAGCCGTGCGGGTGAGATGCCTGTCATCTCGACTGCTAGTGATACGAGGTCGTTGGGATCAGCACGGCGTTCCGTATTACCCTCCTGAACCCACCGATTCCATATTCTGCTAGCAGTCATCGGATCTCGACCAACGCGAGCAGCAATGTCGCGATACGATAAACCGCAAGGGGCTACAAAAAAATGGTTCAAATGGCTCTGAGCACTATGGGACTTAACATCTATGGTCATCAGTCCCCTAGAACTACTTAAACCTAACTAACCTAAGGACAGCACACAACACCCAGTCATCACGAGGCAGAGAAAATCTCTGACCCCGCCGGGAATCGAACCAGGGAACCCGGGCGTGGGAAGCGAGAACGCTACTGCACGACCACGAGCTGCGGACGATAGGCTACAATCCGACCTTTATCAAAGTCGGAAACGTGATGATACGCATCACAACAACGTTTCACCAGACAACGCCGGTCAACTGCTGTTTGTGTATGAGAAATCGGTTGGAAACTTTCCTCATGTCAGCACGTTGTAGGTGTCGCCACCGGCTCCAACCTTGCGTGAATGCTCTGAAAAGCTAATCATTTGCATATCACAGCATGTTCTTCCTGTAGGTAAAATTTCGCGCCTGTAGAACGTCATCTTCGTGGTGTAGCAATTTTAATTGCCAGTAGTGTATAATCTTGTCTCTGTTGTACACTCGCCGTCGAGGACAACGTACTGGGCTCTATAACGTATGAAGTCTTCGAGCCACTCTCATATCTGTGAATCTATTCCGTATGCTCATACCTTCCTTAACAGCCAGCAATGGTCACCATGTCAAACACTTGCCGAAAAACTAAAAAAATGGTAGCTGCCGATTGCCCTTCGTGCATAGTTCGCAATACATCACGTGAGAAAATGGCAAGCTGAGTTTCGCACGATCGATGCTTCCTGACATTTTGCTGATTCGTGGGTATAAGATAGCCGGTCTCAAGAAAATTGATTATATTCGAACTGAGAATATGTCCATGAATTCTGCAGAAAAGCGATGTTAGGGATATTGGCCTGTAATTTTGCGGGTCCGTTGTTTTGCCCATCCTACATACAGAAATCACCTGCGATTTTTTCCAGTCACCTGGGACTTTGCACTTGATGAGAGATTAACGATAAACGCAAGATACGCAAGGGGCCAATGCCGTTAAAAACCGAATTGGTGACTTAATTGTTTTCAACTGTTTTAGTTGTTTGTCTACACCAGGGGTGCTTATTGCTAAGTCGTCCATATGTGTGTCTGTTCAGTAGTCAAACGACAGTGTTTGTATGATTCTTCTGCATGAACGATTTCTTGAACGTTTTGCTACTTTTAGTTGTCTCCCCAGATTGGTCAACAAGTGACTTATGGAAGCCTTAGACCCACTTAGAGATTTTACATAGGACCAGAATTTTCTCGGGTTTTTTGCCAGATCTTTTGCTAAGGTATGACGGGTGAGGTTGTTGTATGCTTCGTGCATAGATCTTTTCTCTAACCTTTGCTTGTCATCTTTACGCGTTTTCTTTTGAACCTTTGCTTCCTCATTTCGAATCTCGTTATTAAACCACGGTGGTCTCTTCCGTCCTTAATTCACTTAGTAGGCACGTAATTATCTAGACCACAATTTTCAATCTGCTTAAACTTTGCCCTAATTTCTCTAAGTCCATCTTACTGGAACTGAGTGATATCAGTACACTGTGTGAGATGTTGAAAACTACTTCTCTACTCTTTCTAGCAGAAACACTCTCCTGGCGTTATTAACTGATTTATGAACTTCCGTAACCATAGTTGCTATAATTACATCATGATCGCTAATCCCCGTTTCTGTACTGACGTCGTCGCTAAGATCTGACCTATTTGTAGCTACAGAATCGAAGATATTTCCTTTGCGTCTTGGCTGCCGAACTAGATGTTGAAGACAGTTTTCAGAAAACGTGTTCAAATGTACTTCGCACGCCTGTCTATCTGTACCCCCAGCAATGATTCCGTAGACGTTCCAGTCTATACTCGGTAATTTAAAGTCGCCTCCAACTAGCACTGCTTGATCTAGGTAGTCCACGCCCTAGAACTGTCACAGCAGAATCGGGTGGCCGGTAAAAACATCCAACAATGAACTTGGTTTCACGTAGACCTGTTACATGCAGCCAGATAACTTCACTGCCACACTCGACTTCGACCTCGGTAGAGATAATACATTTGTGAACTACAATGAACACTCCCTACCCTACGGAGTCTAATCTATCTTCCCGACATACGCTCCATGACTCACTAAATATCTCGGAGCTTTCCATTTCGAGTTTCAGCCAGCTCTCGGTCCCGAGGATAATTTGATGGCGAGAATTTTATAGGAGAGCAGTAAATTCGGGAATTTTGTTACGGTAAATTCAACAATTTACTAATAAAATTTTGACAGTCGAAAGCGTTTACTCTGAACGCGGTCTGACTCCCACTGTCGCGTATCGACTTGCGAGTGTTGATCAGGGTTCCTTAGACTACCCCCTACCCTCTAAAAAATCTCATGGGCACTCCACAAGAACTCTTCTATTTGAGTAGCTGCTACCTTTGTATATTACACCCCTGATCTATCGAGGGGAGTCCTACAAATCCCGAGATGGTGTAAAGAGCCAGGCCACTGTTCAGTGACTGTAAATAAGTGATCTGGAGTCATGATTCACGCTATACCCTATTGCCCGATGGAAGAGTTTGGGTTTGACGAATGTCTGGAGAACGTTACCTACCATCATGTGTAGTCCCAACAGTGAAGTGTGGAGAACGTGGTGTTCGGAATGGGGTATTTTTTTCGTGGTTAACCTGTTTCCCCCTTATTGTGATTAAAAACACACTAAATGCGGAAAGATATGAACCATTTTACAGCATTGTGCACTACCTGCAGTAGATGAAAAGTCGGGAGACAATGATTCTGTAACAGAGACATGCACCCTGCCACAAAACAGCACCTGTTACGCAATGGTTTGTGGACCTGTATGATGCTTTAGAATGCCGACTTTGCTCCTGACCCTAACGAGCAACATCGCTTCGTTCTGTCGATGTGGTTATTGACTAAAAGTGGGCTGTCATTCCTCCAGACATTTAGATATCTAACTACAAGTGCCCCCAGCAGAGTTCAAGAGGTCATAAATGCTAAGGGTGGACACATCCCATATTAATGTTCGGTAATAGCTGTCCGGATATTTTTGATCAGACAGTGTACGTAACACAGAAACGTAGTGCTACAATGCCACTGTAACGCAGTATCAGTTCAAAAATTAACCAAATTTTTAAAATAATGTTTCAGTTAGCTAGAGATGTTTAATCCTTGTATTCTCCAAAGTACTTCCCTTCTCGATCCATACTCTTGTCTCAGAGGTGTTTTCACTTCCCTGTGCAGTCCCGGTATGCTTCTTTTGGAATTTTCTTCCGGGTACGCGATGTATGCTCCTAACCGTCATCAACGGTGTCAAAAGCAGCATTCTTTCAGTACTAATTGTCAATTTGTAGATAAAGTCACATCGAGGAGGAGCTTGGGAATATTGTATTTGTCTTGAACGGTCTTTAGATTTTGGTGCGAAAATTGTGAACTGACCAGCCCGAGAGGAAAAAAAATGGTTCAAATGGCTCTGAGCACTATGGGACTTAACATCCATGGTCATCACTCCCCTAGAACTTAGAACTACTTAAACCTAACCAACCTAAGGACATCACACAACACCCAGTCATCACGAGGCAGAGAAAAATCCCTGACCCCGCCGGGAATCGAACCCGGAAACCCGGGCGTGGGAGGCGAGAAAGCTACCGCACGACCACGAGCTGCGGACCCGAGAGGAAAGGAGCTTGTGCCAGTATATTCGTAGAAGACTGAATTGTCTTGCAACGATGGTTTTTTTGTTTTTTTTTTTTGTTTTGGGCGTGCGGGTGCTTCGTCTTCCCACCGTGATGGCTGGACTTCTTAATATTGTAGTTGTAAAACAATACATTTCTCCTGTGATGACCCTTTCATATCGTTACGTCATTGTTATTCTATTCGAAATGTTCACGTGTAACTGCACACAACGATTCTTCTGCCCGTCGGCCATTAAACTAGGAAGAAACTTAGCTGCAACTCGATTAACGTTCAATTTTTCCGTTAAAATCTCGGGGCACAAACCAGTTGGTGTTCGAACCTCTTTGAGAATACATCTGACAGAGGACAGTTAGTACACGTCGTCTTTTCTTTTATTTTCGTGATGTGAGCTCCGCCAATTGAGAAACGAGGATTTCCTGGTCGGCCGGTCGGGGTGGCCGAGTGGTTCTAGGCGGTACAGTCTGGAACCGCGCGACCGATACGGTCGCAGGTTCGAATCCTGCCTCGGGCATGGATGTGTGTGATGTCCTTAGGTTAGTTAGGTTTAAGGGGATACGGAATCGGATTTTGGGTTAAAAAATCGAATTTTTTTTTATTGGCGTATTATATTCTGCCATGTTTCCTCTTTAAAATGACGTATCATACATAGCTCTACTACAATTATAACTATTTTATTTTTATATATTTGTGAGATCGGGTATTGCGCTTTAGTTATACACGTCTCTCGTGGCTGACCATGAACTTTTTGGCAGTACCTTTAAAGTGACATGAATTCAAATATCCCGGTTTCCAGCGACTATTTATACACTAGTTGCCCGAAAATGTTTCTCTCTGGTTTCCTCAAGTTACTCTTTGACTTTGTGGCGGGACTGTTTTGTAAACAGTGTGATATAAGAAAGTAGTTGTTGTTGAGTTATTTCGTATTTAGTGCTTCATTTTTCGCAGTGAAAATGCCTAGAGCTAAAGCAAAAGTATTTAAAAAGCGTGTGAACTGGCAAAAGAAAAGAAATAATGATTCATTAGCAAAGCAAAGCAGTTCATCATCATCACTTTTGGAAAATGTGAATCCACTTATTACTGATTTGCCGAACGAACTTACACCAAATGAAAACAGTGCTTCTCATAAAAAACTAAGAGATTTGGAAGAGAAATATAATTTACTTGATAGAGGGAATGAAGTTTTTGAACTCATTGATACGAATATATTGTGTGAAGCTCTTGAAAACAGTTTGTGCTGCAAAAAATGTCATGGAAACGTTTCTCTGAAAGTAGAATCCCATGTTGGCCTGGCTGCCCAGTTTAATTTAATATGCAGTGTTTGTAAATACAGCTGTAAGTTTCCAAGTTCGGTTTCAGTAACTGTAAATAATGGATACAAGAAAACTGAACTTTATAGTGTAAATATTAGGTTAGTTTATGGATTGCGAGCAATTGGTAAGGGCAAAGCAGCTGGTGATATGCTATGTGGTGTTCTAAATCTTCCAAGTGCACCTTCAAAGTTTGAAGCTTACAATTATGTACTAGGATCTGCAGTTGAAGATGTAGCACAGAAGTCAATGCAGGTTGCTGTGGAAGATGCAGTGGAAGAAAATGACGGCAGTCGTGACCTCACAGTGGCGTTTGATGGCACGTGGCAGAAAAGGGGCCACACCTCCAACAATGGTGTTGTAACAGCAACTAGTGTTGATACTGGCAAGGTTATTGATGTTGCAATAATGTCTAAATACTGTAGGTGCACAGGCAGGCTGAAAAATGAACACAGTGATGACTGTATTGCTAATTATTATGGTAGTAGTGGTGGCATGGAGGTTGCTGGGGTGAAGAAAATTTTTCATCGCTCTTCACAGTGGTATAATGTTCGCTATGCCAAATATCTGGGAGATGGTGACTCTAAAGCATTCAAAGAAGTTTTGGAAAGCAAACCATATGGGAACAGTGTAAATATAAGCAAACTTGAATGTATAGGACATGTGCAGAAGAGAATGGGTGCCAGGCTGAGAAGGTTAAAATCAGTTATGAAAGGGAAAAAACTAGATGATGGGAAAACCTTGGATGGCAGAGGAAGATTGACTGATTCCATAATAGACCACATTCAGAACTGCTATGGCCTTGCAATCAGGCAAAATACAGGCAATCTTGAAGAAATGAGGAGAGCTATATGGGCTTTATATTTCCACACCGCATCCACGGATGAGCATCCACAACATGGTTTGTGCCCCAAAGGTGAAAACAGCTGGTGTAAATACAATAGGGGACTAACAACAGGAGAGAAATACATTCACCACCACAGTCTACCATCAGCCACCATGGCAGAAATAAAGCCCATTTTCAGAGATCTGGCTGACAGAAGTCTTCTGATGAAATGTCTTCACGGAAAAACGCAGAACCCCAACGAGTGCTTGAATAGTGTGATATGGCATCGTCTCCCAAAAACAGTGTTTGTCGGAATTAATACACTACATTTTGGTGTGTATGATGCTGTGGCAACCTTCAATCTTGGAAATATAACTAAATGCCAGGTCCTTCAAAAGTTGGGTATGTGTGTTGGTTCCCGTACGGTACGTGCTATGTTCTTTTTAGATCAGCACAGACTAAGGCATGCTGATAATATAATCAAGACATTAGTGAAAAAAGCAAGACAGGTGCAGAGGGGTGCCAAAAGAAGACTTGAAGATGATTATGAAGACTGTGAAGGGGGTATTAGCTACGGATCAGGAATGTTTTAATCTTCTTTCTCCGTTTCCCGTAAGTTTACTTTTTACTTCATCTAGGAACATTATCTCAGGTACTGGTCAACCTAGAAGTCTGAAATTTTTATGACGTAGTGACATAGGTCCCTATTACATACTGAAACAACGATTTTTTAATTACTTGATTTACAAAAGACTTAGGGGTGATAGTCTAGTAAAAAGCGATGGAAAAAATTTACTTAAAAATAAATGTACAATATCTCTGTAAGAAAATACTTTGACAATAAACTGTTGTTTCAGTATTGTTGTAACATATGAATGCACATACAGTAAAATTTTTACCTCTCTGTCTCCAGTAGTTTGTGAGAAAATGTTCCCTATAGTAGGCATATATTAACATTGCGGGGATAGGTGATTCCGTATCCCCTTAAGTAGTTCTGTGTTCTAGGGGAGTGATGACCTCAGAAGTTAAGTCCCATAGTTCTCAGAGCCATTTGAACTTCCTGGTCGACCGAAACCTTCAATTTGTCGACAACAGCTTTTCAATCGGAACGGCGATTCCCAAAAATTGTATTCGACCTTCAGCATCACCTCAGTAAGCGGTCTAAAAAGGCTCAAACGCTTCGCTAAACTTATGGCCCAACCAGGTCGTTGCAAAAATTATCGCAAACACCATCTTTCACTGAGATAACAATATCTCGGAAAATAATCTAGGTATCAACAACGTGAAACAGTGTGGTTGCTCGGGAGGTTGCAACGAACTCATTTTTGCCTAAGGCATGTCGCTGGGGTGCTTCATTGCTGCAAAAAGTTTGCTAGTGTTTTTCAACAGTCCTCGTATTTCTTATAGTTTTCTAGTTTCTGTTTATGAATCTAAGAGAAACATTATGTGGCATTAACCGCTGGAAATTCTCAAAAATTGCGAACACTTGATTGGAAAAAAATCTTGCTTTGTTCACGAGTTGTCTTCACTTCGTAAAAAGTGTATCCATTCAGTACAAATGACAGTGATGAGTCCGTTTGTCGGATATCGTGTATTTTGTAGTTTTTAAAGTGCCTCTCGGCAGTGGGAAATACAACCAAATGCAATATTACGGAATCATGTAATAAGATTAAAGTTATTTCGTTAACACAAAATAGAACATAATGTACAATAATAAACTTAATGACTTTAAACTATGAACGTTGTATCTTGTACAATTAAGCATAAAGACATAAGTCAATCAAATGCAAGAATCAGCCGGGTAAGAAGTAATAACTGATTTAAGATAAGAGTTATATTTTACAAAGTCTAATAAATTTACAAACACTGTTATCACTAATAACTTTGAAGCAATCTGAGTCCTAAGTAAACGACAATTTTGAGAATCATGTGTAGTGGTTTTGCTCTTTTTTTTTTACCTTACACAAGCCACTAGAAAGTAAAAGATAATGTCGCCCTCAATTGTGATTCGTAGAAGGTGTCACGTTTTGTTGGTAGCCATGTGACTCGCTCTTAAATTATTAATGGTGGCAATTTCCTTCCGCTTGGCACCAGAGGTAGCATCCACGGATAAGGTGGTGTGCGCCGTCGGGTAGTTACTCCTACATTGATGTCCTCGTCGCATTGTGTTTGTGTTGTTCATGGCGGACGGAGTAACCTGGTTCCGGTGCGTAGTCTATTAAACTCGAACAGCACAATGGAGGCCATCGAGCTTAACGTTCCCAGCCATCAGCTAGACTACCGTGAACAGCGTCACGTTCTCACTCCACTGGGCAGTTTGAAGAGGTCTGACGTACCCTCCACGTCAATGGTGCTTTTTCTTTTCAATAGTCTTCTGACTTGTCCGACACAGCCCGCCATAATTTCCCCTCCTCTGCCAATCTCTTACTCTCAGAGTAGCATTTACACCCTACATACTCGATTGTTTGTTGTCTTTACTCTAATATCTGTCTTTCCCTACAGTTTCTGCCCTCTGCGTGTCCCTCTATTCCATGGAAGCCAAGGTAACACAATTCAAAAATGTTCAAATGTGTGTGAAATCTTATGGGACTTAACTGCTAAGGTCATCAGTCCATAAGCTTACACACTACTTAACCTAAATTATCCTAAGGACAAACACACACACCCAGTCCCGAGGGAGGACTCGAACCTCCGCCGGGGCCTGCCGCACAGTCCTTGACTGCAGCGCCACAGACCGCTCGGCTAATCCCGCGCGGCCTAACACAGTTCCTTCACTTCGTTTACCACGTGATCTCCAGTTTTGATATTACGTTTGCCGCCAACCATATTTCTGCTACTTCTCATTAGTTTAGTCTATTTTTGGTTTACTCTCTGCGTTATCAGACTTTTCATTCCATTCAACAACTGCTCTAATTATTCCTCACTTTCATTGACGATAAATCTCATCAAAAAATCTTACCAATGATATTCTTTTGCACTGAAATTTAATTCTCCTCTTAGCCATTATTTTTATCTCTGTAACTGCTTCTTCGATGTACAGATTTCCGGCCGTTGTGGCCGAGCGGTTCTAGGCTCTTCAGTCCGGAACCGCGCTGCTGCTACGGTTGCAGGTTCGAATTCTGCGTCGGGAATGGATACACGTGATGTCCTTAGGTTAGTTAGGTTTAAGTAGTTCTAAATCTAGGGGACTGGTGACCTCAGATGCTAAGTCCCATAGTGCTTAGAGCCACTTTAACAATTTTTTTTAATTTACAAATTGAACAGTAGAGGAGAAAGACTGCATCCTCGCTCTAGGCCCTCTTCATTTCGAGTGCTTTTCTGATCATCTTCAATTCTTGTTGCTCCCTCCTGGTTCTTGTATGTATTGTATATAATCCGTCTTTACCTATTCTTTTGAGTGTTATAAGTTTACGATCGTTTGTTGTGAAAATATGTCAGACCATCACTCTCCCCTGACTTCTTGATATTGTTGAGAGTGACGTTTTTCAAGAAACAGTATTGTTTTAAACAATTTCACTGAATAAAAAAAAATGTGCTTCTATTTCTGTTCTCATAAGACTTGTAATGACTGTTTTAACCTTGTCACAGTCTCAAAATGAATACTACTTTGCCAAACTGAATTCTCTTCGACTATCGTCCAGCAGATTAACTGTGTCGTCAATGGATTCATTCGAGTCACTGCGTAAACATCTATGGGCCCAACATTACTTATAGGGATTATGCTTGTGAATCAAGCTTTTGGTGGGTGTTACAATTTTAGGTTTATATTCCAACAAATACCATTGCTTCTATTCGTCTTTTCTGTTAATAGAGTCGACAGAGTTAGACATAGGGTTAGGTACAATGATATCTTCACAATTCGTTCATAGCTTTTAAAAAAATAATTCAACCAGTTGGGAGGTGACACGCCACTCTCTCACTGACAACATGTCAGTCAGATTAACGTTCATATTTTAGGCAATGATATCGGTGTTCCCCAGTACTACTTTTGGTATCTGTGGTGACTGTTTTAGACGAAGTAATTGTACGCAAAATGTTCTCATAACTACATGTGTAGCCTGTTGAGAACTTGTACCTGAGGGAACTTAGTGGACACGATGAAGAACAGGGAGAGAGAGATGGTTTGGAGCCACAAATTCTGAGTGCAATGACCAGGCTCTGTGAGTGATTCTGGGACGCAGCACTCAGTGGGTCGTACCTACAGAGAGACATCTGGCCAAAGCAATCACCTCCCTCTGCTTAGGGTCGAACAGGACGGCGCCAGTTCGCAAAACATTTTTCATAGGCCAGGTGGCAGCCGGTTAAGAAAGTGGCCAGTTGGCGGAAAGTGGGTGGAGGAAGCCATTTAAGAGAGAGAGAGCTGTAAACTGAGCCTTTGTGTAAATGGTGGGAACGTCATAAAACTCTGGTGCATTCCAGTGTTAGAAGCTGGAACAATATGGACAGAGTGGCTGCTGCATATGTTTAGTGAAGGCAATACTGTAGCTCCCCTGATGCCAGGGAGTCACCAAGTTCTCTTAGTGAGGGGCAAAAACATATATACACTACTGGCCATTAAAGTTGCTACACCAAGGAGAAATGCAAATGGTAAAGGTATTCACTGGACAAATATATTATACTACAACTGACATGTGATTACATTTTCACGCAATTTGGGTGCATAGATCCTGAGAAACCAGTACCCAGAACAACCACCTCTGCCGGCCGAAGTGGCCGTGCGGTTAAAGGCGCTGCAGTCTGGAACCGCAAGACCGCTACGGTCGCAGGTTCGAATCCTGCCTCGGGCATGGATGTTTGTGATGTCCTTAGGTTAGTTAGGTTTAACTAGTTCTAAGTTCTAGGGGACTAATGACCTCAGCAGTTGAGTCCCATAGTGCTCAGAGCCATTTGAGCCCAACCACCTCTGGCCGTAATAACGGACTTGATACACCTGGGCATTGAGTCAAACAGAGCTTGGATGGCGTGTATAGGTACAGCTGGCCATGCAGCTTCAGCACGATACCATAGTTCATAAGGAGTAGTGACTGGCGTATTGTGACGAGCCAGTTGCTCGGCCACCATTGATCAGAAGTTTTCAGTTGGTGAGAGATCTGGAGAATGTGCTGGCCAGGGTAGCAGTCGAACATTTTCTGTATGCATAAAGGCCCGTACAGGACCTGCAACATGCGGTCGTGCATTATCCTGCTGAAATGTAGGGTTTCGCAGGGATCGAATGAAGGGTAGAGCCACGGGTCGTAACACATCTGAAATTTAACGTCCACTGTTCAAAGTGCCGTCAATGCGAACAAAAGGTGACAGAGTGTAACCAGTGGCACCCCATACCATCACGCTGGGTGATAGGCCAGTATGGCGATGAGGAATACACGCTTCCAATGTGCGTTCACCGCCATGTCGCCAAACACGGATGCGACCATCATGATGCTGTAAACAGAACCGGGATTCGTCCGAAAAAAAAATGACGTTTTGCCATTCGTGCACCCAGGTAGGTCGTTGAGTACACCATAGCAGGCGCTCCTGTCTGCGATGCGGCGTCAAGGGTAACCGCAGCCATGGTCCCCGAGCTGATAGTCCATGCTGCTGCAAACGTCGTCGACCTTGTTCGTGCAGATGGTTGTTGTCTTCCAAACTTCCCCCTCTGTTGACTCAGGGATCGAGACGTGGCTGCACGATCCGTTACAACCATGCGGATAAGATGCCTCTCATCTCGACTGCTAATGATACGAAGCCGCTGGGATCCAGCACGGCCTTTCGTATTAGCCTCCTGACACCACCGATTCCATATTCTGCTAACAGTCATTGGATATCGACCAACGCGAGCAGCAATGTCGCGATACGATAAACCGCAATCGCGATAGGCTACAATCCGATCTTTATCAAAGTCGGAAACGTGATGGTACACATTTCTCCTCCTTACACGAGGCATCACAACACCGTTTTACCAGGCAAAGCCGGTCAACTACTGTTTGTGTATGCGAAATCGGTTGGAAACTTTCCTCATGTTAGCACCTTGTAGGTGTCGCCACCGGCGCCAACCTCGTGTGAATGCTCTGAAAAGCTATACATTTGCATATTACAGCATCTTCTTCCTGTCTGTTAAATTTAGCGTCTGTAGCACGTCATCTTCGTGGTGTAGCAATTTTAATGGCCAGTAGTGTATTTCACAGGCGTGACTATCAGGGAATGTTAACAGCCTTCTCTCAGAAATTTGAAATGGTTGGCCTTGAAAGATTAGATCTCTCTGTAAATGAGGGACTGTGGTACCGTCGAGGAAGACGTTTTTTGTCAAAAGCATGGCTATGTTTTCTGTGGAACGATGCCTCCATAGTCTGAAGTCTCCTCTTTTCAGGCAAGGCAGATTTGGAGTCGCTGATTGGCTCTTCTCAGGGTAGGCGAAGTGGAGGCTTGTTTCTCCAGTGAGGGAGCCCCGGTGTTGTATCTCGATTGGTTACCAGGCCATCAGAACAGTCAAGAGGGGAGATTCAATGATTTGGCTCCCGTACTGAGGCTTGGTGGAAAGTGATAATGATTGTTTTCTTCAACTTATGGTCATCCTGTAGAGGAGAACTCCTGGTCTTTCCTTAGTGGGTGAGACTTACGGTCTGTTTGTTGTGGTGGACAAAGAGCCAGTGACATTATCAACAATACCGACACGTGAACTTCAAATCATCTCAGACACATTGTGTGTCATGAGGGTGAACGTATTCGTCCTGAGTCGGCCATCTGACGTCTGACAATTCCAGCATGCACCGTCGTGCCTATGAGCCAAATTTGTTTGGCCAGACCAGAAAACGGATGCACCTCACACTGAAATCAGCCGGAATTTAAAGCATCTGATAGGGCAGTTTCCCACATTCTGATAATTAGAATGCCAGACCGCGTAGTTTGCTAATTTTCGTGGACGCCTCAAAGCATTACAGCTGCTGCAGCGCGCCGCTCCTCGCCCACAGCTGACCGTTTTCTGCTGCTGCCTGAACCAAGGGTAAAATAATGCTGCAGTGGTGTAGGGTTGTTAAATGATATTCACAGTTCCCTGCCCTCTGTTGAACCATAGTTCGTGGTATACTTGTTTGTGGTTGATTCCATTTGAATAGAATGGGACCTCACAGTGGCTTCATGTAAACAAAGTCATATTGCGTTGTAAAAGCGATTAATTCAAGGGAGAATTTGTATAGCTGCAATCCCAATGAATGCTTTGCTAGTCAAACACCATTCCTTTTCTGATTTATGTTTGTCATTTTTGTGTAAGAGTTACCAGCTCGTTGTAGTTATAAAAGGATTAATAAAACTTGTCATTATTTTGTACACTTAAACACGGTACTATACTCATTCGCACTCCCTCAACTATTCACTGCTTTTATTTTATTGTGGTGATGTGTGGGTAAATCAGAAATTTAAGGTTCAATGTTATTAAGTTAATTAATTTGAAAATTAATTTGAGTTCTGAAAGTGACTGTAGGCACAGACAACAAAAGGATCATGAGTAAAGTCTCTAATTTCATATATAAAAATTAAGGCTGTAGCTCACGATTTGAAGTTTTTTGAGAAGATAAAATTTTTCTTCATGTAAAGATAATAACTCAGACATATATTTATGATTACAGCAGGTGATGCCTTGCACACTTAGATTGTAAAATTTGGTTAACTCAGATATCCGCTTCGTTGATTGTTTAATAGTTTCAGTATAGTGCAACTTTTATGTCGATTCTCCCAATACATCTGTATTTCTCTGAAATAGCGGACTTAATGTCCTCTTTTAAGATTTATTAATTCTCACTTGACTAATGTTGCAGTTCTTCTATATTCATTAATTTGCTCCCTGACCCTTTTACGGGAGGATACGCACATGTAATCATCTTACCTTTGGTCATTTACTTATTTCATTTCTCAGGGATACCTCCAACACTTCTCTTCCGGCTCTTCCATCTGGGGTCTGTTCTCTCTCGCGTATTTATACGAAATAATTATTTTGTAACGATCAGTTTGGCTTTAGGAAAGGTAAAGGCACGAGAGAGGCAATTCTGACGTGGCGGTTAATAATGCAAGCAAGACTAAAGAAAATCAAGACACTTTCATAGAATTTGTCGACCTGGAAAAAGCGTTCGACAATATAAAATGGTGCAAGCTGTTCGAGATTCTGAAAAAAGTAGGGGTAAGCTATAGGGAGAGTCATATTGTATATGACCCAACAACCAAGAGGGAATAATAAGAGTGGACGATCAAGAACGAAGTGCTCGTATTAAGAAGGGTGTAAGACAAGGCTGTAGCCTTTCGCCCCTACTTTTCAATCTGTACATCGAGGAAGCAATGATGGAAATAAAAGAAAGGTTCAGGAGTGGAATTAAAATACAAGGTGAAAGGATATCAATGATACGATTCGCTGATGACATTGCTATCCTGAGTGAAAGTGAAGAAGAATTAAATGATCTGCTGAACGGAACGAACAGTCTAATGAGTACACAGTATGGTTTGAGAGTAAATCGGAGAAAGACGAAGGTAATGAGAAGTAGTAGAAATGAGACAAGCGAGAAACTTAACATCAGGCTTGATGGTCACGAAGGTAAGGAATTCTTCTACCTAGGCAGTGAAATAACCATTGACGGTCGGAGCAAGGAGGACATCGAAAGCACACTAGCAATGGCAAAAAGGACTTTCCTGGCCAAGAGAAGTCTACTAGTATCAATGTCAAACATAGGCCTTAATCTGGGACGAATTTTCTGAGAAGGTACCGCTGGAGTACAGCATTGTATTGTAGTGAAACATGTACTGTGGAAAAACCGGAACAGAAGAGAATCGAAGCATTTGAGATGTAGTGCTACAGGCGAATATTGAAAATTAGATGGACTGGTAAGGTAAGGAATGAGAAAGTTCTGCGCAGAATCGGATAGGAAAGGAACGTTTGATACTGATAAGGAGAAGGGACAGGATGATAGGACATCTGATGACATGAGGCTTCCATGGTACTAGAGGAAGCTGTAGAGGGCAAAAATTGTAGCAAATAATTGAGGACGTAGGTTGCAAGTGCTACTCTGAGATGAAGAGGTTAGCAAAGGAGAGGAATTCGTGGCGGGCCGCATCAATACAGTCTGAAGACTGAAGACAAAAATATTCTTTTCTTGCTACTTATTTATATTATGATTTATTTACTGTTATGAGCCAATACATCACCGTTGCCCATCGCGAGACTGAGCAAAGCCTGGTAGCGTTGCTGCATAGAACGTAGTAAGGGAAACATATGCTGTCGAGTCACATTAATGTGACTACTGCCTATGCTCATCGTTAAAGTGCAATGATCACTCTCAGACGGCGGGTGACAGAACTGATGACAGAGTACAATTCTGGTGCAGGCACAAGTATTGAGGAGCACACTGTTCACCGAACAACTTTTGAACATGAGGTTGCACAACAGACGACCCATTCGTCTTCCCTTGTTGACCCAATGGTACCGTCGGTTACGATTGCAGCGAAAGCGATATCATCGAGATTGGACCTTGGATCAATGGAAATGTGTTGTCTGGTCAGATAAATAAAGTTTCTTGTTAAACCATGTGGATCGCTGTGTCCGAACGCGCCGTCATAAAGGCAAACAACTGCTCGAAACATGCACTAGGCCAAGGGCACTGGTCGGGGGCAGTATTATGCTATGGGGGACTTTTTTCCTGTGGTAGTAATCGAAGGCAGCGTGACAGCTGTAGACTGTCGGGAACCATCTGCCATTCTTCAGGCTTAATGTCCTCCACCTTGGCAGTCATCTTCCAGCAGGCTAACTGCCCCTTTTACTAGGCCAAAAACATACTAAAGTAGTTTATGAAGCATGATAGTGAACTCACGTTGATGTCCTAGCCACCAATTTCACATGATCCGAATGTGACTGAAAATATTCAATACGGTAGCGGACTCCATCTCCGAGACCACAAATTGCCGACCCGTAGTTTTTGGGAAGTGCGTGAAATGTACGTAGAAATCTATGCAACATACCCCCGTAAATCTACTTAGAACTTGTGAATCCACGCGTTGCAGAATCGCTGCTGCGTTGCGTCTCACAGGTGGGCCAACGTGCTATTAACGTTTCAGCTTCTCAGTGTGCAGTAGTCTGTTCGGATCCATTTTCTCGATGACGCAAGTGCAACAACCAGTATTTATGTTTCTATATACACTGACTTCGTTTATATGCACCCATGTTCCTTATTTGCGATTTTCTATTGTAATGTTCAATGTGTTCCATTGGTGGTTGTGGCAGTAGTGCCCATCATTGCACATAGGAACACGCATTAAACCATTTAGATAGCTTGGGACATTAGACCTTAAATACACCTGAGGATGTACCTGCATGGTTCGAAACTGGTTGCAGCAGTCTCTCAGCGACTACAGTAAAACAGCTGACGTGGCAAACCACTCTCAATCAATTTCACCAGCATTTCAACACCTCAATACATTTTAATTTGGATAAGATTGCCAATGGGGTCCCCAGTTTCAGGAGCCTTAGCAAATATTTTTGTAAACCACATTGAACAGATCATTTTCACAAAAATAGTAGCAAAGAATACAACATATTATATGGGTTCAGGTATATGGCTGACATCCTTTGCTTAATAGATGAACCACAAACAAAAATTGAAAAACTACATACTGACATCAACAAGTAACATAAAAATATAAAATTCACAATTGAAAGAGAACAGAACAACCAAATTAACTTTCTGTATATAACAATCACAAAACAAAACATTAAGGATATGTCTGAAATTTACTGTAAACTCAAAGCAACGGACATTATCATTCCCCAATTCTCGAACCACCCACACGCACAAAAGCAAGCAGCACTTCGACACCTGCTCCATAGACTCAACACAGTACCACTCACCAAAGAAAGCTACCAAAAAGAACTGGACATAATAATGCAGATAGCACAAAATAATGGTTACAATAATAAAACAGTCACAAAGCTAAACAACAAAATTAAAAGTAAAATAAAAGCAGAAATCTCCAAACCACAGACAACAACATAACAGAACCAAACACAAACATGCAGTCCCATAACAACTACACAGGATAATCAGAAAAAGATGAAAGAAAACACGAGGTGGTATACAATGACATACAAACACAAACTCACCCATAAAATCACCAACGTTTTCAAAAGACAGGGAATAAACATAGCATACACAGCAGACAATTCTACACAAAAATACATCCCAAAACTGACAAAAAACAGATAAATATACCAGAAAGCAGATGTATATCAGCTACAGTGTAGTACTTGTGAAGACACATACATAGGGCAAACGGGGAGAACATTTGATGTCAGATACAAGGAACACATGAGAGCCTGGAAATATGGGACAAACCACTCCACATCTGCAGAACATCTAAGAGAAAATGACCACAAACCAACCAACAGAAAAGATGACATGAAAATAATTAGAATCAACAATAAAAAAGCACCTCCTGAACATGCAAGAAAATTACCACATATATAAAACCAAAGCAGAAGGGAAAATCCTGTTGAATGACCAAGTACACATGCCAAGCAATTCATTATTTACACTAATAGATAAAATAATAGAATAATGTTTGCAAGAAGTATTAATATAATAATACTGTCCAATTTAATAATTATAGAACCCAACATCTTTACACTCACTCAACCATGAACCACTCCACAGAATATTGAAACGAAAAGTCAAAACAGCTGTCACCAAAGTTTTCAGCCTCTCGCTAACAGCTAGTACATCTGCAAACCTCCCCCCCCCCGCCCCCCCCAAAAAAGTCGGCTCTTCCCTGCCCCCCCCTCTCATTCTCTCTCTCTCTCTCTCTCTCTCTCTCTCTCTCTCTCTCTCTCTCTCTCTATCACTCATACACACACACACACACACACACACACACACACACACACATACGGTATAAACATCATAAATAGAAGTTAGTATCGAACATATACACTCCTGGAAATTGAAATAAGAACACCGTGAATTCATTGTCCCAGGAAGGGGAAACTTTATTGACACATTCCTGGGGTCAGATACATCACATGATCACACTGACAGAACCACAGGCACATAGACACAGGCAACAGAGCATGCACAATGTCGGCACTAGTACAGTGTATATCCACCTTTCGCAGCAATGCAGGCTGCTATTCTCCCATGGAGACGATCGTAGAGATGCTGGATGTAGTCCTGTGGAACGGCTTGCCATGCCATTTCCACCTGGCGCCTCAGTTGGACCAGCGTTCGTGCTGGACGTGCAGACCGCGTGAGACGACGCTTCATCCAGTCCCAAACGTGCTCAATGGGGGACAGATCCGGAGATCTTGCTGGCCAGGGTAGTTGACTTACACCTTCTAGAGCACCTTGGGTGGCACGGGATACATGCAGACGTGCATTGTCCTGTTGGAACAGCAAGTTCCCTTGCCGGTCTAGGAATGGTAGAACGATGGGTTCGATGACGGTTTGGATGTACCGTGCACTATTCAGTGTCCCCTCAACGATCACCAGTGGTGTACGGCCAGTGTAGGAGATCGCTCCCCACACCATGATGCCGGGTGTTGGCCCTGTGTGCCTCGGTCGTATACAGTCCTGATTGTGGCGCTCACCTGCACGGCGCCAAACACGCATACGACCATCATTGGCACCAAGGCAGAAGCGACTCTCATCGCTGAAGACGACACGTCTCCATTCGTCCCTCCATTCACGCCTGTCGCGACACCACTGGAGGCGGGCTGCACGATGTTGGGGCGTGAGCGGAAGACGGCCTAACGGTGTGCGGGACCGTAGCCCAGCTTCATGGAGACGGTTGCGAATGGTCCTCGCCGATACCCCAGGAGCAACAGTGTCCCTAATTTGCTGGGAAGTGGCGGTGCGGTCCCCTACGGCACTGCGTAGGATCCTACGGTCTTGGCGTGCATCCGTGCGTCGCTGCGGTCCGGTCCCAGGTCGACGGGCACGTGCACCTTCCGCCGACCACTGGCGACAACATCGATGTACTGTGGAGACCTCACGCCCCACGTGTTGAGCAATTCGGCGGTACGTCCACCCGGCCTCCCGCATGCCCACTATACGCCCTCGCTCAAAGTCCGTCAACTGCACATACGGTTCACGTCCACGCTGTCGCGGCATGCTACCAGTGTTAAAGACTGCGATGGAGCTCCGTATGCCACGGCAAACTGGCTGACACTGACGGCGGCGGTGCACAAATGCTGCGCAGCTAGCGCCATTCGACGGCCAACACCGCGGTTCCTGGTGTGTCCGCTGTGCCGTGCGTGTGATCATTGCTTGTACAGCCCTCTCGCAGTGTCCGGAGCAAGTATGGTGGGTCTGACACACCGGTGTCAATGTGTTCTTTTTTCCATTTCCAGGAGTGTACTTCGTTAAGTTGGCAACAAATAGATAAACATACCAAAGAAGATGAAACAAGTAATGGAGTCGCAATATTTACACTGTGAAAAGCAGTGTACGACGAAATAGTTGTATCGAGTGACAAAAGTACAATAGTCCACCACAAAAAGAGTGAGAAACATGGTGAACAGTGTGGGGAAGGCGAGAAAAACAAAGATGTGATTATATGGCAGTGATAAAAGTGGTAGTGCGACCTCCAGACCAGATGTGAGGAAATGCAGATCAGCAAATCGTAAGTAATTACTTTTTTTTACAAAAAATCGCGAAGTGAACTGTTTGATAATCTATAACTAACAAAAATGTATCGATATAGATCTCACTGATGATGCCTTAGAACAGGAGAAGGCGAAACGTGTATGGGATAAATAAAGTAACTAGCAGCAGGAAAAGGAAGTTTTACTTACAAAACAAATATATTTTAATTTGTTTGAGTGTGTTATGTACATTTGCCCAAGAAGGAATTATTTATCTATATGTAACAAATTGAGATTTTGGCTTTTATGTGAATACCTGTGTATCATTAGATTTGTATTTTTTAATATATACTATAAACGATAGTGGGAATTGTATAATATGTCAGATGGCTGTATGATTGCCAAATCATAGCAAAAAAGTGGCCTTCTGACTCTTGCATTTAGAGTCCTATATCACTGAAACGTTACTTTAGTATATACTATAAAAAAGTGTTGATAGTGCTAAGAAAATTCTTAATATTGTATCTTAATTCTGCTCTTTATGAGCGTGAACTGCATTGATTAGGAGAGGTCCTTATCAGGAGGCATGATTAGTGAATGTGAACATTATCATCAGTTTTTAGTCAGTGTAAGAAATTTTCCTTTTCGCGAATCGTTTGTGAATCTCTTAATAAGTGGTGACACTTATGTTACGGTATAGTTGAGAGACATTTATGTACTTAACATGCCTTTGCTACGTTGTATTGAAATATCAACGCCGTAAAAAAATCTTTGACACTGACAAAACATACCTATTAAACACCGATTAATGTTACATCAAAGCATAAGAGAGAGATACAGAGACAGAGATTCGACAGTGAAGGTACAGCCACTCTTTGGATTCCTCTTGTGGCATGTGAAAATTATGTAGAAGTTGGTACGAGTGCGCAGGCTAAGCTAATTGAGCCTGGTATAAGCCCATAAACACCGTCCCCTGTAGAAGTGACAACCCCAGCCCTCTTCTACACGGAGCTAAGCGGTATTTCAAGGCGCAGCCGTAAGCCTAGTTACTACCTGTTTGAAAAACATTGTACTATATCAACAGTCTCAAAAACGTTGACTGTCATTATTTGAATCCGCGTGGAAAATATTCGAAACGATTCATGATAATTTAAAGTTTTGTAATTCATTTTTGAGAAAAGCGATCTCCGCCGACAGAATTTTATGACAGAATATAAAACAATCCTAAAAAAATCATGGGCTTTTTACAACATTTATACGGGTTAAAAAATTTAGAGTGTAGCATTCTGACACGTTCGTGCGTTTTACATGTGCCATTACTACATATGTACTGTATAACATCTCGATGTGAATGTAATTGTGATGAATATAAATAAAAAAAATTACAGTATCTAACAAAACTTTTTTTTCGCCCCAAACAGCGATCTACAGAAAGTTCCGTGGACTCGTGCGACTCGACATCGGGCATGCTAATCGTAGATACTGTTAGGCAAGCCAGACGATCTGGTGCTCTGACGTAATAAATGCTGGAGGCTCCAGACTCAAAAACGGGACTTTACGGACAAAAAAAAAAAAAAAAAAAACACTTTGAAGGCTAGAGGATAGCGGAGCGCTGCTAAGTACAACACAGTTTTCAGGTATAAACGTGTCGCCCATAAATCAGTGCATTGCGTAATAGGGTTGTAATTTTATTTTTTTACTTTTACTTTTTTACTTTTATTTAATTCCGTGTTTATTAGCAAATGAAAACGTTAATTAACAGACATGGAATAATTTTAATAAAATAACATTACTACTGTTAGTTACTATTCGCATGAAAATACGACTTCAAAATAAATTAATATATGGTACAAAAACGCGAAACATCAAACAGAAAATAAAGTGCTTTTTTATTGTTAGAGGTTGGGTTTTATTATTGATGTAAATAACATTTTGTGTTTGACAAAAAGACATTTGGCATGTCTGTATCAAATTGTAATTTATTGCACTGTCGGTACCTAAAAACAAATACATGTTTATTAAAAATTATGGTTCAGTATTTGTTAATGAATATTTCCATTTGTTAATAAATACTGAATCAAACGAATTAAAAGACCTGTTACGCTACGTAATGGGCTACCGATGAATGCGGTAAACAATGTAGAAATAAGTTGTACGAAACAGCGGTCTGAAATCAAGTTTTCAAAGGGTATTTATTGGAGGTTTTCTAAGAATTACCACGTACTGCAGGTTCGAATCCTGCCTCGGGCAAGGATGTGTGTGATGTCCTTAGGTTCGTTAGGTTTAAGTAGTTCTAAGTTCTAGGAGACTTATGACCTCAGATGTTAAGTCCCATAGTGCTCAGAGCCATTTTTACCATGTACTGGTTTCGAAAATTGATCACCTGGCACCCTATAAGTATGAAGAACGGGGTCAATCTGTGAGGCCCGTTTATCAGTCCCTGGCATCGTATGGAGGCGTTAGTAACGCCCCATCCTACTGTCCATTAGAACACCGCATCCGCGTGGCGATGCCGCTGCGCGTCTTTCGTTCCCCATCACTCACTTCTCACGTGGTGCGGAAGCACGCGGCATCCAGTTTCCTCACATGCCATCACGCGAACAAGTAATCGTAGAGTTCGGGGTAACAGTGGCCTCGTCACGCGGTAAGGAAACGTAGGCTGTATTCATGATGGTCATGAAGTTTCGATACATTTCTAAGAAATAATGGATAGATTTACATAATATGTACGTACTAGACAGGGTGGAACAGATAAAGGTAGCCCTTTTAAGTATAACGGAAATGCAGTGAACTTCCCACGCCCGGGTTCCCGGGTTCGATTCCCGGCGGGGTCAGAGATTTTCTCTGCCTCGTGATGGCTGGGTGTTGTGTGCTGTCCTTAGGTTAGTTAGGTTTAAGTAGTTCTAAGTTCTAGGGGACTGATGACCGTAGATGTTAAGTCCCATAGTGCTCAGAGCCATTTGAACCATCTGAATGCAGTGAAATTACAAAAACGAAGAGCTGAAATGGACTTACCATTTACGAGGGCTATTCAGGAAGTAGGGAACGTTTTGGCATTAAAAAAAACTAAGTATAAGAAATACATTTTATTATATACATCTGAAAGAGCGATTTACGTACTACTTTTCCACAGAGTCATAAAACATAATGAGGCACTTATCATAGCGGTGGACAAGCTTTGGAAGATCTTCGTCGTCAAATTCTACAGCGTGAGACCTCAGGCAGTGAGTCACGCCCGCCCGGAGGTCCGCGTCATGATCAAAGTGCTGCGTTGCAAGCCGGTTCTTGATCTTGGGAAACAAGTGGAAGTCGCTTAGTGCAAGATCGGGACTGTTGGGCGGATGAGGGAAAATTTCCTATTTGAATGAATTAAGGAGTTCTTTAGTGGGGTTTGCCGTGTAAGGCCAGACTGAAGCGCCTAGAACCACTCGGCCACACCGGCCAGCGGACGTCAGCTTTCCTAGGCATTTGTTTTGAACTGCTCTTCTAAGGCTGTGCAAAGTTTGACCGTGCCGGGCAGAATTTATGGTTGCTCCATGCTCGAGAAAAGCAGTGAGAAGCACATCTTGCCTATCCCAAAACGCTGTCGCCATCAACTTCCTTGCTGACAATGTTTGCAAACATTTTCTTGGTTTTTGGATCTTGTGTGTCCCCACTCCATGGACTGTAATTTTGTCTCACAATTGACGTGTTTCACCCAAGTCTCGTCACCAGTTACGATTCGATCCAGTAATGAATCAACATGTTTGTGGTAGGCTTCCAAAAAAGTGAACATTGCCCCCATTCGCTGTTCTTTATGGTGCTCTGTAAGCATTTTGGGCACCTATCGTGCACAAAATTTGTGGTAGCCTAGTTTTTGAGTGACAATTTCAAACAACAAAGTCCGTGAAACACGTGGAAAAGAAAGCGAAAGCTCCGTTATTGTGAAGCAACTGTTTTCACAAATCGTTTCATCAACTTTAGCGACACGATCGTCAGTCACAATGCTTGGCGTCGACTCTTCTCTTCATCACGAACGTTGATTCGGCCATTTTTAAACCGAATGCACCATTTCCGGACGGAACATTCACTCATTACGTTGCTCCCGTACACTTACCACAGTTCACGATAAATTTCTATGGGTTTCAGGTCTTTTGCCAACAAAAACCGTATCACAGACCGCACCTCAAAACTGGCGGGACTTTCGATTGCAGCGCACATTTAAAATTCGAATATCGAAAAAACCAGACGCCCTGAGACGTTCCTGCTGTCACGGATGGATGCCGACTGAGCTGCCGATTTTTTTTTCCCCAAGAGGTGGAGGCCCTCCACGCCCACACCGGCATGATGGACAACTAAAAAGGTCTACTGCCATCTCTGCATAAGGGTTAGTTTTCACTGAAGTGAGGTGTCGCAGAATGTGGGTACTGCGATGTTTGCGTACGTCTGGTTAAGGTTAACCATTAATACGCGCTCATCTGGAGATAGAGTGGGTCGAAAGTGGAACGAATGGTAGCGGTTTGATGGGCAGAGGAAAAAAGTGCCAAGGCAAGAGCCAAGGGGAAAAAAAAACTCTGCGATAGTTTGGTCGGGTAGTAAGAGTAGTAGCGGATGTCTTGCATGTCGATACCTTTGACGTTGTGCGGTGCTGTTACTCTGCGGCTGCCGCTGGGTGCCGGTGTTGATCTCTTGGTCAGCGTCAGCGAACCTGTAACAGGTTCATCATCGTTTTTTGTCCGATAGATCATATATCAGATGCACAGTGTAGGGTGATGTTGGCGATTTGTTTGCGCGTCAGTGGGTGAGCTCGTCGGTTTCCCTGCTGTAGCCTGTTGGTCTGCTTTAATAGCAGCTGGTATATCCAGTCAACGTTGCTGATGTGCAGGGGCTTGCCGACGTTCGTAGCTTGTTGGTGCATGTTAGCTTGCCATAGGTGGTTATGACTGACGTGAGCTGCCGAGCACGCACGTACCAAAATATACGCGATCGGCGCTCGCCTAGCGGTGTCAGACGGAAACGTTGCTTACTTTCTGAATAGCCCTCGTATTTACAGCTAACTGCGACACCCGGCTTTGCTCAGGAAGTTGATATGAGACTGTGAGGTAGTTGGGAATAAAAGGAAAATCTTTAAAGTATAAGAGGCAAAAAGACTATTGCGAAAACACATTCTGCCGCGCTGGATTAGCCGAGCGGTCTTGGGCGTTGCAGTCATGGACTGTGCGGCTAGTCCCGGCGGAGGTTAGAGTCCTCCCTCGGGTGTGTGTGTTTGTCCTTAGGATGATTTAGGTTAAGTAGTGTGTAAGCTTAGGGATTAATGACCTTAGCAGTTAAGTCTCATAAGATTTCACACACAAAAACACATTCTAACAATGTACAATACTTGTTAAAGTATAAGAGCAAAAATTTTTTGCTGAAAACATTTTCTAACGACTTACAGTACTTGTTTGTCAATAACATTTTCCTTTTTGCTATCCAGGGTCTACCTAAACCTGCAAAATTTTTTTCGAATTTTGCTACTTATGAGCAAGCTACGTATAGTTGATCGCGAGAGAAGCAGATGTTTTTGAGGTTGATGCCGCAATATTTTAAAGTATGTCCTTGCGCTTCGTTAATTGTATAACTGCAGGCTAATTTAATTGGAAATTGCACTGTTTTAAATTAGAATGACAATTCAGTAGAGACCAGTAGTATTCTGTGTATAAATAGTGTGTCTCTTTGTACTTTGCAGTCATAAGTTTGGCTTCGATGGTATAATTCGACAGCTGTTTGACGATCATCCTTGTTCCATTACATAGTTTTGCTGAGTTGAGGTTTCTGAGTAGTATGATCGGAGATCGAATTTTTCACTCTTAGGTAGTGTAATGGCATTCCTGATGCTTGCAAAGAGTTTAGAAATTGCGTAGGGAAGTTAAAACTTCCTTCATCTTATCGATCGATCTGTATAATTTCTCTTCACCAGGAATTTATTTTTCAATATTAAAGTAGATATCGTCGACAATATTATTTTTAGTTTCCAAAATTGCCCTTTCAGACAGCCAGGCCGAATTGGCATAGTTGTGGCTATGTTGCAATGAAATGAAATGATCGTATGTCATTGCTGGCTCGGAGGCCCCATCCGGAAAGTTCGGCCGCCGAGTGCGAGTCTTATTGCAGTCGACGCCACATTGGGTGACTCGCGTGCCGGCGATGAGGTTGGAATGATGATGAGGACAACACAAAAACCAGTCCACGAGCTGAGAAAATCCTCAACCCGGCCTGGAATCGAACCTGGGCCCGCTGCATGGGAGGCAAGCACGTTACCAGTCAGCTTTTCTTTTTATTTTTTAATCTTATTTTGTTCGTTATAGTTTGTTCTATTTGTTTGGGGCGGACATCCTATGACGTCCGTTTAAGTTCTTCATTGATCCATTCACTCAGTTTTTTTTATTGGAGAGGGCAGCTAACCCTCTGACCGAGCACGGTGAGCTACCGTGCTGGCACAATTCAATCACTGTATCACTTCGACTATTCACACTTCACTGTTAGTTTTTATTCGCTCTATGCACTACTTTTTCACAATTCTCGCTTCTCCAGTCAGTTCATTTCGTTGTTATTCAGTTTCTCTACTTCTTACGTTGCTTATTCTCGGTCGTTGGGAACTTAAACGTGTTTCGCGCACTGCTTCTGTTTCGTTTTATCCCTGTTCCTTTTGTTTTCTCCGTTTTGCTTCAGAACTGGCAAGATCTCATCCTCTTTTACGTTTGGGCATTGTCTGAAATATAAATCAAATCAACTTTTTACTAACAAATACACTAACAACTACGCGGGGTAGCCGCGCTGTCTAAGACGTCTTGTCACGGGCCGCGCGGCTCCCCCCGTCGGAGGTCCGAATCCTCCCTCGGGCATGGGTGTGTGTTTTGTCCTTAGTGTTAAGTTAGTTTAAGTTAGATTAAGTAGTGGCTAAGCTCAGGGACCGATGACCTCAGCAGTTTGGTCCCATCAGACTTTACCACAAATTTCCAAATTTATTTTGTGGCTTCTGAGGTTTCCTGTTTTGAAACCTGCATCGCATTGTAAGATCGTATTGCTGCTTACAGCTATGTGATCAAAATTGTGATTATTAACAAAAAGTTTCAATATGGTTACACAGTAGGCTCCCATGAGAAAAACGGAACAAATTAATTGGTAGGATTCGTTACAGTTCACAATGTTAACTACACTGACTAGAAAAAGGAAGGAAGCGCAATGTGTAGTGGAATGGGCAGCGAATTACGCATGTGCAGACTGTGAATTCCCCACTGGTGTGCAAGTAAGCGAGTGACATCCGCGTGGCCGTGGGCAGCGCGCACTTGACTGTGACATCAGGCGAGACAACATCTGTCATCTACGGCAACTTCCGCCAAGCTATGCGAAGTTCATTCGCGCTCTCACCCGCTCACCGCAACCGCTTGCAGACCATTCTAATGGTCTATGTTGCTACAGCGTTCTACTGTCGATGTCTACGACAGACATTTTCTTGTTTACAATAAGACTTTTTGTAAGTGGCTTGTGGTGACTTTGGCTTTAAGACTGCTTGTGATCGGGTCTCAGTGTTCTCGTGTTTCAGTTTGCTCACAACCACCTTGTGTGAACTGTGCTTGATACCAATATTGGCAATTAGCGATCACTACATACGGAAAGGAGTTTTGCTATTTAGGGAGTAAAATAACTGATTATGGTCGAAGTAGAGAGGATATAAAATGTAGGCAGGCAATGGCAAGGAAATCGTTTCTGAAGAAGAGAAATTTGTTAACATCGAGTATAGATTTAAGTGTCAGGAAGTCGTTTCTGAAAGTATTTGTATGGAGTGTAGCCATGTATGGAAGTGAAACATGGACGATAACCAGTTTGGACAAGAAGAGAATAGAAGCTTTCGAAATGTGGTGCTACAGAAGAATGCTGAAGATAAGGTGGGTAGATCACGTAACTAATGAGGAGGTATTGAATAGGATTGGGGAGAAGAGAAGTTTGAGCCACAACTTGACTAGAAGAAGGGATCGGTTGGTAGGACATGTTCTGAGGAATCAAGGGATCATCAATTTAGTATTGGAGGACAGTGTGGAGGGTAAAAATCGTAGAGGTAGACCAAGAGATCAATACACTAAGCAGATTCAGAAGAATGTAGGTTGCAGTAGGTACTGGGAGATGAAGAAGCTTGCACAGGATAGAGTAGCATGGAGAGCTGCATCAAACCAGTCTCAGGACTGAAGACCACAACAACAACAACAACAACAACAACAACATACGTTGCGTGATTAGAGACTGTGTCCTGGAGGCAAAGTAAATGTGTAGTGTTAGTGTATTCTGTGTAAATATGAAGGTGGGAAAGACCTTTAAAAAATGCCAAATTCGAAGAAAAAGTACAGGGACAAAGGCTATACAACAGCGAGTAAATAAAATCTGCTTCCTCAGTCACCCATTATCAGCTCACCTAAATCTGTAAGATGGTAAATGTATTACAATTAAATTTTATGATGCTGAAAACTACTATCAAGGTATAAAAATAGTCCAGTCGAAGAATGAAATGCAAGAACTGGATAATTGTATGTTTTTTGTACTGCAGATAGATTATGTCTGTAATTGGAAAATCCACACCCTAGGTACATTTACAGTACACATTTACTCCTGTAGATAATTTAAAAATGGAGAAACATATTCTTTCTAAATATGTCACTTCTGTAATATGCATGCAATCATTTTTTTGGTAAAATTCAGCTTAAATGGATAAAAGACCTTTGTTGTTACGAATATTTCTCTTTTCGCAGTGAATAATGCAAAGCATCTGTATAACAGTAGAGTGAAAAACATCCTCTACAAAGGCTTACAGGGTTTATGTTAGCACAAATGAGACAGATACGTGGGTTCACATGTATTAAACCACCTGCCAGAGCATATTAAATAAATATGTTGCAGGTACTGTGGTTCATAGAGGAGCCAATAGCAACAATGAAAGAAAAGACGTCTGCAATCAAAAATAATGGTATACATATCAACTGAATCAATGCAGACTCACTGCAACAATGGCAGACTCCCACAAAGAAATAAGTTAAATGCTTCAGATCTTAAATCAAAAGATAATACACACACTATAACTAAAATTAAATACGAAATTCATGGTTGCAGACAAGAAAGGTGGTGGAGGCAAGACTGATATAAAAATTGGTAGTGAGCAACTCGAGGAAGTAACAGAATTTAACCATCACGGCAACATTCTGGAGGAAAACAATAGATGCCTCAAGGAAATCAAAGAGAAGAAAAGCACTGGCCAAGAATTCCTTTCAACATAAGAACACTCTATTGAACAAGCACATCAGCTTCCATACAAAGGAGGATACGTAAAGACATGTGTGGAGTGTCCTGACATACAGACGTGAAACCCTGTGATTAGTGAAGTAGGAGAGCGCTCGCCTCGAAGCTGCAGAAATGTGTTTCTGGAGGAGTATTATAAGAACTGGGTGGACTGACAGAAAAATGAATGTGACAGCTCTACAAGAAGTAAGAGAGAAGACAGAAGTGTTGAAAGTTATAAGTCAGCGCAAAGCAAAACTTGTTGGACACTTAATCGCACGTGATATTCTGTTAAAAAAATCATTTTTGAAGGTAAGATCGTGGAGAAGAAAACGAGAACGTCCTACGTAAATAATATCATCACTGAGATGATGATCTTCATAAATGCTCATGAAAATGACTGCTGAAGAAAGGAAGCTGCGGCTGCAGAGACAAGAAAATGGTTCAAATGGCTCTGAGCACTATGGGACTCAACTGCTGAGGTCATTAGTCCCCTAGAACTTAGAACTAGTTAAACCTAACTAACCTAAGGACATCACAAACATCCATGCCCGAGGCAGGATTCGAACCTGCGACCGTAGCGGTCTTGCGGTTCCAGACTGCAGCGCCTTTAACCGCACGGCCACTTCGGCCGGCCCAGAGACAAGACTTAGCCTTTTGAAAGAAGAAGGATAATGCGGTGAATTCTAAGACTGAAGAAAGATATTTATGTCAGACAACCCCTACTATTACACACATACACCTCAAAATGCACTATTTTCTCAGTGGTCCGGTTTACCTGGTCGTGTCGAAACCGGAAGGTCAAAAAATTGTAGGTTTCTTTTGTAGGTGTGTATTTCCTGGGGTCACGCCACCACGAGCGATTCCATCGCAAACCTTCATTCTTCCTATTTGAAACGAAACCAAGTTGGTGCCGCAGTGCTTATTTTGACCCTAGTTACTGAAGTTTGAAATTACTTAGACAAGAACTATCCTTTTGCCTCCACACACTCACCATCAGTTTTTTAAGGCCCTGTCACATAGAAAAAACCACGTTCTTAATATAGCTATTCAATTATGTTCCCCTGGAATTACACAGTGGGCCATTAAAATTGCTGCACCAGGAAGGACAGGAAATAACAAAATGTTACCTATTGTGCATATGAAGTACAGTAGGAAGATATATGATTAAATTTGTAGGTGATATGGAGAGTATACAGGATTGGAAATTTAGTGCAAAGAGTTGATACCTCGGGCACTCTTGTGTCCAGTGTTGTCGCTGGCACGCAACAGTCGGTGCGCAATATCAGGGGAAGCCGCAGCAACGCTCGTCCTGTTGACAGTCTGTGGTGCTCCAGACGTCGTCACAATATCTTGCTGCAAATAAGCCCGTGTCCTTTCTCAAGGTACGTGACGTGGCTATACCATAATGCACGGATGAGCGGATAATATGTCAGTCCTCTCGGGCGCTATTCGCGTGGGGCTGTTGAGATCCTTAATGGCGTTGAATATGGCGCTCATTAACCGGCCGATTGCATATCCGCATGACGGTCTTGGGATCCAAACCAACTTGAGCAACAATATCGAGGATCGAAAAAAATAGTAAAATTTCTTCAACTCCATTAGGCAGTATGGCATAGCAACTGTATGTAGAATAATCGAATTAAGGAAGTCTTGGTTGCAAACTTATTCTTTTGTTAACAACGCGTTTCACCTTCTTAGGGCATCTTCAGAATATCTTAAAATTTTTTCTTACAACATATTAAAAATTTGAAACCACTTTGTGCGAGTAAAAAGAATTTTAAATTTGTAGTAAGATCTTATGGGACCAAACTGCGTGGGTCATCGGTTCCTAAGTTTACACTCTACTTAATCTAACTTACGCTATGGACAACACACACACACCCATGCCCGAGGGAGGACTCGAACCTCCGATGGGGGGAGCCCGCGTGGATCGTGAGTAGACGCCCGCGGCTAATCCGCGCGGCTGTGCTAGTCTAAACACGCCTAAAAGCAAAAACTTTAAAGTAATTTGAAGATGCCCCACAAAGGCGAAACGCGTTGTTAATAAAAGAATAAGTTACAAGCAAGACTGTTTTTAATTCAAAGAACGATAAATCTCTAACTCGATAGGCTACGATCCTGCCGTTGCCGAAATTTTATGGTAAACATCTTTGTTTCTTACACGAGTCATAACACAATCTTCTCTCAAATAAACAAATTCAAATGCGGTTTTTGTATGAGGAACCCGCTGCGTAATCTTTCTTTACATACAGAAATTAAATGGCGTTGCTCCATAAATGACACTTATTCGATTCCGCCTTCATAGTGTTGCAGTTTTAATGGTCAGCAGTGTTTTAATGTGCTGTTAAAATCGGTAGTAACGAAAAATAAGTACGCAAGTTGAAATAATTTCCCTCAACGTATACACAGTGGGGTCAAGAAGTCGAAGGGATGTTACATTATACAGAATGCTCAGTTTTGAAATACCACTTGTAAAAACTTCTTTAAAGTATTCTTTATTGGTTTCGATATACGTTATTTCTGATTCTGACTGATATTTTGCATGCAACTGCGTACTTTCAACTGCTTCACATTTTAACCTGCGAGCTTCTGTACAACAGAAGAAGAACGTGACAAACACTTCGCGGCTTTTCATAATAACAGTCGAGAGCGTTATGCGCCAACGTGCTTTATATGCAGAGCTGCTAATACTAATTACAGTTCCACTGCAACTCGCTTTCATCTGCATATTATGCTCTCTGACATTGTACCACTGAGTTGCATTACTTTTTATTGAATCATTTTACCATTTAGAGGGCTCAAGTTGGTTTCCAGCTTCTAACTGTATAGAAATGAGTCCTACATAGGCGATTTCTATACCCAAATACGTACCATGCAGGGTGTTATCAGTTTATTCTCTAAAACAAGTTTCTTAAATTTTATGAATAATTTTTGCGGGCGACGTTTTTATCTTTCTGTCATATCCCTGTAGTACTGACTGAGCCGCTCAGCATTTCTCTGTATAGATTTAATACTCTTGATAGTCTGGCACCGTACGCTCCCAAAAGCTCACGCTACAATTACGATTAGGTATTACAAGAATCTACATCTACATTTATGCTCCGCAAGCCACCCAACGGTGTGTGGCGGAGGGCACTTTACGTGCCACTGTCATTACATCCCTTTCCTGTTCCACTCGCGTATGGTTCGCAGGAAGAACGACTGCCGGAAAACCTCCGTGCGCGCTCGAATCTCTCTAATTTTACATTCGTGATCTCCTCGGGAGATATAAGTAGGGAGAAGCAATATATTCGATACCTCATCCAGAAACGCACCCTCTCGAAAACTGGACAGCTAGCTACACCGCGATGCAGAGCGCCTCTCTTGCAGAGTCTGCCACTTGAGTTTGCTAAACATCTCCGTAACACTAGCGCGCTTACCAAATAACCCTGTGACGAAACGCGCCGCTCTTCTTTGGATCTTCTCTATCTCCTCTGTCAACCCGACTTGGTACGGATCCCACACTGATGAGCAATATTCAAGTATATGTCGAACGAGTGTTTTGTAAGCCACCTCCTTTGTTGATGGACTACATTTTCTAAGGATCCTCCCAATGAATTTCAACCTTTCATCCGCCTTACCAACAATTAATTTTATGTGATCATTGCACTTCAAATCGTTCCGTACGCATACTCCCAGATATTTTACAGAAGTAACTGCTACCAGTGTTTGTTCCGCTATCATATAATCATACAATAAATGATCCTTCCTTCTATGTATTCGCAATACATTACATTTGTCTATGTTAAGGGTCAGTTGCCACTCCCTGCACCAAGTGCCTATCCGCTGCAGATCTTCCTGCATTTCGCTGCAATGTTCTAATGCTGCAACTTCTCTGTATACTACAGCATCATCCGCGAAAAGCCGCATGGAACTTCCGACCCTATCTACTAGGTCATTTATATATATTGTGAAAAGCAATGGTCCCATAACACTCCCCTGTGGTACTCTAGAGGTTACTTTAACGTCTGTAGACGTCTCTCCATTGAGAACAAAATGCTGTGTTCTGTTTGGTAAAAATTCTTCAATCCAACCACACAGCTGGTCTGATATTCCGTAGGCACTTACTTTGTTTATCAGGCGACAGAGCGGAACTGTATCGAACGCCTTCCGGAAGTCAAGGAAAATGGCATCTACCTGGGAGCCTTTATCTAATATTTTCTGGGTCTCATGAACAAATAATACGGTAAGTTTAACAGAGTACCTCGTGCAGTACGTGCATGCTTATTTCTTTAGTATCAGTTGTTGAAAATGATATACTTTTTAACCGTCAATTCAGTGGCTACTGCCATTTTTTTTAATCACTAAGCTGCAAATCTCTATATTTTTCTACATTTAGACGAGGGTTTAAGTGTTCGATCGGACCGAAGTCCCGTCACTGAACATAAAGAACAATGCATTTTTCTTTGCGCACAGCTTTTTGTTGCGTAACTACGTCTTCAACAAGTGTGAGGTCTTGCACAGGTTATGTTACGTGATACGAGCAGTAAGTGTTCCAGCACACGTTTTGCGATCTTTGTCTCATGACGGCTCTCTTTCTAGCTTAACCATCTCCATACTGGCTGCAAAGAAATCCTCTGTTTAATCCCATATACAACCAGATATTACATCTGAACTCTTTGTTTTGGTAAGGTTATAGTACTCTAGTAAAAGATTTTCGTCATCAAGAAGTCGGTGGTGGCCACTGTGTAAGGTGCAACTTTATTCAAGTCGAATCAGTATATTAGGAGAGACTGTGTTCTGTCGTCCATTTACCCAAATCAGCAATGAGGAGCAGTAGGTCAGGTGTTCAGTTCGGCTGCTTTTTTTGCAGATGGGTATTGCATGCCCACCTACATATACACAGATAATCCACAAGCCACCGCACGGTACGTGGCGGTACCATTACCGATCCTTTCCTTTCCTGTTCTACTCGTAGATACAGTGAGGGACAACGGCTGTTTATGTGTCTCCGTAAGAGCCCTAATTTCGCGTCTCTTCCTGGTCCTTACGCGAAATGTACGTATGTTGGTGGCAGTAGAATCGTTCTGCAGTCGGCTTCAGATGCTTGTTCTCTGTTTTTCTCAATAGCGTTCCTCGAAAGAACGTCGCCTTCTCCTGTGGGACTCCCATTTGAGTTCCTGAAGCATCTCCGTAATACTTGCGTGTAGTTCGAACCTACCAGTAACAAATCTAGCGCCCGGCTGTGAATTGTTTCGATGTCTTCCTTCGACCCGACATGTTGTGGATCCCATATATTAGAGCAGTACTTCAAAATAGGTCTCAATAGCATCCTATATGCGGTCTCCTTTACAGATGAACCACACTTTCCCAAAATTTTCCAAATAACCCGAAGCCGCCCATTCGTCTTCCCTACCACAGTCCTCGCATGCTTGTTCCATTTCATATTGCTTTACAACCCTAAACCCAGATTTTTAGACGATGTGTGTCAAGCAGGACACTGCTAATGCTGTATTCGAACATTAGGGTTTGTTTTTTATACTCATCCCCATTAACATAAATTTTTCTACATTTAGAGCTAGCTGCCATTCATACCAACAACTAGAAATTGTGTCTAAGTCATCTTCTGTCCTCCTACAGTTACTCAACTTCGACACCTTCCTGTAAATTACAGCGACGTCAACAAACAACCACAGACTGCTGCACTCCCCGTCCGCCAGATCATTTACGTATACAGAAAATAATAGCGCTCCTATCACATTTCCCTGGAGTACTACTGACGATAACCTTACATCTGATGAACACTAACTGTCGAGGACAACATACTGGCTTCTATTACTTAAGAAGTCTTCGAGCCACTCAATTATCTGGGATCCTATTCCACATGATAGCACCTACAGTGGGACACCGTGTCAAATGCTTTTCGGAGTTCTAGGAATATGGAAGCTGACTGTTTCCATTCATCCATAGTTCGCAGGATATCATGTGAAAAAAAAAAAAAAAGGGCAAGCTGTGTTTCTCACGAGCGATACTATCTAAAACTGTACTGAGCCGTGGACAGAAGCTTTGTGGTCTGAAGGAAATTTGTTATATTTTAAGGATATTGGTCTGTAGTTTTACGGGTCGTTTCTTTTACCCTTCTTAGGAGTCTCTCGGGACTTTGCGCTGGGCTAGAAATTCACAATAAATGCAAGCTAAGTAAGGGACCAGTGCCATAGAGTACTCTTTGCACCGTGCGGTTAAAGGCGCTGCAGTCTGGAACCGCAAGACCGCTACGGTCGCAGGTTCGAATCCTGCCTCGGGCATGGATGTTTGTGATGTCCTTAAGTTAGTTAAGTTTAACTAGTTCTAAGTTCTAGGGGACTAATGACCTCAGCAGTTGAGTCCCATAGTGCTCAGAGCCATTTGAACCATACTCTTTGCAAAAACGAATTGGGGTTCCTTCCGGACCTGGCAACTATAGTTTTCAATCGTTTCAGTTGTTTCTCTATGTCAGAGATGTTTATATCGCCTATACAGGAGTCTGTGCGATGGTCAATTGACGGCATGTTTGTACAGTTCTCCTGGAACGGTTTTTTGAAGGTGAAATTTAAAACTTTGGCTTTCGTTTTGCTATTTTCAACCGTCACGTCAGACTGGTCAACAAGTGACTGTCTGGAAGCCTTAGACACGCTTGGCGATGTTACATAAGAGCAGAATTTTTTCGGGTTCTCTGCCAGATCTTTTGCTAAGGTATGACAGTGGTAGTTGCGGTTTGCTTTGCTTATAGATATTTTCACAGAGGCACGAATCCCTTATAACCGTTGCCTGTCTTCATTTGCGCCTTCTTTTTTGAACCAAGATTGCAACAGTATTTGTTCCCTCAGCATTTTCCGAGTTTCGTTGTTAAGCCACGGTGGTTATTTTCCGTCCTTAACCCAATTACTAGGCGCATACGTCTCCAGAGCAGCATTTGCAATCGTTCCCGAACCCAGACGCGCAGAGCTTCTAAAGCCTGATGTAGGCGCAGCGCCAACTAAAGGAACTCAAATAAATGCCATCGTAATGTTCAATTATTAATGCTCAGAAACATTGTCATGCAACTGCAACGAGTTAAAGGATCGCAACTGCTCACAACTGATATAATTTCAACGGGTAATACTGTTTTAAAAACAGTTCCCTCAAACGTTGCGTCATTTTTACGCCACTCGCAATATCGACGACCGCATGATCTGCAATCGACTTTGTGACAAGGAAGAATATGAATATTATTGCTCCTCGATTCACTCACAGCAAGTTAAGCAGTACTCTTAGCTTCCCAGCCTAACCACTCACTTGAAAGGCGGCATATATTCGGAAATAAAGAGCTCAGGTCGCACCTGATGAAGGTTACGAGCTACGTGACCGAAATATCGTGCAAGTATGACGCTGATATCCGGCAGAACACCCGACAACCCAAGATGTCAGCCAAATATTAGTTCAAAAATGGTTCAAATGGCTCTGAGCACTGTGGGACTTAACTTCTGAGGTCATCAGTCCCATAGAACTTAGAACTACTTAAACCTAACTAACCTAAGAACATCACACACATCCATGCCCGAGGCAGGATTCGAACCTGCGACCGTAGCGGTCGCGCGGTTCCAGACTGTAGCGCCTAGAAGCGCTCGGCCACCCCGGCCGGTCAAATATTAATGAAAAGGTAGAGTATGTATTTTATTGCTGCTCGTTTCAGTCGCAGCAATCTGAACCGTCCTCTTAGGGTCCTGACTAACCACATCCTCGAAAAATGCCACGCATTCGCAAAAAACAGCGAAATTTTTGTGACAAGGAAGAATATGAATGTTCATGCTCGTCGTTTCACTCGCAGCAATCTGACTGCCCTTTTAGGTTGCTGCGTAACGACGCACTAGAAAGGCGACACTTATTGAGAAATAAAGAGCCAAATATTGTGAGAAGGAAGCATGTGAATTTTATTATTGCTCGTTTCAGTCGTAGCAATTTAAGTTCTTAGGTTCCTACCTAACCACAGATTCATAAATCGCTAAATATTTATTTCAACCTTCGTTCTCAGATCAGACTGAATATAAATAACATCTTCCATGTTTGTGGTCTTGGAGGCGTGTTCATTCGGTCCCCTTACAGCAGCTGGCCAATTTCCGGCGTTTTCTCACCCACATTTATTACAACACATCACTTGCGCTCATTACTGTGTGATGAACATGTTGATCACACAATGAAAAGTGCAAGTGGTATGTTGTAATAAATGAATGTAGAGTAGTCATGTAGATGCAGACAGACTCAGCATTAAGGACAAAGGTTTACAAAACACATCAGAACGTCGTCGCAAAAGAAACGGAAAAAGCACGCTAGATTTAAATGGATGAAAGATCTCCAATATTAGTGATGTTTTACAGAAGCTCGAAATTTAGCGCGGACTTCAATGTGTGATGCTTTTATTAATTAACTCAACGAAACTCTGTCTGGGAATGTGGCAGGAAATCCAGGAAGTATCTGGTCGTATGTAACGTACACCATCGGCAAGACATTATCAATACAGTCACTGCTCGTTTTCCGCAATGCCTTCACCAATGAAGACGAAGTAAATATTCTAGAATTCGAATCAAGAACGGATGCCAACATGAGTGACTTAGGAGTCGATATCCTCTGTGTAGGGAAACAACTTATATCAGATAATGAACGCAAGTTCTCCGGTCCACATTGTATGCCACTTAGTTTTCTTCCAGAACATGCTGATATAATAGCTCAATACCTAGCAGTCATACACAACCGCTCGTTTGGTGAGCGATCCGTACCTAAGCACTGGAAAGTTGTGCACTTCAGCTCAATATACAAGAAAGGAAAAAGAAGTAATCCGCTGAATTACAGATCCATATCGCTGATGCCGTTTTGCTATTGGATTTGAACCTCGAAAATTATGAACGACCTCGAAGAAAACGACACAGTTAGCACGGGTTCAGAATATATAGTTCTTGTGAAGCACAACCAGCTGTTCATTCATAAGAAGTAGACTGCTATCGACAGGTATTAAATTCCTACCATATTCGTAAACTTCCAGAATGCTTTTGACCCCATTCGTCACAAGCACCTTCTTATCGAATTACGTGCCTACGGGGTATTGTCTCAGTTGTGTGTCCTGATTCGTGATTTCCCGTCAGAAAGGTCACACGTCGCTTTAACCAACAGAAGGCCACTGAGTAAAACAATAGTAATATCTGGTGTTTCCCAAGGAAGCCCTCTGTCGTTCCTAATCTACATAAACGGTTTTTGGGGACAATCTGAGCAGCCCTCTTAGATTGTTTGCAGATGATGCTGTAATTTACTGTCTACTAAAGTAATCAGAAGACCAAAACCAACTGAAAAATGACGTCAATGTAACATCGTACACAAACACACCGTCGGCGCGTATGTGAATGATTAGACTTGTAATTCGCCGTAGCAGGAAGAACGGACACCAGAGTGCATTACCGTAGTTAGTGCTCAGTGTTGTTAGCAGGCTTGGTGGAGTATACAAGGGGCGTGAACAACGTCAGATGTTGAGTGATCACTCTGAAGGACACCAAGATACTGCATACTCGTTTGACACAGTGTCATCAGCACCACACAGTGTTATGAAGGGAACTCATTGTAAGTCTAGATCGGATTGTCTGGTCCAATTGTGCAAAATCCATGTTTGTGGGACATTCGGAAGTGACAGTGGCCCGATGTTAGTCTGCATGGGAAAATGAGGGCAGACATTCTCTTCTTTAAGTCTCTGGTCGACCACGTCTCACCACCACAAGCGAAGTATGCTGTGTTGTGTGCCAAGCACATCGTAACCGTCCGACAACAGGGAATGGACTCCTTGCAACATTTTGTGTTGGTACACACCATAGGTCAGATGCGAACAGCAGCGGGATTAGGGGATTAGCGTCTACGCGTAGACAGCGTTTGGTGTGGTGCTATGATCGGGATGCATGGACTGCTCATGAATGGCGTTACATTCTGTTCAGCGAAGAAACACAGGTCTTCACTATCCCAGACGATCGTCATCGGCGATTGTGGCGGTTACCTGGGGAGAGGTCCCTTTCTTAGATGGTTTCCGAGAGGCACATCGGTATTAGCCATCGGGAGTCATCGGCTATGTTTTCACGTCACGGCTAGTAGTGATTGAGGGAAATCTGACGGCACAATGCTATGCACATCACGAACCCCCCCCCCCCCCCCCTTACCCGCCCACTGCTTCCTTACGTGCTGCTTCTCATGAGACAGTATCGTGGTGCCATTTTTCAACATGACAGTGCTCTTCCACACACGGCACGCGTCTCTGTGAACTGTTCTCATGAAGCTGAGGTTTTAAAGTAACCAGCGAGATGTCCAGATTTGTTCACGATAGAACATTGGTGAGGGGGACTCGGACATTATATCTTCCCCAGTGAAAGGCGGCAGTCAACCCACTTTTCATGTGATTTTGTAGTTTAATGAAGTTCTTTAGAGTGTCTTTTTCTCTGCAAGTGTTTTCTCATTCTTATGTCAGTCGGGAAGATCATTTTTCTTACATTTGGTATTCAGTATCCCATACATCTTTAACCACCTTTCCTAAACATGGATCACTGCTAGATTGTATGAATGTTGGTAGAATTACGAACGCATGCACATAGGTAATTTCAGGTGGACTTCCTTGGGTCAACTTTGTAGCAGAGCTGGTTACGGCCGATGCTGGTTTGGAGCACCAAGTTTGGCATGGCATCTGTCTGCCCGGTCTTTCTTAACGCACGGCCTCGCGATTGGCTCTTTCAGATCCACGTCCAAGGCAAACACTTGTTCCATTTTTGGATTTTAACCGATGGAAAATTTAGAGCCAAAGAGCAAGAAGCTGTCTATCTTCTGATTGGAGGAGACGCCTGGTACCACAGAAAAATTCGTCTTGTCGATTGGTCAGCTAACACCCACCAACTTTCTTTCTCTGTCCACGGAAGCGAGGTAAGTTGGATTTTCTACAGTATTAGTGCCGGGAGTCTGGTGAGTATGACCTTCCGCTTCTGAACGCACTTGCAAGGTGATTTTCAGTGGGAATTAATTCAGTTTTTCGTGTAAGGAACTTTCTGTAGCTTTCAAAATCATTTGTAGGAAGCATTATGGGGTTCTCGCGAGTGAAAACTTTGCTACCGTTTAACTAGATTCGAATAGAGTCGACATCGTACTTTATCTGGCCAGGACTTACCCAATGCATCGCGACCCCGAGGAAGTTTCGTGCATCTTTTCGCTGTGAATCACAGCCCAGTTTGTCGACTCAAGATTCAGCCTTTACTATTAGATCAACAACTTTGCTTCCGCCGTTTTGCAACAGCTGGCAGTCGCGGCAAGCGGCGGTGCCGATAGAAGGTAGTGAGTGTCATACAATAAACTTACGCATTTGTCAACATAATACTATCAAAACAGTAGTCGATTCGTGATTTATCATAAAATTATTCTCGATTGAATATATCAACTTACGAGCCCAATTGTCGTCATCTGCGCTTTAACATGAAAAAATCAGCGGCGGAGACTCATGAAAAGCTGCTTAATACCTATGGAGAGGCACCCATTAGTGAAGTAGAGAATGGTTTCAGCGCTTCCAGAACGGTGATTTTGACGTTGAAGCTACTGAAACTGACGGAAACAATCACAGGAGATCGTTATGGAAAGCAGCTGATGTGTCTGAGCCGAGCAATGAAGACAAATGGCGAAATACAGCGACAGAAATGAAGAGGTGAGAATGATCGACCCCAACCAAATCTCCTATGCGTCCAGGCCGGAAGGGGTGCAATGCCTTACTAGTAAATGGGTTCATACTGTCAAGTTCTTTGTGAATTTGGTTCCATTTGTTTATCACTGAAAAAACATCTGAAAAAATATACACTGACGAAAAAAAATCAAAGATCAGAAGCAATTAATGTAGAGTAATGATATTTAGGTAATACATTTGTCTAGGTAAGGGAATACATTTGTCTAGGTAACATATTAAAGCGATTAACATTGCTAGATGACAAATTAATGCAAGCTCGAGATAAGCTATTGAAAATGTGAAATGCTGATACATTAATAACCGGTGTAACCTCCAGAATGTTGAATGCTAGCATGCACACGTGTAATCATTTGGCTGTACAGGTGCCGGGTGTCAGTTTGTGGGATGGTGTTTAATGCGTGTTGCACTTGGTCGTTCAATACAAGGTCAGTTAATGCTGTTTACGGATGACGCTGGAGTTGTCGTTCGGTGATGTCCCAAATGTGCTCGACTGGAGAAAGATAAGGTGATGGAGAAGGCCTCTCTGTAGCACATTTTTGATTAAAACTGCGGTATGTGGGTGAATGTTATACGAAATCGCACCCCAAACTATAACTCCAGATGTAGGTCCAGTGTATCTAGCATGCAGACAAGTTGGTTTCTGGCCCTCGATAGGCCTCCTCCTAACCAATACACGGATATCGCTGTCACCGAGGCGGAATCAGCTTTCATCAGAAAACACAGCAGACCTCCACCCTGCCTCCAATGAGCTCTCGCTTGACACCACTGAGTCGCAAATGGCGGTGGTTTGGGGTCAGTGGAATAACCACTGCAGGGCGTCTGGTTCGGAGCTGTCCCTGAGGTAAGCAAGTTGTAACAGTTCCCTCTCGGCAGTTGGGTTGGGTTGTTTAGGGGAAGAGGCCAAACAGCGAGGTCTCATCGGATTAGGGAAGGATGGGGAAGGAAGTCGGCCGTGCCCTTTCAAAGGAACCATTCTACAATTTGGCTGGAGCGATTTACGGAAATCACGGAAAACCTAAATCAGGATGCGCGGACACGGGATTGAACCGTCTTCCTCTCGGCAGTGCCACATGGCCGTACATTCGCGTGACCACCGCTGCCGGCAATCACGTGCAGTGGCTACATTTCCGCAAAGACTTTCTGCAGTATCGTAGAAGGAATACTCAGCTTCTCACAGCCCTATTACACGACCTCGTTGAAACTCAAGGCCGTGTTGATAATGACGTCTTTGTCGCCTTAAAGGCATTCTTGACCAATACCAACTCAGCACGTTCAATCTCAAAGGTGTCCGCGGCTCATGGTCTTGCTGTAGCGTTCTCGTTTCCCGCGCATGGTGTCCCGGGTTCGATTCCCGGCGGGGTCAGGGATTTTCTCTGCCTCGAGATGGCTGGGTGTTGTGTGTCTTTCATCATCATTCCATCTTCATTCACTTGCAAGTCGCCGTAGTGGCGCTAAAGAACTTGTGGAGCGGCGGCCGAACCGCCCCGCGAGGGGTCTCCCGGCCACCAGTGCCATGCGCTCATTATTATTATCTCAAAGGTAACTGACGCTCATGACAATCGCAGCGTGTATTTAAAACAAACCTTATATTTATCCTCATGGTGGCGCTATTAGCACCACTCTTATGCGACTAGCGCGAAATCTGAACAGACATCTTTCATTACTTTAAAGTCAGTAGCGCCATTAGAATGTTTATTTGCAGTGTTACATTTACACAATCATGATTTCGGCTTTAAGGTGCCATTATCAAGTGTTTTAATGTTATGCAGTGCCTAATATGACATACTGTCGTATTTAAAATACTGTCAGGGTGGTATACTCAGTGATAAAACGAAGCAGTAGGCTTTGACCAGAAATCATGTCTCTTAGACAATGTGTCTAATAGTCTATTTTAAACACAACAGTATGCCATCTTAGGCACTGAATAACATTAAAACACTTGAAAATGGCACTTTAAAGCCGAAATCATGATCGTGTAAATGTAACACTGCAAATAAAAAACAGTCTAATTGCGGTACTGACATTATAGAAATATGACTGTGGCCCCACATTATGAAAAAATTATTAAACAGAAACACGCCTACTAACTTTCGTTTGTTACACAGCTCCTTCTTTGTGTTGCCATTTTTGCTCGTCAGTTTATGTTTTAGTGTATAATCGCAATTTTTTATTTTACCTATTGCTACTATAGACTAACGCCTCTATTTTTTCTGATAGTGTTGGTCACTGCTTCAACTGACAGTATGAAGGGAATATGTGAAATAATATCACATAGCTTCTCAACCCGTGAAGTTTCATCTTTTTTGCTCCTTCCTTTCTAGGTACTTCGTTTTTCTTTTTTTGTCTGGCAGTGTAGCCGTCTCCCTCCACCACCGATTACGGTGTACTAGCCAGTTCCCTTAGGAACCCTATATGTTACTCGCGAAACTCCCACACGTAATCGCGGTTCTCGTTGTGAGAGTTAGAGCGCATAGCGGCGAGGAGCTGCGTGGTGGGGGGACGGGGCCCTCGCACGCCCGGCGCATCGGGTCAGTAATATTTGGGGTAGTGGGCGGCCGTGGGCCGGGGCTATTGATTTCGCGCCGGTGTTGGCGGCCCGTGGGGCTGCGCCGCTCGGCGCCTCCCGTTGCCGCTACTGGCGAGCGACTGGCGCGTCGCGTGCCGGGATCACTCAGGCGCTGGCGCGGCGGGCGCAGATTAAGAGCGGCCGTGCCGCCTGCTGGCGCCAGCGCGCTGGCGCGCCGCTCCCGTTTTCGCGCGGCCCGGCTCTCTTCGGCTCGCCCCGCGTCGCGTCGCGTGCTGCCCGGTAATGGCCCTCCCCAGATGCCGGGCCGCGCTGATCTTAATGCCACGTTTTTCCACCGGCCGAGAGCAGCGCAGAGGGGTCGCCAAATGCGCTCTTATCACGTATCGCCACGAGTTACGGCCGCCTCCGCCAACTCCGGACGCCGCTTGCCGTTTCATCTCCAGCTAGGTGTTTGTAGCGAAGAGAGAGGAGGAGGAGGAGATTAGTGTTTAACGTCCCGTCGACAACGAGGTCATGAGAGACGGAGCGCAAGCTCGGGTGAGGGAAGGATGGGGAAGGAAATCGGCCGTGCCCTTTCAAAGGAACCATCCCGGCATTTGCCTGAAGCGATTTAGGGAAATCACGGAAAACCTAAATCAGGATGGCCGGAGACGGGATTGAACCGTCGTCCTCCCGAATGCGAGTCCAGTGTGCTAACCACTGCGCCACCTCGCTCGGTAGCGAAGAGAGATAGCGCCCCTTCGCAGACCGGCGCAGCCACTGGGTGCCATTATTTTAACAGCGCTCCTGAATAGTACTGCCTAGAATAGCTCTCTCCCATTTAGCTACCGTAGAGTTACAAACTGGCACCTATGTCTGTGACATAATTACGTTGTACTATCGTCACTCCATGCTACATTTACGATGAAATTCTGGCATAGAAGATGAACGCCAGAAAAGTAAAACAAGAATGATGGAATGTAGTCAATTTAAATAAGCAAATGCTAAGGGAATTAGATAGGAAACTGAAAAGAAAAATTGCTCCAGTGCTTTTTGGAATGATTTGTTTAAAGTCAAGAATTAGATTCTTGAAAAACAGATTAGAAAAACACTTGCTACACTTTTGAATGATGCTCTAAATCATGTACAGCACATGAGGCTGCATAGTGTACATAATCTACCAGACAAATATCCTCTGCTAGTCTTTAAACTTCTAAGATTTTAAGTTAACCATTCAACTTTATATTATCAATCAGCAGCTAATTTACTGTACATGATTTCGAGCATCATCCAGAGCTGAATCAAATGTTTTTTTTTAATCTATTTAATTTTAGACAAGTATTCGACAAAACATTTTACCATATTTCTTTTCAAAGTTTTTCCATTAAAATTTTTTTTGCTACTGTGTTAAAATACCTCACAAATTAACTTTCTATGGCAAAATAGGTAGACATTGAACAGGTGAACTTCTTAACACTTCATTTACATAGATAACAGGAGCAGTTTGTGAAATATTTCATTTTTCCTCAAGTCAATAATTTGCTGATTGCTTTCAAGCATTTACATCTGCTTTAGCAAAATTAGAATTAATGCCGGTCATTTTGACACCCCATTTGTCCACCTCCCCCTCTTTCACAAAATTAGACCTCACGCTGGTCAAACTGATACACCATTTGTCGATTTCCAACTCTTCGTTTGACTATAAAAATTCCAACAAAATTATTTTTCTCAAATTATTAATTAAGTTTTTCTTAATTACTCCAAATACTTCAAAACAATGCAGTCTTTCTTTGGAAAACCAGACATCGCTCTGCTCTACTTGATAACTCATATGTCAATTTCTCGCTCTGTATTTGGCAACAAAATTTGGACGATAAAATTTTGCATAATAACTATTGATTGTTGTTTTCGTTCCACTCAAGTATTTGACGGAAAATGAAACACTGAAAGTACTAGAAGAGTTTGGCTATCTGTGCAGCAAAATAACTGTCAATAGCGGAAATAGACTGCCAAGAGCAGGAAAAAAGTTTCTGAAAGAGAAAAAAAAATGTTCACATCAAATACATATTTAACTTTGGGGAAGTGAATTTTGAAGATAGTTGTGTGGAGTGTAGGCTTGTACAGAAGAGAAAGGTGGATGATAAACGCTTCAGGCAAGAAGAGAAGTTTCGAAATGGATTGCTACGGGAGACTGCTGGACATTAGATGGGAGGATCGGATAACTAATGAAGACATACTAAATCGAATTGGGGGTGAGGAGGAGGAAGAAATTTATGGCACAAATTGAGTAAAAGATGGGACTGGTTTACAGGACATATTTTGAGGTGCCGAGAAGTCGTCGTTTTGGTAATGGAAAGATTTGTGAAGTATAAAAGTTGTAGAGGGAGAAGTGTTGACAACAGTAAGCAGGGTCAGTTGACGTGGGAGGTAGTAGTTAGGCAGATTTGGCTTGCACAGAAGAGACTACTGAGGACAGCTACATCAGATCAGTCCTTCGACTGAAGACCATAACAACGGTCACAGTTGAGAGGTGTATACGTGCATCTCCAGTTACACATATGTAATCGATTTTTGACTGTGTCACAGCAGCTGGCTCAGTGGCTATTTGAACGCTGTCTATCCAGTATCTATATGAATAAGCGAATGAGTACGAAAATACTCTGTTTAGTGAGAAATTAATTTCGTAATATGCTATGTACTTTTACAGTAAAACACAGTGATCACAATCTATGTCCATACAAGATGATTCCCTGACGATGTTTCATTTACGGTAAATTAATGATGACAATTATGTATATACAGGGTAATTCCGTGCCGATGTTACAATGTTGAGAAAGGTAAATGTATTGAGGTAAGGGCCTTTGTCCGGAAACGACCGAATCAAAGCTTTTAAGCAAAAATTGTTCTGATACCTTTGATTGCGTAATACATGTGTCGGTTTCTGTTGTTGCTAAGATTGAAGGACAGGCAACTTTCAAGAGATAGTAGTACGGACCAAAACAAGAAAAACATATCCAGTAGGTACGGGCTATAAATATCTTAAAATCTACGGTCACTGGTTCAGTAGAAGATGAACAACAGCTCAAACCTCTTAAAGTATGTCCTTTAGAGTCCATGTTAGAAGACTTTTTTCCTTGTTTTGGTCATAGTCACATCTGAAAGTTGCCTACCGCAAAATCCTAGCAACAACAATACCGGTACATGTATTCGACTGTCAGAGGTATCAGAATGATTTTTGCTTGTAACTTTCGACTCAGTCGTTTCCGGACTAGAGTCGCTTACCTCAAATAGATATTTTTAGACTTGTAACTTTATCACGGAGTCCCCCCGTATATCTTTCTAATCTACAGCGCGAGCAGTTGATGTCTACATACGAGGACTGTTCGGAAAGTAAGGCACGGTTGGTCGCGAATTGGAAAACACAGTGAAATTTCGATGAAGTTCTGCACAGATATGTTGGACAGTGCCTCTAATATGCTCGTAGATAGTGTCATGTCACTCTTCTCAATTCTGAGCGTACAGTGAACGCGTAAAGAAGGGTGGAAAATAGTGTCTGACGCCAAGTATAGGTGCCTATCGAAAGGTTTCGCTAGATTTCATGTAATCAATATAACGTAGGTGTCACGCGTTTCCGCCTTCATGACATTTCTCGGCAGCACAGTGCAGGGGCAATGAGGATGTTCCTGCGGCATTTTCGATGGGAAGTGTTTGATCACCCACTATACAGCCCGGAAGGGGCTCCCTCTGATTTTCGTCTCTGCCCAAATGAACCGCTGGCTATGAAGACAACATTTGGGAATATATAGTGAGCTGAAGTCCATCGTAGAAGATTGTTGGAAAACACAGGAAGCTGCATTCTGTGACGAGGATATTGGAAAGTTAGTACAGCGCCACGACAAATGTTTAAGTCGGAGCGGTGACTATGTAGAGAAGTGGTTGGAAAATGTAGCTAACTGTTGCAAATAAAACGGTTTGATTTTCAGTGTGGTTTACATTTCGCAACAGATCTTTCCTTAGTTTCCGAATACCCTTCGTAATTTGAACGTAACGTGAATATTTCTGCGTCATGTACGAAGTTTATGATACGAGGGCAGTTCAATAAGTAATGCAACACATTTTTTTCTGAAACAGGGGTTGTTTTATTCAGCATTGAAATACACCAGGTTATTCCCCAATCTTTTAGCTACACAACACTATTTTTCAACGTAATCTCCATTCAATGCTACGGCCTTACGCCACCTTGAAATGAGGGCCTGTATGCCTGCACGGTACCATTCCACTGGTCGATGTCGGAGCCAACGTCGTACTGCATCAATAACTTCTTCATCATCCGCGTAGTGCCTCCCACGGATTGCGTCCTTCATTGGGCCAAACATATGGAAATCCGACGGTGCGAGACCGGGGCTGTAGGGTGCATGAGGAAGAACAGTCCACTGAAGTTTTGTGAGCTCCTCTCAGGTGCGAAGACTTGTGTGAGGTCTTGCGTTGTCATGAAGAAGGAGAAGTTCGTTCAGATTTTTGTGCCTACGAACACGCTGAAGTCGTTTCTTCAATTTCTGAAGAGTAGCACAATACACTTCAGAGTTGATCGTTTGACCATGGGGAAGGACATCGAACAGAATAACCCCTTCAGCGTCCCAGAAGACTGTAACCATGACTTTACCGGCTGAGGGTATGGCTTTAAACTTTTTCTTGGTAGGGGAGTGGGTGTGGCGCCACTCCATTGATTGCCGTTTTGTTTCAGGTTCGAAGTGATGAACCCATGTTTCATCGCCTGTAACAATCTTTGACAAGAAATTGTCACCCTCAGCCACATGACGAGCAAGGAATTCTGCACAGATGGTTCTCCTTTGCTCTTTATGGTGTTCGGTTAGACAACGAGGGACCCAGCGGGAACAAACCTTTGAATATCCCAACTGGTGAACAATTGTGACAGCACTACCAACAGAGATGTCAAGTTGAGCACTGAGTTGTTTGATGGTGATCCGTCGATCATCTCGAACGAGTGTGTTCGCACGCTCCGCCATTGCAGAAGTCACAGCTGTGCACGGCCGGACCGCACGCGGGAGATCAGACAGTCTTGCTTGACCTTGCGGCGATGATGACACACGCTTTGCCCAACGACTCACCGTGCTTTTGTCCACTACCAGATCACTGTAGACATTCTGCAAGCGCCTATGAATATCTGAGATGCCCTGGTTTTCCGCCAAAAGAAACTCGATCACTGCCTGTTGTTTGCAACGCACATCCGTTACAGACGCCATTTTAACAGCTCCGTACAGCGCTGCCACCTGTCGGAAGTCAATGAAACTATACGAGACGAAACGGGAATGTTTGAAAATATTCCACAAGAAATTTCCGGTTTTTTCAACCAAAATTGGCCGAGAAAAAAAATGTGTTGCATTACTTATTGAACTGCCCTCGTAATTAACAGCGGAGACTGACGCCCGTAGGAGTGTATGATAAAAGAAACAAAATCGTTCCAGCAAACATGAATTGTGTTTTGAATATTCGACACTAACCATATCAGCGAGAAAGAGCTTAGAAAAGGTTTGAAATTATCCTTAAAATTTCTTGGACGTAGCTAAGTGCTCTGGTTATAAAACATTACATGAGTAGAGTCTGGATAATTTGCGCTCTGCTTTAAGCTTGCAAAACATAAGGTCAGTAGCTTTCCCATGATGTCTCATTGTCAAGTAGCACAGCTTGATGGATTATACTTACAAAGAACTGCTACAGTATAGTGCCGAAGCGAAAGAGATACGCAGTGAGACAAATAGAAATGACACTTTTATTCAAAGACAATAATTACACTGAAGTCACCGCTATTTAAGATTTTACCCTGGACATTACAAAAGGCGGGACATAGTTCTTAATTTGGTGTGTGGTCACCATGGACAGCAATGCGTGCTTTGCAATCAGCTGCCATGCTTGCTACAAGGTCGGTAAGGAGTTGTTGTGACAAGACATTCCATCGCTCCACCAGCGCAGTGCTGAATGTTCGTCGGCGCATGTGTGCCGCACGTGTTCAGTGCGATTTAAGGCGGGGGAACAGGGAGGAAAATCCATTCGTCGATTATCCGGTCGTCCTAAGAGCTCATTCACCTGCGCTCCTCGACGCGGTCGCGCATTGTTATCCATAAAAATGAAGTCAGGGCTGAATGCACCCCTGAAAAGACGCACATGGAGAAGGAGTACAACGTCCCAATTTCGTTGACCGGTGAGTGTACCCTGTTTAGAGGTTTGATGGTGGGTACGCCCATGCCACATTATTCCTCCCCATGCCATAATACCTCGATCACGAAAACATCGCATTCCACAATGTTAGTGGGTGCATTACGTGTTCGGAGCTCTCGGCATACGAGGACGGGTCGAGAATCACTACTGGTCTCAAGCGAGAAGAGCAAGCAACCCACTCCTCTTTGACCCAGTCCCTAAGGTCTTGGGAACATCGTAAACGGTGTCGCCGATGTGCGGGTACAAACGAAACACAACGCACTGGTCGTCGGTCAAAGAGACCACTAACACGGAGTCACCGTGCCACTGTAGAGCGTGAGATTGCCTGCCTTACTGTGGTTGCAATTGTAGGTCATGTTGCACAAAGTAGTGGCCATATGCTGCTCTACTTGATCGTGGTCGACCACCTCCTCTCCTTTGGACAGCAGTGCCTGTGTTTCGAAACGCTCCCCATACGCATAAAAAATTATGCGAGCGGTACCAAACTCCAGGCTCCACTCATCATACTCCTTACTTCTTCTAATTTTCCGATGATTCTTCTCCGTGTGAAGTCATCCAAATGATGTCTCCAGGCCATGTTGTAATGAAGAACACCAGCACATTCCACCGTAACTGCTCCCTGATTGACACACTGTCATTTCCCGTTCCTTCAACTGCCTCATGATGCGGGGCCTTGATGCTAAGGTCACGCGAGCTTCTGCCGTATGACCTCTACCTTTCCGTTGCGTCGTGGAAATTGAATTTTCACCTAGATGAAGATTCATTGTGACATTCATAAATTACAATGAAGCGCCAAAGAAACTGGTACAGGCATGCGTATTCAAATACAGAGGTGTGAAAACAGGCAGAATACGGCGCTGCGGTCGGCAACGCCTATGTAAGACAACAAGTGCCTGGCGCAGTTGTTAGATCGGTTACTGCTGCTAAAATGGCTAGTTATCAGGATTTAAGTGAGTTTGAACGTGGTGTCATAGTCTGCGCACGAACGATGGGACACAGCATCTCCAAGGCAGGGAATAAGTGGGGTTTCCCCCGTACGATTATTTTACGAGTGTACCGTGAATAGGAGGAATGTGGTAAAACATCAAATCTCCGTCGTCGCTGCGGCCGGAAAAAGAGCTTGCAGGAACGGGACCAACGAGGACTGAAGGGAATCTTTCAACGTGACAGAGGTGCAACCCTTCCGCAAATTGCTGCAGTTTTCAATGATGGGCCGTCAACAAGTGTCAACGTCCGGACGATTAAACGAAACATCATCGATATGGAGTTTCCGAGCCAAAGGCCCACTCGTGTACCCTTGATGTCTGCAGGGCATAAGGCTTTAAGCCTCGCCTGGACCTGTCAGGACCGACATTGGACAGTTGATGACTGGAAGAATGTTGCCTGGTCGGACGAGTCTCGTTTCAAATTGTATCGAGTGAATGAACGTGTACGGCCGGCCGATGTGGCCGAGTGGTTCTAGGCGCTACAGTCTGGAACCGCGCGACCGCTACGGTCGCAGGTTCGAATCCTGCCTCGGGCATGGATGTGTGTGATGTCCTTAGGTTAGGAAGGTTTAAGTAGTTCTAAGTTCTAGAGGACTGATGACCTTAGAAGTTAAGTCCCATAGTGCTCAGAGCCATTTGAACCATTTTTTTTCAATGGACGTGTACGAGTATGGAAACAACCTCATGAATCCATGGACTCTGCAGTCAGCAGGGAACTGTTCAAGCTGGTGGAGGCGTTGTAATAGTGTGGAGCGTGTGCAGTTAGAGTGATGTGTGACCTCTGGTACGTCTTGATTCGTTTTTGACCGATGAGACGTACATAAGCATGATGTCTGATCACTTGCATCCATTCATGTCCGACGAACATCGGAAATTCCAGCAGGACAATGCGACATCCCACAAGTCCAGAGCGGCTCCAAGAAAACTCTTCTGAGTTTAAACACTTCCGCTGGCCACCAGACTCCCCCGACATGAATATTATTGAGCATATCTGGGATTCCTTGCAGCGTGCTGTTTAGAAGAGATCTCTATCCTCTCGTAATCTTACGGGTTTATGGACAGCCCTGCAGAATTCATGGTGTGAGTTCCCTCCAGCACTACTTCAGACATTAGTTGAGTCCATGCCACGTCGTATTGCGGCATTTCTACGTGCTCGCCGGTGTCCTATATGATATTAGGCAGGTGTACCAGTTTCTTTGGCTGAAGAGTGTAGATGAAACCACAAATTGAACTCGTAACGCACTGATTCTTAGAATAATCTGTTCCTCCGTAGTAACAAGCAGCCCATAAAAGGGACAGAAGAATGTTACACAAGCATTTCTGAAAACAACGTACCCAATACATTAAAACAAAAAACATACAAAATTCTCCACATCTTACATTCTGAAATTCTGCCGTAAAGTAACCAACAATAAACTTATTTTATATTGTTAAAACACCTGTCGACGAATGCTTACAATTACATATATAAGAACACCAACATAACAGATTGCAATTTATTCAACGTATCTTTAATAAAAGAGACGAGGCATCCGGAAGAATTCCGTAATCGTGTCTCTAAGAGAGAACATTTCCAAACATGCAATTGCATTGAGTTGATGAAGTAACAGTAGTCCTTCATTCGTAATACTGAGACCTTCGTCCTCCCAGCTCCCTGTTCCAACAGGGCGGATCGAAGTTTCACCCTCAAGAACTTATACGATGCATGTTAAGTACAGCATTCAGCTATAGCACCTCACTTGCAATGTCATTAGCGGAGCTTCAAATGGTTCAAATGGCTCTGAGCACTATGGGACTCAACTGCTGTGGTTATCAGTCCCCTAGAACTTAGAACTACTTAAACCTAACTAACCTAAGGACATCACACACATCCATGCCCGAGGCAGGATTCGAACCTGCGACCGTAGCAGTCCCACGGTTCCGGACTGCGCGCCTAGAACCGCGAGACCACCGCGGCCGGCTAGCGGAGCTTCAGAAGCCTTGAAACAGCCCGGCACTTCCTCCACCGGACAGTGTTCCAAACTCCAAGTGACAACAGGGTGCTCATCAACACGAATCATATCAACCAAAACTATCCATCCTAATGCTAATTCACGTCCGTATTACTTGTCTAAAATCCACATCCATATAATTCCATAGATTTTAGATTATGGAACATCATAACATGCGGTGACGCTCAATCGCTTACGGCAGCATCACACCGCGATTTCACCTAGCGAGCTGAATACCTTCCTCCAATCTGCCGTTACTCGACGCAGCGCGGCAAACACTCTTCTTCCTGCTGTTGTTACTCGGCAGCTCCTATCCCAACTGTCCCACCGCCTCGTGGCTCCGTCCCTGAGGAAAAGACGCTACACACTAATCGAGAGCAAAATTTCAGCGGATTCCCAGAATCTTTCCAACCGGCACACTACGCACGAGTGGGAAACCTCTGGCAACATGCTCTCGCACTTTCATTCATTTCCTCCGAGTAGTTCATACATTATGTTACTTTGTGTATCTTGTCCTCAAGTTTGGCAGAGCAGTGTAGTTTTACACGCATCTCAGTTGTTTATGACCTCATGTTTCCTGAAGTATGTGTCGTGCAGTAGTAAAATCTGAAGTGCATTCATCAATGTATGTGGATACTGTCTGGAAAGTGCACTGCGTATAGAGGTAGTTGTAAAGAAGTAATAAATTAAAACGCCATACGTGAGGTTTTATTACGTGAACAGCGAAAATGTAGTCAGCGATAAACTTTTCTCCTTTAGTTATTTGATGGGTAGTGCCGGCGAGAAACAGTTTGGCAAAGGTTTGAACTAATGAATCAAGTTGTTTGGAAGTCGATAAGTGCTGTGATTTTCAAACAGTGGACGATTATAGTCTGGGTAATTTGCGCCTCGTGAACTACGCTACCTCAAAACTTACACGCAGTTTGTAACTGTTAGCCGGCCGGAGTGGCCGAGCGGTTCTAGGCGCTGCGGTCTGGAACCGCGCGACCGCTACGGTCGCAGGTTCGAATCCTGCCTCGGGCATGAATGTGTGTGATGTCCTTAGGTTAGTTAGGTTTAAGTAGTTCTACGTTCTAGGGGACTGATGACCTCAGATGTTAAGTCCCCTAGTGCTCAGAGCCATTTGAACCATTTTGTAACTGTTAATACTTGTCGTGCTTTGTTAAACCTTTAAAAAAAGATTATGCCTCTAAAAGAGTGCATTATGATAGCATTTAAAACTTTTAAATTTAGTGAATAATTAATGAAATACTGAAAATTAAATTTCTGTCGCTACTGGAAGCCGTCAGATAGGTAACCTGCATTAGGGACTGAGTGATCTCGCCGTTGATCATCCGTTGAGCAATATAGTTCATTAAAAGTTTTAAAATTTTACAATGGACTGGCAGTGAAAGAGTCAAATGGCGGCAGCGGCTGGTGTGTGAGGGAGCGACTCTTTGACTCAGCCAACGGACGCAAGGCCGTGCAGCACAACTCGGGACTAAGTACAGTTCGGTGTACGAATCGGGACTAGGGCGGTGGAGGGGGTGGGGGGAGGGGCAGGGGGAGTGTTCGGAGGTTGTAATGCTCGCTGTGCTCGTAGCGTTCGATAAGCCATACATGTTTCCAGGAAAGAGCCAAATGTCGAGCACGTGCGGAACCTCGGCAAGCTTTGGCAGGGTATGGGTCTCGTTCGTGGGGCTCTTTAACGTTCCCAGTCTTATACGAGGGGTGGCCATAAAGTTTTAAGTGTCACCTCGAAAAGTTGTGTTACGTAGTTTTTCTTTCTTTGAATGTACATGTCTACAATCGTGGTACACTTTGAAACTCCCGTTTTATGATAGCGTAGCACACCTAGGATAGAAAGCAAAATTGCGCAATCCGTTGCTAATCTGGAGACCAGCTGCGATATTACGGTTTACTCTACTACAGCCGCGTGCTAGGGGCGTGGAAGCATAGATACGTACCTTCAAAACAAAACAAAAATGTAGGTTAATTCTTACAAAGAAGAAAACAGCAACCAGCCACTATTAATAATGCTATTTATTTAGGTAAATAGCGCTGTTACCGGTTTCGAACTCGCAAGTTCATCATCAGACGGCTGTTCACATGATTTTCTAGATACACTTTACATTATCGTCCGTTTCCGATTTTTATTATTCCAAAGTGTCTCTTGAAAATGATGTGAACAGCCGTCTGATGATGAACTTGCCAGTTAGAAACCGGTAACGGCGCTATTTACCTAAATAAATAGCAGTATTAATAGTGGCTGGTCGCTGTTTTATTCTTTGTGAGAATTAACCTACATTAATTGTACACAGCCATGGTCTCACCATGTCAGTTTTAGACAAAATAGAAAAAAATTAATTACGTAAGTTTAGTTTTTCGATGTTATAGTTAATGATTACCCCTTGTATGAGATCATCGAAATATGAATTTCAAGTGACCTGGTGGAGTGGGAGGGAGGGAGGGAGGGAGGGAGGGAGGGAGGGAGGGAGGGAGGGAGAGAGAGAGAGAGAGAGAGAGAGAGAGAGAGAGAGACTGGAAGAAGCTATACCTAATAACAGCAAGACGAACCAAGCAAAAACATCCAACCATGCTATCCTCTCGGAAGCAAAGAACGTAATTAAAGTGTCGCCCGATAGTATTATGGCGCCAGGTTTTTAATTTTTTCTGCCCGATAAAACCTATTCGCACTGCTTAGCACGCCATTCACCTCCTAGAACTTCTAAGGTGTAGGCGTGCATATAGAAATTTAAGAAGGGTGTTGTTCAGTTCCGTCAGCTGTAATTTTTATGTATAGGGTTGAATCTGTTCTAAATTTTGGTAAAGATCGGAAAGTTTAATTTTACGCTTCGGGTTGCTTTGTTGGAAAGAGTGTACTGTTTCTGGGCTTCACTACTACTAGATTTAAAAAGGACAGTTCATATAACGTACTGGCATTTCACAGTATTGCTTGGAAACAAATACATTTCATATTATTCTTGATACTGCTTACTTCTAGCAAGTCTAATAACATTAACAGAAGCTAACAGCTGCGACTTAATTATTCTTAAAAATACTGTAATATATTTTTCACGCAGTGTTCTCAGACACGTTATTCGTAATTTCAGCCTGGTTAGCGCTCGTATTGATCATCTTCAGAGTAATCTGGTAGGTCATCCGGAACAGTGTTCCGGGTATCATCGGTCGAACCCAGGTTAGAGTAATACACTCCTGGAAATTGAAATAAGAACACCGTGAATTCATTGTCCCAGGAAGGGGAAACTTTATTGACACATTCCTGGGGTCAGATACATCACATGATCACACTGACAGAACCACAGGCACATAGACACAGGCAACGGAGCATGCACAATGTCGGCACTAGTACAGTGTATATCCACCTTTCGCAGCAATGCAGGCTGCTATTCTCCCATGGAGACGATAGTAGAGATGCTGGATGTAGTCCTGTGGAACGGCTTGCCATGCCATTTCCACCTGGCGCCTCAGTTGGACCAGCGTTCGTGCTGGACGTGCAGACCGCGTGAGACGACGCTTCATCCGGCCCCAAACATGCTCAATGGGGGACAGATCCGGAGATCTTGCTGGCCAGGGTAGTTGACTTACACCTTCTAGAGTACGTTGGGTGGCACGGGATACATGCGGACGTGCATTGTCCTGTTGGAACAGCAAGTTCCCTTGCTGGTCTAGGAATGGTAGAACGATGGGTTCGATGACGGTTTGGATGTACCGTGCACTATTCAGTGTCCCCTCGACGATCACCAGTGGTGTACGGCCAGTGTAGGAGATCGCTCCCCACACCATGATGCCGGGTGTTGGCCCTGTGTGCCTCGGTCGTATGCAGTCCTGATTGTGGCGCTCACCTGCACGGCGCCAAACACGCATACGACCATCATTGGCACCAAGGCAGAAGCGACTCTCATCGCTGAAGACGACACGTCTCCATTCGTCCCTCCATTCAGGCCTGTCGCGACACCACTGGAGGCGGGCTGCACGATGTTGGGGCGTGAGCGGAAGACGGCCTAACGGTGTGCGGGACCGTAGCCCAGCTTCATGGAGACGGTTGCGAATGGTCCTCGCCGATACCCCAGGAGCAAAAGTGTCCCTAATTTGCTGGGAAGTGGCGGTGCGGTCCCCTACGGCACTGCGTAGGATCCTACGGTCTTGGCGTGCATCCGTGCGTCGCTGCGGTCCGGTCCCAGGTCGACGGGCACGTGCACCTTCCGCCGACCACTGGCGACAACATGGATGTACTGTGGAGACCTCACGCCCCACGTGTTGAGCAATTCGGCGGTACGTCCACCCGGCCTCCCGCATGCCCACTATACGCCCTCGCTCAAAGTCCAACTGCACATACGGTTCACGTCCACGCTGTCGCGGCATGCTACCAGTGTTAAAGACTGCGATGGAGCTCCGTATGCCACGGCAAACTGGCTGACACTGACGGCGGCGGTGCACAAATGCTGCGCAGCTAGCGCCATTCGACGGCCAACACCGCGGTTCCTGGTGTGTCCGCTGTGCCGTGCGTGTGATCATTGCTTGTACAGCCCTCTCGCAGTGTCCGGAGCAAGTATGGTGGGTCTGACACACCGGTGTCAATGTGTTCTTTTTTCCATTTCCAGGAGTGTATTAATTGGTATACATCAGGACTTGTTTTCTGAGTAGCATTAGAATGAGGTGCAGACAGCATGAAACGGAGAACTTTAAACTGGTTGTCACAGTCTGGACGATAGTGAAAATTCCTTATTCAGTTCTCATCTGACTTCGCTTCGAGGGAAGATACCTTCTTTCTTGAGAAAAATTCCTTAATTAGGCACATTCTTCGAACATGAAATCCTTAACACAAAATTCCCACCGAAAAGTTACTTTTAAGAATTCTCTTGTTGAGCACTTCTTTTTCTTCATGAAAATGTTCCGTTACCTTTCGACGTCTCTTTTTGTAGTAAAGCTTCACTAACCTTAAAATTTACAGCGGCGACATAGAATTGTTTTCATCGACTTCTGAGTCGCTACTGAATACGAGTAAGTTGGAGGTAACAGTTACTGAGTACGAGATAGACAACGTATCTCTTTTCAGGCTAACAGCTGAATTTTTAATTTGAGTTACGTTTACAAGGCTGACTCGTTATTTAAAGACTCGCGTAATGAACATACTATATTATGAAAACATTATACGTTTCGGTGTTGGCGGAATTTTTATGTATCCTAACTAGTTTTAATCGGGAGCAAGGTTCTCAATAGGAAAATTGGGATTTCCACTCCTAAATAGGATTACCTGGTAACTCTAGTTTCGTATCATGAGTCAGCGAACAGAAAAATTACTGGTAACGACATTATGCTGTTTCTAGCAAAGCGAAATACTCGGTCTTGGTCGCCGATGTATACGTATCTTAAAATGACTGTAAATACAAACGGCCGAGCAGGCGCAGTGGTGATAACACTGGATTGATATTCAGTAACAGCGGATGTTAAATCCTCATGAACCGATGCAGATGTAGGCTTTCTATAAATTCCTAGAAATGTTCAAAGCTAGAATGATTTTTCGAAAACAGCATAGTGAAAATCCTGTTCAGTTTCAGCTTGTTCAAAAAATGGCTCTGAGCACTATGGGACTTAACTGCTGAGGTTATCAGTCCCCTAGAACTTAGAACTACTTAAACCTAACTAACCTAAGGACATCACACACATCCATGCCCCAGGCAGGATTCGAACCTGCGACCGTAGCGGTCACGCGGTTCCAGACTGTAGCGCCTAGAACCGCTCGGCCACTCCGGCCGGCTTTCAGCTTGTGCTTGTGTTTCTAATGACCTGTCATCGACAGCCGCTAAACCCGAAACCTTCATGAGGATGTAGGTTTTTTATCAATTCCCAGAAATGTTCAACGCCAGAATGATTTGTTCGAAACGAGTACAATGAAAATCCTGTTCAGTTTCAGCTTTTGCTCAGTGTCTAATGACCTGTCATCGGCGGGCGTTAAATCGGAAAACTTCCTTCCCCCGCACGTAGGACACAGTTCATTAACGCTTGTAAACGTTGAAACAAATGGATTACGCACTAATATCATTCGTTTTCGATTATTTTTACACGTCACCTCCTTTCCATTTCTACCGTCAAGCCAAGCTGTGGCTTGATACCTTACCCACAGTGTTTGTTCCTAGACAAGGCATTTCAACATTGTTGTGTATGCCTGACATCACTCAAGTATGGCGACGATCTGAAATACAGATGTAAAAATTTCAACAGCAAAGATGGCTTATTATACTTTTTTATGATGATTGGTTTCGGCATTCCTGGAATGATGTGTTAAGACTTGACACTATATATTGTACGTACGATAGAGATGAATTGAGATGTATTTGCATAAGGTGTGTTGCATGCAAGGTGGTCAGAGACAGTCTGAAATACCTGAAAGGGTTTTGTGCTGAGAAACAATTGTTATGAAACAAATTCAATATTTTGAACCGTTTCCGATTTAACTGGTAATGACGTTAGCCAATCAGGTCGTTGTGAGCGCAAACTCATCATTTGCATGAGCTAATGAGCTGAAATGCGGCAGTTACGGAAATATGTGGGCCGGTGAGTTACGCGTGTTCAAATGCCCATTACCAGTTAAAATGTGCCTTTTCCGAAAGTGACGAATTTCTCGCAGGTGAGCAAAAGCTATGCTAGTTCTGTCGGAAGAAACCAAACGAAGAGCATGTTTAGCGACATTGTCTCTCGCAGGCTGCTTGAAAACAGATGGGCGCAACAAGCTAATTGGCTATCTTCGATTCTAATTACTTCAGAAACGGCCCAACGTACCGAATTTCTTTCTTAACAATGATTTCCCAGCACAACCAATCCTGCAACCCTCTAACCTGCAACCTTTTTCTGATCATCCTGTAATCCAATTTGTGAAAATATGTACCCCAATGGTCATCATAAAAAAAAACTAAACTAAACTTCTCCCGAACAGGCCATGAAGGCCCAACGGTACCGACCGACCGCCGTGTCGTCCTCAGCCTATAGGCGTCACTGGATGCGGATATGGAGGGGCATGTGGTCAGCACACCGCTCTCCCGGCCGTATGTCATTTTCCGAGAACAGAGCCGCTACTTTTCTCAATCAAGTACCTCCTCAGTTTGCCTCACATGGGTTGAGTGCACCCCGCTTGTCAACAGCGCTCGGCATACCGGATGGTCACCCACCTAGGTGCTAGCCCAGCCCGACAGCGCTGAACTTCGATGATCTGACGGGAACCGGTGTTACCACTGCAGCAAGGCCGTTTGCAAGGTCATCATAAATAAAATTATAAGTAATGAACTCGGTTGTTGTAGCTTTTACTTATGTGTTTCATATACCAACGTTATGTTTACCTGTAACCCGATCCCTCCTATTTCCATTCCCAGCACCGCATGGGATGCGCTAGATCCAAATATTTTTTCTTCAGGTACCAGAATATGCGTGTACCAAGTCTGTCAGAAATTACGCCAAGCTTTATGCTGCACATTTCACCCCATCCCACGGCCACCAAACCCCTCCCCAACCCCTCCTAAGAGCTAAATGTCAACAGGACCGTCAGCGGCCGGTCCAGAAACCCCTATAATTATGGATTCAACAGTTATATAATTCATTTTCGATTATACACTACTGGCCATTAAAATTGCTACACCACGAAGATGACGTGCTACAGACGCGAAATTTAACCGACAGGAAGAAGATGCTGTGATATGCAAATGATTAGCTTTTCAGAGCATTCACATAAGGTTGGCGCCGGTGGCGACACCTACAACGTGCTGACATGAGGGAAGTTTCCAACCGATTTCTCATACACAAACAGCAGTTGACCGGCGTTGCCTGATGAAACGTTGTTGTGATGCCTCGTGTAAGGGGGAGAAATGCATACCATCACGTTTCCGACTTTGATAAAGGTCGGATTGTAGCCTATCGCGATTGCGGTTTATCGTATCGCGACATTGCTGCTCGCGTTGGTCGAGATCCAATGACTGTTCGCAGAATATGGAACCGGTGAATTCAGGAGGGTAATACGGAACGCCGTGCTAGATCCCAACGGTCTCGTATCACTACCAGTCGAGATGACAGGCATCTTGTCCGCATGGCTGTAGCGGATCGTGCAGCCACGTCTCGATCCCTGAGTCAACAGATGGGGACATTTGCAAGACACCAACCATCTGCACGGACAGTTCGACGACGTTTGCAGCAGCATGGACTATCAGCTCGGAGACCATGGCTACGGCTACCCTTGACGCTGCATCACAGACAGGAGCGCCTGCGATGGTGTACTCAACGACGAACCTGGGTGCACGAATGGCAAAACGACATTTTTTCGGATGAATCCAGGTTCTGTTTACAGCATCATGATGGTCGCATCCGTTTTGGCGACATCGCGGTGAACGTACATTGGAAGCGTGTATTCGTCATCGCCATACTGGCGTATCACCCAGCATGATGGTATGGGGTGCCATTGGTTACACGCCTCGGTCACCTCTTGTTCGCATTGACGACACTTTGAAGAATGGACGTTACATTTAAGATGTTACGACCCGTGGCTCTACCCTTCATTCGTTCCCTGCGAAACCCTACATTTCAGCAGGATAATGCGCGGGCCTTTCTGGTTACAGAAAATGTTCGACTGCTGCCCTGGCCAGCACATTCTCCAGATCTCTCACCAATTGAAAACGTCTGGTCAATGGTGGCCGAGCAACTGGCTCGTCACAATACGCCAGTCACTACTCTTGATGAAATGTGGTATCATGTTGAAGCTGCATGGGCAGCTGTACCTGTACACGCCATCCAAGATCTGTTTGGCTCAATGCCCAGGCGTATCAAGGCCATTATTATGGCCAGAGGTTGTTGTTCTGGGTACTGATTTCTCAGGATCTATGCACCCAAACTGCGTGAAAATGTAACCACATGTCAGTTCTAGTATAATATATTTGTCCAATGAATACCCGTTTATCATCTGCATTTCTTCTTGGTGTAGCAATTTTAATGGCCAGTGGTGTATTTACAAGAGACCACTTTGACGGCTCCACCTAACCCCTAAGGACGGTATGAGTGTATTATTCCAGTTGTATATTTTTCCATAGCGTAGACTAAATCATATATCTGCCAAATTTGGTTGCAGTTACTTCATGTGTGTACACACACACACACACACACACACACACACACACACACACACACACACACACCATCTCCGGGTTTATTAATGATTAGAATCGCTTTCTGGCAGAACCACCACCAGTGTGCAATGGTGTTGTCCGCGTTTGGTGTTGTTCTCAGGTCTGAACAACACCCGATGTCGAGCTTGAATGACACGGAGATGTCAGTTACCCGTGCGAGACAGTTTTATACGCACTTGGCAGAGTCTGAAAGTAGTCTGATTGTTGGTCTCCAGTTAGCCGGCTGGTCGAATCGTGCAAATCCAGTACTTGTGGGGCATTCGCATGTGTCAGTGGCGCGATGCTGGACTGCGTGGGACCGCGAGAGCAGGTATACTCGTCAACAGGGTCCCGAACGACCACGTCTGACCAACACAAGGGAGGATCGCCGTATTGCGTACCAGGAACCTCGCAACTGCACCTACCATCCGATAACAAATAATGGGCTCGCTGCAACATACTGTGTCATCCAGCTCCATTTGTCGGAGACTAGCAGCAGCCGAACTAGGAAATTACTGTCCCACGCATAGGCTGCCGTCATCAACGTAACACAAACGGCTTCATTTGGAGTCGTGCCCTGACGGGGAATCTTAGATTACTGATAAATGGCGTAACGATGTGTTCAGTGATGAGCAGCGTTTCTGCATTTTAACGGATGACCATCGTCGGCGAATATGGCGGCAATCTGGAGGAATGTCCCGTTCTTTCAATGTTTTGGAGAGGCACAGTAGTGTTACACCTGTCGTCATGGCGCGTGGAGCCATTGGGTGAGAATTTGTCTCGATTGCTAACTGGTTGACGGAACCCTGAAGGCGCAATGGTACGTCACGGTCATTCTGTGTTCTCGTGTGTTACCGCTCAGTATCGTTGTGCCAGTTTTCAACAGGACAATGCTCCACCATACGTCACCCATGTTCCTAAGAATCGTCTGTTCGAAGTTGAGGTACTTCCGAGGCCAGCAAGATATCCAGATTTTCCGCCGATAGAACATGTGTAGAACCAACTCGAACATCGTTCCAGCATGTCAGGGACCAGGTACAACAGTTGTGCACCAGCTTGCCTCAGTAGATGATAGAACGGCTTTATGACAATCTTTCCCACCAAATCAGTGTCTGCATACAGGCCAGAGCGGGCGCAACGTCATACTGGTAAGTAGGTTCATACTCGCAAGTTCTATATAAATTTGACTCTATTTTGTAATCAATGAAATATGATCAGGTATCGTCTTAAGCAGTGAAATTTCAGTTTGTTTCTTCCTCCCCTTGTGAGTGATTCACTTTATATACCTAATATCTGGAATAATATATAGCTGAAATAAGACAGTCTACCACCCTTAGCGGTATTAGTATACCGCTATACACAAACAGAAATGGTACTGGCCGCGCGGTATTAGCCGAGTGGTCTAGGGCGCTGCAGTCATGGACTGTGCGGCTGGTCCCGGCGGCGGTTCGAGTCCTCCCTCGGGCATGTGTGTGTGTGTGTTTGTCCTTAGGGTAATTTAGGTTAAGTAGTGTGTAAGCTTAGGGACTGATGACCTTAGCAGTTAAGTCCCATAAGATTTCACGCACATTTGAACATTTTGAGAAATGGTACTGTCTCTTCAGTCGGCTATGAAACAAAGCGACCAAATCAAATAGCGTACACGTAAAAAAATATTCTGTGCAAGCCGACTTTATGTGCTCCTAGGTAAAGAAGACGTTATTAACAGATATATTGATGTCAGGAAACATTCGCCTGTCTGATGAAGAACTGACAGTGTTATTAAGAATGTTAGTTAAGATGTCACCACGAACGCTCTAACTTCTTTGTAAACAAATATGCTTTAGTTATTACAATACGAACAATTACAAATGTTTATATTGTCGGTCCGTAAGTATGTCTTTTAACTGATTTCTATTTCAGTTCGAAAAACAGCCAAAGGAATTTTATCGAAGACGCAGTCTGAAGCTTTGACAGTATTGGTTCAATTATCGATACATTCTTCGCCCTTCTGAAATATTTGAATCCACTTTCATAAAAGGACATGTACTCTCGCACGGTAAAAATCATTGCCTCCATTCCATGGGACGCGGTAAATTGCAGAGTCTCATCGTCCTCAAGGCGGCAGCTGTGATGATCATCCTCTGAGGGATCTCAACAAACTGCTTTCCGATGGTTCCAAGTTCGGGCTGTACGGCGGGTGTGGCAAAGCTTCCCATCCAAGTTTCGCAGTCTCAGATGTTCTTTGTGCACGTGTATGTAGTTCGGCACTGTGATGCGAGAGAACTGGAGTTTTTGATGGCTGAACTCAGCGAAGATGCGCTTTGACTTGCCCTGCTGATAGCCATCCACGAATGATGTTAGAGACGCACTGGTGTGTTCGGTGCTACCGGGTCGGCCGTTCCATTTCTGATCAGTCAACAGCGAGTACCCTCTGTGTAGCAACAAACACGGTTTTCAATCATGCCGATATGTATAACGGAGAATCTCGAAGTTTTGGTCTATTATGTTATAGTTGGTGAATCGGTTTGGACCTGTAATACAGATCATCTTCAAATCCACGTGCAATCCAAATGAAATTTAGTAAGTAACCCAGATAATGTGCTTCTTTAGCGCTGAGAATGGTACGCACCAGTTGGCAAACGTTTATGTTTCCCCAACATATTTCAGGGTTGTGTTATCAAGTGTTATCAAGTGTTACAATACAAGAAAACAAATCAGTACATCTCAATACTGCATATGCTGACAACTGAGCAAATATTTACGTCTTCCTCTAGTATTTATATCTTCCTGTAGTATAACACATCTCAGTGCTTCTATGCTATTTGTAACCTCCCCATTATATTTGTTTCTGTATGAAATTTAGCCCAACTTTACATCCCACTCTATGAAAGTCTACGTATTACAAAAACTATGTTCCCACAAACTGTTGTGTTAATGAAACTTCCTGGCAGATTAAAACTGTGTGCCGGACCGAGACTCGAACTCGAGACCGAGTTCGAGTCTCGGTCCAGCACACAGTTTTAATCTGCCAGGAAGTTTCATATCAGCGCACACTCCGATGTAGAGTGAAAAAATTTCATTCTGGTGTGTTAATGTTTGACTAAACAGAACTTGATTTCAACTGAACTATGACTGATCTGAATGGAACGTATCTTTATATTAAATGCGCAACTGAAGTAAAACAATTATCTGGCCCTAGCGAAATTTCCGTTTACCTCGCGTCTTGACAACATTTTTGCAGATTTCTCGAAAGCGCAACAGCAAAAACGCAAGCAGGCAGCGGCTAGGCTAGATTTATATTTCTAAATAAAATTTGCAACTGTTGCATACCACATGTGGTAATGTGTAATGATAAACAGTGGGGTGGGGAGAGTAAATATTCTTATGAAATGATATTTCAAGACAATGATTTTAGAATGAAGTACGTATTCAAAAAGACAGAGCAAAACTTGGAGTGATCTTCATACATAACGCAGGTCGGAACAATACAATGCTTGACAAAGTGAAAAATGATGAAAGGCGGTATAATGTCAACAGAGAACTTCTATTAAAATCAACCAGTTTAACCAATTAATGTGTCAGTGCATGACTCAAGGGAGTGACTGATCTTTCTCTCAGCTCTGAGCAAGTGAAAAAGTTAACTAGCTGCCAGTTTCTACTAATTAGGTGTGCAGTGCTGCAGTCTTACCACCTGAAACTTATGCGCCACGACAAGACTAAAGACTGTTTAACAGTAACGTAAGTCGCTCTCTTTCTGACGTGCACGCCACCGGAGCCGCGCGACCACTACGGTCGCAGGTTCGAATCCTGCCTCGGGCATGGATGTGTGTGATGTCCTTAGGTTAGTTAGGTTTAAGTAGTTCTAAGTTCTAGGGGACTGATGACCTCAGAAGTTAAGTCCCATAGTACTCAGAGCCATTTGAACCATTTTGCACGCCACCAACATTCAAAAATCAAAATAACATGACCACGTTACACCTTAACCTATCAAAGACAGTACTGTCTATCCTATAATGTAAATGCCACAGCCAGCAGCGATGCTACAGCCTATCGTAAAACCTAGCAAGTCCTAGCAAATTTTAAAAAACAATACTACATCTATATTGCAATGTGTGGATCCAGGTAAAACATGCCTGGTCAAGAATACATGTTTGCAGCACAGTGAAACTGCTTCTAAGAGGTGATAACTGCAGAATACTTTTATAAACTTTTTAACGTTTCATTTTTTTTGGTCAAAGCAATAACTTTTGTTACTTCAGTAGAGAAGCGCATTAGCCAGTGGTAAGACGGTAAGCAGAACCTCCTAAAATTTTAGATACTGGCATTCAGCATTATATCGCCATGCTTATACATTTATTCACATTTCGATTTTAGAATACGTAACATATCTGGTCCTACGTTTCGTGACATACACATGGCGTTATGTAGATTAAAATCTGTTAAACTAAAACGTCGGTGGGACATCGTTAGTTTCACAAGAGAGAAAAAAGTTCTCACACATGTATCGAACAAAAAAATACTCAATTAACTTTAGCAGCTTATCTGAGCAGTCGAGGATATTGCTCTTGGTGTAAAATTTTCTAACAGTCTTGAACATCCTTGGATTTGACAAACAGGTTGTTGAGCAGGGTACGCCTATCAGCTCAAATTGGAAGTAACGAGGTACACCAGCAGCCAAAAGCGAGAATGGACTGACAGATAAATCGAAATACGTCTTCATTCCTGCAATGTTTTAGAATTTCTTTAGGAACCCATGATGGAATGTTTCAGTTATTAAAACGTAGTCAGTCATTTCTCGACCACAAATGACTGCATTTAGTTGTGGGAAATGTTCCATTTCGTAAAACTGAAGCTGATTTTTCCATGGGATAACTTTTTGTTTGATGGAATCAGCGTTGTTTGCCGCATCTGTTACCAAGTGATTCTCCCCTTGCATTAAGACACTTAATGACTTCAAATAATGGGTAATGTCGGCCATAAATGATTTGTCGCCACTCGACTTACCATTATCTCAGTTTTTCCTTAAAGGCCACCTTCAGCCAGCATTCATTATCGTTCGTCAGAAGACAAGTGCATAGTACCGTCTTTCTGGTTGGCCTTATAATGACGTTTCAGTGAGTGCGTTTCCGGCTCATAATAGTCCGATGGCTCATTTAGCACTCTGCATGACATTTAAATGATAAGACAACAAGTGCCTGGCGCAGTTGTTACATCGGTTACTGCTGCTACAATGGTTGGTTATCAAGATTTATGTGAGTTTGAATGTGGTGTTATAGTCGGCGCACGAGCGATGGGACACAGCATCTCCGACGTAGCGATGAAGTGGGGATTTTTCCGTACGATCATTTCACGAGTGTACCGTGAATATCAGGAATCCTGTAAAACATCAAATCTCCTACATTGCTGCGGCCGGAAAAAGATCCTGCAAGAAAGGGACCAACGACGGCTTAAGACAATCTTCAACGAGACAGAACTGCAACTCTTTCGCAAACTGCTGCAAATTTCAGTGCTGGGCTACCAACAAGTGTCAGCGTGCGAACCATTCAACGAAACATCATGAATATGGGCGTTCGCAGCCGAAGGCCCCCTCGTGTACCCCTGATGCCTGCATGACACAAAGCTTTACGCCTCGCCTGGTCCCGTCAACACCGACATTGGACTGTTGATGACTGGAATAATGCTGCCTGGTCGGACGAGTCTCGTCTCAAATTGTATTGAGTGGATGGACGTGTACAGGTATGGAGACAACCTCATGAATGCACGGACCCTGCAAGTCAGCAGGGAACTGTTCAAGCTGGTGGAGCTCTGTAATTGCGTGGGGCATGTGCAGATGGAGTGAGACGTACCTATGCAACCTGTCTGATCACTTGCATGCATTCATGTCCTTTGTGCATTCCGATGGACTTAGGCAATTTCAGTAGGGCAATGCGACGCCCCATACGTCCAGAATTGCTACAAAGCGGCTCCAGGAATACTCTTTTGAGTTTAAACAGCTCCGCTGGCCACCAAACTCTCTAGACATGAACATTATTGAGCATATCTTGGATGCCTTGCATCGTGCTGTTCAGAAGAGATCTCCACCGCCACGTACTCTTACGGATTTATGGACATCCATGCAGGATTTATGGTGTCAATTCCCTCCAGCACTACTTCAGACATTAGTCGAGCCTATGCCACGTCGTGCTGCGGCACTTCTGCGTGCTCGCGGGGACTCTACACGGTTTTACGCAGGCGTACCAGTTTCTTTGGCTCTTCAGCGTAGAATGACCTTTGTTTCCTTGAATCATCAGTCTTCTGACTGGTTTGATGCGACCAGCCATGAATTCCTCTCCTGCGCCAACCTTCTCATCTCAGAGTAGCAGTTGCAACCTACGTCCTCAATTATTTGCTGGATGTATTCCAATCTCTGTCTTCCTCTACAGTTTTTGCCCTCTATAGCTCCCTAGAGAACCATGGAAATCGTTCCTTGACGTCTAAACAGATATATCAAAACTGATGCTGCTAATTAACGACATCGCTAGAGTGGACCCATTTAGCGCAATAAGGAGGCCACATCCTGACCTCAATAGACTAGCAGGTCTTTCTTAAGCGCAGTACGGGGGTCACCTCTTAGCCACGATATACCATGAGGTTTACCTAGCCTTGATTTGGCTGCAGTTGATCCTTAGCGTTTCCACTTCACAATTACTATACGAACAGTCGACATGCGCAGCCTTAGAAGGATTGTAATGTCCCTGATGAATTATTTACTCAGGTGACATACAATAACCAGTCCACTTTCGAGAACCCATTACGCTGTTACTGCATCTGTACTCTCCGCTTCCTTTTATACTGGCAGTTCCGTTTGTCACAGTACCTAGTCGTCAACTCCAAATTACATAAGGCTGTCAGGATACTTTCGGTCAGACAGAATAGATCACACTACTGACCCACTCATTACAGTAACCTACACTCAACAAATGAAGATTAGACTCTTCTATCTAATACCATGAGAAGAGAAATTATTACTATCGGAGTAACATAATCCTTTCCGATTGGTCTGCTGTATTCAGTCCTCGGAGAGTCCCAACCAACATTGCCTCAGATGGTAGTTGCTGCCATCTGCTAACAAAATATGTTATTAATTCCAAAGAGTCTAGAGGAAATCACTTCTCGTGGTGTGTTTACCCATGATTATTTTGGCTGTCGGATATTTTTTCCAAACCACCTTACCCCGTTCGTGCAGACAGTATCAACGCGTTTCTTGCACCAGTTCTCATTTTGCCTCCGTTAATAATGGCTGATCATACATTTTTCGACGACCTACGTCTTCGTAGATCATTGTCAAAAGTGGCCAAATTTCGTAGCTTGGAATGAGCAGTTCCAAAAATTGCGAAAATTTGTTCTGCTTAGTTCCTTCTCGGAGAATAAATTTAGACTGAACGGAAGACGATGGGGAATCAACCTACAACCTTATCCAAATGTTTGAAGGCTTGTGATCATACTTCGTTCCTTACCAATATATTGGCTGCCAGTGAGCCAGCGTTGCTTAGTTTCTCTCAGCATTTCATCTACTTTTCCAGTGCTTCATTGATGGCACTGTGGTGCTTCTTTGATACCAAACTTTTCATCCACAAAACGCTTTAATGAGCTTCGTGTCTCAAATAATGAAATTGTATCACGTACAAAAACATCGCGGATCTTTTCTGGCAAGGTGACTCACATTCATTCTTTTTCTTAAACAAATTTAAAAATGTATGTTTCATTCCTAGTTTTCCCTCCGATTCGAGATATGTAACCTTTTGTTGGTAGCACTGTCCTCGAGTGATGCCTGACCGCCGGCCGCGGTGGTCTCGCGGTTCTAGGCGCGCAGTCCGGAACCGTGGGATTGCTACGGTCGCAGGTTCGAATCCTGCCTCGGGCATGGATGTGTGTGATGTCCTTAGGTTAGTTAGGTTTAAGTAGTTCTAAGTTCTAGGGGACTGATAACCACAGCAGTTGAGTCCCATAGTGCTCAGAGCCATTTGAACCATTTTGATGCCTGACCGAAAAATTATTTTCAGAATTATGCGAGCCCAAAGCTGTCTGCAGCAGAATGTGAACAAACTTTATCTCCAACCCTTCATGACGCCTTAGTTTTATATTTCTTTAATTAGAATAATACTGACTTTTACATGCGAATTACCTCAGCTGTATAGCTACAAAAGCCGTTGTGTATTGATCTAATTTTTCTCTTCTTAAATAAAAGTATGTTTTGCAAAACATTCAGTACCCGTCTTTCGCTAAATTACGACATGGTTCTTTAAAGCCTATTCCTGAAAAAAATTACTCGGAAAACGATAAAGATAGTTGGGTTTTAATAAATTGTTTATGCAACATCTTCAAAATACTGGAAACTTGTTCGGTCCTCAAACAACTTAAGTTTCGAGAATGCGGTCCTCGGATAGTAAAACGTTGTCAACATCTGGTCTAGAGGACAGGAAATCTTTATATGGAAGGTTTAATCTTAAGAAAGCTTGACACATTCTATTGTCTTACAGAAATTCAGGAACTAGAGATAATTTAAGGCGTATCTCGGAGAAGAGTGTTTGTACCTTTGTTTCATGTTGTATATATTAATAGCTGGAGACAATATTAACAGCAGCCTCAGACTTTTTGCAGATAATACAGTTACCAGTAATGAAGTACCATCTGAAAGAAAAGTTATATAGAGAATCGGAGAGATTTTGATAAGATCTCAGAGGAAATGTCATACGGCTACAATATCAGTAAGTGCCAACTGAAATCAGTCGACTGATACAAATAACTGAATGTAACAATTAGTGAGCATATGAAATGTAATGATCACATTGGCTCTGTCATGGGTAAAAGTGTGATAGATTTCGGCCCATCGGGTGGGTAATGGAAAAATGCAGTCTATAAAAGAGATGGCTCACAAACCAGTCGTGCGACAAGTCCTAAATAATGCTGAAGTTTGTGAAACTTACGCCTTGCACGTCTAACACGGGATATTGAACGTAGGGCAGCACGAATGGGAACAGATTCGTTTGACGTGAGAGAGACAGTCACCGAAACGCTGAAAAACCTGAATGGGGAAAACTTGAAGATAGATGTCTGTCCTATGACAACTTACTCCGTCAGTCCAAACAGTTTCGAGACTAGATTGTTAAACAATATTCATACAGCCATGTGAAGCTGTCAGATAAGTCCTTCTTTGGGATGTTATTCAACTCGCGTGCCACATTGGCTTAAATGTCGGTTATGTCGTCAAAGCGTTGACCATTCCTGTGATTTTCTGCATTGTGTCGTTTTTGGTAGGCTCGTATCGATAGTACCAAGTCTCGTCATCCGTGATAGATTTTTCCCGGAAGTAATTGTCCGCGTTTAGCATTTCATTCAAGTCGCGCCAGATGTCCAAGATTGCTTTTGTTCGGGAGTCAAGGTGTGAAGCATGAATTTTGCACGCATCTTTCTCTCGATTAAAACAGTCTGGACGACTTCTTGAACTCTTGATTTAGAGCTGTTCCACCATGGTGATTTCTGACACAACAACGCTGACAGACGACAGCCACACGTCCACTACTTAACACTGCCTATTCACAAGTGACTGGTCAAATGAATATCTGTTGTTTCTTTTGTTAGTTCAGGCTGCCATCGTAGTTCCTGCGACGACGTCGCTTTCTTTTTTTGAGTCATCACTCTTCTGACTGGTTTGACAAGGTCCGCCACGAATTTCTCTCCTCTGCCAACCTCTTCATCTCAGAGTAGCACTTGCAACCTACGTCCTCAACTGTTTGCTGGTTGTATTCCAATCTATGTCTCCCTCTACAGTTTTTACCCTCTACAGCTCCCTCTAGAACCACGAAAGTCGTTCCCTGATGTATTAACGGATGTCCTATCACCCTGTCCCTTCTCCTTGTCCGTCTTTTCCTCATATTCCTTTTCACTCAGATTCTGCGCAGAACCTCCTCATTCCTTACATTATCAGTCCACCACATCTCAAATGTTTCGATTCTCTTCTGTTCCGGTTTTCCACCACGGTCTACGTTTCACTACCATACAGTACTGTGCTCCAAACGTACATTTTCAGAACTTCTTTCCTCAAATTAAGGCCCATGTCTGACGCTAGTAGACTTCTCTTTGCCAGGAATGCTCTTTTTGCTAGTGCTAGTCTGCTTTTGATGTCCTCCTTGCTCCGTCCGTCATTGGTTATTTTACTGCCTAGGTAGCAGAATTCCTTAACTTCATCTACTTCGTGAGCGTCAATCCTGATGTTAAGTTTCCCGCTGTTCTTATTTCTGCTACTCCTCATTACTTTCGTCTTTCTTCGAATTACTCTCAGGCGGTATTCTATACTCATTATACTGTTCATTCCATTCAGTAGATCATGCAATTCTTCTTAACTTTCACTCAGGATTGCAATGTTATCAGCGAGTCGTATCATTGACATCCTTTCACTTTGAATTTTAATACCGCTCCTGAACCTTTCTGTAACTTCCATAATTGCTTCTTCGATGTACATATTGAACAGTAGGGGTGAAAGACTGCATCCCTGCCTTACACCTTTTTTAATCCGAGCACTTCGTTCTTGGTCGTCCACACTCATGCTTCTTGGCTCTTGTACATATTGTATTTTACCACCCCCCCACCCCCCCCCCCCACCCCCTATAGCTTAGTGGCAACTGACCCTCAACATAGAAAAATATAATGTATTGCGAATACATAGAAAGAAGGATCCTTTATTGTATGATTATATGATAGCGGAACAAACACTGGTAGCAGTTATTTCTGTAAAATATCTGGGAGTATGCGTGCGGAACGATTTGAAGTGGAATGATCATATAAAATTAATTGTTGGTAAGGCGGGTGCCAGGTTGAGATTCATTGGGAGAGTCCTTAGAAAATGTAGTCCATCAACAAAGGAGGTGGCTTACAAAACACTCGTTCGACCTATACTTGAGTATTGCTCATCAGTGTGGGATCCGTACCAGATCGGTTTGACGGAGGAGATAGAGAAGATCCAAAGAAGAGCGGCTCATTTCGTCACAGGGTTATTTGGTAACCGTGATGGCGTTACGGAGATGTTTAGCAAACTCAAGTGGCAGACTCTGCAAGAGAGGTGCTCTGCATCGCGGTGTAGCTTGCTCGCGAGGTTTCGAGAGGGTGCGTTTCTGGATGAGGTATCGAATATATTGCTTCCCCCTACTTATACCTCCCGAGGAGATCACGAATGTAAAATTAGAGAGATTCCAGCGCGTACGGAGGCTTTCAGACAGTCGTTCTTCCCGCGAACCATACGTGACTGGAACAGAAAAGGGAGGTAATGACCGTGGCACGTAAAGTGCCCTCCGCCACACACCGTTGGGTGGCTTGCGGAGTATAAATGTAGATGTAGATGTAGAATCTTCCCCTTATAGAGGCCTTCAATGTACCCTTTCTATCTACCCACTCTCTCCTCTGCATTTAACAGTGCATTCTTAATATTAGCACTTTTGCTTTTGATTTCACCGAAGGTTATTTTGACTTTCATATATGCTGTGTCACTCCTTCTGACAATGATTTCTTTTTCGATTTCTTCACATTTTTCATGCAGCCATTTCGTCTCAGCTTCCCCCGCACTTCCTATTCATTTGTACCTCTGTCTTCCTGAATTTCCCTGATAATTTTTGTACGTCTTTCTTTCATTGATCAAATGAAGTATTTCTTCTGTTTTCCATGGTTTCTTCGTAATTACGTTCTTTGTACCTATGTTTTTCTTTCCAACTTCTGTGATTACTCTTTTTAGAGATGTCAATTCCTGTTCGAGTGTACTGCCTACTGAGCTATTCCTCATTGATGTATCTGTAGCCTTAGAGAACTTCATGTGTATCTCGTCACTCCGTAGTACTTCCGTATCTCATTTCTTTGCGTATCGATTCTTTCTGGCTAATCTCTTAAACTTCAGCCTTTTCTTCATCACTACTAATGAGACGCCCTGCTAAACCTGTAGGACGGGACAAGTAGTTTAAGTTGTGGAAAGGGGCCAAAAAAAGCGGCTGTCAGTTACACTCTAACATACAACCTTTTATTTGATCAAACATTACAAGAGCCAAGAAGACTTAAAAAAAAAGCGCAGCTTTAGTTTAAGAACTTAATTAGCGGCTGAATGCGCCGTACAATCTCATGCCTTAAGGGCAAGAGCACTTCAATTTAAAAACGGCTGAAAGCCCGTAACTTAAAGCTCAACCAAAACCAGAAATTTAAAAGGCAAAGCCTTATCTTAAAACAGTGCCTATTAGGCTGAAGGCCCAAAGAATCTGACACTTTAAGACCAAAACAACTTAAATCCCAAATCGGCTGAAGGCCCAACACTTAAGACTCAATAACATTAATTTTTAAAAATGCCAAAGGCTTTACGTAAAACAGCTCTTAAATTAGGCCGAAGGCCGAAACCATCTGACACCTTAGGGCAAAACAACCTTAATCTAAAAATCGGCTAGAAACCGTACAAGTACAAACAACAAGAACAGAAAAGTAAAGGCAGTACACCCAAGGGCGCTCAGAAGTTCCGAGGGTCGGCCTGGAATTAAAACACTAATGCTCGTTTAGGTGAGACAGGCAGTCGGCTCAATCATTGTCGATCTGACGATAACCCAACCGATCAGACAGTCAACGGATCCACCGACAAGATAACCTCCACTTCACCCAACCAGCCCATAATAGAGAGTTCAATGGAGCAACGTAGAAGGTATTGGCGCCCACAACCAATTATACATTGAGCTGTCAAACTACACACCGTGCTGGACAGCGACAACACGATGAGACAAAACACTGCCTGAATTTACGTCAACGGCCAGGGCAGGTAACCGGAACGTTAACGGCCACAAGGCAGAAGATTCCGCTGGTGCACTTCAATTCAAATAGCCAAGTACAGTTAAACTCCACCCGAGGGTGGCTAAAATTTGCCAACCTGAAAACACACGTTGTTGCTCACGGGAACATCCCAACACCTGACAACGAACTCTAAACGACACAATGTGAACAGTCGTGACTTGCTGATAGATTAAGTCAAAACTCAACTTTCATGTCCAGGATCGGTGACCCACGAACCTCGTAGCAATGGGAACAGCACCACACACTCCGGCACCGCATAGAGCCTGCCAGCGGGCCCGGCCAAGCTACGCGCTGTGGAGATTTCCTCGCTGCTCCACGCCAGCTGACCAACTGCCCGCACACAGCCCAGCTGGAAACTACAGGGTGTTTCAAAAATGACCGGTATATTTGAAACGGCAATAAAAACTAAACGAGCAGCGATAGAAATACACCGTTTGTTGCAATATGCTTGGGACAACAGTACATTTTCAGGCAGACAAACTTTCGAAATTACAGTAGTTACAATTTTCAACAACAGATGGCGCTGCGGTCTGGGAAACTCTATAGTACGATATTTTCCACATATCCACCATGCGTAGCAATAATATGGCGTAGTCTCTGAATGAAATTACCCGAAACCTTTGACAACGAGTCTGGCGGAATGGCTTCACATGCAGATGAGATGTACTGCTTCAGCTGTTCAATTGTTTCTGGATTCTGGCGGTACACCTGGTCTTTCAAGTGTCCCCACAGAAAGAAGTCACAGGGGTTCATGTCTGGCGAATAGGGAGGCCAATCCACGCCGCCTGCTGTATGTTTCGGATAGCCCAAAGCAATCACACGATCATCGATATATTCATTCAGGAAATTAAAGACGTCGGCCGTACGATGTGGCCGGGCACCATCTTGCATAAACCACGAGGTGTTCGCAGTGTCGTCTAAGGCAGTTTGTACCGCCACAAATTCACGAAGAATGTCCAGATAGCGTGATGCAGTAATCGTTTCGGATCTGAAAAATGGGCCCATGATTCCTTTGGAAGAAATGGCGGCCCAGACCAGTACTTTTTGAGGATACAGGGACGATGGGACTGCAACATGGGGCTTTTCGGTTCCCCATATGCGCCAGTTCTGTTTATTGACGAAGCCGTCCAGGTAAAAATAAGCTTCGTCAGTAAACCAAATGCTGCCCACATGCATATCGCCGTCATCAATCCTGTGCACTATATCGTTAGCGAATGTCTCTCGTGCAGCAATGGTAGCGGCGCTGAGGGGTTGAAGCGTTTGAATTTTGTATGGATAGAGGTGTAAACTCTGGCGCATGAGACGATACGTGGACGTTGGCGTCATTTGGACCGCAGCTGCAACACGGCGAACGGAAACCCGAGGCCGCTGTTGGATCACCTGCTGCACTAGCTGCGCGTTGCCCTCTGTGGTTGCCGTACGCGGTCGCCCTCCCTTTCCAGCACGTTCATCCGTCACGTTCCCAGTCCGTTGAAATTTTTCAAACAGATCCTTTATTGTATCGCTTTTCGGTCCTTTGGTTACATTAAACCTCCGTTGAAAACTTCGTCTTGTTGCAACAACACTGTGTTCTAGGCGGTGGAATTCCAACACCAGAAAAATCCTCTGTTCTAAGGAATAAACCATGTTGTCTACAACACACTTGCACGTTGTGAACAGCACACGCTTACAGCAGAAAGACGACGTACAGAATGGCGCACCCACAGACTGCGTTGTCTTCTATATCTTTCACATCACTTGCAGCGCCATCTGTTGTTGAAAATTGTAACTACTGTAATTTCGAAAGTTTGTCTGCCTGAAAATGTACTGTTGTCCCAAGCATATTGCAACAAACGGTGTATTTCTATCGCGGCTCGTTTAGTTTTTATTGCCGTTTCAAATATACCGGTCATTTTTGAAACACCCTGCATAAGCGGCCAGGCCAAAGATAGCCCAAGGTGCGAATATCGATACACACCGCTGCTGCCACCCGCGGAAAGAGAGGATAACAGCATAATCGCGAGAACCGCGGGAGACCAAACACAGAATAACAATGTTTAATCCAACGCATAGCATGAGCCAGCCATGGCTCAGCTACATTGTGATCTGAGTCTATATCTGCTCCTGGGTACGCCTTACAATCCAGTATCTGATTCCGTAATCTCTGTCTGACCATGATGTAATCTTCCCGTATCACCTGGCCTTTCCCAGGTATACCACCTCCTCTTTCTATTCTTGAACAGAGTATTTGCTATAACTAAATGAAATTTATTACAGAATTCAATTAGTATTTATCCTCTCTCATTACTTGTTCCAAGCCCATATTCTTCTGTAACCTTTTCTTCTACTCCTTCCACTACAACTGCATTCCATTCCCTTATGACTATTAGATTTTCATCTCAAGTTAGGTACTGTATTACCCTTTGAGTATCGTCATATACTTTATCTCTTCACCTTCAGCTTGCGACGTCGGCATGAATACCTGAACTATCGTTGTCGGTGGTGGTTTGAGTCGATTCTGATAAGAACAACCCTTTCACTGAACTGTTCACTGGCAACACACTCTCTGCCCCATCTTCCTATTCGTACTGAATTATATCTTTTTCTGCTGCTATTGATGTTACCCTAGACTTATCTGACCACAAATCCTTGTCTTCTTTCCATTTCACTTCACTGATCGCTAATATATGTAGACTGAGCCTTTGCATTTCCATTTCCAGATTTTCTAGCTTCCCTACCACGTTCTAGTTTCTGACATTCTACGCTTCGACTCGTAGAACGTTATCCTTTCGTCGATTATTCAATATTTTTCTCATGGACATCTCCCCCTTGGCAGTCTCCTCTCCGAGATCAGAATGGAGAACTATTCTGGCGTCTTTTTCCAATGGAGAGAGAACATCACGACACTTTTTCAGTTACAGGCGACACGCCCTGTAGATAGACGTTACTTGTCTATAAAGCAAAGACGCTACCCCTAGACCACGAGTGCATCCGTCGTCGCTTATGCGCCAGGAATAAAGTCAGTCTTCGGACTTTCTGGACGGAAGGTGTACTTACAAGGTTTCGCGTAACTGTCTCATGTGAGAAATCTAGAAATATACTATCGGTTCCTTAGGGATTGCGAAGATTAGACTAATTACTGCGAGCACAGATCCATTTAAGGCGTCATTCTTTGTGATGGACCGTTGTTAAAAAACTAAAAGAACGGAAGGAGCAGGCATTTGCGTCTCCACACGCCAGTGGAACGGCAAGAAACACTATTACGAGGTACTGTGACAAGTGCCCTCTGCCGTACGATTAACGATGGTTTGATGAGTATGAATGTAGTTGCAGATAAAGGTGTTCATCTTGTACGGACGACCTCCGTGAATACAGAACGCTGCACATGTGCAAATGCACATTGAATGCTTCTCCTGCACAACAGAACACCATTATTGTCGCATGGTAAGTACAGTAGCACTAGGGAGCCTCTCTTGGTTAAAACTGTATAAAATTATAAACTTTGTCTGTTACTATATTCACTATTTTTTTATTTACGCCTCACCAGAGTACATTTCAAACTTTTGCGACACCACTACATGTAGTTTTTTAGACTATATGCAAAAAAGCAAACACGTGAAGTACACGCGATACATTTTTTGTTGTAGAACGATACTGAGATACGAATTTATTACGTAAGACTCTTGAATAGGAATATATGAACGTAAACATAAGGCAAGCAGTAAAAGGAAATTATTACTCCTAAGCAAGAAAACACACACACACACGCCAAAACAAAATAATTGCCAGGTGCCAGTAGGATTTGCGTTCTGATGGTTCCGTACAAACTGAATTATGTATATAGATAGTGCACCGATCCCAGGAATCTAGTATCTCGACGATTTTTTGCCTTTTATCGACATTGATACTGGCAAGATATAGGTCCCTAGAATTCCAAAACTTTCGAGACTGTTTTAATTTATGTTTGAAGTCGGGTATCAAATGGCAAAAGAATTTTTGTGATATTATTAAAAATTAACATTTTTCGTATTTTTTCCTTCTCCTATAATGTGACGGATTACTTCATGCAAAATTTCATGATTCTAGGTCTGCGGGAAGTCCCTATAAGTTTTAATGAATGAGTTAGCAAGTATCAAATTACGTGACATAAATGGTCATATCTTTTGATTGCAATGACTTAAAAGCTTACCTTTATTACACTGCCAAGAGACCTTAGACATTAATATGTGACGTACATTTCAACTCGATACGTCTACTCGTTCCTGAGAGAAAGGGTTCAAAAATGGCTCTGAGCACTATGGGACTTAACATCTATGGTCATCAGTCCCCTAGAACTTAGAACTACTTAAACCTAACTAACCTAAGGACATCACACAACACCCAGTCATCACGAGGCAGAGAAATGAGAGACAGGGATATTCGTAGGCTAACGGACATACAATCAGGTAACAAATGACAAAAATTTTTTTTTCGTGTGAGCGGATTACAGATTAACAATACTCTTGTTACTTCTTTTACTTGTACAGTGAAACCTTGGTTCTGACCAATTCTCATGATTACAGGCCAGAACGAAGTACCCTACAGCTTTTGATACTGTTTTTCTGAAATAAACACCTTTGAGCTATGTATCAACTTTTAGAGTAACGTGACCGATTTCATGACATCAAATCACATCTTCAGGTGTGTATACGTCAGTAAACCATTTAAGCCTTGATACGGGAAGGAAGGGGACTCAACCGGGTCAAAATAAAATACTGTTACCAGCAACAAGCAGCATGTCATAGTCCAAAGTGAACAGTTGGAAAACTGGGATATTGAAAGCGCTTTTACCGGAAGCGGCGGACAGCAACCGTCCAACCTCCCTCGCCTTGCAGGACCATGCTTCTGCATGGTAAGGCATTTGTAGGGTTGTTCTCCGCCGCTTCCTGGTAAACGCGCTTTCAACGTGTCAGTTTTTCAACTGGCCACTTTGGACTATGACACCCTGCTTGTTGCGGGTAACAAACCGTACTGTATTTTAAGAAGATTGAGTCCCTCTCCTTCCTGTATGAAGGGTTTAATGTTTCACTGATAAAAGTACACATGAAGACGTGATTTGACCTCACGAAACCCGTCGAGTTCCTGTAAAAAACTGGCTCTAAGCACTATGGGACTTAATATCTGAAGTCGTCAGTCTCCTAGAGTTATAACTGCTTAAACCTAACTAACCTAACGACATCACATACATCCATTCCCGAGGTAGGATTCGAACCTACGACCGTAGCAGCAGCGCGGTTCCAGACTGAGGCGCCTGGAACCGCTCGGTCACAGAGACCGGCGATTCTGTAAAAGTCCTTATACAGCCATCGGCCTGGGTGGCCGAGCTGTTCTAGGCGCTACAGTCTGGAACCGCGCGACCGCTACGGTCGCAGGTTCTAATCCTGCCTCGGGCATGGATGTGTGTGATGTCCTTAGGTTGGTTAGGTTTAATTAGTTCTAAGTTCTAGGCGACTGATGACCTCAAAAGTTAAGTCGCATAGTGCTCAGAGCCATTTGGTTCTGTTTTTACAGACTTATGTACGGAATCTAAAAGCAGCAAACACATAACGTGCATACAACGCATATTTTGTTTTGTCAGATGACTATGAGATACAAATCTAACAAAGTCTACTTTAGCCGGCCGAAGTGGCCGTGCGGTTAAAGGCGCTGCAGTCTGGAACCGCAAGACCGCTACGGTCGCAGGTTCGAATCCTGCCTCGGGCATGGATGTTTGTGATGTCCTTAGGTTAGTTAGGTTTAACTAGTTCTAAGTTCTAGGGGACTAATGACCTCAGCAGTTGAGTCCCATAGTGCTCAGAGCCATTTGAACCATTTTGAACAAAGTCTACTTTGTATACCCACCGGAGTTCCTTACTGACGGAGCAGACAGTGGCGACAAAAAGTCAAAGAAAACGGCAGCGGCCCCGAGAAAGCATCAAAAGACGCCACGCACCTCAAAAACGGGACTTCTTTGGTGACGATTATTCATGGAATGTGGGATCGTTTGTTTTAGAGCTGACTGCAAAAAAAAAAAAATATGCATCTACATATACATGGATACTCTGCAAATCACATTTAAGTGCCTGGCAGAGGGTTCATCGAACCACCGTCACAATTCTCTATTATTCCAATCTCTTATAGCGCGGGGAAAGAATGAACACGTATATCTTTCCGTAAGAGCTCTGATTTCCCTTATTTTATCGTGGTGATCGTTCCTCCCTATGTGGTTCGGTGTCAACAAAATATTTTTGCATTCGGAGGAGAAAGTTGGTGACTGAAATTTCGTGAGAAGATTCCATCGCAACGAAAAACGCCTTTCTTGTAATGATCTCCAGCCCAAATCCTGTATCATTTCTGTGACACTCTCTCCCATATTTCGCGATGATACAAAACGTGCTGCCCTTTTTTGAACTTTTTCGATGTACTCTGTCAGTTCTATCTGGTAAGGGTCCCACACCGCGCAGCAGTATTCTAAAAGAGGACGGACAAGCGTAGTGCAGGCAGTCTCCTTAGCAGGTCTGTTACATTTTCTAAGTGTCCTGCCAATAAACCGCAGCCTTTGGTTAGCATTGCCCACAGCATTTTCTATGTGTTCTTTCCAGTTTAAATTGTTGGTAATACCTAGGTATTTCGTTGAATTTACGGCTTTTAGATTAGACTGATTTAGCGTGTAACCAAAGTTTAACGAGTTCCTTTTAGCACTCATGTGGATTATTGCGATACATGTTTAAATGCGTGTAAAGATAGGCAATTTCTTGCAAATTGGGCTACTTCCAGAAAAGATTTTTATGTTGTCTATATTTTTTATGCTTTGGATATTTCATCTGCGAAGATTAGAATATATTAATAATCTCGCAACATATCTGACATATAGTCATGACACACAAGTGATGTGATGACATGGAGGTTGAGAAACGCTGCACTAAAAGGTGCACAAAATGCAACAACTGCCGGATAACTTTAAATATTTAAGTGTTAATGCTTCTTATACTCATGGTCTAAGGAATACATCTATCAGCCATTATGTGTCGACATTGTGCCGTAAAATTACTCATTCATTCCTTTATTTTGTAGTGTTTTACAGGTCAGTAAACAGATGCGTCTACAGCTTGGCTTGGAATCGTACATGAAGTCCTCACCAAGCCTTCTTGCAGTGTTAAAGATGGCCCCTAGAACGATTCCTCACGTTCAATATATCATTTGTGAGAAGATCATAACGATAAGAGAAGAGAGTTCGCGGAAACGGCGAAGTGCATTGGAAACTCTTTTTCTTCCGTTCTGTTCGCGGACTGACTGGCAAAGGGAACAAATAATGTCTGTGCAGAAAGCAAAAAGTACTAGGTTATATACGTGAAGTGGCTCCAGAATACAAACACAGAAAGAAGAGAGTTTAGATTCTCCAGCGCCAGCGCCGGCTGAGGCGTGGTCTGCTGGATAATCATATGTGTAACCATTCTGTCCGCACAAAACGAGTTGCAATCTTCTTTTTTGAACGTGAGTTTACTGTGTTTGCTAATTCCCCTTAATTGCGTAACCGACTGCACGTATGACACATTTTCGTACTTTACGCGAGAGAGTTTTAAGCGCACAGGCGCAACATGTCTTTTGCTTTCGAGGTATTCTGTAGCTTAAGCTTGCCGTATAGTATTCTTTAATTTTCTGAGACCTATTTTTTGCCACCAATTCTGAAAGACGGGAACATTTTCGTGGCTCTCTCTGGAAATAAAATGGACGCAGCATTGCACTGCAGCTTATCTTCATTGATTTAAAATGAGACTGTAAATCCTGACTGGACGCAGACTGTAGTTGGTCGACAGTTATGGAGAATCTGCAAGAGCAGTCTCACCACATTCTGTAAAGACTTTTTATAAATAATTGCAATGAACTGTGACGATTCATTTTTGGCTTGTAGTAAATATGAGCAAATTAGAAGATATATTAAATATTTTTTATTTTAACTGAATAGACCCTTATTTTTTAGTTCAGTAGAACCTTATTATTAAGTTTTTTTGTCTGCGATGCAATTTCTGTTTTAGTGACATAGGTTTCGGATTCCAAGCCCATTTTCTAGCGATTCCTTTTCAAAATTGTTGTTCATGATTTGTTTATTGGCATTAGTCTTCGGGTATCATATCTATAACTGAGAAGAACTCAATGTGATGATTCAAATTTAACAGGTACATAACGTGTTTCAGGAGCAACTCTAAATACATCCTAAGACACAGAAAAGAATACACCACGAAGGAGTTATGGAAATCGATCACAAACTGATACTTGTACAGGTATCGACGGAAAATACAAAGCTGTAAACTTTGGCGGCCGGTGGATGAATTTTACCGCGTAACTGGGAAGGATAGCAAACGAGGCATAAAGTGTTTGCGAATTTCATTCCGCAGTAACTATGCCTCGCAGGCAGTCGTGTGAACAATATACGAAGGTGTCATCATTTGAGAGAGGTCAGGTTGTTGGGCTCAAACAACATAGTGTTTAGTGTATCTGGGATTGTAGAACAGTTAAGATCCTTAGACGCCAGAAAGGCATCTGGCCCAGACGGTATCCCCGTAAGATTATATGTCCACTATGCTACAAATATAGCACCGTTCTTATCCGTCATCTGTCAGAGATTATTGGAACAGCGGATAGTTCCACGGGACAGGAACATGGCCCAGGTCATAGCAATCTATGAAAAGGGTAGAAAATCGGATGCACATAATTACCGGCCAATTTCACTGACATCGATTTGTTGTAGAATCATGGAACATGTTTTTTGTTCAGACATAATGACCTTCCTAGACTCTGACAAGCTCATCTGCAGAAACCAGCACGGTTTTAGGAAACAGCGGTCATGCGAGACACAGATGGCCCTCTTTGTGCATGATATACAACAGGCTGTAGATACCGGCTCCCAGGTTGATGCCATATTTCTCGACTTTCGAAAGGCGTTCGACTCAGTTCCGCACTGTCACTTGCTCCAAAAAGTGCGCGCTTACGGTCTATCCGATGACATATGCGGTTGTATAGAGAGTTTTCTAACAGACAGGGAGCAGTATGTCGTCCTGAATGGGGTGACTTCAACAGAAACAAGCGTAACTTCAGGTGTGCCCCAGGGCAGCGTAATAGGTCTACTGCTTTTTACGATTTAAACAAACGATCTTGTTGATGGTATTGACAGCGGCATTAGACTGTTTGCCGATGATGCTGTAGTCTACAGGAAAGAAGTATCACACGAAAGTTGTGAACAAATCAATGAGGATTTGCAGAAAATAAATGCGTGGTGTAATGACTGGCAGTTATCTCTCAATATTTGTAAGTGTAACCTACCGCATATAAAAAGGTGAAAATCCACATTAATGTAAGAGTACAAAATAAATGCCCAGTCTTTGGAAGCGGTAACATCCGTCAAGTATCTGGGTGTGACTATTCGAAATGATCTCAAATGGAATGATCAGATTACACAAGTAACGGGCAAGGCGAACTCTAGATTGCGGTTTATTGGTTGAATCCTGAAGCGATGCAGTCCTTGAAAAAGTTGCTTACAATACGTTAATTCGTCCAGCCTTAAAGTATTTTTCGTCTGAATGGGACCCTTACCAGTTGGGTCTGATTCAAGAGATTGAGGAGGTCCAAAGAAGAGCGGCAAGGTTCGTGACTGGTAAATTTATCCATCGCGAGAGCGTTCCAAATCTCAGAGAAAGTTTGAAGTGGAACACACTTGCAGATCGTTGGCGGGCTAAACGGAAGGGGCTGCTCACTAAATTCCGAAATCAAATCTTCACCGAGGATGTAGAGCATATATTATTACCACCAACTTTCAAATCGCGCAATGATCGCCATTCAAAGATAAGGGAAATTAGAGCTCGTACTGGGGCGTTCAGACAGTCGTTTTTCCCTCGCGTGATCCGCCAGTGGAACAGAGGGGGAGGAATATGACTTTGGCGCGAATTGTGGTCTCCGCCACTCAGCGATTGGTGGATAGTGGAGTACATATGTAGATGTAGAAAAAAGCCGGTTGTAGTGATCGGGAATCACTCGACACTTGAATAGGAGCGAAGCCACTGTTCGACAATGTTGGCAGGACTGGGTGGACTATGGCCGAACACAGCGTCGAGAAGGATGCTGTCGACCTAGAGAGAACACAGAACGTGAAGACCGAGCAATCATCAGAGATGCACTCCGATCCCAGATTAATCGTTATCATGGATACGATGTACACCTGGTACTTCAATGATCACAAGGGCAGTTCGTAGGCGGCTCACAGAAAGGGGGCTGAGCTCACGGCGCCTCTTGCTCAGACTACCATTGACCTCTGTACATCAACAAGCCCGTTTACGATAGTGCTGGGCACATTCGGCGGGGAATCTCGTTGACTGGAATAAAATTATCTTCAGTGATGAGTCCCGCCTCGAACTGAGTCCCGAGGACCATAGAAGTCGTGTCTGGAGACGCCCCACACAGTTGCCCGCCATACGGTCAGACACCAGGAGTGATGGTCTGAAGTCTCATTTTTTGTTTTCAAACTAAGGCTCATTTGCTTTTCGTCTACGACATCCTTACAGCACAGGGGCACGTTTTGTTGCCCAGAATGCTTAATTTCAGCAAGATAATGCCCAGCTGCACACGGTGAGAATTTCTACTGTTTGTCTTCGCGCTTGACTACCTGTGCCAGCAAGTTCGCCGGATGTCTTCCAAATTGAGAACGACTGGGGCATTATGCGCAGGGTCCTTCAACGATCTCCGTATTTTGACGATTTAACGCGCCAGCTGGACAGAATATGGCACAATATCCCTTAGGAGGACATCCAACAACTCTATCAATCAATGGCAAGCCGAATAACTGCTTGTTTAAGGGCCAGAGGTGGACCAAAGCGTTACTGACTTGCTCAATTTGTGATGCCCTTTCTCTTGAATAAATGCCCGCCCCTGGTAGCTGAGTGCGACGGAATGTCAACCTAACAGCCTGGGTTCGATTCCCGGCTGGATCGAAGATTTTCTGCGCTCGGAGACTGGGTGTTGTGTTGTCCTTATCATCATCATCATCATTTCGTCCCCATCGACAGGCAAGTCGCCAAGGTGGCGTCAACTCGAAAGACTTGCTCCAGGCGAAGTGTCTCCCCCGACGGTAGGCCCTAGCCACACGGCATTTCCATTTTTTGAATAAATCATATAATTTTTCTGAAATCGTAATCATTTGTTTGTCTGTACATGTACATCACATCTACCGATTTCCGTCCCATTTGGATAATTCCTTCGTAGAGCATCGTCTTTTTTTGTGTTGGAGTGTATTTTATGACATGGTAGTGTACGAGGGCTTGCTGAAAAGTAATGCCTCTGAATTTTTTATGTGAAAATTCATAAAACTTTTTAAATAAAACAGACGTTAGGAATATTTTACGTTTTTAGTCTTCATGTACACATATTTGTAGAACTCTGCCACTAGAGGCTCCGAATTGTAGCGGGCAACATGACGATGTGTAACGTATGTATATCGGGGCGTGAGAAACAGCGTGCTGTAATCGAGTTTCGAATTCGAACAGTTCGTCCACGCATGGCGGATCCTCTGCTTCAGCATGACAATACCAAATCACACAAGAGTGCTGCGTCATACGACGCCTTGCGCTCACTGTCATCGATCACCCTGCATACATTCCCCTCTTGGTCGTCCGATCTTCATCTGTTTCCGAAACTTAAGATCACCTTCAAGGACTTCACTTTGATAGTGATGAAGCGGGGCAAGCAAAGCTCAGGTTGTGGCTCCGTCAAGAAAGTCAAACATTCTACAGTGACGGTATCAACAAACTGGTCTCTCGTTGGGAGAAGAGTTTGCGTCGCCAGGAGGCCTATGTTGAAAAATAAATCTGTAGACATGAAGAGTAAAGAAGTCGACTGTTCATAACGTTTTTTTAAAATTTTTTGTTATTTTTTTATTGGAGGCATTAGTTATCAGCAGGCCATCGTAGAATAATTCGAGCAAAACGCTCCATATAACATATGACCGGTTTTTATTGGATACGGAGTTACATTTGGTTATAGACGCAAGTTTTCATTTCTCGTGTTAGTACTCTAGTTGCTATGTGTTTATTTATCGATTGCAATTTTTGTTTTAAGTTGAAATTGTGAAGTTGCGCTTCAGGTTTTCAACATGTTTTTAACTACGACCGTGATAGTGATTATGATTTGTTGGCCAATTACGCTGTATATATTTGAGTGGTGTCTGTCGTGTGGTACATGTCCGATGGAGCAGACACCACTCAGAGGTCTACATTTCTGAAAAAGAGGGTAACGGCTTCTCGACGTTTATTTCAGTGCGAATGTACAAATATCCTCTGAACTCCTGCGGTAATCAGGATTTTGGGTTAGAGTGTTTTTTATGGACGAGGAACATTGTAGTGCTGAGTGCGGTAAGCTAGTTGGAAATTTGAGTCAGAAAGGCACCGTATCCGGATGGCTGTAACGGTTAAGGCAGCCGTTCATGAGAAGTGGTAAATCCCGGGCGATTCCCAGTCCGGCACAAAATTTCAACTTTCGCCATTCCATTATCACGATGCCCTGTGCGGCTAACCGTCACGATTTCCTACCGAACCTTTCTCTTTCCTTCTCTTGCCCCTTCCTACATTTCATGTTTAAAATTCTACTGTATCGTTTAAGTATGTCGCTTAGGTTTTGCCATGGATAGGCTACTAATGCTGCTGTTGCTACATGTAGGGGATACGGACGATTTTCTAATCGCAGACTACAAGAGTCAAGAGTGTTTGCTTACTCATGTTTTCACTAAACTCCTTGGTATTGATGCAGTTCGCAGTAGCCATATCTCACCTGAATGTGCAAATGAACAGAGTCTGTATAACGAGAAGAGATTATTCAGTGACTGGTTGTTCTTATCAGAATCGACTGCAAACCAACACCGAGACGTCGCAAGCTGAAACGGAAGATGAAGAGATAGAGAATGTGTATGAGGATACTGAAAGGATAATACAGTATGTAAAGGGGGATGAAAATCTAATAGTCATGGGGGACTGGAATGCAGTTGTAGGGGAAGCAGTAGAAGATAAGGTTACAGGGGAATATGGGCTTGGGACAAGGAATGAGAGAGGAGAAAGACTAATTGAGTTCTGTAACAAGTTTCAGCTAGTAGTAGCGTATACTCTGTTCAAGAATCACAAGAGGAGGAGGAATACCTGGAAAAGGCCAGGTGATACGGGAAGATCTCACTTTGATTACATCATGGTTAGACAGAGATTGCGAAATCAGATACTGGATGGTAAGGTGTACCCAGAAGCAGATACAGACTCAGATTACAATATAGTAGTGATGAAGAGTAGGTAGAAGTTTAAGACATTAGTCAGGAAGAATCAATACGCAAAGAAGTACGGAAGTACTAAGGAATGACGAAATACGGTTGAAGTTCTCTAGGCTATAGACATAGCACTAAGGAATAGTTCAGTAAGCAGTAAAGTTGAAGAAGAATGGACATCTCTAAAAAGGGCCATCACAGAAGTTGGGAAGGAAAACATAGGTACAAAGAAGGTAACTGCGAAGAAACCATGGGTAACAGAAGGAATACTTCAATTGATAGATGAAAGGAGGAAGTACAAAAATTTTCCGGGAAACTCAGGAACAGAGAAATGAAGGTCGCTGAGGAATGAAAGAAACAGGAAATGCAGGGAAGCTAAGACGAAATAGCTGCAGGAAAAATGTGAAGACATCGAAAAAGAAATGATTGTCAGAAGGGTAGAGTCAGCATACAGGAAAGTCAAATCAACCTTCGGTGACATTAAATGGTTCAAATGGCTCTGAGCACTACGGGACTTAACATCTGTGGTCATCAGTCCCCTAGAACTTAGAACTACTTAAACCTAACTAACCTAAGGACATCACACACATCCATGCGCGAGGCAGGATTCGAACCTGCGACCGTAGCAGTCGCGCGGTTCCGGACTGCTGCGCCTAGAACCGCGTGGCCACCGCGGTCGGCCGGTGACATTAAAAGCAGAGGTTATAACATTAAGAGTGCAACGGGAATTTCACTGTTAAATGCAGAGGAGAGAGCGGATACGTGGAAAGAATACATTGAAAGCCTCTATGAAGGGGAAGATTTGTCTGATGTGATAGAAGAAGAAACAGGAGTCTATTTAGAAGTGATAGGGGATCCAGTATTAGAATCACAATTTAAAAGGGCTTTGGAGGACTTAAGGTCAAATAAGGCAGAAGTACCATCAGAATTTCTAAAATCATCGGGGAATGTGGCAAAACAATTTGACTATTCACGTTGATGTGCGGAATGTATGAGTCTGGTGACATACCATCTGACTTTCGGAAAAAAATATTCACGCAATTCCGAAGACTGCAAGAGCTAATAAGCGCGAGAATCATCGCACAATCAGCTTAACAACTCATGTATGCAAGTTGCTGACAATAATAATATACAGAAGAATGGTAAAGGAAATTGAGGATGCGCTAGATGACGGTCAGTTTGGCTTTAGCAAAAGGTAAGGCACATGAGAGGCAATTCTGACGTTGCGGTTGATAATGAAAGCAAGAGTAAAGAAAAATCAAGACACGTTAATAGGATCTGTCGACCTGGAAACAGCGTTCAACAGTGTAAAATGTTGCAAGATGTTTGAAATTCTCAAAAAAATTGGGGTAAGCTATAGGAAGAGACGGGGCAAATACAATATGTACAACAGCCAAGAGGGAATAATAAGAGTGGACGACTAAGAACGAAGTGCTCGTATTAAAGAGGGTGTAAGACAAGAATGTAGCCTTTCGCCCCTACCTTTCAATCTGTACATTGAGGAAGCAATGACGGAAATAAAAGAAAGGTTCAGGAGCAGGATTAACATTCAAGGTGAAAGGACGTCAATGATACAATTCTCTGATGACATTACTATCGTGAGTGAAGCTGAAGAAGACTTACATGATTTGCTGAACGGAATGAACAGTCTAATGAATACCGAGTATGGATTGAGGATAAATCTAAGAAAGACGAAGTTGATGAGAAGTAGCAGAAATGCGAATAGCGAGAAACTTAATATCAGGCTTGATGGTCACGAAGTAGATGAAGTCAAGGAATTTTGCTACCTAGGCAGTAAAATAACCAATGACGGACGGAACAAGGAGGACATCAAAAGCAGACTAGCAATGGCAAAAAGGGCATTCCTGGCCAAGAAAATCCTACTAATATCAAATATCGGCCTAAATTCGAAGAAGAAATTTCTGAGAATGTACGTCTGGAGTTACAGCATTGTATGGTAGTGAAACATGGACTGTGGGGAAACCGAAGCAGAAGAGAATCGAAGCATTTGAGATGTGGTGCTACAATGTTGAAAATTAGGTGGACTGATAAGGTAAGAAATGAGGATGTTCTGCACAAAACTGGAGAGGAAAGGAACATGTGGATAACACTGATAAGGAGAAGGGACAGGATGATAGGACATCTGTTAAGACATGAAGGAATGACTTCCATGGTGCTAGGAGGAGCTGTTGAGGGCAAAAACTGTTGAGGAAGACAGAGATTGGAATACATCCGGCAAGTAATTGAGGACGTAGATTGCAAATGCTACTCTGAGATGAAGAAGTTAGCACAGGAGAGGAATTCGAGGCGGGCGGCATCAAACAAGTCTAAACTTATCGGTGTTCCACATATGAGAATATGGCGGACTTGGTGTATGCACGAACTTCACTCTTAACAGCTACAGCGGATTCACCGCCGTCAAGAAGGAAATTAATGTAGACGATTGACATTATGTCATGAGAAAATCACATTTACAATAGAACATGAGCAAGACAAAAGCATCAGTTACCTCCACCTATATATTACAAGAGACAACAACACTTGTACATTCAAAATTTACAGGGAAAATAAGCTGACGGACACCACAACCCCTGCAACCTCATGTCACGCAAATGTCCTTAAACAAGCAGCATACAGGTAAGTGCAACACAGAACAGCTAAAATACCTTTGAACCAAGAAAACTTGCAACAAAAAATAAACACAGTGAAACAGATTGGAATTGTCAACGATTATACTGCTTGACACAGTTCTAGACAAAGTGAAGAAAGACCCAGACAAAAACTGCACCACAGGTAAGTACAAGTACTTCGACATTTCGCCACTATCTACATACGACGGTTGCCCAGAAAGTAATTAACCACTTTTCTTTTCTCAGCCGAAAACAACCCTACGTGTGTGAAACGTTACGTATTTATTATTTGAAGTCTCCTGAGTGAACGCACCAAGTTTCCGACAGTTCCTACAGATAAAGCAGCTGCAGGACAGGTTCAAAATGGCGTCTGTAGGCGACGTACGTTACAAGCAACGTGCCGTCATTGAATTTGTCACTGCAGAGAAAGAAACTGTAGGAAGTATTCACAAACGCTCGTGCAAAGTCTATGGAGCATCTGATTTCGACAGAAGTTCAGTTATTCGCTGGGCACGGAGGGTGAGGTCATCAGAAGGCGGTTTGGTGGAGCTCCACGATTTGCAGCGGTCGGGGAGACCATCCACGGCTATCACACCTGCTATGTTGCAGCGAGCTTGTTTGGGCCATTAAAGGATGCCATTCGTGGAAAACATTTTGAGGATGATGAGAAGGTGATTCGCACAGTGAAGCACTGGCGCCACCACCAGCTCAAGGACTGGTACCGACAGAGCATACACGCCTTTGTTTCGCGCTGAAGGAAGGTCATAAAACGGGATGGCGATTACGTGGAAAAATGGCGTGTGTAGATAAACACTATTGTTTCGTGAGTGTAATTCTCATTACGTTCAATAAAGAATTGTTGAATAAAAAAGTGTAATGCATACTTTCTTGTGTTTTTACATATTGCAGTGAAGTCAACAGAACAAAGCAGAACCTCATACATTAGAAACATTACGGAAACGTTGCATAGTACACAGAGGGAAACACATTTGACAATGGGAATAATTTCGCGCAACGCGTCGTGTAAAATGGAAATAAAAGAAAATAGAGACTGGTAGCAGAAAAGATATTTATATACAAGCCCATTGACATTCTGTCGTCGTATAATTGTAAATCGCAGAGCAGTACTGTTACTACTGTTAAGTTTCTGAGGCCACTGCCACTCTTGATGGTATGAATAACACCTGTAACTCACATCGGCGTTCCGGCGAAAACTTACGTGCATTTGTGGAGACACATTTTCAAGACCACTTCTCTGTAAACGTATTGTGTGGTATGATATACAGCTGGGTTATTGTTTTACCACATCATCTCGCAGGACCCGTTATCTATAAAACGTGCTTGCCGCCTTATGGAAGGGATTCCTGCAAGGACGGGAAAGTTTTTGCAGCGTGACGGAGCCCCACTACATTGTAATCATCAGGTGACACACACAATTTAACATTCCCCGCAAGATGCATCAGCAGAAAGGTCACGCTTCACGTCCGCAAAGGTCACCATATCTTACCCCTTTAGGTTGTTGCCTCTGGGGATGAGTGAAAGGTGAAGGCTTCGAAGAAAGAGTAAACCCAAGTGGCTATTTGATTGCTCAGATTATGAATAGGACCGCCCTCATAAAATATTGCCAGGAGGACCTCAAGAGTTACACTCGATGTTGCCAAGAGACTGTGAAAGTCATTGGAATTAGCTGTGGACTTCATGAATATCGGCTTAGAACTTAATCATTTGCCTGTTCTTAACACATCCGTAAAACGTTAAATTTTAGGTTAATGGTAGGCATCTGTTAACGACGGAGCAGGTCGGCTTGTACACAGGAATCCTTGAACAGAAAGCCACTGAACCCTTTTGTTAACCATTTATTTTATGTGCAGAATGAAATTTTCTCTCTGCTGCCGAGTGTGCGCTGATACGAAACTTCCTGGCAGATTAAAACTGCGTGCCGGACGGAGAGTCGAACTCGGGACCTTTTCATTTCGCGGACAAGTGCTCTACCATCTGAGCTAACCATGCACAACTGATGACCCATCCTCACAGCTATATTTCCGCCAGTACCTCTTCTCCTACCTTCCAAACTTCACAGAAGCTCTCCTGCGAACCTTGCAGAACTTGCACTCCTGGAAGAACGAATATTGCGGATGCATGGCTTAGCCACAGTCTGGGAGCTGTTTCCAGAATAAAATTTTCACTCTGCAGCGGAGTGTGGGCTGAAATGAAACTTCCTGACAGATTAAAACTGTGAGCCGGACCGAGATTAGAACTCGGGACCTTTGCCTTCCGGGGCAAGTGCTCTACCATAGTCTACCATAGGTCCCGAGTTCGAGTGTCGGTCCGGTGCACAGTTTTAATCTGCTAGGAAGATTCGTTTATTTTGTGTGTTTGCCAATGTTAAAATTTTCCTTTGCATACATTGGTACTTGAACAATCATACCACTGGACGTTCAAAACAGCCGGCCGGAGTGGCCGAGCGGTTAAAGGCGCTACAGTCTGGAACCGCACGACCGCTACGGTCGCGGGTTCGAATCCTGCCTCGGGCATGGATGTGTGTGATGTCCTTAGGTTAGTTAGGTTTAAGTAGTTCTAAGTTCTAGGGGACTGATGACCTTAGAAGTTAAGTCCCGTAGTGCTCAGAGCCATTTGAACCATTTTTGACGTTCAAAACAAACCCTCCAACAGGGTAACTGCCTTAAGGCCCTCAAGCAATTGATAAGGTCAAACCTAGAGCAGCAATATACGGCACACAACCAAACATTACTTTCTGCCACTGGAGTAAGTTTTGCCAGTTATCGGATTAATTATTGATCCAAAGTTCTGATATTAGACAGAATTAATTAAAAAACCAGTATACAGGATAATAACAATATTTATCAGTCCTTTGCTGACTTGATCTCCATCACAGTGCTATACCCCTGCTGTGCAAATAATCATTGGGGGGCAGATGTTCAGTAAACTGGCGTCTGCTCTGACCGCATCTGGCTGAAGTTCAATTTTCGACAACCACTTGTGTCGTCCGGCAGTGTGTCACGCCCCATACCAAATTAAATGCTTCACAAATACTAGGGGGCTTCTACAACAGAGAGAGGGCATAATTAATTCACATACAATAAAGCAAGTTAATTACACAAGGATTAACACCATCGCCCCAGCCCAACCGAGCAAATAGCGGCAATTGACAAAGCAGTAAAAAAAAAAAACAAGTTAAATCACAACCACAGTGGTCAACAGTTTGACAATCAAAATAAAAAACAATTTAGTGCTTGTTGGAACCTAAGTCTTCGCCGAGTACAACGTGAAAGACCGAGCTTTAATCAGAGGTTCAAAGTAACAGCCTGTCATCCGTCGCTCATAACCGACGTAATAATCAGTATGTGAAATTAAGGAGACCTGCGCGTCATGGCCTGTAGTTTTAATAGTATTTTGAAATTTATTAACACAAAAACTTTATTAGATATTTGAATAAAACTTTAACCAAATAATATAGCATGAGCCCTACGTGAAAAACAATTTAAAAATTATGGAAAACATGGTGGAGTTAATACGATTTTTATCTTATGTACTGAGTGACATGTAATTTTTACTTTAGGTACACTATACTTCCATACTACTTCTAAATAAAAGTCAAAACAAATATTATTTTTTTAATTATTAATTTCTGAACATGTAAACCAGGTATATTAACTATTTCGTTGTTTTGTATATTTTAAAAACAAAATGGTTTTTAGCGGTCAATTTTTCTACTAATAATTTAAGAACGCATGACATGCTCCAATTGAAAATGTTGAATAATGTGGTTTACTGTGCAGGCAAGCACTGTATTATTATTCATGGAAACCTTATGGAAATTTTGTTTTTGTTTTGCTTTAGTATTGGATGATATAATCACAACTAAGAATGCAAAAAAAATTGATTACGTACAATTGAAACTAAAGATTTGCATGTCATTTTCTACTCAATGATAGCATGTCAAAACATTCCAGCTCTGTAATCTTGTTGTTTCTGAGTGCCCTTTTCATCTTATTTAGTGTTCTTTCTTTTCTTTGTTATACTGGCCTGCTATGCCATGTTTTCAGCAGCTTTATCAGCTCCAGTGACGCGTTGTCTGACCACACATAGCTGCCCACTTTTCATTTTGCTCTCAGTTTAGATGCCACGTCTGCTCATGGTTTTTAATCTGCTTGTAATTCCACGATTAAAACGTATTGAGGCATCCGTCATATCAATCTGAGAAGCTGACTTGCCAAGAGAAACAGTTTTTGGCAAGGGGTTTGGCAGGTTATCTACTTGTATCGACAGAAGCATCGATTGCAATAAACCCCTGCTCATAGTACAGTCGATACGTTCTTCAAGAATACTACACAAGCGAGTTGCTATGGAAATAGCGACGCCAAAATCAAATGACGAGACCTGATGGATAATATTGTGTGTTTGACAGTAGTTTGACAGCTAGGCATTTGAACACGAAAACGATGAGGTGCCACACATGAAGTATCAATTTTTATATTTAGAAAGAACGACAGAATTTTGTTCAATAACAAAAAAACATTTTTGTGACCTCGTTACCTCTAGATCCACTTGAAGACCTTAACGGTAGTGTCCAGCCGTCCAGTGTGGCCGAGCGGTTTTAGGCGCTTCAGTGTGGAACTGCGCTACCGCTAAGGTCGCAGGTTCGAATCCTGCCTCGGGCATGGATGTGTGTGATGTACTTAGTTTAGTTAGGTTCAAGTAGTTCTAAGTTCTAGGGGACTGATGACCTAAGATGTTAAGTTCCATAGTGCTCAGAGCCATTTGAACTACTCTCCTGGAAATTGGAATAAGAACACCGTGAATTCATTGTCCCAGGAAGGGGAAACTTTATTGACACATTCCTGGGGTCAGATACATCACATGATCACACTGACAGAACCACAGGCACATAGACACAGGCAACAGAGCATGCACAATGTCGGCACTAGTACAGTGTATATCCACCTTTCGCAGCAATGCAGGCTGCTATTCTCCCATGGAGACGATCGTAGAGATGCTGGATGTAGTCCTGTGGAACGGCTTGCCATGCCATTTCCACCTGGCGCCTCAGTTGGACCAGCGTTCATGCTGGACGTGCAGACCGCGTGAGACGACGCTTCATCCAGTCCCAAACATGCTCAATGGGGAACAGATCCGGAGATCTTGCTGGCCAGGGTAGTTGACTTACACCTTCTAGAGCACGTTGGGTGGCACGGGATACATGCGGACGTGCATTGTCCTGTTGGAACAGCAAGTTCCCTTGCCGGGCTAGGAATGGTAGAACGATGGGTTCGATGACGGTTTGGATGTACCGTGCACTATTCAGTGTCCCCTCGACGATCACCAGTGGTGTACGGCCAGTGAAGGAGATCGCTCCCCACACCATGATGCCGGGTGTTGGCCCTGTGTGCCTCGGTCGTATGCAGTCCTGATTGTGGCGCTCACCTGCACGGCGCCAAACACGCATACGACCATCATTGGCACCAAGGCAGAAGCGACTCTCATCGCTGAAGACGACACGTCTCCATTCGTCCCTCCATTCACGCCTGTCGCGACACCACTGGAGGCGGGCTGCACGATGTTGGGGCGTGAGCGGAAGACGGCCTAACGGTGTGCGGGACCGTAGCCCAGCTTCATGGAGACGGTTGCGAATGGTCCTCGCCGATACCCCAGGAGCAACAGTGTCCCTAATTTGCTGGGAAGTGGCGGTGCGGTCCCCTACGGCACTGCGTAGGATCCTACGGTCTTGGCGTGCATCCGTGCGTCGCTGCGGTCCGGTCCCAGGTCGACGGGCACGTGCACCTTCCGCCGACCACTGGCGACAACATCGATGTACTGTGGAGACCTCACGCCCCACGTGTTGAGCAATTCGGCGGTACGTCCACCCGGCCTCCCGCATACCCACTATACGCCCTCGCTCAAAGTCCGTCAACTGCACATACGGTTCACGTCCACGCTGTCGCGGCATGCTACCAGTGTTAAAGACTGCGATGGAGCTCCGTATGCCACGGCAAACTGGCTAACACTGACGGCGGCGGTGCACAAATGCTGCGCAGCTAGCGCCATTCGACGGCCAACACCGCGGTTCCTGGTGTGTCCGCTGTGCCGTGCGTGTGATCATTGCTTGTACAGCCCTCTCGCAGTGTCCGGAGCAAGTATGGTGGGTCTGACACACCGGTGTCAATGTGTTCTTTTTTCCATTTCCAGGAGTGTATTTTTGTAGTGTTCAGCAATCTCCTTCTGCTGATTAGTGGTCGAGGACGAGAGCGAAACTTCAGCTTTCAGACAAGTGCGGCTTGCACATCCCGCACCAGGACCTGCTCGTACTACGGACGGTTGGCCCAGCGACAACTTGCTTCTCTCTCTCTCTCTCTCTCTCTCTCTCTCTCTCTCTGTCTCTATCCCTCTCTCCCTTGTGTATCTGCCGCGGCTGCTGCAAATCTGAAACAACCGATCCGGCTTCCCGCCGGTCTCGGGCGTGGACAACAGCAAGTGACACCAAGAGCCGAGCCGATTTCGTCTTCGTGTGCAACGTACGGTCCGCTCACTGTCACAGGCAAGGTCCAGTTACACTGAAGAGCCAAAGAAACTGGTGCACCTGCCTAATATCGTGCAGGGGCCCCGCGACCACTGAGAAGTGCCGCAACACTACGTGGCATGGACTCGACTAATATCTGAAGTAGTGACATTACGAATCCTTCAGGGCTATCCATAAATCCGTAAGAGTACGTGGCGGTGGAGATCTCTACTGAACAGCACGTCTTAAGGCATTCCAGATAAGCTCAATAATATTCATGTCAGGGGATTTGGTGGCCATCGGAAGTGTTTAGAGACACAAGTGTGTTTCTGGAGTCGCACTGTAGTAATTCTGGACGTGTGTGGTGTCGCATTGTCCTGCTGGAATTTCCCAAGTCCGTCGGAATGCACAATGGACACGCCTGGATGCTTACCTACGTGTCACCTGACCAGAGTCGTATCTAGACGTAGCAGGACTCCCATATGACTCCAACTGCACGCGCCCCACGCCATTACTGAGTCTCCACCAGCTTGAACAGTCCCCTGTTGACATGCAGGTTTCATGGATTCATGAGGCTGTCTCCACTCCCGTACTTCTCCATCGGCTCGATACAATTTGAAAAGAGACTCGTCCGACCAGGCAACATGTTTCCAGTCATCAACTGTCCAATGTCGTATTGACGGGCGTAAGGCTTTGTATCACGCAGTCATCAACAGTAGACGAGTGGGCCTTCGGCTCTGAAATCCCATATCGATGATGTTTCGTTGAATGGTTCGCATGCTGACACTTGTTGATTGCCCAGCATTGAAATCTGCAGCAATTTACGAAAGGTTTGCACTTCTGTCGCGTTGAACGATTCTATTCGCTCGTCGTTGGACCCGTTCTTGCAGGATCTTTTTCCGGCCGCAGCGTTGTCGGAGATTTAATGTTTTACCGGATTCGTGATATTCACGATGCACTCGTGAAATGGTCGTGCGGGAAAATCCCCACTTCATCGCTACCTCTGGGATGCTGTGTCCCATCGCTCGTGCGCCGACTATAACACCACCTTCAGACTCACTTAAATCTTGATAATCAGCCATTGTTGCAGCAGTAATCGATCTAACGACTGCCAACTGCAGCGCCGTATTCTGCCTATCTCTTTTCATACCTCTGTATTTGAATACGCATGCCTATGTCAGTTTCTTTGGCGCTTCAGGGTAAAAGGTCTCCCCAAACCGCAGCGCACGTTTTCTCTCCACGAGGAGGAACAGCGACCCCTTACGCCAGTGAAATTGACGATGGGAAATCGGTACATTTATTTTAAGTATTTGTTTGAGTTACATTCTAACTGCCGTATCTCTGTAGCGAAAAAACGAGAAAAATGTTGTATGGAATGTTTTACTCGTATCACTCTGTAATGCCACCTCCTAAAATGTTTCCTACTGGCTGAGTACCTGGCGTTCCCCGCGTATGTACTGGTATTCATTCCATTAGTCCATCTTCTGCTTCCGCTTCTCGACTCCGTCTCCTCATTCCCCTCTCTATCTGTCCATCCCCTCCTCTTCCCTTTCTCTGTCCATTTCTCTCCCTCCTCTTTCCGTCCATCTCCTCTTCTCCTATGTCTGTGTCGATTTCCTCCTTTCCCCTCTGTGTTTACCCATCGCTTTGCGCCTCGTTCTCTCTCCAATCTATCACCTCCTCACCAGTAGGGGATTGCTGATTCCTATTACAGCATTTCTTTGCAGATAGTGGCAAGTTTTGCTGAAATAGTTCCAGGGCTTAAGGAGTACATTTTCATTCTCGGCTCTGCTCGCACGCCCTTGTTTCACATATATTTCACACATTTCACATATATCACATATATTTGTATGCATATTTCACCTGTATCTCTAGCGAATTAGGCCCTGCAGTTTCGTTTTCATGCAGCTCAATATCTATGACGTCATATCTCCTGAACTGCGTGTCGTAGAACGATATAATCTGGCACATACATTCAGCGGCATATGTGAGTGACATCTGGTTTCGCAGGACAGAGCGGATCAGGTAATGGTTGTGGAGGGGACTGTAATCGGTTACTGCTAGTTGCACAAAACACACAAACCTTTATTGTCCTAAGAACCACTTAATTACACATTGCCTTAAAAGGATCAAATTAAAACAATACGGCTGATGGCCTAGTTAAGAAAAGTTGTGATATCTCCTGGGCTGAAAGCCCGAAACCACACCAAAAACAAGAACGGGTGAAGGCCTGAACACAAGTTATAAAATTGCTTTAAAGAATACACGCGGCTGAAGGCCTAATTTAAATAAGTGTCTTTCACGTAAATACACGGCTGAAGGCCACACACACAAGACATTGAACCACTCAGGGCATAGGGCTTGCATAACAAGAATTTCAGATCAAATTTTTAAAATTTTAGTTATTAAACAAATAACTCTTCAAATTTTAAGTTGGCTGAAGGTCTTATTTTAAAATTAACACAAACTAAATTAATATATGTCTGAAGGCCTCGCACAGTATATCAGACTAAAATGAAAATTACAATCTAAAACTAACAGAACAGTGGTGCTCAGAAGTGTTACAAGGGTCAGCCTGAGGAGGCAGCTCTAACGTAAGGTGAGGCGAGACAGGCAGCCAAGAGTAAGGCTAAATAATCTGATGGTAACCCGACCCAGGGACGGCTGAAGCACCGACCAACAACCTAATCAATTCCCTTCCGGCCGACTAACGGGACGACAACGCAAAGTATCAGCCGAGGACGAAGATACGAGCAGCGCTACGTCTTCAAAACCGACGTCTAAAAACAGCCAAGGCACAATAATCACGCTAAGAAAAAAATATGAAGAAACTACTGAAAGGCTGTCGAACCACACACCGTGCCGGACAGCACCAACATGGGGAGGAAAACACACTGCTGGAAAACTACGCTAACGACCAGGACAGGTAACTGGGGCGTTAACGGCCGCAAGGCAGAAAATACCGCCGGTGCACTTCACTGATAAGTAACAACCAGTTTAATAGTTAAAGACCATACAGGAAGACAGCTGCAAAATTTTGGCCGATTCCAACACAGCATATGTTGCTGCTAGCCGGAATGGCCCAGGAAGCCACAACCAGCAATGAATGAAGAGATGTCACAGCAGTTGACGTTTCATAACAGGTTAACTGATCACTCAACTTCAGTGTCCAGGTTCGAAGGGCAACGAACTTTGTAGCTGTCGCAGCTAGTGCCTCACAATCCGACCGCGGGTGCATGCCGCCAGCGGTCCCAGCCAGACATCGCGCCACATTAACTTGCTCGGTGCTCTGTCGCAACCAACCAACTCAATCGAGCACGCAGACAGCATTAAAATAAGTGCTCGGTCAAAACCACACAAGCTACACATGGTTTCGGGAACACTTCCACAAACTACTCGAACAATACTGAAACCAGTCACTGTGGAACAACTAGGAGGAATCCCTAGTCTACACACCCAGAGAACCCGGAGGCGGTCGACGACCAATTACACGTCGTCCGATGAGACGATCAATCGAACGACCAACCAGGGTCGTCCCCACTGAAGTCATGTGTGCTGGCAACGGTCGGGTGAGGCATGGCTGTCCGGATCTCACTGCTGCCCGTCCCCACTGAACACCCAACACACGACGACCAGGAAATACTAGCGATCTCTCCAAAGATAGTACGACAGTGCTCTTATCGATAAGCGCTGCTGCTGCCACTCACGGGCAGGCAACCCAGCAACTTAGAGACACCAGTAAATCGAATAAGAAACGAGACGGGGGTACCGCCAAGATGTCAAGCAATAACGGCACGTACACAAGGTGCGCACGGCTCAGTGAGTACTGTCTGCAAAATCTTTCGCAAATACAGTTAATAGTAAATAAAACGTCATGCCTGATGAGGCTGTTTTACTGCACGAACAGCGAGAAATGTGGTAAACGATAACCTTTTGCCCTTTCATCGTTTTGTGGGGGTTGTCAGCGACAAAAAGATTCGTAAAGGTTTGTCCATAAAAGTTTAAGTCAAGAAGTGATCTTATTCCCAAACACTGGATGAGTAAAATTTGGGAATTCGCGCGTTGTGGGCTACACTATCTTTTCATCCCCATCTCTTTGATAGTTACGTGGTTCTTAACTCCACAGGAACTCTTTATAGACAGTAAGTGATTCGTGTACCAAGTTTGGTTGCAATCGATCCAGATTTTAGGAGGAGAAGTGGAACATACATACATACATACATACAAACCTACATGGAAATGGAAATGAAGTCCCACGCTTCTTGACAGAGCGCAGGGGAACGATGTGAGAAATCCTCACCACCGTACTAGGAAAGATCCTAATGGAGGCAGTTTGCCGTTGCCTTCCGCCGACCATAATGGGGATGAATGACGATGATTATGATGACGACACAACAGCATCCAGTCACCTCGGGGCAGGTGAAAATCCCTGACCCCGCCGGGAATCGTAGCCGGGACCCCGTGCTCGGGAAGCGAGAACGCTACCGCAAGACCACGAGCGGCGGACACAAACCTACATACATTTTTATAGTATGAAACTTCCTGGCCGATGAAAACTGTGTGCCGGACCGAGACTCGAACTCGGGACCTTTGCCTTTCGGGGGCAAGTGCTCTACCATCTGAGCTACCCAAGCACGACTCACGCCCCGTCCTCACAGCTTTACTTCCGGCAGTACCTCGTCTCCTGTTTTCCAATAATACTTTTATAATATATAAGGATTCATTCTGAAGCACCTTGTATAAACGGTTATAGTAATTATAGTAACTAACACTGTAACATGTAATATTTTATAATATGTATGAATTCATTCTGAAGTACATTGAATAATTGATTATTATTACCTAACACTGTAACATGTAATACAGAGTGAGACCAATTATTTTGGTATCAAGTTGACAAACCAGAGTAGCGACAGGATTTACACAAATATGGGTGAAGTGATATTGGCTATGACCAGCGGTACTAGAAGTCGCGTTCTCACTTTACACCTCCGTGAGCAATGGAGGATAATATGGGTATCTCACTGTTCCACGCCACACCATCGGCGGGAGGGGGGGGGGGGAGGAGGAAAGTGCCATATTGATTCAATAGAACTATTAAACTGAGGCGAGCTCTGGTGACAATGAAATTTCACACCACGGTTTTTCTAGGAGTAATGGTAAAATTTCGGCATTTCTTTTGCTCTTAGTTGCATATGCAAATTTCAACGCTCTGCCCCATAGCTCCCTTGTTTGTCTTCTGATAGAGTGGAGAAAATCGTTTGGTGGTATTTATCGTACTGTTCTATTCCCATACATACTGCTTCCTTGGTTAAGGTGTAGAACTTATCGGTACCCAGTGTTCCTCTGGGTCCCTTGATCCAGAATGAGATAGCTATTTTGTTTGGTTTCGTAACTTCTGTATTAAACAGAAGATATAGTGCAGGATAAAATTAATTATTTCTGTTGATTATGTAATGATACACTACTGGCCATTAAAATTGCTACACCACGAAGATGGCGTGCTACAGACGCGAAATTTAACCGACAGGAAGAAGATGCTGTGATATGTAAATGATTAGCTTTTCAGAGCATTCACACAAGGTTGGCGCCGGTGGCAACATCTACAACGTGCTGACATGAGCAAAGTTTCCAACCGATTTCTCATACACAAACAGCAGTTGACCGGCGTTGCCTGGTGAAACATTGTTGTGATGCCTCGTGTAAGGAGGAGAAATGCGTACCAAAACGTTTCCGATTTTGATAAAGGTCGGATTGTAGCCTATCGCGGTTGCGGTTTATCGTATCGCGACATTGCTGCTCGCGTTGGTCGAGATCCAATGACTGTTAGCAGAATATGGAATCGGTGGGTTCGGGAGGGTAATACAGAACGCTGTGCTGGATTCCAACGGCCTCGTATCACTAGAATTCGAGATGACAGGCATCTTATCCGCATGGTTGTAACGGATCGTGCAGCCACGTCTCGATCCCTGAGTCAACAGATGGGGACGTTTGCAAAACAACAACCATCTGCACGAACAGTTCGACGTTTGCAGCAGCATGGACTATCAGCTCGGAGAGCGTGGCTGCGGTTACCCTTGACGCTGCATCACAGACAGGAGCGCCTGCGATGCTGTACTCAACGACGAACCTGGGTGCACGAATGGCAAAACGTCATTTTTTTGGATGAATCCAGGTTCTGTTTACAGCATCATGATGGTCGCATCCGTGTTTGGCGGCATCGCGGTGAACGCACATTGTAAGCGTGTATTCGTCATCGCCATACTGGCGTATCACCCAGCATGATGGTATGGGGTGCCATTGGTTACACGCCTCTGTCACCTCTTGTTCGCATTGACGGCACTTTGAACAGTGGACGTTACATTTCATACGTATTACGATCCGTGGCTCTACCCGTCATTCGATCCCTGCGAAACCCTACATTTCAGCAGGATAATGCACGACCGCATGTTGCAGGTCCTGTACGGGCCTTTCTGGTTACAGAAAATGTTCGACTGCTGCCCTGGCCAGCACATTTCCAGATCTCTCGCCAACTGAAAACGTCTGGTCAATGGTGGCCGAGCAACTGGCTCGTCACAATACGCCAGTCGCTACTCTTGATGAACTGTGGTATCGTGTTGTAGCTGCATGGGCAGCTGTACCTGTACACGCCATCCAAGCTCTGTTTGAATCAATGCCCAGGCGTATCAAGGCCGTTATTACGGCCAGAGGTGGTTGTTGTGGGTACTGATTTCTCAGGATCTATGCACTCATATTGCGTGAAAATGTAATCACATGTCAGTTCTGGTATAATATGTTTGTCCGATGAATACCCGTTTATCATCTGCATTTCTTCTTGGTGTGGCAATTTTAATGGCCAGTAGTGTATTTAACTAGCTTCAAGACCGACTGTGTATCTGATAAAATTGTACGGTCTGTGCTATGAGTACTCATTTTGAAGTGTTTCATGTTGTCAACCTCACTACTGTTTCTGAAAGTGTAACATATAAGTGGTCAATATCTCTTTGTAAAAAAAAAAAAAAAAAAAAAAAAAAAAAAAAAGCTCTCATTTCACAATTACCCTTCTTTCTCTTTTCATTTCTCAGTCAGTCACCCATCTTTCTTTCCGCCTGTCTTCTCTAGTCTTCTATCACATACCTCTTCTTTCACGTCCATTGCTGACAGTGCCCTCACTTTAAATCTGCCTGCCTGTAATCTGTAACTACTTTACTTTCAATAGCTGACTTTTTTTGCTATAGCTAGTGTTGTTTCCACTATTTATTATTGTGGTGGATGTCAAGGGAAATGTAAGATTTCTTATTACTGATAAATCGTAATGAAGTTAATGTAAAATGTAGAGAACGTCTGGTTAGATGTAAGAGAGTGCGCGATGGCTCCAATCTTGCCAGAATAAATAAATGTTTGGAAAACACTAGAGGCTAGAAATGATACAGCAGAACTGTCATTGTTCGTGTACTAGTCTTTAAGCAATTGGTTTTGTTTTTCTGCAAAAATCTGGGACATCTGATATAATAGAACCATGTGGCTGCAGAATGGGGAAGTAGATATTTTATTTGTGTCCTACTGTCACTTCGTGGCCTCCATGTTGCAGAAACGAAATACGATGATCTTTGGTCGGCGTACCTAGATAGCTGCATTTAGGCATCAAGCTTGGCAGCCGAAACTGTACATTAATAGAAGAAAAATAAAGGGAAGTAGTACTTTATTCAATGACAATCAGTGTGATATAGTTTAGACGATTTGTGACGGCTGTAGATATTGACGCAACCGACACGGTGAAGAGTGTAGTTTTCCCATTCTTCTTTGTTGTTCATCTGTGATCAGGGCGATCGCTACGATTTTTCTTATGTCTCTGCAATCAATGTCAAACCCCATCTTTGTCCTTTTCGAGCATGCTCCGTGTCTAATGATGTCGTCATCAACAGGGCATTAGACCTTAATAGTTCTTTGTTCCCTTTAAACTCCCTAAAGTATAATTATATTTGAATTTGCGACAGATTTATTTGGCGGCACCTTTCTACAAGAATCCACCATTGTACTAGTAGAGGGCGACAGCTCCATGAAAGGACTAAGGAGACATTAACAACTGAGTACCTAGCCAACGCTGCAGTTAAACGCCGCAGCAAATTCGAGAGCAGCAGTTATTTCTGTGTTTCGCTGGAAATTAACGCCGTGTGGCTGTGATTGAGCGCAGCCACAAAATGTGCTTTTAAACGTGTAAAGTTAAACACAATAAACAACAAATATTGGGGTATGAAGATGATTAAGACAACAACGATTGCTGTCATTTAAACCGAACCAGCACATTTAAAATGTTTTAAAATGACTAATGGCAATTTTTAAGTGTTCTAGTAACGTTACAAACTCCTTTTTATGGTTTGGTTCTCAGTTGCATTAAAATTCTTATATAAAAACATTTGTTCTCTATAAAAATATTTTAATTTGAAACAGATACTTTGTATTTGCCCCCTTAGGCGTTATCAAGGAACTTTACATAAATACACAGGGTGTCAATAAATACGTATACGAAATTTTAGTGTTTTTAGTGCCGATAAAAAGAAACACTTTTTTATTTGACAAAAATGTCACGGGCGCACCGTTTACGCAGTGGTGTCCATGAACGTTTTGACGCTAGTGACATCCAAAGATGGTGTTCAAACTGCCATGCGATTAATATCGTTGTGAAGATGTTGCTGAAAACGGCGTCCGTTTATGTTAATGCACAGCTTGCATCTACGTCCTAATGATTGTCTAAACACGCTGAAACCAACCAAGTGTTTCACGAATAACCTATAGCTACCTCTACATTAATACTATGCAAACCACCGCGAAGTGCATGGCAGGGGGTACGTCTCATTGTACCAGTTTTTAGGGTTTCTTTCTGTTCCATTCACTTACGTAGTGCGGGAAGAATGATTAGAATAGTTACGGCACGCATAGGGGAATTCAATCTTGTCCACGCGACCCTTACGTGAGCGATGCGTAGTGGACTGTGGTAAATTTTTTAGTCATCTTTTAAACCCGGTTCTTGAAACTTTGCTAGCAGACCATCTGGGGATAGTTTACGTCTATCTTCAATAGTCTGCCAGTTCAGTTTCTTCAGTATCACGAGTCGAACAAACCTGTGACCATGTGTACTGCCATCTGGTACTTCAGTATTCCCTGTTAGCCCCACATACTTGAGCAATATTCTAGCATGGGTTGCACGAGTGAGCCGGCCGCGGGGGCCGTGCGGTTCTGGCGCTGCAGTCCGGAACCGCGGGACTGCTACGGTCGCAGGTTCGAATCCTGCCTCGGGCATGGGTGTGTGTGATGTCCTTAGGTTAGTTAGGTTTAAGTAGTTCTAAGTTCTAGGGGACTTATGACCTAAGATGTTGAGTCCCATAGTGCTCAGAGCCATTTGAACCATTTTGCACGAGTGATTTGCAGGCATTCTCTTTTGTAGACTGATCGTATTTCCCCATTATTCTTCCAATAAACCGAAGTGTACTGGCTGCTTTACTCACAACTGAGCCCATGTGATCACTCCATTTCACATCCTTACAAATTATTACAACCATTACTCGCATGAGTTGACAGAGTCCAACAGTGAGTCATTGATATTCTAGTCATAGGATACTACGTGTTTTCGTTTTGTGAAGTGCACAATTTTACATTTCTGAACATTTAAAGCTAGTTGTCGATTTTTGCACCACTTTGAAATCTTATCAAGATTTGGCTGAATATTTACACAGCTTCTTTCAGATAGTAGTTCATTATAGAAAACTGTATCATCTGCAGAAAGCCTGATTTTCCTATTAATATTGTCTGCTAGGTCATTAATATACAGTATATGATACCCCATATGATCGTACTTTTGACTATAAGCATAGTGTGGTATTGAGTCAAACGCTTTTCGGAAATCAAGAAATATTACATCTACCAGACTGCCGTGATCCAAAACTTTCAGCATGTCATGGGAGAAAATTGCGAGTTGTGTTTCACGTGATCGATGTTTACCGAATATATGCTGATTGGCGTGGAGGAGGTTATTCTGTTCAAGATACCTCCTTATGTTTGAGGTTAGAATATGTCCTAAGTTTCTACAACAAATCATATCAAAGAGTTTGTACGGTAGCTTTGTTGATCACTTCTACTACCATTCTTGTAGAAGGGTGTTACCTGTACTTTTTTACGACCAATGGGCATGGTTTCTTGTTCGCGGGATCTATGATAGTTTATAGTTAGAAGATGGGTTATCTCAGCCGCAAATTCAGTATAGAATCTGACAGTGATTCCTTAGAGCCGTGGAGCTTTGTACAATTTTAACGATTTCAGTTGTTTCTCAACACCATGGCACTAATATATGATCAGGTTAAATAAATAAATAAATAAATAAAATAAATATTGATTTCTCATCTTTTCAGTGGTAAGAGGATTAAATTGGGGCAGTTCTTCTGGGTTTTTCTTTGTAAAAAAGCATTTGAGAACAGAGTTAAGCGTATCAGCTTTACTTTGCTACCCTCAATTTCAGTTCCTGTCTCACTCGCTAGGGACTGGACACTTAACTTTGGCGCCACTAACAGCCTTTACACACGACCAGAATTTCTTTGGGTTTTGTTAAAGAAAGTTTGACAATATTTTGCTACGGTAGTCAGTGAACGCTTCGCTCATTGCTCTCATGAGAGCCAAATGCGTTTAATTCACCATCTCTCTGTCTATAGACCTATGCTTTGTTTTACATCTAATATGCAGTAGTCTCTGTTTCTGTAGAAGTTCCTTTACAGTGACTGTACATCACGGATGGTCTGTCCCATTAGAAACTGTTTACTGGGTACATATCTATCCAGCGCATTGCCAACTATTCTTTTAAACTTGGGCCATAGTTCCTTTACTCGCTCATGTGCTGTGCTGAAAGTTTCCAGTTTCTCTTTTGAATTACGAAACTATTGATGTTTATCTAGTTTACTGAACGTATATATATATATATATATATATATATATATATATATATATATATATATATATATATATATAGTGTGGGTACTTCTCCTTATTTTTGGTTGTCCTTTGTAATTTGGTAATCATTGTTCTACAATCGCGTCGTGATCACTGATACCAGTTTTCATGTTGACATCCTCAAGGACGTCAGGTCTGTTTGTTGCCATGAGATCCAGTATATTTCCACCATGAGGGAGTGTCCCAGACTATCTGTTTTAGGTAGTTTTTAGAGAAGGCATTTAGTAAATTTTCACGGGCTGTCTTATCACGCCCACCACTAGCAAAACTGTAATTTTGCCAACAGATTGTTAGATGATCAAAGTCCCCTTTGATGACTACATTATAACTGAGGAACTTACGTACAAGTGAACTGAGATTTTCTCCAAAGTTTTCGGTTACATCAAGGGATGAGTCCGGTGGGCGATAGAAGGATCCAATTACCGTATTATGACCACTCCTGATACTATGTGTCGCCTAAACACTCTCACATGCAGCTTCAGTTTCGCTGGATTTGCGTTTCATGTCTGCTGCAACAAACACACCACCTCCATTTCCCATTAGCTTATTCTTTCGTTAAACACTTAAATTTTCTCAAAAAATCTGACTACTATTAAATTCAGATTTTCACCCGCACTCTGTACCTAGAATTATGTGAGCTTCGTTGCTTTTCAGGTGCATATCTATCTCTGGCACAGTAATGCGAATGCTCCGACAGTTAACCGCTATGATTTTAATACTCTTACCTGCGAGAGGAATGTTACACTAATCGGTCGTACACTAGGCTTCCTACATCTATCATTGTCAGGGATAGATGGAGAGCCGCCTAATCTGAAAAACCTCGTATGCACCCCACATACAGCCTGTTTTCTGAATAGCAGGCTCTAATGTATAGTGCACACCGGACACATTTAGGGGCATCCTTCAATTCTCAACTCTATGGCGCAGGTCCATGAAGTCGCAGCCTAGCTTGTCACAGGGCTTTCTGACTCTGTGGCTCGGTCCTTTCACTCGACTCAGAAACAAGAGTCTCGATGAGTTCTGGGGCAATGCTGCAAACTGTGTGCTTCGTTGAAGCCCGGTGCGCAAGGCTGGTCTTGTCAACCTTCTCTTCTGGCTGCTGCTTCATTCACAAACACCACCATTACTTCTTGAGCGTCTATTGGTGTATCGTATACCGAACGCTTCATCTCCATTCCCATCCTTCCTCCCTCTGCGACAAAAACAAATCCTTAGGAGTGAGGTCTGGAGCATGTGACGCGCACGGTATTCGCCCATCTCTCCCAATTCAACAATTAGGGAAAAGATTTTGTAGGTGTTCGCTGACGGCAAAGTGTGATGGGGCCTCGTCATGCGTGGACCGTAATCATAGCGGAATATTCTCGAACATTACCGGTAGTACTTCAGCAGTTAAAGTTAACAAAACAGTTGCGCGACTTTTTCGATGAAACTAAACCAGACCCAGAAATTTGTTTCAGTGATGTAGCTGCTCCACCAGGCAGAAGTCCTCCAGATTCCAGGATGAATCTTTCACTCTTCTGCGTAGTGGGTTCTGTTTTGAAACCTCATGGTACATTAAAACTGGGTGCCGTACCAGGAATTTGGAAGATAGGACAGAGGTACATGTGGTCAGCAAATCGTACCTGGGTAGCTCACTCAGCAGGAGCGTGGCTCGCGAAAGGTGAGGTTCCGGATTCGAGTCTCGCTTCGGTACATAGTTCTAATCGGCCAGGCAGTTTCGATCGAGTACACAGTATTAATCATCAAAGAAACTGTCCATGTTGGTAGAAATCCCTTGGTACGGTAAACTATCACATAAAGAATAACCGGATACCGGGAATTAACCGCTAGAAGTCACCTACCAATATAAAAGGAGGCAGGAATATTTTACTATCAACAGAGAAGCAATAACAGCAGAATGGGTAAGACAGTGACTTAGAACGTGATTGAGACACTAAATGTCATCTGAGTACCAAATCCACCATCATTGCAACATTCTTAAAGCTGTCCAAGTCGACTGTTGGTGATGCAATTGTAGAGTGGAAAAGAGATGGAACAACTCCAGCTAAACCAAGACCAGACTGATCTCATGGTCTTATGGACAGGGACCGACGAGCATTGGGTAAAGAGCGACGCCACTGGACAGTGAATGGCTGCAAACGAATGATCTGGAGTGATGAATCTCGCTATACCCTGTGGCAGTCCGAAGGGTTTGGGTTTAGTAAATGCGTGCTATCATGTGGGGTGGCAATAGTGATATACGGAGGAAGCGGTGCTAGGACACGAGGGCGTTTTGGCTCTTGAGGAAGAATTGGCAGCCATTCTCGCACAATCATTCACACAGCGAGGTGAATTTAAGCCGTTGTAAGGGCGAAGTTTCGACACACTGCGGCGGGGCGGGGTTGGTGGTTCTCGTTTTGCGATTTATTTAATGTCCACCTACCTCAGTTGGAGGGCAGCGTGGAGGGTAAAAATCGTAGAGGGAGACCAAGAGATGAATACACTAAGCAGATTCAGAAGGATGTAGGTTGCAGTAGGTACTGGGAGATGAAGAAGCTTGCACAGGATAGAGTAGCATGGAGAGCTGCATCAAACCAGTCTCAGGACTGAAGACCACAACAACAACACCTCAGTATGGTGTCCATTCACCACCCGTTGTTCTGCATTCATAGGTACTATGTAGACGATGAGAAAAACAGCGTTGAAGAAAACCACTGTCCATACTTATGATTACAAAGTCCACGTAACTGCAGTAACAAGATAAACCTGTGAATCTCTATTAATAACGGGTAAAGTGGGGCTTCCTCCCTTCACGGAAAATGTTTGTTTGTAGATACTGATGTTTTATCACGGTCCTTTTCATTTATGGTGTCACCAAGCCCACATTTAGGTCGGTAGTACATCTACTACTACTTCGTGCTGCTTATAACACACGTAAGACAGCCAGAAATATGCTAAGTCCAACCCGAAATATTACGAGATTCACACAGGCAATACACTGTTACAAAACGAGTTCACATTCGGTCCTTTTCAGTGGATTCTTCGAAAGAAGATGCTCGTCAGAGTGTTCTGTACATGCATACGTAACACGCCACGCTGAATATTCACAAAGGCCGATAGTTTCACACGCGGTTTATTCTGCAACCAACATTCCAAAACCTCTCTAAACTTCACCGAAATGTCCGTAATTGCATCTGCTAGCACAGCGATATAAACCGAAAGCGATATAACAGTCATTTCCTCATTTTGCAAATAATTTTTTCTGACACGTCTAACACGACCTTCTCATCCGGCAGCTAGCCCACCACTGACTTGAGTCCCGCGTAATTGAATGAGTTACGCCCTGTAATCGGCGGCAAAGACTTTTCTCTCGTCGGTCGATCAAAACTATCATCCAAAAATATATCATCCAATCAGATTAACCTCTCATGATAAATTTCGCGCGTAAACCGCTTTACTCCATTCAGCATTCGCAGATGCATCTAAATCATTTCATATTGCAAAACTTCACAAAATGTTCCACAAACCCAAACGAAACGAACTTCGAAAGAAAACTATGCTTGAAATATACTTTAGAACTAAGTATCCTCTTACTATCTTCCTGGCTGGCTTATTGCAAAAGCAAACGCTCCTAGACATACGTCATCCACAAGTTAGGTGGATTCACCGTTTTCAGGACATCCTGGTTACATAACACTTGCTAGTTACGGATAGTGTAATACATTATAAAATTGAAATTTGACGTATGTCCCCACATACACACTCACATTCACTCTCATCTACTCCCACCGTAACACAAAATATAAATATCAACTTTTAAACTATTATTTTCCTTACGAATGTTTAAATCATTGAATTTAAATTCTTAAAAGTTTACGATTAAAATTCTTTCATAATAAGTTGTGCGCGCTGAGAGTGCTGTTAGTATTTTTCAAATGACAAAGAAACTTAAACTGTCATGATTCCTATCTGAATTTGCTTTACTAAGAGACGTTAAGTATTTTTAATAGGTTTTTTTATATCTCTGAAACTGTTATAGGTAGCGGTATCAAATTTCGACACAAAGCTCGTCTGAATAACAAAAGGTCATGTACAAAATTTGGAATAAAACAGCTAATATTTAACGTAGTTATTTAGTTTCTTAGGTGAGGTGAATAACTGAGTTTAGTACACGCCACACTGAACATTCTCACGGTCCGCTGTAGCGACAGGTGTGGCTATGAAGCATACGGCAGGCCACATGCCGGCCGCCACCGAACGCTACTATACTGCAGGCTTCCAAAACAGCATGCCATAACCTAACAAACTTACTGCAAAAGTCTGCAGTCGCGTAATAGCTGCGACGCTACAACACCCCATATTAATCTTCACTAACAGGTGTTCTGACTTCTGATCGGACGATGTTCACTACTAGCCATTAAAATTGCTACACCAAGAAGAAATGCAGATAATAAACGGGTATTCATTGGACAAATATATTAACTAGAATTGATATGTGATTACATTTTCACGCAATTTGGGTGCATAGATCCTGAGAAATCAGTACCCACAACAACCAACTCTGGCCGTAATAACGGCCTTGATACGCCTGGGCATTGATTCAAACAGAGCTTGGATGGCGTGTACAGGTACAGCTGCCCATGCAGCTACAACACAATACCACAGTTCATCAAGAGTAGCGACTGGCGTATTGTAACGAGCCAGTTGCTCGGCCACCATTGACCAGACGTTTTCAATTGGTGAGAGATCTGGAGAATGTGCTGGCCAGGGCAGCAGTCGAACATTTTCTGTATCCAGAAAGGCCCGTAGAGGACCTGCAACATGCGGTCGTGCATTATCCTGCTGCAATGTAGGGTTTCGCAGGTATCGAATGAAGGGTAGAGCCACGGGTGGTAACACATCTGAAATGTAACGTCCACTGTTCAAAGTGCCGTCAGTACGAACAAGAGGTGACCGAGACGTGTAACCAATGGCACCCCATACCATCACGCCGGGTGATACGCCAGTATGGCGATGACGAATACACGCTGCCAATGTGCGTTCACCGCAATGTCGCCAAACACGGATGCGACCATCATGATGCTGTAAACAGAACCTGGATTCATCCGAAAAAATGACGTTTTGCCATTCGTGCACCCAGGTTCGTCGTTGAGTACAGCATCGCAGGCGCTCCTGTCTGTGATGCAGCGTCAAGGGTAACCGCAGCCATGGTCTCCGAGCTGATAGTCCATGCTGCTGCAAACGTGGTCGAACTGTTCGTGCAGATGGTTGTTGTCTTGCAAACGTCCCCATCTCTTGACTCAGGGATCGAGACGTGGCTGCACGATCCGTTACAGCCATGCGCATAAGATGCCTGTCATCTCGACTGCTAGTGATACGAGGCCGTTGGGATCCAACACGGCGTTCCGTATTACCCTCCTGAACCCACCGATTCCATATTCTGCTAACAGTGATTGGATCTCGACCAACGCGAGCAGCAATGTCGCGATACGACAAATCGCAATCGCGATAGGCTACAATCCGACCTTTATCAAAGTCGGAAACGTGATGGTACGCATTTCTCCTCCTTACACGAGGCATCACAACACCGTTACACCAGGCAACGCCGGTCAACTGCTGTTTGTGTATGAGAAATCGTTTGGAAACCTTCCACATGTCAGCACGTTGTAGGTGTCGCCACCGGCGCCAACCTTGTGTGAATGCTCCTGAAAAGCTAATAATTTGCATATCGCAGCATCTTCTTCCTGTCGGTTAAATTTCGCGTTGTAGTAATTCATCTTCGAGGTATAGCAATTTTAATGGCCCGTGGTGTATATGTCCTCGTACAGAATCCAAATAGCTCTTACAACAGTATAAAGGCGCGAATGGGCCGCAGTAAACGAGAAGGGATTGAGACAAGGTTGTAATCTGTCCCACATATTATTCGATCTTAACATAGAGCAAGCAGCAAAGGCAACAAAGGATAAATCTGGAAAAGGAATTAAAGTCCAGCAAGGAGAAATTTAAAAAGTTTGAGGGTTCTCGATGACAATTATAATGTCGTAAATGGATAAACGACTTGGACAATCTGTTGAACACAGCGATGACGTGTAGAGAAAAAATTATAAGATGAACGCAAAGTAAACAAGCTACAGCAACATGCCGAGTATCGATAGCCCTTGATCCAGCCGTTGTCGAACTCTGTCACGTGCTGTAGCTGTTTATGCAACAGCATAACACGATTTTCTCAAAAACAACCAAAATTCAATATCATCTTCTGAATGAGGAACCCGCTGCATAATCTTTCCAGATATACTCCCACCTACTTCGTGCAGCTATGCTAAAATGCTAATTATATATATATATATATATATATATATATATATATATATATATATATATATATATATATAGTGTTATTATCCAAAGAGTTAGAGCAAAAAGATACATTTTTAAAACCTAACAATAGTTGTTTCTATCATGCACTGGTATTAGTAACACCAGATGTGTACACATAAATTTAAATTACATTCGTATTACTTTTAGTTTGGGAGCTACAACGCTTCAAAGTTTCAGGGGTGGATACCACACGTTGTACATAATACATGGCTGTGTCGTGGATGTTGGATGTTCTGGCGGTGGGAAGTTGATTTAAATGAGATGTTCAAATGTGTGTCCATGTTCCTGAATGCACAATGCAATGCGCCTTCTAAAGGATCTGCGGTTGAGATGTAACATCGCCGGTGTCACGGAGCAACATGCGTCCTCGATGCGCCGTTTTAGATCATCTGGGGATGTTGACTCAGAGACATAAACACGATCCTTTAGATATACCTATAAAATGAAATCTAAAGTGTTAAATCGGGCGACTTTGTGGGTCATGAATGAGGACCATGGAGCTCAACCACCTTCCTGCAAACCTGTTGTTTAGTTCTTCCACAACAGCACGCGCAGAATGGCCTGGGTGGACATCGTGCTGCATCCACATATGGACCATCGCGTGTAGACACACATGTTCAAGGAGACCACCCAAACTGTCGACTACAAACGCGCGATGTAACTCACCTGTCAGTGTACCTGGGAAGTAGTGTGGACTGATGATTTCATCCCCAATAATTCCACACCATACATTAATATACCACCTACGTTGACGGTCGACAGGTCGTACCCACCGAGGATTGTCTGCAGCACAGTGCTGCACGTTAGGGCGATTCACTGCACCATGATTTGTGAACGTGGACTCATCAGAGAACATAATACCTTGTAAAGACTCCAGCATTAAATTAAGGCCCGCAGCTCGTGGTCGTGCGGTAGCGTTCTCGCTTCCCACGCCAGGGTTCCCGGGTTCGATTCCCGGCGGGGTCAGGGATTTTCTCTGCCTCGTGATGACTGGGTGTTGTGTGATGGCCTTAGGTTAGTTAGGTTTAAGTAGTTCTAAGTTCTAGGGGACTGATGACCATAGATGTTAAGTCCCATAGTGCTCAGAGCCATTTGAACCATTAAATTACGCATGGACCATTCGCAGAATGTAACTCTCGCACGGAAATCGTTCCCATGCAGCTCCTGGCTCAGCGACAGGCGGTACGGGTGAAGCCTGTGGCCGTGAACTATACGCCACATAGATGTGAGACTGACACCAGCGACTGCACCAACGGCTCGTAAGCTGACATGAGGATAGTGGTGTACTGCAGCTAAAAAAAACACCTCCGTCTCCTCACTTCTTGCAGTTCTTCGTCTGTTCCTGCGGCGCATTACCAAGCTGCCTGTTTCCCGAAGTCGTTGTTCGGCACGTAAGAACGTAATGGGTGCCGGGGCTCTTCGCCTAGGATATCTCACGGCGTACGCCATGGCTGCTTCAGTGGCTTCGTGTCGGCAGTCGCCGAGCATCAGCAACATGTCAACGTGCTCGTTGTTCGTGTATGCCATCTTCATCCGATGTCAGTAACTGCGGTATATTGAGTACCGTTCGTTTGTGTGGCTCGAACTGTCGGGTATACGTCCGTGTGCAGCGACAGTCGGCAGTCTAACAGCGCATCGAGGAAGCTTCTCGCTCTGTGACACCGGCGACGTCACAACTCGGCCGCACCACATTTAGAAGGCGCGTTGCGTTACGCGCAGCGTGTGTGGTATCTGCCCCCTGAAACTTGGAAGGGTTGTAGCTCCGAAACTAAAAGTGATAGGAATGTAATTTAAATTGATGTATACACAGCTGGTGTTACTGATTCCAGTGCATGATAGAAACAACTATTGTTCCGTTTAAAAAATTGTATCTTTTTGCTGTATTTGCATAATAACACAATAAATTATGTACATAGCTCCGTAGACAGTGTAATGTTTCTTATGGTGACCTACCGCAATAAATATTTCCGTCGCCTATTACTTCGTAACTTACAGAGGCAAACACATTTAGTGAAACACCCTGTATATACCGGGTGATCGCCGGCCGCGGTGGTCTCGCGGTTCTAGGCGCGAAGTCCGGAACCGTGCGACTGCTACGGTCGCAGGTTCGAATCCTGCCTCGCGCATGGATGTGTGTGATGTCCTTGGGTTAGTTAGGTTTAAGTAGTTCTAAGTTCTAGGGGACTAATGACCACAGCAGTTGAGTCCCATAGTGCTCAGAGCCATTTGAACCATTTTGAGCCATACCGGGTGATCAAAAAGTATAAATTTGAAAACTGAAGAAATCACGGAATAATGTAGATAGAGAGGTACAAATTGACACTCATGCTTGGAATGATATGGGGTTTTATCAGAACGAAAAAAATACAAACGTTCAAAAAATGTCCGACAGATGGCGTCTCATCTGATCAGAATAGCAATAATTAGCATAACAAAGTAAGACAAAGCAAAGATTATGTTCTTTACAGGAAATGCTCAATATGTCCACCGTCATTCCTCAACAATAGTTGTAGTCGAGGAATAATGTTGCGAACAGCACTGTAAAGCAAGTCTGGAGTTATTGTGAGGCATTGGCGTCGGATGTTGTCTTTCAGCATCCCTAGAGATGTCGGTCGATCACGATACACCTGCGACTTCAGGTAACCCCAAAGCCAATAATCGCACGGCCTGAGGTCTGGGGACCTGGGAGGCCAAGCATGACGAAAGTGGCGGCTGAGCACACGATCATCGCCAAACGACGCGCGCAAATCTTTCACGCATCTAGTAATACTTTTTTTGGTTCTAATAAAACCCCATGTCATTCCAAGCATGTGTGTCAATTTTTACCTCTCTATCTACATTATTCAGTGGTTTATTAAGTTTTCAAATTTATACCGACTTTTTGATCACCCGGTATATCCGTAACAGAATAATGCAATCAAAACATATTTAGCAGCCATCATAATAGAAAATGTGTTGTAAAAAGACCTCGTTATACTCTACAACTGTCCATTTCTGTCCCCAAGGCCAGTCCCATCACAACTCACACCCTAGTGTGCGTCCTTTCCAGAAGCTGTTCGTTTTCCACCACGTTAACCTGAAGCCAATTCAACCGACTAGCAGTAGCTGTACGTTGCTGTGCTCGCATAACTGTGATATGCTGCACACTCGACTGAACAGAAACGCTACCAAGAGGTTAGCTGCTGTTTCAGTTCCAGAGGTACCTCTAAAGAGGGCTAAGTACGTTTATTACTGCTGTGGTAAGTTATATCCGTTAACAACGAAGTTATTTTTGTTTTGTGTTAAAGTGTATAAAAATACAGTATGAATGTTCAGAAAATTCTCATATGTACTTCCAGAAAGAGATATTTTGGTTCTTGGAAATGTGGTATGTAACATGTTTCATTTTTTCACAAATGTTATTTTCATATGACTGCTTACGACTCGAGACCCAGTGATGTAAAAGACATATATGCCAAATTTCAGGAACACTGGATAACCTTTAGGGATTGCATACATTGATCACTTTTATCTTAAACTAGTTAAAATTCTAATGTTGAAGTGCTTTGCACGCGTGAACTTCTCATTTATTTCTTTTATCTTTTGCAGGTAACTAAAACTTGGAACCAAAAGAGAGATCCAGCTGCTAGAAAATGTGCTTAGTGGTGAGTTTTTAGGAGCTCGGCTCCCTTCAAAGAAACAAGTAGTTTTAATTTTTGTTTACCATCACAGGAAAATGAAACACTATCGGATGCAGCTAAATCTATGCTTACAAAAGTATAGGAAGAGCGGAGGAAAGCAATTATTCCTGATAAGATAGAGGAGAACATCCATACTGGTATACAGATGCTGTACAAATAGTACTAAAACTTGGGCAAGAGAAATCGAGAAAGGCGAATGAAGCATAAACGAAACGGCATATTTGGAGATGTGATGTGACATTTTCCGGTAAAATGTGTTGGACATGACTAGCGCATCACAGGAAGATAAACAATTTCTTAGATCACAAAGAGAAGATCGTATTAGTTCGTCAATGAATGGAATTGACAAGGTTTACGCCTTGAAAATAAGAACTAAGTGTACAAAAGAAGAAAATTAGAAGATATAAGAATGAACATTACAAAGCTATTGCTGAAATCAATAGGACAGTTCTACTGGAAGACTCATTTTTAAGATCATCAGCACCTAGTGACGAATAGGCAGAGTTTTCGCCTCCATCAACGACAAAATTACGTTTAAGTACTAGATTAATACCCCTTGGTCAGACACTCACGTCTGTTTGGCATCGAGAACAACACTCTATTCGAGACGCAAATACTTCATTCATAGCAAATGCAAAGAGCCTTGGGCACGATGTTTCAAAAATTTCCGTATCTCCAGTTACCGAATACCGAGATCGGGTGATCAATAGAAATAAAATAGTAAATTTGAAAGTTCTGTCATTTGGACTTGCCGTTAGTTGCCCATGGGAGTGTCAAAACTTCGGAAGATAAAGAGTTGCAGCTCTAGTGAGTGGCAAATATTCTGAGCATTTACTTAGCGTACCTGTTGCCACGAAAGGCACTGGTGAGTAGACAAAAGGCTGAAGCAGTTATTTGCAAAGTGGATCGATTTGGGCTATGCAACAATATCATTGGTATATCTTTTGATACTGCAGCATCTAATATAGGACTGATCCCAGAGGCAAGTTGCCGGAGTCGAAAGGGAATTCCTACGAACATTGCCGTGATTGGCTTACCGTCGTCATACCCAGGAACTAATATTGGAAGAAGTGTTACGGGAGTGTTGTGGCACACCATCAAATGGTCGTGACATCCAGATTTTTTGGAAGTTCCAAAGTGTGTGAGCTTCAGCTGATAAGTAGTCATATGCGACAATGATGGATGAAGAAAGTCCCGTTCAAGGCTTTCTAGAACAACAGTGAGCGAAAATGGTTAATTACATCCAGAATGCCCTTAAAGACGAAAGTCATTCAAGAGAAGACTAAAAAGAGTTATTACAACTCTTATTCCTGTACCTAAGAGGTTTGTCTAGAAACGACTTTAGTTTCAGGATAGCAGGGGCTCTGCATCAAGCAGTGTGGATGGCAATGTAAAATATGCACCTAAAACTGTCCTCTTCACTGAACAGTTTAGTATTCCTCAACGAGAACTGAAATAAATGAAACGGGTTGCGCAGTCACATATATTTTCGCTTTTGGCATGAGGGAACTGTATGACAATGGGATCCAAAGAATAATTTGAATATTCTGTAACTTCCGAGCACTTGCCCAGACATACACATCAAAAAAGTGCTCTCACAGTTGCGTAGACACACCTTCGGTATTTGCTAGAAACAAACCCAGGATTGGCTTTTTTGGAGGAATGTATTACTCAGGCTCTTAAGAAAAATATGATTAAATATTTAAACCCATACCTGCAAAGAAAAAGGAAATGTAATGTTTATATGGTAAAAAACTAATTTTTGGAGGAAAAGACCCGACCCGTTCCGCTGACTTGTTAGGGATCCACGACGTGACGGAATACTGCAGTGCTTCCCTAAGAAGCCACGTGAACATCCTTGAGGTGGTCACTGGTACCGCAGAAAGGGGAATTTCTCTGATAAAAGTGTTTAATGAATCGTTTGGGTACGAACAACAAAAACAATTCTTGTAGAGGATAGTCAATCATACAGAAAAGTCGTCAACAAGTGAGCAGCATAAGGTACTGCATCGTTCAAATCTGATTAATATAACATCTCTTTTGCCCATCATACCACCTGTTAAACATAGCGTCTAGTTTGAATATTATTTTAAGTTTTTTAGTTTCTAGTTTTACCAATATAAGTAATTAACATCTAAACATCGTATTTTTTCCTGTTTTTACAAATCTGACCAATGTGTACAGTCCCTACGTATTATCCTATCTTCTTGAAATTTCGCATGTATTTCTTTTACATCACTGAGACTTGGGGCGTAATATAGTAACATTCTGCAAAAAATTACGTTTTATTTAAGGCTGAATAACAACTTCATTGATTAAACTAAAACTGTATGTTATTCAGCCTTAAATAAAGAATTATTCTACCGAGAAGTAACGGAAGAGTCTGTAAATAAGATTACATTTCATTTTTTCCTTACCTGCCTTCCAAGGAACTACACTCCTGGAAATGTTTTTGACACCGGTGTGTCAGACCCAACATACTTGCTCCGGACACTGCGAGAGGGCAGTACAAGCAATGATCACACGCACGGCACAGCGGACACACCATGAACCGCGGTGTTGGCCGTCGAATGGCGCTAGCTGCGCAGCATTTGTGCACCGCCGCCGTCAGTGTCAGCCAGTTTGCCGTGGCATACGGAGCTCCATCGCAGTCTTTAACACTGGTAGCATGCCGCGACAGCGTGGACGTGAACCGTATGTGCAGTTGACGGACTTTGAGCGAGGGCGTATAGTGGGCATGCGGGAGGCCGGGTGGACGTACCGCCGAATTGCTCAACACGTGGGGCGTGAGGTCTCCACAGTACATCGATGTTGTCGCCAGTGGTCGGCGGAAGGTGCACGTGCCCGTCGACCTGGGACCGGACCGCAGCGACGCACGGATGCACGCCAAGACCGTAGGATCCTACGCAGTGCCGTAGGGGACCGCACCGCCACTTCCCAGCAAATTAGGGACACTGTTGCTCCTGGGGTATCGGCGAGGACCATTCGCAACCGTCTCCATGAAGCTGGGCTACGGTCCCGCACACCGTTAGGCCGTCTTCCGCTCACGCCCCAACATCATGCAGCCCGCCTCCAGTGGTGTCGCGACAGGCGTGAATGGAGGGACGAATGCAGACGTGTCGTCTTCAGCGATGAGAGTCGCTTCTGCCTTGGTGCCAATGATGGTCGTATGCGTGTTTGGCGCCGTGCAGGTGAGCGCCACAATCAGGACTGCATACGACCGAGGCACACAGGGCCAACACCCGGCATCATGGTGTGGGGAGCGATCTCCTACACTGGCCGTACACCACTGGTGATCGTCGAGGGGACACTGAATAGTGCACGGTACATCCAAACCGTCATCGAACCCATCGTTCTACCATTCCTAGACCGGCAAGAGAACTTGCTGTTCCAACAGGACAATGCACGTCCGCATGTATCCCGTGCCACTCAACGTGCTCTAGAAGGTGTAAGTCAACTACCCTGGCCAGCAAGATCTCCGGATCTGTCCCCCATTGAGCATGTTTGGGACTGGATGAAGCGTCGTCTCACGCGGTCTGCACGTCCAGCACGAACGCTGGTCCAACTGAGGCGCCAGGTGGAAATGGCATGGCAAGCCGTTCCACAGGATTACATCCAGCATCTCTACGATCGTCTCCATGGGAGAATAGCAGCCTGCATTGCTGCGAAAGGTGGATATACACTGTACTAGTGCCGACATTGTGCATGCTCGTCCGCAGCTCGTGGTCGTGCGGTAGCGTTCTCGCTTCCCACGCCCGGGTTCCCGGGTTCGATTCCCGGCGGGGTCAGGGATTTTCTCTGCCTCGTGATGACTGGGTGTTGTGTGCTGTCCTTAGGTTAGTTAGGTTTACATAGTTCTAAGTTCTAGGGGACTGATGACCATAGATGTTAAGTCCCATAGTGCTCAGAGCCATTTGAACCATTTTTGTGCATGCTCTGTTGCCTGTGTCTATGTGCCTGTGGTTCTGTCAGTGTGATCATGTGATGTATCTGACCCCAGGAATGTGTCAATAAAGTTTCCCCTTCCTGGGACAATGAATTCACGGTGTTCTTATTTCAATTTCCAGGAGTGTACATGAAAAGCTATTTGTTTTGTGCCATACGCATTTCCTTCTTTTTATTTATGACAAGTATTCCGTGGCCTGTAATGCATGTTTGTCCTGTAATGCATGTTTGTTTTATGTATATAATAATAGCATTATGTAATGATTGTAGATATGTTACTATGTTACACTAATTTATTATTTATTTGTTATTATTTGTAAGAAACAAGTTTTTGAAGCGTAAGTTTCGTGAATTTAAATTACTATTGGTTCTACTTTCGATTTTGTGATCCTATTGTTCTACATGTAACGTCCGGAAGTTTTCCTTAGTTTGCATGCATATACCAGGATGCCAATTTTCGGCGTTTTCGAACGCATTTCAATTTCAGACCTCACTTTTGCTGTATGTTGGTTGTGCGTGTTTACTGTATACAATATTGCCAACTGTCAATGTGTGGCTTTCATTGGTCGTTTGTTTCTATTGTAGTGTCTGTGTGTAGTTTGGTATTTGTTTGTTTCTTATTTGTGTGTGTGTGTGTGTGTGTGTGTGTGTGTGTTTTCTTATTTTGAGGGGAAAGAGGAATTTTGCACAGAGGAAAATAGCGATTTACGAAGTTTACGTTCCAACAAGTTGTTTCTTACCTAAAAATAAGAGAATAAGAAAAAGAACTGCAATATAGGAACGTACCCGTAATTATTATATAACGCATTTATCATGTGCATAAAACAAGTATGTAATACAGGTCACTGAATGCGCTTCATAAATAATGAGAATATATCGACCAGATGCGAGGAGGATTCGCCCAGAATCGAAAATCGCGATGACTTTTGCTTGTTATCGACATTGATATCGGCAAGATATCGATCCCGGGAATTCCATGACGTTTGGGAATGTTTCAAGTTCGAAGTTTGATAACAAATGAGAAAAGAAAAAAAAGTTTTGTTTTATGTAACAAATTGCTTTGAAGTAATCAGAATAATTAAGAAAACACTAATTAGTAATTTGAGAAAATAATTGTCCAAATTTTTATAGCCAAAAAAGAGTGAGAAATCGACGAATGGTGTGTCAATATGACCAGTGTGAGGTCTAATTTTGTGAAAGAATGGGAGGTGGACAAATGGGATATGAAAATGATCCTTAATCCTAATTTTGCAAAAACAAGGAAATTATTGACATCAGGAAAAATTGAAATATTTCACAAAGTGCTGCTGCTATCGACGTAAATTAAGTATCATAAAGTTCATCTGTTCAAGGTCTACCTATTTTGCTAGAAATCAAACAACGGAAAATTTAGGATGGAATGTAACAATATAATGAAAAGGACAGTTGCTACTCACCATATAGTGGAGATGCTGAGTCGCAGATACGCACAAAGAAAAACTGTCACAAATAAGCATTTCCACTATATGGTGAGTAGCAACTGTCCTTTTCATAATATTTTGTTATAACAAGTTAAAAGGTATATAATTATAGATTAACATTTTCGGATTTTTTTTTCTTTAATTGTTCTGTGAAATCTTGTTTGCTGCCAAGTTCCATAATTCTAGGTCAACGAAAAGTGCGCTATAGATTTTGATGAGTGAGTTTTCGAGTATCAAAATATGTGACATAAGTGACCACAGTGTTGTATTGTCTTAGACGCTTTAGATTTTTACACCGCCAAGGGACCGTATACCTTAGTACGTGGCTTGATACTTCTACCTGTTCCTGAGAAAATGGCTTTTGACAGTCAAACAGACAGACGGCCAACAAAGTGATCCTGTAAGGGTTCCATTTTTACCGACTGACGCACGGAACCCAAAAAAATAAGCGACAGAAAGTCTCTATGTAAACTTTTTCATTTGTCTTGGAAAGCAATCTTCAGTTTTCTACGATTCTTAAGATTCAAGTGTTCGGTATGACTATGCCTGGGGAGAAAGATGGCCGAGAGAGTGCGTGACATTACAGCGGTATTTCAACGCCAAAGGAGAATGTCTTTTTCAATTTCAGTTTCAAATTCGTAACTGTGTTATTTATGTATCTGCGTAATCCATTACCATGTATTCATATCACTGCGCCATGCTGCGGCTCGCGTTGGTGCCGTTGCTAGGTTGGCATCGTTTAGTTGGTATAGTTACGGTTGTCGTCTTCTGCTTGTGGTCATTGGAGCCACTCCGTTTGCAAGCGTTGTCTGTCCACTAGTGGCAGCAGCGGCGGTTATCGATATCTAGTAACGGTGGTGCGATCTTTGGGGCGACGTTGTGGTGTTTCGGTGTCGCGCGAGTCGGCAGTTCGGTTGGAGACGGACGAGCAGCCAGGTCCACGCAGCGCATGAACACGCCGAGACCACTGGTGGCATGCATGCACTGCCGGATGGAAGGGCTGTAATCGCGAGGGGTACAACCTCGTTGTCAACCGCACCCAGGAAGTTTAAGTTGAGTGGCCTTAATTCAAGTAGTGAAACCTCGCCATTTGCTTGCATGTTGCTGCTCGCAGTGTTACAGAGACGAAGAGCAGCGTGTGGAGCTTTTGGGGAAGGCGAACCTAATTATCCTTTGTCCACTTCTTGTTATTAATTGTTGCATTCTATATGTTATTATTTGTGAAGTTTAACCAGTAGTCTTTCTCCTGCCTAGTGGCCGATAACGCCCCAGTTACCTGCCCTGGAGCTTTGTGTACGTTACAGCAGTGTACTTCTCCTCCCCTTGCCACTGCTGTCCAGTAAGGCGTGTAGTTCGACAGTTTCCTTGATTTGTGGGCCGGGTGGTGTTTTTTTTTCTACTCTGGTAGTAGTGATTCCTTTCTGCTTCCTGATGCCCTAAACACTGGAGTCTGAAGACGTAGTGCTGACTTCCGGTTCCGGCTTGGTTGTGCTATTCCAGCGTAGCATTGGTCATCAGACGTTAGGTAGATTCTGCAAATGATTATTGGTCATGCGTTTAAACTGCCACTAGTCTTAGTTACCACCTCGTGAAGTAAATGCAACTCTTGGCTGCCTGTATCATTACTTGCGAAGTTTTGAGGGTCTTTCCCAGGGCTATCCTCGGAGCAACGTCTGCGCCACCCTCCCCCTCCCCCTTGGTTTGGTCAGATTTGATGATTTTTTTAAAAATATTTTAATAACTGTAATTTCAAGTTTGAGGATGTTTAACTGGTTCTTAAAGGATTGCTGTTCAGGCCTTCAGCCATGTTGTTGTTGTTGTGGTCTTCAGTCCTGAGACTGGTTTGATGCAGCTCTCCATGCTACTCTATCCTGTGCAAGCTTCTTCATCTCCCAGTACCTACTGCAACCTACATCCTTCTGAATCTGCTTAGTGTATTCATCTCTTGGTCTCCCTCTACGATTTTTACCCTCCACGCTGCCCTCCAATACTAAATTGGTGATCCCTTGATGCCTCAGAACATGTCCTACCAACCGATCCCGTCTTCTGGTCAAGTTGTGCCACAAACTTCTCTGCTGCCCAAACCTATTCAGTACTTCCTTATTAGTTATGTGATCTACCCATCTAATCTTCAGCATTCTTCTGTAGCACCACATTTCGAAAGCTTCTATTCTCTTCTTGTCCAAACTATTTATCGTCCATGTTTCACTTCCATACATGGCTACACTCCATAAAAATACTTTCAGAAATGACTTCCTGACACTTAAATCTATACTCGGTGTAAACAAATTTCTCTTCTTCAGAAACGCTTTCCTTGCCATTGCCAGTCTACATTTTATATCCTCTCTACTTCGACCATCATCAGTTATTTTGCTCCCCAAATAGCAAAACTCCTTTACTACTTTAAGTGTCTCATTTCCTAATCTAATTCCATCAGCATCATCCGACTTAATTCGACTACATTCCATTATCCTCGTTTTGCTTTTGTTGATGTTCATCTTATATCCTCCTTTCAAGACACTGTCCATTCCATTCAACTGCTCTTCCAAGTCCTTTGCTGTCTCTGACAGAATTGCAATGTCATCGGCGAACCTCAAAGTTTTTATTTCTTCTCCATGGATTTTAATACCTACTCCGAATTTTTCTTTTGTTTCCTTTACTGCTTGCTCAATATACAGATTGAATAACATCGGGGAGAGGCTACAACCGTGTCTTACTCCCTTCCCAACCACTGCTTCCCTTTCATGTCCCTCGACTCTTATAACTGCCATCTGGTTTCTGTACAAATTGTAAATAGCCTTTCGCTCCCTGTATTTTACCCCTGCCACCTTTAGAATTTAAAAGAGAGCATTCCAGTCAACATTGTCAAAAGCTTTCTCTAAGTCTACAAATGCTAGAAACGTAGGTTTGCCTTTCCTTAATCTTTCTTCTAAGATAAGTCGTAAGGTCAGTATTGCCTCACGTGTTCCAGTGTATCTACGGAATCCAAACTGATCTTCCCCGAGGTTGGCTTCTATTAGTTTTTCCATTCGTCTGTAAACAATTCGTGTTAGTATTTTGCAGCTGTGACTTATTAAACTGATGGTTCGGTAATTTTCACATCTGTCAACACCTGCTTTCTTTGGGATTGGAATTATTATATTCTTCTTGAAGTCTGAGGGTATTTCGCCTGTCTCATACGTCTTGCTCACCAGATGGTAGAGTTTTGTCAGGACTGGCTCTCCCAAGGCCGTCAGTAGTTCCAATGGAATGTTGTCTACTCCGGGGGCCTTGTTTCGAGTCAGGTCTTTCAGTGCTCTGTCAAACTCTTCACGCAGTATCGTATCTCCCATTTCATCTTCATCTACATCCTCTTCCATTTCCATAATATTGTCCTCAAGTACATCGCCATTGTATAGACCCTCTATATACTCCTTCCACCTTTCTGCTTTCCCTTCCTTGCTTAGAACTGGGTTTCCATCTGAGCTCTTGATATTCATACAAGTCGTTCTCTTATCTCCAAAGGTCTCTTTAATTTTCCTGTAGGCAGTATCTATTTTACCCCTAGTGAGATAAGCCTCTACATCCTTACATTTGTCCTCTAGCCATCCCTGCTTAGCCATTTTGCACTTCAGCCGTGAAAAAAAAAAAAAAAAAAAAATTGGCTCTGAGCACTATGGGACTTAACTTCTGAGGTCATCAGTCCCCTAGAACTTAAAACTACTTAAACCTAACTAACCTAAAGACATCACACACATCCATGCCCGAGGCAGGAGTCGAACCTGCGACCGTAGCGGTCACGCGGTTCCAGATTTTAGCGCCTAGAACCGCTCGGCCACCCCGGCCGGCGCCATGAAACAGGTTTCAAATTACACTCCTGGAAATTGAAATAAGAACACCGTGAATTCATTGTCCCAGGAAGAGGAAACTTTATTGACACATTCCTGGGGTCAGATACATCACATGATCACACTGACAGAACCACAGGCACATAGACACAGGCAACAGAGCATGCACAATGTCGGCACTAGTACAGTGTATATCCACCTTTCGCAGCAATGCAGGCTGCTATTCTCCCATGGAGACGATCGTAGAGATGCTGGATGTAATCCTGTGGAACGGCTTGCCATGCCATTTCCACCTGGCGCCTCAGTTGGACCAGCGTTCGTGCTGGACGTGCAGACCGCGTGAGACGACGCTTCATCCAGTCCCAAACATGCTCAATGGGGGACAGATCCGGAGATCTTGCTGGCCAGGGTAGTTGACTTACACCTTCTAGAGCACGTTGAGTGGCACGGGATACATGCGGACGTGCATTGTCCTGTTGGAACAGCAAGTTCTCTTGCCGGTCTAGGAATGGTAGAACGATGGGTTCGATGACGGTTTGGATGTACCGTGCACTATTCAGTGTCCCCTCGACGATCACCAGTGGTGTACGGCCAGTGTAGGAGATCGCTCCCCACACCATGATGCCGGGTGTTGGCCCTGTGTGCCTCGGTCGTATGCAGTCCTGATTGTGGCGCTCACCTGCACGGCGCCAAACACGCATACGACCATCATTGGCACCAAGGCAGAAGCGACTCTCATCGCTGAAGACGACACGTCTGCATTCGTCCCTCCATTCACGCCTGTCGCGACACCACTGGAGGCGGGCTGCATGATGTTGGGGCGTGAGCGGAAGACGGCCTAACGGTGTGCGGGACCGTAGCCCAGCTTCATGGAGACGGTTGCGAATGGTCCTCGCCGATACCCCAGGAGCAACAGTGTCCCTAATTTGCTGGGAAGTGGCGGTGCGGTCCCCTACGGCACTGCGTAGGATCCTACGGTCTTGGCGTGCATCCGTGCGTCGCTGCGGTCCGGTCCCAGGTCGACGGGCACGTGCACCTTCCGCCGACCACTGGCGACAACATCGATGTACTGTGGAGACCTCACGCCCCACGTGTTGAGCAATTCGGCGGTACGTCCACCCGGCCTCCCGCATGCCCACTATACGCCCTCGCTCAAAGTCCGTCAACTGCACATACGGTTCACGTCCACGCTGTCGCGGCATGCTACCAGTGTTAAAGACTGCGATGGAGCTCCGTATGCCACGGCAAACTGGCTGACACTGACGGCGGCGGTGCACAAATGCTGCGCAGCTAGCGCCATTCGACGGCCAACACCGCGGTTCCTGGTGTGTCCGCTGTGCCGTGCGTGTGATCATTGCTTGTACAGCCCTCTCGCAGTGTCCGGAGCAAGTATGGTGGGTCTGACACACCGGTGTCAATGTGTTCTTTTTTCCATTTCCAGGAGTGTATTACTGTTGGAGCCTTCAGTCGAAATGTAGTTCGAATTTGTTGTCATAGGCCTTCAGCCGTGGATGTTACTTGGCTTAAAATTTTATTTAGACAATTGTACTCTTGCAGTGAAATTTTGATGATTGTTCTTTTAAAAATATTTTAATAACTGTAATTGCAGGTTGAAGTTGTTTAACTGGTCCTTAAGATTGCTATTCAGGCCTTCAGCCGTGAAACAGTTTCTAAATTGACACTATTGGGGCCTTCAGCCGAGAAATGGTTTTGAATTTGTTGTCATTAAGGCCTTCAGCCGTGGAACACTTCTTAATTTATTGTCACCTTTTACTGATTGTTGTTTCCAAATAAAGTGTACGTGATTGAAAAATGTCTAACCAACAGTAATTGATTACGGCCCCGTCCACAGTCGTAACCCAATCCTGCCTTCCTTGGTACCAGGTCTCAGTCATATCTTTCCTGTCCCTACTGTCATCTATTAGTATGAATGTGTGGTTTGTTTGTAGCTGGCACTTCGGGTTTCCTTAGTTGCGAACAGGTTTCCTTGAATGTTAAGGGCAGTATAGCCAACTTCTGTGCAGAGCTTTGAATACGGCTACGTTGGGTCAGAAAGGCATTAGTAGCCATTGGTCAGCATCCATTGTGGGTTGGTACAGGTATAAAGCGCTTAAGTTCTCTGGGCTCTTCCAGGTTGCTGGGTAGGTTAGTTTTACTCTTCCCCAGGACACCGGTGAGTAAGCATGCTCTGCGTAGTACCTGTAGTTGCTAAACTGGAGAGTGTAGGAGTTAGCTTTGTCTGTGTTTCCCGTAGTCAGTCTGCTGTGTGGCATTGATAACCATACTCTACCAGCTATTTCAGTCAGGGAACGATATTAATTTGATTAGTATTAAGTTTATTCGATGAAATCTTTTGTGCAACTGCAACTTCGCGTGGACGAGCGGTGCTGCCAGGTGATGTACAGTTTTAGTTGGTTCCGTTTATCATGTATGAATGTCTCGTGTGCTTTGTGGAATGATTGCATTAAATTTTACTCAATTTATCGTCGAATTTGTATTTCATCCCCACGGACTTACTAGTCCGTATGAGGCTCCAATCCGACGTAAACCTTTTTTTTTTGTGATCTTGAAAAATCGTAACCAGCAACTTAGCAGACTTGCCACACATGTGTCGGCCCAGTTGTTGCGTTATACAGTGTACCACGTGTCGGTATTTACGCGCCAGCATTCTATGTAACTGTGTTTTAACTTAACAACTGTGCGTTTGTAACTTTTAATGAGGAAATAAATGTTAATTATTGCAAAAATCGTTACTATTACATCACAAAGCGCCATTCTGATCCGTAGTCAGGATCTTTAAGATCAGTCAGTTTACGCATCCAATTAATAATGTTTCAATGAAATTTATCGTGATTATTGTATGCCCAACACAGGGGTTTGGTAATTTTTAAATCATCAAACCATCTGTGAGGAGGCGCTTTTTTATCAGTTTAATTAATTAATATGTAAATAAATTTGGCCCAGTAATCAGAAATTTTGTGTTTGGTACTTGTTCGAGGAAAGCAAACATAGGCTCCATTTACAGAGTCATTCTTGGGAAGTTGATCCTACCATTACCTTCCATAGTAAAAGACGACAGGTATCACTCAGCGAAACTTGTATGTCACAAAACAAATAGCCTTTCGTGTAGTTTCAAGGATGGACCAAATCTCAGGAATGGAGAAGCAACTAAGGAACGAGGGAGAACATAAAAAATGAACATTTTTAAGTTCTTCAAAGGATCAAATATCTTTCCGCTCCGGTGAGTGTACAATATTTCCAAGTCTTCCTTAATTCTGTTTAAAGAATTGCCGCGTATACATATGTAGTTAGCTATTGCTACTGCGATACGGCAAGCAAAGGGAGCAGAAGTGGAACGTTGCAAAGTAAGACGAGGACATTTTGTAGAACACATATTTCGCTATGATGACTGCTATGCGAGTTTCAACAGTTTCCGTGAGACGATTTGAGCAATGACTGTACGATGGGGAGAGCCTCCAAAATGTAAACGTACTGCTTTGTTACGTCACCAATGCACTAAACTTTGTTGAATGTTACTAAACAATAACGACTGAATATCCGAATTTCAACTGAGGTGAATGTGTTGAAGCTGGGCTAAGAAATTGGTTGCTGAGTACGTAGAAAGACTGAGGGAGGGAAGATAAGTGATTAACATCGCGTTAGCAAAGAGGTCACTGGAGACAGAGCTCAACTCGGAGTGGGAAAGGAACAAGGACCGTGTCCTTTGGAAAGGAACCATCCCGCATTTACATTATAGCTCTGGAAGATCACTAGAATTTCTAAACCTCGATGGTCGGCAGGGGATTTGGGCCGCTGTCCTGACCAGTGTTCCATCTCGATCGAAGAGTATCAAGAGGTAAAATAAAAGATTGAATAGAAAACCGGTCAAATGTTTCGTATAATGTTTTATCTAAAAGTAAGAAGTAAAATAGATTAGAGATGATCCTCGAAATCACGTACAGGAGCAGAGATGCTCGTACCTTAGTGAAGTGCACCAGACAAATATCCTCTAGTACTCTCTAAAATTCCAGCTAAAGCATTGAACTTTAAATTCTCAATTCGCACCTAATATTATGTACTTGAATTCGAGTGTCATTCAAAGGTGCGCCCAATGTTTGTGTAATTTAATATCTTACTGTTAGTCAAATCATTTCACAAAACATTTAACAGTATTTTTTCAAATTTTTATTTTATTTCAAGTTTTGCTCAGAAAGCATGAAATAAAATACGATGGAATGCCGAAAACTGATGCCTCCCAATTTTTATGCGAAAATTCTTAAAGCTTTTTAAATAAAACAAACGTTATTTACATGCTACATCTTTATTCTTCTTATCTACATACTTATTTCTCAGCATATTCACCCTGGTGATGAACACATTTCTCCCAACGTGAGACCAGTTTGTTGATAGCAATGTCTGACTTTGTTGACGGACCCACATCGCCTATGCTTGCACCGCTTTATCACTATCAACGCAAAGTCCTCCAAGGTGTTCTTTGAGTTTTGGAAACAGGTGAAAATTGGATGGGGCCAAGCCGGGACAGTACGGAGGGTGATCGATGACAGCGAACCCAAGGCATCGGATTGTCACAGAGTTCGTAGCGCTCGTGCGTGGTCTGGCATTTTCACGCTGAAAATGTGTGGAACAACTACTCCAGTTCTAAACTGGATTTCATCACTGTGTCTCTCGCACCGACATTATTACGTTACGCACCGCCATGTTACACGCTACAGTTAGGAGCCCCCTAGCGGCAGAGGGCTTCAAATATGTTGAAATGAAGAGTTTTCGCATAAAAATTCGGAGGCATTACTTTTCAGCACACCTTCGTACATTTTAATATTCATAGGTTCTTTTTTTATTATTAAGAGTACGTAGATCATGAGAAAACAGAAGATTCGAATAATACTGTGATTTGACATTTTTTATATTTTATTGACATACATAACTTGCAGCAGCTGTCCATTAAATATTTAAATTTTGCCTCAAATCACATATTAAGTCTTTCTTAATTATCTTCTAAATGATTGAAGACAAAAAATTGAAGTGTGTTTTTACTTACACACTGAATTTGAATCTTTACGTTGGCGTCTTTTCTAAGTTCATGTGGTTGCCAATAGCAGTCTCCTCGGCGCAGGTAGCTATTTCATTTCGGGTGGTCAGTCCCCACGTGCGTCGAATCCAAATGGCAACATCACAGCAGCAAAAGTCGTTTTTCGTCCTTCGTTTCCGCAAGTGTAATTCAGTTACTGCAGTGCAGTGTGATTTTCGCAGAGAGCAAGGCACTGCACGTTCTGTGGATCGTAGCACTCGGCGATGGCATGAGCAGTATGAAGACACTGGTTATTTATGTAAGCAGAAACCCACAGTTCGATTTCAAGTCGTGGAGCACGCTACGCAGAATGTCCACGAGGTGTATAGAAGCCTAATCGTACATCCGGCAGAGGATGAGTCATTCCTCATGTGCCACCCAGGCGTGTTCTAAAGCGACGTTTATATTCAAAACCAAAGAGAATTCTACTGCTACAGGCTCTTCAAAATGGAGATGGAGTTAAAACGTGTAGAGTTTGTGGCAGCTCCCTCTCCCGAGGAAAATAATGGGTGATTATCTGAGCGCCAAAATTCGTATCATGGGAGTTATTATAGTTTGTCTAGAGTGAACCACCGCTATAATGGATCTAAAATGAAAATCCCCTAGAAAAATTAATTTACCTGCGTAAGAAACATAGTTGTCTGCTGATAACAGTATTCCGCCGCTCCGGGCTCCGCTAAGCTCCGATGAGTAGCGTGGAGTGTTGTATCCGGAGGATAGTATATACCTAGCAACACAAGATGTTTCCTGGTTTAGAAAAAGACAAGCATTTTGTAATGTTTCTGTTGTTGTGAGACATGATGTTGTGATCTGTGCACTTATACATATTTAAATGCTATATAAGTATATTAAAGATATTGCTAGATATTATTAATTGTTGAGTAACAGAGCATTGTGGTAAGAAAAAATTAGTACATTTTTAAAATTAATTTCTTAACGTGTGGATAGCTAAGTTACACTTCTTCAGTTGTCCACAGACTTGTACCTCGAAACAAAAGATCTTTTATCATGGAGCACATGCTGTTTACAAGTGAACTGGGTTCCTTTAGTGTCTTAAAAAGTTTACCTGCCTTCAGAATGGATGTTGGTTGTAGTTGCTAATAGCTTCAATTTGAAACTATTTTAGCTTGTTACTGGTTCTTGGTAACACTTCTTCTTAATTTGATTTTTCTTACTATTTGTGTGTAGTAGATAAATAATGTAACACTTAGAATATTAAATACAGTGATGACAATATTTCATTAATTTAAACAGCTCTAAATTGGAATAAAATTTCTGTCCATAGGTAAATGACCATGTTGTACCTTGGACCAGTTTTTCATGTTTGAAGAAACCTTACTTTTCCGGAGTATTTATGTAATGTCAGAAAAGGACTGCAGCACACACAAAGTCAAGACTGTCATTTTATAATGGAAGGGGAAAACGTATTAAACTTCTATTGCAGACTAGAGATGAGAGTCCGAAATGCGTTCCGAAGTATTATACTGTCCCCTATTAAATGAAAAAAAACTAGGGATAAATGACTGTGTCCGTTCCAAGAACCAATGAAAAAATGCTGCAGAATCTGACTGAAAATAAAATAATCTCACTTCGCTTTAATTCAATTTGTGTTAGAAAGGTCTGACTACTGAGAACAAATCAGAATATAGTACAACTATTTAAATAATATTGCAGGCACAACGCGCCATAGAATTCAACTTCCTAACAACCTTTTAGAGTATGAGTATTAACTTCAGTAGCCCTTGCCTGACAGAACTAGAAACACGTCAGTCCAAAATGGATGCAAAGCAATAACTGACTGGAAGAGTTAAAAGCTTTTCTGGTTTCTGTAGGGCCACAGCGAATTGTGGTCCCTTTTGAGCCAGTGCTCTGCTCCTCCGCCGCCCGTATATGTCTTCACGGTGCAGCTTCCCAGGTACTCGGTTTGCCAATTAAATGGAACAAATTTTCCCAAAAAACCTTAATAAAACGAATTTTCCGCACATGTCACCTTCCTCCAACCACACTGCAACGATTTCAAATTAACCTTCTGGTGCAGTTGTCCAATGCGGTGGACAGTTGTTAATGTCATTTCTGCACCACACGATTAACATTTTCCTAGCTTTTTATTTGAAATCAATACTGGCGAGTAGAAAAAGACGTATGTAACTGAGGCGTTACACGCTGTGCAAATTCATTCTGGACGTTGGGATGGAAGATAAAATTCAGCTTTCACGTTCAGTGTTCATTTGCGAGGCTACGTTCCACTTAAGTGGAAAAGTGTGTCACCACATCGTAATGATGTGGGAACAAAGCAATCACGTACTGTAGTCGAGTACCCGAGACTTTGCAAAACATCATGTGTTTTGTAACGTTACCCGGATAAAGGGCTGGTTCTTTTTTACGGAAAGGACGCTTGCAGGAATCATGTCTAAGGATATGTCGGCGATGTGACCGTTTCTACAATTCAAAGAATATGCCGAAATGTTAATTTTTCAGTACGTTGGAGCACCACCATTCTGGCAACTGCATGTAAGAGCATTTATGAACAGTGAGTTGCCTCAATGATGGATCGGCCGATAGCGGTATTCGGAACTCGCATTACACCTTTGATCTCCAAGGTGACACGATCTCACTCCATGCGATTTATTTCTTTGGTGGTGGTATGTGACTCCGTCTACGTGCGTCTCCTTCCAACAACTTTGAGTAAACTGCCAACGACCCATCGCAACAGCACTGAATGCAATCACAGACATGCTTGCAAAAGTGTGAGACGACTTTCACTATCTGCAGGATATTTACTACGCGTCCGTTGGAAGTCACATTGAACACTTACGGAAGATAATGGAAAACTTTGATCCTAAACGTAACTGTAAAAAGTACCACAAGGTTGTACGCATGCATGTAAAAAACATGTGGCCTTGCAGAACCAGGATACCAAAATGAAAACTTTGAAACTAATCTGCATCCGTAACTCTTTGATCTCCGAAATTAAAACCTGCGAGCGCCATCCATCCGTCACCACAATAAACAGCTTTTGCAATACTCCATTAATAATTTGATAACTGCACCATCATCTTGGAGCAACACCTGGATATATTGCTGATTGTATTTGTTCAGTAAGGGTCGTCTGATTATGGGGGAAATTGTGAGAAATAGGGTTCATAACTGGAAGTCGATTTTAATGATTACCAAACTTCTGTTTAGATTTAAAAACCACATGGAACCTTATTCCAATGTTATTCTTGGCAAACAAAACACAGAAAATTAACATGAAAAAAATGAAGCTAATAATAACGGGACTTCTACATCGTTACAAAAACTAAAAGAAGAACAAGTCAGAGTTCCTCATATGCCTAAGTCGCATTTTCAAACAAACAAATAACGCAGTGAAATCGATATATAAGTTGCACAGACAACCTGCTAAGTGCAATTGGCTCAGAGAACGGACTGTGGCGTGCAAAACCAACACCTTCTGCCATAGCAAAAAAACTACGCTTATGTGCACAGTCAGCACGGAACGACAGCCAGAAAGCGAATGCTAGATGGTAAGAAACAATACACGGGAAAAGAATGATAAGAATACAAAATAATGATAATTTCACCAGGTACTTATTTTTTCAAGCTTAGCATAACCCGTTTCGAGAATTCATTCTCATTCTCATTTCATTTCTTGTGAGTTTGTTTTCATAAAATATTTTTGGGATGTTTGCATGTGTGATTTTCTGCGTGTCTTGCACTGTGGTTGTCTTTTTGAGATTGTAAAATATTGTGCTTACTCCATTACACAGAACATGATAGACACGCAAATCGTCACTTACACTATTTGTTTTTGTAATCAAAACATACTACAGTATCTTCACTTACACTGTTTGTTTTTTGAATCAAAATATGCAACAGAAGCAAATTTTGATTACAAAAACAAACAATCTAAATGATTCCAGAATGAGATTTTTCACTCTGCAGCGGAGTTTGCGCTGGTATGAAACTTCCCTTGCAGATTAAAACTGCACTTGCCCCGAAGGACAAAGATCTCGAGTCCGAGTCTCGGTCCGTATCACAATTTTAATCTGCCATGAAGTTTCAATCTAAATGATGATTTGCGTTTGTGTGATGGAGCACGCACAACATTTTACAAGCTGGAAAAGACAACTACAGTCCAATAGAGGCCGAAAATCACAGATGCAAACATAGCAAAAAATATTCGTTTCAACAAATGCACTTGAAAATAAGAATAAATTGTCGAAACGCGTTGCACCGAGCATGAAAAAATAACTAACTGCTCCAGCCTTTCGTTATTTAAAGCTTGTAGACAATGCGATGAACATAAATGTGCCTCTAAACATGAAAATAGAGGGGAACGGTGTGAAAGGTTCCGCGACACGGCATACCAATACGCGTAAACAATTTGGTAGTGAGTCTGAACGCTCTTCGTCTATCGGTTGACGAAGCATACAAAGTATCTAGAAGGTGAGGCGATACTTTTAGTATTGGCCAAACTGCAAATAATGTGAAAGTGCTAAGTTTGTCGCGTTTCATGGGAACGGAAAGCCAGGATTCTACGTTTTTTTTTCTACTCCCCACAAAAATATTAATTAAAAATATAAAGCTAGGAAAACATTAACCCTGAGGTGCAGTTGTCCACTGCAGTGGACAGCTGTTAGTGTCGCCTCATTGGTGTTTTTAATCAGTACTGAGGCTGGAAATGTATACAGTTGTGGCGTTCGCTGGTTATTCAGTGGTTTGGTATTTAACTAATTCGTAAAGGAAAATGATAACGTTATTTCATTACAGTGACTAATTACAAAATAATTTCTTCTCCTGGCTAAAGATTTGGTAAAGTTGCTAAAGAACTCCAAGTTAACGTTATGTTAAAGTGTTGTCTGTGAGTTGCGTAAGTGTCACTAAATCACAGTTCATACAACAGATTCTATACAACTATTGATTATGATGGAAACAGTTATCTTCAGAAAAACGATCATTAAAACCACCGAATATTAGCCGCGCACAACACTAACGTATGTTACCTGAAACAATATTCTTCGCAACTCGTGCATAATTAATTTCGGCTCCACACATCAGCAAGAAAAGTTTGTTATATGGATCGTGCTATGAGCACTGTTTTTTAAAGAACCTATCTGATTCGAATTATTTTCATTAAAATGAGTTCGGTACCACCGGTGCACATTTATTTTTACACATTTTTATTACCTTCGGTGTTCATGTGTGCAGAGTTGCGTAATTTGAATTTGCCGCTGAGATAATTGTTAAGATGGCGGCAGACAATTGATATAGACTTTCTATTATTAGAGCAAATAGGATAATTAATTGAAATGCTTATTAAACTTTACTTTCGTATTGTGCACTATTTTTTCGTGAGGAAAACAGATAAAAACGCGATACAAATCGCTATCATCAATGGCTGCGCTCCTTGCAGCGGAAAGAAATAATTAACACAGATAACCCTTATTGTGAGAGGAATTAAAGTTACAAATAATTATTCACTCATATTTATACTAATAACGCACTCTATTCTCAAGTAATAATTAATAAATAATTACAATTTCTTAACATACCTCAGTTTGATATGCGTCTTGCGTGCGCAACCTACAAAAGCCAACCAACAAAAGGTAAAAACAAGGGAAGACAAACGCAGATCATAAAACGAATTTACAATTATCATTGTCTTTGTATGATACACATCGATATGTCCAATTACATCATAAAATATTATATAATAATTAATATTTATCATCTTTTTCATATGTCGAATAGATAATGTTTATAACTGTTACAGGCATAATTTCCTCTCGTCGCATTGTAGCTAAAATTTATCTCGTGGATGTTACACAGTCCGCTCCAGTGGACACGCCCTTCTGGTGCTGTACCATGTGTGCGTTTGACATGAGGGTTAAGGTACTGTTGTGGCCACGCATCGGGGATTACCTCCCAGGAACAGGAACCTCAGAATATGCGTAGCGGGCCCTGGAAGCCGCTCTAGAGTATCGCTCTAATCTTGAGCAAAGCTTTTCTGCCGTACATTAGAGTGACGACGGGGATTCCCGGAATTCGCCTCTCGTATGAGAAACTTTTAGCGACCATTTAACAGTCTGGATCGCCCACCTTAATCCGTACATATTATAAAAATGGATGTATGTGTGTGTGTGTGTGTGTGTGTGTGTGTGTGAATGTGTTCCATATCTCCTCGTAACTCACTGGACCGATTTCAACCAAAATTGGTACATATACCCCTTACTGTCTTGGAACAATCTCTACGCGGGTAAGAAGCAACTTCCTATCTTAGTTCATGAGATATGACGTCATAAACAATGAAATGCATGAAAATTGACGCATCATGCTTGACGTTTAAATCTGTACTTCTGTGCTATAAACTGTATATGCAATAAATTTTGTAGGCAGTGTTCAGTGTTTTGTAGGCAGTGCACTTACAAAAGTACATCAAGGTAACACATGTAGTTCAGGAGATTTGACATCATAAACACTGAAATTTGTGAAAAACTGCCGCCTTGAGCATGAGATTTAAATTTATTACTTCTTTTCTAGTAACTTTATTAGCAACACTTTTTGCAAACAGTATCCACAAAAAACGCTAAATGTCACGACAAAACTATACCATTCTGAGAGACATTGATCATGGGATACAATATCAGAAACACTGACACGCATGAAAACTGCCGCATCAGGTATAACGTTTAAATTTATTACTTCATTGCTGCTAACTCTTATTCGCAAAATATTTCGCCGACGGTATCCACAGATGCCGGTTTATGTACCTACATAAATATATCGTCCTACGATACACAGTTCAAGAGATATGACGTCATAAACATTGATGGTAAGATATGTGAAAAAATGCATCATATATGAAGTTTTAGTACGTTATAAACCTAACACACTACTGCAGTCGAGTCAACTTAAGGAATTCCGTGACACCTGAAAGCACTTTTGACAGCTTTCAACTGCGAACACGAACGGTTGTAGGCCAATACAGTAGCTGTCTATAGAGCTGTGAAGAGACTTTGCCATAGAGACGTTTACAATATCGCCTTGTAGACACGCGAAGCATTCGCGCCCAAAGTGCGGAAACTGTTTGGGACCGTGTTTCTTAATTTGGATACTGCGCTTATACACTCGCGCGTTACGCAAGTTTCTTTGTACGACTGTTTCACAATATCGAAGATATTTTCACGAATACATGGAAATCAGATTTTCTGTGTTTCTAATAGAAAAGTGGCAGAATCAATACCCGGACAATATTGCGTTTGTCAGCTACTTTAAGAAACAAATGTAACTGTACTGATACAGAATAGTGAAGCGACCTGTACCAGTCTTGTTGCAAGTGTGTTGTACTATGTGTAAGCTAAATCCAACCCAGGAGTCTGTCCTGATCTGCATAAAAGAGAGCGTCAAGTGAAATCGGATGAACCGCTTAGAAACACGCTGAACTACACACATCCAAAGAAGTTTGGCATCACCTCGGTTCCGAGAGTACCGGAACCTGTACAGAAAATTGAAACAGAGAGCAACATAAACATCATTTCCGCCATTTTCATTGCTCATGAAAACCACACATTGCATGTTGTACCACCATACAGCGAGACCTTCAGAGCTGGTGCTCCAGATTGCTGTACACACTCGTACCTCTAATACCCAGTAGCACGTCCTCTTTCATTCATTCATGCCTGTATTCGCCGTGGCATACTATCCGCAATTTCATCAAGGCAATGTTGTTCCATATTGTCCCAGTCCTCAACCGGGATTCGGCGTAGATCCCTCAGAGGGGTTGGTGGGTCACGTCGTCCCTAAACAGCGTTTTCAATCTATCCCAGGCAGGTTCGATAGGGTTTAGCTATGTCTGGAGAAAATGCTAGTCACTGTAGCCGAGCGATGTCGTTTTCCTGAAGGGAGGCATTCACAAGATGTGCACGATGGGGGCGCGAATTTCTGTCCATGAAGACGATTGCCTCACCAATATGCTGCCGATATGGTTGCACTATCGGTCGGAGGATGGCATTCACGTATCGTACAGCCGTTACGGCGCCTTCCATAACCACCAGCGGCGTACGTCGGCCCCACACTATGCCACCACAAAACCGCAGGGAAATTGCCCCTTGCTGTACTCGCTGGACAACGTGTCTAAGGCGTTCAGTCTGACCGGGTTGCCTCCAAACACATCTCCGCGAATTGTCTGGTTGAAGGTATTTGCAACACTCATCGGTAAAGAGAACGTGATGCCAAAACTGAGCGGTCCAATCGGCACGTTGTTGGGCCCATCTGTACCACGCTGCACGGTGTCGTGGTTGCAAAGATGGACCTCGCCATGGACGTCGAGGGTGAAGCTGCGCATCATGCAGCCCATTGAGCACAGTTTGAGTCGTATCACGACGTCCTGTGGCTGCACGAATAGCGTTATTCAACTTGATGGAGTTGCTGTCAGGGTTCCTCCGAGCCATAATCCGTAGGTACCGTTCATCCACTGCAGTAGTAGCCCTTGCCTGAGCGAGGCATTTCATCGACAGTTCCTCTCTCTCTGTATCTCCTCCATGTTCGAACAACATCGAGTTTGTTCACTCCGAAAAAAAATGGTTCAAATGGCTCTGAGCACTATGGGACTCAACATCTTAGGTCATAAGTCCCCTAGAACTTAGAACTACTTAAACCTAACCAACCTAAGGACATCACACACACCCATGCCCGAGGCAGGATTCGAACCTGCGACCGTAGCAGTCCCGCGGTTCCGGACTGCAGCGCCAGAACCGCTAGACCACCGCGGCCGGCTGTTCACTCCGAGACGCCTGGACACTTCAATTGTTGAGAGCCCTTCCTGGCACAAAGTAACAATGCTGTCACGATCGAACCGCGGTACTGACCGCCTAGGCGTGGTTTAACTACAGACAAGACGAGCCGTGTACCTCCTTCCTGGTGGAGTGACTGGAACTGATCGGCTGTCGGACCCCCTCCGTCTGATAGGCGCTGCTCAAGCATGGTTGTTTACATCTTTCGGCTGGTTTAGTGACATCTCTGGACTGTCAAAGGGAGTGTGTCTGTGATACAACATCCTCAGTCGATGTCTATCTTCAGAAGTTCTGGGAACCGGGATGATACAAAACTTTTTTGATGTGTGTGTTATGAAGTCCTCTCGCAGTAGACCTACTGTAGGTAGTCCACGTGTTTAACATGTCCACCAACGCTATTGTGACCAAAATGTCCGAATAAGCGTCCCTGGCGTTAATACAGCAGTTATCGGCATCTGGGAGACTCGGCCTACTTAGGAATGAGACACTACACAGGCTCCAGTTGGAACTGTCGTTAGGGTCGGTCACGTGGGGCTGAGCGCTCGCGGCAGTTTCCTCCTCTTCCTGAGCGCGAGAGCCGGCCGTCTCCGTGACACCTCCTCTTGAAGAGTCCCGTAATGAGATTTTCAGTACGTTACGCTTCCCAGCGTAATTACATTCCCGCTTCGCGGTGGTAATAAAACACGAGGACATAAAAAGCGAAGCCCGCTTTTGCGAGAACAAATACGAACATAAAAATGAAATGTAAGTCCCAGTGTTACTAGCGCTTTGTTTTTAGCCGTTGTCGTGAACATTACGTAGCATATTTTGAATTTTATGAATATTCCTCGCGGCAAACGACTTCTGAGTTCGTTATTACGAGTAATTTCAGACGTCAGTCATTAAGAGCGGTCCCACCTCGGCCCGGCGCTTCCCCCGCTCTAGTTCCGTTCCCTGTTAAGTGGGCTGCGTTTGACGGTTTTGCGCTGAATTTTCCTTCCACTCTACTGCTGACCGTAAAGCAGAAGAACTGCCGCCTAACATCTTGTTACGGTGATACTTCGACATTTGTAATGGACGAGTTGGAAGCGTTGTTAACTATCCGGTGTCGCTTCATGACATGCTTTCCTTCTGCGCTTGCTACACTTCTTCCCACTGTATTTAACTAACCTGCCATTAGGCATCACTGAACGTGGCAGCATAGCTAAGAAGCCTTTTTGACGTAACGTAGTGCAACGGCTTCTTGTGGAAATTACTTGGGTACTGTCCGATACCCTACAGTTTGATTCAAAATAAATGTCCGATACGCTAAGTTTCTAAAACAAAATTTACAATGAAAGCATGACCACTCCTTCCCCTCCTTCAACCCCCGAGCCAACTCCATCCCTCCTTCCCCACCCTCCGAAGCATCTATCTCTTTCCATCAATTGTGCAATTTCACTAACCACCCAATTAACAAAGAGTTAACCAAGGTCAGTCTAACAGTTTCATCAAACAACCCTCACGCAAAGGTACAACGATAATATCACAACAAAAATAAAACAATAAATATACGGCGTTCTTTCTCAGATCATAAGAAATGCAAACAACGTGTAGCGCAATAACAGTTGCAAATGAGAATCACCAGTCTTAATAAATTCAGGTGTCAGTAACTACTTCCTTCAAAAACATGCAGAAAGAGAAGTAGAGTCCTACTGTGGTGATCAAAGAGTAACTCTTCACATTGCACTAAGAGAGTTTGTCTCGAGTTCGCTAGCTCTAATGGAAGAAGAGGCATCCAGGTCAGGTAAGGCCGTGAATTTCTTGGAAATACCGTCTTGGAATACTCTAAAGAGCTTCAGGTCAACCACGGAATATGCTAACGCAGAAGTAGAATGCCACATCATCATCTAGCAACAAACATTTTTAACAACAGCTAAGATAGTGTTATACACAACTGGCCATTAAAATTGCTACACCAAGAAGAAATGCAGACGATAAAGGGGTATTCATTGGACAAATATATTATACTAGAACTGATATGTGATTACATTTTTACGCAATTTGGGTGCACAGATCCTGAGAAATCAGTAGCCAGAACAACCACCTCTGGCCGTAATAACGGCCTTGATACGCCTGGGCATTGAGTCAAACAGAGGTTGGATGTCATGTACAGGTACAGTTGCCCCTTGCAGCTTCAACACGATACCACAGTTCATCATGAGTAATGACTGGCGTATTGTGACGAGCCAGTTGCTCGGCCACCATTGACCAGACGTTTTCAGTTGGTCAGAGATCTGGAGAATGTGCTGGCCAGGGCAGCAATCGAACATTTTCTGTATCCAGAAAGGCCCATAAAGGACCTGCAACATGCGGTCGTGCATTATCCTGCTGAATATAGGGTTTCTCAGGAATCGAATGAAGGGTAGAGCCACGGGTCGAAACACATCTGAAATGTAACGTCCACTGTTCAAAGTGCCGTCAATGCGAACAAGAGGTGACGAGACGTGTAACCATTGGCACCCCATACCATCACGCCGGGTGATACGCCAGTATGGCGATGACGAATACACACTTACAATGTGCGTTCACCGCGATGTCGCCTAACACGGATGCGACCATCACGATGCTGTAAACAGAACCTGGATTCATCCAAAAAAATGAAGTTTTGCCATTCGTGCACCCAGGTTCGTCGTCGAGTACACCATCGCAGGCGATTCTGTCTGTGATGCAGCGTCAAGGGTAACGGCAGCCATTGTCTCCTAGCTGATAGTCCCTGCTGCTACAAACGTCGTCGAACTGTTGGTGCAGATGGTTGTTGTCTTTTACTAACGTCCCCCTCTGTTGACTCAGGGATCGAGACGTGGCTGCGCGATCCTTTACAGCCATGCGGATAAGATGCCTGTCATCTCGACTGCTAGTAATACGAGGCCGTTGGGATCCAGCAGGGTGTTATGTATTACCCTCCTGACCCCACTGATTCCTTATGCTGCTAACAGTCATTGGATCTCGACCACCGCGAGCAGCAATGTCGCGATACGATAAACCGCAATCGCGATAGGCTACAATCCGACCTTTATAAAAGTCGGAAACGTGATGGTATGCATTTCTCCTCCTTACACGAGGCACCACAACAACGTTTCACCAGGCAACGCTGGTCAGCTGCTGTTTGTGTATGAGAAATCGGTTGGAAACGTTCCTCATGTCCGCACGTTGTAGGTGTCACCACCAGCGCCAACCTTCTGTGAATGCTCTGAAAAGCTAATCATTTTCATATCACAGCATCTTCTTCCTGTCGGTTAAATTTCGCGTCTGTAGCACGTCATCTTCGTGGTGTAGCAATTTTAATGGCCAGTAGTGTACATGTATCTTTGTTTTAATAGCTGGAGCAGCACAACGTGGAGCAGGCACAAAATTATTTCGCCGAATATGTGAATCAGAGTGACAGAGAAAATTTTGGATATCGTTCCTCCTGCGCTATTAAGGAAATAGCGAAAAGTTTAAATCAGAATGTCTAGATGGGAATACGAATAAGGGTCTGTTGTTCTGATATATTTGCCTTGTCTGCAGGTACACTTGACATAAACAATAAAAATGGGCCGGCCGCTGTGGCCGAGCGGTTCTAGGCGCTTCTGCCTGGAACCGCGCTGCTGCTATGGTCGCAGGTTCGAATCCTACTTCGGGCATGGATGTGTGTGATGTCCTTAGATTAGTTAGGTTTAAGTAGTTTCTAAGGGGACTATTGACCTCAGATGTTAAGTCCCATAATGTTTAGAGACATCTGAACCAACCATTTGAAAAAAAAAAAAAGTAGTCCACTGCTGATTGAAACCAACATAACTTAGCTGTGTCGCAGGTCCTCTAATCGCCTTAACCCTATGGAGTACAGTCGTTTGACCGTACACAGCGGCTACCCCAAGAGACCACTAGAGAATACTTCCCATTATGGCACTCAACCCAAACGTAAACTAATATTGTGATATAACAAATATTAGAAAACACTTAATTAGGGGTGAGACGGTCCCTTATGCTTGTAAATTAAACTTCATTACAATAAGCGACCTGCAGAAGACTGATCACACCCTTTGAATATCACGACGAGTTTTTGTTTGTGATGTGAACTGACCCACCGCTAACCAGACAAAGCTTGCCTGTCTGATCGAGACTCGACTAAGCATAAAGAGACGTAAATGTCGAAGTATTCACCAGTCCGAACCTTGAAATAAACGACGTTACGTTTAGCACTGCATTGGGAACTCAATGAGGCTTTTATTGCGCTTGAGAAGTAACCATGAAAGGTATGTAATAAAGTGTAACGCACAAGTGTGAAACACCATGATCTAAAGCTGTTGAGATGGACAGGGAGATGAACCAAGTACCTATGTGAATCGTTAACGAAGCAGAATCAGATATCATTTATGAAATAGGTTGACCAATAGCGTGATATTGGAACCTGAAACGGCGATACCAGTGATTTTTGCCTGGGAGGGATTCGAACTCGGCACCTTTAGCTATTGTCTTATAGTTACGAGGAGAGGTAAAATATTTATTGTTTCTTCACGAGTAGCGAGATGTGCACATGCTCGGCTGGAGGTAACGCAACGAATAGTTCTGTGCTGTCTGGGACACCAACTCCACGCATCGTCGTTGTTAACTCCACACAAAGATGTGTCAACTATCGAATTCCCTTTCACGCCGTTGGTAGGGACCTGGTGGAAGAAACAATGAATGATGGGACAGTGTCATCTCGAAGGGTTCGCAGCCAGAGAATTCCAGCCCAGTACCAATATTTTTTTAAATCTCAAGGTTACTTAAAATAAGAAATGAAAGTCCTATGGCCTTACATGAGGTTGGATTCTGAACAAAAGTAACATTACTAGTGTAAGAAACCTTACTAAAGACAGAGTTTCTGTAAGCAGCAACTTCCGCCTCTAACAGCCAAAACTAATCCAACTCTTTTCCAGTCAGTAGCGAATGAAAATATTCACTGTTGATCTGGAACCACGGCAGAGTGCTGCAGTCTTTACTTGGCGTTACTGGAGGTGAAGGAAGTATGTTTCTGGATGTTAAAAACTGGTACCCCAAATCAAACACACACCTTAGCCATTACAAGCTAGCCTCAGTCCAACCAACCATTGAATTTCGCATGTTTTTGTCATAATAGGGCATGCAGCAAACAACACAACATTTTTTAACTTCCGCTTGAGCTGTTGTTGTGAATAACCGATTCGTAGTCTAATACGCAACGTCATAAAGTGCGAATGCAAAGCTGTGATATCAAACCCATCCTTTTCCTTTTTTTTAAAAGCTGTATTCCGTCGGTCTGCTAAGAGTATCAGTCTGACAGTAGGTCAGAGACAGTTTCTGTCATGGTAAGGCCAATTTCAGTGTGGTGTCACTGCCAGACACCACACTTGCTAGGTGGTAGCTTAAATCGGCCGCAGTCCATTAGTACATGTCGGACCCGCGTGTCGCCACTGTATGATCGTAGACCGAGCGCCACCACACGGCAGGTCTCGAGAGACGTACTAGCACTCGCCCCAGTTGTACGACGACGTTGCTAGCGACTATACTGACGAAGCCTTTGCTCTCATTTGCCGAGAGACAGTTAGAATAGCCTTCAGCTAAGTTAATGGCTACGACTTAGCAAGGCGCCAATTGTATCAGTGCATGTATCTTACGAGTCTCATTTGTATAGTCAAGAGAGATGTACCAAAGGAAGCATTAAAAGTTAAGTATATTCCAAAGCTACGTATTTTCTTTATAGCAGTCATAACTTATCCTATTCCAGACTTGACGCCAGTCGGCGTGTGTGTACGCGTGCCTTTCGGCTTCCCCCTCAGTGTGGCGTGACAAGCTTGTTACGCCACAACATTCAGCACCATCAGCCAGCATTCGCTTGATACAGACCGGCGTCTGCCCAAGTGATCGCGACGCATCGGGCATAGAGCCTACGGTTTCCAGAGGACAATTCTGCGGCCGAACTAGCAAATCATAACATTACGTAACACTGTTTATGCTATCATACTGTGTTTCAGCGTGCTCGGAGGCGATTACTTCATCAGGAGAATATAGTGGGTAAGCCATAACAAAATGTATTGTTATTGGTGTACATCTGGTAGCACAAAGAAGGCTTTTATGTTGCGAACTGCTTCACAGAGATGTGTCCTTCGCAGTTCATATTTGTTGCTAACAAATGACATGCCTTGCATTTCCCCGAGTATCAGATGCGACCTGGAAGACAGCACCAAGCAAATAGCCCGCCGCACGTCTTCTAATCTACGACCCGCATGTGCTTACCTTTCGCGCCTCTTATCAATCAACCATTAAGAAAGCTAGGTATTGTCTTCTTTTGCTTCTTTTGTTCTGGCGATTGCGCTTGAAACGTGGGATAACTCAGAATCAGAAATCGCTGCATGCGTGGGATGGAAAAACTACCTGTACATCGTCAAACGGCTTTCGATAACGAGCTGGAATATATTGTTGACAATTTCTCTGATGGTTCAAATGGCTCTACGCACTATGGGACTTAACATCTGAGGTTGTCAGTCCCCTAGACATAGAACTACTTCAACCTAACTAACCTAAGGACATCACACACATCCATGCCCGAGACAGGATTCGAAGCTGCGACCGTAGCAGCAGCGCAGTTCCGGACTGAAGCGCCTAGAACCGCTCGGCCACAGCGGCCGGCAATTTCTCTGATATTTGTGTCTGTTTTGTTCAGTAAGCTAACGGAAAACATTATTACTATGCACTACACGAATACAACTGGTGTTTCATCATAATATCATACAGCAAATGGCCATCTTAAATATACGTGAGGTCTTTTGTCTTACTCAAGTAGCTTTACCAGACTGAAACGTAAATACGACAAGGTGGCTGTGAGAGTAGTTGCTGAACGAAACACAGTTAACAGAGTATTCAGTGATACTGTTTCATTAACAGATTTGTTTATTTTCAGTAGCAGTTCCGCAGTATTTTATGTTTCTTATCTCTACTGGTTACTAAACGTAGCGAGACGTCTTATGATGACAAAATTTCTAAAGATGCCGTTCTGAGTTTGATGTAGCTGTTCGTAGCTCTGTTACAGAGGAGGAAAAATATAGCTCTCACGCCAGTTCGGAACTGAGAGTTACTGCCTGTTACTCTTTACAGTGCGTCGACATTTTCATGGAGCCAGCGACCAACTGCAGCGTTCACCGCCTCCTCATTGCCCTTGTGATGGCTGATACAGATAATTCGCAATTTACACAACGAGAATAGTTGCAGGTGCTGCGCGAAAATTATCTTCCCTATTCTGTAAACATATATTTGATACTTCGATAACACACCAAGATGGAATTCATTCTGAATCTTTGATTAGTATACCACGAACATGTCAAGTGAATCTTGCAAGATTGTTCTGTCACTCCAGGAAATAAGAGAACTATCACCAGACTTGTTCCACTATATTGTCATGAGCATATCATAGTCGTAGGGCGGTTACGTATCTACAGACAGTGTCTTTCTTGAGTGGGTTAACAATTTTAAGATTGTATCTTGCACGTCGACATACAGCAGGACGTGTGAACAAATACTCTGTTCAACGTTATGAAATACTCCGAAATATATTACCTGTTGGTATCAAATCAGAATGGATTTGGGAAGCATACCTCTTATGAGACACAGCTGGAACTTTATTCGCACGATGTACTGCATACAGGGGCTCTCAAATTGATTCCGTATTTATAGACTTCCAGAAAGGCTTGTGAGATCATTCTTCATAATTGTCATACACAGTAACTGCGGGGACATATGACGGTATTGATTTACAGCTGGACTGACTACCATAAAGAACAGCATTTTCTAGTAGTCTCCTGTGGGTGTATAATCAAACGACTGTACTGCAGAGGGTTCAGAGGATCTGCGACACAGATATACTGTGTTTTTGCATACAGTCAGATCCGGCCTACAAATTGGAATTCAGGGGTGGCGCACTTTTTGTGCTGTCGAGGATACATCTCATACGTACCACGCAGTAGGCAGCATAGCGAAGAGCGTTTTACATAACAGATTTTTACCCTGTGTATTGTTACAAACACTGAGGTGAGAAAAGCCGTTTGAAGCCTCCTAATATTGTGACGGACCTCCTTTTGCACACAGAGTTGTTCAGCAACTTGACGTGGCGTAGACTCAACAAGTCGTAAGAAGTCCTCTGCAGATATATTGAGCCGTGCTGCCTATAAAGCCGTCCGAAAGTGCTGCAGCAGCAGGATTTTGTGTACGAGCTGACCTATCGATTACATCTCATAAATGTTCGATGAAATTTACGGCGAGTGATCTGGGTAGTCAAATCATTCGCTCGAACTGTCTAGAACGTTCTTCAAACCAATCGCGACCTACTGTGGCTTGGCGACATGACGCATTGTCATCCATAAAAGTTCCATCGTTGCTTGGGAACATGAAGTCCGTGAATGGCTGCAAATGGTCTCCAAATAGATGAACGTAACAACTTCCAATCAATGATCGGTTCATTTGGACCGGAGGACCCATTCCAGCCCATGCAAACACAGCCCACAGCATTATGGAGCCACCACCGGCTTGAACAGTACTTCGTTAAATTGGCTCCACGGCGTATGGGGTGTGTAGCACACTCGAAGCCTACCATCAACTCACACTATCAGAAATCGGGACTAATCTCACCATGCACTCGCATCAATCGTTTGGTGCCATAGCCCATTAACGCCAAATTTCGCTGCGCGTTCTAACGAATGAGTTCGTCGTACGTCCCATACGGATTTCTGTGATTTCTCTCGCAGTGTTGCTTGTCTATTACCACTGACAACTCTACCCAAACGCCGGCCGCGGTGGCCGTGCGGTTCTAGGCACTCCAGTCCGGAGCCGCGCTGCTGCTACGGTCGCAGGTTCGAATCCTGTCTCGGGCATGGGTGTGTGTGATGTCCTTAGGTTAGTTAGGTTTAAGTAGTTCTAAGATCTAGGGGACTGATGACCACAGCAGTTGAGTCCCATAGTGCTCAGAGCCATTTGAACCATTTGAATCTACCAAAACGCTGCTGCTCTCGGTCGTTACGTGAAGGAAGTCGGGTTATCCGTAGTGAGAGGTAAATTTGGTACTCTCCTCACAGTCTTGACACCGTGGATCTGTGAATACCGAATTCCCTAACAAATTCCGAAATGGAATGTCCCATGTCCACTCCGCGTTCAAAGTTTGTTAATTCCAATCGCGCAGCCATAATCACGCCGGAAACCTTTTCACATCAGTCGCCTGAGTAGAAATAACAGCTCCGCCACTGCCCTGCCCTTTTATACATTGTGTACGCGATACTACCGCCATCTGTATATGTGCATATCGCTATGTAATGACTTCTGTCACCTCAGTTTACACCTGTGCAAAGATGATGAGCCAAAAAATTATGACCGCCTGCCTGACAGCGCTTTGATCGACCTTCAGAACGCAATACAGCAGCAATTCCGCGTGGCACTTATTCGATAAGCCCTTCTAGGTCTCCGCAGGTATGTGGTGCCACACATCTACGCACAGGTCACGTAACGATGTTGTGGTTGGTGAACACGGAACTGGCGCCGGATAGCGTCAAAGATGTACAGACCAGGATAATTTTGTGGCCAAGAAATCGATATCAGTTCACTGTCTTGCTCCTCAAAAAAGTATGATTCTGGTTCCGTGACAAGTAAAGACATCCTACTAGCACGTGCTATCGCATTTGGGGATGAAATCAACCATGGAGGGGTGCAGATAATTCGTAACAATTTTCACGTAGTTTACAGCTTTCGTGGTCCTTAGGTTACTACACACGTCCCATGGAAGCTGAGGTGAGTGTCCCTAATAACGTAATACTCCCACCAGCAACCTGCGTCCGTGACGTGATGCAGGTTTCGAGCGGCAGTTCCCTGGACGACGGGGTATCTGGACACCAACATCAACCTGCCGCAACAAGAAACGTGATTCAGCCGACCATGCAACACTTTCCCATTGATATGGGGTCCAATTCTATGACGGCAAGCTCACTGTAGTCGTACCTGACGATGTCATCGGGACAACATAATAACACGATACTGCTGCAGAGACCCAACAGTGTGTACTGAACATTGTGCTACAAAATACTTGTGCCTCAAGCAGCACTGTACTCTGTTGTATCTGCCATAGGTTGCCGTCTATCCTGCTTTACAGGCCGTGTAGGCCTCCGAAATCCATATTCTCATAGTGATGAAGCGTGGACTTCCAACACCCTGTCGCCTGCTCGTGGTTTCACAGTCCTTCAACCATTTTCCACTGTTCCTTGCGACTGTAGCGCGTGAATAGCCTACTAGGTTCGCCATTTCCGAGAAGCTAGTATTCAGGCGCCTGCAATAACAATCCGCCCCTTGTCAAAATCGCTTATGTCAGTGTAGTTCCCTATCTCCGACCCACATAGTCGCTAATATGATTCCCCAATCGTCGCTCTACCGTTGTACTCATTCTTTATCACGTCACGTGCCCAAAAAGCCACCATGTGGCCTTCAACCTCGCGGTTTGGGCAGTGGCCACAAAGTTTGACCGATCAATGTACGCAAGCCAATAATTACTGTGAAAAAAATACCCGTATACATCGGTAGAAGTAATCATCATTCACTCGTTAGTAATGTAGTCATGGTCACAACTGAACTTAGGACGACATACATGGTCCAGTCACATTAAAGTGACCACCGGCTATGTCCGACGTCAGCGTCCAATAACCATTCATGGCAGCATTAGTTGTGGAGCGTACTCTGAAGAGCCAAAGAAGCTGGTATAGGCAAGCGTATTCAAATACAGAGATATGTAAACAAGCAGAATGCGGCGCTGCGGTCGGCAACGCCTTTATAACATAACAAGTGTCTGCCGCTGTTGTTAGATCGGTTACTGCTGCTACAACGGCAGGTTGTCAAGATTTAAGTGAGCGATGGGACAGAGCATCTTCGAGGTAACGATGAAGTAGAGATTTTCCCGCACGACCATTTTACGAGTGTACCGTGAATATCAGGAATCCGATAAAACATCAAATCACCGACTTCACTGCTGCCGAAAAAATATCTAGCAAGAACGGGACTAACGACGACTGAAGAGAATCGCTAAACGTGACATAAGTGCAACGCTTCCCCAAATTGCCGCAGATATCAGTGCTGGTTGAGCAACAAGGGTCAACGTGCGAACCATTCAACGAAATGGGATTTCGGAGCCGAAGGTCCACTCTCGTACCATTGATGACTGCGCGACACAAAGCTTTACGCCTTGCCTGGGCCCGTCAACACTGACATTGGACTGTGATGAATGGAAACATGTTGCCTGGTCGGACGAGTCTCGTTTTCAAATTGTATCGAGTGGATGGACGTGTGCGGGTATGGAGACAGCCTCATGAATCCATGGACTCTGCATGTCGACAGGGGACTGTTAAAGCTGGTGGACGCTCTGTAACGGGGTGGGGCGTGTGCAGTTGGACCCCTGATACATGTAGATACGACTCTGACAAGTGACAGGCACGTAAGCATCCTGTCTGATCACCTGCATCCATTCATGACCATTGTGCATTCCGACGGACTTGGGCAATTCCAGCAGAACTATGCGAAACCCCACACGTCGAAAATGGCTACACAATGGCTCCAGGAACACTCTTCTGTGTTTAAACCCTTCGCTGGCCACCAAACAGCCCAGATATGAACATCATTGAGCATATCTGGGATGTCTTGCAACGTGCCGTTCAGAAGAGATCTCCACCCCCTCGTACTCATACGGATTTATGGACAGCCCTGTAGGATTAATGGTGTCAATTCCCTCCAGCACTACATCAGAAATTGAGTCTTTGCCGCGTCGTGTTGCGGCGCTTCTGTGTGCTCTCGGTGTTCCTACACGATATTAGGAAGGTGCACCATTTTGTGCGGCTCTTCAGTGTCTATAAAGCGTGTTGGAGAGACGAGGAAAACAGTACAGTCGTTGTCATAGTGCGGAAACGGATTCATCTGACGTCCAAAACGGCGCGATCATAGGCTTCCGTACCAAGAGTGGAAACATTTCCAACGTGGCTAAGTTTGTAAACTGTTCACGTGTCACCGTGTTTAAAGTACACGTGCTTGGCTAAATGGCACTATTCAAAACCTGCGCCGAGACAACTGTGATGCCGTGAACGACGGCTGTGGAGATGTGTGCGGGCGAATAGACTTTGCAACAGTTAAGCAACTGACCGCCGAGATTAACCAAGCGGTCACCAACTGTGTATCCTCAACCACCGTTCAGCGATCGTTGCTACAGCCGCAGCAGGCACGTGGTTCATGCACTTACGCTGACTGCTGTTCACCGGCGACATTGGCTGGAATTTGCACGCCAATAGCGCAACTGGATGTCCACTCAATGATGATAGGTGGCCTTTTCAGATGAATCACGTTTTATGCTTCATAGGACAAATGGCCGGTAGCGCGTACGGCGAGAATCGTGTGAAAGCAAACGCCCTGCAACAATCGCCGGAAGGGCCAGGCCGGAGAGCGTTTCCTGCGCCGTCTCGTCATTCTGGAAGGCACAATAGATTGACACAAGTATGCATCTATCCTCGGGGACCGGTTCACCGCTACATGCAATTTGTTGTACACGTGCATGATTCGAAGAGCACCAGTATTTATCGTACTTCCCTGGCTACCAAACTGCACCGATTTAAGCCCAGTGGAGAATCTACGGGACTGCTCGATCGGGCTGTTCGCTCCATGGAACCTCACTCAAGACTGCAGTTGGGCACGGCACTGGGGTCGACATGGATCCACACCCATGTCGGCACCTTCTAGAACCTCACCGACCACTTCCTTCACACCTCGCAGCGTTCCGCGATGCGAAAGGTTAACTCAGGCTTTTGCTAGGTGATCACATTAATGTGACTGGACAGTGTACTATCTAAAGCACGATTCTTTGTACTGTTTAAAATCTAAATTAATAACAACAGAAGTGCAATGGAAGAGCAAATAAAATATTTAGAAATCTTTGGGAAGTAAATGCCATTTTAGTAAGAAAGTCTAGTAAAATGAATGAAGCTCAGCTAAAGATATCTGAAAGCAATGACAAAATTGAAGTGCACAAAAACTCCAAGCCATTATCAGTTAATTCGTGAAATTATAAAAGGTGTATCAAAAATAATTATCCGATTTATACAATCTATAACTATTATGTTATTTGAGATACGTGCGTGAACAATGTAGCGTTGGAAAGAGCAAACTCTAGAGTTTTACAAGGTTCCCGCCAGGTAGCAGCTGGGTGCACCCACTTCACTTCTAGTAAAAATGGTGTCGGAACAACAGAAAGCGTTTAGTTTCTACGAATTTGCGCAGTGCGGTCAGTAATAACTGTTCAGAGTGGCCGGCCGGTGTGGCCGAGCGATTCTAGGCGCTTCAGTCTGGAACCGCGAAACCGTTACGGTCGCAGGTTCGAATCCTGCCTCGCGCATGGATGTGTGTGATGTCCATAGGTTGGTTAGGTTTAAGTAGTTCTAAGTTTTAGGGGACTGATGACCTCAGAAGTTAAGTCCCATAGTGCTCAGAGCCATTTTTTGTTCAGAGTGACTTTCGTACTATGCATGATTTGGATCCTCCTGCAGCACAGGGCATTAGACGATGGCATGAATAATTCCGAGAAACAGGTTGTTTGTGTAAAGGCAAAATAAATAAATAAATAAATAAATAAAATAAACTAAAATAAAATCGTCAGGCTGTCGCTGAGTGTCTGACACAGACGTCGAACGCATCCGCCATAGTTTCTAAGAGTCCGCAGAAATCCGTTCGCCGTGCAGCTCGACAGCTCAACATGCCCTCAATGTCCGTCTGGCGTGTGTTGGGTCGACGTTTACACATAAAATCATACAAAATTCAGCTACTGCAAGCTCTTCGTGAAGGTGACAAACAACAACGTATGGAGTTCTGTAATTTCGTTCCTGGCAGGATGTAGGATACAGTTTTTTTTCCAGGCTCAGTGTTTAGTGACGAGGCAACATTCCATTTAAATGGAAAGGCGAACCGTCATAGCATGAGAGCATGGGGTACGAAACAACCACATGAAGTTGTACATGAGAATCACTCTCCAAAATTTAATGTGTTTCGTGAACTCTCACGGGAAAAGGTGTATGGTCCATTTTTCTTTGCCAAGAACACTGTTACAGGGAGCACATATCTCGATATGATTGAGAACTCTTTTCGCATAATTGGAGACTTACTGGAACGACTTCATTTATCAACAGGATTGGGCACCGCCACAGTGGTATCTGGAAGTGTGGGAATTTTTAAATCAAATGATTACTGAAGGGTGTATCGGTTGCACTGGACCAAGTGATTCAGCTTTACATTACTGGCCTCGAAGGTCATCGGACCTGGCTGTATGTAATTATTTCTTGTGGGGACTTACAAAAGACTTAGTTTATGTGCCTCCTTTATCAACAACAATGAATGAAGTGAGATATCGCATAACAGCAGCTGTGGAATCTGTAACTCAAGACATGCTCGCTGCATTGTGGGAACAATCTGAATACCGCATTGACATAATATGTCGTGCATATCAAGGGGGCATATTGAATACCTGCGAAAAGGTATGAAAAAAAAATTGAGTTTCCCGTTCATCAAAAAACAAAATTTATTGTATATCTTTATTAGGTTCAGAAATATAAAAGTGCCAAATCGGATGATTCTTTTTGATACACCCTGTACAAAATTATTACCTTTCATCTAAAGAACATGATCTAATGTGTATTTATCATAATTATTCTAATAGTAGGTTACATTATAGCCACATATAAATGATTTTGATGCTCATCACAAAAAAAAGATTAATTCCAGTTTGAAGCGGTTTCTACTGTCGATACTCGACGTTTTCCAGTTATTACGGCGTACGACAGCAGCACCATGACTGGCGAATCTCTGATCGGTCGTATATACTATACACGAGGCCACAAATCGGTGCACGAAGTTAAACGGCCGAGTTATATGAATGGTTGAGATAACTTACGAGCGTTGGCGTAGCGTCAGTTACGTGTAGATATTGTGTGAATAGCGAGTGAATTGAACGTCCTACGGTACGGGTGACGAGTGGAGTATTAAATAATGGACCCCCACGATACGGCAGCGTGGTGTATGAGTAATTTGCCCACAATGTGATGAAAACTATGAAAATACTGCGTAAAATCGTGATGGATTGAATTAACGTCCCATTAAAATTTTCCTGAGCACTAACGAAACGAAAACGCTTCCGCTGATACATCGAAATTGCGTCGGTAGACTTCGTTAATCTGGCCGGAATACGCAATAGTAATTATTAAAGTGCAACAAACGCACAAATGAACATCAACTGTTCTGTCAAGAACGTCTGTTTAATACGAGAATATACGTGTGATATTCTGCAGGAAGTATGAGTGCATTTACACTCCTGGAAATTGAAATAAGAACACCGTGAATTCATTGTCCCAGGAAGGGGAAACTTTGACACATTCCTGGGGTCAGATACATCACATGATCACACTGGCAGAAACACAGGCACATAGACACAGGCAACAGAGCATGCACAATGTCGGCACTAGTACAGTGTATATCCACCTTTCGCAGCAATGCAGGCTGCTATTCTCCCATGGAGACGATCGTAGAGATGCTGGATGTAGTCCTGTGGAACGGCTTGCCATGCCATTTCCACCTGGCGCCTCAGTTGGACCAGCGTTCGTGCTGGACGTGCAGACCGCGTGAGACGACGCTTCATCCAGTCCCAAACATGCTCAATGGCGGACAGATCCGGAGATCTTGCTGGCCAGGGTAGTTGACTTACACCTTCTAGAGCACGTTGGGTGGCACGGGATACATGCGGACGTGCATTGTCCTGTTGGAACAGCAAGTTCTCTTGCCGGTCTAGGAATGGTAGAACGATGGGTTCGATGACGGTTTGGATGTACCGTGCACTATTCAGTGTCCCCTCGACGATCACCAGTGGTGTACGGCCAGTGTAGGAGATCGCTCCCCACACCATGATGCCGGGTGTTGGCCCTGTGTGCCTCGGTCGTATGCAGTCCTGATTGTGGCGCTCACCTGCACGGCGCCAAACACGCATACGACCATCATTGGCACCAAGGCAGAAGCGACTCTCATCGCTGAAGACGACACGTCTCCATTCGTCCCTCCATTCACGCCTGTCGCGACACCACTGGAGGCGGGCTGCACGATGTTGGGGCGTGAGCGGAAGACGGCCTAACGGTGTGCGGGACCGTAGCCCAGCTTCATGGAGACGGTTGCGAATGGTCCTCGCCGATACCCCAGGAGCAACAGTGTCCCTAATTTGCTGGGAAGTGGCGGTGCGGTCCCCTACGGCACTGTGTAGGATCCTACGGTCTTGGCGTGCATCCGTGCGTCGCTGCGGTCCGGTCCCAGGTCGACGGGCACGTGCACCTTCCGCCGACCACTGGCGACAACATCGATGTACTGTGGAGACCTAACGCCCCACGTGTTGAGCAATTCGGCGGTACGTCCACCCGGCCTCCCGCATGCCCACTATACGCCCTCGCTCAGTCCGTCAACTGCACATACGGTTCAGGTCCACGCTGTCGTGGCATGCTACCAGTGTTAAAGACTGCGATGGAGCTCCGTATGCCACGGCAAACTGGCTGACACTGACGGCGGCGGTGCACAAATGCTGCGCAGCTAGCGCCATTCGACGGCCAACACCGCGGTTCCTGGTGTGTCCGCTGTGCCGTGCGTGTGATCATTGCTTGTACAGCCCTCTCGCAGTGTCCGGAGCAAGTATGGTGGGTCTGACACACCGGTGTCAATGTGTTCTTTTTTCCATTTCCAGGAGTGTATTTTGCGTTGCACGTAACAATGTGTTATCAAAATATTTCAGAAAACAAATGGTTCAAATGGCTCAGAGCACTATGGGACTTAACATCTGAGGTCATCAGTCCCCTAGAACTTAGAACTACTTAAACCTAACTAACTTAAGGACATCACACATACATCCATGCCCGAGGCAGGATTCGCAACATGCGGCTGCGATGTTAACAAATTTCTCTTCTTCAGAAAGGTTTTTGTTGCCATTGGGAGTCTGTATTTTAGATTCTCTCTACTTCGGCCATCATCATTAACATTAATTTACAGTCCAAATAGCAGAACTCGTCTACTGCTTTTAGTATTCCAGTTCCTAATCAAATTCCCTCAGCATCACTTCATTTAATCCGACTACATCCTTTATTTTATGTTCATGTTATAACTTATTTTCAAAAAACTATCCACCCGTTCAAATGCTCTACCGAGTCCTTTCCTACCTCTGACAGGATTCAAATGTTATCGGCAACATTGAAGTTTTTAACTTTCCTCCGCGAACTTTAATTCTCTTTCCTAATTTCTCCTTGGTTTCATTTACTTCTTGGTTAGTGTAGGTTGAATAACATTGGGGATAGCCTATGACCCTACTTCAGCTCTTAGCAGCTGAGGCTTCCCTATCTTGTAACTAAAGGCTGGCTTCTGTACAAGTTGTAAATAATTTTTCGCTCCCTGTCTTTTGTCACTGTTGCCTTCAGAATTTCAAATCTTTTCTAAATCTACAGTGCTGTACGTGGAGCGTTGTCCTTGTTAAAGGCTTTTCTACGATAAGTGGAAAGTCACTATAGCTTCGCGTGTTCCACATTTCTCCGGGGCCTGAACTGACAATTCTCGAGGTCGGCTTGTACCAGTTTCTCCATTCTCATAGGACTAATTCGTGTCAATTAGAAATATTATAGTCTTCTCGAAGTCAGAGGTATTTCACATGTTACATGTACCTTGCACACCGGGTGGAATAGTTTTGTTCATGTCGCAAAGGAACCAAATAATCCTGACGGAGTGTTGTCTACTTCAAGAGCCTTGTTAACACTTAGATCTTTCAGCGCTCTGTCAAATTCTTCTGGGAGTATCATAACCCATTTCATCTTAATTTACTTTCTTTCCCCTTTGTAGAGAAATGGCTTCAATTTCATTTCGTTCCACAGTATAGCTCTCCCTTCTCTGCTTACAAGCAGAATACGGCAAGTACCATACCCGATTTCGCACTAACTTTGCTCGGTGAAATAGGATTCAACGTAAGCGAACACGTGTTTCAGCTTATCCGTAGCCACTGGACCTTTTCTGAGAGAAAGACGGTAACATTTTTCGAGGTACTTTATGTGCTATTTAGCGCGCCATACTGTCAGCTAGAATGGTGGCTCAGGAGTTTGTATCACGACCTCTCATCTTTGCAACCCGTGTTCGAAACTTATTTACACTCCTGGAAATGGAAAAAAGAACACATTGACACCGGTGTGTCAGACCCACCATACTTGCTCCGGACACTGCGAGAGGGCTGTACAAGCAATGATCACACGCACGGCACAGCGGACACACCAGGAACCGCGGTGTTGGCCGTCGAATGGCGCTAGCTGCGCAGCATTTGTGCACCGCCGCCGTCAGTGTCAGCCAGTTTGCCGTGGCATACGGAGCTCCATCGCAGTCTTTAACACTGGTAGCATGCCGCGACAGCGTGGACGTGAACCGTATGTGCAGTTGACGGACTTTGAGCGAGGGCGTATAGTGGGCATGCGGGAGGCCGGGTGGACGTACCGCCGAATTGCTCAACACGTGGGGCGTGAGGTCTCCACAGTACATCGATGTTGTCGCCAGTGGTCGGCGGAAGGTGCACGTGCCCGTCGACCTGGGACCGGACCGCAGCGACGCACGGATGCACGCCAAGACCGTAGGATCCTACGCAGTGCCGTAGGGGACCGCACCGCCACTTCCCAGCAAATTAGGGACACTGTTGCTCCTGGGGTATCGGCGAGGACCATTCGCAACCGTCTCCATGAAGCTGGGCTACGGTCCCGCACACCGTTAGGCCGTCTTCCGCTCACGCCCCAACATCGTGCAGCCCGCCTCCAGTGGTGTCGCGACAGGCGTGAATGGAGGGACGAATGGAGACGTGTCGTCTTCAGCGATGAGAGTCGCTTCTGCCTTGGTGCCAATGATGGTCGTATGCGTGTTTGGCGCCGTGCAGGTGAGCGCCACAATCAGGACTGCATACGACCGAGGCACACAGGGCCAACACCCGGCATCATGGTGTGGGGAGCGATCTCCTACACTGGTTGTACACCACTGGTGATCGTCGAGGGGACACTGAATAGTGCACAGTACATCCAAACCGTCATCGAACCCATCGTTCTACCATTCCTAGACCGGCAAGGGAACTTGCTGTTCCAACAGGACAATGCACGTCCGCATGTATCCCGTGCCACCCAACGTGCTCTAGAAGGTGTAAGTCAACTACCCTGGCCAGCAAGATCTCCGGATCTGTCCCCCATTGAGCATGTTTGGGACTGGATGAAGCGTCGTCTCACGCGGTCTGCACGTCCAGCACGAACGCTGGTCCAACTGAGGCGCCAGGTGGAAATGGCATGGCAAGCCGTTCCACAGGACTACATCCAGCATCTCTACGATCGTCTCCATGGGAGAATAGCAGCCTGCATTGCTGCGAAAGGTGGATATACACTGTACTAGTGCCGACATTGTGCATGCTCTGTTGCCTGTGTCTATGTGCCTGTGTTTCTGTCAGTGTGATCATGTGATGTATCTAACCCCAGGAATGTGTCAATAAAGTTTCCCCTTCCTGGGACAATGAATTCACGGTGTTCTTATTTCAATTTCCAGGAGTGTATTTTACTTATTTTTCTTCATTTATCTGCCGCAGAAGGTTTGCAATACGAATGCTTCTTATCAAGTTAGGGGATACAAGGGCGTTATATTAATTGTAAAATTACAACTGGGTTCCACAATAGGTGTCAAACATTTATTATATACGATTATACGATGTGTACTGATGCAGTTATAAGAATCGAGGGGCATGAAAGGGAAGCAGTGGTTGGGAAGGGAGTGAGACAGGGCTGTAGCCTATCCCCGATGTTATTCAATCTGCATATTGAGCAAGCAGTGAAGGAAACAAAAGAAAAATTCGGAGTAGGTATTAAAATCCATGGAGAAGAAATAAAAACTTTGAGGTTCGCCGATGACATTGTAATTCTATCAGAGACAGCAAAGGACTTGAAAGAGCAGTTGAACGGACTGGATAGAGTCTTGCAAGGAGGATATAAGATGAACATCAACAAAAGCAAAACGAGGATAATGGAATGTAGTCGAATTAAGTCGGGTGATGCTGAGGGAATTAGATTAGGAAATGAGTCACTTAAAGTAGTAAAGGAGTTTTGCTATTTGGGGAGCAAAATAACTGATGATGGTCGAAGTAGAGAGGATATAAAATGTAGATTGGCAATGGCAAGGACCGCGTTTCTGAAGAAGAGAAATTTGTTAACATCGAGTGTAGATTTAAGTGTCAGGAAGTCATTTCTGAAAGTATTTGTATGGAGCGTAGCCATGTATGGAAGCGAAACATGGACGATAAATAGTTTGGACAAGAAGAGAATAGAAGCTTTTTAAATGTGGTACTACAGAAGAATGCTGAAGATTAGATGGGTAGATCACATAACTAATTAAGAAGTATTGAATAGGATTGGGGAGAAGAGAAGTTTGTGGCACAACTTGACTAGAAGAAGGGATCGGTTGGTAGGACATGTTTTGAGGCATCAGTGGATCACCAATTTAGTATTGGAGTGCAGCGTGGAGGGTAAAAATCGTAGAGGGAGACCAAGAGATGAATACACTAAGCAGATTCAGAAGGATGTAGGTTGCGGTAGGTACTGGGAGATGAAGAAGCTTGCACAGGATAGAGTAGCATGGAGAGCTGCATCAAACCAGTCTCAGGACTGAAGACCACAACAACAACAACGATGTGTAAGTGTATGATATTTTCAAGGATTACAGTCTGAGCCATGCTGCGGCTCGCGTTGGTGCCGTGTGTAGGTTTCTGCCAGGCCGTATCGTTTGGTTGGCATTGCGTTGTTTTGTCTTCTCGTGTTCACTGGCACCACTCGGTTTCGTAAGCGTTGCCTGTCCGATAGTGGCAGCAGCGGTGCTTATCGATATGAAGTTCTGCTGCCCTATCTTTGGGGCGACCTCGTTTTTTTGTTCTGTGTGGTGTGAGTGGAGAGGTCGGTTGGGGACGCAGGAGCAGCGAGGTCGGGGCAGAGCGACAACACGCCAGGAGCGCTGGCGGCGTTTATGGACTGACGGATCGAAGGGCAGTGGTCACGAGGGTGTACGACCTCGTCGAAACCAGATCCTGCATGTTTGAGTGCATTGCAATTCGCGTAGAGAAACCTCGACCATTGTGAAATCTCACGATTTTCCATTGACTTGGGATCCTGTTGCTGCTCGTAGTGTCGCTGAGGCGAAAAGCAGCGAGTGGAGTACCTGGGAAAGGTGCCTCTGATTAGCCTTCCTGAACTTCTAATTTCTATTTTCAGCTTCTTACGTTGTTAAATTCAACCAGCGGTATTTTTCTGTCTTGTGGCCGCTAACGCCCCATTTACCTGCCCTTGGGGTGAGAGTATGTAACGGCAGTGTACATTTCCTCGCCTTGCCGCCGCTGTCCGGTGAGGCTTGTAAGTTTGACAGCTTCTTGATTGTAGGTTGGGTGGCGTTCTTCTACCTTAGTGGTAGTCATTCCTTCTTGTTCCGGGCGCTCTAAGCACAGGATTCTGCAGGCTGAGCTCAGACCGCTGGTTCCGGCTTTGGGCGTAATTTTACATCTTGTAACCGCGCGGGATTAGCCGAGCGGTCTTGAGCGCTGCAGTCATGGACTGTGCTGCTGATCCCGGCGGAGGTTTGAGTCCTCCCTCGGGCATGGGTGTGTGTGTGTTTGTCCTTAGGATAATTTAGGTTAAGTAGTGTGTAAGCTTAGGGACTGATGACCTTAGCAGTTAAGTCCCATAAGATTTCACAAACATTTTTTTTACATCTTGCATTTGCTTTGCTGGGTCAGGTAGGCACACCAAGATTATCATTCGTTACTCGTTAGACTGCCACTAGTCCGAGTTAGATCTTGTGATCTGAATGCAATTCTTCGCTGCCTTTCTCTTCGCTCGCGAAAGTGTTTTTGGTGCGACCTACTTAGAGGTCGATTCCCGCAGCACTGTCTGTCAGTTGTTTGTTTTTTCTTTTGATTAACATTTGCTATGCCATTCTCCGTTTGACAGTATATTTGTTAAATTTTTTGTAATTACCATTTTGGCGTTAAAACGCCTTCAGCGGTGATTGTGGTTACTTGCCTTAAAATTCTGGTTGCGACCACATTGGCTTGTTTTAAAAAATTATTTGCTTTCTGTATTTTATGTAGGTTTGTTAAATTTTTTAATAATTGCAATTTTTCGCGTTAATGGCCTTCTGCCGTGATTGTGGTTACTTGCCTTAAAATTCTGATTGCAACCATATTGGCTTGTCTTCAAAATTGTTTGCTGTCTGTATTTTATGTATTTGTTAAATTTTAAATAATTGCCATTTTTCGCGTTTAAGGCCTTCTGCCGTGATTGTGGTTACGTGCCTTAAAGGTCTGATTGCAACCTCATTGGTTTGTTTTAAAAAAATAATTTATTAAAATAAAGGAGTGAAATTGCAAAGCAAACCAATAGTAATCGATTCGGGCCCCGCCCACAATAGTAACCCAATCCTGCCTCCGTTAATTACCACATTCCACAGTATTTTTATATTATCATATTTTTATATTTTATTCGTAAATGAGCTCTTATATTAATTCAATATATTTTATTCTTCAGAAAGATTTCCTATATTCCCCTGGATGATTCCGATCGTAGAAACCTTCGAAACATAGAAATTCCGAACACCACACGCATTGCGCGAACACAGGTTTTCCACAGTGATATTTCTCCGTGCGAATCTCACTCGCAAAAGAAACGCTGTTGAAATTACTGATGATTTCACGCTTTGGCAATAATTTAGCTCAAACCACGCATGACGGATCATTTTACAGAAAAACGGATCTTGAAGTTAATTATGAATCAAGATACACTACAAGAATTCCACCTAAAAAAATTTGAAATCATTTTCTCATTTTTTATTTATTTTTTATTTTTAATTAATTCACCAGACGTACATAAGATTATTAGACTAATACAGACAACGTTATTTCAGTATACACCGGAAACATTCGTGTAGTAATCTTTTACGAACGTCAGTAGCTAAAAAATAATAATCGGGATTCGAACACGAGGCTCAAAACTGTAACGCCGCAGTGCTAGCCACTGTGTCACCTATTTGGATGAACTATGTGCTCGCTAAAAGGCACATAAGGTACGTCAAAAAATTTGGCCGTCGCTTCCCCAGAAACGGTCGAGTATCTACGGGTAAGCCGAGACACGTGTTCGCTTATTTTAACCACTTTTCCGCCGCGAGAAGTTTCTGGGAAATCGGGTTATCGCATTTGCGGTGCTTGCCTCGTCAGAAATGGCTTGCTAGCTATGCTCTTAATATTCGTACAGCTGCTCCTGTTTTCTTCAAAGCCCTCTGTAACTTTCCTGTTTTCCCATAGCTAGGGGAATTACCATAGTCATGCTTGCTTCTACAACCTCGCATTTGTCCTGTAACTATTCCTGCGTATTCATTTTGCATTTTTTGTCAGTCTGGTTTTTATAGACGCGTGCATCCCCATTCACCTAGTTTATTTGATGCACGTTCATATTTTCACCTATCATCTATTAAACTTATTATCTCCTGCTTTATCCGAGGATTTTTACTAAGTCTTGTTATTTGCCTATTCTCTGATGCCTTCAGGTCATACTTCATCTCAAAGATACCCATTCATCTTCCAATGCATTCCTCTTCCGCGTTTCAGTCATTCGTTGCCTAATTCTCCCTCTGGTTCTTACTCTTCTTACTTATTCTTTAATAACAAGCAATCAAGATCGCAATAATTTTTAATTTTTAATTCTGGTTACCGGTTTCGGTGTGTTAGATCAATCTCAGACCAACGCTCTGAAATACACTACTCTCCATAAGTTTGGAAACACCTAGTAATTATAGACAATGGAAAGGAAATACACTATAAAAATGCATTTTGTTGTTTCCAAATGTTTATTAAGCTTAAAAAACGCACAGGAAGATGCAACAATTAAATTTTCGATTCCTCAAAATAGCCACCCTTTGCTTTCATTACTGCCTTGCACACTCCCGGCATGCGCTCCGTCACTTTTGCCAAGGTTTTACTTGGAATTAATCTCCATTCTTGCTGCAGGACCTCTCAAAATTGTGACCCACTCGTGATTTCCCGTTTTCGGATCCTCCTGTCCAACTCATCCCATAGCAGCTCGATTGGGTTACAATCAGGGGATTGGGGCGGCCATTCCATGTTTTTCAATATTTTACTAACCTCTAGAGACTTCACATAGTTCTGACACAAGCGAGACGTACGTTTCGGGTCGTCGTCTTGCTGCAAGACAAACCCTTTCCGCCGACCGGAGTGGCCGAGCGGTTCTAGGCGCTTCAGTCTGGAACCGCGCGACCGCTACGGTCGCAGGTTCGAATCCTGCCTCGGGCATGGATGTGTGTGATGTCCTTAAGTTAGTTAGGTTTAAGTAGTTCTAAGTTCTAGGGGACTGATGACCTCAGAAGTGCTCAGAGCCATTTGAACCATTTTTAACCAAACCCTTTCCCAATCAGACGCAAGACAGATGTCTTAGCATGTCGCTGGAGAATGGCATGATAGTCCTTTTGGTTCAGTTTTCCATCTATTTTCACCGAATCTCCGACTTTATTCCCTCCAAAGGATCCCCATACCATCACAGAACCCACTCCATGCTTTACAGTTGGAATTACGCATTGGAAATTCAAGCGTTCATGGGGTAAACGGCATATAAATTGACGGCGTTTACTTCCAAATACAGTATTTAGAACTGGGTTTCATCAGTGAATAAGAGTCTTTCCCATTTCCCCGCTGTCCAATGTTGGTGTGTCTTAGCCCGCCGAAGCCTTTTCTCCTTGTTAACAGGGCGCAACAGTGGTTTCCTTGTTGGTAAATAACCTCGGAGGTTGTTGTCTGCCAGGCGTCGTCTCAGTTTACTCACTCACCGTTGTAACCCTCGTTGCGTTTAGTTCAGCAGTCAATTCACGTTTACTGGTCACTACCAAATACTTTTCCTGGCGTTATGATATTTTCCTGGGTGCTCCTGAGCGAGGACTACCTCCATAGTTGCCTGTTTCTCGATGCCGGTATATGGTTTTGACAACTCTACTGATGGAAATCATAAGTTTATTCGCTATTTGTCGGACAGTATTGCCTTCTTGGTGCAAAGTGATCATCATTACCCGTGATTCATTAGGAATCTGGCACTTTGGGGCCATTTTCAATTACTTTCGCGGCATGTTATACCTTTATGAAAACGCAACTACAAGTGAACAGAAATGTAAACATCGTACCTCTACGTAGCCATGCGGTCTATTCGCGCCATCTGGCGTGTTTAGTAGAACTGCTTGGACGTGTAACGTCGGTTTACATATAACAGAGCAATACTAGTATGAAACTTCCTGGAAGATTAAAACTGTGTGCCCGACCGAGACTCGAACTCGGGACCTTTGCCTTTCGCGGGTAAGTGCTCTACCATCTGAGCTACCGAAGCACGACTCACGCCCGGTACTCACAGCTTTACTTCTGCCAGTATCTCGTCTCCTATCTTCCAATATGTATGTATATGTAGAATAATTATGTGTACAATATTGTACGTGTCATTATTAACCGTTATTTGAGCTTGCTATTCCGTATTCTAACCAATAACTCACATAGATCACTTCCATCTTGCTCCGTTGTAATACACAGCATGGTTTTTCCAAACTTATGGAGGGCAGTGTACACTGAGGTAACAATTGACAAGGAATACCTCCTGATGCGATGTCGGACCTCAGTTTTCCCGGCGTAGTGCATCAACTCGACGTGGCATAGACTCAACATGTCGGGAGTCCGTTGCAGAAATACTGAACCATGCTACCTCATACCTGTCCCTAATTACGAAAGTGTTGCTAGTGTAGGAGATTGTGGACGAACTGACCTCTCGATTATGTTACATAAATGTTCGATGGGATTCATGTCGGTTGATTTGAGTGGCCAAATCGTTTGCTCGGATGGATTCAGAATGTTTCTAATCCATGGCGTCCAGTCGTGGCCCTGTGACATGGCGCATTTTCGTCCATAGAAATACTATCGTTGTTCGGGAACATGAGGTCCACGAATGGCTGCAAATGATTTTTGGAGTAGCCGAACATAACCATTTTCAGTCATTGATCCGTTAATTCCATGTAAACACAGTCCAAACCATTATGGAGCCAACACCAACTTGCAGATTGCCGCGTTAACATCTTGGGTCCATGGCTTCGTGGGGTCTGCGTCACACTCGAACCCTACCATCAGCTCTTATCAACCGAAGTCTGGACTCATCGGACCAGGCCACGATTTTTCAGCGGTCTAGGGTCCAACACATATGGTCACGAGCCCAGGAGAGGCGCTATTGGTGCAAAAACACTCTCTTCCGCCGTCTGCTGCCATAGCCCCATTAAGGCCAAATTAGCCGCATTGGATAATGGGTCGTACATTGATTTCTGCAGTTATTTCAGGCAGTGGTGCTTGTCTGTTAGCACTGAAAATTCTACCCAAACGCCGCTGCTCTCGGTCGTTAAGTGAAGGCCGTCGGCCACTGCAGTGTGCGTGGTGAGAGGTAATGTCTGAAATTTGGTATTCTCGGTGCATTCTTGAAACTGTGAATCTCGGAATATTGAATTCCCTAAAGATTTGCGAAATGGAATGTCCCGTGCGTCTAGTTTCAAGTAACATTCCGCGTTCAAAGTCTGCTAATTCTCGCCCATAATGACGTCGAAAACCTTTTCACATGAATCACCTGAGTATAAATGACAGCTTCGCCAATGCACTGCCCTTTTGTACGTTGTATACGCGATACTGCTGCCATCTGAATACGTGCATATCTCTTTTGTCACTCCAGAATATTTAACGGTTATAATAGGTCACGTGTGACACACATCTATTCACCTTAATACGCTAACATAAAAGTAACGTTAGTTACAATATAAAATACTGTGTTAACCTAGATATGTTGAGGAGTGAGTACACGGAGCTGCCGTATAGTACCGACTAATACCTGTGACACCTGCTGGCTACTAGTAAAGGCTGTGCGTTATTTGCTTTACTGTACAGTTTCGCACCACAATTGAAAATTGGCGCCCCGAACCTCTTTCCGCACCTGTGCCTCTTCGACAAGGCCGTTGGCAGAAAGAAGATGATTACTTATCCTGGAAGTTCTTGGAATGCCATTACATACAGATCATACTATCGAATACAAATTGTCTGTTTCTGGATATTATTTGCAGCAAATGCGTAGAAATAATGAAATACCCTCAAACTGAAAAGCAGCAAGAAAAATCTACACTGTAAGAACGTTAGTACACTCGTTGTTTCATTATTTATTTTCAGTTGGTACTCCTTCTCTTTAATTACTTTATGAAAGGGTAAATTATCTTGTATAAATCAATATATTTACTATCGCTTTATTAGAGTTAAGAATTAAAAGACGTAGAAAGTTTGCAATGTTATGAATATCTTTAACGACCTGCTGTAAAGACACTGACGTACAGGTTTTTAGAATGAAATAAATAAATAATTAATTGTAGTTGGTGAATGGGGCAACCAGCCGCAAACATATTTTAAATGTTTTATTTTAGTGCCATAACCAGTTTCGCTCTACCATACCAATTTTCAGATCGCTATTATGTTCAGTTACATAGACGAAATGATCAACAGCATGTCGTCTGCTCCTACACTGCACACGCATATTTGAATATTTAGTGTCACTTTATAAGCTGTTTCGTTGGTAAAAACACACTATCGTGCTTGGATTTATTTGGATATAATGTGAAACAATTGTATTCACGTGCGTAAGTTCCAGTAGAACCTGCCGGAAGTTACATAGGTGAATACAATTATTTCTTATTATATGTAAATAAATGCAAGCACATTAGTGTGTTTCTAGTAACGAAATGACTTATAAAGTGGCACTAAATATTCAAATATTGTTATGCAGTGCAGGAGCAGACGAAATGCTGTTGATCAAAATATCTATGTAATCGAAAATATTATCCATCTGAAGATAGGCATGGTAGACCGAAACTAGATATAGCACTAGAATAAAACATTTAAAATGTGTTTGCGGCTGGTTGCGTCGTTCACCAACTATGATTAATGGCCGCGGAGTTCACAGGATCCAACATGGATAAACCAGCAAATTAAAAAATTTCCAAACATTGGTTCTGTATTTTAAAGTTATCATTTTAGAATCGTCTATCATCTACATAAGTTTCTCTAAAGTTAGTCTTGAAATTAAATGCTCCCTAACGGTGCTGGAAATTAAGTGGGTAATATACGAAATGAAATGTGGTGTCACCGCCAGACACCACACTTGCTAGGTGGTAGCTTAAATCGGCCGCGGTCCATTAGTACATGTCGGACCCGCGTGTCGCCACTGTCAGGATCGCAGACCGAGCGCCACCACAAGGCAGGTCTCGAGAGACGTACTAGCACTCGCCCCAGTTGTACGGACGACATTGCTAGCGACTACACGTACGAAGCCTTTCTCTCAATTGCCGAGAGACAGTTAGAATAGCCTTCAGCTAAGTCCATGGCTACGACCTAGCAAGGCGCCATTTGTACCATTGCATGTATCTCAAGATAGTCTCACTTGTATCATCAAGATTGCTGTATACCAAAGGACGATATAAAAGTTAAGTGTTCTAGTAGCTACGTTCTTTTATCACATTCATTACGAATCCTGTTCCAGACTTCGCGCCAGTCGGCGTGTGTGTACGTGTGCCCTTTCGGCTACCCGTCTCTGTGGACTGGCTGCCTTAACAGTCCACTACAAGAAATGTTTCTGGAAAGATTAGATGAAAATGGAATGTATGAAAACGGAACAAATAGTTGGCCAAGAGCAGTATGTGTCTAACCAACTACCAGAAGGAAAAACAGAAAACTACGTATGAAAAATTGCAGTAGCTAAAAGTGATTGCTAATACAAATAAATGTGTTCTGCCGGTTATTAAAATTACAGCACTAAGAAAGCACGTAACAAACGTCAAATTGCCATGAAGTGTGGGAGATGCTTGGATATACAGATTAGCATTATAGCTTCCTATCTTCAAGGACATTGTCTATCAACAAGACTGCGTGGGCGATCATGATAGAAGGGATCACCCATTGCAGACGTCATAGGTTCCCGAGGGCGTGGCGTGCTGCCATTTGCCTGCCACTTTCTTAGAGAGTTGCTGCAGCATGGAATCCGGTACTTGTATTTCTCATCCAGTATCATTTTCACTCGATACGCATCTGAGTCACAGCCATTTGTGCTACCAGAGGTGGTAGCTTTGTGTACTAGATGTCGCACCCATTGTACCCACATATCGCCTACAAAATTAAGGATGTTTTCTTCTTATACTACTGTACGAGGTATGGCTGATGCTGTCACAGCGGAAGTATGCGTGGAACAAAGATGAACGACCAATAGCTGTGAAATGTGAGGCCTTATCAGTCGAACACGGCGTCTCTGGTATCTATAGAAAAGCATTGTAGCCATGGCTTCGTTTGTGAGAGAGCTGTTAAAGATATCACATATCGATGCCACCTCACGGGTGTCATAGCATCGGAACTGCAAGTTTCCGCGAGACTCCGTTAGCTTTTGTGCAGGATCTGATGGACCCAACGGAGCAAGTCTGCTGGGCCGTGCCTCTAGCAGCTCGGTACTTCGAACGCCCTCTGTGGCCACAATATAGAAAGGTCGGGGCAGCAACTCTGCCTACTCGCCCTTTTAACCTCATCTTATTGATGTCAATAGTTGGGCTCTGTTCCTTATTGTATCATTTGTGATGAGTCTTCGTGCCTTCGGAGAAATACAAACACAAAAAAAGATTTGCATCACCTTGCTTCCGGAACCTGTACAGAAAATTGGAATAGAGATCAACATAAACATCATTTCCGCCATTTTTATTGCTCATGAAACCACACATTGCATGTTATATCACCATACAGGGAGACCTTCAAAGGTGGTGGTGCAGATTGCTCTAGGCACCGGTACCTCTAATACCCAGTGGCAGGTCCTCTAGCATTGATGCATGCCTGTATTCGTCGTGGCATACTATCCACAAGTTCATCAAGATACTGTTGGTCCGGATTGCCCCACTCCTCAACCGCGATTCGGCGTAGATCCCTCAGAGTGGTTGGTGGGTCACGTCGTCCATAAACAGCCCTTTTCAATGTGTCCCAGGCATATCCGATAGCTTTTACGTCTGGAGAAAATGCTAGTCACTCTAGTCGAGCGATGTTGTTATCCTGAAGCAAGTTATTCACAAGATGTGCACGATGGGGGCGCGAATTGTCGTCCATGAAGACGAATGGCTCGTCAATATGCTGCCGATACGGTTGCACTATCGGTCGGATGATGGAATTCACGTATCGTACAGACGTTACGGCTCCTTCCTTGACCACCAGCGGCATACGTCGGCCCCACATAATGTCACCCCAAGACATCAGGGAACCTCCACCTTCCTGCACTCGCTGGATAGTGTGTCCAAGGCGTTCAGCCTGACAGGGTTGCCTCCAAACACGCCTCCGACGATTGTCTGGCTGAAGGCATATGCGACACTCATCGGTAAAGAGAACGTGATGCCAATCCTGAGCGGTCCATTCGGCATGTTGTTGGGTCCATCTGTATCGCGCTGCATGGTGTCGTGGTTACAGAGATGGACCTCACCAAGGACGTCGAGGGTGAAGTTGCGCCTCACGCAGCCTACTGCGCAGTTTGAGTCGTAATACGACGTCCTGTGGCTGCACGAAAAGCATTATTCAACATGGTGGTGTTGCTGTCGGGGTTTCTCCGAGCCATAATCTGTAGGTAGCGGTCATCCACTGTAGTAGTAGCCCTTGGGAGGCCTGAGCGAAGCATTTCATCGACAGTTCCTGTCTCTCTTTATCTCATCCATGACCGAACAACATCGCTTTGGTCCACTCCGAGTCGCCTGGACGCTTTCCTTGTTGAGAGCCCTTCCTGGCACAGAGTAACAATGCGGACGCGATCAAACCGCAGCATTGACCGTATATGCATGGTTGAACTACAGACAACACGAGCTGTGTACCTCCTTCCTGGGGAAACGACTGGAACTGATCGGACCCCCTCCGTCTAATAGGCGTTGCTCATACATGGTTATTTACATCTTTGGGCGGGTTTAGTGACATCTCTGAACAGTCAAAGGGAGTGTGTCTGTTTTACGATATCCACAGTCAACGTCTATCTTCAGGAGTTCTGGGAACCGGAGTGATGCAAAACGTTTGTTGATGTGTGTATCAGTTAAGTAAATCTCGTGTTTGTTGTGGTATCTAGTTTGTTAATCATTTCTGCTCTTGTCCAGCTGCTCTGCGACGACAGTACCCACACCACTCTGTAGCCCACCTTCCTTACCATTGGAGAAGTCCTACACGAAACTGTTATTTTATTTTGGCGAAGAAATTATACGTGTAATAAGAGAGCAACGAATTGTCGTGAAGTTTCACATGATATTTGGAAAAACTGCACCTGAGACCTATCTTTTACTAAAACAAGTGTACGGCGAAGACTATTTATCACTAATGTGAGTTGTTGAGTGGTTCAAACGTTTCCAAGATAAAACAAATGTATGAAAATATCGCAGATGTAGGGAGTATGATTCGATCTGACCGTCGGTTGAGCATTCGATCGATTGCTGAAACTGTAGGAAATGATAACGAAAGCGTAAGACAAATTTTACATCGCTAATTTAACATGAGAAATGTGTACGAAACTGGAGCTGAAAATACGATCGAATAAAAAGAAGCTGATGAAAATGTCTGTACTGACACTTTGTACACCATTGAAAATGATCCTGATTTCTTGGAAAGAGTGATACCATGTGACGAATCTTGATTTTTAAGTTATGATCCAGAAACTAAGCGCTAGTCCATGCACTGGAATGGCCCAACTTTACAGACAGCACGTCAAGATTCAAAGCGATGATGATTGTTTTTTTCGATATTCATGGAATTGTGTATCTTCTATGGGGTATTAAAGGTTAAACTATTAATCAAAATTACTACCTTGAGGTTCTTGTTCAACTCCGTGAGAAATTTAGAAAAAACAAAAGCGACCCGAATTGTGAAGAACGAGTCATGGGTTCTGCGTCAAGACAACGCATCGGCTCAAACCGATTGTCTGTTACGAGGTTTCTAGCAAAGTACAGCATGCAAGTGGTAGGCCACCTACCTTATTCACTTGACCTAGCACCATGTGACTTTTGTCTATTCCCCAAGGTTAAATCTGCACAAAAAAGGACAACATTTCCGTCCGTTAAGCACTGAAAGAAAATGCCGTATGCGTCATCAAGGAACTCAAAGATGACTTCTAGCACTGTTTCCGTCAATGGACAATTCACATGGCGCGCTGTAGGCATTAAGTAGGGAAATATGTTGAAGGTGACAATAACTAAATATTTATATTTTCGAAATAAAACGTCTTACAGCAGTAGTCTCGTTATTTTATATCCACACCTCGTATATGGACGATAAGTAAAATTTCGTTATTTAAAACATTCCTGGAGTTGCAATTTTAGTGGTCAGCAGCAGAGTCAATAGACAGAGTTGAAAAGACTAGAGTAAGATAGGAATGAATGGGGGACATCATTAAACGGAAGACTTTTGAAAAGGGAAGTGAATGAGATGATGAAATAAATAGTGTTTAAGGTGGTCTTGATTCTACACTCGCTCTCTCTGAAGTGTATAACTTGTTTTATCTCTCTTCCAGTTTGCTCCTATGAATACTCCTTCTGGTTGTGACTCATTATCGTGTCTGCTACAGGAGCATCAATGTTTGAAGTCCATGTTGATAAAAATTGTTCTACTTATTAATAGCTTCAGTAGCTGAACAAAGCTGATAATTTTCCATTGCAATAGTAAAATTCCCATTCGCAATATTCGGTTTTAAAATTGTTAAGGCTTTCGTGGCCACTTGTTGACAAACTGCCTATTGGCTTCTGTCTCGGGTTCTTCGGCCGACGTTCATCTAATGATTTTTCTGACGTTTCGCCAGCACGAGTGGCTGGCATTGTCAAAGTTTCACCCTCCATTGCCGGTGGTGAACTGGAGGCGAGCTCGCGGCCGCAGACTATATGTACCTGGCGCGCCAACGTCCGAGGGCTTCTCCGCGGTCATTTCCGGTGCGGTTCTCCTCTTGCTACCTGCGACGGTCGTTCGCTGCAGTACGGGAAGCCAGGATCCGTTTACCTTAAGGCTTTCCTCTTTCTTGTTGAAACTGTTCGCGTGTTTTTGGATTTCTACAGCTTCTCTGAACAAGCGCGTGTGATAGTGCTTCTCTACAGCCAGAACTTCTGTGTCGGCGAATTTTATTACGTGGTCGGTCTCATTCAGTGCGTGCTCTGCCACGGCCGATTTCTCCACCTGCCCCAACCTGCAATGTCGCTTATGCTCTTTGATCCTGGTGTTAATGGATCGTCCAGTCATTCCGACATAAACTTTTCCGCATGTGCAAGGTATACGGTATATTCCCGACATTGCAAGTGGGTCTCTTTTCTCCTTCGCCGATCTAAGACACTCTTTGATCTTCCTTGTCGGTTTGAAAATCGTCTTTACGCCGTGTTTGCGCAATATACGGCCGATTCTGTCCGTCACTCTGGGAATGTATGGCAGAAAGGCCGTACCCGACATTTCTTTTTCTGGTTCTTTACTTCGCCGAGTGTTTAGCTCTGTTACACTTCTAATGTAATTTGTGGAGTACCCATTGCTCCTCAGAACAGTTTCCAGGTGTTGCATTTCTCGTTTGAGGTGTTGAGGCTCACATATTCGTCCTGCTCTCGTTACGAGCGTACTAATCATGCCTCTTTTCTGGCTCGGGTGGTGGTTTGACAGTTTGTGCAGGTATCGGTCCGTGTGTGTCGGTTTTCGATACACGCTGTGTCCCAGGTTTTCGCCGTCCCTTGTGACCAGCACATCTAGAAATGGCAGTTTCCTGTCCTTTTCTACCTCCATGGTAAATGTTATGTTGGCATGGAGGCTGTTCAAGTGTCTCAGGAATTCACCGAGCTGTTCTTCACCATGGCTCCACACCACGAAAGTATCATCGACGTACCTGTACCACACCTTAGGTTTGCAAGTCGCCGAGTCCAGTGCCTGTGCTTCGAATTGTTCCATGAAGAAGTTGGCCACCACTGGACTGAGAGGACTACCCATGGCGACGCCTTCCAGCTGTTCGTAGAAATCGCCATTCCACGTGAAATAGCTCGTGGTGAGACATGCGTGGAAGAGCTTTTTGATGTCTTGCGGGAACATGGAACCGATGTGCTCCAGAGCGTCGCTGAGTGGCACTTTCGTAAATAACGAAACAACATCAAAACTGACCAGGATGTCGTTTGGCGCAAGTTTCAGTTTCTTCAGCTTCTCAATGAAATGTCCTGAGTCCTTAATGTATGTGTCGGTCTTTCCCACGTGTGGCTGGAGCAGAGAGGCCAAGTGTTTCGCCAGTTTATACGTTGGTGAGCCAGGAGCGCTAACGATCGGTCTCAGTGGAACGTTGTTCTTATGGATCTTGGGTAATCCATACAGCCGAGGTGGTAGGGCTTCTGTGTTGCGCAGGTTTCTCTGTATGTCCGCCGGCAGAGAAGACGCCTTGATTAATCGATTCGTATTCCGAGTGATACGCTGCGTCGGATCTGCGCTTAGTTTTCGGTACGTCGTCGGATCTAATAGGTCTCGGATCTTTTGCTCATAATCTTCGGTCTTCATTACGACGGTCGCATTCCCCTTATCGGCAGGCAGTACCAATATACTCTTGTCGGCGTTGAGATTCTTAATGGCTTGTACCTCTTCTTTCTTCAGGTTGCAAGCTGGTGGTTTTGCTCGGCGCAGTATCCTGGCTGTTTCAGTGCGTATTTCCTCTGCCCTTTCACAAGGAAGGGTCCGAATGGCTGCTTCGGTGTTGGCAATGATGTCCTCCATAGGTATAGTTCTCGGGATGATAGCGAAATTCCCTCCTTTTTGAAGGACTGACACTTCCTCTTCGGTCAATTGTCGTTCAGTGAGGTTGACCACTGTGTGTGATATGTCGGGAATCGCCTTGTCGGTCTGCTTCCGGCATCTTTCAAACTTTTTCTTTTGCCGCTCGGTGCAGCGCTCGAGTTCGTTCTGCATGCTCCTGTGAGTGATGCTGTCGATCTTGTCCCAGTCGTCTCGATGCATTCTGCTACTTAGTTGATAGAAAATGTCCAGAAGTTCCTGATCCGTTCTTGCCAAGTATCTCCGTGTTGTATGTATTCGCTCACGAAGAAAAGCTCGTTCCATTCTGTCGTAGATACGATGTGCTTGGGCGGTGGTGAATAGGCGCTTGCATCTCAAGAACTTCGGTGTAGCACATTCATCTCGGCACCGTGACAGAAAGGCGAGAGAGGACATCAGTCGCGCTTTCTTCTTCCGTCGTTGGTCAAGGCGTCGGTACAATCTGCAAATCTCCTCCCCGTAGAGGCGTAATACAAAATTGTTAAGGCTTTCGTGGCCACTTGTTGACAAACTGCCTATTGGCTTCTGTCTCGGGTTCTTCGGCCGACGTTCATCTAATGATTTTTCTGACGTTTCGCCAGCACGAGTGGCTGGCATTGTCAAAGTTTCACCCTCCATTGCCGGTGGTGAACTGGAGGCGAGCTCGCGGCCGCAGACTATATGTACCTGGCGCGCCAACGTCCGAGGGCTTCTCCGCGGTCATTTCCGGTGCGGTTCTCCTCTTGCTACCTGCGACGGTCGTTCGCTGCAGTACGGGAAGCCAGGATCCGTTTACCTTAAGGCTTTCCTCTTTCTTGTTGAAACTGTTCGCGTGTTTTTGGATTTCTACAGCTTCTCTGAACAAGCGCGTGTGATAGTGCTTCTCTACAGCAAAACCACCAGCTTGCAACCTGAAGAAAGAAGAGGTACAAGCCATTAAGAATCTCAACGCCGACAAGAGTATATTGGTACTGCCTGCCGATAAGGGGAATGCGACCGTCGTAATGAAGACCGAAGATTATGAGCAAAAGATCCGAGACCTATTAGATCCGACGACGTACCGAAAACTAAGCGCAGATCCGACGCAGCGTATCACTCGGAATACGAATCGATTAATCAAGGCGTCTTCTCTGCCGGCGGACATACAGAGAAACCTGCGCAACACAGAAGCCCTACCACCTCGGCTGTATGGATTACCCAAGATCCATAAGAACAACGTTCCACTGAGACCGATCGTTAGCGCTCCTGGCTCACCAACGTATAAACTGGCGAAACACTTGGCCTCTCTGCTCCAGCCACACGTGGGAAAGACCGACACATACATTAAGGACTCAGGACATTTCATTGAGAAGCTGAAGAAACTGAAACTTGCGCCAAACGACATCCTGGTCAGTTTTGATGTTGTTTCGTTATTTACGAAAGTGCCACTCAGCGACGCTCTGGAGCACATCGGTTCCATGTTCCCGCAAGACATCAAAAAGCTCTTCCACGCATGTCTCACCACGAGCTATTTCACGTGGAATGGCGATTTCTACGAACAGCTGGAAGGCGTCGCCATGGGTAGTCCTCTCAGTCCAGTGGTGGCCAACTTCTTCATGGAACAATTCGAAGCACAGGCACTGGACTCGGCGACTTGCAAACCTAAGGTGTGGTACAGGTACGTCGATGATACTTTCGTGGTGTGGAGCCATGGTGAAGAACAGCTCGGTGAATTCCTGAGACACTTGAACAGCCTCCATGCCAACATAACATTTACCATGGAGGTAGAAAAGGACAGGAAACTGCCATTTCTAGATGTGCTGGTCACAAGGGACGGCGAAAACCTGGGACACAGCGTGTATCGAAAACCGACACACACGGACCGATACCTGCACAAACTGTCAAACCACCACCCGAGCCAGAAAAGAGGCATGATTAGTACGCTCGTAACGAGAGCAGGACGAATATGTGAGCCTCAACACCTCAAACGAGAAATGCAACACCTGGAAACTGTTCTGAGGAGCAATGGGTACTCCACAAATTACATTAGAAGTGTAACAGAGCTAAACACTCGGCGAAGTAAAGAACCAGAAAAAGAAATGTCGGGTACGGCCTTTCTGCCATACATTCCCAGAGTGACGGACAGAATCGGCCGTATATTGCGCAAACACGGCGTAAAGACGATTTTCAAACCGACAAGGAAGATCAAAGAGTGTCTTAGATCGGCGAAGGAGAAAAGAGACCCACTTGCAATGTCGGGAATATACCGTATACCTTGCACATGCGGAAAAGTTTATGTCGGAATGACTGGACGATCCATTAACACCAGGATCAAAGAGCATAAGCGACATTGCAGGTTGGGGCAGGTGGAGAAATCGGCCGTGGCAGAGCACGCACTGAATGAGACCGACCACGTAATAAAATTCGCCGACACAGAAGTTCTGGCTGTAGAGAAGCACTATCACACGCGCTTGTTCAGAGAAGCTGTAGAAATCCAAAAACACGCGAACAGTTTCAACAAGAAAGAGGAAAGCCTTAAGGTAAACGGATCCTGGCTTCCCGTACTGCAGCGAACGACCGTCGCAGGTAGCAAGAGGAGAACCGCACCGGAAATGACCGCGGAGAAGCCCTCGGACGTTGGCGCGCCAGGTACATATAGTCTGCGGCCGCGAGCTCGCCTCCAGTTCACCACCGGCAATGGAGGGTGAAACTTTGACAATGCCAGCCACTCGTGCTGGCGAAACGTCAGAAAAATCATTAGATGAACGTCGGCCGAAGAACCCGAGACAGAAGCCAATAGGCAGTTTGTCATTCGGTTTTAACTTTATAACCATTCGTGGAACCACGAAATATCCATGTTAATCGTTCTTCTCCTAATTTCTGCTACCTTACGTCATTGGTAGGCGGTACTGCGAACTTAATCTGCAGCCGCCGAAGTTCGCTTCGTATTACAGCCTCCTGAGAGCGAACTTAGCCCAGAATCCATAAGCTAATATTGATTCAGAGCTCACCATTCTGCATCTGCTCAGACCTGTTTCACGGGGTGTTCAGTACGCCAAAGGAAGCTTACAAGAACAACTTTCTCATTCATATGAATTATGCGGGAACATTTGCCTTCCACATAGAAATGTGGCTAAAACATTTTTTCCCATTGTGGTGAGTATTCAGAAAAGATTTAGGTGTATGTGTCTTCATTAGTGAGCTGTTCAGAACCTTGCTATATTCCGATTACAGTTACTTTATAGTTCACACTACATGCGTTGTAGCTGGTTTCCTCCAGTCGGAACGCTCAACGTCACACCCGAACCGTTCGCCATTACCAAACCGCCACAACAACTGGTCAGTTCTCCTGCAGTTCTTTTTCTGGCTTTCTTTCTTGATGTGTTTGGATCCCAAATACTGGGGCTTGTCCTTGCATTTTTATTTCATAACACATGATAAACACTATAAGCACACACACACCGTCTCTACTAACGAAGTACACACGTTTAATACACAGCACTAACTAAACGCTATTGGATCCTTCCGTACGAGACGCGATACAGCGTCATATATACAGTTATTATGATCACAGAGATCAGCTTACATTAGATAAGCTTTGCACGAAATTGTGTGAAGCCGAATTTTTGAAATTAGCAATTAATCGTGGCGATTGTGTCACCAGAGTCGTAAATACAACACAGCCTTCCTCGATGCAATGGTGTAGCACAGTGATTACCGTATAAACCTGGCTTGTGGAAGTTCGTAGGTTCGAGTCTCATCAAACGAAGCGACGTTTTTTATTTTTCTAAATCGAATCAGAAGACTTCGATTATTATTTTATTCAATTAATTGGTTTAAATGTATTTTGTTATTTGTAATAGGCTACTTTTCAGCCTCTTTTTCATGATTGTATTGACTTTTTTACTCGCTCTTATTTTTTTCCTACTAGTCTTTCTTCGTTTGGAAACTGCTTGTGTCACCTATAAATCGCAATAAACTGCCGACTGGGACTGCTCATCGGTTGGCAACGCAGCAGCCTGTGTAGCCAGTGTAAGGATGGTTTCAGGTAACCAACGACATCCAGAGATTACAGTTTTCTTTACCGAAGAAACTGAAATTCTTTATTCTTTCATTTGCTCGTAGAGGTTAGCCTTAAACGACGTGAACAAAGCGACCATGATTTTTAGCTCTGTCGTAGACTGTTGATAGCCATTTTCTCGGATACATTGCACATGACGAAGTCGTGGTTAGGTTAGGACATGACTTCCAAGTCAAGGCTACAAAAACGCCCTCTTCCTCAGTGCAGTCACTAACCACTTAAAATCAGCTGCGTACAGAGGATCTCCTGTTTCTGTTATACCTCATGGCTGCCGTTTCCATCATTGCTCCGCGTTATATATTAACATCATTTGTGTAGTGAACCGCCGTGATTGTGCGTCGTCAATAACCCAGCGATAGGCGGCAGCGGGTGTGAAAACTGTAGCGACAAGCGAGAGACATCAACTATCAAGTAATTTTAATTGGATTATAGTTAAGTTGTAACAGACCCAAAATAAGTAACTGATAAATATATGACCATAACGTTACGGACCAATTTATCTGATTATGTTCCAAAATTAGTTGCACACCAGTGTAATAATAATAGCAGTTATTTAATTTATATTCAGTAAGAACTTCGGTCTGCAACTCGTGATCTAGTGGCTGACGTTGCTGCCTCTTAATCACACGGTCCCAGGTTCGATTCCAGGGACTGTGTGTTTGTGTGGTCCTCATTATTTAATCATCTTTCGTGAAAGTGGCGAGATTGGATTGTGTCAATATTGGAAATTTGTACGGGACGTGCGCTGATAACTGCGCAGTTGAGCGCCTCACAAACAAAATATCATCATCAACATCGTCAACATTTCTCCGCGTGTAAGTTTTCGTCTTGTCAGAAGCAGTTGTGCGTTACTTCTAAGGCAAAACCTTCTTTAATTTTGATCTTTCCTAGGCTCTTTAAATCATCCTCATATACAGACGTGATCTGAGAAATGAGCGTACATAAGGTATTGTATAATTTTCTTCTACTCGTATTTGGAGTACGATCGTAAAAGGCAATAAACAAAACAAAAAGAGAACCGCAGCCCTTTACATAGACGTAAGCGTAGGCTTCCACGGCCGTTGTCAAATGGCTCTGAGCACTATGCGACTTAACTTAGAACTAATTAAACCTAACTAACCTTAGGACATCACACACATCCATGCCCGAGGCAGGATTCGAACCTGCGACCGTAGCGGTCGCTCGGCTCCAGACTGCAGCGCCTAGAACCGCACGGCCACTCTGGCCGGCGGCCGTTGTCACAGTAAATAAAATTCTTCTGGTTATGTGACCACACTGTCAGTGTGTAAAGTTCTCCCACATTTCGGTAACCATTGAAATGGCCTTCATCGGGGTGTTTTTGCTAACTGCTGAATGACAGAAGTTTTGTTTCTTATATACTGGCGGGAGAAGCTGCTACCGCCGGCCGCGGTGGTCTCGCGGTTCTAGGCGCGCAGTCCGGAACCGTGCGACTACTACGGCCGCAGGTTCGAATCCTGCCTCGGGCATGGATGTGTGTGATGTCCTTAGGTTAGTTAGGTTTAAGTACTTCTAAGTTCTAGGGGACTAATGACCACAGCAGTTGAGTCCCATAGTGCTCAGAGCCATTTGAACCATTTAGAGCCAAGAAGCTGCTACCCACCAGCTTTTTTTGACTGTCTTTACACAGAGCTGACTTAATGGACTTCCACGAACTTCTGTTCTTATAAAAGCTTAGGACTGTCTCCGGTTTTGCTGTAAATTGCTGTAGACAGAAGCTCAGACTTGGCAACGTGTTTTTAGATTACTTCTTTCGACATACACAGTGACATTTCATTCTCAACGAGTGGGAATCGCTTCAAAAGCAAATAGTGTACTAGCGTGGATTCAGAAAATATCGCTCTTCTTAAACACAGCTGGCTCTGTATTCGCACAATGTAATGAATGATTTCGACAGGAGATCTCAAGTTGATTCCGTATTTTTGGAATTACAGAAGGATTATAAAACCGAACGTCACTAGCTGCGTCTAATTAAATTACGTGACTGTGTAGTATCGTCTCTGTTGTCTACATCTACATATATACTCCGCTAGCCACCAAGTGGTGTGTGGTGGAGGGCACAGTTCGCGCGAAATTCATATTTCCCCCCCCCCCCCCCCCTCCCCATCTGTTCCACTCGTGGATCGCATGAGGGAAAAAGATGTCTGGGCGCCTCAGTACGAACTCTTATTTCCCTTATCTTTGAATGGTGATCATTGCGCTATTTTAAGGATGGTGGTAATGATATATGCTCTGCATACTCGGCGAAGATCGGATTTAGGAATTTAGTGAACCGCCCTTTCTGTTTAGCGCGTCGTCTATCTGCAAGTGAATCCTACTTCAAACGTCCTATGAGATTTGTAACGCTCTCACGATGGCTAAATGTACCAGTCACGAATCTTGCCGCTCTTCTTTGACCTTCTCTTGAATGAGACCCAACTGGTAGGGGCCCCATACAGACGAACAATACTCTAAGACTGGACGAACTATTGTATTGTAATCAATGTTCTTTGTTGAAGGACTGCATCGCTTCAGGATTCTACCAATAAACCGCAATCTAGAGTTCGCCTTGCCCGTTACTTGTGTAATCTGGTCGTTCCATTTGAGATCATTTCGAGTTGTCACACCCAGGTACTTGACCGAAGTTACCGCTTCCAAAGACTAGGCATTTATTTTGTACTCGTACAAGCAGGCCGGTGTGGCTGAGCGGTTCTAGGCGCTTCAGTCTGGAACCACGCGACCGCTACGGTCGCAGGTTAGAATCCTGCCTCGGGCATGGATGTGTGTGATGTCCTTAGGTTAGTCAGGTTTAAGTAGTTCTAAGTTCTAGGGGACTGATGACGTCAGACGTTAAGTTCCATAGTGCTCAGAGCCATTTGAAGCATTTGATCGGAACCAAAACGGCAATCCATGGAGTGTCGCCACACCATCTCTCCTCCGAAGAAAGTATTCGAAGCCATGCTCTCAGCCGATAATGACGACGACCTTCCGGGACTATTGTGTTTGATGTCCCTCCTCACGGTGCTAGGATCAGCTTTAAAGTGTATTGTGCTACCCTCAGGAAACTGAACAGCGAGTTCGTCGCTACAAAAATGCAAGCTAACTTCTCCTTCTCCGTTACAGGACAAGACCTCACACAAGTCTGCGTACTCAAGAGGAGCTCACAAAACGTCATTGGACTGTTCTTCCCCATCCCCCCTAAAGCCCGAATCTAACGTCTTCCGATTTCCATCTGTCTGGCCCAATGGAGGGTGCACTCCGCGACAAGCAGTACATGGATGGTGGGGAGGTTATTGACGCAGCAAGACGTTGGCTCCGACTTCGACCAATAAAGCGGTACTATAAGGGAATAGAGGCGCTCCTAGTAACATGGCGTAAGGCAGTTGCGCTAAACGAAGATCATGTTGAAAAACATGATTTTGTAGCCATAAAAAGGTGATTGGAATCCTGAATAAAACCAACCTGCTTTCAGAAAAAGAAAGAGTTGCATTGAATCCTAAATAAAACCAACACGTTTGCAGAAAAAAAAAATGAGTAGCATTACTTGAGCCGTGCGTGGCTCCTCTTCCCGCCATCATGTATTTTACACACTGTTTTTAACGTACTTCCACCTCACTACGTTAATTTAAGTTACTACTGTCACTGAGTCTCTGCTTTGCCTGACCATGAGCGGCGCTAGCAGCGCGTATCGATATATTCCGTCTCGTAGTATCTGTCCTTGACTGCTATTCCTTCCCGGTCTTGTCTGTTGTAAGCCAGTTCGGGTCGCGAGTTCGGGTCTGCCAGTCAGTTGGAACGCGTCTGGAGCGCAGTCCGGACCTGCCAGTCAGGGGATTGCAATGCGGCACTGGGTTGCAGCAGCAGTGAGGTCTGCGTCGACATCGCTCGCCCGACTATTGCCGCCACGCATCACTTGAGCCGGGCCACGTCTTGGTGGATCGTCAGTCGGTCGTCCTACCGGACGACGTGTTTTGGCTCGCCGATCGTTCATAAGTCGGCTGTGTGTGTGTGTGTGTGTGTGTGTGTGTGTGTGTGTGTGCGTGCGCGAGCGCGCGCGCGCGCGCGCGCGCGCATCGACTCCCAATTTGTCTTCGTGCGTGCATAGTTGCTATTGTATCGTTCTGGTCTTCGTGCAAGTGTTTGTAAGGTTCTGTGAGTAGTTGGCGTTATTTCCTTTGACAAGTTATTTTAAATGTTGTCGGAGTACTGTCTATGAAAGGTCGGTCGTCTCATCGGGCGACATATAACTGGTTCGTCGAGCTCTTCTGGGCCCCTTCGATTACCATCTTGTGGAACTTAGGCCGGTACTTTCCGGGTGCAGGGATGTCGTTTAGCCAGTGGGTGTGTTTCCTCTGCATGGTTCGGTCGGAGCCAGTATTTCCGCCGTCGTAGTTGTTTCGTAGTTAAGTGAACCAGTGGAATTTTCTGCCTTGTGGCCGTTAGTGTTCTGGTTACCTGCCCCGGGCCGCTAACGTAGTGTTTAGGCAGTGTCTTTTCCTCACCGGTTGTTGCTGCCCAACATGGTGTGTAGTTTTGGCAGCTCAGTTCACATACATGTTTGTTTGGGGATAGTGATACTTGAAACCTTTTCGGCACCTCGAATTCTCGTGTACTCCTTGTGGCAAGCAAGCGGTTGGTCGGTCGATTCATGACTGTCCCTCGGTTGGGTTCGCACGCATTAAGTGTAGTTGGACTCACCACCTGTCTCGCCTGAGTGAACGAGGGCAGACCGATCCACTGGAGACTCCTGAGTGCCGTTCTCTTAATTATCCTTTTGGCAGTGTTAATGTTGTTGTAATTTAAGTGTATTTTATATTTTTAATTTTGCAAGGTTGGTTGTGGGCCTTCAGCCCTGGAAACATATTCTCAGTGTTTCCTTCAAGTCCAAACATTATCGCCTTCAGCTCTTGAAAGGTTATTGTAATTTCCTCTGAAAGATTTTACAAGTTATTGTGAGCCTTCCGCCGTTGGTTTTGCAAAAGGAAATTTGTAAACTTAATGTACTGTTTTACCGATTGTTGCAATATATATATTTCCTTAATTTTCAGAATTGAACCTTGCGGCCATCAGCCATTTTCTTGCGTTTGTTTATCTCTTTCTGTGCACCTTGCGGGCCACCAGCACTTTTAGATTCTTGAAACATTGCCTTCTGTCTTCAGTAATGATCATAGTATATTTGGAATTTTGAACATTTATTCCGGCGGCCTTCAGTCGCTTCGCATGCTGATCTCATATATGTATACGATTGATCTTATTCGTAAATTTAACTGTGGGTTATGTCTTTTCAAAATTGAACTTACTCTAAAGCATCTGTTTGGAGGCCCTCAGCCGCGAAGCAAATTTAATTCTTTCAAAGGTGTATTTGTGAACTAAATGATAATAAATTACAATTGAGAAATTAATCCGACCGCAATTCCCTTGGCCCTTTCCACAGCCCTAATTACCTGTTAGCCCTGCGTGATTTAGCGGGCGTTTCATTACTTATTTAACGAACCCCGTATATTTACATGATTTAATCACAAAATTGACAAGCCTGTAAGACATGAAGAAGTTACAACGTCAGTCATTAACATTTATGCTGCTGAATTTAGAAAAAAAAAAATTAGCCTGAATGATTCCAAACACGGAGTATATGGAGAACGCGGTTACGAGTTGAGGAGCACAGAGATGGAACACACTTAGGCCAAGCAGGCTGATGTGGCCGAGCAGTTCTACGCGCCTCAGTCTGGACCGCTACGGTCGCAGGTTCGAATCCTGCCTCGGGCATGGATGTGTGTGGTGTCCTTAGGTTAGTTAGGTTTAAGTAGTTCTATGTTCTAGGGGACTGATGAACTCAGATGTTAAGTCCCATAGTGCTCAGAGCCATTTGAACCATGTGAGCCAAGCAGGACCCACTTGTGTGACTGGTAAGGTCAGTATTAATTCAGTCTCATTAAGCGAAGAGCGGTCAGCTGAAGTGGAAATATCGAAGCTACTACTAGCAGGTCCTGTGGATGACAAATCTCTGAATACCAATATGGGTAATACCAATATGTGAGTGATTTCAAATGGGACATAATAAAGAGCGGTCAATCTCTGGGAAAGCTAATTAATAGCAATATGATGTCATATCGACTAGTAAAGGCCTTGCGCTATCACAGTGAAAGCTGTGTGGAGCATACACTGCCAGAAAAAGATAATAAACCCTTCCCAATTCACTCAAGATTCATTGATGCAACAGTGCATATGGAGTACATGAAAAGATTGCAGATCAACAGCAGTAGCTGTTCTATGAATGTTGAAACACCAGTGGTGTAGCCTCCACGGGCGGCGATGCATTAGCTAACTCTTGTATGCAGTCGATTGTACAGATAGTGAATACTGTCCTGGGACACGTTATGCCACGCCTGCTCGACCGCCTCATGTAGTACTGTGGTTATTGGTTACTGAGTCGCACGAGTCACTTCTCGTCCCATTATATCCTACACTTGCTAGATTGGAGACAAGTCCGGAGATCGTGCTGGCCAGGGAAGTTGACGCACGTCTTGCAGAGCACGTTGAGTTTCACGGACAGTGTGGGGGTAAGCATTATACTGTTGGAACAACACATTATCTTATTGCAAGAACGGCAAAAGAACGGACCTAACAGCACTCTACACGTACCGAGCGCTGGTTCGTGACCCCTCCAGAAACAACAAAGGTGAACGAGAGTTATAGCTTATCGCGCCCCAGCCATAAGGCCTGGGGAGGGGGGGAGGAGGGGGGTCAGCTTGTCACTTGCATGTAGATAGACTACTTTCATTGTTGAGGATCACGGCACGTCGGTTCATCTTACATGTGATCCTCAGGCACCAGTCGAGTCTTGCACGTCACCACTGTTCGTGTTGACACGTCTGGGTACCCAAGCCTTTTATCACTGTTGTGGGAGCTGTACGAGCTGCCACTGGTGCCCTTACAATAAGACGATCCTGGCGGGCGTCTGTGCTGCGTGGGCGTCCAGAGTCTTGTTTTACGGATGTGAGAATGTTCACGTGACCACTCATAACAGCATCGTTGCACAACGGACGCAGCACGTCCACCTTCTGTGGCAGTTCCCCAAACGGACCACCCCACCAGTTGGAAGGCCACAGTTTAGCCCCTTTCAAGCTCGCTCATTTTACCGTAGGAAGGAAGAGTGCCTTCCCGTGGTATGATTTTAGCTTGCTTCACACTTTTGTACTGTATAGAGCCTTCTGGTTATGAGGATTCGCTACTAAAGGGTACACACATATGACGCTCTGGTAGCTACGCCCCTACGCTATCTGTTGGCGGTCGATGGTGAAACCATTATCAGTACATCTACATCTTCTTTGCCGGCCGCTGTGGCCGAGCGGTTCTAGGCGCTTCAGTCCGCAACCGCGCTGCTGCTACGGTCGCAGGTTCGAATCCTGCATCGGGCATGGATGTGTGTGATGTCTTAGGTTAGCTGGTTTAAGTAGTTCTAAGTCTAGGGGACTGATGACCTCAGATGTTAAGTCCCATAGTGCTTAGAGCCATTTGAACCATTTACTAATTCTTTTTCCTGCAGTGTATGGATACAGACAGTGAGCTACTGGAAGCAGGGATGACTCAGTATCGGTTCACGCAGTGTAACCTCAGAAGAAGATGATTGCCATCTCGTATGCGTTATCGTAACAGACCGTACACTTTTGTCCATAGAGATGGCTCGACCTTGTAGTACTGTAAAGAATACAGTGTTGTCGTTGTAGTCGTCGTCGTTGTTGTTATGATCTTCAGTCAGCTCTCCACGCTAGCCTATCGTGTTCAAGCATCTTAATCTCCGCATAACTACTGCAACTTACATCCATTTGAATATGCTTACTGTAGCCAAGCTGTGGTCTCACCCAATAATTTTTATCCCTCACACTTCCCTGCATTACCAAATTGACGGATTCTTGATGCCTCAAGATGCATTATCTGAACAGATGCCTTCTTTTAATCAACTTGTGCCACAAATTTTTCTTTCTCATTCGATTTTCTAGCTGTTCATAACCTACATTTACCGAAGCTTCGACGGTCGCTCTTGCGGAATAGTCCAGTCACACATACGCCACTACGACGGCTGCTGTGCTACCACGCACCGAAGAAAGAAAAAATTGACATAAGTGTTTTCATAAATGAGCAGGTGAATGTGATTGCTATTGTGACGTCTGCCAGACACATTACGTCTGCCAGGCACGTTTCGGCATAAAAAGTGCCAACATTACTTAATAACGTCACAAGTGGTCTCCGTGTGCGATCTAATCTGTGCTGTGATAGTTAAAGTCTGGCAGGTTGCATAGCTTCTTGGCGCAGTTGATGAACGCAAAGTGTGACGACGATTTAGAACAGACCTACCTGTTCAGGAGGAGGCTAGGTGGTATGAGCGTTCACGCTCGCTCGCCGCCTGGGTAGTGAGCACTCGCGGTAAAATGTGGCCCGACGTCATTATGTAACAAGAGGAAGAACAAACTGGGCGCCGCCTTGAGAGGAATGACCATGTGTTAAGTTCGCCCTAGCCGTAGACACAAGCGAATACACTTAATGGCACAATGCGTAAAGTGGAGAGTAGCTCTTTCAAGATCGAGGAAAAGTAACATTATGGGCGGGTTTGGAACTTCAAAGCGAAGGTCGGACAAACCAACACCAATTTACACGTCAGTGCGGGATGCCTATCTATAGAAATTTATGCACCTGCAGTATGAAAGGCAGTTGGGTAATACGTTTCATAATAGAATAAGTCTCGCAGACTTGTATAAAAATTTTCTTCAACGTAAGTTTCCACGACGTCACAAGTTTACAGATACGATTATGTCGATGCTCGGACCTACATTTTTCCACAGCGAAGAGAAATTTATATTCCCTCGGAAGTTCACTGACAGGCTTAAAAGATAATCTTCGAATTAGCAGTGATATGAAAGTCTTGTCAGACCGTAGAGCTTTAGTGGAAAGCAAAATAAGTTGTATTCATTGACATCCAGTAACTTTATGTTTATTATGCCTGTGAGACAGTCACGAACTACAAGTTGAGGTAAATTTGAACCTCGTCTGGAAACGACATTCGTAATAAGGTTGCATCAATCATAAGAAATGTCATATGTTCTTTGCTTCATCAATTAAAAGAAATATAAGTTTCTTTTCATTGTCATTTTTCATCAATGCAACAATCTTAGGAAATAAATTTCCCACAAAAGGCGTTAATTAGTCATCGTGAAGTGATACATCTCCGTAAGACTAACATTAGCAGCCAGAGAATAGATTGTTTGTCAACAGTTTCTCGTGCCGAGTTGCCTTGCTCCGATTCCTGCTCCTTTCCTGCACCAATCTGTGAGCCGACCAGCATCTCCCAGCTGAGACGTGAGTGCGAGCCAGCTCACGCGAGAAGATTGGTGAACAGGCGTGGCTCAGAAGATGTGATCTCACCTTTCACATATAGATGACGTCATGAACAGCAAAGAATATATCAAACAGGCCTTAGCGTCCAAAATGGTACCCCTTCTTGAGGTAACTTCACCTGTGGCATTTCTTCGAGACAATACGTGGATGCATGTGATCAAATGGACATTTTTGAGGTACCGACGTTAACCATTTGCCCCTAGAAATTCATGATATGTGAACAGTAATCTCGCATCTGAACAGGCTATCCAGCTATACACTAAAATAATACCAAACACAACGTTGACTCTGTTTCGTGGCGCACAGACAACTTGTTTTAAATCATAAATCGGTATTTAGTTAACAATGTTTTTATAAAGGAAAAGCATTGGTCCAAAACTTAAAAAAATGTTAATGTTACTGTAGTTTTCCGATTAGGGTGTGGCACGACCATTATCAGACATGATGGACTCTGCATACTGGCTTATACTGTCGACTTGATATTGGTCTGATGATCGATCTATAACCGAAGCAGCTGTTCTCCAGTTAAAGCCATTGTGTTTCATTCATAATTACACTTACGAATAACTTAAATTTGAATGACCACGTAGATAATGTTGTGGGGAAAGCAAACCAAAGGCTGCGATTTATTGTCAGAACACTTAGAAAGTGCAACAGATCTACTAAAGAGACTGCTTACACCACACTTGTGCGTCCTCTTCTGGAGTATTGCTGTGTGGTGTGGGATTCGCATCAGACGGGAATGATGGTGGAGACGGAAAAAGATCAAAGAAAGGCACCTCGTTTTCTATTATCGCGAAATAGAGGAGAGAATGCTACGGACCTGATACGTGATTTGGTGTAGCAATCATTAATACAAAGTCGTTTTTAGTTGCGGCAGGATCTTCTCGTGAAGTTTCAAACACCAACTTTCTTCTCCGATTTCGAAAATATTCTGTTGGTGTCCACCTACGTAGGAAGAAATGATCATCACGATGAAAAAGAAAGAGAAATCTGAGCTCGCACAGAAAGATTTAAGTGCTCGTTTTTCCCGCGCACCGTAGATAAATACACTCTGTGATAAAAAGTATCCGGACACCCCGAAAAACATACATTTTTCATATTAGGTGCAATGTACTGCCACCTACGGCCAGGTACTCTATATCAGCGACCTCAGTAGTCATTAGACATCGTGAGAGAGCAGAATGGGGCGCTCCGCGGAACTCACGGGACTTCGAATGTGGTCAGGTGATTGGGTGTCACTTGTGTGATACATCTGTACGAGAGATTTCCACACTCCTAAACATCCCTATTCCACTGTTTCCGATGTGCTAGTGAAGCGGAAACGTGATCGGACACGCACAGCACAAAACCGTACAGGCCGACCTCGCTTGTTGACTGACAGAGACCGTCGACAGTTGAAGAGGGTCGTAATGTGTAATAGGCAGACATCTATCCAATACACTGCAAGTACTATGACAGTTAGGCGTGAGGAGAGAGAACTTGGATTTCACGGCCGAGCGGCTGCTAGTAAGCCACACATCGCGCCGGTAAATGTCAAACGACGCTTCGCTTGATGTAAGGATCGTAAACATTGGACGATTGAACAGTGGAAAAACGTTGTATGGAGTGACGAATCACGGTACATAATGTGGCGATCCGATGTCAGGGTGTGGGTATGACGGATGCACGGAGAACGTCACCTGCCAGCGTGTATAATGCGAACAGTAAAATTCGGAGGCGATGGTGTTATGGTGTGGTCGTGGTTTTCATGGAGGGGTCTTTCGCCCCTTATTGTTTGGCGTGGCACTATCACAGCATAGGACGACATTGATGTTTTAAGCACATTATTGCTTCCCATTGTTGAAGAGCAATTGGGGGATGGCGATTGCGTCTTTCAACACGATCGAGTACCTGTGGAGGAGTGGTTACGCGGCAATAACATCCCTGTAATGGACTGGCTTACACAGAGTCCTGATCTGACTACCATAGAACACCTTTGGGATGTTTTGGAACGCCGACTTCATTCCAGGCTTCACCGGCCGACATCGATACCTCTCCTCAGTACAGCACTCCGTGGAGAATGGGCTGGCATTCCCCAAGAAACCTTCCAGCACCTGATTGAACGTATGCCTGCGAGAGTGGAAGCTGTCATCAATGCTAAGGGCGGGCCAACACCATACTGAATTCCAGCATTACCGATGGAGAGCACCACGAACTTGTAAGTCATTTCAGCCAGGTGTCCGGATACCTTTGATCACATAGAAGAGCTTGAAAGTGTTCCTGTGAACCTTCTGGCAGGCACTTAATTGTGAAATGAAATGCAGAGTAGTCATGTAGATGTAGAATAAATAACATTTACTAAAGATGGTCTTACAAACTGATGCATTGTTGCTGAAACAACGCTGTACTGCAAGCGCGATTCAAATCCCCATCGGTGCTTACCCTAAATCGCTTATGCAAGTTCCAGTGTGGTTTCCTCTGAAAATGATGCTTTCCGCATTTAGAACTTGTGCATCGCCGCTTCTACTAAAATACTCTCCACCACGCACATCTTGCAGCCCACTTTTTTTTACGGTGGAAGTAGGAAGAATTTCCTTGCAAGCGGTGCACGAGCATTGGCTGCTATTCAAAAATCTTCACTATGCAGTTGCTATCCAGAAGCAATCGAAGGCAGATATAGCCTACCTTTGTTGGGATCTGCATAAACTAAAAAAAATCTGCAGTGTCCCTCAAGCTTTATGCAGTCTGAAATAACGTTCATATAACCCTCTGTTTAAACATAGAATGAAATATTGTGTCAATTATCAGATATATTTTAATTCGCCTCGTGTTACAGACTAAATAAATAAACACAGCAGAGCACAGCACAGGACTGCCGGTATAACATGTCTGGGACCTCAGAAAGACAGACGGCTAAAATAGCACTCACGTTCCACTTATTATTCATGACGCCCACTGCACCTCCTGTGGTAACGAGTGTTAAAGCAGTTTCTCGCGAGCAGTGTCTTACACCTACAAACATACACCAAGAACGGGAACACTGATTTTCTATTCTTTTTTATTATTCGTCAGCTGTAATTATACTCACGTATCAAGGTTTACCGTTACTGCGCAATTAGTTTTCTAAACCACGTGGGGGCAAACAGCTCTGTGTCTTTTATCATATATACCAAAGATTGTTACTATTTTTCGAGATACTGGTAACTGTAGAAACTAGGTAAGTAACGTGAAAACATTTCTTGCTGTTCTCTAGTTGCTTGACGCATGTAACGCACTGCCATTGTAACTGCAACGCCATGAAGGCGGCGTGTAACAAACGTCAGGCAGACACAAAACATACTTAGCCATGCAAATGATTACAATTTCAGGGCAACTGCAGAGAGTAGGTAGCACTTTGGTCTGTAAGGTCAACTGACTCGGTCCTGTGGATTATTCTGTCTCGAGTTATTTCAAAAGTGTAGTGTACGGAACTCTCATTGAACAACTGGAGCAACAAACGATACGGTCTTGTCAAGATTTACGAGATGTACGAGACGATCCTGGGGCGTTTGAAAAAATCCCTAGCTTGTTGCAGAGGCAAGTGCTGTATTGCCTCCGAATGCGAGGACAATGCGTGAAACACTTTTAAGAGATAAGAGTGCGCAGTAATTTGTAACATGTAATGTACGATGTACGGCAGACCTTGGTTGATTTCTGACACCAATCACATGGAGATACAATAGAAAAATTTACATTTCAAATTGATTTGCACTAACTTGCACAATATTTCATGCTCAAGTCAGCGGTGGCTCTTAACCACACATTCACAGTTAGTTATATCGCAAACTGCTCGTTTGCAGTCCTCTGTTTACTGGAACGTTTTTTCTACTACAAGTGTCATCGTATACTTTCAACCGTGTCAGTTTCCGTTACTATTTTACAAGATACATTCAATAAGTAATGAAACACATTCTTTCCTCGGCTAATTTTGGTTGAAAAATTGCGGTATTTGTTGCGGGGCATTGTGGAATATACCCACTTCAGCCCATTTACTTTCATGGAGCTCCGATAGGTGCTATACGAAGCCTTCAAAATGGCGTTAACCGGAGGAGCGTTCGAAGCAGAGAGCTGTCACTGAGTTCCTTTTCGCGAAAAAAACCAGAGCATCGCAGATATTAAAAGGCGGTTGCAGAATGTCTATGGAGACCTAGCAGTGAACAAAAGCTCAATGAGTCGTTGGGCGAGGCATCTGTCATCATCGCAACAACGTCGCGCACACCTGTCCGATCTCCCTCGTGCTGGCCTACCGCATACAGCTGTCTCTCTTGCAAATGTTGGAACGTGCGGACACTCTCACTCAAAGCGATCGACGGATCACATTTAAACACCTCGCTGCACAGCTGGACGTCACTGTCGGTAGTGCTGACACATTCGTCCACGAGTTGGGGTACTCAAAGTAGTGTGTCCGCCGGGTTCCAAGCAGTCTAACAGAAGACCATAAAGAGGAACGAAGGAACATCCGTGCGGAGCTTTTTGGACGCTACGAGGCTGACGTGACAATTTTTTGTTGAACTTCGTCACAAGCGATGAAACATGAGTTCATCACTTCGAACCGGAAAGAAAACGGCAATCTACATCTACATCTACGTGGATACTCTGCAAATCACATTTAAGTGCCTGGCAGAGAGTTCATCGAACCACCTTCACATTTCTCTATTATTCCAATCTAGTATAGTGTGCGGAAATAATGAACACCTATATCTTTCCATACGATCCCTGATTTCCCTTATTTTATCGTGGTGATCGTTCCGACCTACGTAGGTCGGTGTCAACAAAATATTTTCGCATTCGGAGGAGAAAGTTAGTGATTGGAAGCATTTCTTTTTATGATTTCCAGTCCAAATCCCGTATCAGTTCAGTGACACTCTCTCCCATATTTCGCGATAATACAAAACGTGCTGCCTTTCTTTGAACTTTTTCGATGTACTCCGTCCTATCTGGTAAGGATCCAACACCGCGTAGCAGTATTCTAAAAGAGGACGGACAAGCGTAGTGTAGGCAGTCTCCTTAGTAGGTCTGTTACGTTTTCTAAGTGTCCTGCCAATAAAACGCAGACTTTGGTTAGCCTTCCCCACAACATTGCCATCCATGGACTGGCACCACACCTGTCCTCCGAAGAAGAAGTGCAAAGCCGCACCCTTAACCGATTAAGTCATGGCGACGCGACGGTCTCCTGGGACTCTGAAGTGGTTATTCTGTTTGATGTCCTCTCTCATGGTGAGGGTATCAACTCTAAAGTGTATTGTGCTCCCTCATGACATTGAAGAAGCAACTTCAACTTGTTCATCGCCACAAAAATGCAAACAAACTTCTTCTCGATGACAGCACAAGGCCTCACACAACTCTGCATACCCAAGAGTAACTCACAAAGCTTCACTGGACTGTTCTTCCTCATTCACTCTACAGCTCGGATCTAGCACCTCGCCACTTCGATCTGTTTGGCCCAATGAAGGGTGCACTCCGCGGGAAGCAGTACGTGGGTGATGGGGAGGTTCTTAATGCAGCAAGACGTTGGTTCCGTCGTCAACCAGTAGAGTGGTGCCATGAGAGCATACACGTCCTCCCAGTAAGGTGGAGTAAAGGCGTCGCATTGAACGGAGATTACGTTGAAAAATAGGTGTTTGTAGTCAGAAGAGTGGGGAACGATATGGTGTATCGGAATCCTGAATAAAACCAAATTGATTTTAGAAAAAAATGTGTTGCATTTGAGCTGTGCTGCAGCTTGTATTTGTGCTGTTTGTAGGTTCTGTCCTCTGTTGGAGGCCTGACTGTATCGCTTAGTTGAGGTAGTTGCGGTTGTTCGTCTTCTCCTGACTGGCGCCGCTTGGTTTCGCAAGCGTTGCCTGTCCGCTAGTGGCAGCAGCGGCGGTTATCGATATGTAGTAACTGTGGTCCTATCTTTGGGGCAACGTCGTGTTTCTTCTGGGTCGTGTGAGTGTGCGAGTTTGGTCGGTGACTCGGGAGGAGCCAGGTCCACGCAGTGTGAGAACATGTTGGGACCACTGGCGACGTACCTGGACTGCTGGATCGAAAACCTGTGGTCACGAGTGTGCACGACCTCGTCGCAAACCGGGCCTCACAAGTTTTAAGTTGAGTGCATTTGGTTTCAAGTAGAGAAACCTCCACCATTGTGAGATCTTGCGATTCTCCGGTGACTTGGGTTCGTGTTGCTCCTCGTAGTGTAACCGAGGCGAAGAGCAGCGAATGGAGTGCTTGGGAAAGGCGGATCTGATTAGCTTTCCTGGACTTCTAATTACTATCTATTGCGTTCTGTTTGTCACTATTTAAGTTCAACCAGCGGTATATTTCCTGCCCCGTGGCTGCTAATGCTCCAGTTACCTGCCCTGGGGGTTAGTATATGTAACGACAGTGTACATTTCCTTGCCTTGCCGCTTCTGGCTGGTGAGGCGTGTAGTTTTGACAGCTTTCTTGATTGTAGGTTAGTTGGCGATTCTTCTATCTTGGTGGTAGTGATTTCTTTCTTGTTCTGGGCACTCTAAGCACAGTATTCAGCGGGTGGAGTCCAGACCACCGGTTCGGGCTTTGGCGTATTTTTACATCTTTGCATTTGGTTTACTGGACGTGAGGTGGCCTCAGCAAGACTGTCATTAGTCATTCGTTAGACTGCCTTTAGTCTGAGTTACCATCTTCTGAAGTGAATGCAACTCTTGGCTGGCTATCTCATCGCACGTGAAAGTGTTTTATTGCCGGACGTACTCAAAGGTCGATTCCTAGTGCACTGTCTGGGACTGAGCCTTTTGTTTTATTATTGTATTTGCTGTTTTATTGTACGTTTCTAAATTTTTTTTATAATTGCCATTCTTGGTGTCACAGCAAGTTTAAATGATTGTGCTACCAAGTCTACCATCATTTCGTCTCACCCGTTTGGTGATCAGTTGCCTACCTTTTTAAATTAACCTTGCTATTGCATTGCTGTTTGACAGTATGTTTGTTAAATTTTTTTATAATTGGTGTTCCTGGCGTTAAAGGCCTTCAGCCGTGACTGTGGTTACTTACCTTAAAATTCTAATTGGGATCACATTGGCTTGTTTTTAAAACATTATTTGCTGTGTCTGTATTTTATGCTCATTTGGTAAATTGTAACGTACTGAATGTACTATTAATTACACAGTTGTTTATTCCTTCATTAATAACGCGTGATATCTTTATTTATTGCTGAGTCTGGAATTACCGTTTAAAAATAAATGTGTTTAATTGCAAAAGTACAGCCCCGTCCACAATCGTAACCGAATCCTGCTTTCCTTGACTACCAGGTTTCAGGATTATTTATTGAATGTCCCTCGTACTTCTTGCCCTATATTAGAGTCGCTTGGTCATTAAATAGTTCCTGTGTATACTGGAGTACTGCGTGCACCTGGCGAAGCCGAGTGAGTGGTAGCCGTTTCTCATCACTCGCTATCCATTCTGTTCGGTCTCACTCGGTCACCGGATTTCATGTGGGCAAGCACTCGCCAATTGCGATCCACAGATGCGTGACTACTTCCGCACGGTTGAGGGAACTTGGCAGGAGCATCTGAACATAGAGCGAGGCATAGAGGAAGAGCATCGAACCTGCGCACACCGCAGCGATGTGGGCTCTGTGCATGTGTGTGAGTCCGATGTAGCTGCGCTGTGCAGGCTGCTGTATCTTTAGGTGAGGCAGTGTCGATTATACACTCCTGGAAATTGAAATAAGAACACCGTGAATTCATTGTCCCAGGAAGGGGAAACTTTATTGACACATTCCTGGGGTCAGATACATCACATGATCACACTGACAGAACCACAGGCACATAGACACAGGCAACAGAGCATGCACAATGTCGGCACTAGTACAGTGTATATCCACCTTTCGCAGCAATGCAGGCTGCTATTCTCCCATGGAGACGATCGTAGAGATGCTGGATGTAGTCCTGTGGAACGGCTTGCCATGCCATTTCCACCTGGCGCCTCAGTTGGACCAGCGTTCGTGCTGGACGTGCAGACCGCGTGAGACGACGCTTCATCCAGTCCCAAACATGCTCAATGGGGGACAGATCCGGAGATCTTGCTGGCCAGGGTAGTTGACTTACACCTTCTAGAGCACGTTGGGTGGCACGGGATACATGCGGACGTGCATTGTCCTGTTGGAACAGCAAGTTCCCTTGCCGGTCTAGGAATGGTAGAACGATGGGTTCGATGACGGTTTGGATGTACCGTGCACTATTCAGTGTCCCCTCGACGATCACCAGTGGTGTACGGCCAGTGTAGGAGATCGCTCCCCACACCATGATGCCGGGTGTTGGCCCTGTGTGCCTCGGTCGTATGCAGTCCTGATTGTGGCGCTCACCTGCACGGCGCCAAACACGCATACGACCATCATTGGCACCAAGGCAGAAGTGACTCTCATCGCTGAAGACGACACGTCTCCATTCGTCCCTCCATTCACGCCTGTCGCGACACCACTGGAGGCGGGCTGCACGATGTTGGGGCGTGAGCGGAAGACGGCCTAACGGTGTGCGGGACTGTAGCCCAGCTTCATGGAGACGGTTGCGAATGGTCCTCGCCGATACCCCAGGGGCATCAGTGTCCCTAATTTGCTGGGAAGTGGCGGTGCGGTCCCCTACGGCACTGCGTAGGATCCTACGGTCTTGGCGTGCATCCGTGCGTCGCTGCGGTCCGGTCCCAGGTCGACGGGCACGTGCACCTTCCGCCGACCACTGGCGACAACATCGATGTACTGTGGAGACCTCACGCCCCACGTGTTGAGCAATTCGGCGGTACGTCCACCCGGCCTCCCGCATGCCCACTATACGCCCTCGCTCAAAGTCCGTCAACTGCACATACGGTTCACGTCCACGCTGTCGCGGCATGCTACCAGTATTAAAGACTGCGATGGAGCTCCGTATGCCACGGCAAACTGTCTGACACTGACGGCGGCGGTGCACAAATGCTGCGCAGCTAGCGCCATTCGACGGCCAACTCCGCGGTTCCTGGTGTGTCCACTGTGCCGTGCGTGTGATCATTGCTTGTAAAGCCCTCTCGCAGTGTCCGGAGCAAGTATGGTGGGTCTGACACACCGGTGTCAGTGTGTTCTTTTTTCCATTTCCAGGAGTGTATTAGACGCTTCCGCCAGCCTATACAAAGTTTATTCAGCTTCCTCTCGCGTATCGCATCCGAGTGAACCGCGCACGGGCCTGGCACACGCTTACATTGCTCTAATGCCAACCAAAATCGGATTTGCCACTCGGGTGCAACGGTGTGTGTCCCATTATGTAGTACGTGGATATTCTTCCCACCACTTGAAACCGACTCGCGCTGGCATCCAGTATGCGGGCAACCATCTTAAGGAAGATACATGTTGGATTGTCCTCGTACAATCACGAAAGTTGTGGATTTGTCGTCCTACGTATCTACATTCATCTTTCTTTTTCACCTAGTGTTTACCCTGTTAGTATAGGGTCCACTTTTGCAAGATTTGGCAGTTTTTTTTATCTTATGAACTACGTGACTGGATGCCCTCCCCGACGCCGCAGTCATCAAGGGAGAGAAGTCGTGTGCGGCATGTCTGAGAATGGTGTAAACTCTGTTCTCTGCATTACCGCATTTTTAACTATTTGTGTTCCGAATCCTCTGAGGAGGGTGCGCAAGGGCGGAAACATTAAGCGTACAATCTGAATTCTCCTGTTAAATGCAGAAGAGAGAGCGGATTGGTGGGAAGAATACATTGAAGACCTTTTAATATTTTTTTTGTGGAATCTAAAATTTAAAAAACCTCTCTCACACCGGCCTGATTTAGCTTCACTGATCAGGATAGTAAAAACATGCGTATGTTAAGGGAATTTGCATTCACAAAGCAGACTTATCACATTCACACAGTTCAGTACTGTTCTATCCTGATTAAAATGAGCTTAACTTAAATTCCATAAGGCAGTGAAGCAATTTCGAAGTCTCGGTGCGACGAAAATTGTCAGTCGATCTCCTGGAAACATTTGTAATAATTCTTAACTTTCGGTGATCACATGGGGAAGACCGCAGATCAGCTGGTAAGACCGTGTTAGCCCATTTATATGAAGTAACTGGATATCTTGAGCTTACAAAACGGCAGGTTCGTCCAGTGTAAATCAGACGTTCCCCACTGATCCCGTGCAACGCAGCGTAGTAAGCAGACACTGTCAATAATAATCAGTTAAATAATACGCGAACACACTTACTTTAGTTTAGTTCAAGTATTAAATTCCTTCTCATGCAGAATCTCATCAAGATGGCGACTAGCTCAACAATACATACATATACATCCTCCTTCTTTCACGACTAATCGGCAAGAATTCCTTCATTCTTTTCATAAGAGAAAACATAGATAGCAGAGAAGCTATTCCATGGAGTAAATGGACGCTCCAAGGAACAATTGGGCTTGAAACTACTTTGCATTGATAATCGGTAAGATAAGAAGAGATATTTCGAGATATGTACTGAGTCATATAATTTATAAAATTTCTGAAAATATCGCGGAGAGACCGCTGCAAGAGACATTACAACCTCTATTAGGGGAAGGACTTTCCTGATGACGTGATACAAGGAGCCGACAGGGAAGAGATAAGGGATCCAGTGTTAGATTAAGAATTTATGAGAGTTTTGGAAGAGTTAAGATCAAATAAGTAAGAACGGATAGACAACAGTACATCGGAATTTATAAATTGGTTGGGGGCAACAAAACGACCACTCACGTCGGTGCATAGAATCTATGAGACTGGCGATATAGCCTCAGACTTTTGGGAAAACATCACCCACATAAATAAGAGGACTGCAAGAACCGACAAGTGCAAGAATTATAGCACAATCACCTTAACAGCATCCAAGTTGCTGACAAGAATAATACACAGAAGAATGGAAAAGAAAGCTGAAGATCAGATAGATGACGAGTACTTTGGCTTTAGGCAGTGGAGAAGCAGTTACACGTTGCGGTTGATAACGGAAGCAAGACTAAAGAGAAATACAAACACGTTCATAGGATTAGTCAACCAGGAGGAAGAAATTTCCGAGAATGTACAGCATTGGATGGTCGTGAAATACGGACTGTGGGAAACTAAAACAGAAGAGAATCGAAGCATTTGAGGAGTGATGCTACAGACGAATGTTTAAAATTAAGTGGAGTGATAAGGTAAGAAATGAGGAGGTTCTACACAGAATCGGCGAAGTAAAGAACATACAAGAAAACTGACAAGAAGAACGGACAGAATGATAGGATTTCTGTCAAGGCATCAGGGAGTAACTTGCATGGTACTTTAGATAACTGTAGAGTGTAAAAACTGTAGAGGAAGACAGAGACTTGAATACATCCAGAAAATAATTCAGAACTTAGATTGTATGTGCTACTTTGAAATGAAAAGTTTGTCACAGGTGAGGAATTCATGGCGAGCCGCATCAAACCCGTCCGCAGACTGATGACGCAAAAAATCGCCTGAGGCGGAATTTTGGAACCAGCTCAGTATTTTCCTAAACGAACTATATTCCGCCTTACTACAATATCAAAAGAAGTTCTGCATCACCTCGGTTCCGAGAGTTCCGGAACCTGTACAGAAAATTGGAATAGAGAGCGACATAAACATCATTTCCACCCTTTTTATTGCTCATGAAAACCACACATTGCTTGTTGCACCACCATATAGCGAGACCTTCAGAGGTGGTGGTCCAGATTGCTGTACACACCGATACCTCTAATACCCAGTAACACGCCCTCTTCCATTGATGCATGCCTGTATTCGTCGTGGCATACTATCCACAAGTTCATCAAGGCACTGTTGATCCAGATTGTCCCACTCCTCAACGGCGATTCGGCGTAGATCCCTCAGAGTGGTTGGCGGGTCACGTCGTCCATAAACAGCCCTTTTCAATCTATCCCAGGTATGTTCTATAGGGTTATGCCTGGAGAACGTGCTGGCCACTCCAGTCGTGGGATGTCGCTATCCTGAAGGAACTCATTCACAAGATGTGCACAATGGGAGCGCGAATTGCAGCCAATGAACACGAATGCTTCACCAATATGCTGCCGATATGGTTGCACTATCGGTCGGAGGATGGCATTCACGTATCATACAGCTGTTACAGGCCGTTCCATGACCACCAGTGGCGTACGTCGGTCCCACATAATGTCACCGCAATACAGCAGGGAGTCTACCTTGCTGCACTCGCTGGACAATGTGTCTATGGCGTTCAGCATGAAATGGTTACCTCCAAACATGTGTCTGACGATTGTCTGGTTGAAGACATATTCTACACTCATCGGTGAAGAGAACGTGGTGCCAATCCTGAGCTGCCCATTCGGCATGTTGTTGGGTCCATCTGTATCGCGCTGCATGGTGTCGTGGTTAGAGTGATGGACCTCGCCATGGACGTCGAGGGTGAAGTTGCGCCTCATGCAGCCTATTGCGCACAGTTAGAGTCGTAACACGACGTCCTGGGATGAACGAAAAGCATTATTCAACATGGTGGCGTTGCTGTCAGGGTTTCTCCGAGCCATAATCCGTAGCTAACGGTAATCCACCGCAGTAGTAACCACATGGCGGCCTGAGCGAGGCATGTCATCGACAGTTCCTGTCCCTCGGTACCTCCTCCATGTTCGAACAACATCGCTTTGGCTCACTGTGAGACGCCCGGAAACTTCCTTTGTTGAGAGCCCTTCCTGGCACAATGTAAGAATGCGGACGCGATCGAACCACGGTATTTACCGTCTAGGCATGGCTGAGCTACAGACAACACGAGCCGTGTACAGGGTGTTTCAAAAATGACCGGTATATTTGAAACGGCAATAAAAACTAAACGAGCAGCGATAGAAATACACCGTTTGTTGCAATATGCTTGGGACAACAGTACATTTTCAGGCAGACAAACTTTCGAAATTACAGTAGTTACAATTTTCAACAACAGATGGCGCTGCGGTCTGGGAAACTCTATAGTACGATATTTTCCACATATCCACCATGCGTAGCAATAATATGGCGTAGTCTTTGAATGAAATTACCCGAAACCTTTGACAACGTGTCTGGCGGAATGGCTTCACATGCAGATGAGATGTACTGCTTCGCCGGCCGCGGTGGTCTCGCGGTTCTAGGCGCGCAGTCCGGCACCGTGCGACTGCTACGGTCGCAGGTTCGAATCCTGCCTCGGGCATGGATGTGTGTGATGTCCTTAGGTTAGTTAGGTTTAAGTAGTTCTAAGTTCTAGGGGACTTATGACCACAGCAGTTGAGTCCCATAGTGCTCAGAGCCATTTTAACCATTTTTTTGTACTGCTTCAGCTGTTCAATTGTTTCTGGATTCTGGCGGTACACCTGGTCTTTCAAGTGTCCCCACAGAAAGAAGTCACAGGGATTCATGTCTGGCGAATAGGGAGGCCAATCCACGCCGCCTCCTGTATGTTTCGGATAGCCCAAAGCAATCACACGATCATCGAAATATTCATTCAGGAAATTAAAGACGTCGGCCGTGCGATGTGGCCGGGCACCATCTTGCATAAACCACGAGGTGTTCGCAGTATCGTCTAAGGCAGTTTGTACCGCCACAAATTCACGAAGAATGTCCAGATAGCGTGATGCAGTAATCGTTTCGGATCTGGAAAATGGGCCAATGATTCCTTTGGAAGAAATGGCGGCCCAGACCAGTACTTTTTGAGGATGCAGGGACGATGGGACTGCAACATGGGGCTTTTCGGTTCCCCATATGCGCCAGTTCTGTTTATTGATGAAGCCGTCCAGGTAAAAATAAGCTTAGTCAGTAAACCAAATGCTGCCCACATGCATATCGCCGTCATCAATCCTGTGCACTATATCGTTAGCGAATGTCTCTCGTGCAGCAATGGTAGCGGCGCTGAGGGGTTGAAGCGTTTGAATTTTGTATGGATAGAGGTGTAAACTCTGGCGCATGAGACGATACGTGGACATTGGCGTCCTTTGGACCGCAGCTGCAACACGGCGAACGGAAACCCGAGGCCGCTGTTGGATCACCTGCTGCACTAGCTGCGCGTTGCCCTCTGTGGTTGCCGTACGCGGTCGCCCTACCTTTCCAGCACGTTCATCCGTCACGTTCCCAGTCCGTTGAAATTTTTCAAACAGATCCTTTATTGTATCGATTTTCGGTCCTTTGGTTACATTAAACCTCCGTTGAAAACTTCGTCTTGTTGCAACAACACTGTGTTCTAGGCGGTGGAATTCCAACACCAGAAAAATCCTCTGTTCTAAGGAATAAACCATGTTGTCTACAGCACACTTGCACGTTGTGAACAGCACACGCTTACAGCAGAAAGACGACGTACAGAATGGCGCACCCACAGACTGCGTTGTCTTCTATATCTTTCACATCACTTGCAGCGCCATCTGTTGTTGAAAATTGTAACTACTGTAATTTCGAAAGTTTGTCCGCCTGAAAATGTACTGTTGTCCCAAGCATATTGCAACAAACGGTGTATTTCTATCGCTGCTCGTTTAGTTTTTATTGCCGTTTCAAATATACCGGTCATTTTTGAAACACCCTCTATATCCTTCCTGGTGGAATGACTGGAACTGATCGGCTGTCGGAGCCCCTCCGTCTAATAGGCGCTGCTCATGCGTGGTTGTTTACATCTTTGGGCGAGTTTAGTGACCTCTCTGAACAGTCAACGGGACAGTGTCTGTGATACAATATCCACAGTCAACGTCTATCTTCAGGAGTTCTGCGAACGGTGGTGATGCAAAACTTTTTTTGATGTGTGTACAATCAGGCCGGCCGATGTACCACACCATTGTCGTTAACGTACTGTGTGGATTCCATCAGTGTGTGGAGCACCTCCCTGTCTCGCAAGCTAGTGCTCTGCATAGTAGGCTATACGAGCAGTTCACGTACAGCGGTTGGGCGAAAACACCCGAGAAATGCTTACTTGAATGTGAATACAGATCCTAGAAAAGGCTGCAAGTAACGCTGTTGTAATAGATCAGGAACGGCACCTGTTCAGTACCCTCAATACATTGCTGTATCAGTCGTGATAATATGGATGTTGTGTGTAGTTGTGAGTGCATTATGTCGGAGCTAAGTGAAATCGAATGTTGGAAAACTGTTGGTCGTGTGGCGGGAGCTTCCATAACCGAGGTAGGCGGCGTGTTTGGTGGTTACAGAGGCACCGTATCGAAGGTGTATACCGATACAGGGAAAGCGGAGAAACATCAACCGCTAACTCGCAACGCTGCCGAAAGTGTGTGGTGACTGATCTTGAGAGACGGTCATTGAAGCTGACCGTGACGAAAAATAAGAGAACGACAGCTGTTAAAGTTGCTGCAGAACTGAATACGCATCCGCGAACCATATCAGCACAAAAGCAACACCAAGGGAGGTCCAGAACAGGAACTCAAAGGCTAGCGGGAATTCCAAAACCAATCATCAGTGATGCAAATGCTCTTAACAGGACAACGTGGTACCAAAGCCAGATAACGTGGACTGTGGAACAACGGAGGAAAGTCATTGGATCGGAGAATTATTGTTTCACACTGTTTCCAACGTCTGACGCAGATTATGGCTCAAGAGTGAACATCAGTGGAGTTTCAATGCAGTATCGTGGCATTCCATGGGCTTCACTGTTACTCTGCAAAGTCGCATTACTGCCAGGTATTAGTGCCAAGAATTATATTACCATTTTGGTTGATCAGGTCTGTCCCATTGTAGAATGTTTGTTTCTCAGTGGTGACGCTGAGTTCATGACAATAGGATCACTGTTCACTCATCTCACATTTCCAGGACTGGTTTCCTGAACGCGAGGATGAACTGTCGCAACTCTCATGGCCAACACAGTCAACAGATCTCAATATTATCTGGCCTATGTGGTCTTAGAGAGAAGGATGCCTGATCGCTATCCAGTTCTACATCTCCATCTACATACATACTCTGCAAAACCACTTTACGCCGGCCGAAGTGGCCGCGCGGTTCTGGCGCTGCAGTCTGGAACCGCGAGACCGCTACGGTCGCAGGTTCGAATCCTGCCTCGGGCATGGATGTGTGTGATGTCCTTAGGATAGTTAGGTTTAACTAGTTCTAAGTTCTAGGGGACTAATGACCTCAGCAGTTGAGTCCCATAGTGCTCAGAGCCATTTGAACCAAACCACTTTACGTTGCATATCGGAGGGTGCCTAGCACCAGTACTGTTCATTCGCTATCCTGTTGCACTCGCAAATTGAGCGAGGCGAAAACGTTGTGTATACCGCTCGTATGAGCCATAATTTCTCGTATCTTCGTGGTTCTTACGCCAAACGTATTTGGTGGCTGTAGAAAGGTTCAGGAATGGAATTAAAATTCAAGGCGAAAGGACATCAATGGTATGATTCGCTGAAGACATTACTATCATGAGTGAAAGTGAAGGAGAACTACATGATCTGCTGAACGGAATGAATAGTCTAATGAGTACAGAGTTTGGACTGAGAGTAAATCGAAGAAAGACGAAGGTAATGAGAAGTAGTAGAAATGAGAACAGCGAGAAACTTAACATCAGGATTGATGGTCACGAAGTAGAAGAAGTTAAGGAATTCTGGTACCTAGGCAGTAAAATAGACATTGAGGAGCGGAGCAAGGAGGACATCAAAAGCAGCCAACAAATGGCAAAAAGGGTGTTCCAGGCCAAGAGAAGTCTACTAATATCAAATATCGGCCATGAGGAAGAAATTTCTGAGAATGTAAGTCTGGAGTACAAAATCGTATGGTAGTGAAACATGGACTGTGGGAAAATCGGAACAGAAGAGAATCGAAGCATTTGAGATGTGATACTGCAGACGAATGTTGGAAATTAGGTGGACTGATAACGTAAGGAATGAGGAGGTTTTGCGCAGAATCGGAGAGGAAATGTTGGAGAACACTAATAAGGAGGAGGGACAGGATGATAGGACATATATTAAGATATGAGGGATTGTTTTCCATGCTACCAGAGGGAGCTGTAGAGGGCAAAAACTGTAGAGGAATACAGAGATTGGAATACATCCAGCAAATAATTGAGAACGTAGGTTGCAAGTTCTACTCTGGGATGAAGAAATTAGCACAAAAGAGGAAAATTCGTGGCGGGCTGCACCAAACCAGTCAGTGACAAGACTGAAGAAAAAACAAACAAAAAAAAAAAAAAACTTTCTGCAGTCGGCTTTTTCAAATGTCAATTCTACACGTTTAGTCAGTAATCTTCCTCGAAAAGGTACGTCGCCTTCTCTCCAGAGATTCCCATCTGAGTTCTCGAAGCATCTCCGTAATAAGTGCGTGTTACTCAAACCTACTCGTAAGCATTGTAGCAGCCCGCTTCTGAACTGCTTCGATGACTTCCTTTAATCCGACCCGCTGGGGATCCCAAACATTCAAAAAATACTCAAGAATGGATCGAACTAGCATAATATACGCCGTCTCCGTTACGGATGAGATACGCTTAAACAAAATTCTCCCAATGAAAAGGAGCCGAGTATCCGCCTTCCGTACCAATCTGAAGGCCTCATTAGTGTCACACAGCTTTGCAAAGACGGGGCTGGATTTTTAATCGAAGTGCCTATGTCAATCTGCATGCTGCTAATGCTGTATTGGAACTTTATAGGAGTGTTTTTCCTGTTCATCTACTTTAACATACGTCTTGCTACATTTAGAGCAAGCTGCCACTCATTCATCATACCAACTAAAATTCTTGTCTCAGTACAGTACTGGCCATTAAAATTGCTACACCACGAAGATGACGGGCTACAGACGCGAAATTTAACCGACAGGAGGAAGATGCTGTGATATGCAAATGATTAGCTTTTCAGAGCATTCACACAAGGTTGGCGCCGGTGGCGACACCTACAACCTGCTGACATGAGGAAAGTTTCCAACCGATTTCTCATACACAAACAGCAGTTGGCCGGCGTTGCGTGGTGATACGTTGTTGTGATGCCTCGTGTAAGGAGGAAAAATGCGTACCATCACGTTTCCGACTATGTAAAGGTCGGATTGTGGCCTATCGCGATTGCGGTTTATCGTATCGTGACATTGCTGTTCGCGTTGGTCGAGATCTAATGACTGTTAGCAGAATATGGAATCGGTGGGTTCGGGAATGTAATACGGAACGCTGTGCTGGATCCCAACGGCCTCGTATCACTAGCAGTCGAGATGGGCACCTTATCCGCATAGCTGTAACGGATCGTGCAGCCACGTCTCGATCCCTGAGTCCACAGATGGGGACGTTGGCAGCAGCATGGACTATCAGCTCGGAGACCATGGCTGCGGTTACCCTTGACGCTGCATCACAGACAGGAGCGCCTGCGATGGTGTACTCAACGACGAACCTGGTTGCACGAATGGCAAAAGTCATTTTTTCGGATGACTCCAGGTTCTGTTTACCGCGTCATGATGGTTGCATCCGTGTTTGGGCGACATCGCGGTGAACGCGAATTGTAAGCGTGTATTTGTCATCGCCATACTGGCGTATCACCCGGTGTGATGGTATGGGGTGCCATTGGTTACACGCCTCGATCACCTCTTGTTCGCATTGACGGCACTTTGAACAGTGGACGTTACACTTCAGATGTGTTACGACCCGTGGCTCTGCCTTTCATTCGATCCTTGTGAAACCCTACATTTCAGCAGGATAATGCACGACCGCATGTTGCAGGTCCTGTACGGGCCTTTCTGGATACAGAACATGTTCGAATGCTGCCCTGGCCAGAACATTCTCCAGATCTCTCACCAATTGAAAACGTCTGGACAATGGTTGCCGAGCAACTGGCTCGTCATAATACGCCAGTCACTACTCTTCATGAACTGTGGTATCGTGTTGAAGCTGCATGGGCAGCTGTACCTGTACACGCCATCCAAGCTCTGTTTGACTCAATGCCCAAGCGTATAAAGGCCGTTATTACGGGCAGATGTGGTTGTTATTGGTACTGACTTCTCAGGATCTACCGAGCGAGGTGGCGCAGTGGTTAGCACACTGGACTCGCATTCGGGAGGACGACGGTTCAATCCCGTCTCCGGCCATCCTGATTTAGGTTTTCCGTGATTTCCCTAAGTCGCTTCAGGCAAATGCCGGTATGGTTCCTTTGAAAGGGCACGGCCGATTTCCTTCCCCATCCTTCCCTCACCCGAGCTTGTGCTCCGCCTCTAATGACCTCGTTGTCGATGGGACGTTAAACACTAATATCCTCCTCCTTCTCAGGATCTATGCACCCAAATTGAGTGAAAATTTAACCACATATCAGTTCTAGTATAATATATTTGTCCAATGAATACCCGTTTATCATCTGCATTTCTTCTTGGTGTAGCAATTTTAATGGCCAGCAGTGTATACTTGTACATTCTTACAGTGACTCATCGATGACACGTGCATCAATGTTTTCTTACCTTGTCACTATTTTGCGGAAAGAATGGTATAAGATTGCCTTGAATACGGTACAGGACCAGCTTTTATTACAATATCAGGCATGGTAACGTGCTATGTTTTTGGTGTTTCCGTATCTTTATCCATCGTCGGTGTGTACAATTTTGGAGATCGGAATACTTGGCGATAAACGGTGGGTGGTTAACAAGATGTTCTCGTGAATTTGAGCACCTCTTCGCCAGCCTGTGATACTGCTCCGGGATCGGCCAGAACTGTGCACCTCGCGCGGGTGCCATCTGGCGGCGGACGCGCTGGCCCGCACCGCCAGCTCTCGTGCCGCCCTGCCCGAGCCGCGGTAATTAATTGGCGGTGCGTGCCCGTCTCCCAGCGGCAGCTGCGCCCTCTGCGGCGCCGACGCGGGCTGGCCACGCATTCCGTAACGCCGCCAGGGGCAGTGGTCGGGGAGGGGGCAGGAGACGTTTCCCCCTCCGCTGCCTGGGATGACAAGTAGAGCTGTCTGAACAAGTTAGCAGTTCCATTACCCATACAGCTTACACTGTGCTAGTGGTGAGTGTAGAAGTCGAAAACTGAGATGGACAGGTTCACTTTTGAAGGGTCTAAAGCAGGAGTATAGATCCTCGCAACAAGATTCATCTATAAAGTATTTGTGGTTAATTACAACAAAAAATCTAGCTTTCAAAGGTAACGTACATCAGCTTCGTCGCCAACAACAGACTACCTTCATGCTGCCGGAGGTCTGGTCGAAATAGGCGCTGCTGTTGTGACAAGGTCGTGCTGCGGGATAGACACCTCTTTGCAGCTAGGGTAAATGAGGAAAATTTCTGTGTAGTCAGTGATACTAAATACACTACTGCCCGTTAAAATTGCTACAAGAAGAAGAAATGCAGATGATAAACGGGTATTCATTGGACAAATGTATTATACTAGAATTGATATGTGATTACATTTTCACGCAATTTGGGTGCATAGATCCTGAGAAATCAGTACCCAGAACAACCATCTCTGGCCGTAATAACGGCCTTGATAGGCCTGGGTAATGAGTCAAACATAGCTTGTATGGCGTGTACATGTACAGCTGCCCATGCAGCTTCAACACGATACCAATCAAGAATAGTGACTGGCGTACTGTGACGAGCCAGTTGCTCGGACACCATTAACCAGACGTTTTCAGTTGGTGAGAGATCTGGAGAATGTGCTGGCCAGGGCAGCAGTCGAACATGTTCTGTATCCAGAAAGGCCCGTACAGGACCTGCAACATGCGGTAGTGCATTATCCTGCTGAAATGTAGGATTTCGCAGGGATCGAATGAAGGATAGAGCCACGAGTCGTAACACATCTGAAATGTATCGTCCATTGTTCAAAGTGCCGTCAATGCGAACAAGAGGTGGCCGAGACGTGTAACCAATGGCACCCCATACCATCACGCCGGGTGATACGCCAGTATGGCGATGACGAATACATGCTTCCAATGTGCGTTCACCGCTATGTCGCCAAACACGGATGCGACCATCATGATGCTGTAAACAGAACCTGGATTCATCCGAAAAAATGATGTTTTGCCATTCGTGCACCCATGTTCGTCGTTGAGTACACCATCGCAGGCGCTGCTGTCCGTGATGCAGCGTCAAGGGTAACGGCAGCCGTGGTCTCAGAGCTGATAGTCCATGCTGCTGCCAACGTCGTCGAATTGTTTGTGCAGATGTTTGTTGCTTGCAAACGGCCCCATCTGTTGACTCGGGGATCGAGACGTGGCTGTACGATCCATTACAGCCATGCGGATAAGATGCCTGTTATCTCGACTGCTAGTGATACGAGGCCGTTGGGATCCAGCACAGCGTTCCGTATTACCCTCCCGAACCCACCGATTCCATATTCCGCTAACAGTCATTGGATCTCGACCAATGCGAGCAGCAATGTCACGATACGATAAACCGCAATCGCGATAGGCTACAATCCGACCTTTATCCAAGTCGGAAACGTGATGGTACGCATTTTTCCTCCTTGCACGAGGCATCACAACAACGTTTCACGAGGCAACGCCGGTCAACTGCTGTTTGTGTATTAGAAATCGGTTGGAAACTTTCCTCATGTCAGCACGTTGTAGGTGTCGCCACCGGCGCCAATCTTGTGTGAATGCTCTGAAAAGCTAATAATTTGCATATCACAGCATCTTCTTCCTGCCGGTTAAATTTCGCGTCTGTAGCACGTCATCTTCGTGGTGTAGCAATTTTAATGAGCCAGTAGTGTACAAAAAGAAAAATATAATTTATTAAACAGAAAGATCTCCACAAATTGAGCAAACCAATAACGCGTTTGTCCGCTTCTGGCGCTTATACAAACAGTTATTCTGCTTGGCGTTGATTGACCTACGCTGGATGTCCTCGTAAGGAATATCCTGTCAAATTCTGTCCAGTTGATGTGTTAGACAGTCAAAATCTCGAACTGGTTGGAGGGCCCATAATGCTCCAAACATTCTCAGTTGGGCAGAGACAGATGATGTCACTGGCTAGCGTAGGTTTTGGCAAGCACGAAGACAGGAATTAAAATTTGATGCCATGGGCGGGCGGGCATTATCTTGCTGAAATGTAAGCCCAGAATGGCTTGCCACGAAGGGCAACAAAACGGGGGGCAGAGTATCGTCGGCGTACCGCTGTGCTGAGAGGGTGTCGCGGTTGACAACCACAGGAGTCTTGCTATGAAACGAAATGGCACTTCAGAACACAAATACTGACTGTTGGGCTATGCGGCGGGCCACAGCCAGGCTTTTATCCCTTCACTGTCCGCTGTGTTTCTAGACACGTTTTCGGTCTGAAATCTGATTGATTGAAAGTAGAATCTTCTTCAGTGAACGAGTTCCGCTTTGAACTGAGCCCCGATGACCAATGAAGACGTGTCAGGAGAAGCCCCTGACAGCGGTGGGATACAAACCTGACTGCTGCCCGCCATACGAGCCGACAACCAGGAGTGATGGTCTACGGTGCCATTTCTTTTCATTTCAGGACCCCTTTGGTTGTCATCCGCGGCAGCCTTACAGCCTTACATCAAGGCACGTCTCGATATTCTACGCCCCGTTTCGTTGCCCTTCGAAGCATGTCATCCTAGCTTACACAGGCGAGAGTTTCTATTGCTTGTCTTCATGCTTGCCGGACCTACGCTAGCCAGAGCGATACCTATCCCTCCCCAATTGAGAACATATGGAGCATTATGGGCAGGGTCCTCAAAGCAGCTCGAGATTTTTGCTATCTAACACTTCAGTTGGACATAATTTGATACGATTTTTCTCACGAGGGCATCCAACAACACTCTCAATCAATGCCAAGCAGCATAATTTTCCAGAGGGGCCAGAGTGGATCAGTGCGTTATTCACTTGCTCGATTTGTGAAGCTCTTTCTCTTGAATAAATCATATAATTTTTCTGAAATTGCAATAATTTGTATGTCTGTACAGATACATCATACCTACCGTTTCCCGTACCATTCAGATAATTTCTTGGTGGTGAGCTATATACGAGGCGTGTAGTTGGTTAAGAGATTGTGGACAGACTGAAGCGTAAGAGTGAAGAGTGCTACTTAAGCTAACCGAGGAGACTTGAGGATGCAAAGCGCATAAGGACTGGTCGGGAGTCGGCCGTCACAGATTCGACGCAGCTACCAAGATAACCTAGGATCTCTTCTTCACCATCCTGCGAGGATGGTATAGGTGACTAATATGTTCCACGTGTTTCCCAGTGCTCTGTGGGACTGTACGTAGTGTGCTTGTCTCATTTGGGTGCCTCCGCGAGGGTCGTCCGTACTCCTTTCATGCTATAAATAATGTCAGTTGTCGCCTGTAAGTAGGGTTCTTGTTGTGGTCTGTGTTGACTGCTGTCGTTTCCCCATCGACAGAGCGAGGACCGCCACTGTTAGCCTTTTCTCAGGCTTCTCAAACATAAAAGACTTCCGTACTATGAAAACGTACGTATGGTGTTCGCTATAGGCCCAATACATACTGAGGCTCCTAGTTTGGTGGCAGCTGTTTCCAACAGCGGCAATTCGGTGACTTGTGTTGTGCGGTTCCAGGGATGAAGATGTACTCTGTGAAACCAGCAGCGAGAACTTCTGAGTGTATAATGTCTGACCACTTGTGCCGTCATAGTTTCGTCTCTGTTTCTCATACGGTAAACAATAGAGACTGCTGTAGTACTCCACGACAACGCTGCCGGTATATATCTGTAGTTTTTTTTTTTTTTTTTTTTTTTTTTTTTACGTCGAGTGGTCGCTTTCGCGTTCCATTTCTGGTCTCTACGGCCTCTTGTAAGACAGATTTCCATTGGATAGGGTTAGGACCTTTCTACGACCGCAGTTCCGATCAGTCTTTGTGGACGTGCTGGAGAATCTGTACTGATATAGCAACAAGTCGGGCGACTTCGTCCACTGTGTGGCCACGGGAACATCCAAACACGATAGCTCCTTTCTGCCATCCTGTCACGTCTCAGGGTCAATCCACTTCCTGTGACGATTCCACACAAACGACTGGCACATACACACTACCTACCATGACTTATGTAAGCGCGGAGGGTCTCATGACCGCCTGGGTCTGCAAGGCTCTTTTATAGGGGTGACTAACATTTTTCCCGATGAATTTGTGCTGGAAGTTTCTCTCTTCTATCATTTTCTTTCGCAGCAAGTAATGAACCAGTCAGTTATTCGTGAGGTTAAATCATTACATTTATGATACCAAGTGACGCGTGAACAACAGCATTAATTTTCTAGTCACCTCGATTCGAAATTGCATCTGAGTCGTTTGAGTACATTCCATATGACAGCAGACGAGTTGAGAGAAGATGAACTTCTTAAAAAATGGCTCTGAGCACTATGGGACATAACATCTGAGGTCATCAGTCCCCTAGAACTTAGAACTACTTAAACCTAACTAACCTAAGGACATCACACACATCCATGCCCGAGGCAGGATTCGAACTTGCGACCGTAGCGGACGCGCGGTTCCAGACTGTAGCGGCTAGAACCGATCGGCCACTACGGCCGGCGGATTGCTTGCAAACAAACTTTATCTGCAGGAGAGCTTCTGTGAAGTTTAGAAGGTAGAAGACGTGTTACTGGCTTAATTAAAGCTCTGAGGACGGGCCGTGGGTCGTGCTTGGGTAGCTCAGCAGCCGGCACGGTAGCTCAGCGTGTTCGGTGAAAGAATCGGTGGGTCTCTGTAGTAAAAAAACTGAGTGAAGGGATCAACAACGAACTTCAAAAGATGTCTTATGACATCCGCTACGACCAAATACAACGAACAATAACGATCAAAACGCAAAAAAAAGAAAGAAAAAGATGGTAGAGTACTGCCCACGAAAGGGAAAGGTCCCGAGTTCGAGTCTCGGTCCGGCATACAGTTTTACTCTGACAGGAAGTTTCAAACTTTATTGTTGATCACCGGCTTCGGTAAGCGTGGTTACCATCTTCAGATCTGTGAATGCATTCATACAATATGACATTATTCGGAGGTAAGATTAAGCACACAGTTGATTGGCGACTCCATGGAGTGTTCTGTGCACCACGACCAAATAGTGGATAGAATTGGAAGGAGAATCAGCATTGGTGGTATTTTTTTGTTTTATTATCCGCAAAATCGATTTTCGGTCACTTACTTAGTGACCATCCTCAGTGCTGTGATATACAATTAAAATTGGTAGGCACTGGTATCAACAAGCTTAGAGCGATCACATAAACTCAAGTTTATGTGATCGCTCTAAGCTTGTTGATAGCAGTGCCTACCAATTTTAATTGTATATTACAACACTGAGGATGGTCACTAAGTGACCGAAAATCGATTTTGCGGATAATAAAACAAAAAAATACCACCAATGCTGATTCTCCTTCCAGTTCTAAGCACGCAGTGTTAAATGATACAGAGATAAAATTAAGCATACAATGTGAAACCATACATAAAATTAGGTATACAAAACAGGTGCATTGTAGTAGTAAAACCGTGTGACAATTTAACCTCGATAGATAGCCATTACATGTCTTCTCTATCAGCTGTACAAGTACTCTTTCTAAAGCATATCCAGGTACGTGAGGGACGAGATGAAGGATGCAACGGCAAGTCAGGGCTAAAACCACAGCATACACAGTAATTCATCAAATGCTTGTGTCCCATATCACATACTACTGTGTACTTAATTGCACCCACATCACTGGTAGAATGGCAGGTGCCGACCGTAACAGGACAGAAAATTGATAATTGACACAAACGGGTGTGTTCATATATTTCTTACTCAAAATAATTATTCCTGAAACATGTCGATAACATCCTTTTTAAAAAAATATTTTAAAATAGTTATTAAAACAGTAGGTAAAAATTGCTCTTATTACGTTCACTAGCGCAAGTGCGCCTATGTAGAAGCTGCTTTACAACTTGGAGTAATTTCCACAAACTAATATACAGTAAATTGCTGTACGACAATATTTTGTAATTTAAAAAAAATCCGCAGACGTAATTGTAAAATTATAAAAATTATAAAAATATGTAGAAATAAAGTCACAAGGTGAGCTTCCACTGTGTCATTTGGATAGTAATTTACGATGCAGATGGCAAACCAAGTGGTTACAACGTATGAAAATAATAAAATAATTACAGTGGTAGTGGGTAACACAACTCACAAAGTATTGTGGTTTGAAACTTGACTTTCCCATGTATCGTTCATCTCGTCACTCACATACCGGCAATGTTTTCGAAAGAGTACTTGCAGAGCTGGTGTAGGAGACACACAATAACCTTGTATTGAAGTTACGTTGTAACACAGTTTTGCTGTTACAATACATCTGTTTTGTACACTTAATTTTATCTCTGTATGATTTTACATTATGTACCTCATTTTATCTCTGTATAATTTCACATTGTACGAGTATGAGTGCATTCACAAATCTGAAGACGCCAACCATGCTTTAAAAAACCGGTAATCAACAGCAAAGCTTGTTAACAAGCGATACTGGCTAACAAGCTCACCTTCACTCAAGTAATTACTACAGAACGTCCTTTACAACTCAAAATAACCACATGTACCAGGTAAAGCTAAAAAATAGAATCGTGTAGGACATTGACATGGACATTAGTCCCAAATTCTTTTAACTGTAACTGAAGGATCACTTGCCCTGTCTCGACGCTTTTACACTGATATTTTGTTTCCTGCACGCAACTAAATATTGATAATCTTATTCAACAATATAAGACGTCATTAATACCGAGAAGTGTTCTTCTTCGTGAGATTAGAATTTTGCTCCAGAAACGAGGCCATCAGGATTGCAGACGAGCTCAATTTAGACAAGCGCCGGATAAGGATTCGGCCACCGTGTTCTTTTTGAGAAAACAATGTTGGCTTCACGCTGCTTGATTTGGGAGTGGCACGCGAAACGTAAATCAAGCGGATCGAACAGCGATGCCGATTCTCCTGTCGTGCTATTTAGAGGCAAGGTAGATGAATGGAAACGGGATAGTCAGTAGACAACCGGGCTCAAGGGCAAGAAGTACAGGGATTCGACAAAAATATGGAAAACCCGCAAGAAGTGCATGCTTGAACATATATGCAGATGCTAGCCAAATTGTGCTGTTGTAGCTGATCACGAGCGGCACCTGTCCAACGTCCTCAATACGTTACCGGTGTCAGAAGGGCATTCTGTGTAATTCCAAGGCATTACGTCAGAGCTAAGTCGAACAGGATCAGATTGTTGGTGCTCGTATCGTGGGTGCTTGCGTAACCAAGGGAATGTCTGGTGTTTCAGGAGGCACCGAATCGAAGATATACAGGGTGGTCCATTGATAGTGACCGGGCCAAATATCTCACGAAATAAGCATCAAACGAAAAAACTACAAAGAACGAAACTAGTCTAGCTTGAAGGGGGAAACCAGATGGCGATATGGTTGGCCCGCTAGATTGCGCTGCCATAGCTCAAACGGATATCAACTGCGTTTTTTGAAATAGGAACCCCCATTTTTCATTACATATTCATGTAGTACGTAAAGAAATATGAACGTTTTAGTTTGACTACTTTTTTATCTTTGTGATAGATGACGCTGTAATAGTCACAAACGTGTAAGTACGTGGTATCACGTAACATTCCGCCAGTGCGGACGGTATTTGCTTCATGATACATTACCCGTGTTCAAATGGACCGTTTACCAATTGCGGAAAAGGTCAATATCGTGTATGTATGGCTAGTGTGATCAAAATGCCCAACGGGCGTGTGCTATGTATGCTGCTCGGTATCCTCGACGGTCACTATCAATGGACCACTCTGTATATCTTCGATTCGGTGCCTCCTGAAACACCAGACATTCCCTTGGTTACGCAAGCACCCACGATACGAGAACCAACAATCTGATCCGACCGTTAGCCGGATAGTTAAGTTATTTAAGGAGATAATAAGTTTTCAGCCACATGTGAAACGTTAACCACGACCTGCAACAAATGATAATGCCCAAGTAGATGTTTTAGTTGCTGTCGCGGCTAATCCGCACATCAGTAGAAGAGAAATTGCGCGAGAATCGGGAATCTCAAAAACGACGGCGTTGAGAATGCTACATCAACATCGACTGCAGCCGTACCATATTTATATGCAGAAGGAATCGCATGGCGACGACTTTGAACGTCGTGTACAGTTCTGCCACTGGGCACAAGAGAAATTACGGGACGATGACAGATTTTTTGCACGTGTTTTATTTAGCGACGAAGCGTCATTCATCAACAGCGGTAACGTAAACCGGCATAATATGCACTATTGGGCACCGGAAAATCCATGATGGTTGCGACAAGTGCAACATCAGCGACCTTGGCGGGTAAATGTATGGTGGGACATTATGAGAGGAAGGATAATTGGCCCCCATTTTATCGATGGCAGTCTAAATGGTGCAATGTATGCTGATTTCCTACGTAATGTTCTACCGATGTTACTACAAGATGTTTCACTGCATGACAGAATGGCGATGTACTTCCACATGGTGGATGTCCGGCACATAGATCGCGTGCGGTTGAAGCGGTATTGAATAGCATATTTCATGATAGGTGGATTGGTCGTCGAAGCACCCCGCACCCCGCACGTTCACCGGATCTGACGTCCCCGGATTTCTTTCTGTGGGGAATGTTGAAGGATATTTGCTATCGTGATCCACCGACAACGCCTGACAACATGGGTCAGCGCATTGTCAATGCATTTGCGAACATTACGGACGGCGAACTACTCGCTGTTGAGAGGAATTTCGTTACACGTATTGTCAAATGCATTGAGGTTGACGGACATCATTTTGAGCATTTATTGCATTAATGTGGTATTTACAGGTAATCACACTGTAACAGCATGCGTTTTCAGAAATGATAAGTTCATAAAGGTACATGTATCACATTGGAACAACCGAAATAAAATGTTCAAACGTATCTACGTTTTTTAATTTAAAAAACCTGCCTGTCACAAACTGTTCGCCTAAAATTACGAGCCATATGTTTGTGACTATTAAAGCGCCATCTATCACAAAGCGAAAAAAGTGGTCCAACTATAACATTCATATTTCTTTACGTACTACACGAATATGTAATAAAAAATGGGGGTTCCTATTTAAAAAAAAAGCAGTTGATACCCGTTTGACCTATGGCAGCACCATCTAGCGGGCCAATCTTAGCGCCATCTGGTTTCCCCCTTCAAGCTAGACAAGTTTCGTTCTTTATAGTTTTTTCGTTTGATACTTATTTTGTGAGATATTTGGCCCCGTCAAGATCAGTGGACCACCCTGTAGAAATGACCTTGTGGATAACATCGGAAGTTCACTCAGGGTTTTTGCGGATGATGCTGTAGTATATCGAGAGGTTGTAACAATGAAAAATTGTACTGAAATTCCGGAGGATATGCAACGAATTGACGCATGATACAGGGAATGGCAATTGACTCTCAATGTAGACAAGTGTAATGTGCTGCGAATACATACAAAAAAGATCCTTTATCGTTCAGGTACAATATAGCAGGTCTGCAATTGGAAGCAGTTAATTCCATAAATTATCTGGGAGTAGGCATTAGTAGTGATTTAAAATGGAATGACCATATAAAATTAATCGTCGGTAAAGCAGATGCCAGACAGATTCATTGGAAGAAACCTAAGGAAATGTAGTCCGAAAACAGAGGAAGTAGGTTACAGTACACTTGTTCGCCCACTGCTTGAATACTGCTCACCGGTGTGGGATCCTTACCAGGTAGGGTTGATAGAAGAGATAGAGAAGATCCATCGGAGAACAGCGAGCTTCGTCACAGGATCATTTAGTAATCGCGAAAGCGTTGCGGAGATGATAGTTAAACTCCAGTGGAAGACTCTGCAAGAGAGACGCTCAGTAGCTCGGTACGGGCTTTTGTTGAAGTTTTGAGAACATACCTTCACCGAGGAGTCAAGCAGTATACCTCGCGAAGAGACCATGAGGATAAAATAAGAGGCATACCGACAATCTTTCTTTCCACGAACAATACGAGACTGGAATAGAAGGGAGAGGTACTCAAGGAACCCTTTGCCACACACCGTCAGGTGGCTTGCGGAGTATGGATGTAGATGTAGATGTAGATAATGGAGCCGCCGCCAGCTTGTCTCCGTAACGCAGTACGGGTGTCTAAGAGTTCTTCCGCTGGAAGACGACGGGTTCGCGACCTCCCATCGGCATGATGTAGTAGGTATCGGGGTTCATCTCACTATACAACGCTCTGGCAATGTGCTAACGTCCAGTGCCGATGGTCACGTGCCCATTTCAGTTCAAAATGGCTCTGAGCACTATGGGACTCAACTGCTGTGGTCATCAGTCCCCTAGAACTTAGAACTACTTAAACCTAACTAACCTAAGCACATCACACACATCCATGCCCGAGGCAGGATTCGAACCTGCGACCGTAGCAGTCACACGGTTCCGGACTGCGCGCCTAGAACCGCGAGACCACCGCGGCCGGCGCCCATTTCAGTCATAGTTGCCGAAGTCATGGTGTTAACATTGGCACGTGCATGGGTCGTCGACTGCGGCGGAGGCCCATCATTAGGAGGTTCAGTGCATTGTGTCTTCAGACACACGTGTAGTCTACCCAGCGTTAAATTCTGATATTAGTTCCACCACCGTTCGCCGCCTGTCCTGTTTTGCCAGTCTGCCATGTCTACAACGTCCAACATACGTAGTGAGGTAGCACATCTTCCCCACTCTACACACAGACAGCACGCTCTCTGATACTACAGGCACCATTCGTGTGTCTGACTAGCAGTCATTTTTCTGCAGGTGACGCTCATTTCGGCTGGACAGATTTATATCGATAGTACGTCGAGGGTCGTAATGTTCTGACTGATAAGTGCATGTTATCTGTAAGAACTTGTGGTTCAGTGGCTCGATTACTATGTGCCAAACTACAAAGCCGAAAGTCACGGCTTCGATTCTGAGCTGTTCCTGAAAATTGCTCTGTCACTTATCACTTCTTTCACCTCTGTGAGTAATAAGCTGAACTGGAAAATTCTAAGTTACACAGGGGTTCAAAGACCATGTTAAACTGTAGGTCCCAATACCTGGCAGGGTAAGTCCGTTCAGGGTTCAGGTCGATGTGAGCTTTACATTTATTTGTTACACAAATGAATAAAATTGTTGAACGATGAATGCTTCATTATACCAAATAAGAAGGAGTAAATCAAAATAACGCTCCTGGTAGTTAAGTTCAAAATGGTTCAAATGGCTCTGAGCACTATGGGACTTAACATCTGAGGTTATCAGTCACCCTAGAACTTAGAACTACTTAAACCTAACTAACCTAAGGACATCACACACACATCCATGCCCGAGGCAGGATTCGAACCTGCGACCGTAGCGGTCGCGCGGTTCCAGACTGTGGCGCCTAGAACCGCTCGACGGTAGTTAAGTGGCTATAATTTTTTATTTACTGTGTCGCACATTGACCATAAGATTAAAACATCGATGCTTTTCCTGGCGAAATATTGGGCCAAAGTAAGCTTTCAGTCACAGAATTTTTTCTCATCTGCGGCAGACGTAAAGATACCAGCACAGTGCAAGTCAGTTCTCCACCAAAGAACAATGTGTTATTCATAATTTTACGTATTAAACACACTGATGGAAAAAACTCGTAATACCAAATATAATTAATGTAGAGTAATGAAATTTCGGGAATACATTTGTCTAGGTAACGTACGTGATTAACACTGCAATATCACAGATTAATTTAAGCGCGAGACGAGCCGTTGCAAATACGGAATCCTGTACATTAAGAACCCGTGCAACCACCAGAGGGTTGAATGCAATCATGCAAATGAGCATTCATTGTGTAGTACAGGCGGCGAATGCCAGTTTGTGGGTGGAGTTCCCTGGCTGTTGCACTTGGTCGGTCAATACAGGGACGGTTAACGCTGCTTATGGATGACGCTGGAGTTGTCGTCCGATGATGATGTTCCATATTTCCGCTACCTGAGACGGATCTGATGATCGAGCAGGCCAGGGCAAAATGTCAACACTCTCTAGAACATGTTGGGCTACAGCACGGGTACGTGGGCGAGTGTTATCCTGTTCGAAAACATCTCCTGGAAAGCTGTTCATGAATGGCAGCACAATAGGCCGAATCACCAGACTGACGTACATTTTACAGTCAGTGTGGTTGGGATAACCACGAGAGCGCTCCTGCTGTCATACGAAATTGCACCATACACCATAACTCCAAGTGTAGGTCCAGTGTGTCTAACACGCAGACAGGTTGGTTGCAGATCCTCAACTGGCCTCCTTGTAACCAACACACGGCCATCACTGGCACAGAGACAGAAACAGCTCTCATCAGAAAACACAAGAGGCCTCCACCCTGCATTTCAATGAGCTCTTGCTTAACACCACTGAAGTCGCAAATGGTGGTAATTTAGGGTCAGTGGAATGCATGCTACATGCCATCTGGCTCGGAGCTCTCCTTGAAGCAACCGATTTGTAACAGTTTATTGCGTCACTGTAGTACCAACTGCTACTGAAGCTGCTGCTGCAGATGCATTACAAAGCGTCACAGCCATACGCCGAATATGACGGTCTTTCTTCTCAGTTGTGCCAACGTAGCCGTCCGGAGCCCAGGGTCTTTTCGCGACCGTACATTCTCGTGAACACCGCCGCTAGCAATCATGTACAGTGGCTACACTCCTAACAACTCTTTCTGCAGTGTCACAGAAGGAACATACACCCTCTCGTAGCCCTATTATATGACCTCGTTCAAGCCCAGTGAGGTGCGGAAAGTGGTGTTTTGTGGTCGCTCTAAAAACATTCTTGACTAACGTCAACTGAGCACGTCCAATTCCAAAGGAAACTAACGCTCTGACGGTTAAAGCGTGTATTTCAAGCAAAGTGTGATTTGCATTCCCATAGAGGTGGTAGTAGCGACACTTTTATGCGACTAGTGCAAAATCTTCATAGACATCTTTCAGACGTAGAAACACGCCTACCAATTTTCGATTATGTCGCACAACTCCTCCTTCTGTTAGATGATACTTTCATAAAAGGTAAGGGCTTTAACGTAATCAGCAGACTCCAGTTCCCTCTGTTACATTTGAACTTTTCTGAGCATACTTAGTCTTCTGACTGGTGCAATGCTGCCCTCGACAACTTCTTCTTTTATGGCAAATTTTTCATCTCAGGCATGAACTTCCACACAACGTCCTCGACTATTTGATGGATATATTCAAACATACAGTTTTCGGCTTTCTCGGCTTCCTGTACTATCATGAAAATTATTCCTTAATGGCTAAACACATGCCCTATTATCCTTTTCCTTCCTCCCGTCATCAATTTCTACGCATTTCTTTCCAAGCTGATTGCTCAGTGGACTTTCTCATTTCTTGTCTTATCGATTTACTTCATTTTTATCATACCGTAACACTTTATATCAGACGCTTTTTTGACTCTCTTCTGTTTTAGTTTTCTTATAGCCCATGATTCACTTTCACATAATGTTGTACTATAAATACACATAATCAGAAATTACTTTTCAAGTTAAGGACTATATTTGATACGAGCTTACGTCAATTATTATCCCAAATTTAGTTATATTTTTGGCTATTTTGGTACTACTGTCGTTTTATGTTGATGACGCATGCTTTGTTTATTTGTTGTTATATCTTCGCAGTTTTCAAGCTACTAGGTTAGTTTCGTTATCTCTGCCGTGCTTCCTTAATCATGGCTGCTCCGCTGTCTATTTGCACCAAAGAAGAGCAACGTTCAGTGATCCGGTTTTTGTAGTCGGAAGGCGTATCAGGGGCCGAAATTCTTCGAAGACTTTCGGTACAGAACGGGAACAGTGTTTTACCACAACGGAGTGTCTACGAATGGATTGAAAAATTCCGAAATGGTCGTACAAGTGTTACGTGCGATGAAGGAGACGGACGACCGTTTACCGCATCCCCTCCTTAAGCCATTTTTATTCCAAACATTTCTCTCTCGTCCTTCCATTTCTGTGGTCGCCAGCTGGTTCTTGAACATCCTGTATTTAATTACGTTTCCTTGTAAATTTCACAGAGTTTACTGACAATTTTAAATATCTTGCAAAATATTATGTTCGCGAACGATTTTTATACAACAAATCCAATAAAGGTGTCTTTATTTTTGTCAAATATTGCCTCCATTATCGAGTGCAGCATAAGAACTATCTATTACCTTTTCGTTCCGCAACTGATCTCCATCTGAAAGATTCTCAATTTTCTTTTCCGTTTTTCTGTCACTTAACTACTATCTGCAACTTCGTTGCATGAGCTGCTAATCTAATATTGGGGTATTTTTTGTATTTATCTGCCTCTGACATCTTCGCGATTGTGTAGACGACTTTTTCTATATCCAGGCTATTTGCCTGCCATTTCGGCTACCTGCACAGCACCCGCGACCAGCGGGTGGTCACTCGCTAGTACCGCAGGCGTCTTCCGCCGGAGACCGTACACAAGCCGGGCTATTCAAACATTACCTCGCGTGTGTACTGCGACTACGACAACATTACAGACGACAACATAAGCACACCTGTTGACAAACTAATCTCCAGCAGGTGCCACCAGCCTCGCCACCAGCAGCATGCACATCGATGACAGTGCTGCCGCAATCGCGTGCACTACGCTGCATCCACAAGGCACGTGCTCAACGAGCACCGTGTGCGTATATTTACACCAGCTGTATGTTTAAAACGGTGCCTGAACGCTAACAGCCAGCTCACATCAGCCGTACCCAGTGGCCTCATCTCACCGGCTGCATACAGCCATGCCCAGCCTCGGGATCCCAACCGCGCTGCGACACCACTCGACCAGCCATTATAGAAGATGCTTGACAGCTGCCACACCTAACCACCAGCCATGACACTCGGATCCTTCGCTTTCTCTGATGCTGGTCTTCCCTGTACTTGGTATCCAGGACTGCAGTTCAGTTCTTCTGGGGAGCTTAGACTGTGATCCTGTGTTCATTAATGGCAGTCACAACCTACGTTGTGACCCTATTATCACTTCATCATATTCCTGTTAGATCAGGATAATCCTTTAGTTATGTCTATCAGAATATAAAGTATGTCGAACCGTGCTCTTTTGTGTCGTGCTAATAAATTACTAATTATGTACTGCCTAGGAATCATCAACTACTCTGTGTGTGCTGCCACTCAGGACACAAATTGTTTCTTCCTAAATTTCAATGATATGTTCACATTCATACCGAGTTACCCATTAACTTGAAAAGTCAAAAAGTCAGTTAGTCGCCTTAATTTTTAGAATTGCAACCTACTTCGTCAATTGTTTGCTGGATGTTCAAAATGGTTCAAATGCCTCTGACCACTATGAGACTTAATTTCTGAGGTCATCAGTCCCATATAACTTAGAACTACTTAAACCTGACTAACCTAAGGACATCACACACATCCATTCCCGTGGCAGGATTGGAACCTGCGACCGTAGCGGTCACGCGGTCCAAACTGTAGCGCCTAGAACCGCTCGGCCACTCCGGCCGGCTTGCTGGATGTATCCCAATCTGATTCTTCCTCTACAGTCTTTACCTTCTACAGCTCCCTCTAGTAACATGGAAGTTATTCCTTGATGTCTTAGCAGGTGTCCTGTCGTCTGGTTCCTTATTCTTGTCAGTGTTTTCCATGTAGTTCATTCCTCGCCGATTCTGCGGAGATTCTTCTCGTTCCTTACCTAATTTTTAATATTATTCTATAGCACCACATATCAGATGCCTCTATTCTCTTCTGTTCCAGTTTTCCCATGTCCATGTCTTAATACTCCAAAAGTACATTCTCAAAGATTTCTTCCTACAACTAAGACCTATGTTTGATACAAGTACCTTCTCTCGGCCTGGAATGCCCTTTTTGTCAGTGCTAGTCTGCTTTTGCTAGTCGTCTTTCTGTGTCCGTCCGTCATGGCTTATTTTGCTGCCTAGGCAGCAGAATTCCTTACATTCATCTACTTTTTGATCTCCAATCCTGATATTAAGTTTCTCGCTGTTGTCATTTCTGCTACTTCTCATTATTTCGTCTTTTTTCGATTTACCCTCAATCCTTATTCTATACTCATTACACTGTTCATTCCATTCGATAGACCCTGTAATTCTTCTTTAAGCCGCGCGGGGTAACCGCGCGGTGTGAGGCGTCTTGCACGGTCCATGCGGCTCTCCCCCCTCCCCTCCCCCCTCGGGCATGGGCGTGTGTGTATTGTCCGCAGCGTAAGTTATAGTTAGAGTAAGTAGTGTGTAACTTTAGGGACCGATGACCTAAGCAGTTTGGTCCCATGAGATCTTACCACAAATTTGAGTTTTTTTCTTCTTTACTTTCACTGAGGATGACAATGTCATCAGCGAATCTTATCATCGACACCCTTTCACCGTGTATTTTAATTCCTCCCTTCAACCTTATTTTTATTTTCATCATTGCGTCTTCGATGTACAGACTGAACAATAGAGACCAAACGCTAAGTCCCTGTCTTACACCCTTCTTAATCCGACTACTTAGTTCTTCGTCATCCACTCTTATTTTTCCCTCTTGGTTCTTGTGCATATTGCATATTATCCGTCTTTCCCTATAGTGTGGCCCTATTTTTCTCAGAATTTCGAACATCTTAGACCACTTTATATTGTCGAACGGCTTTCCAGGTCGACAAATACTAGGAACGTGTCCTGGTTTTTCTTTGGTCTTGCTTCCATTATTGAACGCAACGTCACATTGCCCTTCTGGTGCCTTTCCTAAAGTCAAAGTGATCTTCAGCTATCAGACCCTCAGTTTTCTTTTCCATTCATCTCTATATTATTCTTGTCAGTAACTTGCATGCTTGAGCAATTAAGCTGATTGTGCGATAATTCTCGTACCTGTCGGCTCTTGCAATCTTTAGAATTGTGTGGATGATGTTTCTCCGAAAGTCTGATGTTGTATCGCCAGTCTTATACATTCTACACAGCAATATGAGTAGTCGTTCTGTTGTCACTTTTTCCAACGATTTCAGAAATTACGATGGTTTTGTTATAACTCTCTTCTGCCTTATTTGATTTTAAGTATTCCAAAGCCCTTCTAAATTCCGATTCTAATACTGGATTCCCTATCTCTTCCCTACCGACTCCTGTTCTTCTTCTATCTCGTCATCAGAATACGTTTTCCCCTGCATAAAGGCGCTCAGTGCACTATTCCTACCTATTCGCGCTCTCCCCTGCATTTAACAGTAGTATTTCCATTGCATTCTTAATGTTACCGATGTTGCTTTTAATTTCACCGAAGATTGTTTTGCTTTTCAATATGCTGACAACAAATTCTTTTTCGATTTCTTCAATTTTTCACTGCACTTCCTAAGTGACTTGTATCTCTGTATTCCTGTATTTCCCTGAACATTTTTTTACTTCCTTCTTACATCGATCAATTGAAGTAATTTTCTGTTAGCCATGGTTTCCTCGCAGTTACCTTCCTTGTACCTACGTTTTTCTCTCCAACTCCTGTGATTGCTCTTTTTTAGAGATGTCCATTCCTTTTCAACTGAACTGCATAATGAGCTATTCATTACCGCAGTATCTATAGCCTCAGAGAACTTCAAGCGTATCTCTTCATTCCTTAGTACTTCCACATCCCACTTCTTTGTGCATTGATTCTTCCTCACTAGTGCCTTATACTCCATCCTACTCTTCATCATTACCAGGTTGTGATCAGAGTCTATATCTGTCCCTGTGTAAGCCCTGCACTTCAACATGTCAATTCGCAATCTCTGTCTCGTTGTAATGTAATCAACTATTATCTCGTGTCGTGCATCCTAGCCTTTTCCAGTTATATCTATTTTCCTTGGAGTAAGTGAACAGTTTTATTGTGCTTTATATTCCTTCCCTAGGACAGCGTTCTCAGTAAAAGTAATTATCAGATTTTTATCTCCCTTTACGTACTGTTGCCCTCTAATGCTATAGTAACCGCCTCCCTTCCCCTGGTCACTCCTTTCTCTTTCTCTATTTCTTCATCTTCTGCCTGCGAGTTCCACTCTTGGACCAAAATTTTGCCGTTGCCATTGGTTTGCTGTAAACTGTTCAAAAAAGCTTACTTTTTCCTCTACATTCCAACAAATCATACTCCCGTTATACCATTTTCTGCTATCATTGATATTCTATGTGTGTGATCGGAAATCCTTATCTTCTCCTTATCTTCTTCGACTACTGATATTCGTACATTGAGCCTTACACTTCTGAAATGCCATGTTCCAACTCGTAAAGTATTAGCGTTTCGTTAGTTTTTCAGTCTCCTGCCACCTCCACTTTTGCAATCTGCTCTCAGAGATGCGAATGGAACCCGGAATTTATTGCCAGTGGGGAGGTGATAATAACGCCGTTTTGTGTTTCATGCCACATTTACTGTGTATTACGTTATGTGTCTTCAGCGTAGTGGTGTCCATTGTCCTCTGTCTTTAAGGGTAATTGCCCCCCTGATGGGCAATATGCTACAATAAACCTCTAACTGCTCCTCTGCCGTCTTTGACAATGTAAGAGTAACTACTTATAAAAACTGTTTTGCTGCGCTGGACTTATTTGATGTGAAAATCGGAGAACTGATAGTACCGAAAACAGATTTTTATAACAACACATATTATAAGTCAACATTGGTACTTAGAGGAACACAGACATATTAAAACTGAAAAACAGAGTATTAGTGTTCCACAGTAATATTTATTTTATATTTTTTAGTGAACCGGCTTTTGGCTTCCTAGGTCTTCATCAGATTACCTAAGACAGAACAGACAATCAATAAAACATCAGCGAAAGCTTTTAGCGGTATAAAGATCGTTATGTCCTAAAATGTATGGCGGTTATACCACTACGTGTCTACAGGAAAAACAGAAATTGAAATTTCAATGCTTCAGTTTGGCATGGAACAAAACAAGAAATATTCTTTAAGGATGAAATGAATGTTTTAGACTCCGAAGTTATGATTATAAATCCTGAAGTCTAATTACCGACTGACGTAAACATATTGTACTGCTCAAGTTTTGCAGATATTGGTTAATGTCTGTCAATTACCCACAGACCAATAAACTGTCGTAAGCATACTGAAATACAAAGAAAGGTTGAACATAATGCATTGCCTGACTGCCCTGTATTTTCTTGATAGAATATTTTATACATTATGAATGAAAACACACACTTCATTGGTCGAAAATTGTAGAATATTACATCAGTGCCCTGTGTATGGCATACTGAAATACAAAGAAAGGTTGAACAAAATGCATTGCCTGACTGCCCTATCTTTTCTTGATAGAATATTTTATACATTATGAATGAAAACACACACTTCATTGGTCGAAAATTGTAGAATATTACATCAGTGCCCTGTGTATGTTTTCGTTCATAATAAATAAACCTTATGTTACATTGTACTCAATGATTAAAAGTGTAAGAACGCCAAGTGTGTCTGGCACAGACTACTACGGCGTAGCCGGCCGGAGTGGCCAAGCGGTTAAAGGCGCTACAGTCTGGAACCGCGCGACTGCTACGGTCGCAGGTTCGAATCCTGCCTCGGGCATGGATGTGTGTGATGTCCTTAGGTTAGTTAGGTTTAAGTAGTTCTAAGTTCTAGGGGACTAATGACCTTAGAAGTTAAGTCCCATAGCGCTCAGAACCATTTGAACCATTTGAACTACGGCGTATGGACAAAATTACTGGTGAATATAATGAACAGGCTAAAAGGGTGGGGGTAAGGGGAGGAAGGAATCAATGGAATGTGGGAAGTGGGGTAGAGTTATACTATTTACAATATTACTTAATTTATGGCAAGTTTAAATTTCAGGTCCGTGCCATAAAGCAGTCAGAGTTATAATTACTAATTAAAACAAAAACTAAATTCAAACCAAAACTGGCATACGTAATTCTCTTGCATTAGTGGAAAAGTAAACTATTCCATCTCTTGCTAAGCTAGTCTCCTTTTATCTCACATGTCTATTTTCTAACATTCCTGTTGAAGAGGCTATGAAAATTTTAATAGAACTGTTATATAAAACCAGAACAATTCCAGTGGAAGCAGAGTGCGTAGGGTTGGCAACTGGGACATACTTTAAAGAAATTTATTTTTAGTTTCAATGGATGCTATACAGTAAATCAAATGAGTTAATAATGAGTGCCCACTCTAATCCCCTTATTAGCTGAAACTTTTAATAGGCAATTTTGAACAAACAGTTTTAGATAATGGTTCTTTTTTTCAAAATACAGCGCTGTGCCATGTATGTGAGCGATTTACTGTGCTTGTGGATGAGTACGAGCAGACGATTAAACACATTTTTTCAATAACTCAATGACACAACCGTAAAGTTAAGTCTACAATGGATTATGGAGGAGACTCATTTAACTTTTTAGACCTTAATATTGACACTGCCCAGCAAAAACAGTGATTTAAGATATACAGGAAAGTGATTTCTACAGATACAGCAATACCTTCCAATTACCAGCATCCTATAACACAAAAACATGCAGCCTTCCACTCATGTTGCATTGTCTGCTGTGTGTACTACAAACCACACCAGAATGTGAAAATGAATTGAAAATAATTGAACAACTTGCAAACACTAATGGTTATCGTCTTACCCTAATTGATATCATAATTAGTAGAAATAATAACATTTCTGTATGGTCCTCGAGAATCATTAAGTCACACGGACAACGTATAGATGCCCATGTTATATGTTGACAGGATTTCACAGGTGCTTCGCAGAAAATTAAAATCCAGGAAGTATACGCCAGATTTTAACACTAGAAATACTATTACTCACATTCTGCTCAGCAACAAAGTCAAGATTTCACATTTAGAACAGAGAGGAATTCGTGGAATTTTCTGAAACTTGTGTGGCAAATTATATGGAGATAAACATGTACGGCTGTAAGCACTAAACTAATTGAATATAAAAGATTGCTTAGCATGCTCTGAATGAATGTGATACTTATATTTAATGTGATGTTCTCTATAAGCACATAGCGGCAGAAAACAAATGTTGTTTGGAAATATGTACATACATGAACACCAGTCATAGAAGTCTGACTTAATCCTCAAAGATCAAATACATTTCCATTACTCTCCTTTACTAAAAAGCAGTAACAAGTTAATATTTCCATCATCATGAAATAAAACGCTTGTTGTAAATATTACAACTGTTCCTCTTTCTCCACATTCCGTTGATTGCTTCCTTTCTTTGAACCTATCGCTATTGATTGTTCATTGAATTCACCGGTGACTTTGTACAGTAGTAGTCTGCACTCTCTTGTTGTATTGTTTTGGTCTTTATATTGTTACGCTTTCAATCTTTGAGTACAATGTAATAGATTTATTCTTTGTGTTTATTTCAATATGCTTATGACAGTTTATCAGTTTGCGTATAATTGGGATACTAATTAATATCTGCATAACTTGCGTAGTCAATATGGCTATGATAGTCAGTCATTGGGTTTAAGGATTCAGAGACATAATTTCGAAGGTAAAACATTTAGTAAATTATCAGAGAATATTTCTTGCTTTGTACCCAGTCCAAACTGAAACATTGCAGTTTGTGTTTTTCGTGAAGATAATGAGTTGTATAGTTGTTAATTAGATGCCTGGAACTAACAACCTTTGTATTGCCAAAATCTCTCGCTCTGGTCTTATGTGGGCTCTCTGTTCATCTTGAGGTACCTTATAATGGTCTAGAAAGCCGTTTCCAGACAAAATGTAAAATGAATATTATTGTGGAACATTGTTACTCTGTACTTAGATTTTAGTAATTACTGATTTTCGTTATGTAGTCTCTTGTTTAACAGCTAATAATCATTGGTCTCCGTGGGAAGGGTAGCGAATGCAAATGATGCCGTTCAACAAAGTAATTCGAAACTCCATCCAAATTGTCCTCGGAAGTCCCAACGGTAGCGACCGACCGCCGTGTCCTCCTCAACAACAGACTTCACTGTGTGTGGATACTAGGAGCATGTGGTCAGCACATGCCCACAGCCGCTATTTCTCAATTAAGTAGCTCAGCAATTGGCCTCACAGTGGCAGAGTGCACCCCACTTGCCAGCAGCTCTCGTCAGACCCGGACAGTCACCCACGCAAGCCCAACAGCACTTAACTTCGGTTATCTGAGTGGAATCGTTATTGCCACTGCGATAAGGCCGTTGACAAAGAAGTTCGAAGTGGGATTCCAAAAACCTGTTTTGACCAGCATTTGGACAAGAAAGGGTAGAGAGCTGGAGGTGTGAAGTTTCAGGTAAGGAGACCTTGCGCTAATGTATTTGTTTAAATTCCGAAGCCCACCGCCGTGTCCCATACAGTGAGTTCATCTGACATTGTTGGTTATCTGACGGTCGGATGGGGACGTTAAGCTTGACGGTTATGCTATGTGGTGGCAAGCGACCGACTCTACACACCTTCTTTCTCTCTCAGTTCAAAACACAATCAAATGCGGGATCAAATGAAGGTTGTGACAGTCAGTGGCTGTCGGTTGCCAAGGCTGCTAATATTGGCTTTACTCCTCATCAAAAGATTTGAAGCAAATCTTTCTAAATTGGATTGTCAAATTCACAAAGACTCTTATTATTTTGTCTCTAGACCAGACACTGAGAATAATCGTGGCAGTATGATACAGCTGCCAGCCACTAAATTATTCGAGGAATTAAATAATTTTACTAACCATCGCTACTATTGGCTTCTGAGAGTTCATTTTCAGAAGGTTGTATTAAAATTATGAACTTGAGAAGTCATTAACAATCGTTTCTTTTACGTATTTTAATGCAGTGGTGGCCTACAATGGTAATTAACACGAAAGTGAGTACCTCAATCAATGTTTCTTCTTAACAGCAGCATTTAACTTTTATTACTTCTTCTTCTTTCTTCAAGTGTTATGCGTTTGATAGTTACGTCCTCTTGCTTAGTGCCTTCATAGTACGTGATTAGTTTCTGTTTGAGCTTTTCACCCATTTCATGGTCTGTCTATTGATATTTTCCTTATTCATGAATAATTCATCGTTAATTTAGGCAATTTGTTTTCATTCATTCTTGTGACATGATCTCTATGTTTATTTTTATACTCATTGATCTGTTCATTTACGTTTTTCCGTTCTAGTTCTTGCCTGTTGTGCGCCCTAGAAAATCAGAGTGTCTATAACCAACTGCTTCTCTTGTAAACCTAATTTCCGCAGACTTTATTGTCCGTTCTGTATCAGCTGTTGTTTCCAAGTCGCTGTGCCAGGCAATATAGATGGTAATGCCAGTGTTTTGTAGAACTATATTTTCATTCAGTGCTCTGCGTATCGTTCCATTAATGTAATTGAGTCTTCCAATTTTTTCGGTATTTCTTTTTCGTTTTTAAAGGTGCTGTTGTATCCCAAGAAGTTGAATAGATTCTCCATCTATTTTCTGGTTGTTTAGCGCAATTTTCCGTTTGATCGGTTCTTGACCTTAAAAGCCAAAAATTTTATTTTTTTGATCGATATTGTTTAATTTTAACTCCTGACAGTTATATTTAATTAATAAAAGACATTTTAACGGTGTCCTCACTGTCAGATTTAAGATGTTGATCATCAGAAGTGCTTTTAGTTATTGGTGTAAAACTCCCTTTTAGGTACTGTACCAACAAACCAAGGACATAGCTATTAAGAAGTATCGGAGTCAAACTGCTTCTTACCGTAAGCCTAATGTGTCGTTACTTTAATAATCTCTTTACCGGAAATGAAAATTTTTGAGTCTTATTATATTTGGCAGATTACTCTTAATAAGTGGCGTGGTGTGCCTACGCTTTTTAGTTTTTTCCACATCATTTCCCTAACTGTACTGCCAAAGGCTTTCACGTAGTCAGTGTACAGTAGATGTATTCCGCTATTAAATTCTACATGCTTTTTGATATTTTTGTGGTGACGAGCGTGTTGTCTGAGTAATATCTACCCTCCGTCAGCCAAATTTTGTCTTCCAAAAAGGTATTTTCTAACTTTACTGCCACTAAAAGGCGTGCAAAAAGATTTTAGAGATGCTTTACTCTGTTAATGGACGTACTGAAGCACTCTGGTGATAAACTCTTGTTTAGAAAGCGATAACAGCGATAAAAAATAAAAATTATTAAAATGATGAATCAATTGTATTTGATCACAAGTTTAGAATTTATCGGTAATAAATATTATTTGTTCGTTACATGCCTTGTTTCTGATATGGGAAAGATGATCCTCTCATCAGTATAATACAATTATGGTCAAAACAATAACTGAGATTGAAATACCACAATATAAAAATCTGCATAAAAAGCTAACAACGTGAGGCTGTCTTGTTATGAGAGTGGCAGAAGAACCTCGTGTATGCAAAGCTACCTGATTAGAACTCTTGAAGTTTAATGTAGGTTTACTACTGTAATCGTATTATGATTAACTGTAATAATCGAACTTTTTAAGCCGGCCGGCCGAAGTGGCCGTGCGGTTAAAGGCGCTGCAGTCTGGAACCGCAAGACCGCTACGGTCGCAGGTTCGAATCCTGCCTCGGGCATGGATGTTTGTGATGTCCTTAGGTTAGTTAGGTTTAACTAGTTCTAAGTTCTAGGGGACTAATAACCTCAGCAGTTGAGTCCCATAGTGCTCAGAGCCATTTTTTTTAAGCCGTTTTGTGGGGTACTGAAAATAAAGCAAAAGCTCATTATACTGATAGTTCGTCCATTGGCATAACGACAAAACTTTGTGTAGATGTATTTACACAGAAAATAAGAAAAAGAAAACCTAGAGATCTGCACCTGTGGTGAATGGGATTAGTCTCAGATGTTCCAGTAATTTCGAAACTTTTCCTCTACTTTCCTTTCCTACTCTGTGATTCGCATGTTTCAGGATCTAACACAAACGTGCCCGACTTGTTGAGTAAGAAAGAGTGATACGTAAATAAATTACAGGTGAAGATGGTCCAAAATTTATGCCGTGAATGTAACCACTGTGAAATTTTTGATGTTGCATCAAACATTGGTCTTCAGGAGAAATCACATTTTGCGTGTTTATTCATTGTATGTACTTACTAAACGTAGAATCACGTGGTTTCAGCGTTTCACAAAAAGATAAAGCAAAATGTGTATTGAATTCGATTTCCTGCTAATGATGCGATCACATTTGAGAGTAACATGGCAACCAGGAATATGTCGTCTGACAGAGGAAGCATCCTGAGTTCTGGCGTTGGACACAGTGCTAGTGTGGGGATACCATTTTCTCGGGTCGTGTCAAGTTATATGTACTTTAAATGTTATTACATTTCGTATATTAAACTTCGTGTTTTAATTTCCGTAAGTTCTTTTACTAGAAATGTAAGTGGGCCCGTGTTAGTACATTAAGCTCTGTAAACTGCAGTCGTGCCTCTCCAGCAGAAGAGGAAAGTAAATGGAATGCTAACAGTAGCACGTTAAAGTCGTTTTCTGAACCAAAAAGCTTGCCTCGGAGCACCCAGGCAGAAAAGTATAATCCGAGGATATTTAAATTCATATGTGAGTTTTGTCGCAGGACGACTGAGATTAGTGCAACGCATTTCCCACTGCAGTGATACGCCGAGTGTTCCTCTCGTATTTTTTTATTTTTAAGTTTACTTTAAGTGACATGTGTGTGATACGTCTGTTGCATGTCTCTCCCTTAAATGCTACAATGCTTTTAATCTGGCATCATATGCTGTATAGCTAGTTGTCTACGAGGTCTCATTAGTCATTGTAAAGGTGTGTGTGTGTGTGTGTGTGTGTGTGTGTGTGTGTGTGTGTGTGTAAGCTGCCCTGGCATTTCAGCGACTTTGACGCCTAAGGTGTGAATGATGGCAATGGGAGGAATAAAATACTAAAGCAATTAATAAATATAAGGCTGAAATAGTGCAACAGAGGTAACAGAGTATACAAAACAAAAAGATGCTCTAAAAACAAAGTTTTACGTGACGTGTCTAAAAGTTACTGCTGGGATACAGCTGCAAAAAAAATTAAAATATGAGTGATGCAACATTGTTACCTATCTACAATGTGCCAAGGGATTCAGCATATGCTGCCTCTATTGAAAAATGAAATTAGGAAAATGTGATGTGCTGGGGACGAGTTGGTAGCGACACTACAGAGAATGAAGGACATTCAAGTATGGTTGACCAATACTAAATTCAGCCTCAGTAAAGCGTATAAGGTATTGAAAGCTCACTCTGAATGTGTAATACGTTACATTTTAAACTGATTCAGTCCTTTTATTTGTTTTGTACATTTCTACATCTATTCTTGCGTCTCTGTATGCGTTCGAAATTCAATCTAATGACAATTTTTGTCGTATTATAGCGTTTATAGATCTGCCTATTGTGTGCAACATACGGAATAACTCCTTTGTCCTCGAAAAACCGTGCAACACGAGGCCTGTAGATCCGAATACTGGAGTGTATCTGAGACAATAATTCTCGTTAACTTACCTTGCCTAACCGTTAGTAATCTCACATAAATAGCGTAAATGTTGTAATTAATTTCATCCGTCATTCTTCACCTACCCATTCCCATGAAATAAAATAAAATAAAATAAAACCACTTCAGCAGAGACGTATTATTAATGTCACGCACTCAGCCATGCGCATTTTATTGAGTGAATGTAGTTATCAGCCCTAAGGATTAAATGAAAGAAAGACAGATATTTTGTATATTAGTGACTGTACCGATGATAATTACTCCTTCTCATAACTTGATGGGAAGTCTTCCACTTCGTGGACAAGAATGAGTGGTGAAAGAATGACTCATTATCCTCGTTTGAGGGTGTAGAAGAGTGCGTTACTGCGCGATAGTTTTCGATTACAGTATTAATGTGGAGGACTGGAACACATCACATCATATAAGTATCTTGGAGCAGTTTGAAAGGGGACGATCCCTTGAAATCAGTGTATATGAGAGCATGGAAGATTTACATTTGTTAAGAGGTTTCTGGAAAAGTACAGTGCATGTTTATAGGAAATCGCGTACAAGACGCTAGCAAGTCCAGCTCTAGCGTACAGTTAAAGTCTTTATATTCCTTATGAAGTAGGCATTCTTACAGACACCGAGTGGATTCAGAGACGCTCAGCCAGTTTTGTTACAGGTAGGTGTTCAAATGACGTAAATGGCTCTAAGCACTATGGGACTTAACATCTGAGGTCATCAGTCCCCTAGACTTAGAACTACTTAAACCTAACTGACCTAAGGACATCACACAGGTAGGTGTATTCTCATGCGAAAATGTTACAGAAATGCTCGGGAAGGAGCTGTCACCATCGTATATCTGTTCAAGGGATCATAAGAGCAAGATAGGAAGACGTGTACGGAAGCATAGAGAAATAACTTTCCCCCACATCCTGCACACGAATTTTACAATGTAGTCATCTGAAGGTAACTCAAGGATTAAATTAAAAGGAATTTTATATAATAGTGACTGTGCTGGTGATCGCTGTTCCTTCCCATAAGTTCAGGAGGTGTTATCCACTTCGTGGCAAAGATCGAGTGTGAATACAGGATGTTTCAGCCGACCCCACCTATACGTTTTATGCAACCCACAATGCCCCCAAAAAAACACTCGCGAGATTTTCATATTCTCTCGCTATTTGCGCGCAAACTACACTGAGGAGCCAAAAAAACTGGTACATCTGCCTAATATTGTGCAGCGACCCCGCGAGCACGCAGAAGTGCCACAGCACGACATGGCATGAACTTGACTAATGTCTCAAGAATTGCTGGTGGCAAATGACACCGTGAATCCTGTAGGGCTGTCCATAGATCCGTAACAGTATCAGGAGGTGGAGATCTCTTCTGAACAGCGCGTTGCAAGGCATCCCAGAGGTGTTAAATAATGTTCATGTCTGGGGAGTTTGGTGGGCAGCGGAAGTGTTTAAACTCAGAAGAGTGTTTCTGGAGCCACTCTGTAGCAATGTTGACGTGTGGGGTGTCGCATTGTCCTGCTGGAATTGGCCAAGTCCGTCGGAATGCACAATGGTCATGAATGGATGCAGTTGATCAGACAGGATGCTTATATACGTGTCACCCGTCAGAGTCGTATCTAGATGTATCAGTGGTCCCATATCACTCAAACTGCACACGCCCCACACCATCACAGAGCTTCCACCAGCTTGAACAATGTCTTGCTGACATGCAAGGTCCACAGATATATGAGGCTCTTCCCATACCTGTTCACGTCCATGCGCCGCGCGGGGTTTCCGCGCAGTCTAGCCCGTCTTGTCACGGTTCGTGCCGATCCTCGCGTCGGAGGTTCGAGCCCTACCTCGGGCATGGGTGTATGTATTGTCCTTAGGGTAAGTCAGTTTAAGTTAGATTGAGTAGTGTGTAAGCCTAGAGACCGATGACCTCAGCAGTTTGGTCCCATAGTAACTTACCACAAATTTCCAATTTCCGCTCGATACAATTTGAAACGAGACTCGTCCGACCAGACAACATGTTTCCAGTTATCAACAGTCGAATGTCGGTGTTGATGGGCCCAGGCGAGACGTAAAGCCTGTTGTCGTGCAGTCATCAAGGGTACACGAGTGGGATTTCGGCTCCGAAAGCCCATATCGATGATGTTTCGTTGAATGATTCTCAAACTGATACTTGTTGACGGCACAGCATTGAAATCTGCAGGAATTTGCGGAAGGGTTGCACTTCTGTCGTGTTGAACGATTCTCTTCAGTCGTCGTTGGTCCCGTTCTTGCAGAATCTGTTTCCGACCGCAGCGAGGTCGGAGATTTGATGCTTCACAGAATTCCTGATATTCACAGTACACTCGTGAAATGGTCGTTCGGGAAAATGCTCACTCTGTGGTTACCTACGATGTGTCTCATCGCTCGTGCGCCGACTATAACACCTCGTTCAAACTCACTTAACTTTTTATAACCTGCCATTGTAGCAGCAGTAACCGATCTAAGAACTGCGCCAGACACTTTTTGTCTTATATAGGCGTTGCCGACCGCAACGCCGTATTCTGGCTGTTTACATATTTCCGTATTTGAATACGCATTCCTATACCAGTTTCTTTAGCATTTCAGTGTCTTAGTCCTACAGGTAGGATATTAAATGTAGGTAAATTTTGTACTGGGAGACGTATACGCTGGAGGCCACTGTTTTACAATTATTGAAGTAAAACGCATCTGAAGTTCACTTTTGTATGTTTTCCTTGAACAATACAAAATCTGCAGCCTCCAGTAAAAACATATCCCAGCACAAAATTTACCTACATTAAATTTCGTACAAGAAGGTCCTGTTCATTTTTTCTGTGGAACAAATGATTTATGTCTAGTGAGCGAGAGAATATGAAATATTGCACGTGGTATTGGAAGGCGTCGCGAGTTGAAAAAAATCCATAGGTATATATAAGGTGACCCTCCTAAGAGTCGTCAGGCATATTTTCTCTGGAGTTCATCAGATATTTGAAATTCTGTTTTTGCGATGTGCGGATGGAGTCGCCCAAACAAATACTGCTCATCACATCTTTCACGCAATGTCCAGTGTTGACATAAAGTGTCGGTTTATTTCTCCTTATAAACTAAATGATTTTACGTGCCCATTCGATAGAGCGGTCCTAAATTAGTCTAGCCTTTGTACCCATTAGCTGTTGAGTAGTGTGGAGATTAGTTAGTGCAGCTTGTGTAACTACCAGAGATAGTAAAACACAAAGAATGAACAGTACTCCAACAGCGATAGCAGCGCCCAGGCCTGTGGTTTCGAAAAGTTAAAAACTTTTGCGATTGGATATTTATATGCCTAAACGTAAAAGTGTTACTGAACAATCAAATTTGCAAAACTAAATTAAATTATTAAGAAAAATGTCAGCTGTTTAGAAAAACACAAAACTGTGCGTAACATTTAAACTTAAACAGTTAGACATTTAAATGTCTTAAAAAGTTTGCTTTTTTATTCCAAATGTAATGTGGACTCAAATGAGTCTGTTCTTAATTGGAAAAATGGGAAAAATTGGATTTTGTCGGCTACGGCGCCATCTAACACGAATGGAAACGAAGTTTCGGGTAACCCGTTGATATATTTTGGCGTAGAATCAGGGTCTGTAATAAACATGGGGGTTTCCCTTTCGAAAATAAAAAGTCGACCTCACCATGAGTTTAGGGAACTGGGTTACGGAATGACCAATTTTAGCGCAGACAGCTCCTCCGTTTGAATGCAGTAACTTTTCACGTGGAACAATTTTTTTTTCGTACGATGTTGGTTTTTCGAGATATTTAATTTTTCCAAGTTTAAGCACCCTGTGCGTATCATATATCTGCGCTACTAGTATGATGGGAAGTGGGTAGACCTGTTCGTATCCATTAGCTGTTGAGTAGTGTGGACATTAGTTAGTGCCGCTTGTATAACTTTTGCCCTGCCAGAGCACATCAAATCGTAACATCGAAGTGCAGTGGAGGGTACAGAAATAGGCTGCCATTCTTCACGCTGTTGCTGGGGGTAGAGTGCGCCTGACACGTGAAATATTTCGTTCACGGTCTGTAATTATTGAGGCGCAGCTAAATCGCACTGCACGTTTATAACTCAGATGCCACCGTGGCAACCTCTACGTCAGATACCACATTAACGACTTTTCAAATTATTTATCGATGGTTTGTGATTAGAGTGGGCAGAACTGCAATGTATAAGGGTAATTACTGTAAGTGAAAACGATAATGATCAGGCGCCTCCTCGGGCTCCATATACGCTGTGAAAAGTTAGCAAGAAGATGTAAGACGGATGTGTCATACAGTTTTGAAGACAAATGACTGAATTCCTTAATTGTACTACAATACTTGACGTTTAATGGTCCTAGATTCCGATGAAGAGTCCCGTATGAGAACACCTAACGTCCAAACATTTCCTCTAACGAGTGGATGTCGTTGTGTGTAGCCTCGGTGGGATCGAACTCAAACATACTTAGACTCGTGAATCAAGGTAAATTGATTAAATCAATATTAATCATAGGGATGCCTGTGTCCTACCATAATCATAACTGGGGGAAGTTGCCAAAATTTGGCTTTATAACTGGACTATAGTGTGCACTAAAAATTTACATTTAAAGAAATATTGCCACCGAAATCTGTAAAACAAATGCGCTAGTATTTATCCTCAGATTTCACTAGTTAAAAGAGATATTAATGTAAAAAAAACTTTTTTAAAGTTAATGTACTCACAAGAGAGGTCTCCAGCGATGCGATCGACTTTTTGAAACTATCAATACGGTGATGTAAGTTAAGATCCCAGGTATCACACACTGCAGCCGCTCACCTTTGTGGGCCTTCGATTGCGACTAACTGACGAAAAAAAAAATTCGAATTTTGTGTAACACTCAACTGCATTAAAAAAGTTGCGCTATGTGATCTGGTTGCGTGGTGTCATGGATAGAGCGTCAGCTTCGCTAACAGGTGGACATGGATTCGAATCTCAACAGGTATAGTAAGTTTTCTTTGTTTTTAAATCTTTATGACTTTGATCATCATTTTTATTCCGTCAATTGATTTAAACCTAATTTTCTAATTCCATTCCTTTGGCACATAATTTTAATCGCAATATCAACCTCATTTGTTCTAATTTTTCTTCCTATCATTCTTTCTCCACTTGAAATCTTTGTTCATGTGTTTTTATCTAATTTTATGCATTAATTTGGATTAATTTCTTTTATCATCTTGTTTTTTCGTCCACATTACTGCACTCATTGTATCTATTTCTCTTTTTGATTGAATTTTGTTGTACTTATGAACTCTTTTTTTAATTTAAATTTTCTCCTGCGTAGTTTTGTCCATAGTCCAATAGGAATTTAGGGTTATAACGTTTGTATGATGACTACCGAGCAAAAAAAGAAAAAAAGAAAAAACTGCACATCTGTTAACAAAAACACATTTTTCACACCACTGCACGGTTACAGGCAGGTTATTTCGCCGTTTGTTTTTTAACTGATACATCGGAATTTTCAAATAATTGAATAATAGGTAAATGTAATTAAATTTATATTCACAATAATTCTGTTTTGGAAAGAACGATATAAAGAAAAAAATGGATATAAAAAGTTACATTTAAACCAATCAATTGAATGAAAATAATGATCGAAGTAATTTCGATAAAGATTTAAAAAAAAGACCGTACTGTACCTGATGCATTTCGAACCTACAACCTCCTGCATGAGAAGCTCTTACCCTATTCATTACACCAAGCAACCGGATTATATATCACAACTTTTTTTTATGCTATTGAGTGTCATACAAATTTCGGATTGTTTTTTTCGGCATTTAATCGCAAACTAGGGCCCACCAGCGTGAATGGCTACAGTGTGTGATACCTTGGATCTTAACCCACATCACTGTACTGATAGTTTCGAAAAGCCGATCGCACCACTGGGGACTTTTCCTTCTCAAATATACATATAATGTAACTGAAAGTAGCCTGAAACCTATATGTAATGCACAAATGACCACTAGGTGCCACAAGAAATGGACCTGCTAGTACAAAAGGAAAAATGGTTCAAATGGCTCTGAGCACTATGGGACTTAACATCTGAGGTCATCAGTCCCCTAGAACTTAGATCTACTTAAACCTAACTAACCTAAGGACGACACAAACATCCATGCCCGAGGCAGGATTCGAACCTGCGACCGTAGCTGTCGCGCGGTTCCAGACTGAAGGGCCTAGAACCGCTCGGCCACCCTGGCCGGCTGTACAAAAGGAGGCGGGAGTATAGCGTCGTCAGTAGAGAGGCAGTAACAGCAGAAAGGGCCGGCACTGGAGAGGTCAGTGACTTAGAACGTGGACCGGTCATTGGATATCATCTGAGTAACAAATCCGTCGGCGTTATTTCAATCTTAAAACTGTCCAAGTCGACTGTTGGTGATGTTATCATGAAGTGGAAACGCGAAGGAAGAACCACAGGCAAATCAAGACCAGGTAAACGTCATGTACTGACGGACAGGGATCCTAGAGCATTATAGAGGGTGGTTATAATAAATGATAGAAATCAGCAGAAGGAATCGCTTGTGAGCTCCAAAGTGCTTATGGAGTTAAAAGGAATGTTGTAGCAGCTCCTCGTAAACCACGCATTTCTGAAATGAGTGCTAAGCGACGCTTGAGGTGGTGCAAAGAGCGATGCCGTTCGAAGATGTATGACCGGAAAAGAGTGATGAATGACTCTATATCCTGTGGAATTCCGATGGAAGGGATGGGTTTGGAGAAAGCCTGAAGCATGTTACCTGCCATAGTGAAGTACGGAGGAGGTGGTGTTACGGCATGTGGATGTTTTTCATGGTTAGGGCGTATGCCTCTTACAGTGCTTAAGAAAATGCTGAACGCAGAAGGATATGAACATGTTAAACACTTAGTAGACGGTATCTGTTTGTATCAGCATGACAATGAACCCTGTCATGAAGCAGCACCTGTGAGGGAATTGATTTGTGGACAATAAGGTTCCTCAATTATTCTGGCCTGCGCAGGGTCCTGATCTGAACCAAACGGGACCACTCTGGGATGATTTAGAACGCCGACTACGCTCCAGGCTCCAGCATCCAACATCAGTACCTTTCCTGGTTTCGGATCCCGAGGAAGAATGGGCTGCCTTTCCTCCACACTCTACAGACATTCAGACACCTCCTTCAAAGTGTTCTCAGGAGAGTTCAAACCGTCATAAAGCTGAAGGGTGGACACACCACATACTGATGTCCACTAATAGGAGTCCAGATACTTTTGACCAGATAGTCGAAAACGACGAGTTTGAGGGGAAAAAGGTGGGCAATTACCGCACCAAGACTTCCGAAGCAGGTTACCTACCCTTATTTGCAACATTACTGTTAATTTAAATAAATGCCCCGTCGATGTCACACTTCATGGAAGGAGAGGAGAAGTGGGAGACAATTTAATGAGGTGACTAGCTTTTCTAGCAGTCTACAATTATATTTAATTGACCAATTAAAGGCGCTGCTACAAAGATAAGCTATTTTTAATTAATAATTTCTCACGAATTGATTCGCTATATGCCACCCAATCATTCCTCTAGCTGGCAACACCCCATTATATTGTCGCTATGTACTTTTAAAAAAGAGTATGACAACGGAAGTCTCCCGCACTCGTTTCGGAAGCGTGATGCTACAACTTGTAATAGGGGCCAGCGCTTTATCTTCCGATACCGTAAATAAGGAAGACAATTTTCGCCTCGCGAACGGTAAACGTCACGGTCTATATTAGAGGCCTTAACTATTCCTCTCAGTGTGTGAGCTTCGATGGCGTTCAGCGAGATTCATTGTGGTGACCACTTACTACACAAGCACACATTACGTGTGTTGGATCCTTCCGAAATCGGAAGAAAGTGAAGATGTATAATACTTTTATCCCAGGCATGAAAAAAGCCTATGGGCTGTTTTTTCACGCCATAAATGGATATTTCTAAAAAAAAACCTAGCTCATGTTTAAATGCGAGTCCAGAGTTAATTTGACAGATTTGCTACGGTAACCTAGTAGTAGTCGTCGGGTACCGCAGGACCCTCGAGGTTTCCTCCTTCGCGCTCCAATATGAGTAATCGGAAGGATGGGTTTGAAACCCAGAAAGAACTCCTGATACTTTCACTGTTTCTGTTTATTGCATTTACTGTCCATCTAGTCGTTGTTCAGAAACAAAACGTATGATGACTTACAGAATTTTATTCAGGGGTAAACTGCTCACTTAATCAGAATGGGTTCATCGCAAAGAAGAAAATAAAGTATGCGTGGGGCTCACAAACGTACATCATGAACACATTTTTTTCAGCAATGGAAATATTAATCGCAACCTCATAGTACATTTATTCACTGATGCAAGGCGTTGGCAACAGTCAGTGGCGGTCAGTGACCAAGAGAGATCTTCTCGCATACAGCACACGAATGATCTATATTTCTCTCCAGTAAATCTAACTGTGGCACAGAAAAGTTTGAAATACACAGCTACAAAGTTCTCTTGTGCTGTCTCTCAGACATTTTGTTTCTTTGGGTAAACTAACAGTGTTACTAAATGTCGTTTAAAGTTGTTTTTGCTTAATAACTCCTTCTGTGCCGCAGAGGAATTATTGAATAAAAAAAAGAGTACTCATGCAAAATCCGTAAATCTCTAGAATGTTGCCATATGAATATATTTGTGAAATTGTCTGTGAAATAACTTGTTTAATTGACAAGTTTCACATAATATTTATTGTGAATATGATATACTGAACGTACAGTTATAACTATACGGAACGTATAGTTATAATGAAATTATGGAACACCATTTACTTTGGAAGATGTATCTTCAAACTGAACTCATACTTAGATTTAAAACGCACTTTATCATAAACGTTAACTGTTTGGAAATTTACAGAAACTATTTTCGCGTTACTTATAGCTTTGTATGCTAGCTTTATCATGAAATGGCCACCATTTCGTCAATGCTCATTGATATTGTGTTATTTGCATTTAAGTAAGACACTGAGAGAAATTTGAAAAAAGTATGAAATGAAAAATAGTGGTCGCTATGACTTTGCTTTTGGTGCTTACTATATGATGTGTTGCTAACGTATTGAAGTTCTCTGTAGGCTTGAGTGGGGGTTCGATTTGTCACCTTTCGTGAGAAAACTGATCTGATGTAGCACACTCATTCGCGATCGCTTGCACCAGCAATAAAGCCAGAACGAGATATCCACAACACACTTCGTATTTCATAAACGTTTTGAGATATAGAAATGAGATTTTCGTAAATGATAACATGCAAAGAGGCGAGTGTTTTACCATCCGAGCATTATGCAAAACTTCATTATCTACCAAAGTATTCAACCAACCACAGACGTTTTCGATGGAAGAACATAACTTTTAAAGAAGCATTGACAGCGAAAGAGAAATGCTGTAGGTTTTGAAACAACATAAGTGAGGACGTTACACGTATATTTTTGTACCAAGGATGTGCTTATTTATAAGCTAACGACCTTACTTTTCTTCATTTCCTCGCTTCATAAACAACTGCTTCATGATTCTCTCACAATTGCGTCTGCACAATATTTTTTTCAGGTGACATTGTTTAACCTCCGCTCTGTTTTGGCGAAAAAAGCAAATTTTAACATTCAGAAAAAAGAACTGTATGTTTTACGCAAAATTCACCACTCATGACACTTCTTTAAAAGTTACAAATAGTTAATAAGTCAGGCGAAAATAAATCGCTGCTTTTGTTGCATTTTCAGTGGATTTTTTTTTATATCAACCAAAACTGAGGTAACTAGATTTTGTGTGTGTGTGTGTGTGTGTGTGTGTGTGTGTGTGTGTGTGTGTGCGTGTGTGTGTGCGTGTGTGTGTGTGTGTGTGAATTCCTAAGGGACCAAACTGCTGAGGTCATCGGTCCAGATTTTTTTTTTTTTAAATTTCCACACACTGCAAGAGTGGTCGTGGAGGATTTCAATGTAATATTTACAAAAGACGTGGATGCAGACTTCAGTTTAGAGCGGCATTTACCCTCCAGCCCTCGGCATTTCCCCTACAGTGCCTGCTCTCAACCCCCACCACTAACGCCTTCCTCACAAGTGCTGTGCCAGCTTCGACATCTAGCGGCCACGTCATTCTGCGCGCACTCTAGCGAGTACTCAATTCTCCCAACGCCTCATCTAAGACTGTACAACAGCACAAAACAGAACCAACTGTATGTATAGCCAAACATCGACCAATACATAACGACCTACTACTCTTTTCCTTTATAAATTGCTTAGGTTTAATCCTTAGTGTCAATTTTCAACAACTGTTACATATTTTTGAAAACTTACCTTCAAAATTTTTGTCAAACCACGAAAAATTTTTCTGCGCCAGAACTCAGACAATGTCTGGAGACAAAATGGAGTCACTAGAGAACAGCACGGGAACATTTTGAAGCAGCGATTTTAAGAAATTCAGCAACCAGCCACTTTTCATGTATTTTTATTTATGTCAGCAACATGGTAGATGCACAACTTATAAATGAACGGGTGTTTGTGGCACAATTATAAATGTGAAAATCGCAACAACAAAAACTAGACTAAAAAGCCAGATGCAGCATCCAAACTGCTGACGTTTTAACGATGTATGAACTGAGCAAAAAACTTGATTTTTGAAATACGTGTTACGCCAGCTGAAAGATGGACAAAAACCGAGAATGTGTATTGCCATAAACAAAGATACATAAAAAGTGGCTAGTTGCTGTATTTCTTAAAATAATGTAATCCACAGCCTTGAAGCTCAACAAACAATAAAATGGATACATTATTATTTTGAAGTAGTTCATGCGTCTCCCACTTGTGAACAGCAAACCACGTATGTGAAATCACGATATTCCACACTGCCTGACCATTCCATGATACCCGAGGTCATCTATCTAAGCCACAGGACAAAAAATTAGTCAGTCACAAGATACGTCACGCTAATACCATGTAACACCGCCTCTTGCTTTGATAACGATTCAATTTGGCGAGGAAAAGAGTGACCACAAGTTTCTCCAGGTATTGCGTATCCTACTGAAGCCACACATTGATGTTTACAGGCTATAGATCTATCAAACTGCGGGAAACTATTCGCATAATATCACAGAACAACCCACCATCGAACTACAATCTCCACACACTGCGGGCTATACGCCTCACTACGCTTTCAATACACTCTATTCATTGCATCATTTGGTAAGGGAACAAAAATGGTGACTTGTCGGACCACATTATACCCCATCCAACCGTCTTCCGTGTTGTTTGGCTCACTCACTACGTGCACCTTAATGTGCCACATGGTAACCGACTCCAAACCTCCACTGCATGGAGTTTCTTCGCAACGGTTGTACGGAAACTTTTTGAGATGTACGAGCATTCACTAGCAATAGCAGTTCATGCTGGATTTGAAACAATTTACGGTTCACAAGACGAGGCCCTCTCGTCTCTGGTACCTGTCGATTAGGATCATTTTTCGATCACTGCCCTACAAGCAGTGTTATGTGGCTGCAATAGTACACCATTCCTTGTAGACACAATGTCATATCCGCGATGGTGCACCAACAAATTTGTTAACTACTTCACGTCCAAACTCGCAGCTTCTATCTGCTGTTTTGTCTTGTCTGCAAGTAATCCCATGTTACTGCGCTGGTTAGGGACAGTCGACTGACGCATACTCAATCCTTAACTGCCATGGGTTATGACAGTTGAGGAGTCTCAGATGATCGCGTAGCAGCGCTCCAAAGCAACCAGTGTGCTAGTTTAATGACGTGACTAATACACTGAAGAGCCAAATATCGTGTAAGGTTTCCGCGAGCACGCAGAAGTGCCGCAACACAACGTGGCATAGACTCGAGCTATGTGCGAAGTAGTGCTGGAGGGAATTGACACCATAAATCCTGCAGAGCTGTCCATAAATCAGGAAGAGTACTATGGGGTGGAGATCTCTTCTGAACAGCACGTTGCAAGGCATGCCAGATGTGCTCAATAGTATCTGGGAGTTTGGTGGCCAGCGGATGTGTTTAAACTAAGAACAGTGTTCCTCGAGCCACTCTGTAGCAAATTTGGATGTGTGGGGTGTCGGATTGTCCTGTTGGAATTGCGTAACACCGTCGAACTGCACGATGGACATGAACCGATGCAGGTGATCAGACAGAATGCTTACGTCAGAGTCGACAGAGTCAGAGTCGTATCTAGACATATCGGGGGCCGCATATCACTCCAACTGCACACCCCCCACACCGTTACGGAGGCTGCACCAGCTGACATGCAGATTCCCTGGATTTACGACGTTGTCTCCATACCCGTACAGGGTCCATCCGCTCAACACAATTCGAAATGAGACTCTTCCGACCAGGCAACGTGTTTCCAGTCATCAACAGTCCGATGTCGGTATTGACAGGCCCAGGCAAGGCATAAGGCTTTCTGTCGTGCAGTCATCAAGGGCACACAAGTGGGCCTTCGGTTCCGAAACCCCATATCGATGATGTTTCGTTGAATGATTTACACGCTGACACTTGTTGACGGCACAGAAATGAAATCTGCAGAAATTTGCGGGAGGGTTGAGTTTCCGTCACGTTGAACGATTCTCTTCAGTCGTCGTTGGTCCCGTTCTTGCAGCATCGTTTTCAGGCCAGAGATTTGATGTTTTACCGGGTTCCTGATATTTACGGTACACTAGTGAATTGATCACGGGAAAAACCCCACTTCCTCGCTACCTCGGAGATGCTGTGACCTATCGCTCGTGCGCCGATTGTAACACCACGTTCGAACTCAAATGTTGATAACCTGGCATTGTAGCAGCAGTAACCGATCTAGCAACTGCAGCAGACACTTACTGTCCTATATCGGCGTTGCCGACCGCAGCACCGTATTCTGCCTGCTTACACATCTCTGTATTTGAATGTGTGTGCCTAAATCAGTTTCTTTCGCGTTTCAGTGTATGTGATCGAGTGAGAACTGCACTGGCTGACAAAGAGAATGAAGCACAGAGACGATACGATCAGATGTCAATTTCGAACACGCGCGCACAATTGGCGAGTAAGTGAATGACTAGAGTTGCAGTTCTCTGCGACAGGTAGAACTGCCATCACAGTGCGTTAGTGTTGTTCCTGTTTAGCGTTGGTACCAGGGCTGGTAGAGTATGTAAGGGAACAGCATCGGGTGTTGGGTCATCACTGATGAGGGCACGGAGAGTCCACGTACTCGTACGAGACAGCGTTATCAGCATCTTAGAAGACTTTGAAGAGGACCGGGTTGTGGGTCTGCAATTGGCCGGCTTCTAGGATCGCGCAATACCCAGATTTTTGGGGCATTCTTATACGGGAGTGAGCACAAAGTGTGTGCTCATGCGTCACCCCTCATGTGGCCATATCGTGGTGCCACTTTTCACCAGGACAATGGTCATCCGCATGCGACACGTGGAGTCTCGGCTTGATGCTGAGGTACTCCTCTGCCTTCAAGACCACGTGATGTGTCCCAGATAGAACATATGTCAGACTAGCTGGACGTCAACTTCGTTCTAGTGCCAGTAGCCGGGATATCGAAGACAAGTTACAACAGTTGTGGGCCGTCGTGCCTCAGGAAAAAATACAAAGACTTCGTGACAACCTTATCAACCGAACCAGTGCATGCAATCAGACCAGAGGCGGTGCAACGTCATACTGATAAGTGAACTTACACAGTCAAATTCTCTACAAATTTGACTCGATTTTGTAATGACTGAAATGACATCACATACCTTCCCAGTCTGTGTAGTTTCATTTCTTTTCTCTTCCGCTTCTTGGTGCTTTACATTTTTTTGTCAGGCGGAGCATATTCATATAAAGAATGAAGACTTCAGGACATACATAAAGGACAAATTTCGTGTAGGGAAATAGCGAGTACGTGGACGGGTAAAATAAGATGAATACTTGTGAATGGGAGTCTTCTTGAAAAGGTACCGCAGAAGACCGATATACAGGGAAAAATACTAAACCCCCAATCGAGAGCATTTTTGAAAGAAATACACATTTTTCTTTTAAAAAAGAAGCTAAGTCAGTGACGCTGACAAAGCTACGCACCTTTTGGAACACGACGCAGTACAGCAGTCGTATGTGTGGGCCGAAGACTTCGAGGCGGCGCCGCGCCAGGCGGCGAAGTATTGGGGCTGCTCCAGTAGTTCCAGCTCCAGCTGCAGCTCCTTGTGTTGCCACTGGAGCACTCGCGCCGCCTGGCCTCGCCTCGCCTCGCCTCGCTCTTCGTGGAGGAGAAGCAGCTCTTTTCAGTGACCACCGCCTGGGCCGGCCTTTTATTGCGAAGGCGGCACGGGCGTCGCAGAGGGGCGCTGCGCGTGGCGTCTGAATAGTTGGCGCCTTGCGGCAGATGCGGCGCCCGGAATCCTCCCGGCTGCAGTTCTGGCCGGCGCGAACGTGCTCCGTGTCCGCGAGTTTCTTTTAAATTAAAACGCTCTCGCTCCGAGGTGCTGCCCTATAATGAACGCTGCAATTTCGAGCCAATTTATTTAATTAGTTAACCCGGCACCGCGCGTGCGGCGTAAGAAGTAGGGCACTCGATTTATAACGGTTCTGCCAACGCCCTCTGAGCACAGAATTACTGTCCGAATTGCAGCGCTGCAAGTAAAATTAAAATTGGGCTCGAACGCGAAAGAGAGATAGTAAGACTCCCATATCTTCCGGCTGATGCTGTTTTTAAATTATTAAACTGTAACGTCTGTGCTTCGCGGAAATATTAATATCTTTGAATAACAGTCCTTGGAAAAGGGAAGCCTTCTTAATTTATCACACGACTGTGACTACGCGCACGCATAACAAGGGTTGCGTCCTGACACATTCTGCTGGCGGACAAGAAGGAGCGAGAATACACTACAGGCCATTAAAATTGCTACACCAAGAAGAAATGAGATGATAAACGGGTACTCAGTAGACAAATATATAATACTAGAACTGACATGTGATTACATTTTCACGCAATTTGGGTGCATAGCTCCTGAGAAATCAGTACCCAGAACAACCACCTCTGGCCGTAATAACGACCTTGATACGCCTGGCGCTGAGTCAAACAGAGCTTGGATGGCGTGTACAGGTACAGCTGCCCATGCAACTTCACACGATACCACAATTCACCAAGATTAGTGACTGGCGTATTGTGACGAGCCAGTAGCTCGGCCACCATTGACCAGACGTTTTTCAATTGGTGAGAGATCTGGAGAATGTGCTGGCCAGGCAGAAGTCGAACATATCCTGTATCCAGAAAGGCCCATACAGGACCTGCATTATGCGGTCGTGCATTATCCTGCTGAAATGTAGGGTTTCGCGTTCACCGCGATGTCGCCAAACATGGATGCGACCATCATGATGCTGTAAACAGAACCTGGATTCATACGAAAAAACGACGTTTTGCCATTCGTGAACCCAGGTTCGTCTTTGAGTACACCATCGCAGGCGCTTCTGTCTGTGATGCAGAGTCAAGGGTAACCGCAGTCGTGGTCTCAGAGCTGACAATCCGTGCTGCTGCAAACGTCGTCGAACTGTTCGTGCACATGGTTGTTGTCTTGCAAACGTCACCATCTGTTGACTCAGGGATCGAGACGTGGCTGCACGATCCGTTAAAGCCATGCGGATAAGATGCCTGTCATCTCGACTGCTAGTGATACGACGCGGTTGGGATCCAGCACGGCAGTTCCGTATTACCTTCCTGAACCCACCAATTCCATATTCTGCTAACAGTCATTGGATCTCGACCAACGCAAGCAGCAATGTCGCGATACGATAAACCACAATCGCGATAGGCTACAATCCGACCTTTAACAAAGTCAGAAACGTGATGGTACGAATTTCTTCTCCTTACACGAGGCGTCACAATAATGTTTCATTAGGAAACGTAGGTCAACTGCTGTTTGTGTATGAGGAACCGGTTGGAAACTTTCCTCATGTCAGCACGTTGTACGTGTCGCCGCCTGCGCCAAACTTGTGTGAATGCTCTGAAAAGCTAATCATTTGCATATCACAGCATCTTCTTCCTGTCTGTTAAATTTCGCGTCTGTAGCCCGTCATCTTCGTGGTGTAGCAATTTTAATGGCCAGCAGTGTATTTTGTCCATAAGGGACGGTATTATGAGGCCATCGACTGTTGATAAATACAAATAAATTAATTTTCTGCATTAAAAAAAATGGTTCAAATGGCTCTGAGCACTATGGGACTCAACATCTGTGGTCATAAGTCCCCTTGAACTTAGAACTAATTAAACCTAACTAACCTAAGGACATCACACACATCCATGCCCGAGGCAGGATTCGAACCTGCGACCGTAGCGGTCGCTCGGTTCCAGACTGTAGACCCTAGAACCACACGGCCACTCCGGCCGGCCTGCAATAATCACTTGTTTATTTTTGCACTAAGCGTTTCGATGATTTACTTCATAATATTGATGTGGATAATTGTTTATTTACGTAGCTGGTTTTGGTAAAGAGTAGCAGGCGAAGAGCAGTGTAGGTTATGTCACGTATTTTGCCAATAATAAAAATTGTTTATTAAAGAAAGGCACTTTTTAGGTTAAAAATATAAATTCTGTCAGTGAATTGTACATACAAGGGCGGCAGAGTCGTAAAAAGTCGGCATACCGTTTCTAGTTGTACGTCCTCCCCACTGCGCATTAAGTTTACATCGTCGTTACAAAGATGTTGTACTTGCTACAGATATGCTTGCTCATGTGTAAACTTGAGTACACCTTCACTTGTTTACATCGTCACTTCAGTAATGCTGAAGGTGTTACAAATATGCTTGCTTGCTTGCTTATGTGTAAGCAAGCATATCAGTAAGATGTACAACACCTTTGAAGTGACGATGTAAACATAATGTACAGTGAAGAGGACATACAACAGGCAGAAGTATGCAGGTTTTTACAACTCTGCCACCCCTGTAAATAAAACTCACTCACAGAATTTCACGTTTTTATCCACAAGAGTAACTTTTCTAAATAAAGAACTGTATCATTAGCAAAAGACGCGACATAATCTACGCCGTAGCCGGCCGGAGTGGCCGTGCGGTTCTGGGCGCTACAGTCTGGAACCGCGTCACCGCTACGGTCGCAGGTTCGAATCCTGCCTCGGGCATGGATGTGTGTGATGTCCTTAGGTTGGTTAGGTTTAATTAGTTCTAAGTTGTAGGCGACTGATGACCTCAGAAGTTAAGTCGCATAGTGCTCAGAGCCATTTGAACCATTTGAATCTACGCCGTCCTTCGGCTGCTACTGTGAAAAGAAGTCTGTACTCTCCACCAAAACCAGCTATGTAAATAAACGATTCTCCGCCTGACGATGATGATGTGAACCATCTAAACGGGTAGTGGCAAAATAAAGAAGTGACTGGCACAGAAAAATGTTATACTCGTAAAAGGAGCTTGCTGGTGCCTTCAGAACTCAGGAGTATTTGCTGAGGATACTGTCTTTGAACTGTTAAATGGGTAGACAGTTTGTATCGAGGTCTTTTACTAAAGTCTGAGGTAAGTAGATGATGATTCACAGGCTGACCAATCGGGCACAACCGACCGCCATTAGTTGCGGTATGCAGGGGATGGGGTCAGCACGCCACACTGCCGGCCGTTGTCACGTTAGGAGACCTGGTGCCGCTATTACTCAGCCAAGTAGCTCCCCACCTGGCATCGTTACGAGGCTGAGCGCACGACGTTCCAGACCGCCCATCAAGGTAAAAAAATCCCTTAGGCACGTGGAATCGAACCTGTGTGCTCGAAATGGCCGTCAGCCTCGCCGATCAAACAGCTACGGAGGCGAACAAACGGTTTTTAATCAGCTGAAAACAAATTTCTTTAACAAGCTGTTACGTAAACTGTGGCCAAGTTGGCTAACCAGATGGTCATGCAGTGTTTATTAAAAATCTATCATAGTTGCAGTACATGTATTTTGGCGAACAGTTTAGAACAGACTGCTTCGTTCTAAGGCCTGACATACTGAAGCTGTATTGAAAGTGCCTAATCTTAATGACAACCACTTGAAATTGGCAACACATACATCACACACTGTGGATGGTTAAATATCATAATATCCATCCGAGGAAAAGATGAGAGCTGCTGACGTATAACATATGCCTGCCATATTGTCTGTAGTCCAGCTCACTATATAGCATATCAAATATCAGTGAAGCAGAACTCTGGCTGTAATGTATAATGCAAAATTTCTCCTGAAGACAAAAATGTGAAATTTGTACGAAAATTTTCGCTGACACCTAATGACGGGCCTAGGCCTGAAACGATGTGGTTTGCGCGTTATATGGCGGCTGTGTGATTCCTTCTGCGAAGAGAGAGAAGCAAAATATTGTACTGCGTCGCTAGCGTGCTGTTAGTTGCGGTTCTCACTGAAGCGATACGACATGCGATACGATATGTAGCAATAAAGGTCATACGACACGATGGTTATCCGTGTAACACTCCTGTTCCTACAGGAGTGATGTGACAAGCAACAAGATACAGCAGGCGTCAATAGTGTTGTGGCGTAACAAGACAGCCACGCCACTCGGAAGTAGCCGAAAGGCACGCGTTAACTCACGCAGGCTAGTAGATAGGTCTGAAACAGGATACGTAATGAACGCTATAAAGAAAAGTACGTAGCTCCTGGAATACTTAACTTTAATCCATCCTTGTGGTACATCGCTCTTGACGATACAAGTGAGACTCTTTAGATACAAGCTATGTAATGCTAATGGCGCCTTGCTAGGTCGTAGCCATTGACTTAGCTGAAGGCTATTCTAACTATCGGCTCTGCAAATGAGCGAGGCTTCGTCAGTGTGCATCGCTAGCTACGTCGTCCGTACAACTGGGGCGAGTGCTAGTCCGTCTCTCGAGACCTGCCGTGTGGTGGCGCTCGGTCTGCGATCACTGACAGTGGCGACACGCGGGTCCGACATGTACTAATGGACCGCGGCCGATTTAAAGCTACCACTTAGCAAGTGTGGTGTCTGGCGGTGACACCACAAATAGCCTCACGCGTGGTGTGTCGCTGCCAGCCTCTTTGTGGGCAACCTCCAAATATATCACGTATTTACTCGAGATATGGCTCTGTTTCCAGCGTTACAAACAATTTCGATATATTAGCTACGTTTGGTGTGCAGCAGTGTATGACGTGCGTTTTACTAATTTCGAAGTATCACGGCAACAACAGAGAGGAAACCAGTTCATTACCAAGCTGTGATATCAGTCCACTGGAGGAAAAAAAAAGAAATAATTACTTGTACCGAGTAGTTTGCTCAAAATCAAATGAGACAGACTGCTTAGCGGAAAACATGTGCGAATCCCAAAACAGTAGTTTTTAATTTTTTATACAAAAAGTAGAAATTTTCTGAGTAACTAACTACAGAGACGGATGTGGCTTAGCTTCATCTATATTATTGGTCCCCAACCTAGGGCTAATTACTCCGAACAGGTAAAATGAAATTTTCTGAGGGGTAAAAACTAAACGATTCGATTCTGTTTGTCATGAAACTAATTCATTTTTAAAAAATCATTACTATTATCAAAATTTTGTAAGACTCTAATAATAATTATATAAGTTATCAATAATAAGTGTTTCTCAATTAGCAGCGTTAATGCAGTGGAAGTTACAGGTTCCTCACATAGTCCACTCACTACACATGTATGTTGTGGTTTGTCCCGTACATCGCTGACGTTAAAAATTAAACACACACATTACAAATGCTAAATATCTCAGGAAAATGTCTTCTCCAGATTGTAGATAGTACCTGCAGTAGTCCAGATATCACTTCATTACTCACTTCGAAACAGATAAATGAATCAATTAACAGCACGACACAGTAAAATGGAAACGTCGTGAGGGTAGGGCCTCCCGTGGGGTAGACCGTTCGCCTCGTGCAAGTCTTTAGAGTTGACGCCACTTTGGCGATTTGCGTGTCGATGGGGATGAAAGGATGATGATTAGGACAACACAACACCCAGTCCCTGAATGGAGGAAATCTCCGACCCAGCCGGGAATCGAAGCCGGGCCGTTAGGTATGACATTCCGTCGCGCTGACCACTTTTTTCTTTTATTTTTCTTTTCTTGTTTTGTTCATGGCTGATCGTTGTATTTGGTCGTTTCTGACGTCACATGACATCCGTTGAAGTTCGTTGTTGATCCTTTCACTCACTTTTTTATTACAGAGGGCAACCAGCTCTCTGACCGAACACGCTGAGCTACCGTGCCGGCATCCACTCAGCTACCAGGGGCGGACACGACACAGTAGTAACTACGTAAGAAGTACTATAGTGCTGCACACAGTGTTGTTGTTATTATTATTATTACTAATACTATTAGTGGCTGTAGTCAGACACAAAGCATTAACAGCCTGAAGTCTTAAAATTTCTGCGTTCAGAAGTAAGGAGTCCAACACTCAAGTGAGTTATGAACAGTAGGTACAGCGCACATTTTTAACTTGGTTGATTTTAAATGGGGTTGCAGTCTGCAGGTCAGCCAAGTGCTGCAGTGGAGAGGAATAATGCAGGGGGAAGTATATTTTGTAACCAGTGCCTAAACTCACCATGGATAGTTAGCTTTCTTGTATGAAGAGGAGTTGCGGGTATCATTTCCGACGCACCACAAATTTCTTCGTCATTCATTCTGACGCTCACGCATCGGCTCGCACGCGATCGCGCGCGCGCGCGCACACACACGCACGCACGCACGCACACACACACACACACACACACACACACACACACACACACACACACACACACACACACACACACACAGACATATATATCATTTATATTCCATCACTTTATAAATGAAAGTGTTGCAGGAAAAGTCTTTCATTCTACAGTTTAGTTATGTGCTATAATTGGTGGTAGTGTGGGGAGTGGGTGGCAGTAGACACCAAGGGGGCAAGCTGGGGGTACTAGCTAATATTTAATTGCACTCAGGGTTAATGGTCTTGGAAAGGTTCGGAACCACTGATCTACATCAAACCATTTTTTTTTTTTAGTCATATCAGATGAATGAAATCTCACTCCCCGTGTATCGTACGATACAGATGCGTGGAGCAACCAACACTCCGTGTTGTGTTGGGCGATATGGCAGAGAATCGTATCGGCGTTCTATCACTGTTATCACATTGTGAACCAGTTGAGTCTCTTCGACTGCGTTTCTACGCGCACCACCAGTGGAGGCTGTTTCACGCCGCATAACGTATCGAACTGCATATCGTATCGTCTCAGTGGGAAGTTGTGAATCAAGCCTCCGTCTCTAACCAACGTCTCACACAGGATCCAGCCGTTGAGCTCCCTCGCTGGGGTGAGCGCTGCACTAGGCCACTATTTCTGCTTCTGGCATTCCCTAGTCGAATTTACTTGCTCGGAAAACTGTTTCTGTCGATCCATATCGTAACACTTGTCATGTTTGCTTTACGCCATCCGAAAGTACTTGTACACAGGGTGTTTCAATAAGTGTGTGTAAAAATTTAACAGGACTTCGAGGATGCTGCACTGAACAATTTGAGGTGGGGAACCTGGGGTTGGAGAAGCCAGCTTAAGGAAATAAAAGTAATAAAAACACATTACTGTCGACTTTTTCATTTAAATTAGTTACAGTTAACCGCAAATACCACTGCAAATACTGCAAAGCCCTGCTTCATCCCACGCTTCGGTGTGGGTGAGCACATATTTTTCAACGATTGTTACCCGTGTTTTATGTTCCGTTTTATATTCCTGTTCTAGGATTTTTCTTGACACCCGTCTCACTATGTTACTGAACGGGCGCTGAAGACCTTGCTGTCGTGCGCCCAAAAACCCCTCTACTATACTACTACTGCAAATACCATCATTGTCACTTTGTACTGCATCTGTAATGCATCTTACAAAAGTGCTGAAACTGACGGCCATCAGCCTCAATGCAAGCGTGACATCGGCGAACAAGATTGTGTCGCACCCTGACAAATATCCCTGGTGTGTTTCGAATTACATACAGGCAGCTACAATTCTGGCAACTAATTCCACCTCCACATCCACTGGTGTCTCATGTACAAGTGACTTCAGATACCCACAAAGGAAATAATCATATACTCCTGGAAATTGAAATAAGAACACCGTGAATTCATTGTCCCAGGAAGGGGAAACTTTATTGACACATTCCTGGGGTCAGATACATCACATGATCACACTGACAGAACCACAGGACATAGACACAGGCAACAGAGCATGCACAATGTCGGCACTAGTACAGTGTATATCCACCTTTCGCAGCAATGCAGGCTGCTATTCTCCCATGGAGACGATCGTAGAGATGCTGGATGTAGTCCTGTGGAACGGCTTGCCATGCCATTTCCACCTGGCGCCTCAGTTGGACCAGCGTTCGTGCTGGACGTGCAGACCGCGTGAGACGACGCTTCATCCAGTCCCAAACATGCTCAATGGGGAACAGATCTGGAGATCTTGCTGGCCAGGGTAGTTGACTTACACCTTCTAGAGCACGTTGGGTGGCACGGGATACATGCGGACGTGCATTGTCCTGTTGGAACAGCAAGTTCCCTTGCCGGTCTAGGAATGGTAGAACGATGGGTTCGATGACGGTTTGGATGTACCGTGCACTATTCAGTGTCCCCTCGACGATCACCAGTGGTGTACGGCCAGTGTAGGAGATCGCTCCCCACACCATGATGCCGGGTGTTGGCCCTGTGTGCCTCGGTCGTATGCAGTCCTGATTGTGGCGCTCACCTGCACGGCGCCAAACACGCATACGACCATCATTGGCACCAAGGCAGAAGCGACTCTCATCGCTGAAGACGACACGTCTCCATTCGTCCCTCCATTCACGCCTGTCGCGACACCACTGGAGGCGGGCTGCACGATGTTGGGGCGTGAGCGGAAGACGGTCTAACGGTGTGCGGGACCGTAGCCCAGCTTCATGGAGACGGTTGCGAATGGTCCTCGCCGATACCCCAGGAGCAACAGTGTCCCTAATTTGCTGGGAAGTGGCGGTGCGGTCCCCTACGGCACTGCGTAGGATCCTACGGTCTTGGCGTGCATCCGTGCGTCGCTGCGGTCCGGTCCCAGGTCGACGGGCACGTGCACCTTCCGCCGACCACTGGCGACAACATCGATGTACTGTGGAGACCTCACGCCCCACGTGTTGAGCAATTCGGCGGTATGTCCACCCGGCCTCCCGCATGCCACTATACGCCCTCGCTCAAAGTCCGTCAACTGCACATACGGTTCACGTCCACGCTGTCGGGGCATGCTACCAGTGTTAAAGACTGCGATGGAGCTCCGTATGCCACGGCAAACTGGCTGACACTGACGGCGGCGGCGCACAAATGCTGCGCAGCTAGCGCCATTCGACGGCCAACACCGCGGTTCCTGGTGTGTCCGCTGTGCCGTGCGTGTGATCATTGCTTGTACAGCCCTCTCGCAGTGTCCGGAGCAAGTATGGTGGGTCTGACACACCGGTGTCAATGTGTTCTTTTTTCCATTTCCAGGAGTGTATAAATTAAAAAATGGTTCAAATGGCTCTGAGCAGTATGGGACTTAACATCTGAGGTCATCAGTCCCCTAGAACTTAGAACTAATTGAACCTAACTAACCTAAGGACAGTACACACATCCATGCCCGAGGCAGGATTCGAACCTGCGACCGTAGCGGTCGCGCGGTTCCAGAGTGAAGCGCCTAGAACCTCTCGGCCACACTGGCCGGCCATATAAATTAAGGTCAGGTGACATCGCAAGCAATGGAACAGGACCTCCCCTTCCAATCCAGCGACCAGAAAACACAACATTGGGATCGTTGCGGACATCCACACTGAAATGAGGCGGTGAATCGTCACGTTATCTCCACATCCTCTCACAGACAGTCAAGGGTACGTTCTGTAACAACTCGGGCAGAACTTTTATCATGAACCTCAAGAACAGGTGGCCGCCAGGTAGAAGATATGGTCGAATGAGATTGTCACCTACAATTCCGGCCCATGTATTCACAGCAGAACGAACGTGATGGTGTGCCTCTATTACAGCGTCAGAGTTTCTTGTTCGAAATACCATTACGATCAAATGAGGCCTCGTCAGTAAACAGCACGATATGGACGAAATTAGGTCGATCAATCCATTGTTGGAGCAACCACTGACGGAATGCGAACCTTGGTGCAACGTCAGTCACAAGCATTGCATGGAATCGCTGGGGGTGATATGGGTGTGACTGTTGTTCTTGGAGTACTCACACACCCAAGTACGTGCAACACCCATTCCACGTGCAATACTACGAGTACTTGTAGTGGGATCGGCTTCAGCACATTCCAGCACCTCCTGTTCAAAATCGGGTGTGAGTGTGGTCCTCATGTCGTCACGTCCCTCGATTCTTTTTTCCAGTGAACCAGTCTCCCGCATCCGTCAATCCAGAGAAATAAACACTCGCCGTGAAAGATGATACCTGTCAGGACATCGTTCTCTGTACGACCTTTCAGCAGCGAAATCATTGTAACGTACTTCCTCAACCACAAGACGCATCTCAGTGAGTTCTGCGAAACTGTACCGGTACTGCTCAGTTGTATCGTACTGTAAGTCTCTCAATAGCTCTTAAGGGGGGTAGGACGTAAAACTGGCCGATTTGGAGCAGGAGAGGCATCGCAGGCCGTTTTCATTTCCATTGTCTATACTTTTACAAATAAATTCATAAAACTTTGTCAGCATGACCAGGAAGGATTCAGAATTTACACTCACAGCAGTGGAAGTTCGAAAACATAACAAAAATAATTTTTTTTACATGTGAAATTTCATCTTTTTTTTCACTTCCTAATGGCAGAATTTTTTGCTATAGGTACACTTTTCTTCATAAGGAAGACAGATTCTTCGATGAATTTTGCACAGCATACAAACCATACTCAAAGGTGTATGAAACTGTAGAATTTTACAAATCTATTAAAAACTGTGGTAAAAGTTGAGGTAAGTAACTAGAAAATTTGTGTTTTTTTAAACATGAAGTTTAAAATACAACAGCTCATTCGTTTTTTCACAAATTAAATAAATTCTAGAGTTTCATACACCTGTAAGTATGGTTTGTATGCTGTGCAAAATTCATCGAAAAATCTCTCTAACTTATGAAGAAAAGTGTTCCGATAACAACAAATGCAGGCGTTAGTAAGTGAAAAAATGATGAAATTTCGCACGTAAAAAATTTATTTTGTTATGTTTTCGAACTTCCACTGCAATGGGTGTGAATCCTGAATCCTTCCTGGTGATGCTGACAAAGTTTTATGAATTTATTTGTAAAAGTATAAACACTGGAAATTAAAATGTCCTGAGATGCCTCTCCTGCTCCAAGTCGGCCCGTTTCACGTCCTACCACCCTTAATAATTAGTGGGTCTGTCGTTTATTCATAGCACGCTGTATCATGGGGCAATGTGAATACGATACGACAGAGCCATCTTATGGACAAGTAAAGTAAACAGAACGTGCATCATGATATCCCAATAATCAGGCTCGTTCTTCTTGTTTCCCTGCAGGGAATAAAGAATGTACCTGTAAATACGTAGCTCGGTACGTGTAAACTTGTAAGCATGTGACTTTTAAATAAACTGGAAAACAGTAATCCTAGACAAAACGGTAGACAAGATTACTTCCAGATCTCCTTAAACTGACTTCTCTGACCCCAGATTCCTTACCTCAGATTCCGTCCTGTTACATTTTTGCACGCTCTTACAGAAACACACTGTAGTGGCTGCCGAGGAATCCATTGAGTGCGAGGTCGGAATCGGCCAGTGCTGTTTACGACATTCGACGCCCCACGAATTATCTACCACGCAACCACACTAGTGGCTGCTAATGGCAAGAGGGGGCCGGGCTGGAGGTATCCAGTGGTGTAGTTACAGAGTATGAGGCAAAGAGCGTAGTTGAAGTGCTTAGTCGGTGAGTAACTTTGAACAGTGCTAAGTGCTAGTGGTGTTGATACAAAGTAGAGCGGTGGCAACGATAAACAAACCAAACATTGCATTATTTCCACAACAATTATTGCCGAAGTCGACATATTTCAGGAAGGATCCAAGGAATTTTGCGGATGAAATACTAGCGTTTCTGCAGGATGAGTCAGTGGAATGTGTAGAGTCACCTCCTCTGCACTGCGCGTACAATGCACGTGAGGAACACAAGTATAACTATACGTGTTTAACAAGTGAAAGCATTACTGAATCAGTATCATCATCATTGACGGATAGGAAGCCACATATTCCGTCTCCTGTGAAACGCAGTAAAGGACACTCCCCGTCCAAGGAGCGGGTTCAAATTGGTTCAAATGGCTCTGAGCACTGTGGGACTTAACCCTCTATTGCACTGTGTATATTTAAATATACATATTTTCAGAACTCTGTACTGGCTCATGTGATGTAACTGTGCCACTGACGTGCACTGTATACTCAGATATGCTGCGAAAAAATTTATCAAAAATACCAATTGAAGAACACCTTGCAGTGGACGAACAAACTGTGCCATTCAAAGGTCACAGTAGCTTGAAACAGTATAATCCCAAGAAACCAAAAAAGTGGGGCTACAAAATATATTGCATAGCAGGTGCCAGTGGTATTATTTATGATTTCGAAATCTATTCTGGACCCGTCAATCAACCCAGTCATCTTCCTAATGTAAACGCCAGTGGAAATGTAGTGCTCAGATTGGCTGAAAGAATACCAAAGTACAAAAATCATAAACTGTTCTATGATAACTGGTTCTGCAGTCCAGAGCTTCAAGTTGAGCTGGTAAAATGTGGTATTCACTGTCTGGGAACAGTACAGTTGAATAGAGTGAGAAACAATAAGATGCCATCTGATGCTGAAATGAAAAAGCAGGGAAGAGGCACATCTGTTGAATCCACTGCATCTGTTTCTGGATATGACCTGATTCTTGTGAAATGGCAAGACAACAGGTGTGTCAGCCTTCTGGGCACCTTTTCAGGCACTCACCCAGAAAGCCAGGTTGCAAGATATGACAAAAAAACAAAGCAACATATCGAAATAAAATGCCCAAAGATTGTGAAGGAGTACAACAAGTTTATGGGAGGTGTTGACACTATTGACTCCTTATTAGCTCTGTACAGAACGAAAATCAGGTCAAAGAAATATTACATGAGACTGTTCTTCCATTTATTGGATATGAGTTGTGTTGTTGCTTGGCTACTTTACAAGAGAGCCTGTCATGAAAATAGTATTGAAGAGAAAACCCAGATGGCTTTGTTTGATTTCAAGCTTGATATTGCTGAATCCTTATGCTGGTCAGGAAAACCATCCAAGAGACAATCGCTGGATAGCTCACCAGGCAGTGGCACCAAAAAGAGAAGGCAGCCAAATACAGCAAATGCTGACATCAGGAAGGACAGAATCGATCACTGGCCTAACTACTGTGAAAAATCTGCCAGATGTAAATATAATAAATGACAAAAAATAACAAAAGTAATGTGTACCAAATGTAACACCTATTTGTGTCTTGTAACAGATAGAAATTGTTTCTACAATATTCACAATGTATAAATTCTGGAAATATGTAACTGCATAGTAGTGACATTTTGCTAACTGATGTATACCCAACTTTTATAATGTTTTTTATTTTCGTTTTTTAAATAAAATTTAATTTAAAGTCTTAATTTGTCGATGTACCATAAATTTTGAACTCTGTTCTCCAAAAATGTAGTACCTTATACGAACTAATATGTACGTACTCATTACATCCGTATTTGCGCAGTGTATATTTGAACATACAGAGTGATATTTTCCAAAATATATATACTAGAAAGTTTATCATCATCTATTTTTCATTCATGGGCACTATGAAGTATAAATCCAAAGTTGTTATTGGAAAATTCTTAGTTTTACTGTTCTTGTGCAATAGAGGGTTAACATCTTAGGTCATCAATCCCCTAGAACTTACAACTACTTAAACCTAACTAACCTAAGGACATCACACACAGCCATGCCCGAGGCAGGATTGGAACCTGCGACCGTAGCAGTCCCGCGGTTCCGGACTGCAGCGCCTAGAACCGCACGGTCACGGCGGCCGGCTTTTTAACTACGCCTTAAACGATAGCCAATTCCACGACAAACTGTTTCGCATTCGGTTGGATACCATTATATTCCATCAGTTCTTATCACCCCTTTACACCAGTACGAATCTATATGCATTCTTTAAGAGTGGATAACCATCTGAACATCCTGCACGGTTTGTAACTCCCAAAGAGTTCGCTTTTGGTCTTGATGGAATGAACCTTTGTGATTACTGTGAGGCGTCATTTTTCATTCGGTATTCATGGTGCAAGTTAATGCTTTGTTTTCAACAATTCTCGAACGTCGATGATGACCATTTTGTAAAGTGTAATATATACTTCTCATAGAAGGCTGATCTCTGCAGTTCCCGAAAATTCATTTTCTGTTGGCCTCTTGATGCATACGGTTAATCATAAGCAGCTAATATTTTTCGTGTCATAGTTGCTCATTTTCTGTCGGCCTCTTGATGCATACGGTTAATCATAAGCAGCTAATATTTTTCCAGTCATAATTGTTAATGTGGTGTCACCGCCAGACACCTCACTTGCTAGGTGGTAGCCTTTAAATCGGCCGCGGTCCGGTAGTATACGTCGGACCCGCGTGTCGCCACTGTCAGTGATTGCAGACCGAGCGCCGGCACACGGCAGGTCTAGAGAGACGTCCTAGCACTCGCCCCAGTTGTACAGCCGACTTTGCTAGCGATGCTACACTGACAAATACGCTCTCATTTGCCGAGACGATAATTAGCATAGCCTTCAGCTACGTCATTTATTGTGGATTAAAGTTAAGTATTCAAGCAACTACGTTCTTTTCTTGATAGGATAATTACTTTACCTTGTTTCATACCTCACGCCAGTCTGCGTGAGATTAAACGCGTGCATTTCGGCCTCCTCTAGCAACGCGGTGTTGGCTCTTCTGCCAACACTTCAGTTAACACAACACTTTCAAATGAATCTTAGTAAAGATCGTATATGCGACCTTGAACTCAAGGGATTCCTCGTGAACTAACATAAAAATCAGTTTTAAATAATACACGCGTATCGCAAAACGCGTGCTATAGGCAGATGCGGCAGAATGGCTGGATCGTCACGTGGTTAACTTCGTACGTGCACCCCGCTATAGTTACGGTGAAATAAATCTTCAATTCAATAAGTGTGCCTAGTAGCAATTATTACACGAACAGCTGCGATGCTTCCAATACGTGACGGATAAAATCGTTTCTGACAACAGTTAGATTACGACAGGGCGTTATTGGCGGTGGTGGGAGTATAGACAAGTTTAACCGTGTTTAACCTTGTTTCGAGGGTAAAAGCGAGGAGGGCTACCCTTATTCAGACTGATTACGTAAATGTGGCCAGCGCATAAAATTAATCTGGGTCCGCTAATAAAGTTTCGGAGTAAATATGGAGATCAATAGGCAGCGTAAATCGCTTCGCGCGACACACATCGCGAAGAGTGCGTGGGTTATGACCGCCGGCCACCAATGAGACTCCGTGTGGCGTCACGGAAGCTCCGAGGATGGCATGACTGGAATGTTTCAAACTCAAATGGTCCGTAATTAAAGGGCCTCCAATATAATATTGGACAAAATGAGTTACTGTCAGAATAATACACCCTGGAACCAACCCATGGCAAGACCTCAATCGTATCCCCAGAAAGCGGAGAAACCGATACAAGCATATTGTGATACCTCTAAGAACAAGTAGCAGTTGCAACTGAGGCGTAGTGTCTTCTTACGAAGTGACAGAACAATGGAACAAAGTGGTGTAAAACTCGAAAAGAGACTCAGAAATGGATCCTTTTGGAAGAAAAAAAGAGATGTACTGTAAGGGGCAGTACAAGGAAAAGCCCATATTCCCGTTGAAATAAAGGATAAAAGATCTATATCAGTTCTCGGACAGTTGTGTCGTGACACAAAAAAAAGTCTGGACTAAATTGATCGTCTCCATCAACGACAGGTCGTTTTTGGAAGGTACGAGGGTCACTCCAAAAGAAATGCACACTACTTTTTTTTAAATCCATCTTTTATTCTACATGTTTGAAAGTTTCACTGTGAGTAGATACATCCTTTAGGAACAATATTTTCATTTCTCCACATAATTTCTATCCCTCTCAACTGCCTTACGCCATCTTGGAACCAGCGCCTGTATACCCGCACGGTAAAATTCTGGACCAACCTGTTGGAGCCACTGTTTGTCAGCGTGCACACGGGAGTCATCATCTTCAAACCTTGTTCCACGAAGAGACTCTTTCAGTTTCCCAAAGAGATGATAGTCACATGGAGCCAGGTCAGGACTGTAAGGCGGGTGTTTCAGTGTTGTCCATCCGAGTTTTGTGATCGCTTCCATGGTTTTTTGACTGACATGTGTCCGTGCATTGTCGTGCAACAGCAAAACATCCTGCTTTTGCCGATGCTGTCGAACACGACTCAGTCGAACTTGAAGTTTCTTCAATGTCGTCACATATGCATCAGAATTTATGGTGTATTCACCTGGCATGATGTCTACAAGCAAGAGTCCTTCGGAATCGAAAAACACCGTAGCCACAACTTTTCCAGCAGAAGGTGTGCTTTTGAATTTTTTTTTCTTGGGTGAATTTTGCATGATGCCACTCCATTGATTGCTTCTTCTTCTCTGGTGAAAAATGATGGAGCCATGTTACATCACCTGTCACAATTCTTCCAAGAAATTCGTCTCCACCATTCTCGTACTGTTCCAAAAGTTCGCTGCATACCGTTTTTCTTGTTTCTTTGTGAGCCACTGTCAACATCCTGGGAACCCACCTGGCACAAACCTTTTTTAACGCCAACACTTTCAGTATTCTGCAAACAATTCCTTACCCTATCCCAACGTAGCGTGATGATTCGTTCACTGTGATACGTCTGTCAGCAGTCACCAATTCGTTTGTGCACATTGTCTGGAGTGTGTGCAGTACGAGACCTGCCGCTGCGAGGACAATCCTCAGTACTGCCGTGCCCGCTTTCATCACGTAACCTGCTTGCCCATCGAATAACTGTACTGCGATCGACAGCAGCATCTCCATACACCTTTTTCAACCTCTTGTGGATGTTACCCACTGTCTCGTTTTTACAGCATAGGAATTCTATGACAGCACGTTGCTTCTGACGAACTTCAAGTGTAGCAGCCATCTTGAAGACATGCTGTGACGGCGCCACTCACGGGAACAGGTTGAACTAAGTTTGAAAACAAGCGGGAAGGATGTATCTACACACTGTAAAACTTTCACTCATGCAGAATGAAAACTGTATTTTTACAAAAATAGTGTGCATTTCTTTTGAAGTGACCATCGTAGAACACAGTTTCTCTATTAGGTGCCATTTGTAATCATTTCTTTTGTACCAACTATCAATGTGTTTCAAGTTCTGGATCTTGCTGATATTCCTGTTTCTTCTGACAAAAGTATAAGCAAAATTTGACAAATTGTGTCAAAATATGTCAAATCATACAGAAAGGGCATGAGTACATCTTTATTTCATCACCCATACTAGGCTAACGTGTGAATACCAAGTAGTGTTTCAAAGTAACATTAAGCATACAATTGGTATAATATTGGATGGTTTTATAATTCTTAAAAGATACTATGAGTTAGAATTTTTTTTTCGTTTTCCTCAAAACTTACTCAGGTGGACTGAGGGAGTTTCTGTATGAACAGCATTCAACTACAGTAAGAAGCTCAGCGCCGCTGATCTCTGCTTACATTATTCAGAAAGTGTATGGTAGGACCTGATGAAACTACAATAGTTCAGGCGTAACTATGCATTATTTGAACGCTCTGAGAGATGGCTGATCAGAAATACAACATATGAAACATTACCCACTTTATTACAAGAATAAAAAAAAGATTTAGTTAACTTCACACATTCCATTGCCACAGAAATGTGTCATATATTTACAACGGTCTGAACAGTAGAGCATCGCTTGATGGACACAATTACAAACTCTTCCTGTGAAATAAAAGTTCAACGTCTACGAAAGTAAAGTTGCATCTGAGACTCGAATAGCACTGGTATCCTAACTAGATGATGCTGAGTGCTTCATTGGAGGACACAAACTGTGGTAGAGCGAGTCCATACTCGGCCCTATATCGACCACCATGCAAAGACGCTGCAGTGTTGAGGCAGAGGGCGCGTCTTCAGGAATGCCTCCCATTCGTAGTCGCAGGTTGCAGAAAAACATCACCATCGTCTGTGATATTGAAGAGCGTTGCCGACTTTGATGTGGCATCAAGATGTTCGGACGATTCCAGTGTGTGTGTGTGTGTGTGTGTGTGTGTGTGTGTGTGTGTGTGTGTGTGCAGGCGCGTGTGCGAGTGTGAAGGGGACACTGGGAGAGGGAGAGAGGAGGGAGGGGTAGAGAGAGAGAGAGAGAGAGAGAGAGAGAGAGAGAAAGAAAAAAGAGTAGATAAAAGGACAATGTGTAAAATACGAAATGCTGACAAGTATTTGCTTTCGTGCACTCAAAGCAACTCGATCGCATCGCTCAAACAGCCACAGCCTGGCCTTGATGTCGCCCCTGAATTCCCATCGCAGAAAGTTTTATGAAGGCGGTGTGTATGTGAGATGCGCGGCCATATCTGTACTGCTCACCACCAGTTACAGGATGGGGCGCTTGCAGTGGGCGTGCCGCAATGCAGATCATTGGAGACACGTGCTCTATACGGATGGATCTCGGTTTAACTTACGAAATATCGGCAGATATTTCTGATTTGGCTGGAAACCGGAACAACGTCATCAGCAATGAATCACACACTATCTGACGAAAAGTATCCGGACAAACACACGTAATGCGGAATTGACCACTAGATGTCACGAGAAATATGTCACCGCTATCAAGGAGGCTGGAAGTACTACTGTTAGCAGAAGGGTAGTAAGATCAGAATGTGTCAGTATGGTGAGCTCAGTCATTTCGAAAGCGAGCTAGTCGTTGGATGTCATCCGAATAACAAATCCATCAAGGGCATTTCAACCCTTCTAAACCTGCCCAACTCGTCTGTTGGTGATATGATTGTATCGTGGAAACATGAAGGAACATCCACAGTTAAACCAAGGGCAGGCGCCAGCCGGCGTGGCCGAGCGGTTCTAGGCGCTTCAGTCTGGAACCGAGCGACCGGTACTGTCACAGGTTCGAATCCTGCCTTGGGCATGGATGTGTGTGATGTCCTTAGGTTAGTTCGGTTTAAGTAGTTCTAAGTTCTAGGGGACTGATGACCCCAGATGTTAAGTCCCATAGCGCTTAGAGCCATTTAGAGACAAGGGCAGGCAGTCCTCATCTACTGATGAAAACGGACAGCCGAGAACTAAGTAAAAAATCGCATGAAATCAGCGGGAGAAATCAGTCGTGAGTTCCAAACTGCTACAACGAGTCCAGAAAGGACAATGACTGTGCGTAGGCAGTGGTCGAGCTGCTCCTCACAAGTGGTGGTTAAGGCGGTGTAAAGAGCGATCGCCAATAGGTAGTGGATGACTGGAAACGAATTATTTGAATGATGAATCAGGCTAAATCCTCTGGCAATCCTAAAGGAGGGGGGTTTGGCGAATGCCTGGATAACGTTATCTGCCATCAAATGTAGTGCCAACAGAGAAGTACGGAGGAGTGGTGTTGCGGTGTGGGGGTGCTTTTTATGGTTAGGGTATGATCCCCTTCTGTGCTTAACAAAAAGCTAAATGCGGAAGGATATGAACATACTCTATAGCATTGTCTGCTACGAACAGTAGAGGTACAGTTCGTAGATGATGACTGATTATATAAGCACAGCAATGAACCTTGTCATGAAGACAGGCAAGTGCTTTGTCGACAATAATGTTCCTAAAGCCGACTGGGGTGGCCGTGCGGTTCTAGGCGCTACAGTGTTGAAACGCGCGACCGCTACGTCGCAGGTTCGAATCTTGCCTTGGACATGGATGTATGTGATGTCCTTAGGTTAGCTAGGTTCAAGTAGTTCTAAGTTCTAGGGGGCTGAACACCTCAGATGTTATGTCCCATAGTGCTCAGAGCGATTTGAACTGTTTTTTGTTCCTAAAATGGAACCACTCTGGGATGTGTTCGAACGCCGACTTCACTCCTAGACGCCAGCGTCCAACACCGCTACCCTCTCTGATTACGGGTCTTAAGAAAGAATGGACTGTCGTTCCTCTACGGACATTCCGACACCTCACTGAAAGTTTCCTCAGCGGAGTTCAAGCCGTCATAAATGCGAAGATTGGACACACCCATGTTAATGTCCACTAGCAGGTATCTGGATTCTGTTGATCAGCCGGCCGAAGTGGCCGTGCGGTTAAAGGCGCTGCAGTCTGGAACCGCAAGACCGCTACGGTCGCAGGTTCGAATCCTGCCTCGGGCATGGATGTTTGTGATGTCCTTAGGTTAGTTAGGTTTAACTAGTTCTAAGTTCTAGGGGACTGATGACCTCAGCAGTTGAGTCCCATAGTGCTCAGAGCCATTTGAACCATTTTCTGTTGATCAGGTAGTGTACAGGACAGTGACATTCCCTGCCAAAACAACACTGAGCTGGACTTTCACGTTTCCATTTATCCCAACAAGATACTGCCAGCGCAAGTCACAGACGTCGTAGGTAAAAGCAACTGGCATCGCAGAATTTCTGTATTGCTGGTGAGAAAATGTTACCTGCACAGTACCATATCTATTCTGAACATCTGCCACATGTTTTAAATGGAAGGATTTTATTTATGGGACGTAATATATTCGACATATTGTTAAACGGTTTATCGTAATTAATGGTGAAACTGATACTGGTGGAAGTATATGACAACAGAAGTAAAAACGATCCGTTAGGCATGACTACGGAAACTAGCCATTTGCGAGATAATTAGTGATGTGTGGTTACGAGCCTGCACAAACTTCCGTATGAGATATTGTCGTCATTGATGGGACCCTGTGTAATTTTACTGCTGATGAAAGACAATAGGTAATACGCCAGTATGGAACGAGACTGACAGGTCGAGCAGGGCTTGTATCTTGTCCTCCAAGATCATCACTTGATCTCACTTGACTGGATTTTTCTGTCTGGAGTTATCTCAAAAGCGGAATGTACAGCGGCGAATTTTGCAGTTCTTCTTAAGATTTAGGAAATGATGAGGGGATGTTTAAAAGAGATGAGTGCAGCGTTACACTGACGTGACAAAAGTCATTGGATGCCTCCTAATATCGTGTCGGACCCCCTTTTTCTCGGCACAGTGGAGCAACTCGACTCGACGTTGCATGGACTCGGCAAGTCGTTGGAAGTTCTTTGTAGAAATATTGAGCCATGCTGCCTCTATAGCCGTCCATAACGCGAAAGTTACGCAGGACTTTATGCTCTGAATTCTCAATTAAGTTCCATAGTTGCTCAATGAGATTTATATCGGGCGATCTGGGTGGCCAAATCATTGGCTCGAATTGTGCAGAATGTTCTTTCAACCTATCACAAACAACTGTGGCCCGGTGACATGATGCATTGTCATCTATAAAAATTCCATCGTTGTTAGGGAACACGAGGTCCGTGAATGGCTGTAAATGATCGCCAAGTAGACAACCATAACCATTTTCAGTCAGTGTTCGTTTCAGTTTGACGAGAGGACCCAGTCCATTCCATGTAAACACAGCCTACATAATTATGGAGCAACCACCATCTTGTACTGTGTCTTATTGATAACGTGGGCCCGTGGCTTCGAGAGGTTTTGCACTACGCTCGAACCCTACCGTCAGCTCTTGGAAACTGTTAGCAAAGGAACTCACGTCGGCCCTCTGCTGCCATAGCCCATTAACGCCATTTCCACAGCTCTGTATTAAGGGATACGTGCATCATACGTCCAACATTGACTTCTGCGGTTATATCACGCAGGTTGCTTGTGTGTAAACACAACTGACAACTTATAACACTCCAACAGCGTATTTACGTAGCTTATACTATGAAGTACCAAGTTTGGTTTAGTACATACGATGCCACAACAGAACAATTAGTCCTGTCACGGAAAAGCCACGTATAACACTCCTTTCTGTCCGCTACTGCTATACCATAACCTCGAAGCTGGAGGCAGTTTGCAAAGCAGAATTATTTTTTTATAGTAATTATGGTATAAAGCAACAGAGCAGTGTTACCCTCTGAGAGGAATTTTGTTGTGTTGACCGTGTTATTCCTAATGGGGGTGGCTTATCGGAAGTGAAAGTCAGAATTACGTAAATAATTAAACGGTAATAAACAAAATATTGCCTATCTGCACTGTTTAATTGATAATGGAAAACGGTCGCCAGCCTAACTAGGCAAGAGAATGGTTAACATTCTAGTTCAAGAAAATAGTTATTAGTGACTCTAATGGGTAAACACAACCTATACTTCACCACAAGCGAGTGCAATGAACTCTGACACACTCATATGTTTACGGTGAGAGTGAAACTAACGGTTGGAGCGGCACAAACTATTTGCAAAATTATAACAGGTACAGAAAAACACTATCACTTTCAGGGCTTACACAAACTGAGTGGTCTTTATACTGTTAATATGAACACAAGAGAGACAAACACTTAGCAAACAAGAGTTTATAACGTTTCACAACAGTAGCTTTCTCACTTTTACTACATAGAAACACAATGTTAACAAAATTGCAAGAAACTGGTTCACCTTTTAGAATTTACTACAGATATCAAGGTGATCATTAGCTAAGCAAAACTTTAGAAGCCTCAGTCTTAAGAACTTTTAATTTTGCAGTTGGCAATAGCACTTTAATAAACAGTTTTAATAGGAAAATTATTTTCAGCAAACAACATTTACTTTAACTCACTCTCTTGCCACATTAACTTTAACTTTCTTTTTACTAACTTCAAGAGGCATTACTTAGCATAACATAGGTCATAAAAGTTCTTTCAGTAGGGACACTCGGTGATTACTTCAGTTCAAACGGAAAGGAACCTGAGAGGTGTTATGATGAGGAGAAAAATCAAGGTTGGTACATAAATTCAGATATAAATTACCTTATATTTGAGCACAATAACACCTCCATTAAGCTGTACATCATTATAGTATTACGTTGCAATGATTGCGCAATGTGGTGGCAACTGCATGTTGGTAGGTGGATCCGCAGACTGAATTGCTGGGCTCTGTCATTTCTTGGTGGCGATGACAGATACAAATTCCAGAATAGTTCCATCCGAGGCCTTAGAAAGAAGCAGGAAAAAACCTCTCTCGGAATCAGCACAATATGCATCCTTTACATGGCAGTGCCCGGACTCGTAGCTCGTCCCCGACTGACTGCTCGTCCCCGACTGCCTATCAGTTCCACCTTTTCCACCTAAGCCAACCACAATTTGCGCGCGCTACACAGTTCCGTTCCCGAGGGGAACCACAACAACATTTATACACAAAATTACTAAGATTCCTAAGTGAGGATCAGCAGTTTACATAACAGCAAACAAACGCATTGAATAACACAGAACATTTGCACATATTAACATGTCTACAAAAAATTATTCACACAAAATTACAATCATATACAGTAAGCTTTGTTCCCTCCAAATGGGTCAAAGCATTTAAACGAGAGATATGCTACACAGCATACAATCAAATCATGATATCAAAGTTCGTACAAAGAAAGGAGTATACAATTTTATGTTGTCGATTCAAACAAACACATTTACAGAAGCTCAATGATGTAACATTAAATGAAACAAAGGCAAAATAAATCAGTAGAGGATTAGAGCTATGGTGTTACAAACTCTACGAAAACGCCGCTGCTCTAGGTCGTTAAGTGGAAGCCATCGGCTACTGCGTTGTCAGTGATCAAAGATAATGTCTGAAATTTGCTATTGTCGCCACACTCGGGACACAGTGGATCTCGGAATATTGAATTCCGTAACGATTTCCGAATAGAGGTGTTCAATGCGTCTAGCTCCAACTGTCATTCCACGTTCAAAGTCTGTTATTTCTCGTCGTGCGGCCATAATGACGTCGGAAACATTTTCACATGAATCATCTGAGCGCAAATGACAGCTTCGCCAATACAATGCCCTTTTATATCGCGTGTACGCGTTTCTTTGCTGTATAACTTAGTGAGAGAGACTTCAAGGACGTTGTAGTAGAAATGTGTCTCTCTTACTGCAACGCTGTTCTGGTGCGAATACCGCCAGACGTCGTATCGTCCTGGCTTACATTTTTCATGGCTTTCTCGCTCTCCATCAGTCTTGAATTACGTGCAGGGCTCTCTATATGTGCACAATTTGTTTCTTTCCTGTTCCGTTCGCGGACGGCATTCGGAAAGGAGGACTTTGAGCGTCAATTGCCTCCGAGATCCGCAGGATTCTGATCAAAGGACCGACCTAAGCATTGCACGTGCAAAACATTTTGTTGTTGGAGATATTCGTCGAACAGAGTGTTGTTATGGCGGAGGACGCAGTCATTTACTCCCCCAAAAAAATGGTTCAAATGGCTCTGAGCACTATGGGACTTAAGTACTGAGGTCATCAGTCCCCTAGAACTTAGAACTACTTAAACCTAACTAACCTAAGGACATCACACACACCCATGCCCGAGGCAGGATTCGAACCTGCGACGGTAGCGGTCGCGTGGTTCCAGTCTGTAGCGCCTAGAACCGCTCGGCCACCCAGTCCGGCTTCTGCTCCCTCACTGTAAGAAAGTCGTTAAAAATTGTGTCACCATCTTTTTAGCTGTCTAGATCTCTACTGTCACAGTCCCTACAGAAAGGCAGGAGATCTTTGCATCCATCCTACCCACAGAAAATGTTTAATACAAAGAAATTCTCTTCGAGGACCTTACATGGATTCTTGTTCCGTCTTGTAGCGAAAACAAAATGTGACAGCACCCTATTCCATGGTACGTTAAATGGAGCCTCATCGACGAAAAGAACTGTTCCTAGTTGGTCTGCACTCTGTTGTATATTTTGGCGTCCTTACTGCAAACTCTCCGTTATTGGGAACCCATGGGTAGTATTCACATATGTACTATTGTCACTTAGCCCCCTGCACATGATACTGGATGATTTATGTATCAGATAGACTATCTGAGTCTGGTCTTGTGCTTCGTTCTGACAGCATATTACCTTATACATAAATCGGGTGCTTTAATGCATCCCATAATTTTAACGCAGTTAATGTATAATATTATTCTAGGTTTTGTTGCAGGACGTGTAATTCATGTTGCTCAAGCTTGAGGGAGGTCTAGTTTTTGATCTAAACTGGTAGTCTTAATAAAAAATGACATACATCTATTTTACCAAATCACGAATGTTCAAAAACCATTTCGTTGGACAGGGTAATTCGAACGCCCATCCCCTCAAAGGCCATATCATTTGTGGGAAGTACCCATCCTATCATGTGTAATTTACCCTACTATTTTCCTTCGACATAAAGGCTCCAACACATTTTCCCTGCAAAGCTGCAACCCTCTCCGCCTCCTACCACATATATCCTGTCTTTTTACCCTTCCCATTCCTAATCCCAATTACATACCATCCCTTCCAAATTCCTCACCTACAAAATTATTATTACGAGTCCACACCAGTAGTATACTCATTGATTCCGAAGACAGCATATATCATCTCATCAAGTTCACATCAGTATTTCTTGTTTCCATTCATGGATATTTCTTACGTATTCTGCAATGTTTACTCAAAGGGTGAAGAGTGCCTGCACTCTTAATGGTTTAGTGTAATATATATATATATATATATATATATATATATATATATATATATATATATATATATATATATATATATATATATATATTATAAAACTGTATGTATATTCCATATCACTTCCTAAACCACTGGATCTATTTCAACCAAACTTGGCACTGTACACATGTTACTTACCATTTAGAAAGAAACACTGTATTGGCAAGAACCACATACCTCCCGTAGGGATGGGCCTGATGTGAATAGGAGGTCATATCAAGCATTACTCGGGAACGACTGGAGCAATTTTAACCAAATTTGGTGTATACATGACTCATTATTTATATAAGAATTTTCTGGGAATAAGATACACGTTGTAGTATGGAGATGAGAAGTTAGTGGTACATAAAATATTTTAAAACGACTTGTTGGTATTTCATTCTTGTATTTAGTTGAGTTGGAATCCATACATATTATAAAAATGTATGTATGTATATGTGTGTGTTTCACATCATCTAAACGACTGGACCGATTTGAACCAAACTTGGAACATATTTCCCTTACTGTCAGGCTTCAATCACTGTGGGGATAAGTATCTCCTACCTATATAGTCATAAACAATAAGATGTGTGAAAAACTGCCGTGCCGCTGGCCAAAGTGGCCGAGCGGTTCTAGGCCCTTCAGTCTGGAACCGCGCGACCGCTACGGTCGCAGGTTCGAATCCTGCCTCGGACATGGATGTGTGTGATGTCCTTAGGTTAGTTAGGTTTAAGTAGTTCTAAGTTCTAGGGGACTGATGACCTCAGATGTTAAGTCCCATAGTGCTCAGAGCCATTTGAACTAGGAAGTTTAAATTTATTATTTCTGTGCTGCTAACTTCATTCGCAACAAATTTTGGGGCAGTTTCCGAGTATGCCGCCAAATGCACCTACAAAACTATATCATAGTGCCACACAGAATTCAGGAGATAAGTCGTCATAAACACGGAGATACTGAAAAACTGTCGCATTATGCAAGACGCCTAAATTTATTACTTCTTTGCTACTAATTCTATTCGCAACACATTCTGCATGTCGCTGACTGCACCCACAAAATGCGTAAAAAATGGCCGCATCATGCATGACGTTTAAATTTATTTCTTCTCTGCTACTAATTCTATTTGCAACATATTTCGCAGACAGTATCCTCGTATGCCGCTGAACGTACCTACGCAAATGTACCACTGTACAATACACAGTTCAAGATATATGATGTCATAAACACTAAGATACGTGAAAAAAGCCCCATCACGCCTGAAGTTTTAATACATCTTTTCTTTACGACTAAGACAAGCCTATTTTAGAATCAACTTAAGGAAATTCCTGGCACCTGGCAGTACTTTTGACAGCTTCTAACTGCGTAGCGCAAACGGCTTTAGGCGAAAACAATAGCCATCTATAGAGCTATGAAGAGGTGTTACCATAGAGATTTTTACAAATACCCGTTGTTGACATTGTCCGGTATCACCTCACACCGAAGCTAATATAGCAGTTAAATAAACATACAGAGGATTTGTGTTTTTCTTACAACGTTTTCTAATTTGGATACTGTACTTATACATTTTTACATCATGATTATTTCTTTTTGCAGCTGTTTATAATTTCAAAGACGGTTTTATGAATACATGGAAATGAAATTTTTTTCCTTATGACGTTACAAACACAGTTCATTTTTGTTTTGTTTTCATTTCTGTTACTTAATTGGCAATATGAACAACTGGGCAATGCCATGTTTGTCAGCTAGGACTTTATACGTATGAAGTGCATATTTTCTATTATTTACACTTTTCAGTGTATCAATCAGATATCGAGAATGAACATTGCAGCGAGCAAATGTTTTTTTGTGAACGTGTTTCGAGGCCAGATATCATGCTACACGGCGGAAAAGCACAGATAAATTTCACATCTTATCAGGACTCGTAAGGTGTCAAACAGCAGAGATATTCACACATATGTCTGCAATGTATGCGGGCGAGGCCGGGGGTAGAAAACGAGTAATGGATAAATAAAAGAAACTGTGAGTTTAGCAGCAGAAAAGACAAAATTTCTTCGATCAACTGGGAAATGGCATTAGCTGTTGTTGTTGTTGTTGTTGTTGTTGTGGTCTTCAGTCCTGAGACTGGTTTGATGCAACTCTCCATGCTACTCTATCCTGTGCAAGCTTCTTCATCTCCCAGTACCTTCTGCAACCTACATCCTTCTGAATCTGCTTAGTGTATTCATCCATTGGTCTCCCCCTACGATTTTTACCCTCCACGCTCCCCTCCAATACTAAATTGGTGATCCCTTGATGCCTCAGAACATGTCCTACCAACCGATCCCTTCTTCTGGTCAAGTTGTGCCACAAACTCCTCTTCTCCCCAATCCTATTCAGTACCTCCTCATTAGTTACGTGATCTACCCATCTAATCTTCAGCATTCTTCTGTAGCACCACATTTCGAAAGCTTCTATTCTCTTCTTGTCCAAACTATTTACCGTCCATGTTTCAATTCCATACATGGCTACACTCCATACAAATACTTTCAGAAATGACTTCCTGACACTGAAATCTATACTCGATTTTAACAAATTTCTCTTCTTCAGAAACGCTTTCCTTGCCATTGCCAGTCTACATTTTATATCCTCTCTATTTCGACCATCATCAGTTATTTTGCTCCCCAAATAGCAAAACTCCTTTACTACTTTAAGTGTCTCATTTCCTAATCCAATACCCTCAACATCACCCGACTTAATTCGACTACATTCCATTATCCTCGTTTTGCTTTTGTTGATGTTCATCTTATATCCTCCCTTCAAGACACCATCCATTCCGTTGAACTGATCTTCCAAGTCCTTTGCTGTCTCTGACAGAATTACAATGTCATCGGCGAACCTCAAAGTTTTTATTTCTTCTCCATGGATTTTAATACCTGCTCCGAATTTTTCTTTTGTTTCCTTTACTGCTTGCTCAATATACAGATTGAATAACATCGTGGAGAGGCTACAACCCTGTCTTACTCCCTTACCAACCACTGCTTCCCTTTCATGTCCCTCGACTCTTATAACTGCCATCTGGTTTCTGTACAAATTGTAAATAGCCTTTCGCTCCCTGTATTTTACCCCTGCCACCTTTAGAATTTGAAAGAGAGTATTCCAGTCAACATTGTCAAAAGCTTTCTCTAAGTCTACAAATGCTAGAAACGTAGGTTTGCCTTTCCTTAATCTTTCTTCTAAGATAAGTCGTAAGGTCAGTATTGCCTCACGTGTTCCAGTATTTCTACGGAATCCAAACTGATCTTCCCCGAGGTCGGCTTCTACTAGTTTTTCCATTCGTCTGTAAAGAATTCGTGTTAGTATTTTGCAGCTGTGGCTTATTAAACTGATTGTTCGGTAATTCTCACATCTGTCAACACCTGCTTTCTTTGGGATTGGAATTATTATATTCTTCTTGAAGTCTGAGGGTATTTCGCCTGTTTCATACATCTTGCTCACCAGATGGTAGAGTTTTGTCAGGACTGGCTCTCCCAAGGCCGTCAGTAGTTCCAATGGAATGTTGTCTACTCCGGGGGCCTTGTTTCAACTCAGGTCTTTCAGTGCTCTGACAAACTCTTCACGCAGTATCTTATCTCCCATTTCATCTTCATCTACATCCTCTTCCATTTCCATAATATTGTCCTCAAGTACATCGCCCTTGTATAGACCCTCTATATACTCCTTCCACCTTTCTGCCTTCCCTTCTTTGCTTAGAACTGGGTTGCCATCTGAGCTCTTGATATTCATACAAGTGGTTCTCTTCTCTCCAAAGGTCTCTTTAATTTTCCTGTAGGCAGTATCTATCTTACCCCTAGTGAGACAAGCCTCTACATCCTTACATTTGTCCTCTAGCCACCCCTGCTTAGCCATTTTGCACTTCCTGTCGATCTCATTTTTGAGACGTTTGTATTCCGTTTTGCCTGCTTCATTTACTGCATTTTTATATTTTCTCCTTTCATCAGTTAAATTCAATATTTCTTCTGTTACCCAAGGATTTCTACTAGCCCTCGTCTTTTTACCTACTTGATCCTCTGCTGCCTTCACTACTTCATCCCTCAAAGCTACCCATTCTTCTTCTACTGTATTTCATTCCCCCATTCCTGTCAATTGTTCCCCTATGCTCTCCCTGAAACTCTGTACAACCTTTGGTTCTTTCAGTTTATCCAGGTCCCATCTCCTTAAATTCCCACCTTTTTGCAGTTTCTTCAGTTTTAATCTACAGGTCATAACCATATGATTGTGGTCAGAGTCCACATCTGCCCCTGGAAATGTCTTACAATTTAAAACCTTGTTCCTAAATCTCTGTCTTACCATTATATAATCTATCTGATACCTTTTAGTATCGCCAGGGTTCTTCCATGTATACAACCTTCTATCATGATTCTTCAACCAAGTGTTAGCTATGATTAAGTTGTGCTCTGTGCAAAATTCTACAAGGCGGCTTCCTCTTTCATTTCTTAGCCCCAATCCATATTCACCTACTACGTTTCCTTCTCGCCCTTTTCCTACACTCGAATTCCAGTCACCCATGACTATTAAATTTTCGTCTCCCTTCACTATCTGAATAATTTCTTTTATTTCATCATACATTTCTTCAATTTCTTCGTCATCTGCAGAGCTAGTTGGCATATAAACTTGTACTACTGTAGTAGGTGTGGGCTTCGTATCTATCTTGACCACAATAATGCGTTCACTAAGCTGTTTGTAGTAGCTTACCCGCGTTCCTATTTTCCTATTCATTATTAAACCTACTCCTGCATTACCCCTATTTGACTTTGTGTTTATAACCATGTGGTCACCTGACCAGAAGTCTTGTTCCTCCTGCCACCGAACTTCACTAATTCCCACTATATCTAACTTTAACCTATCCATTTCCCTTTTTAAATTTTCTAACCTACCTGCCCGATTAAGGGATCTGACATTCCACGCTCCGATCCGTAGAACGCCAGTTTTCTTTCTCCTGATAACGACATCCTCTTGAGTAGTCCCCGCCCGGAGATCCGAATGGGGGACTATTTTACCTCCGGAATATTTTACCCAAGAGGACGCCATCATCATTTAATCATACTGTAAAGCTGCATGCCCTCGGGGAAAATTACGGCCGTAGTTTCCCCTTGCTTTCAGCCGTTCGCAGTACCAGCACAGCAAGGCCGTTTTGGTTATTGTTGCAAGGCCAGATCAGTCAACCATCCAGACTGTTGCCCTTGCAACTACTGGAAAGGCTGCTGCCCCTCTTCAGGAACCACACGTTTGTCTGGCCTCTCAACAGATATCCCTCCGTTGTGGTTGTACCTACGGTACGGCTATCTGTATCGCTGAGGCACGCAAGCCTCCCCACCAACGGCAAGGTCCATGGTTCATGGGGGGAAGATTAGCTAAGAATATATATTCTTTTCCGTTGTGGCTGGCTCTCCATCGCGCCAAAACGAACGACTCCAGTCGCTGACTCAACTTTCTATTTGCATAATCGAAAGAATAAATAGTCGATTGAATTTAGGGGGACCACTGGAGCACTGATTTTGCTAGGACGATACAATTTCCGAATCTTTTAGACTGTAACCCATTAATGTCCGAATAAGTTTCCTCTTGAAAGAAAAGTAAAAAATCATATTTTGTAACTAGTAATGAAGTGTTACAGAGTGCATGAAGTCAAATCTAAACTATGTTGAACTAGTCAGGTATGTTTGGGTATCTCGCATATTTGCAGCAACATGCATTTGGCACATTGAACACTTACAATATATCAGTTAGTAAAATATTTTTATTTAACAATTCGATGATACATTGCTATTCTTGATTTGATTTCTGGTAGAACATAATGTTTATTGAGGAGAATTTTGAAACACGCTCTATCCGCTGGTGGTCCACGAGATGCGAAATATTCATTCTTTTCACTGAGATTCATCGATACTAAAATAAAAATTTCCGAGTATTACCAGTTCATTAGATTTCCCAAATCGCAATAAACGTGAAATGCAGTGATTCAAAACAGTATCATAGTCGTATGTTAATATGAATTGTTAATAATTGTAATAAATTAGTGGTACGTAAATAACGAACTCAACCGGTCACTGGGGGATGTTGCTCCTACAAATCAACGAAAATACTTGCTTTAAACTGATTTCATTTCTCACATGCACCGACAAATGCTTATTGATACGTAGTTTACAGAAACAGTGTTCTGTAATTCAGTTGCAAGTGCAACAAATTTATTGCATAAAAACGTAATTTACGTCACCAGACTATGCTTGTGTGTGTGTGTGTGTGTGTGTGTGTGTGTGTGTGTGTGTGTGTGTGTGTGTGTCGTGAACATAGGCGCTTAAACCAAATCGATGTAGAAGTACTCGAAACACTCAGGAAATGGCAGTACATGTCAGAGGCGTTGGTAACATCTTGTCAAATCCGCACTTGCATCCACTGGCACTCAAAAATATTCAACCTACCATTTATTAGCGTCGCTTTGCTATGCTGCGGATTCGTGATTCGCGAAATTACAATATCATTCATTGTTTCTAAAACATTCCAGACCTCTAGTAAACTGAAATGACCAAGGAAATTTACTTGCGGACTACATCACGTGTCGTATGGATTTCTCTACAAAAAGTTTTATAACAGCTCGTACTGCTGCAATCAATAAAGAAGTTAACATGCAGTTAGGAACTCCTTGGTACTACAGGAAGCGGAGACTGCCTTGTCCTATTAAGACATCGTCAGAAATGGTCATTTCTTGTGATCTGGCAGTGGTGCGTGAGACATCATTGCTGGTGATGCCTCTGCCTTACGCTGAACAGGTGTAGTGGGCGGTAATTACGCGAGAGCAAGTTGGCCTTAGAGCAGTAATCCTATTAACGCTAGAGCCGTACAGGGCCGCACATGCACAGTTCTGACGCGAGGCCGGTGCAAGCGGATCAGCCTAGGGTTACCTACAGAGCATAATATGGCTGCAGCAAGCAGTTGCGGAGCTGGCTAGTCGGAGGTAATTTGCCAGAGGCGCTCGCCCTACGATGCCAGGGTTTGCCTTCCATCTGTAGGCTGAACACTTACATCTGTTACTGGACAGTACTAAATGACATGTATTCGAATCACGTCTGATAATACTATACAGGTTTTCACGGCCGGTAATTGCTTCCTTGGTGAATTCTGTTTTATGAGCGTTACATCATCGTCCAAGGCTTATTTCTGTAGTTAACGTTTCGTCTCCAGTAGCTGGAGACATCAGCAGAGACTGTAAAGACCCAGAAAGCAATTTCAGACGTAAATAAACCCGGTAAAATGAACTGTTCGTACACTGTCTGGTCAAAAATATTCAGACACCTGTTATTAGTAGACGCTCGCCTTTATTACTACGTTAACTGTGATGGATACACTTTTAATCAAGTGTCTGAATGTCTGTCAATGAGTGACAACCAATTCTTCCTCGAGAGCCAAAACCCGACGAAGTAGTGATGTTGGACAATGAGGTCAGATGTGAAGTCGGCGTTCTAAATCTTTGGATCAGATCGGAACTGTATGTAGGTCAGTCCATTTCAAAAATGTTAAAATGTGTGTGAAATCTTATGGACGTAACTGCTAAGGTCATCAATGCCTAAGCTTACACACGACTTAACCTAAATTATCCTAACAAGGGAACCTCCCCATCGCACCCCATTCAGATTTAGATATAAGTTGGCACACTGGATATGCCTTGAAAAACTGAACACAGATCAATCGAGAAAACAGGAAGAAGTTGGGTGGAACTATGAAAAAATAAGCAAAATATACAAACTGAGTAGTCCATGCGTAAGATATGCAACTTCAAGGCTAATGTGAAATCAGGAGCGCTGTGGTCCCGTGGTTAGCGTGAGCAGCTGCGGAACGAGAGATCCTCGGTTCAATTCTTACCTCCATTGAAAATTTTAATTTCTTTATTTTCGCAAAGTTATGATCTGTCCGTTCGTTCATTAACGTCTCTGTTCACTGTAATAAGTTTAGTGTCTGTGTTTTGCGACCGCACCGGTAAACCGTGCGATTAGTAGACGAAAGGACGTGCCTCTCCAATGGGAACCGAAAACATTTGATCGCAAGGTCATAGGTCAATCGATTCCTCCACAGCAAAACACGTCTGATATATTCTATACGACACTGGTGACGGCATGTGCGTCACATGACAGGAATATGTTGTCGACCCACCTAACTTGTACACTTGGCGAATGGGTAAAAAGATTCTTCTACCTTACCCGATTTCGGTTTTCTTGTGGATGTGATAATCACTCCCAAAAAAGTGATGAAAACATAAGAGTTTGTCACATAAACTGAAAAAAAAATTAAAGTTTCCACTGGAGGGAAGACTCGAACCAAGGACCTCTCGCTCCGCAGCTGCTCATGCTAACCACGGGACCACGGCGCTCCTGAGCTTACATTAGCCTTGATGTTGCCTATCTTGCACATGGACTACTCAGTTTGTATATTTTGCTTATTTTTTCGTAGTTCCACACAACTTCTTCCTGTTTTCTCGATTGATCTGTGTTCAGTTTTTCAAGGCCTATCCTGTGTGCCAACGTATAACTAAATCTGAGGGGGGTGCGATGGGGAGGTTCCCTTGTAAGACAAACATACACACACACCCATGCCCGAGGGAGGACTCGAACCTCCGCCGGGACCAGCCGGATTAGTGAAGGATGGGGAACTATCCCGGCATTTGCCTGAAGCGATTTAGGGAAACCACCGAAATCCTAAATCAGGATATCCGGACACAAGTCTGAACCGTCGTCCTCCCGAATGCGAGCGTCACCTCGCTCGGTGAGTGTTATTGTTCACAAGCCATTGCCCCACGGTTACTTCCTTACCAAAAAAATGGTTCAAATGGCTCTGAGCACTATGGGACTTAACATCTGAGGTCATCAGTCCCCTAGAACTTAGAACTACTTAAACCTAACTAACCTACGGACATCACACACATCCATGCCCGAGGCAGGATTCGAACCTGCGACCGTAGCGGTCGCGCGGTTCCAGACTGAAGCGCCTTTAACCGCTTGGCCACACCGGCCGGCCGCTTCCTTACCACAGAGAGGATTGTCTTGCTTATACAACCAATCATCGTCTCCGAACTGTTCCATTGCCCTGCGCAGTATAAAATGCTGTAAAATGTGTTCATATTCTTTGGCGTTTACAGTTTTATTGAGCGCAATAAAGGGACCGCACATAAACGAGCAAAACATCACACCATCTCTTCCGTACTCAACTATTGCCACTAAACACGAAGGCAGGTAATATTATTCAGTATTCGCCAAACCGAGGCTCTTTAAGGCGATTTCCACAGTGCATAGCGTGGTTACCACTCGCAGTCACTTGTTTCCAGTCATCCACTGTGAAGTGACGTCGCTACAGACACCACCTCAAGCGTCGCTTAGCATTGACTACAGAAATGTGTGGCTCATGAGAAGCTCCTCGACCATTGTTTTCTCATTGCCTTTAATTCCCTACGCACAGGGATAGGCCATCTGATACGACTATGGAACTCATGCATGATTCTTTCTGCTGATTTAGTGCGACTTTTTACAGCCATCCCCCTTCCTCTCACTACGCTACTTTCCCTGTCCATCAGTATACGAGGTGTGCCTGTTGTTCGTTTAAGTATGTTTGCCCCTTCGCGTTTGCACTATACGACCACGTCACAAACAGTCAGCTTGGAAAGCTCTAGAAGGTCTAAACTGCCCCTGATGGATTTGTTACTCAGGTGATACAGAATGACTAGCCACGATCGAAGGTTCTGAGTTGTCCTGGAGGACCATCTCAGCTGTTGCTGCTTCTCTGCTGACAACAAAAGACTCCGTGCCTCATTTCATACTGGCAGGTCCCCTCTTGTGCCAATTAGAAATTAATTTCGCATTACACAGTGCTCTCCGGGTACTTTTTGTCCGATAGTGTACAGTATCCAGGATTTATAAGCAATCTGTACTATTCCCTTGCCGGTTAAGACTGTCTACTGGACCGAGACTTCCTGGCAGATTAACATGGTATACCGGACCGACACTCTAATGCGGAACCTTATCTTTCACGGGCATCGCTCTCACCGAGTGAGGTATCCAGGTACAATTCGCTGCCCACCTGTACATCTGTCCAATCTTCCAAACTTCTCTGTCCGGCACACAGTTTTACTCTACCAGGAGGTTCCAAGACTAAGCCCACTTCGTAGAAGACTCAGAGATTCATACTGGAATCTGGACGACCTCTGCCTGGTGGTGCAGCTACATCACTGCAATAAATTTTGTGTCTGCTTGAGTTTCAGCGAAAGAGTTGAGCAACTGTTTCGTAAACTTTGACTGATTATCTCAGAATATTGAAGTTCGAGAATGTTCCGCTAGCAATCAGGCGGCGATTATATTAGGTCTACAACTTGCTTCCGCTGTTCTGCAATAGACAGCAGCAGCAGCAGCAGCAAATGGGGTTCGGGTGGTTGGCCATAGGTGTACTACAATAAGCTTAGGCATCTGTAAACATAATGCCATAAAAACATTAGTCGATTTGTGATTGCATCATAAGGTTATTCTCGATTAAGTACATCAACTTACGTACACATTTCTCGCCATTTGCGGGAAGTTTTAATTTTCTGCATTAACATGAAGAAATCTGCGGCTGTGGCTCTTAAAATGCTGGATAAGACAATGGTGAGTGAACTATTAGTGGAAGAATGTGCAGAGAATGCTTTCAATGCCTTAAGAACGGTGATTTTGATGTCGAAGACCGGCATGGTCGAGGAAGACAGAACGTTTTCGTAGCTACTGAAACAGACGAAGACAGTCACAGGACATCATTATCGAGAGCAGTTGACGCGTTCGAGCCCAGCACTGAAACACAAACGGCCACAATACAGCGACAGACACGTAAAGGTAATTTTGCAGCAGGTCAGTGCTTCATCCCATGTCGCAAAACCCGTCAAAATATATATGGAAACGTTAAAATGAGAAGTCCTATCCTTCCCGCCGTATTCTCCATACGTTGCTCTCTCTGACTGCCACCTTTTCCGATCAGTGGCATACAGTCTGGTTGACCAGCACTTCCGATCGTATGAACAAGTGTAAAATTGAATTGATTCATGGATTCCCACAAAAGACTCCCAGTTCTTTCTCCACGGGATTCGTATGCTATCCGGAAGACGGGAGACTGTAGTGGCCAGCGATGGGCAATAATATAAATCGTAATTTTTTTGTAAGTTTTCCACAAAACCCCAAACTTCGAGAAAAAACGGCGGAAGCAAAGTTGTGGACCTAGTGATGGGGTCCTACCACAGGTTGCCGTTGGTCTAAGAGAATATCTAAATAATGTTTTCCCTAATTGTTGGATTGGGAGAGATGGACCCTTACCGTTGGCACCACGTTCTCCCGAGCTTACCCCGGTGGATTCTTATACTGGCAAGTCCGCCTATCCTGACATCTAGTGATAAATTGCGTATTACACAGGGATGGCCAGATACCTTTATCAGATGGTGTACGTATCGACGCTACGGTCGGTTTCTGAAGTTATCATACATCTGGCTAAGATCGCGTATTCTTACCGACGTGGGATATCGAACTTGTTGGGAAATGTTGGCGCTGTTTGCTTTTATTTAGCAGTAGACAGACAACTGGTCTCATTTCAGTTTTTCTTGTTTTCTGTTAATTCCAGTCGTGTCGGAAAGCATAAATTTACGACCTGTATGGTTCGTAAATGTAATTTACACCATTTTTCCTGAAAAATAGTGGCCAGTCCAGGTAACGATGATGAAAGAGGATAGTGATCACTCCACCTTCTCTCCCAAGTAGACGACAGAGGCTGAATAATATTGAGATCTGGTAACTGTGGTTGCCGGAGGACATTTGAGAGTCCACACTTGTGCTCACAACCAGTCCTGGACGATGGAACAGTGGCCCTGTTGTCTGGAAGCACATCACCACCATTGAGGGACATTGTACCGTTGGCTGGACCTTATGAATCAAAATGATCATGTAATCCCTGGCAGCAATGCGACCCTGCAGAGTAACCATGGGCACCATGGAATACCACGATACGGCTGCCGAAATCATGACAAAACTCTCGCCACGTTTCAATCCTGGGACGTAAACTCGCCCATAAGTTGGAAACAGTGTGAAACAAGACTCATACACCTAAATGACTATCTTTCATTGCTCCATAGTCCAGGCTGTATGGCTTCAGCTGCACGTTTATCTTTTACGGGTATTTTAATCATTGATGTGTGCTTTTGGAATTCCAGCCCGCCCGGTAGTTTCGATCTTATGAAGGTCCATTTGTGCTGTTTTGTTGCTAACAAGGTTCGCCAGTGCGACATTAAGTTCGGGAGTGACTTTTGGGGCTGCCGGCCCCTTACTTTTTTGTCACAGCCTCACTCAACGGCCTTCAATCAAGATCACTCAACACACACTTTCATCCGCTTTGTGACTTAGCGGATGATATTCTTCCGCATTCCCTGGATAGGGGTATAAAGCTTCGATAAGTTGCCTCTTCAGACACCAAACACTTCGGATACCTTGGCTACAGAAGCATCCACCATATGGGAACTAACAATTTGTCCGTGTTAGAAGTCAATTAGCTTTCACGTACTGCAGTAATAACTACAGAGAATAACGTAATGAGGGCATTGCTTAGCGCTACCTGAAACCTGGCCTAGCATCTGCATTTATGCTCAAGCTTGCATTTGCTCAGTAACATCAAAAAATGTTACATACTTATTAAAGGTAAGCCAACGGCCTTGCCGCAGTGGTAACACCGGTTCCCGTCAGATCACGGAAGTTAAGCGCTGTCGGGCTGGGCTAGCACTTGGATGGGTGACCATCCGGTCTCACATTGGATTCGCATTCGGGAGGACGACGGTTCAATCCGGCGTTCGGCCATCCTGATTTAGGTTTTACGTGATTTCCCTAAATCGCTCCAGGCATATGCCGGTATGGTTCCTTTGAAAGGGCACAGCCAACTTCCTTCCCTAATCCGATGAGACCGATGACCTCGCAGTTTGGTCTCTTCCTCCAAACAACCCAACACAACCATCCTGGCTGCCGAGCGCTGTTGTCAAGCGGGGTGCACTCAGTCCTTGTGGGGCAAACTGAGGAGCTACTTGATTGAGAAGTAGCGGCACCAGTCTCGGAAACTGACGTAGAGCCGGGAGAGAGGTATGCTGACCAATTGGCCCTCCATATCCGCATCCAGTGACGCCTGTGGGCTGAGGATGACACTGCGGCCGGTCGGTACCTTTGGGCCTTCATGGCCTGTTCGGGAGGAGGGACTATTAAGGGTAAAATGATACCTTGGTGAATTTTGTTTTATGGGCGTTAGAACGTGGTCCAAGGCACCAAGAGCTAGTCTTTTCGTTTCGTAATGCTGGAGGCATCATCAGACACTGTATGGACTCTGAAAGCAGTCTGTATCTTAAATTAGCCCACCGAGCCCAACTATTTATAGATACGGGGGTTGGCAAAAATATGCAAGCACCGTGATAAATGTATGCTTGAACATAAATGCAGATGCTAACCATGGTTGCAGGATGCGCTGATGCATCTGACCACCAACGGCACCTGTGCTGTGTTCTCGGTATATAGCAAGTGTTAGTCGTGGTCAAAACTGTGTTATTTATAGTCGTAAGTGCATTACATTGGAAGTGACATCCAACTTTGGTCTTGTTGGTGATCGTATAGTGGCTGCTTCCGTAACCAAGGCAGTGTCTGGTGTTTCAAGAGGCGCAATATCAATATTTATACCGCATGCGGGGAAAGCGGAAAAAAACATCATCTGATAAGTGATAACGTGGACGAAAGTGTGTGCTGGGCGATGGTACAATGTCATGTAAGAGGATTGTGACGAGAATAAAAGGGACGACGGCTGCAAAAGCCGCTCAGGTGACTGTGGCACTCGCGAACTGTGTCAGCACCGAAACAACACGAACGGAACTCCGTACGCTCCATAAGTTGGGAATTGCACGGCGAGCTGGAATTCAAAAACCGCACATCAGTGGCACAAATGACTGTAACATGGAAACTTGATGTTGAAGCATAAAAACTGGACTGTGGAGCAATGAAAGAAAGTCTTTTGGTCAGATCAGTCTTGTTACATGCTGTTTCCAACTTCTAGTCGAGCTTATTTCCCAAGAGTGAAATATCTACATCTACCGGGTGATCAAAGAGTCAGTATAAATTTGAAATCTTAATAAACCACGGAATAATGTAGATAGAGAGGTAAAAATTTACACGCATACTTGGAATAACATGGGGTTTTATTAGAACAAAAAAAAAAACAAAAACAAAGTATAGCTAGACGCGTGAAAGATCTCTTGTGCGCGTCGTTTGGTGATTATCGTGTGCTCAGCCACCACTTTCCTCATGCTTGGCCTCCCAGGTCCCCAGACCTCAGAACGTGCGATTATTGGCTTTGGGGTTACCTGAAGTCGCAAGTGTATCGTGATCGACCGACATCTCTAGGGATGCTGAAAGACAACATCCGACGTCAATGCCTCACCATAACTCCGGACATGCTTTACAGTGCTGTTCACGACATTATTTCTCGACTACAGCTATTGTTGAGGAATGATGGTGGACATATTGTGCATTTCCTGTAAAGAACATCATCTTGGTTTGTCTTACTTTGTTATGCTAACTATTGCTGTTCTGATCACATGAAGCGCCATCTGTCGGACATTTTTTGAACGGTTCTATTTTTTTGGTTCTCATAAAACCCCACGTCATTCCAAGCATGTGTGTCAATTTGTACCTCTCTATCTACATTATTCCGTGATTTATTCAGTTTTAAAATTTATACCGAATTTTTGATCACCCGTTATGTAGTACTGGATGCAGACACATATTACAACACCGAAAACACAACACAGTACCACGCCTAACGTGGTGTACCACACATTTCGGCATTCAAAATCACTTCCTGTCAGTTAACATATCAACAGGGATTACAATTAAAAAATTACGTCCGAATAGGTCTCGGAAGTCCAACGGTACTGACTGACCGCCTTGTCATTTTAAGCCTATGAGCGTCATTAGATGCAGATATGGATGGCCGTGAGGTCAGCACACCGCTCACTTCTCAGTGAAGTACCTCCTCAATTTGCCTCACAAGGGCTGAATGCACCCTGCTTGTCAATAGCTCTCGGCAGACCGGACGGTCACCTATCGAAGTGTTAGCCAAGCTCGACAGCGCTAAACTTCGCTTATCTAATGGGAACCGGTGTTACTACTGTGGCAAGCCCGTTGGCTATCAGGCGGGAATACTGACTGTGTATTTACGGATCCTGTGAGCAACCACATTGTCGTCAAACTATACGAGAGGGCTCAAGTCATATCTGTGATAATGTTAGAGCCTTAGTACACTTTCACGGAGTTCATCCGATGTTATTTCCACTGGTCAAAAATTCGCTGTCCGGTATGGCATACTGAGTTCCATGAGTCAAACTCGAGTCAGTCATATACCTGTGAAGATGTCTCGAAATGATTGCAGTTTTTTATAAGTTGGTTTGTGGTATAGTACTGACATCCTTCATAAATTTCGATAGACGGGAACTACCTGCCCCCGTCTACTGTTTGCAAGGCGAAATGTGCGAAGAAATAAGCTATTTTCACAGAAGTGGTGTTGCCCGATGTCGAGATTTTCGCTGTAGGGAATCTGCTTCATCTCGAGAACTATTGTTGTTACCGATGTACAGCATGCTTTAGGATCGTGCAAGGAACAGATATCGGTGTTACTCATCTACAATCCTGTGACTCAGATACTTCACAATTCTGATAAACAGGACGTCAGTTTCATGTAGAATTATCGAGCACATTTTATGCTCGCATTGGACGAAAGTATCCTTTTAAGGATTCTACAAACAGCGATCACGTGAAACTCAGTCTGCTCTATGCATCCATGCCAGCTGTAAACAATGACTCCCAGATCGAAGTCTTGTTGTTCGCCTTCGGGAAAGCATTCGATACAGTTCCGCACTAAGCTTAGTGAGCTACATTCGTCGTTACGTAATATCGGGACAGATGTGTTGTAAGGTAGGCATCTCATTTTGATTTTTCTAAGTTATTGATGTGCACGTCAGAGTCAGAGCAAGTTATATTACTGTTAAACAAACTTTGCTCCTTTTGTGGCACAGTCTTTGTTTCTGCACAGTCTGATACATTCTTAGTTGAAGTGCCGCAGGTGATGGACGTATTCAGTAGTGCTTTGTTGACTTGAAGTGGCATGTGTTCGATGAAGAAAGATTTATTGTAAATATTACGTACATATTGAAAGGCGAAAAGAATATAAATTTTGACTAATAAACTGATTTAACCTGTTTGATTTTTGTAGAAATTCTCTGTTAACTTTGTACCCTTTTTTAGTCATTGTTCAATTTGTTAAGTATAGTTCTGTTCAGAACAATGTTTTGTGTGAAGATCACTAGATGTTTACTCTCTTTTTGAATAGATACCTCATTCTAAAATCGTTGTCTTGGAATATCATTTCATAGAAATAGTTACCCGTCCCTTCTCATTGCTTAAAGAACGTTTATCATTACGCATTACCACATTGCACCGTGTGGTATGCAACAATTTGAACATTGTTTGGAAATTTTTTTTAAAAAATATAAATCTAGCTTAGCCGCTGCCTGCTTGCTGTCTGTTATTGTGCTTTCGAGAAATCTGCAAAAATGTTGTGAAGATCCGAGGTAAATGGGATTGTGATTAGGGACAGATAAATGTTTTACTTCAATTGCGCATTTAATGTAAAGGTAATTTATATTCAGACCAGTTACAGTTCAATTCAAATTAGGTTCTGTTTAGTAAAAGATTAGCAAACGAGTTTTAGTTGGATAAGTTTGTGGGTACATAGTTTTGGTAATACGTAGGATTTTTATAGAATGGGAAGTACATTTGCGCTAAATTTCATACAGAAAGATATAGTGAGGAACTTAAACAGTGTGACTGCATTAAGAATACCTCAGATAGAACTCAACATGTCGTTCTTAAAGTGGCAAAATTATAAAATGGAAAAAGTAAATGCAATGGAACTGAAAGGTATCGCAGTATGGCTATTACTGTTCACGATAAATGTGAATGATCTCGTGGATATCGTCCTAAGCTGTTGACAGATGATGCTGTTGTAAAGTCGCGATGCTAGAAAGCTGTAGAAAAATGTGGGACGTCCTTTGCTGGCTTCAAAGAGATAACAAAAAACAGATGACAATGAAATGGAAAATAGGTAGATCACATGGGAACGGAAATATGTGCAACACGAATGTGTCCAGCTGTGCACCAAAAGACATGCTGCAAGGAGACGATGTGATCATTTTTATATATATGCCACAGCAAGCCTACACAATAGTTTTTAGGTTTGAATCTGGAGTAGGTTGAATGGATGCTACAACATATAATGAATATTACTTCAGTTTCGGTAAAATATTTTAATACAGAATATTTAACTTGGAAACACCTAAACATCTGTGTCCACATGGAGGATGATATATTTTTGATACAGCTGCAAAATACGTTGATAACTGTCTATTTTTTTGAGTATCTTATGCTGAATGATAGAAAATTATCACTTTACATTTAACTATGAACGTTAGTACACTGTTCCAACTAACATCACTAGCTCACTCCTGTGTCTGAACCATGACGAGGTTGCTATCAGAGTGGGCTATGAAAGATTTGGGTGGGCGGCACTGCGCTCTGTTGTAAACAGACTTTCAGCAGTGGCGGCATACCGAACCTCTTGAGGGTGTCTTCATCAATGTATCTCATTTGTGGCTGCATACGACAGCTACTGTACTTACCTGGTGGCTCCGTCATGAGGTGCCAACATTAATATGGGACATCAGTGTTTGTACGACACCAAAGTCATGGAGATGATCAAAATGGTCCAAATGGCTCAGAGCACTATGGGACTTAACATCTGAGGTCATCAGTCCCCTAGACTTAGAACTACTTAAATCTAACTAATCTAAGGACATCACACTCATGCATGCCTGAGGTAGGATTCAAACCTGCGACCGTAGCAGCAGCGCGGTTACGGACTGAAGAGCCTAGAACCGCTCGGTCACAGCGGCCGGCTGGAGATGATCATCGCAATGGTTATAGTCATGTGATAGCTGTGATTCTGACTATGGTGATGGTCGTGCTCATAGTCATTGTGACATCCGTGATCACGTGGGTGTTTATGGGCATGGCAGTGGTCACGGTGATGATGGTAGTGATGGTCATGGTGGTGATAATGGTCATGGTCATGACACTGGTCATTATAATAGTCATAATAGTTGTGATGATGATGGTTATGGTGATAGTGATGGTCTTATTGCAGGTGATGGTGACAATCACGTACATGGTGATATCATGCTGATGGTGATGGTCATGAAGATGGTGGTGGTCATGATGATGGTGATGGTGTTGGTGATGATTATGGTTATGGCGAAGGTTTCATAGAAGCATAAATCACAGATGTAGGCTGACAGAGGTGTGTGTGGGAGGCGGAGCTTGTCTCTCCTCACGGTTCTCCTTCCTGAGAGTCCGCAGCTCTTGGTCTTGCGGTAGCGTTATTATTTCCCGCGCACAGGGTCACGGGTTCGATTCCCGGCGGGGTCACTGATTTTTCTCTGCCTCGAGATGACTGGGTGTTGTGTGTCCATCATCATTTCATCATCATTGACACGCAAGTCGCCGAAGTGGCGTCAACTGAAAAGGACTTCCAACACGGCGGCCGGACTCCCCCGCATGGGACCTTCCGGCCAACAATGCCATACGATTATTTTATTTCATTTCCTTCCTGAGGCTGTCAGTGCTCGTTTGTTTTCGGTTGCGTCCGACTGTCACGTTAAATTGTCCACACTATACATTGCAAGCAAAACAACAGGAAAAGTTGTTTACGGCAGCGGAAGACTATTAAAAGACGACTTGACCCAGGCAATTTAAATTACTTGTTCGTGTAGGAAAGACAGGAAGGGTAGTTCTGCACTGTTCACATCCTCTTCTTTCTTGATATAAATTTGGAGAGAGCATCGGTTCTTAGATAGGTGCCGGTTCACATTAAATATTCTAGACGAATATTGACTCTAGTTGTTGGGTAGCCTGCAGATGCGGAGGAAATGAAGACGAAGCGAAAGCGGTGACGCGCGAACTTTCGAACGCAGACGTCGCTCGGCAAAATTGATATTCAGCGTTTGTTAGGCGCGCGGGCGATACCGCTCATTCACGGCGAGTGCGGACGGCCAGATATGTAGAGCGCGGCATCGGAGGCGACCGGTGGGCGGTTATTGCATCTGTCAGGAGCGGCGGCGGCAGCGGCCGTGGACGCATATAGTCATTTGCATGCTAATGCGTTGGGCCGCGTCCACCGGCGCTGTGTGCTCTGCAGCGCCGGGCCGGACGTGTTTATCGACGCGGCCGGCGGGAAGAGGGCCGCCGGCTTGACGAGGAGTCTCAGCGCGGCGCTGATTGCCGCTGGCAAGAAGTCTGCAATATTAATCACTCGGCGCCGCCGCGGGCGCTGCCGCTCGTGCCGCCGTGTTTCATGTTCCATTAGCACCGTGACCCGTGCTCCGAACGGTCGCGCTCCTCGATATCTTACGTTCATAAATGAACAGTGGAAGTGGAAAACGTTATAAGTACCAAAATCTCACATTCATCGGGAGAATCAAGAAACAATGTACCTCTCTTTGTACATAACTAATTTCTATCCAAAAAATTAAGGAAGTATTCTGAGATTACCGAATTCGCTGACCACTTCATCACTGAAAAATATGCGGGTAAGTGAGAGCAGGACTCGCGAACCGAATGTTCCGTACAAATATGTCTACAGGCTAAAAAAAAAAAATGGTTCAATTGGCTCTGAGCACTATGGGACTTAACTTCTGAGGTCATCAGTCCCCTAGAACTTAGAACTACTTAAACCTAACTAACCTAAGGACATCACATACATCCATGCCGAGGCAGGATTCGAACCTGCAACCGTAGCGGTCGCGCGGTTCCAGACAGTAGCGTCTAGAACCGCCCCGTCACCCCGGCCAGCTGTCTACAGGCATTTAATCCGTCCAGGGTATCGATAACCTCAATGATTTTTTTTTTCATGTTATCGATATTCATATTGTCAAGATATACGTCCCAGGAACTCCAAGACTTTCGAGAATGACAAAAAGAAAAAAAAAATTGCGTGATGTAATTTAAATTAATGTTTTTTACATTTTTTTCCTTTACGTTTACTGCGAAACCATGCTTCTTGCCAAATCCATGATTTTAGCTCAACGGGATGTACCGTGTAGGTATCAAAAAACACCCATATCTTTTCATTGCATTTACGTAGGACCTTACATTTTTTACACCGCCAGTTCAAATTCATGACTCCATCTGCTCCTGAGGAAAAGGAACAAATGACTAAATAGATGGATAAAAAATGGCAAAAAATTTTGTCTTGTGATATAATTACATGTTAACAGCTATCAGATTTTTTACCTTCAGCCGTGCTGCGAAACCTTCCTTTTTGCTAAATTTTGTGGTTCGAGGTCAATGGGAAGTGCACTATAAGTTACGATGAGTAAGTTTGCGAGTATCATAACATGTGGCATAAATGGTTCAAATGGCTCTAAGCACGATGGGACTTAACATCTGAGGTCATCAGTTTCCTATACTTCGAACTAGTTAAATCTGACTGACCTAAGGACAACATACACATCCATGCACGAGGCAGGGTTCGAGCCTGCGACTGTAGTAGCAGCGCGGTTCCGGACTGAAGCGCCTACAACCGCTCGGCCACAGGGGCTGGCATGTGAAATAAATGGCCGTATCTTTTTATTACGTTGAATTAGAAGTTTGAATGTTTTGCAGAGTCATGGAACTGTTGGCTTTAGTACTTGACATAAATTTCAACATTATAAGCCTACCTATTCCTGAGAAAAAGTGGTCATAAATGATGGACGGACATAGAACGATGGAAAAAAAGAAGACAAAAAATAATTTCTTCGTGTGATGTAATTCGAAAATAATTTGCGGATGGTTTCTTTACCTATGCTGTGAAACCTTGCTTCTTGCCAAATTTTATCATTGTCGGTCCACGGGAAGCACCCTATAGCCTATAGGCTTTGATGACTGAATTTCCTAGCATCAAAATCAGTGACGTAAATGGTGGGATCTTTTGATTGCATTGATTTGGAGGTTTAAACTTTTCCCATTGAGTGCCGACCTAAACATTAGTGCGTGACATAAATTTCAACTTGATAGGTCTAACTGTTGGTGAGAAGAAATGTTCGTAACAGTCGGATAGATAGACAGACGGACGGACAGACAGACAAGATTCATATGGTTCAAATGGCTCTTAGCACTATTGTACTAAACATCTGAGGTCATCAGTCCCCTAGAACTTAGAACTACTTAAACCTAACTAACCTAAGAACATCACACACATCAATGTCCGAGGCAGGATCGAACCTGCGACCGTAGCAGGAGTGCGGTAACGGAGTGAAGCGCCTGGAACAGGTCGGCCACAAGGGATTCTATAAATGTTCTGCTTTTACCGAGTGAGGTGCGAATCCCTAAAAAAATGAGACAAATTAGAAAGTAAATAATTTTTTAAGAACGTTCTAAATGCCACACTAGAAAAATTCCTGTTTCTAAGCGCCATTAACAAAGTTATTGTTCCAAGTGCCATTCATATAGAAGCAATACGTTTATAGTGCAGAAATACAGCAGTAATATTCAAAGTATTAGAACGGCAGTCACCGAAAATCATTTCTCATTTTATTTAATTTATTAAAGAGAATAACAAAATAAAATTCATGTAACAAATCTCTCAGAATTGCCTTCTGTTTCTTACGAAAGTCTCTATTCGTGGGATCAGATGTTGCAAAGTTTTCTATGAAACTCCCTGTCCTATTGAGGTACAAATGGCATCATCGTCAATAGGTCTTTCGGTCGGACGACTGATAAACGTGGCTGATCTTTCAGGTGAATTATGGCGTGACATCGACTTTCCTCCTTCGAAAACGTCAATATTTTTCCATTTTTCTGTTTTATAGTTAGAATTTTTAATAGGTAGTTGATATGGACGAGTATGAGACACTTCCATCAAACCGCATTTGGAGATCTTACAGGCGTGGGTTGGCTTGGTTCAAATGGCTCTGAACACTATGGGACTTAACATCATGGATGATGTCCCCTAGAATTTAGAACTACTTAAACCTAACTAACCTGAGGACATCACACACATCCATGCCCGAGGCAGGATTGGTTCAAATCCTGCCTCGGGCATGGATGTGTGTGATGTCCTCAGGTTAGTTAGCAGTCGCGCGGGTCCGGACCGACGCGCCTAGAACCACTCGGACATCTCGGACGGCACAGGCGGGGGAAGACAAACATGTTTCAGCAGTATCTTTAAAATCAAAGAAGTCATTTGCGTGCTTTGGAATAGCATGGAATGGAATCATAGCTTTAGCTACTCAACACTCACGTGTAAATTTTGCCGAGCAAAGCCGTTGATTTCCTTTCTCCTTTTCTTTATGATTGAAAAATCTTTGTCACAGCTGAGGAAACTGTACCCACTCACCGAAATCATGTATGTTAGCTCTTCACGCGATCTTCCTCTTTTTCTTTCTTCTTCTTCACTTCAAAAATTAGACAAATTGCCTCTTACGGTACCCATCTCTTGCATGGTCATCCTGCATTTCTGCTTCCAGTACTTTTGTAATTTAAAACTTTTATCGGGAACCTTTCTCCACCCATACGTTCTACATACTGATTTCATTTTCTCCTATTTTCCTTTATTTTCTCGTTCAGGTGACATACTCCTAAATATTTCTTTATACCTTCATTTCGTTTTAAATCTTACCTTGTACATCCTTCCACTCCCTTCAGTAATCTCATTTCTTGAGCATGTATTCCACTTTATTGATGTCTTATTTTTGCCCACGCTTCAGTTCCATAAGTAAGGCTTGGTACTGCAAGTGTTTTATAAAACTTCATCTAGATTTCTTTCGTAGCTTTATTCTGCAAATCTTGTACGACGATTCCACATTCCAGGCTAAATAGAGGAGGCTTGACTCATAGCACCGGGAACTCCAGAGAGAAGCACTGCTTGGCACCATCTAGTAATGAACGTCTGTAACATTTTCTCTATGATTTGTCATTTGGACCAAGTCTAGGGACACGTAACAGAGTACCGATAACGCAACAGCACTGTAAACGCGGTCTGTGAAAAATGGCGTGCAGAATATTTCCTATTCCCATTCGTCAAATGTTTATTGGCAGGAATCTGCTGCCATAAAATTGCATTGACGCATTTGAATTTTTTATGGTTGAAAGCAGTCTTGTACATTAATTACGTAATGTAGGGTGTTTTGGGAGGAATAGTAAATATTACAGGAGATGATTATTTTCAATAAAACATTGCATATAACAGGTGTCCATTTTTTATTGGTTACATACAGCTGGTTACAGACACAAGTTCTCATTTCCCATGCTGGTCCTTCAGTTGCTCTGAGCTTATTTATCGATTGTCAGTTTTGTATTGTAGCTCAAGTTGAGAAGTTGTGGTTGAGTTTGCATAATACACTCTAAGACAACAAAACAACGCGCCATGAAAGGAATTATCGGAATGGCACGAAAATCGGTAAATGTAATGTACAGTTTCAGAAAAATCGGATGATTAATTCAAGAGAAAGGGAGTCACAAATTGCGCAATAAAGTTTTGGCCCACCTCTGGTCCTTATGCAAGCAGTTATTCGCCTTGGAATTGGTTGATAGAGTTGTTGGATGTCCTCTTGAGGGTTATCGTGTCAAATTCTGTCTGCGTTAGATCGTCAAGATCCCGAGCTGGTTGAAGAGCCTTGCCCGTAAAGCTCCAAACGTTCTTAGTTGGGGAGAACTCCGGCGACGCTGGTGGCCAAAGCATGGCTTGACAAGCACGATAACAATCAGTAGAAACTCCCGCCGTGTGCGGACGGCCGTTATCTTGCTGAAATGTAAGCTCGGAATGGCCTGCTACGAAGGGTAACGAAACGGGGCGTGTTGGAACATCGATGCTGTCGATGACCTCCTGAATGGCGTTTTTCAGCTCAGAAATGGTTTTGGGGTTATTCCTGTACACCTTATCTTTAATATAGCCGCACAAAATGGAGTCTCATGTGTTCAGAGATGGGGAATATAGCGGCCAATCGAGGCCCATGCCAGTGGCCTCTGGGTACCCAAGACAGAAATACAGCCCACAAAGTGCTCATCCCGGATGTCAAACATTCTGCTGCTTCGGTGGGGTCGAGCTCCGTCTTGCATGAACCACAACTTTTCGAAATCAGGGACACTTTGGATAACAGGGATGAAACCATCTTCCAAAACCTTCACGTACCGTTAGGTAGTCATCGTGCCATCAAGGAATATAGCACCGATTATTCCGTGACTGGGCATTGCAGACCGCACAGTCACCTATTGAGGGTGAAGAGACTTTTCGATCGCGAAATGCGAATTGTCATTCCCCCAAATGTGCAAATTTTGCTTATTGATGAATCCATCCAAATGACAGTGGGCTTCGTCGATAAACCAAACCATACATATACGTACTAATTCCCATCATGCCCCACGGCCAACTGCGCAGTTTGGACGTCCTAACACAAACCGTTCAGAAGTTACGATGATTTTGTTTCATATAGTTCAATGATTTTCACCCTATACATCTGCCAACATCGTCGAATAGTGCCATTGTTCCGATTCAAATGTCGAGTTGTAGGGCGGCGGCTGGAATAATTGTTAATGTTCCTATTATTTATTTAATGCTGTTGTTTGCTGTCCTCAACACTGGCTCTCGAACTACAATATTGGCAACCAGAAAGTAATTAGCAAAACGTGAAGCCTGTAATTTGAATTCCTAGTGCCCACTTCATCTGAGAAATACATTTATAGCTAGAACTTATAGCTCTGAGGAATTAGGAGATTGTCTGGGATTCATAATCAAAAACCATTCTCTCTAAAATGTTCACTATATTCTGAAAGTCACAGACCAAAAAGAATCCACACAATCCAACTACCAGAGCAGTTCAGAGTCTAATGCGCTGATGCAACTATAACTGTTCAAATTAAATGTTTAAGTGAATTCTCGCCATAATTTGATGATAATGTCCATCAAACGCCACGCTAATAATGGTAGAATGTCTGTCCTGCGGCGGCACGTGAAAATACGACATACGCAAACTAAAGATAGATCATTAATGTCATCCCAAAATTAACACCTCACTCGAAAACGATTGCATGGTTACGCGTATCCCGAGTAACTCCCGGCACAGGTGGTGCGCTAATCAGCGTCTGGAGAGAACTGGGGCCTCTTTTTTTTCTCGCGCTGCGTTCTTACATATAAAGCCGCGGTGCGGACGGCTAAGGGAACACCTGATCAAATCTGCTCTCTCGACTAGCCGCTGGGCTAGTAATGCACCACTTTAAGTTATCGAATAAATCATTGCTTCCTTTGCTGATGGCCGATGAAGCTTTCAATTTAATTGTGCAATCAGCACACAAGTCAGTAATCATAATAAAAGTCTGACGTGGCTAAGTCACATATTTTGGGCGAGAGAATTAATTTAATTACACTACACGCAGTAGACGAGCTCTGAACTTGCTCTTTGGAGATACGCTATAGCTATAGTTTTATAGTTATTCAGTTGAAACTTTCACATTTTTATGATTATAGCGGATCTCCCTTCTACTTAAATTTAAACATTCTAGCTTTATTTATTCGCCTACTTAATCTATCTTGCTTCCTTAATTTCTAATACAAAAACCAGAAAATCATGAATTTCAACTAAAATTTTAATTTGTGAGATCCAGAATACTGTTTCTACTAAATTATTATGCAAAAGGAATCTAAATATAATTTTTTAAGTTTCTAGCTCTTTTCTGTTGCGCCAATGATTTTTACAGAAAAACATCCAAATTTCGAAAATGGTTAAAGTTATTGAACTGATATCCAACACATATTAATTTAGTATTACTCCTGACATGCTAGAAACGTTTCAGGTTATTTACTTGATTTTTAAAGTACTGCGCACCATTTATGACGTCAGAGCTAGTTACAGCGGACTGGCTGGCACACAATGGAAAGACTGATGTGAATTTTATGAGGCGTGAGTAGGCTGCTTCCCTACAGAGTGATTCGCTGATAACTCCAACCGGCTACTTTGAACCCAACTGTACGTCCTCTATCAAATGCTGGCATACAAATGCTGCGTACATTGTTCACGCTCCTGTCTGCGAGGCATACTTACTGTTCAACTGAGTACATGCGAAGAAACACGCAAAAAATTTGTGCCCTGGTATCGACACATCCCCTATTTACTATCCCTGCCAGGTGTGCGGTGAAATTGTGCTGCAGCGTCACACATTCAGCCAACGACCGCCAAAGTTCACATTTTTGCATTTTATGCCGATCCCTGTATCAATACCAGTTTTTGATTAATTTGAGAAAGTCCTTCGTGGTGTTTCGTTTTTTTGATCTTGGAAAGAGGAAATGAAGTCTCATGCTTCTTGACAGAACGTAGGGGAACGATGCGGGAGAACCGCACAGCCATACTAGGCAAGGTCCTAATGGAGGTGGTTAGCTATTGCCTTCCTCCGACCGTAATGGGGATAAATGATGATGATGAAGAGGGTACGATAACACCCAGTCATCTCGAGGCAGGTGAAAATCCCTGACCCCACCGGGAATCGAATCCGAGAAGCGAGAACGCTTACGCGAGATCACGAGTTGTGGATTTTTTGATCTTAGAGGAATTTTTTATTTTTTTGTGCAATTCTACAGTATCGTTTAGGCATGGGCACACATCTTTCCAAATGCTGAGTATGACGATATGGTACTTGTGTACGGGTTTTGAGATGCTGCGTGTGGAGAATATGGTAGACGGTCTCTTAACCGCGCAGTAACAGTCTCAAGAGCGTTTTCATTATACTGCTTGAGACTGTTGCAGTGCCGAACAATCATACCTCATCTGAAAGTGGAGATGAATATTACAGATAGTAATACGTACATCAAAGCAATTCCATTACGAGAAAACATAATCACATCAGGTACCAAAATAGAGACAATATTATAGTGAAGGAGGATACGACAGATCCAGACATGTAGAGGGGCAGATAGCATTAAATTTAAAGGATACATTGGTAACAGATGTGTGTAGTCTTGCAAAACAGTCTAACAAGCATTTAATAACTGGTATTGAAAAGATGGTGTCAGTTTCAGTAGATGTTTTCACGAGATATCTTACACCAGTCATTATAAATAACTTCGATAATATGAGTATGGCCCTCTCTACAACAGCAGAAGTAATGTCCACCATAAAATATTTAAAATCAAAAAATGATTCTAGTGGTTATGATAAAATATAAACAAAGTTATCTGGAAAGTGAGCTTCTAAGTTTTATGACATATTAAGTTATTTGTATAACCAGTCACTTATCCGAGAACATTTCCGAAGTGGTTGAAATATGCTTAAGTTAAGGCTTCAAGAAAATATATAAAAAAATACCGTCATGTATGGGTCCAGCTGATGCTTTGCCAGAATACACGAAAATGTTGGAAAAGGTAACATAAAATCTACTTCTTAACAATCTAACAGCATATAATCTATTGTCAAAGTCCCAGTTCGGATTTCTAAAAGGTTCTGATATTGCAAAGGTTATGTACACAAGCAGCAAAAATATACTTAATCTATTGCACAACAAATTACAGACTACTGGTATATTTAGTGATCTGTCAAAGGCTTTTGACTGTCTAAATCATAACATCCATTTAAGTAAATCAGAGCATTAAGGTGTAACAGGAAATGCTGGAAATTGTTAATTTTTTATTTTTTTTGAATCGTCGAATTTCGACCAAAAACGACGTGGCTTAGACATCGTTGAGGAATTACTGAATGAAGTCGAAAACGACCCATAACTCCAAAGAAGGTTGTAACAGGTGACGAAACATGATGATACGGGTTGACGTGGAAACCACCCAATCGTGCCAGTGGTAACTGTCTGAAGAACTATGACCGAAAAAATTCGACCCGTTGGATCACTTTTTCCTCGATTACAATGGCATAGTGAAGCATGAGCTGCCTTATGTACGTGCGGTCAATAAGGAACACTGCCTGTAAGTTACTCGCCATTTGCGTTAAGCAATCCGAACAAAACTACCAGAATTTTGGTAAAAACACTCGTGGAAATAGCATCACGATAATGTTGGCGCTCACTCACCTCATTGCTTGTTCCTGAATTTTTGGCAAAAAAACAAAGCCGTTAGGTTGCATCAGCCGCCATATTTGCCGGACATGGACCCCTGCGACTTCCTTCTATTCCCGAGGCTGAAGAGAACCACGAAAGGACGTCGTTTCGCCACACTGATGAGATAAAAACAGAATCCAAGGAGTCGGATTGTTGCAGACGTAGCAGCGTTCGTGTGTGGTCTGTCATTGTAATGCTGGAGCAGGGGGTACTCAATATGCGAAAGAACTCTTCGAATTCGAAACGCAATTAGAGCACGCTGTATTTCACGCACCGTCATAGTTGCATTACACACCTCCATGTTACACCCTACAATTCGATGCCCTCTAGCGGCAAAGGGTTGCAACTTGCTCCAACGAAGCGGGAAAGTCGATCGCGTAATAGGCATGCCACGTAATAACTCAACCGATATTGAGAACAGAATAAAAAACTCAAAGGTATTACTTTCAAGCTCCCTGTCATATATGTATGACTGAATACACTCGCCTTCTGTGGCGGTAGTTACGGGTTCAAGCCAGTCAGCGACTCATAATCGGATGAAATCCTTGTAGTTGTGAAAGGCAGAAAAAATTCGAATAAAATACACTATGAATGCAGCGAGGAATCTAGAATAATTTACATCATACGTTCGACTTGATCACATTAGTCACAGTTATATGCATGGATGGGATTAATCGTTGCGCCCAAGAGCGCTATTCCAGGAGCCCCCGTCTAGTACGCCGAAGTTCATTGCAACGTAATTGTTCCCGAGGCATTGCGTTATGATTTCGCCCCTTTGCGGAAATAAAGTGTCTCGTTGCAACCAAACTTCCGCTACCTGAGCCAGTGGAGACGGAAAATTATTTACCGTTCCCAACTTTATAGGAATGATGTTCAGACTGTGCGCTGCAACATTTGGATAGTTAGTAGTCTTAGTGTGATGAATTTCCTTTAGGTACCGGTACTGGTACGAAGAGGTAGGGTTGAAACGCAAGCTTCAGTGTGCAATGCAGATGCAGTCATCCAGCATGTGGATCTGGACAAGGTGAGCAGGGTTTTATTTACTCTTAAAGGTGTTTTATCAAAACAACAACATTTTGTGGAGTGATGAAGAACTGGGGCAGTGAACGCTCAGGATTGTCGCATTTGGGGATCTTCACCACCAACGAATGTCAATGAAGTTCCCCTACATAGTGAACGCGTCACTGTGTGTGATTTGGCTTCACGGTATAGTTCATAAATAGTCCATTTTTCTTTTAGTAATTCGGACCACAAGGAGCAAGGTCATGTAGCGTGACGGCACACGTTACTGTGATCTGATTCGCCAATATGTCATCCCTCCTCTAAGGGTGAGACTTGCTTTGATTATAACTGTTTTGATGGACGGTGCATCTCCACTTCATACTGCTCGAGAGGTCACTCATTGTTCCATCGATCCAAATTTAGTGACCAAGATCGCGAGTTTGTACCCGTGTGGTTTTGACTGTGGGGTAACATGAAGGGGAAGCTTTATCAACGGGACACTAACACTCGTTGGAGGTTGAAGATAAGCATAGCTAAGGAAGTAGCCAACGTTTCGCGCAGTAGTAGAGCAATCTTTAGTGCAGTTCCATTGAGTGACATTTGTAACCTGGAACGTAAACATGATACCCAATTTACATACATTATCCTCGTGTGGAAATTAAAATGTGTTTCTCTCAACGACCCTTCCGCATGTCTTTACAAATGTTTCCACTAAATTATTGTCCTACGATCACTCGTTTGTCATGGGAGCCATCTCAAGTAACGAAAGTTTGATTATAACGACGCTGTATGTGAAAAGGAATGCGCTTGCTGGCTGGGGAAAGGGCCAAGCGGTGTATATCTTGATAAAAATCACGGTCAACTTTCATGCGCGTTGAGTTTGAGCCGGAATTTTTCGCCATAGTTTTATACATAATCACTTGTCAATCCCATTATTCCGCACTATGTGATTGTATGCATTTCAAACGACGCACTTAACCGCCGACGGAAGTGTAAGATTGCATAAACTTCAAGAGCGGAATGGAGAAGGATAGGAAAGCAAATCGGCCATGTTCCTTTGGTTTTAAAAGATCCATCCCGGCATTTGCCTTAAGAGACAGAGAGTAGCCAATCCAGGCCGTCGGAGGTACGAACCTCGCTTCTTATGAACGCGAGTCTTAACTTCTGTCCACTCGGCGCAGCTTTGGAAGCAATCGTAAAGTAAAACTCTGCAACGATGGATACATGTTTTCCCTTGCAGTCCTTCGATTAACTGAAATCTCTTTTGGCTTTTGGATTTTTGCAGTAGAATGGGTAGCCGGCCGGTGTGGCCGAGCGGTTCTAGGCGCTTCAGTCTGGAACTGCGCGACCGCTACGGTCGCAGATTCGAATCCTGCCTCGGGCATGGATGTGCGTGATGTACTTAGGTTTAAGTAGTCCTAAGTTCTAGGGGACTGATGACATCAGATGTTAAGTCCCATAGTGCTCAGAGCCAGTAGAATGGGTAGACTACTCTAGGCAGACGATTTTGTCATGTGCACGATATTCAGCGGCTAAACAATGCTCTATTTATCTGGAAAGATTAATCGTCGTAATATGGGGTTGTTACGCGCAGAGCCGCCTCATTCAGTTGTGAAGATTAAAGGGGATATCCAAACCTAAAACATTCCTTGTGGGCTGTGCCACGTCAAAGTTAACTCCAGTTATAGAATTGCAAGGGGTTGTTCATTGCTTAAACTTCTTGCTTTTTCCAGAGACTGTGTCTGTCGAGGTAAAGCATCATCTTCCCCTTTCCTGGAAAACTGATTTTCGTCACTATTTCGAATATTTTATAATTTAGTGAATTCCGTCAGTCATTCGCGTATTACATAAAGTCGCGTATGGTCTCACCTCCCTTTACACGCGGCCTAATAAACCCCTCTGTTATGGACGCAGACCAAATTCAAATTTTCCAGCGTTACTGTGCAGGCATCGGAAAATATAGTGCATGATCAGTTATCTGGTTTCTTAAGAACGAATGAAATATTTGACAATAATCATTCAATATTTCGGAAACATCACAGAGCATAAACTGTCAAGATGAAATGCAGTTTGAAACTATTCATGAATTGACATCAGGAAACTACCACGTCCCTCCTGAATTTCGGTGATGATTTCGACAGTCCGGAATTCGTCACAGTAATTGTGAAATGATTGTCAGAAACCAAAAACAATACGTTTTATATGTTACAAGTCGCCAACAGGGAACGAAAAGTCACTGTGGGGGGCACAGAACTTCTGCTGTCCTTCACGGATCAATACTAAGTCTACCGGTTATCATCATCATCATCATCATCATCATCATCATCATCATCATCATCAAGAGTACCTACACCTGCAGTTGGCAAACCCTTTATGGGGCTGCTTCAGAGGGTACCTCTCCTCTTGCAGTCGAGATGTTGTACGGGAAGAACGATCGTTAGTAAACTTCCCCGTCAGCTCCAATCTCCCTTTGCTGCCTTCGTGTTCTTTTTGCAAGATCATCAGAATCCCAAGAATTCTGGTGGATGCATAAAAGCTCATATAGCTTTTGTCCTGGACTATAATCTTCAGCGATAAACACTTATGTTGCTATGTGTATTCTTTAATGTTATCTACACATCTCCCATTAGATTGTGCTCTCGGTAGTTATCTGTTTCGAATCCAGCAAACAATTTCTAGGTCCGTCCACAATCCTTCCGTCTCGCAACATAACGCTGCCACCTCTATTTGATTCACGTTACAGTCGTAATTACGTCTTCCACTCAAGTTTGTGCCCTGTTGCATCTGTTGCTTTTCTGTCTGTCCTACATGTCTTTCCATTCGTACTGTACCACTTCAAGTTTTGAGTTACTTGTGAAACATAAGCCCATTCGAGTCTAGTAATACACGTTGACTGAAGAATTTTGTCTTAAAACACTTTGGATGCTCTGCTCGTATTAAATGTCTTCGGGTGCATTTCTCGTCATAATTATCTAAATTGAGAGGTGCACCGAGAACATTTAATCCGACAATAAATCCGACACGAAAGACATAGTAATTACTTCGGAACCTTGACTATTAAGCCTTTTTGTTCTTATTTTGGTCTTCAGTCCAGAGACTGGTTGGATGCAGCTCTCCATGCTACTCTATCCTGTGCAAGCTTCTTCAGCTCCAAGTAATTACTGCACCCTACATCTGCTTAGTGCATTCATCTCTTGGTCTCCCTCTACGATTTTTACCCTCCACTCTACCCTCCAATACTAAACTGGTGATCCCTTGATGCCTCAGAACATGTACTACCAACCGATCCCTTCTTCTAATCAAGATGTGTCCCAAATTTCTCTTCTCTCCAATTCTATTCAGTACCTCATCATTAGTGACGTCATGATGACTGGGTGTTGTGTGCTGTCCTTAGGTTAGTTAGGTTTAAGTAGTCCTAAGTTCTAGGGGACTGATGACCATAGATGTTAAGTCCCATAGTGCTCAGAGCCATTTGAACCATTACTGACGTGATCTACCCATCTAATCTTCAGCATTCTTCTGTAGTACCGCATTTTGAAAGCTTCTATTCTCTTCTTGTCTAAACTATTTACCGTCCATGGAAAATAAATCAGAAAAACCATTTTTTTATCGAATGAAGCGGAATCATTACAGTGTGATCGAAGGCCATGTGCATTACCAGTTTGTCTCTGTGTGTATATCGCCCCACAAGTTTGCTTAGAAGTGTTCGTACAAACGAATTGCTGATATAATTTCCTTAAATTCTTTCTTGTCATTTCTCTACAAGAGACATGTATCGAATTTTGGTCAGCAGGGACCCTACGATACTTACTCAGCCTGGGTTCCACGGTACCTATGAAATATACTAGGGCCACTAATATTTCTATTGTATGCATGGCATCACCCGCCCGGTTAGCTGTGCGGTCTAACGCACTGCTTTCCCGGCGGGAAGGCGTACCGGTCCCCGGCGGATTAGTGTCGAGGTCGGGTGTGACGGCCAGTCAGTGGTTGGTTTTTAAGGCGGTTTTCCATCTGCCTCGGCGAATGCGGGCTGGTTCCCCATATTCCGGCTCAGTTACGCTATGTCGGAGATTGCTGCGCAAACACTGTCTCCACGTACGCCCACCCCATAATTACTCTACCACGCAAACATTCGGGGTTACACTCGTCTCATGTGAGACTTTCCAGGGGAGTGGAGAATGGGCGGGGGGCGGGGGGGGGGGGGGGGGGCGAACCACACAATAACCAAGGGTTCGATGTGGAGCGGCGGTGGGGACTGCTGTTGTGGGGTTATGAACCACTGAGGGATACGGCGGGGACGAAGCCTCTCCGTCGTTTCTTGGTCCCCAGTTCCATACAGTACAATACAATGCGTGGTATCCCAGAGGAAAAAGTAAACATTCAGAGAAATGTTTGAAAAGTTCATATACACCTATTCCGGATGATTTCCCAGATTGGAAGCATTTCATGTACGTAAGTTTTTTCACTAATGACAGGCGGTTTCTCTCTTTCTCACCGATGTTTACCACAAACATCAGTTCAGTGAATAAGTTTGTTGCCAGGAAAGCGCCCCATTCAATGTCCAACTGCAAGTTTCTAATGACATTTTAAACAAGCAGGAGTGCCAGTATATCATAGAGAATCATGAGACAACTGTTTCCTTGTTAGGGTGATCACTAAAAAGCCATTTGTTTCCAGTAAATTTGGATACGTAGGTGTGGTTTATGTTTTTTATTCTGGGATCCTAATATTCTGGATGCTGTTGAAGTATACCACCAGTGCTTCCAAGAAATACAATTACAAATCGTCGCCTACTTCCCATGGTTTTAACGCGTTTCCTGAAAGAAGTAGACCACCCAGGGCGCGTGTTTCATTAGAACGAGGAGTTGAACAAAATATGCTGCAACAGTTACAAGTTACGAAGATCGTTCAGTGTTGTCAAACAATAAACACGCCACAACCTCGCCGTCTCGATTACCGAGGAATGCGCATGTGACTAGTATTACATGAAATCACCTTGTGCCCATTTCATAAACTGAGGATACAACATTCTCACACTGGAGAAATTGTTGTGGGACTAGAATTTTGCCGATTGTTAAATACCAGTCGTGGTTTGCTTTCGTTAAATTATTCATATTATTCATGAGACTACTTTTTCACGTGATAGACTCAATGGTCGCAGATACATCGTAACAATTTTTTTTCTTTATCAATATGTTATGCAGAATACGTTAAGAATAAATGTTACATACTGTCTGTGTTTTCTAAAACGAGCGTAATGGACACAAAACTTCAGTGGGTGGCTGACGTAAAACCGATTCAGGTCCCGCCTACGGCCGCAATTAATAATGCATGTAGCAGATGAAATTTGAATGGGCAGGCCATGCTCCCGTTTCAGGTAAAGTCTGACCGAATTTGGAGCCGAGTATTGACGTAAGCACAGGGATGTACGCAGTAGAGTTTGACGGTCTGATGCACTGATGCATTTCGGAGCAGCGCCTGCTTATAGCACGGATGGTGTTATGGCAATAGCAGTTCGGTAACGTAAATTAGTCGCGGTATCAAAAATATAGCTCCAGCTTAAGAGCTGGCTTGATGACTCTAATAATGTGAAGTAAAACAGATTCTTTTTTAAAGAGAGAGAGAGAGAGAGAGAGAGAGAGACGAGCATCATGGTTCCTACTGAACTGGGGCAGAAAAATACGAGGTTCGTTCAATAAGTAATGCAACACATTTTATTTCCGAAAGCAGATTGGTTTTTATTCGCGACTCCAGTACACCAATTTATTCCCCACTCTTTTGGCTACAAAACCCTATTTTTCAACATAACTCCCTTCACGTACTGCATCCTGCAGAGTGCATCCTTCACTGGGCCAAACATATGGGTGTCACAATGTGTTAGAACCTGGCTGTAAGTCGGAAGGGGAACAGCAGTCCAATGAAGTTTTGTGAGCTCCTCTCGAGTGGGCAGACATGTGTGAGGCCTTGCGTGTTTGTTTCATTTTTGGGGCGACGAACATGCTGAAGTTCTTTCTTTAGTTTCCTGAGGGTAGCGCATTGCACCTCAGAGTACATCGTCGCACCATGAAGGAGGACGTCAAACAAAATAACCCCTACAGAGTCCCAGAAGACAATCGTCAGGATTTTGGCGGATTCTTCGTAGGAGAGACGGCGTGGCGCCACTCCATGGACTGCCGTTTTGTTTCCAGTTCGAAGTCATGAACCCATGTTTCACTACTTGTGACGATGTTCTACAAAAAATGTCGCTATCAACCTCGTAATGCGCCAGCAATTCCTCAAAGATGGTACACTACTAGACATTAAAATTCCTACAGGACGAAGATGACGTGCTACAGACGCGAAATTTAACCGACAGGAAGAAGATGCTGTGATATGCAAATGATTAGCTTTTCAGAACATTCACACGAGATTGGCGCCGGTGGCGACACCTACAACGTGCTGACATGAGGAAAGTTTCAAACCGATTTCTCATACACAAATAGCAGTTGACCGGCGTTGCTGGTAAAACGTTGTTGTGATGCCTCGTCTAAGGAGGAGAAATGCGTACCATCACGTTTCCGACTTTGATAAAGGTCTGATTGTAGCCTATCGCGATTGCGGTTTATCGTATCGCGACATTGCAGCTCGCGTTGGTTGAGATCCAATGACTGCTAGCAGAGTATGGAATCGGTGGGTTCAGGAGGGTAATACGGAACGCCGTACTGGATCCCAGCGGCCTCGTATCACTAGCAGTCGAGATGACAGGCATCTTATCTGCGTGACTGTAACGGATTGTGCAGCCATGTCTCGATCCCTGAGTCAACAGATGAGGACGTTTGCAAGACAACAACCATCTGCACGAACAGTTCGAAGACGTTTGCAGCAGCATGGACTATCAGTTCGGACACCATGGCTGCGGTTCCCCTTGACGCTGCATCACAGACAGGAGCGCCTGCGATGGTGTACTCAACGACAAACCTGGGTGCACGAATGGAAGAGCGTCAATTTATTCAGATGAGTCCAGGTTCTGTTTACAGCATCATGATGGTCGCATCCGTGTTTGGCGACATCGCGGTGAACACACATTGGAAGCGTGTTTTCGTCATCGCCATACTGGCGTATCACCCGGCGTGATGGTATGGGGTGCCATTGGTTATACGTCTCGGTCACCTCTTGTTCGCATTGACGGCACTTTGAACAGTGGACGTTACATTTCAGATGTGTTACGACCCGTGGCTCTACCCTTCATTCGATCCCTGCGAAACCCTACATTTCAGCAGGATAATGCACGACCGCATGTTGCAGGTCCGGTACGGGCCTTTCTGGATACAGAAAATGTTCGACTGCTGTCCTGGCCAGCACATTCACCAGATCTCTCACCAGTTGGAAACGTCTGGTCGATGGTGGCCGAGCAACTGACTCGTCACAATACGCCAGTCACTACTCTTGGTGAACTGTGGTATCGTGTTGAAGCTGCATGGGCAGCTGTACCTGTACACGCCATCCAAGCTCTGTTTGACTCAATGCCCAGGCATATCAAGACCGTTATTAGGGGTAGAGGTGGTTGTTTTGGGTACTGATTTCTCAGGATCTGTGCACACAATTTGCGTGATAATGTAATAAAAATGGTTTAAATGGCTCTGAGCACTATGGGACTTAACTGCTGAGGTCATCAGTCCCATAGAACTTAGAACTACTTAAACCTAACTAACCTAAGGGTATCGCACACATCCATGCCCGAGGCAGGATTCGAACCTGCGACCGTAGCGGTCGCGTGGTTCCAGACTAAAGCGCCTAGAACCTCGCGGCCACTCCGGCCGGAAAAAATGTAATCACATGTCAGTTCTAGTATAATGTATTTGTCCAATGAATACCCGTTTATCATCTGCATTTCTTCTTGGTGTAGCAATTTTAATGGCCAGTAGTGTACTCCGTTGCCTTTTACGGCCTTGCGTTAGGCGGCGAGGAACACAGCAGGTACACACCTTCGAGTACGCCAACTGATGGACGAGTGTGTCAGCACTCCCAACAGATACGTGTAGTTGGGCGGCGCGGTGTTTGATAGTGATCCCACGATCACTTCAAACGGGAGTGTCCGCGTGTTCAAACACTGCAGGAGTCACCAATTTGTGCCGCCGGCAGACATGCGGGAGGAGTTTGTGACTCTCGCACAGAGTGACACATCTACGGAGAGGGAATGTGTCGACATACGCGAGGGTTCGAGGACACCTTAGGTAGTGGACAGGGTGTTCCAGAAGTAGGATTCGCAGGCCCCTCCGCAGCCACCTGCGACGTATTCTGGGGAAGGCCAAAGCCCGTTTCTTAACAAAGTTGCCTGTCCCTACATCAGTTCGTAGTTTGCGTGGCTTTCTCCCAGAGTTCAGTACTGCAGTTGACCTCTGAAAGGCAAGTAGAGTTCCGTGTTGTAGTGCTGAGACAATGGAGTTCGCCAAAACCACCAAAGGGAAGCCTTTACTGATTTACAACGGACATCAGTATACATGGACTATACAAATAAACAAAGCTTACTGCCCTTGTGTCAACATTAAAAGGAATAAATGCAAATGAAGTCGATCCACAAGAAATAATACAGTTTTAGAGGGAGGTAGCCATGTTTGTATTCCAGGTGAAGCAGCAATGAAGTGTAAAAACATTTTGTGAGCGCAAAGAAGCGAGCAACAGAAACACGCGCTACACCTTCATCAGCTTATACTGAAGAAGTAGGGCAGCTCTTCAATCGACGCTACGAGTTAGTAACATCGTTACAATCGCATGGAAGTGCGAGACAATCGTTACATCGAATTAGGCGAGAACTACACAAGATCCCACCGATTCTGGAGTAATATTCTTCCAAGAAAATATGAGGGTTAGTCGAGTGAAAACCTTAAATTTGTAATAACAAATCGAAATGTCACGCTGTTATTCTGTAAGTTGATAAGCGTGCTACAAACAGCGTGCAGAATGACCTGTAGGTGGCAGCATAGTGCAGATGCACACATACCGTCTGCAGTATAAAGATGGCCGCCCCACTTGCGACTTGCACCAGGGAAGAACAGCGTTCTGTTATTCGGTTTTTGCGTATTGAAGGTGTGAAACCTATTGAAATTCATCGACGAATGAAGGTTCAGTACGGTGATGCATGTTTGTCACGGCAGCAGGTCTGCGACTGGAGTAGGAAGTTCGCAAATGGTGTGACTTCAGTGGAAGAGGCTCCTCGTCCAGGTCAGGCACAACGAGTTGTGACTCCAGAGAACATTGCAGCAGTTGAAGCCACAGTGAAGGAAAACCGCCGAGTGACACTGAATGACATTGCAGAATGTTTACAGATTAGTCATGGATCAGCACACTACATTGTGCATGATGTGCTCCAGTTTCACTAAGTGTCTGCAAAATGGGTGCCACGGCAGCTGACTCCTGAAATGAGAGAACGACGTGTTGATGCTTGTGAAAAACTTTTTCGGCCCTTTGAACGCGAAGGTGATGGCTTCCTTGCAAGAATCGTTACTGGGGACGAAACCTGGATTCACTTACACCAACCGGAAACGAGTGTCTTCCTCATCCCCCATACTCACCAGACCTTGCCCCAAGTAATTTACATATGTTTGGACCACTCAAAGACGCAATGGGAGGAAAGAAGTTCCGTTCTGATGGAAAGGTACGCAACTCGGTGCATAAGTGGTTGCTCGGACTGCCAAAAGAATTTTTTTTCTAAAGGAATATATGCACTTTGTAAGCGCTGGAGGACTTGCATTGAGCGTGGGGGAGATTATGTTGAAAAGTGATACAGTTCTGTACCACCTCTGCACAGTAAATAATATTTTTAGAAATATTTAAGATTTTCATTTGACTCACCCTCGTAATTTACTGATGAATGATGGTAACAGTTTTTTACTTGCAGATCATAACAGGGGATCGAATAACAGAATACAGGTGTTTTCCAGCGAAAAAGGGAAAAGCGTGTTGGTCAGACAGGGAATCATTCTTCATAAATGAAACGTTCAAGATATGGTCGCAGGTTCGAATCCTGCCTCGGGCATGGATGTGTATGATGTCCTTAGGTTAGTTAGGTTTAAGTAGTTCTAAGTTCTAGGGGACTGATGACCTCTGAAGTTAAGTCCTGTAGTGCTCAGAGCCATTTGAACCATTTTTGAAACGTTCAAGAGCTTGAGCCAACAGTTTGTACAGTTTGTGCTCCATGCCGACCTTCATAGTTCTTTGGAGGAAACAAACACCACTCAAGTTGTTTATGCCTTGCTGCCAAACATATGGCGGGAAACATATGAACTTCTTTTAAAGCTATTAAAACTAACGTGCCTGGATAAAACCCTGCATCTCTGATGATGGATTTCGAAACTGCCATCGTCCAAGCAGCTAACAGTTTTTTTCCTGGAACAGTGATTACTGATTGCAATTATCATTTCAATCAATGTTTGTGAAAACAAGTGTTGCGGCTTCATTCCAGCCTATAAGGAAAACCAGGAAAAACGCTGTTACATAAGAATGTCTACTGCTCTGTCACATCTTCCCCTGAAAATTGTGGAAGGTGGTTGGCTGTGTATTCAGGAGTGCACGCCTGAAAACCAAAAGCCTCAGGAGTGTTATGACTATTTTTCGGACCAGTGGCTCGATGACGAACATATGCCAAGAGACATGTGGAACTGCAGTGGAAGGCACAATCTGAGAAGGACGGAATCGAAGAATAAATATGTTAATGTCAAACCTTCATCCGAATGTTTACCTGCTAATGAACAAGCTTCAAGAAGATGTAGAGTACTAGGGCCACAACTTTGACCGACTAATTTTGCACTTTGCTGGGGAAAGAAGGAAAAGGTTAGCAATGAAGACTGACAAAACAATTGGAGAGGCCTTAAAGAAACTCCAAAGTAACGGGAACTTAGCCGGCCGGGGTGGCCGAGCGGTTCTAGGCGCTACAGTCTGGCACCGCACAACCGCTACGGTCGCAGGTTCGAACCCTGCTTCGGGCATGGATGTGTGTGATGTCCTTAGGTTAGTTAGGTTTAAGTAGTTCTAAGTTCTAGGGGACTGATGCCTTAGAAGTTAAGTCCCATAGTGCTCAGAGCCATTTTTTGAATGGGAACTTAAAATCATTTTTTAGTTGTGTGGCCTACGCACAGAACTTACAACGATGAAGAAACCGTCAGAATCATTGAAAAATTTCTAAATATTGAAAAACAGTTTAATGTAATCATTGAAAATCTTGTGAATATTGTAAATAAATTAAATGGGGGAATGAAAGAGACTGCTTCCTCGTTGTGTTCCCTCAAAGCGACACAAAGTCAGCTAAAGGTCTCTTGAAATTTTTAAAATCCTCAAGCCTTTCTTATGGGATATTCGCAGCTTTCACCATGAGAGCTTCTTAGAATCAAAATCTTTATGGGCAGACAAGGAATACAAAATCAGTGTGTGGGGTCCTGCCCACTCGACTCTTAAGGGATGCCTAAAGGATGCTGCTTTCTCGGAAAGCTATACAACAATGCAAACAAATCACATTAATGGTTTCTTTTATTACAATAAAGTAGACTGACAACACGTAACTTTGGTTTACAAGAACGTGTTGCAAGCGACTGACGACGTCCAAACAGTCAGTTTCCTTCGCTATATACAGTGTCCATGCAAGTAATGGGTATGGATCACAAGTAAGAGCTATTCAAGTGCCCTCTTCTAGTTGGGGCCTCTACTGTCCGGCCGAGGCTGGCAGGAGCGGCGCTTATATTCTCTTCTGCTAGAGGCCGCTCCTGTCGTGGTGCGGTCCTGGTCAGCGAATTATTGGCTGACGTCGTTTCACAGCCATTTCTGTTCTTGCGTTCTTCATCTTCCTGCCGGCACTTCCGTTACGCCGGAACACTTTACACCAAAAACTCGGACATGTAACATGCAATTACACTACTGGCCATTAAAATTGCTACACCACGAAGATGAAGTGCTACAGACGCGAAATTTAACCGACAGGAAGAAGATGCTGTGATATGCAAATGATTAGCTTTACAGAGCATTCACACAAGGTTGTCGCCGGTGGCGACACTTACAACGTACTGACATGAGGAGAGTTTCCAACCGATTTCTCATACGCAAACAGCAGTTGACCGGCGTTGACTGGTGAAACGTTGTTGTGATGCCTCGTGTAAAGAGGAGGAATGCGTACCATCATGTTTCCGGCTTTGATAAAGGTCTGATTGTAGACTATCGCGATTGCGGTTTACCGTATCGCGAAATTGCTGCTCGCGTTGGTCGAGATCCAATGAGTGTTAGCAGAATATGGAATCGATGGGTTCAGGAGGGTTATACGGAACGCCGAGCTGAATCCCAACGGCCTCGTATCATTAGCAGTCGAAATGACAGGCATCTTATTCGCGTGGCTGTAACGGATTGTGCAGCCACGTCTCGATCCCTGAGTCAACAGATGGGGACGTTTGCAAGACAACAACCATCTGCACGAACAGTTCGAAGACGTTTGCAGCAGCATGGACTATCAGCTCGACGACCATGGCTGCGGTTACCCTTGACACTGCATCACAGACAGGAGCGCTTGGGATGGTGTACTCAACGACGAACCTGAGTGCACGAATGGAAAAACGTTATTTTTTCGGATGAATCCAGGTTTTGTTTACCGCATCATGATGGTCGCGTCCGTGTTTGGCGACATCGCAGTGAACGCACATTGGAAGCGTGTTTTCGTCATCGCCATACTGGCGTATCACCCGGCACGTTGGTATGGGGTGCCATTGGTTACACGTCTCGGTCACCTCTTGTTCGCATTGACGCCACTTTGAACAGTGGACGTTACATTTCAGATATGTTACGACCCGTGGCTCTACCCTTCATTCGATCCCTGCGAAACCCTACATTTCAGCAGGATAATGCACGACCGCATGTTGCTTGTCCTGTACGGGTCTTTCTGGATACAGAAAATGTTCGACTGCTGCCCTGGCCAGCACATTCACCAGATCTCTCACCTATTGAAAACGTCTGGTCGATGGTGGTCGAGGAACTGGCTCGTCACAATAGACCAGTCACTGCTCTTGCTGGACTGTGGTATCGTGTTGAAGCTACTTGGGCAGCTGTACCTGTACACGCCATCCAAGCTCTGTTTGACTCAATGCCCAGGCGTATCAAGGCCGTTATTACGGCCAGAGGAGGTTGTTCTGGGCACTTAATTCTCAGGATCTATGCACCCAAATTGCGTGAAAAGGTAATCACATGTCAGTTCTAGTATAATATATTTGTCCCGTTTATGATCTGCATTTCTTCTTGGTGTAGCAATTTTAATGGCCAGTAGTGTAAATCCGAACTTTCTTCCTCAGTTAGGAGATGAACAGACGAGCATGAAACGATTAAAGACACTCATAAAAAGTGACTAGTCTCAATTTTGCAACTTTTCGGCGTCTATTAAAACTAATTTCTAGCAACACATGTCATGAACTACAACAGGCCTGCTGCTTGTGGCTGGGGGAGCAACAGCTCTCGTGGTCGCTCGCCGCCTGGGTTATAAGTGGTCGCGGTAAAATGGTCAGACGTCGTCATGTGGTACGCCACGGCTGATTGTTAGCGCAGAAAAGTGCAATCAACGTGCTGCCTTCAGAGGAATGACCGTAATAAGGTTCGGCGTAGTGGTAGGTACGAGCGAACGGTACGTATATACGGCGCAGTGCTTAAGGGAAGATCCCACCCAAAAATTCCACTTTTCTTCTACTTTGTAGATAGCAATCAAGTTTTAAAATTGTATCTGTTATGTAAAGATGTATCAATACCCAAGTTTTCAAGTCCTTAACTTCTTTGGTTTCCCACTTACAAATTTTTAATATGATTTTAATGATCTTTCGAAAACCAACTTTTGGTTCTCATACCCACAATTTTCACGTACCGCATTTTGTAGTTACATTAAGAAGACATAGTTCAACGGTTTTGTGCATTCATATTATGACAAATATTAATAATCTGTTTTTAGTGTTTATTTATAATTTCAGACTTACATTTTCTTTGATTATCGGTACATAAATGTGATGATAAAATAAACAAATTACATTTTGGATACTATTAATGCATAGAAGTATGAAAACACATCTAGACTGGTTCCTGCAAAAATTTCATTCAGATTGGTTAGTATTTATGATAAAATTTGGAACTCAGATTAGAAAAACAAACTTATAGTAAAATGGATTTTAACATTTTATCAAAAAATTAATGCTACTGCAAGCCATCGAAATTCACCAGCACCATAACGTTTCTCCCTTCCTCCTCATATGAGGCTGCTTCTCGTAATTTCAAGATCAGGGTAGTCTTTTTCTTGAATTTTATCATTGAAAAAGCTCTCACAGTCTTCTTGAAGAGGTTCAGTGGTGGGGATATTTGATTGTAAACCAATGCCTATTTCCTTGAAACTTGTTGGCAGTACTGTACAGGACTTCAGTGCATTCCCTAAATTTATATTTACACACTCAACACCCATAGTAATTGATTTCCAGTGACTGGGTGCCAATTGTTTCGCTTCAGTTTTTCTGGAAATCTTGCAACTTGTTTTTCCAGTTTGCGTTTATGCCAAATTCGGAGTAAAGATGGTTCTGTCTGACGGTGATAGAAATCAAAAGTTATCTTTGGCACCTCTCACTGTGCCACAGACTCGTGAGTAGTCCGTATTTCAACAAACATTTCTTAGACGTAGGGCATATCTGTAATCCGAATACAGCCAAATAGTTTAGGGATCTGATAGTAAACACTCTAGAGATGTGAAATAGCCATAAATGTTTTTGAAAAAATGGAAATTTTAGGGTAGTGTCTCCCCTTAAAACGGAGAGTGCCTTTTTTTAAAGGGATGAAATGTAGCACGGTGGTCGGGTTAGAGACTTCAAAGCGGTCAGACATATCAACATAGACGTATCAGTGCAGGATACCTGGTCTATATGTTTATTGTATGCGGTGATGTCTTGATACATTTAGTGTGCTATTAATGTGCTTCAAAACTTTGAACAAAACGAAAAATGACGATTTTAAGCGATATAACTGAAGAAAGTATTCGTCGTGTGGGAGCAGAGAATTAAACGTCTCAATCATTTTTCCAATATTTTCACTATGAAAATGTATTTTTATTTTCTGGATGAGCACTGAACGAATGAACCTGCAGCTAGATCACGTTACCATACTGCTTTTCAGCTTCAAAAGCAATTTCACTGATTTTCGGGTTATGTTGACAGTCTACAAACGCGGCTACAGCTCTTACTGCTTTTTTATGCATAGAAGAGAACGAAACCTACCCACAGAAGATTACTGGCAGACTTAATCTTAAGAGCTTGGCTTCGAATTAGCAACACTCGGAAATTGGTACCAGACATTGATCCTCTGAAAAGAAAAATAAGACATTGATCTTGTGAAAAGCAAGATAGGTAATATTCATCGACATTCTGTGTTTTTATATTTAACGTTTAAATAAAATGGTATAGAATTATAAAGTGTCAATTTAAACTTCGTCCAAAAACGATAGTTGTCATAGGGCTGCAACAATCGTAAAAAACATCATGTTTCTTACTTAGCTGCCCTCGTTCTTTGAATCATCAAAATATTAAAAAAGATGTTGATTTTCATTATCAGTTCTCATTATGTTGAATTTCGTTTTCAGTTCTCATTACTACAACAAATTTAAAAATAAATATGCCATGAAACACGTTAATTAGCCATCCTGAAGGGACACACGGTTGCTCACTGCTGCGGTGTGAGCGCGAGCCAGCCCGTACGAGCAGCTGCTGCGCTTCTTAGTGAGGCTACACCTGTGAGAAGTCGGTTAGCCCGGCAAGAGCCCCAGGCTCTGTACGAGTGTAACTCTGTGCAAGTGTCCCTCCGTGCAAGTGTTTCAATCCCTGGGAACATCGGCAGGTTTATGCGACCTTGTTGCGATGAATACAGACACCTTGCCCAACGACTCACCTTGTTTTTGTTCAGTTCCAGGCCACCGTAGACGTTCTGCGAACGCCTATGAACATCTGCGATGATCTGGTTTTTCGCTAAAATAAACTCACTGACAGCTCTCTAGTGGGATCCTACCTTCGTCCCAGACGCCATTTTGAAGGTGATGAACAGCCTCGCCACCTATCGGAAATTCATGTCACTATGGGGGCTAAAGCGGGAGTATTCCAAGATGTCCTGCAACGAAGTCCACATGTTTCTCAACCGATACAGGCCGAGAAAAAAATGTTTTGCGTTACTTATTGAACGCACCTTGTACGTAAAGTATCAAATGCTACATACAAAAGTTCACGTATTTTACACGTAGCCTTATGCTGATAACGATAATTACTGTTGTTGTTACGGCTTTCAGTTCGCAGATTGGGTTGATGCAGCTCTCCTTGCCAGCCCATCCTGTGCAAGCCTCTTCTGCGTAACTGTTGCAATCTACATCTGTCAGAACCTGCTTGCTTGCTCTCCAACAATTTCATGTGATGCTGATACTTGTTGTCGCTCTGTTCTTGGTCCATTGTTAAATTATATGTCAATGATCAGCCACTAAACATGGCAGGTGATTAAAAATTTTTCAATCTGCTCTGACGTTGTATATTGAGAAACACGTAGAAAGTATTGCAAATAATCTCTGTCTCTCTGTCCCTCCTCCCCCCTCCCTCTCTCACCCCCCCCTCCTCAGTCGCTCTCTCTCTCTCTCTCTCTCTCTTTTTCCTAGCATTCGGCGCGACTTACGGGTCCTCTATTTTCGTAGGAAAATAACTAAGCCAGCTTAGTAGGCCCCAGACCACTCACCGTTTGGAAGTATGACGGAAAGAGTGACCCATCATCACTAGACGTCCGCAACTCGTGGTCTAGTGGTGCCGGCACGCTAGCTCCGCGTGATCGGTCAGAGAGGCTGTGGTCCTCTGTAATAAAAAATAAATAAATAAATAAATAAATAAAATAAAAAAAACCTGAGTAAAGGAATCAACGCTCAAATTGAACGGATGTCATCTCACGTCCGCCCAGACCACCAGACCAAACACAACGAGCAACACGGAACAAGGAAAAAGAAAGAAAGAAACTGGTTAGTTTTGCTGCCTCTGGATCACGGGGTCCCGCGTTCGATTCCCGACCCAGCTGGGGAGTTTCTCTGCCCGGGGATTGGGTGTTTGTGTTGTCCTCATCATTTCATCATCATCGTCATTATTGTTCATGACAATGGCTAGACTGAATGGTGTAAAACTTGGACTGTGTAAAACTTTGTACGGGCGCTGATGACTGCGCAGCTGAGCGCCCCACAAACCAAAGATCACCACCACCGTCAGGCTGGACAAATGGACCTGTCCACCGGAAACAAAGAACAGACTCCGGCATCCACAATAGCGGAAGGGCGCGTCCAGAGGCTCGGCCATTAATAATATGTTGCACCACTTGCCAATGAAGCCCCTTACTATATATTTCGCAGTAAGTTAGTTATCTGAGGTTCCGTTTCACAGATCTTTGAAATATCTTAAAAACGGCGAAATTTCGTCAGAGTCTATATACCTGCATAAAAAATAAAACGAATATTGACCAATCTTCTCTATATAGCCTGCAACTGTAAAATATGCCATGATTATCACTCCCTATTCAGATCTGGGGAGGGAACTGGAAAAGGGGAGGTGATCGCGAAAAAAGATTGAATAATCAAAGGAAAATTCTACGTGGCGGAGCATGGAATGTCAGAAGTCTGAATGTGGAACAGGTAGGTAGAAAATATTAAAAGGAAAATTCAAAGGCACACTCCACAAATAATGAGTGTGTGTGGAGTCAAATGGAAAGAAGATAAGGATTTCTGATCAGATCGATAGGGGTACTATCAACAGCAGCATAAAATGGTATAATGGAAGTAGAATTCGTTATAAATAATTAGGTAGGGTAGATAGTGAATTGTTGCGTAAAGTTCAGTGATAAAGTTTTTCTCATCGGAATCGACTGTAAACCAAAACCAAAAACAGTAGTTCAGGTATACATGCTGACGTCACTAGCAGTAGAGAAAGCAAATATGTGTAGTGAACGGGTAATTCAGTATGTAAAAGGCGATGGTAATCTAATGAACATGGGGGACTCGGGCTCGTTAGTGGGAGAAGGATTAGAAGAAAGAGTTGCGGGAGAATACGGGCTCCGTAATAACAACGACAGAGGAGGATGAATGCTTCGGTTTGCAATAAATTTCAGCTAGCAGTGGCGAATACACTGTTCAGAAATCACAAGGGGGATTGGTATACCTCGAAAAGGCCTGGAGATAATGGAAAATTTCAGCTGGATTACTTCCTAGTCAGAGATATATTGGACTTACCCAGGAGCACATACATTAATGATGAAGAGTAGGCTAAAGTTTAAGAGAATCGTTCGGAACAATCATTGTGGAAATAATTGAGATATTGAAGTATTAAAGAATGGTGAGAGGCGCTTGAAGTTTTCTGAGGCTGCAAATACAGAGTTAATAAATACTACTGCAGGCGATTTACTTTAAGAGGAATCGATTCTGAAAAGGGCAGCCTCAGAGGTTGGACAGACAAACGAAGACACAAGGAAGGTAACAGCGAAAAAAACTATCGTAGCAGATTAAATACTTCAACCGAAAGACGAAAGTAGGAAGTACGAAAATATTGATGGAAATCAAAAAAAAAAAAAAAACAGTAATATAAATCTCTGAGAAATAAAAGAAGCAAGAAGTGCAGGGAGGCCAAGGATAAATAGCTGCAGGAAAAATTTGATGAAACCGAAAAAGATATGGTCGTCGGAAGGACTGTATCAGCATATAGAAGAGTCCAAAAGCTTCTGTGAAATTAAAAACAAAGGTGCCAACATGAAGAATATACGTAGAGAAGCGAGCAGATTCGAGGGAAAGGACGTGTCTGATGATATGACTGAGGTAGAAATTGGACGCGACGTGGAAGATATAGGGGGTCAAGTATTAGAATCAATGTTAAATATAGCTTTAGAAAAACTGTGGTTAAATAAGGTAGAACGGATACATAGCACTCCTTCAAAATGTCTGAGTTGGAGGATGGCAGCAAAGTGATTATTCAAGTTGGTGTGTAGAACTTGAGTCTGCAGACATATCTACAGACTATCGCAAAAATATCACACCCATAATCGTAAAAAAGAGTAACAACAACAGCACAAGCACCCTAACAAGTCATTCATCCACGCTGCTAACGAGAACAATATACAGGAGAAAAAAAAGAAAATTGAGTATACACATCAAAAAACGTTTTGCTTCACCCCGGTTCCCAAAACTCCTGAAGATAGACGTTGACTGTGGATATTGTATCACAGACGCAGTCCCTTTGACTGTTCAGAGATATCACTAAACCCGGCCAAAGATGTAAACATCAAGGTATGAGCAGGGCCTATTAGATGGAGGGGGGCCGACAGCCGATCAGTTCCAATCATTCCACCAGGAAGGAGGTACACGGCTCGTGTTGTCTCTAGTTCAACCATATCGTGTCTGCATTGTTACTTTGTACCAGGAAAGGCTCTCAACAAGGGAAGTGTCCAGGCGTCTCGGAGTGAACCAGAGCGATGTTGTTCGGACATGGAGAGAGACAGAAATTGTCGATGGCATTATGTGGGGCCGACGTACGCCGCTGGTGGTCATGGAAGCCGCCGTAACGTCTGTACGATACGTAAATGCCATCCTCCGACCAATAGAGCAACCATATCGGCAGCATATTGGCGAGACATTCGTCTTGATTGACGACAAATTGCGCCCCCATAGTTTGACTATAGGAAGGGTAAAGGCACCAGAGATGCAGTTCTGAAAGTGAGACAGGTATTGCAAGCAAGACTAAAGAAAAATCAAGATGCATTCATAGGATTTGTCGACCTGGAAATGTAAACGGTGAAAGCTGTTCGAAATTCTGAGAAAAATGGGAGCAGACTATGAGGAAATATACAGTCTATGTAAGAGCCTAGAGGGAAAGATAAAAACATCACGAAATGCTTGGATTATAAATTATGTAATGCAGACATGCAGTCTCTCACCCCTACTGTTCAATCTATATACCGAAGAAGCAATCACAAAAGTCCTGTGAACGAGAGGAAGAATCACAGGACTTAATGGAATGAGTAGTCTACTATGCGCAGCATACATACGGAGATTAAACCGAAGGAAGACCAAAGGAATGAGGAGTAACAGAAATGAGGGCAGAGGCAAACTTAACATCAGTATTGGCGACGACGAGGTAAACGAAGTGAAGGTATTTTACACCTTGGAAGCAAAATATCGTACTACAGACGAAACTGGGAAGACATAAAGAGCAAACCGGCTCAGACAAAGACAGCATAGCTGAAGTTAAGCAGTGAATGACGAATTGTGGGAAGATAGGAAAAGAAGAGAATGAAAGCTTTTGATATGTGGTCCTACAGAAGAATTATAAAAATTAGGTGAACTGGTAAGATAAGAAATGAGGGGAATCTCCGCAGAACCAGCGAAGAAAGAAACGTTAATAGTTCATCTGCCATTTCTGTCTCACTCTCCGAAATTCCTTGGGTTCCTTTCTGACGAAAATTCAACTTCGGCAATCGTTGTTGTAGATACAAAGAAATGCCTGCTCTATTTATCGTTGCCATTGATCTGCTTTCCATCAACACTGCAAGCTCTGTAGCACTGGAATGAGATTTTCACTCTGCAGCGGAGTGTGCGCTGATATGAAACTTCCTGGCAGATTAAAACGGTGCAAATGTCCCGAGTTCGAGTCCCGGTCCGACACACAGTTTTAATCTGTCAGGAAGTTTCACTGTAGCACTGATCTGAGTTACTCGGCGACGAAGCAGTTCAACTAGGCTCCTTAACCTCATGGTGTGCTCACCATTGGATACCTTCAGCCCTGCCTCCTGATACCATTACCAGCCAATATTGTGGTTGCTTAGTAGACAATATGTGGGGCGTCGAACGCCGTAAGCATCATTGGCCTTTGGCGACCTCGCACTCAGTGGGTTCTCTGACACTTACAAATACCATGTGGCTCTTTCTCTTTTGGTACGATGTGTAGAAATTGTTCAAATGGCTCTGAGCACTATGGGACTTAACATCTGAGGCCATCAGTCCCGTAGAACTTAGAACTACTTAATCTAACTAACCTAAGGACATCACACACATCCATGCCCGAGGCAGGATTCGAACCTGCAACCGTAGCGGTCGCGCGGTTCCAGACTGCAGCGCCTAGAACCGCTCGGCCACTTCGGCCGGCTACCATCTGTAGAAAACAGTTCTTTATGTTCCTGCAGATTCGAACATTATTGTCACGGGACATAGAATAAAAGTGGGGACAGTACTTTATTTTAGTAGGTATCACTTAACCTCTTGGCTATATTACGACTCTTCATGTGTGCTGCAGGGGAACGATAAGGCAAATAAAGAGAAGAATACGCCAATGGAACCTTTAAAGGATAATACCAAGTGCCGCTACATTCGCGTTCGCGCGGAATGAAAAATAAGACGGGCGAGGCAATAGCATTCCGTTTCTGCTTGTTTTTCTACTGCGCTGCCGGAATTCTGAGAGGCAAATGAGATTATCTCGCGACGCAAGTAACGGCAGTTTAAACGGCGTGGCGCCCCTGGGCTGTTCGCGAGCGATTTCCGTCTTTGCGGACGCCGTCGCCGGCGCCTCTCTGTTCCCAATAACGAGTATCAGCGGACCGGCAAAGCCCTCCCCATTTGCCTAATACCATTATTTGGGGCGGCTCGGGCGGCTCGGGATCGAAGTCGGCAGCCGGTGTCTGTGTCTGGCCGCGTCTGTTACCGTGCTGCTGGCGGCGCCGCTGCCGCTGTCGGCCCGCGTCGCCTGGCGCCGCTCTGACAGCCCCCCTGTCACAGCAGGTGCCGCCCGGCTGTCTCTCCACAGTCCCCTGCCCCACACCCCGCCTCGGCGACGACAGGAAAGCGGGCAAATTTCACGGAAGTATTTCTGCTTTTGCTAGTGGATGTAAACTACTTTCTCTTGTGGGAAAAATGCACTACTGGCCATTGAAATTGCTACACCACGAAGATGACGTGCTACAGACGCGAAATTTAACCGACAGAAATAAGATGCTGTGATATGCAAATGATTAGCTTTTCAGAGCATTCACACAAGGTTAGCGCCGCTGGCGACAACTACAACGTGCTGACATGAGGAAAGTTTCCAACCGATTTCTCATACACAAACAGCAGTTGACCGGCGTTGCCTGGTGAAACGTTGTTGTGATGCCTCGTCTAAGGAGGAGAAATGCGTACCATCTCGTTTCCGACTTTGATAAAGGTCGTATTGTAGCCTATCGTGATTGCGGTTTATCGTATCGCGACATTGTTGCTCGCGTTGGTCGAGATCCAATGACTGATAGCAGAATATGGAATCTGTGCGTTCAGGAGGGTAATACGGAACGCCGTGCTGGATCCCAACGGCCTCGTATCACTAGCAGTAGAGATGACAGGCATCTTATCCGCATGGCTGTAACGAATCGTGAAGCCACGTCTCGATCCCTGAATCAACAGATGGGGACGTTTGCAAGACAACAACCATCTGCACGAGCACTTCGACGACGTTTGCAGCAGCATGGACTATCAGCTCGGAGACCGTGGCTACGGTTACCCGTGACGCTGCATCACAGACAGGGGCGCCTGCGATGGTGTACTCAACGACGAACCTGGGTGCGCGAATGGCAAAACGTCATTTTTTCGGATGAATCCAGGTTCTGTTTACAGCATGATGATGGTCGCATCTTTGTTTGGCGACATTGCGGTGAACACACATTGGAAGCGTGTATTCGTCATCGCCATACTGGCGTATCACCCAGCGTGATGGTATGGGGTGCCATTGGTTACACGTCTCGGTCACCTCTTGTTCGCATTGGCGGCACTTTGAACAGTGGACGTTACATTTCAGATCTGTTACGACCCGTGGCTCTACCCTTCATTCGATCGCTGCGAAACCCTACATTTGAGCAGGATAATGCACGACCGCATGTTGCATGTCCTGTACGGGCCTTTCTGGATACAGTAAACGTTCGACTGCTGCCCTGGCCAGCACATTCTCCAGATCTCTCACCAATTGAAAACGTCTGGTCAATGGTGGCCGAGCAACTGGCTCGTCACAATACGCCTGTCACTACTCTTGATGGACTGTGGTATCGCGTTGAAGCTACTTGGGTAGCTGTACCTGTAGACGCCATGCAAGATCTGCTTGACTCAATGCCCAGACGTATCAAGGCTGTTATTTCGGCCAGAGGTGGTTGTTCGGGGTACTGATTTCTCAGGACCTATGCACTGAAATTGCGTGAAAATGTAATCACATGTCAGTTCTAGTATAATGCATTTGTCCAATGAAAACCCGCTTATCATCTGCATTTCTTCTTGGTGTAGCAATTTTAATGACTACACCAAGTTATAGTGTAGTGTATTAGCGTGAAATAAGATCAGATAGCCCATTAACAACTGGGTACACATTAATTGTTCCTGCCTGAGCACTGTCTAAGAAAATGTTTTGGATAAGTGACCTACTACCCTGCTGCACACGACTTCGAAAATTTACAACAGATATTACATTGAAACAACCAAAGATTCTAGCTCATTTTTCCTATTCGTATCTCTTAAGAAATCTACATTAAAATCACTACAAACCACTAACTGCTTCTATTTGTCTTACAGGTAGTTCAATAATGCCTGAAGATTTTTTATGAATGGCTGAAAGATACCTTGAGGGGGATCTGTAGATTGTTACAATTACTATAGAAGTGTATTGCAGTAGCAACTCACAAACACATGCTTCAAGGATCTGATCTACACAAAAACTATTTGTTTCAATATTTTTGACTTTGTGTACAGTTTTCTATAAGTAGCAACTCCTCCTTTTTCCATGTTGACACTGCATGAATAAGATGCTAATCTGTAATCCCTTAAATTTAACTTCTGCATCCTTGTGGTTACATGGTATTCAGAGAGACACAAAACAGCTATACCTTCAGAATTTACCCAATTTTCTAGGCATACGAGTAGCTCATCTATCTTATTTTTCAGTCCTTTAATGTTGTGATGAAACACACAGATTTTATTTCTTTGGATACTGCTACAGACATTGTGGTACTGTTCTGTTTTAATCTCTCTCAATACTCTCTGTCTGTAACCTGACTCTAACCTAAAAAATGTGTCCCTCTGACTCCAGTAATCACAGGTATTGTGCGCATTTGGCCATCTTACATTTTCTTCAAGAAAATCAATTAATCTGTCCTTCCCCATCCTATTCAGGTGCAGGCCGTGACTAGTGTAACCTCACCTCCCAACCGCATCAACAAGCACAGGATAGATATGAGATTTAGTCTCTGCCAACAGTAAGCCCCCCCCCCCCCCCCTCCCAGCTCTCTGTTAACACGGTTGACAGCCGTATTAACCCTGGGCTGCAAAACATCCACAAACCCCACACGAGTGTGACCTGTTGCACCTATTACATCCAGGTCGCACCTAATACTGTAGTCCGAATTGCTAGCCAGGCTGTTTCCTGCTCCTCCTACTATAACAACATGCGCCTTGCCATCAAAATCTTTGCACACGGCCCCTAGGTTTCCTGTAACCTGGTTAAGCTTAGCACTAGGATTCACAATGTTTGTGACCTGTTACTCGACCCCTTGCCTATCCTGTAGCAACTGGCCAACAGCTCTCCCGTGACTGCTACCTATCTGCAGGACTAATTTCTTTCTGCTTGACTTTACTCCCGACCTAGCATTACAATTGTTACTACGAGTCTGCTGCATCCTACTTTGCTCTAAAACTGTTTGAGGCTCTTCTATTTCAGGTAAAAAATCAAACTGATTGCTCACTGGAATCTGAAAAGTGATTTCTGAGGTTTTCTCTTCTTGACTACGATTTGTTACCTGTTCCCAGCTACCATTGTCTCTTTTCCCCTTCAACCTGTCTAATTCAAAGTACACCATTTCTAGTTCAGCCTGAAGGGCACAAATCTTTTATCCTCTTCCACGATTTCCCTGCCACGGCTACATAATGTACAACTCCATTGACGGGCCTCATCTGGCACTACAACAGCTTCCCCGCTACAATCTCCACGGTGAAACATCAACCCACAATCTTGCATTTCACTCCTGTGCTCACTAATGTACAACATCCACATTTGTCACACATGACGGCAGATTAAACAATACAAATTACACTACAAACAAATAAAACAAATACAAACAATACAAATTACACTACAAACAATTCCTCTACACCAATTAATAATTAGCAGAAAGTAACTTAGCTTGCGGTGAGATGAGCAGAGAACTTCTGGACGCCAGGCGAATGTAGCAGCAGGCGAGTGTAAACAGAGCAAAGTTAATTCCTGGCGTATGTTATAGTGGCACTCCTCGACAAGTAAGTAAAGCACTCCAAGAGAAGCAGGAAACTAAATATAACTTGATAGACAAGAGTGTTGTGTACGACGTCATACACAGTGGCGAGGAGAGGTGGGCTACAGAGCAACTGTCGTCATAAGAAAACTGGACCGGAGCAGAAATGATTAGCAAACAGTAACCAGTAGACTATATTTTTCCAAGAGTTTGAGACAAATTACAAATAACGCACCAAGAATCAGAGTCCAGATAATACAGTGGTAACAAGGACGAGGCTCTCTGAAGTAAGCACGAACGATGGAGCCACGACTAGGCGGCGTGTACGTAGTGTCACGTAGCGAAATGGCTCTGAGTGAGAATGGACTGTGGGGCTGCCTCCGGCCGCACTATATCGTGGCTGCAGAGGGCCCTAGAAATCCAGAGCCGCTGAAGTCGTGGCTCAGCGGGCGTGCACCATTGGGCCCGCCATATCTCGCATGACCACTTTTGGTATCTAGTGAAAACTTGCAATTCCATAGCCAACTTTGAGATGGGCGTGGGGTGGTATAGCACAGAGAGGGTATGTGGTATTTTTTGATTTAACTAAGGCATTTGATTGTCTTGATCACAAAATATTGCTCCAGAAGTTGGACCATTACAGAATACGGGGAGTAGCTCACAATTTGTTCACCTCTTACTTTAGCAACAGGCAGCAAAAGGTCATTATTCACAATGTTGATAAGGCTGTGATGTGGGGTCTTAGTGGGGTACCGTCAAATGGGGGTGCCCCAGGGATCAGTGTTGGGGCCACTCCTGTTCCTTATTTATATAAATGATATGCCCTCTAGTATTCAAGGTAACTGTAAAATATTTCTGTTTGGTGATGGCACTAGCTTGATAGTAGAGGATGTTGTGTGCAACATGGGCTCGGTTGCATAGTGCAGCACGTGATCTAAGTTCATGGCTTGTAGAAAATAAACTAACGCGAAATCACAGTAAGACTCAGTTTTTACAGTTTCTAACACGCAATTCAACGAATGTTGTTGTTGTGGTCTTCAGTCCTGAGACTGGTTTGATGCAGCTCTCCATGCTACTCTATCCTGTGCTAACTTCTTCATCTCCCAGTACCTACTGCAGCCTACATCCTTCTGTATCTGTTTAATGTATTCATCTCTTGGTCTCCTTCTACGATTTTTACCCTCCACGCTGCCCTCCAGTACTAAATTGGTGATCCCTTGATGCTTCAGAACATGTCCTACCAACCGATCCCTTCTTCTAGTCAAGTTGCGCCACAAACTCCTCCCCAATTCTATTCAATACCTCCTCATTAGTTATGTGATCTTCAGCATTCTTCTGTAGCACCACATTTCGAATTCAACGAAACCTGACGTTTTAATTTCAGAGAACGGGCGTATGATTCGTGAAACTGAACAGTTCAAATTTCTGGATGTTCAGATAGATAGTAAGCTGTGGTGTAAAGCCCACATTCAGCATCTTGTTCAAAGACTTAATACTGACATTTTTACTATTCGAACGGTATCAGAAGTGAGTGATCGCTCGACACGAAAATTAGTCTACTTTGCTTATTTTCATTCGCTTATGTCGTATGGTATTATATTTTGGGCTAATTCTTCCCATTCTAAAATGATATTTTTGGCTCAGAAATGAGGGGTTCGGGCAATAAGTGGTGTAAGTTCACGAACCTCTTGTCGACCTCTGTTCACGAGTCTGGGTACTTTGACATTGGCCTCTTAATATATATATTCCTTACTGTCATTTCTTGTTAACAGTATTAGCTTATTCCCAAGGATAAGCAGCTTTCACTGAGTTAACACTCGGCGGAAATCAAACCTGCAGTTGGATCGGACTTCCTTAACTCTTGTGCAAAACGGTGTGCAGTATACTGCTGCATCCATTTTCAATAAGCTACCACTCGAATTCAAAAATCTTAGCAGGAATCCACGCGCTTTAAATTCGAAACTGAAGAGTTTTCTCATTGGAACTATAAAGTTCCAATTAAGGAAATGTAAAGCCAATATGAAAACTGCTAACTTTTTATATTAGGTCACCCCTTCTATTCTGTCGAGGAGTTCCTTGAAAAATTAGGCTGATTCTTATTGTATTGTTGATTGCGTTTACTTAAACTTATGGACTGACTTTCTTCACGTTCATAAACATTTATTTTTATCTCTTATTACTTTTAAGTTGTAATTTCATCTACTGACGCGTTCCATGACCTAGGAGATTTGCTCCTCAATTTGGTCCTATGGAACATGACGTGTAAATAAATGAATAAAAGATTAAAACGTCGAAAAAAAATTTACAACGAAATGAGCTCAGTTATCAGAATGACGTTGCTTCCCCCGTAGCCTGCATGCACGCCCTGATTGGGTTCAGAACAGTCTTGTACACCCATAGTATCCTCTATTGAGGCAAGATGGCTCACAGCTGTTGTAACAGGTCCTTGGTATCCTGGACACTGACAGTAGGACAGAATTGACGTCCGAGCTAGACCCACACAAGTTCTGTCAGGAACAGAGCTGGGGATCTTGCTGGTCAGAGGTGGACCTCAGCATCACGTAAACAGTTTATAGAGACACGTGCCGCATATGGACGAGCATTGTGCTGTTGAAAAATGACACTGTGTTATTGTTGCGTAAGGGCTAACATACGTCTGTGATGTTTCCGTTTTCCACCAGAGTTCCCTCAATCACTACCAGCAGTGATGTAAAGTTGTATCCTTTAGCTCTGTGTTTACGAGGAAGACAGGCCGTTGCGTGTATGTGACAGGGGGTACGCTGCAGGCCAGCAGCCATCTCTGGCGGGCAGTGAATAACTAACTATTTCAGACGAGTTTAATAATGATTCACCGCACGTTTAAATGCATGCTAGCTCTCGATAGAACACAACATAATTAATACTTGGCACGCATACCTTTTCAATTACGTATTGATTTCCCATAGCCCCTACACGAAGCCGAGAGTTTGCGATGTATGGCGGACAAGGCGACTAGTGTGACGTCACAAGTTAATTCTGGGGCCCATATTTCTCTTGGACCCGCTAGAGCTTCCCATACCATGACCCCAGGAGTAGTATTGCTGTGCCTGTCCAAAACACTGGAAGAATGGGACCTTCCGTCGAGTTGCGGCCATACTACACAACGCTGGTTTCCTGGCACAGCACAGATCCGCCGTTCATTGCTGAACAGCATGCAGTGCTTGCTTTCCTGTCACGGCACCACTCCAAACGCAGCAGTTTGTTTCGTGGAGCTCTTCTGCGTGAGGCGGTAATTTTCAAGATCGGTAGGGATTATTTCCAATATCTATACGTAATTTTTGGTTAGATGGCTCCCAAAGCCATGACTCCAGAAGTAGCGCCGCTGTACCTCTCCAGAAAATCGGAACGATGGGACCTCTCTCAGGTCACAGCCACACGAGTCGACGATTGTCAAACGAGGTAGTAGAGAACCGCGACTCATCGTTGAATACAATGCTACGGCTTTCATTAGCATTCCATGCTTCCTGATCATAGCACTATACGAAACATATGTTTGTTTTGTGGTGTTAACAGCTGCCTATACATGGGACGTTAATGCCCTAGATTGTTTGCTGGTAGTCTCCAGCCAGTGGAGTGTGATGATGCAGAATATTGCAGGGAGTTCATTACTTGTTCTTGCACGGATGTGAAGAGCTTATAAAGTACTTGGTACACAATATGACGATCCTTCCTTGTGAAGGTCAGACCTGGTCGACCGACCGATTGACAACGAGTAAGCGTGACCTCATGTTCCTGCGTGGTTCACCATCGGGCCACTGTCACATCCAAATGCCCCACAAATCTGGATATTACACCTGCCACCAAAGTGGAGAGCCACAATGAGGCTCCTTTTAGACTCTGTCATTAGACGATAACGCTGTCTCGCGTGAGTCAACGGGGTCTCTGTGCCCTTCACATATATAGCATACTAGGCCTGGTAACAACACTAACATGATCCTCAGGAGGAAATTAGAATTATATATTAATACCTTCAGCTGCTGATGGGCGTTGATATATATATATATATATATATATATATATATATATATCAATGGGGAGAGGTGAAAATGTGTGCCCGACCTGGGACTCGAACCCGGAATCTCCAGCTTACATGGCAGACGCTCTATCCATGTGAGCCACCGAGGGCACAGAGGATAGCGCAACTGCAGGGACTATCTCGCCCACGCCTCCCGCGAGACCCACATTCTCACCGTGTATGTCCAAACACTACATTCGTAGTGTCCCTATCCAACACACTCATTACTCATGGGAGACATTCTTACCGGCCGGCCGGTGTGTCCGAGCGGTTCTAGGCGCTATAGTCTGGAACCGCGAGACCGCTACGGTCGCAGGTTCGAATCCTGCCTCGGGCATGGATGTGTGTGATGTCCTTAGGTTAGTTAGGTTTAAGTAGTTTTAAGTTCTAGGGGACTGATGACCTCAGAAGTTGAGTTCCAAAGTGCTCAGAGCCATTTTGAACCATTCTTACCAAGTCCCGTAAGAGTTCGGGTAATATGCGTGCTTCCGCATAGAAGAAGAGGTTCATGGCCGGTATTACCAGAACTGTATACTTATATGGATATGGTGTCTGTTCGTTCGGACATGATCCTCAGGAATCCACCCTGCTGGCGCTCTTCCTGTCACCGAGAAATGCTATCGTAATCATTTACATATCCGCCCATGGTGTAGACGTGTACAAAGTTCTGTTGATATCGTATGATGCCTGACTGTTACTTTTTTTGTCAAGCTGTGTATATCGAGTATCCAAATCATAATTGTGCATTTTACTCCAAAATAATAATTTGAAACATCATATTCCATCTTACACACATTATTGCGTCTTGAAATGTTATTAACTATAGATGAGACCTGATTTCACAGGAGCCACCGTGTTTATATTCGAATATAGAAATTACAGTCAGATTAGAACTTAGAGGTAATAGATGTAATATCTTCCATGCTTCCGTGTGCGTGACAAGTTACTAAAATTATTACGTGACTGATTAAACCATAGCTTCAGATTTTAATATTTAACACTGTCACTGTCAAATTGTAGTTGATAAACTTAACAACAAAATTAAAAGGAAACAATACACTCCTGCTGATTCAGACTCAAATGAAGAAACACACATCTGTTTGCATTCTCTTTAAAGGAAAAATATTATGACAAGTTCCCAACACTGGTATCCAAATATAATTCAGGTTTAACAATAAGTTATAACAGCATATCATTCAATGCAGCAACACAAATAGCCGAAGCCACTGCCGCTGATGTATTTACAGACTTTTATGTAACTATATACACTGAAGCTCCAAAGAAACTAGTATAGGTATGCGTATTCAAATACAGAGAGATGCAAACAGGTAGAATACGGCGCTGCAGTCTGCAATGGCTATATAAGGCAACATGTGTCTGGTGCAATTGTTAGATCGGTTACTGATGCTACAATGGGGCAGGTTATCAAGATTTAAGTGAGTTTGAACGTGGTGTTATAGTTGGCGCACGAGCGTTGGTACACAGCATCTCCGAGGTAGCGATGAAATGGAGGATTTTCCCGTTCGATCATTTCACGAGTGTACCGTGAATATCAGGAATCCGTAAAACATAAAGTCTCCGACATCGCTGCTGGCGGATAAATGTCCTCCATAACGGGACCAACGACGACTGAAGAGAATCGTTGAAGGTGAACCCTTCCGCAAATTGCTGTAGATTTCAGTGCTGGACCGTCAACAAGTGTCAACGTGCGAACCATTCAACGAAACATCATCGATATGGACTTTCGGAGCCGAAGGCCCACACGTGTACCCTTGAAGACTGCACGACGCAAAGCTTTACGCCCCGCCGGGGTCCGTCAACACCGACATTGGACTGTTGATGACTTGAAAGAATCGAGCGGATGGACGTGTACGCTTATGGAGACAACGTCATCATTTCTTGGACCTTGCATGTCAGCAGGGGACTGTTCAAGCTGTTGGAGGCTCTGTAATGGTGTGGGGCGTGTGCAGTTTGAATGATATAGGACCCCTGATACGTCTAGATACGACTCTGACAGGTAAGCATCCTGTCTGATCAGCTGAATCCATTCATTTCTATTCTGCACTACGACGGACTTGGGCAATTCCAGCAGGACAATGCGACACCTCACACGTTCAGAATTGATACAGAGTGGCTGCAGGAACACTCTTCTGAGTTTAAACACTTTTGCAGACCACCAAACTCCCCGGACATGAACATTATTGAGCATATCTAGGACGCCTTCTAACGTGCTGTTCAGAAGAGATCTCCAACCACTGGTACTCTTACGGATTCATGGTGTCACTTGTGTCCGGCACTACTTCAGAAATTAGTTGAGTCCATGCCAAGTCGTGTTGTGGTACTTTTGCGTGATCGCGGAGGCCCTACTCGTTATTAGGCAGATGTACCAGTTTCTTTGACTCTTCAGTGTATACACAAGTGATTTCGCAAGGAAATAGGAGGAATACAACGGAACATGAGATGGGGTGAGAGCAAAAATGACTCACATTCTATAAAATAAACATTTATTACTCGTGAAATCCTTCATTCTCACATCACGTATCACACATAAAAAAAAGGAGAGGCACTTAATCGTCAAGGCTCCATATGGAATAGGAGGAACTATTACTATCAATGTTATACCTTTAATATTAGCATCTGAGTCATGTAGAGTGAAAAGAGAATATCACTCTGAGTCTCGCAACACACGATGATTAACTACCACAACGATTACACAACGTACCGATTCTAGCATGCATTACGATGGCAGGTGGCTTATCCAAGGGACAGAGACCCAAGTGCACTACACTTGATAAAAGCCAATATTCCCACTCATAGATGTGTCGGCTGTGCTCAGGAGTTGAGCGTGACGCAAGTAGGTGAGCCTGCTGCGGGTGGACAATAAATACAGGACCAATCTGTAAAATTGCAGTGAAGTTGGTAAAGATCAATGCCCACAAATTTGGATACACACATGGGTATTCGTTCCACCCGGTGACTTGAGAATTATTCGATTATCCAACGTCCTAGTGAGTAAACCTCTGTTCAAACCGACGTTATGCTTGGTACTGCAGAAAAGATGTAGAGGTTCAACCTGAATAGTCAATTGTAAAACAGAATCACAATTAGAATGATTAGAATAGAAATCAGCAGTAACATATAATTCTCTGACGGCGATTGGTAAACCATCTTCTACTACAATTGGTAACAGATTTTATTCAACATTAACTGAAAACTTTTCTGTGAAAATTTATACCCTAAGTTACATTTTTAGTGGAGTTAACTTTTGTTACTCCATATTGGAACATTACATTCGACATAAAGGTGTGCTCGTCTTATTTACACAGAGGAAAAGCGTTAGCATGTATTTCTTCTCTATGTAAAACAACGCAAGATTCATCATATGATTAGAGTTCATGGAGAAACAGATGATGTAATTCCAAATATATTCTGACTACCATTTACGAAGGTCCGTCGTAAAGGTTTTATGTTATCAGCTCAAAAAAATAACGTCACGTAATTACTTTGTTTGCAGGTACACAAACCTGGTACACATTGGAATTCCCACACCACACTGCAGCAGCACACAGAGGATTAAGTACAAAATATCGCTACCCTTTGATAAAGCAGAGTGTCGTGAGATAATTCTTTTGCTGCGTTTGATGGGAAACATCGCTGTAATAGGCCAAGCTGAACTGATAGAAGTGTTCGCTACCAATACACTCACAGTTGATCGACGAAAGAAGGAAGTACAAAAATTTTCGGTAAATTCAGGAATACAGAAATACTCGTCATTTGGGATGCAATAAACAGGAAGTGCAGGGATGTAAAAGTGAAATGGCTGCAGGAAAGGTGGAAGAAATCGAAGAAGATGCGATTGTCGGAATGACTGACTCACCATATAGAATATCCAAAACAACGTTCAGTGAAATTAAAAGCAAGGGTGGTAATATGAAATGTGCAGAGGGAACAGACTAGCACTAGCCAAAAAGGCATTCGTGGGTAAGAGAAGTCTGCTAATATCAAACATGGGCCTCAATCTGAGGAAGAAATTCCTGAGAATGTATGTTTGGAGCACGGCAATGTATGATAGTGAAACATGGATTGTGGGGAAGCGGCAATAGAAGAGAATCGAAGCATTTGAGATGTGATGCTGCAGAAGAAGAAAATCAGGTGTTCTGATGAGGTAAGGGCTATGGAAGTTCTCCAGAGACTCGGCGACGAAAGGAATGTATAGAAAACACTGAAAAGTAGAAGGGACAGGATGGTAACATCTGTTAAGCCATCGCAGTATAATTTCCATGCTTCTAGAGGGAGCTGTAGGAAGTAGAAACTATGGAGAAAAACAGAGTTTGGAAAATTTCCAGAAATAATAGAATACGTACGTTGTAAGTGCTATACTGAGACTAAGAGGTTGCCACAGGAAAGGACGATGCTGAATGTTTATTAGGACTGTCATGTGTGGTGATAACAGAATATGTCCGCAAAGAGCAAATCATAACGAGAACATACTAGTGAAATTTCCGACTAGGTTATAGAAGGCTGTGAAGACGAAGCGTCAAAGGAACTTGTACAATGAAGTGTTAGGTCGAGGATAAATTCCCAGCTCATTCTGCGCAGGACATAATCAGTCACACATGCTGCTCCTTTGGGTTGTCAAATTTTGCCTCACTTCCCGTATTCTCCCAAAGCAGCATCCAGTGTATTCTTCTACTTTCCTCGGATGAGGAAACCATTGGTGGTTGAGTGGCAGCACGCAAGGCAGGTGCCGCTCAATCACCTTCCTCCTTGTGGCGCGGTTCTGCGACCACCTTCGTTTTAAATAAGGACTACGCTTTTAGCGCGCTATTTGTTTACTACATGACGCGAATTATGGGGAGTGGGTCTAAGGCGGTTATTTTTCGGCGATGACTTACGTAAAAAAAGTTGTCACCTTAGGATGCGTCTTCTAGTGGCGCGAAACCGATCGCGAATTCTAACAAAAAGTATTCTACAGCCAATGCGGATTATTTCTTTCAAAATGTGGAATTGTTGTGGTTAAATGCTAATGACAGTCGTCCATACGATAAAATGACGCCAGCCGCGGCGAACACATTTGCATAAACATTCAATTTTCAACCAGAACTGGAAATGCAGCGGTTGAGTATAGATGCCTCGTATTGGTGAATAAAAAATAAAAAAAATAAATAAATAAAAACGAAGACCAGAGGGAAATTTTAGTCATTCGTCTACGGCCAATAATCTTTTATTGCAGTAGTGCAGTTAAGCAGATGTTGGAATAAAATGAATTTAAACAGTGGACATTTCAATAATACAGTGCTGTCTTTTTATGAAAAATGAAGAAAAAACACTTTTTTGTACAGATCGTTTCACTATTTTTAAAAATATTCACCCTGAAAAGTTATACAGTTTCAAATGCGTTCACAATCAATTCTGGAAGCTTATTTTGTACTCTTGTATCGGTACACCGAAACCAAATTTTTGGAACAATTCAACAGTTTCGTAAGGTGGTATACTTAGCTGTCAATACATCTTTTTTGTTTGACATGAAGTAGAAAACATAGTTAGGCAATGAATCAGGTGCGTACGAGCAAGCACTGACAAATGAGGTGAAATTGATAGAGTCTGGACTTAAAACTTACATATCTCTGAAACCGATGAGATTAATATATCGGTTTTTCTTTAAGAAAATAGGTTGCGCTGTAGTAATAAAAATTTTTGTTATTTTTCATCTTTTGCTATAATATATCGGGGAAAAAAAATTCGTCAATCAGCTTCACCCCATCTGTCGTTGAATTCTGAAACTTTATCAATAGGCAATAATTAAGCTCTGATAGTAATTTCAGTCAGCCGGAGTGGCCGAGTGGTTCTAGGCGCTACAGTCTGCAACAGCGAGACCGCTACGGTCCTAGGTTCGAATCCTGCCTCGGGCATGGATGTGTTGATATCCTTAGGTTAGTAAGGTTTAAGTAGTTCTAAGTTCTAGGGGACTGATGATCTCAGAAGTTAAGTCCCATAGAGCTCAGAGCCATTTGAACAATTTATTAATTTCACAGTAGCATTCAGAGAAAACTTAGGATAAAAAATGTGATCAAAACTTGCTTGTGAACTCCCGAATAAACACAAACTAAAAACGTTTTCACTGTACACTGAACCCCGATATCTCAACTTCACAACAAACATTCTCCCTACTAACTACTGTGTTTGGCAAAATTTTTGTAAATTTTTTTTACATTTCAGGCAACTTCAAGGCAGTGGCTAACTTCGCGCCATTTGTCAGTGCAATGCAATAATGAACATATAGGATATATTTCTTCAATTCAAACCATTTAAGTTTGTACACAAACTGCATTTTCACACTGACTGTTCTCACGATCTTAACTGTATGATGCAACAAAGAGAGCTGCAGCCTACGTGGCAAATTCGTAAGTTAACGTACAGGTGCTATAGTGGAAGTGAAAGATTAGGGAAGGTAAACCATCCGTAGTGGATGCACACCATCACTAAAATGATCAGTGAGAGCTTACCATAAAGTGAATAGAATACATTCACTAGTGGAGGTGAACAATCACTGTACTTGGCTAGGTAAAATGTACAGTAGAGTAGTAACCCTTAGTGAAAGTGCATCGTCACTGCTCCCAGGTTATTAATGGTGCGTCCAACAATGCTACCACGCATCAGCATGGATGTGATTGTCGTCAGCTCGTTATTGTTATGTTATATAGCAGTGCAGTTATGGTTGACCATAGTGCAGTTACAGTTCACAGTAGACCAGCTGTGGTTGACATAAGTGCAGTTACGGTTCACATCAGTGCCGCTATGGTTCAATCAGTGAAGCTCTACGAACATCTTAGAGTGCAATGGGAAAATCTCACTTACAATTCTGTCTTCATGGACAGAGAAACGTACGAGTCACTTATCAGCAAGGCTAAATCACTAAAACCGAAAGAGGGGCTCCAGCGACTACACGTTTTGGAAGAGATATGAAGTGCTGGAAGTGAATGAAGTAACCAAATCAATACAAGCTGTAACAGAAGAAGGTAAGATTAAATACCGTGTTTACGATGAAGAACTGTATGATATTCTGCATGATGCTCATGTAATGACTGACCACGGTGGACGCGACCAAATGATGAAATGCTTAAAGTCGAAGTTCTGTAATATAACATATAGAGATGTCCAAATTTATCTTTGTGTGAGCCTTGTTTACAAAAGGAAAAAGGTCAGATAAAAGGAGTAGTAGTGAAGCCAGTGCTGTTCAAGGAGCTAAATTCCAGAAATAAAGTTGATCTCATCGACTTCCAATCGCAACCAGTTGGAGATTACAAATTTGTAATGTTTTATCAGGACCACCTCACTAAATTCGTTGTTCTCATGCCACTGAAGTCCAAAACAGCAGAAGAGGTATGTGATAACATTACTGACATTTTTACGTTGTTGGGCGCTCTCTGTTTGCAGCCTGACAATGATAGAGAGTTAGTTTACAAAATAATGAGCAACTTAACTGAACTGTGGCCCAATTTTAAGATTGTCCACGGTAAACCTAGACACAGTCAGAGCCAAGGCAGTGTAGAGCGAGCAAATCAAGACACAGAACATATGCTAACTACATGGATGCAGGAGCACAGTGCCGCAGAGTGGAGCCATGCATTAAGATTTATGCAGCTAATGAAGAAGAGCACTCTACATTTTGGAATTAAAAAAATCAATGTTTGGCTGCCCTCCTAAACATGGTTGGTCTTCAACAAGTTTACCTCCTGAAGCACTGATGAACTTTCACTCTGTGGATGACCTTGAAAATATAATTAATCAAGTGAGTGTTAGCAGTGACACAGGGACTGAAACGTTGCAGGATAATGATCACAGTAAACCTCCATTGAAAGAGGATAATATACAACAGGAACAGATGTCGAGTACAGAGAGAAAGAAGGTATTCCTGACAATAATGACTACTGCCTGACTCATGTAGACGAGTCAAGTCACGCTATTAAAAAACACAGAACTGAATCGTACAAGTGCTTAGAAGAACAAGCGCAAAGAACGCGGCAGTGTTCAGATCGTTGCTTTCCAACTGTGGAAAAGGGCTGTACTGTGTGAGTTCCAGTTCCCGACTTCGATAGAGGAAGAGGAGTTGCTAGGTCGATCTTGGGTGTCGTGCTCGAGACAAAGGCCAATGGCTTCTACCGATTCGAGACGAGAGATGGTGTGCTGAGAGAACTATACACACGGTAATGAATTGTTTGTTTTTAAATAATTATGGAAGGGACGATACGATATGCCACTGCGGCTACAACTACAACATTTTCTTTCAGGTCTCAGTTCAGTACTTGCCCTCTAAGAATAATCTCAGAGGAGGTAAGTTCCAGCAGAGAAAACTGTTGTCCTGAGAGCAGTTTCGACGTCTCAGTCTATGGGAAGCGGCCTGAGATTCTTCAAATGCAACTGACAGCAAAAACATTAGCGTCCTAGATGCTTTTGCAAAAACAAAAATGTGATGTGCAACTCAAAGAGCCATGATGCAAGTTCTTGCTGCAATAAATGAACTTTACGTAATATCACTATGTTTTCAATAGTGATAAATGCACCTTTCGAAGTACGACTGTTTTGTTATAACAGCCATGGTTCACGTTCCTTACCTCTTGGCAGTGAAAGTATACATCCACTAGTGACAGTGCACTATCCCTAGGCAATGTGTATTGTTTGGCAGAACTGGAATCAGTAGTCCACTTTCACTAAATGAGCCAGTGAAGGTGCACTATCACCATTGATGGTATACTTTCCCTGAAACTTCCGCTATAACAGAGGCACTTGCAACAAGGACTTCCTCACTACATCACTAGACTATTACAGATAGTTGTTGCTGCGTCCACTGAGACACATTGTTGCAGGGTTCGTTATGCCACATTCCTGTCGCAGTCACGAAAGTTGCTTCATAAAAGAACCGGTCGATAAAAGGCGGTCAGCTTTACCCCAAGTATCTCAGATGGTCAACTTCACTACAATTCCACGGAGAACTTGCAAAGTTTTGTTTGTGTGTCTGTGAATACGTAAATATAATAACCATTGTCATTCTGGAGGGTCAATGCACAACGTACATAGGAGTTAGACACGTATGTCAGTCACACGAATGAAAATTTTAACCGATTAAAAAAGTTAAAGAATTAGTCCTTCTGAAAACGATTAGCGTTCAGGTAGTTATACACTAACTGTTACCTGTTGCTTCATTGTATGTCATTAGTTTTGTTACGATGAGTGATGGTGAGCAAGCAAGCAGTAATTCTATGGTGTGATGCAGAGACGTATGTATAAAGATGTATGGAGTGCCAGTGTGTAAGTACATAATGAATGTACACTGATCAGCCAAAACATTATGACCACTGCCCACCGCGCCGCTAGATGCCGCCAGGTGGCGTTGCGGGAAACTGATACGGTAACAAAAGTGTGTAAGCGGAGCAGACACGGACGTAAGATCACCCAAGCGAAGATAGGGGCTGCAAATGGGCAAATCCATTGATATAAGTGACTCTGAAAAAGGGCAGATTACTATTACGCACGTCCACAGGGGGTTCTGAGGCTTGTCTGCTCTGTAAAGCAGGATAGATGGTGATCTGTGAAACATCTACCGAAACAGCATAATACTGGTGCATTCATAAATGTTTCGGGGGGCACCGTTCATCATGCGTTGTTGAACATGGAACTTCGCAGCGGCCACCCCCGAGTGTTCACATGCTGACCTAACGACATCGTCACTTACGATTACACTGGGCACGCAACCATCGGGGTTCAACCGTCGATCAATGAAAACGTGACGGCTCCTCGGGTGAATCACATTTTTGCTACACTAGGTCGATGGTCTTCTCCACAAACGCAGTCATCGAGATGAACGGCAGCTTGAAACGTGCCGCGCCCCAGGGATGCAGGCTGATAGGAGCGGTATTATGTTATGAAAGACATTCTCCTGCGCTTGGTTGGGACCTGTGGAAGAAATCGAAGACACGCTGACAGCTGCATCCCTTCATGCTTGATGTCTTCCCCGACGGCGATGTTATCTTTCAGTAATATAATTGTCCGTGTCTCGGAGCTAGAACCGTGCTACAGTGGTTTGAGGGACATTATAGTTAACTCACGTTGAGGTCTTGGCGACCGAATTGGCCTGATGTAAATCCTAAGGAACCCATCTGGGTCATTATGGCGCCGTCACCACATACGGAGATCAGCGGCCGGTCATTTACGCGAATTATACGAACTGTGTGTAGACATCTAATGCTACATACCTCTATAAAACTACCAACGAACACTAGAATCCCTGATACGCAGAGTCAATGATGTATTGCATTCCAAAGACGGACAAACAAGCTACTAAGCAGGGGGTCATAATGTTATAATGTTTTGACTCATTAGTGTATTTCTGCTTTTTTTTTTTTTTTTTTTTTGTACGTAGAGTCTGAAAGCTTCCATTAAATTTTCTATACATGTTTTAAAAAATGCCTCGATTAATCAGATTCGTGCAGTAGTACAGTTTTTAGGAGCTTCTTTGGCTTACCTAGTACTGGATGTGAGATTCTGCCACCAGAGAAACACATACCGACCGTTTCTCCTTTCCATTTTAATGCGTGATGCTGCTTATTTGATCCATCCTTGTATGATGGATTATATGTAATTAACATAGTTAGTTAATTGCTCATAACCAAATGCAGCCTCACCGACCGTTTCTCCTTTCCATTTTAATGCGTGATGCTGCTTATTTGATCCATCCTTGTATGATGGATTATATGTAATTAACATAGTTAGTTAATTGCTCATAACCAAATGCAGCCTCACCAAAAGCCTCCCACGTTCCACAAGAGAAGGTACAACTCTCTCTTTGTCGCAAAAGCTTTAAATGACGCGGTCGGTGTGAGTCTTAAAGTTTCTTGGGAGCTGTTATCATAAGCGTGGCACTCTGCACCTAAAATGCAACGGGCGTTTCTGTTCTAACGTTTGTGTAGCTCTTAAGGCCGCCTGACTCTCTATATGTTGGCGGGCATGAGACTGCTCAAAAATGGTTCAAATGGCCCTGATCACTATGGGACTTAACATCTGAGGTCATCAGTGCCCTAGAATTTAGAACTACTTAAACCTAACTAACGTAAGTACATCACACACATCCAATCCTCGAGGCAGGATTCGAACCTGTGACCGTAGCGGTCGCGCGGTTCCAGAGTGAATCTCCTAAAACCGCTCGGCCACAGCGGCCGGCTGGATAGGTAACATTCCATCAGAATTTCTTAAATCATTGGGGGAAGTGACAACACAACCACTGTTCAAGTTGGTGTGTAGAACATATGAGTCTGGCGACATACCATCTGATTTTCGGAAAAATATAATCCACACAATTCCAAAGACTGCATGAGCTGACAAGTGCGAGAATTATGGCACGATAAGCTTAACAGATCGTGCATAGAAGTTGCCGACAAGGATTATATATATACCTATTCGTTTAGTCGGTTCCGACTCTTCGTGACCCCATGAACCAAATCACGCCACTTTTTCCTGTGTTGCACTTTCTCCCGTAGACCTTCCAGGTTGGAACACATTGCTTCTGTGATGCCATCGATCCATCTCATCCTCTGACGTCCTCTTCTTCTAGTTCCTTCAATCTTCCCCAACATTAATGTTTTTTCCAGCGAGGCATGCCTTCGCATTGTGTGTCCAAAGTAGGTCAGCTTTTGTTTTAAGATTAGACCTTCCAGGCAGAAATCTGGTTTAATTTGCTCCAATATTGATCTGTTGGTTCTCTTTGCAGTCCATGGAACTCTAAGAAGTTTCCTCCAACACCACAATTCGAAGGAGTCAATTCTTCGTCGTTCAGCCTTTCTAATGGTCCAGGTCTCACATCCATACAACTGGAAAGACCATAGCCCTCACAATACGGATCTTTGTTGCTAGTGTTATATCTCTGGACCTTATAACCTTGTCAAGGTTTGACATCGCCTGTCTACCGAGCAACAGGCGTCTCCGGATTTCATGGCTGCAGTCACCGTCAGCAGAGATCTGGGAACCGAGATAATTGAATGTGGTCACTACCTCCATGGTTTCTCCTGCTATATCCCACGAATTGGTAGGTGTAGTTGCCATAATTTTCGTTTTCTTCACATTCAGCATAACACCAGCCTTTTCACTTTCGTCTTTCACCTTCAGTAAGAATGTTCTCAATTCTTCTTCACTTTCTGCCAACAGGATCGTATCATCCGCGTACCTGAGGTTGTTTACATTTATTCCAGCTATTTTAATTCCTGTTTCTCCTTCATCTAGCCTCGCATTCCTCATGACAATATATAGAAGAATCGAAAAGAAAATTGAGGATGTGTTAGATGATGAGCAGTTTGGCTTTAGAAAAGATAAAGGCACCAGAGAGACAATTCTGACGTTGCGGTTGATAATGGAGGCTTGACTAAAGAAGAATCAAGACACGTTCATAGGATCTGTCGACCTGGAAAAAGCGTCCGACAATCTGAAATAGTGCAAGATGTGCGAAATTCTAAGAAGCTACAGGGAGAGAAGGGTAATATACGATATGTAAAAGAGCCAAGAGGGAATAATAAGAGTGGATGATCAAGAAAGAAGTGCTCGGATTAAAAAAGGTGTGACATAGGGTTGCAGGCTTTCGCCTCTGCTGTTAAATTTGTACATCGAAGAAGCAATGATGGGAATAAAAGAAAGGTTCAGGAGTGGGATTAAAATTCAAGGTGAAATGATATCAATGATAAGATTCGATTACAACATTGCCCTTGTGAGTGAAAATGAAGAAGAATTACTTGATCTGCTGAATGGAATGGGAAGTCTAATGAGTAGAGAATATAGATTGGGAGTAAATCGACAAAAGATGAAAGTAATAAGAAGTAGCAAAACTGAGAACAGCGAGAAACTTAACATCATGAAGTAGACGAAGTTAACAAATTCTGCTACTTTGGCAACAGAATACCCATTGACGGACGGAGCAAGGACGACGTCAAAAGTAGACTAGCATTGGCAAAAAGAGCATTCCTGGCCAGGAGAAATCTGCTAATATCAAACATAGGCCTTAATTTGAGGAAGAAATTTCTGGGAATGTACGTTTGGAGCATAGCGTTGTATGGTAGTGAAACATGGACTGTGGGAAAACCGGAAGAGAAGAGAATCGAAGCATTTGAGATGTGGTGCTATAGACGAATGTTGAAAATTAGGTGGACTGATAAGGTGAGGAATGAGAAGGTTCTGAACCGAATCGGAGAGGAAAGGAATATGTGGAAACCACTGACAAGGAGAAGGGACAGGATGATAACACATTTGTTAAGACATCAGGGAATAACTTCCATGGTACTTGAGGAGCTACAGAAGGCAAACATTACAGAGTAAGGCAGAGATTGGAATACATCTAGCAAATAATTGAGGACGTAGAGTGCAAATGCTACTGTGATTGCAAGAGCTACTGTGACATGAAGAGGATGGCACAGGACAGGAATTCGTGGCATGACGCATGAAAACAGTCAGAAGACTGATGACTCGGAAAAAAATAAGGATGGCTTCAGCCATTGCCACGTATTAGGAACTTCCAAACGATAAATATAGCAACTAAAAGAAAAGAATTTCTATCAGAAATCTGTAGTTAATTAACATAAAATGTTTTGTAAACTTCTCGGTCAGCTTCACTTCAGCAGTCAACATCACACCATTTGACAGTATTTTCATGTTTGTAACGTTCGCTACGCTGTAGTGTCAAGTCATTATTATGGCTGGAGCACGTATTTCGGTTCTCGAAACCGGACTTGTCTCGACCCAATTAAACCGTGATGGGCAGCTGCACATGCACCCGAAGAGGATTTGCGAATATAACGCCCACAGCTGACGGTTTATCCGCTGCGACACAGTGAACATGCGGTATGATTTACATGTTGCACTGAGGTTCGTATCAAATTCATACACTTTTTATTTTATTTTCACGGCGTCGAGTTGAAGTTCCACGTACGGCTTCGACAAGCAACTTGTGTTTGAAATTTAAGACTCGAGTAACTCTGCACAACGAATCGTGGCGTGTAATACACACGGTTTCACACGGTACAGATAGTGGAAATTCTGTTGCACCGATTCCACTGTCCGCACTATACCAATGAGAAACAGCGCCAACGCGCCTTCTAACAGATGACTCCTGTACTAAAAATTCAGACTAGCATTTACGAGGAGGTTAAGATCGACTTCTGCTAGCATTTTGAAGCACATTCATATGCTGCTGATACCACATCTGCATTACTTGTTATTGTTTCGAAAAAGCTAAATATCCAAATCACTGGATGTAGAGACTTGGAGGCGTTTCAGTCTCTCCATACTTTAAACTATTATAAAGAACGAAAGTGGAATAAGTTTCTACTTATGGTTAATGACATTATCAAGTAACACGTACATTAAAACCACCTTGTGTTCAGACCGCCTCAGATCGGAGTTAAGACTCAAGCTTTCAAAGCTTATCACCATCTACTTCATCAGGAGATGAGTATCAGTCGACAGCAGAGTCTGCATTTTTTATTGGGGAGTCCAAGCTTGTCGGATGATGTCGCTTGGAATTCTAGCATTTATAGACGCTATGACGTAACCTGGAAGGCGAGATCCCCGTGCGCAAATGCTGGAAATCAGCACTTCGGCAGTACGCCCCCTCTCCCCGCCATTCATCACTGTGCTGCGATTGAAGGGCGGAAAGGGAAAGGAGACCATCCCAAACAACACCTATGCCCTTAGGATTTACGATTTTTGGCTGTGTTTGTTTGATGACGTTCCGTCTAAAGTGCTCATCTCCACGCATCACTGAGACTATAACCTCCGTCTATGTTATGTTTTGTTACCGCACATGTGAATTTCTAACGCTTCTTTTGGAAAGGAATTCCAGTAACTCGACGCGTGGGAGAGGACCTCTGTTTTTTTCCGTTTTCTCGACTTTGATCTTGTGCCATTTTGTAAGGCTGAATCCCCTATTGCTGATTTCTCTTGATTTATAAACTTGATGGGCCGTGTGTTGCGCTCTGTGCTATGCCACATTCACGTGGTACACTGTAGAACACAAGTACCCCTATTTCCAGACTGTCTGTCACTGATCGCAACAATTGCTTAATTTTCCGCGGAGGTCAGAATAGTGGTCTAGTACCATATTTGCCATCTGGATTAAAAGTAAACCGGAGGAAGACGAAAGTAACGAGAAGTATTAGAAGTGGGAATAGCGATAAACTTACCATCAAAACTAGTGATCACGAAGTAGATGAAGTTAAAGAATTCTACTACCTAGGCAGCAAAATAACCAATGACGGATGGAGCAAGGAAGACATCAACAGCCGACTAGCACTGGGAAAAAGGGCATTCCAGGCCAAGAGAAGTCTCCTAGTATCAAACATAGGCCTTAATTTGAGGAAGAAGTTTCTGAAAATGTATGTTTGGATGACAGGATTGTATGGTAGTGAATAATGGACTGTGGGAAAACCTGAACAGAGGACAATCGAAGCGTTCTAGATGAGGTGCTACAGAAAAATATTGAAAATCAGGTGGTCTGACAGGGTGAGGAATGAGGAGGTCCTCCGCAGAATTGACGAAGAATGGAACATAAGGAATACACTGACAAGAAGAAGAGACCGTGTTGTGTCTAGACCATACAGCCTAGACACAATGCTGTAGCCGATAGGGCACGCAAGGCTAACGCAGACGGGCGTGAAGTCTGGAACATGAGAACTTATAAATGAATAAGAAGAAAAGTACGTAGATGCTTGTTACTTAACTTTTAATTAGTCCTTGGAATACATCTCTCTTGAATATTAGTAAGCTATAGGCACTGATACAAATGGCGCCTTGCTAGGTGGTCGCCAGTTAACTTAGCAGAGGGCTATTCTACTGTCTATCTCTCGGCAAATGAGAGCAAGGCTTAGCACGTCCAATCGCTAGCTATGTTGTCCGTACAACTGGGACGAGGTCTCCTCAGTCTCTCGAGACCTGCCATGTGGTGGCGCTAGGTTTGCGATCACACAGTGGCGACACGCGGGTCCGACATGTACTACAGGACCGCGGCCGATTTAAGTTACCACCTAGTAAGTGTGGTGTCTAGCGGTGACACCACAGACCGAATGGCAGAGTATGTGTTAAGACATTAGGGACTTCCACGGTACTAGAGGGAGCTGTAGAGGAAAACAGAGATTGGAATGCATCTAGCAAATAATTGATGACTCAGTGGTTAAGTGCTACTCCGAGATGAAGACATAAGCGCAGGGGAGGAAAAAAGAAGTCAAATCCCAAGTGATCAATGCCAGAGATTCTTTGCACTCCGTATAATGAAGTGCTCAGGAGAGGACACTTTTTCGGGAGATGGTTGAAACTACGATTTATATAACGATTTCTTTGAGTCGGTTTTCTGTACGCAGAATGACCCAATCGTCCATCCACTTTATGTTCAGCCAACACGTCCAAATACGGCAACCTGCCTTCCGTTTCTTCTTGTATAGGAAACCTGATGTAGTCCAAGAACTGGTGCTGTACATCCGTTTCCTCAGGCCAGTTTAAAAACGTGTCGTTCACGTAACTATTGAAACAATTTGAACGGAGAGGAGCAGAATGTAAAGCTCATTCTTCGAAATATTCCATAAAGAATTTAGCAATAGCTGGTGATTATGTAGAGCTCTTCGCCGCACCGTCGGTAGTGTAATATTTTGCGTTGTACAGAAAATAAGTGGAGTCATCAAGTGTGGAAGAAGTTTGGTAATGCCAGGCAGAAAATAGTTAGCAGCAAGCCCCAGTGCATCTGTTATCAGTACTTCCGTAAACTGATCGTAATGTCGCTTGGGGCTTGCTGGTGGTTGTGGTGGTTAGTGTTTAACGTCCCGTCGACAACGAGGTCATTAGAGACGGAGCTCATGCTCGGGTTAGGGAAGGATGGGGAAGGAAATCGGCCGTGCCCTTTCAAAGGAACCATCCCGGCATTTGCCTGAAGCGATTTAGGGAAATCACGGAAAACCTAAATCAGGATGGCTGGAGACGGGATTGAACCGTCGTCCTCCCGAATGCGAGTCCAGTGTGCTAACCACTGCGCCACCTCGCTCGGTTTGGGGCTTGCTGTACCCCTTTCAGTATCTCAACGAGAGCATCAGATTTCTGGATGTGATGGCTGCAATTGCCGACTTCAGGCACCGAGACTTTATAGAATGTCAAACAGCGCTTGCGTTCTGTGAATGATGGGCTGTATTCTTCGACGCTTGGAAGTCGTGCCGTTTAAAATTTAATGTACAGCGAAGTCTCCTCAGATCTAAATTCTGTGACTCATTGCTGGAGCGAGACTTGATGCTTGATCTTTTCCCATAACTTACAATGTGCTGTCAACAAAAATTGGAAACGCTAGGTTAGATTCCTTCCTCACTGGTTTAATCTGTCAGGCAACATTATGCTAACTGAAGTTGCAGACAGTACATTTCAACAGTTGGAAAAGAAACCTAAGTAACGTCAGTGTAGGGATAAATACTTAGTCACAGGAAATAAAGATAAGCAAAAACATGAAGATGTAATTACATGATTATATATGAATACAATCTATGTCAAAATATGTGAAAACAACTATTCACTTCCATTTATAATACAGCTAACGTAATTTAGTTTTGCCGTATCACTAAATAACAAAGCTTCTGAATGAAAAAAAGTAATACAATCAGTTCCACAGGAAAGTATACGGCCCGCCGCGGTGCCCGAGCGATTCTATGCGCTTCAGTCTGGAACCGCGCAACTGCTACTGTCGCAGGTTCGAATCCTGCCTCGAGCATGGATGTGTGTGAAGTCCTTAGGTTAGTTAGGTTTAAGTAGTTCTAAGTTCTAGGGGACTGATGACAGATGTTAAATGTTAAGTCCCATAGTTCTCAGAGCCATTTGAACCATTTTTTAGAAAGTGTTCGCTATAATTTTAAACGAACGTCCTAGGCGGCATAGCTGGTAGTGGTCTCGAATCTATATTCAATGCGCTTTCGTTTTGGCTATTCGAAGTTATTTATAGCCAATTTAAGCGTTGAAAAAGTGTGCATGTTCATAAAAAATTGCCTTCTGAAGTCCGTTAAGAAGTTATTTGGTTCGAACTAGGCAAACTGGGCGTTTCAAGAGGATAATCATCCGAAACATCGCAGCCGTCTGTGTACACTGTGAAAACAAGACAATGGCATGTCCACAGTGGATTGGTCTACAATGTCTCCGGATGCAAATCCAATCAGAAATGTTAAGATGAAACTTAAATGAAAGCCAATATATACTTTGAAGCAGTTCTCATATAAAATCAGGACGATATGGAGATCGTTACGGAGAGAATATGCGGAAATGTCGTGAAAAGCATACCAAAAAGGTGCCAATCTAGAATAGATAATGGCGGCGATTGGATTAACCATTAGGTAATTGTGCAATTAGTAATAACATGTATTTTCATATAAACATGTGTTGTTGTGGTCTTCAGTCCAGAGACTGGTTTGATGCAGCTCTCCATGCTACTCTATCTTGTGCAAGGTTCTTCATCTCCCAGTACCTACTGCAACCTACATCCTTCTGAATCTGTTTAGTGTATTCATCTCTTGTTCTCCCTCTACGATTTTTACCCTCCACGCTGCCGTCCAGCACTAAATTGGTGATCCCTTGATGCCTCAGAACATATCCTACCAACCGATCCCTTCTTCTAGTCAAGTTGTGCCACAAACTCCTCTTGTCCCCAATTCTATTCAATACCTCCTCATTAGTTATGTGATCCACCCATCTAATCTTCAGCATTCTTCTGTAGCAACACATTTCGAAAGCTTCTATTCTCTTCTTGTCTAAGCTATTTATCGTCCATGTTTCACCTCTATACATGGCTACACTCCATACAAATACTTTCAGAAACAACTTCCTGACACTTCACTCTATAATCGATGTTAAGAAATTTCTCTTCTTCATAAACAATTTCCTTGCCATTGCTAGTCTACATTTTATATCCTCTCTACTTCGACCATCATCAGTTATTTTGCTCCCCAAATAGCAATACTCATTTACTACTTTAAGCGTCTCATTTCCTAATCTAATTCCCGCAGCATCACCCGATTTAATTCGACTACATTCCATTATTCTCGTTTTTCTGTTGTTGATGGTCATCTTATATCCTCCTTTCAAGACCATGTCCATTCCGTTCAGCTGCTCTTCCAGGTCCTTTGCTGTCTCTGACAGAATTACAATGTCATCGGCGAACCTCAAAGTTTTTATTTCTTCTCCGTGGATTTTAATTCCTACTCCAAATTTTTCTTTTGTTTCCTCTACTGCTTGCTCAATATGCAGATTGAATAACATCGGGGAGAGGCTACAACCCTGTCTCACTCCCTTCCCAACCACTGCTTCCCTATCGTGCCCCTCGACTCTTATAACTGCTATCTGGTTTCTGTACAGCCTTTCGCTCCCTGTATTTTACGCCTGCCACCTTCAGAATTTGAAAGAGAGTATTCCAGTCAACATTGTGTAAAGCTTTTTCTAAGTCTACAAATGCTAGAAACGTAGGTTTGCCTTTCCTTCATCTATTTTCTAGGTTCAGTATTGCCTCACGTGTTCATACATTTCTACGGGATCCAAACTGATCTTCTCGAGGTCGGTTTCTATCAGTTTCTCCATTCGTCTATAAAGAATTCGCGTTAGTATTTTGCAGCAGTGGCTTATTAAACTGATACTTCGGTAATTTACACATCTGTCAACACCTGCTTTCTTTAGGATTCGAATTATTATATTCTTCTTGAAGTCTGAGGGTATTTCGCCTGTCTTATACATCTTGCTCACCTGATGGTAGAGTTTTGTCAGGACTGGCTCTCCCAAGACTGTAGTTCTAATGGAACGTTGTCTACTCCCGGGGCCTTGTTTCGACTTAGGTCTTACAGTGCTCTGTCAAACTCTTCACGTAGTATCATATCTCCCATTTCATCTTCATCTACATTCTCTTCCATTTCTATAATATTGTCCTTAAGAACATCGCCCTTGTATAGATCCTCTACATATCCCTTCCACCTTTCTGCTTTCCCTTCTTTGCTTAGATCTAGGTTTCCATCTGAGCGCTTGATATTCATGCAAGTGGTTCTCTTTTCTCCAAAGGTCTCTTTATTTTTCCTGTAGGCAATATTTATCTTACCCCTAGTGAGACAAGCCTCTACATCCTTACACTTGTCCGCTAGCCGTCCCTGCTTAGTCATTTTGCACTTCCTGTCGATCTCATTTTTGAGACGTTTGTATTCCTTTTTGCCTGCTTCATTTACTGAATTTTTGTATTTTCTCCTTTTATCAATTAAATTCAATATCTCTTCCGTTACCCAAGGATTTCTATTAGCCCTCGTCTTTTTACCTACTTGATCCTCTGCTACCTGCACTATTTCGTCTCTCAAAGCTATCCATTCTTCTTATACTGTATTTCTTTCCCCCATTCCTGTCAATCGTTCCCTAATGCTCTTTTTGAAGCTCTGTACAACCTCTGGTTCTTTCAGTTTATCCAGGTCCCATCTCCTTAAATTCCCACCTTTTTGCAGTTTCTTCAGTTTCAATCTGTAGTTCATAACCAATAGATTGTGGCCAGAGTCCACAACTGTCCCTGGAAATGTCTTACAATTTAAAACCTGGTTCCTAAATCTCTTTCTTACCATTATATAATCTATCTGAAACCTGTCAGTATCTCCAGGCTTCTTCCATGTACTCAACCTTCTTTTATGATTCTTGAACCAAATGTTAGCTATGATTAATTTATGCTCTGTGCAAAATTCTACCAGACGGCTTCCTCTTTCATTTCTTACCCCCAATCCATATTCACCTACTACGTTTCCTTGTCTCCCTTTTCCCACTATCGAATTCCAGTGACCCATGTCTATTAAATTTTCGTCTCGCTTCACTATCTGAATAATTTCTTTTATCTCATCATACATTTCAGCAATCTCTTCGTCATCTGCGGAGCTAGTTGGCATATTAACTTGTACTATTGTGGTAAGCGTGGGCTTCGTATCTATCTTGGCCACAATAATGCGTTCACTATGCTGTTTGTAGTAGCTTACCCGCATTCCTGTTTTCCTATTCATTATTAAACCTACTCCTGCATTACCCCTATTAGATTCTGTATTTATAATCCTGTATTAACCTGAACAAAAGTCTTATTCCTCCTGCCACCGAACTTCACTAATTCCCACTATATTTAACTTTAACCTATCCATTTCCCTTTTTAAATTTTCTAACCTACCTACCCGATTAAGGGATCTGACATTCCACGCTCCGATCCATAGAACGCCAGTTTTCTTCCTCCTGATAACGACGTCCTCTTGAGTAGTCCCCCACCCCCTCCCCGGAGATCCGAATGGGGGACTATTTTACCTCCGGAATATTTTACCCAAGAGGACGCCATCATTATTTAACCATACAGTAAAGCTGCATTCCTTCGGGAAAAATTACGGCTGTAGTTTCCCCTTGCTTTCAGCCGTTCGCAATACCAGCACAGCAAGGCCGTTTTGGTTAATGTTACAAGGCCAGATCAGTCAATCATCCAGACTGTTGGCCCTGCAACTACTGAAAAGGCTGCTGCCCCTCTTCAGGAACCGCACGTTTGTCTGGCCTCTCAACAGATACCCCTCCGTTGTGGTTGCACCTACGGTACGGCTGTCTGTATCACTGAGGCACGCAAGCCTCTCCACTAACGGCAAGGTCTATGGTTCGTGGGGGGCATGTAAACATATATTAATAGTAGTGTCTTTTATTGCATACAGTTAATGGCGTACATTTTCTTGTAGAACTGACTGTACCTTCCTGTGTTTGTGATCTACGCTGAGATGCCGAAAGCCATCGGATAGCGATATACTCATATACCGATGGTGGTAGTATCACGTACACGAGGCATAAAGGGCAGTTTATTGAGGGAGCTGTCGTTTGTACTAAGGTGAGTCATATTGAAAGGTTTCCGACTTCATTATGGCCACACGACGGAAATTAAGAGACTTTGAACGCGGAATGATAGTTGGAACTAGCCGCATAGGAAATTCCAATTCGGAAATCGTTAGGGAATTCAATATTTAGAGACCCACATAGTCAAGAGTGTGTCAAGAATACCAGCTTTCGGGCGTTACCTCTCACCACGGACAACGCAGTGGCCGACGGCCTTTACTTAACGACCGAGAGCAGCAGCGTTTACGTAGAGCTGTCAGTGGTAACGTGAAAAAACCGCAGACATCAATGGGGGACGTACGACGAACGTATCCGTTGGGACAATGCGGCGAAATCTGCCGTTAACGGTCTATGGCAACAGATGCTCGACGCAAGAGCCTTTGCTAACAGAACTATACCGCCTACAGCACCTCTCCTGGAGTTGTGATCATATCGGTTGGACCCTAGACGACTTGAAAGCAGTGGCCTGGTCACTTGTTAAGAACTAATGTACAATTCGAGTATGGCGCAGACCCAAGTTGCCAACAACTCACTGTGCAAGCTGGTGGCGGTTCCATAATGGTGTCAGCTGTGTTTACTTGGAATGGAATGGGTCCTCTCGTCCAGCTGAACCGATTATTGAATGGAAATGGTTATCTTCGGCTGCTTCGAGACCATTTGCAACCATTTATGGACTTCATGTTCCCCAACAACGATGGAATTTTTATGGATGGTAATGCGCCACGTCCCGGGCCACAATTGTTTGCGATTGGTTTGAAGAAATTCTGAAAAATTCTAGCGTATGATTTGGCCATCTAGGTCGACCGACATGAAACCCATCGAACATTTATGGGACATAATCGAAAGGTCAGTTCTTGCTCAAAAACCTGCACTGGCAACGCATTCGCAATTGTATACAGGTATAGAGGCAGCATGGCTCAATATTTCTGCATAGGACTTCGACGACTTGTTGAATGCATGGCACGTCGAGTTGCTGTACTAAGCCGGGCCAAAGGAGGTCCGACACGATATTAGGAGGTACCCCTAGGCTTTTATCCAGTAACTGTAATCCAAAGGAATTCACATTTTTTTCGATGCAAAAGATTGAGAAGTTCCAAGTATGTATTGATTCCATGCTGTACACATGCGCTCACGTTTAATTTAAGATGAAGATTAACTGTGGAATGTCTGTGAATATAACATTCGATTTTCAGTTTTTGTTCCTTTGTTCAAAGGATGGTGTTATATTGGCTAACATACCATTGGAGAAAGAGTTGTAATGGAGCAAGATATTTTTCCTCTCTCCTAAATAATACATGGTGATTTTTGCCAACGAGTACAAACTCTACGGATTGATCGATGAAAGGATACGGAACGAGAGGGGTCTAATGAACTTATGTCCGGAAATGCATGGTTTCCGTGCTAGAGACCATTTATTCAATCGTACTTTGTTACAGAGACTGCGGTATAAATACGCGCTGTACCATGCACCCACAGTTACGGTATGCTTGGTTTCCTCCTAGAGGCGGGTACTGTTCCTTATACGTCATGCCCTAGCGCCCTCTCCTGCCTTAGTAATTGGTAATGTTGCGTCCGATTCACTTCCCTGGCTGACTTATCTTGTAGTGGATGTGATACAGCATTGTACACAGTGGTTCCATATTCTAATTGAGATGTTGCCAACATGGTGTTTACTTACGGAAAGGCAAATGGCAACGGGCGGCGGACTGTAAGGTTGTATCAGAGACGTATCCCCATCGACAACAATCTCAGTGTCTGAGACACAGTTGTCTCAGGAAGCAGGAAATAATGTGGGACGTAACCGAAATGTTCGGACTCCATTTGGAGGAAAATGTGATTAACACTGTGGAAGGCGACCGCCATGTCAATTACCAGGCAGTTGGCCCGCCGTACAGGGTAAGCCAGACGACCGTGTGGAACATTCTCCATGACAATTGTTACTATCATTATCACTTGCAACGTGTGAAGGGCTTACCAGCTACAGATTTTCCGTTCTGGAAGCAGTTATGACACTGGTTTCTTCCCCAGGTTTGAGGATTCCTGGATTTGTGTCATCCATCTTATTCACAGATGAGGCGACTTTTACGCGGAATGGTATCTTCAACTTTTGTAACAGTCGTCTGTGGGATAGTATGCAGAACCTCCATAGTATGGTGGCAGCGAATCATCAGCATCAGTGCAGCCGAAATGTGTGGGCCTGGATAACTGTCGACCGTATTTTAGGACCAGTCTTCCTTCCATGTTTCCTAACAGGCCTCCCCTGCTGGAAGAAGTGCCATTGATGATTCGAAGGGTTATGTGGCTGCTACATGATGGTGCTCCGGCCAACTTCGCCGTTAACGTCCGGACGCATCTCATTAGTGTCTTCCCTGATCAATGGATTTGACGAGTGGGGGGGGGGGGAGGGGGGTCTAATTTAATGGCCTGCTCGTTGACCAGATCTCAACCGATGCAGTTTCTGGTTATGGGGCCATCTCAAGAGTATCGTGCATGCAGATCCCATTACAGATATGGAGACACTGGAGCAGCGTATTCATGCTGCCTGTGACAACTTTCGGGTGGAGCCTCGCTGATATGAAATTGTGAGACAGAACATGCTGCTGTGGGTACGCGTATGTGTTGAGGCACATGGAATCCATTTTGAACACATACTGTAATTGTGGCTGCATGGTACAGCGCCTATTAGACCGCAGTCACTGTGTCAATGCATGATTGAATAAATGGTCTCTAGCGTGGAAACTACGCATTTACGGACATCATTAGATCTTTTTTGTTCCGTATCCTCTCATCGATCAATCCCTAGAGTTTGTACACGGTGGAAAAAGTCACCCTGTATAGTGAAATTCAGTTTTTGTTGCCTGAATAGATATCGATGACGGCTTGAGAATTTCGGATTGGGACTCCATTAGCGTTAGCTACAGATAATGAGTTTCGAGTTGTCACAGTGCACGTGTTCAATTTACGAAAATGACATATCAGCTTTGAGTCGGGAATAAACGCAATAGTTAAGACTGCTATTCTACGATGTGTATAGTATATTCTTGTTAATGCTTGTTAATCCTGATCCATTTACTCTTCCTCACGAGGTTTGCATCTTATTTCGATCATTCCGAAGGTGAAATTCCCATTTCTGTTTAATTTATTTCTTTCACGCATCATTTCTTTCTGAAATTGATGAACAGAGATTAATGTCTTGCATTTAAATCATATACTCATTAAATAATGACTGGTTTATGGTAACATAATTAAGCATACAGCATAACATGACAGAAAACGTATTATGTGAAAAACTTATATAGTGTTCAGAGGCAAAAATGTACTCAGTGTATCACAATGTAACAGTAAAGTAGTCACGATGTTGAGATATCATAAGGCAAAATGTCAAAGTCAACTGGTGTTTGATATATCTTAACTATTTCATAGTGCATACAAACAAAACATGAAACAATCGTATATACCTAAGAAAGACAAAAAAATGTGACGTTAGTTGTGTTCAGCTTGTATGTTGTGTAGTTAATAGAGGCGAGAATTAAAGACTTTAATGGAGAGAAAAATTAATAAAATTAATATGTCACTAGATAACATTGCATAATTATTCATAAGATACGTAAGTTTCTCTGGAAAAAATGTGCACAGTCTGATATGTAACGACAAGAAGAGCGACCTGCTAACCTTACCTTGCCAGGCATTTGCCAAGAAAAAATACGATAATCATCAATAAGTAGTCACATAAATATAATTGCATAAGTGGTCATAAAATGTGTAAATTCATCTGGAAAAATATGCACGGTCTGATGTGTAACGACAAGAAGAGCGACCTGCTAACCTTACCTTGCCAGGCATTTGCCAAGAAAAAATACGATAATCATCAATAAGTAGTCACATAAATATAATTGCATAAGTGGTCATAAAATGTGTAAATTCATCTGGAAAAATATGCACGGTCTGATGTGTAACGACAAGAAGAGTACCTGCTAACCTTACCTTGCCGGGCACTTGCCAAGAAAAAATACGATAATCATTGGTAATTAGTCATGTGAATATAATTGCCTAAGTGATCATAAAATTAGCAAAATGGCATTATAGCATGTTAAATCATAAAGTGTCTTCATTCAATAAAAGGCTTGATGTTTGACCAGTGGTGAGTGCCTTTGGATTTTCTGGTTCTCAAAGTTTCGACGTGTACAACATTGGGGTGAGGAATGCTGCGAATCCGATATGGACCTGCGCATAGAAGTTCAAATTTACTGCACCTACCTCTTCCTTTGTTGGATAAATAGTGTGTACGTACTAATATTTTCTGTCCAATGTGAAAGTCACGGCGTGTACAAACCTGTTTTTGCTGTCTTCTCCGGCGCTCTGCGGCACGTTTGATGTTGTTCAGTGCAATGTCGATTATTTCGTGGTGTCGTAATCGACGAGATGTAGGAAAATTTACTAATTCTGTAATTTTGTTTGGTGGTTCAACATTTTTCAGTATAACAGACGGAGATAGCAGAGTGGATTCATTTGCAATGGAATTAATTACATCTTGGAATGAGAATATGTGTGTGTCCCAATAAATATGTCTTTTGTGGCAGTATATTCTACACAGTTTACCAATTTCTTTCATTAATCGTTCACAAGGGTTCGAAGAAGCATGGTACCTGGATATATAGATCGGAGAAATGTTTCTAGCTCGTAACATGCGTGTCCATATAGCAGAACGAAATTGTGATCCATTATCGGAAATTACTTTCAACACATGCCCTACATGAAATAGAAAATGCTTTACAAATGCTTTCGAAACGGTTTTAGCAGTAGCTTTGCGTAACGGAGTGAAGGTAACAAATTTCGAAGTGAGTTGAACAGCGACAAAGATGTAGGAAAAACCTCTATTAGTTCTGGGAATCGGACTAAAAATGTCTACAGCGGCCATATGTCTTAATTTAACAGGTACAATGGGATATAATGGAGGAATATGTGAAGTTGTGTCTGACTTAGCTTTCTGGCAGATTTTACATGGCGCTAAAACTCGTCGTATACGTTTCTCCATGTTGGCAAAATAACAGTTCTGTCTCAGTATAAGAAAACATTTTCTAGCTCCGTAATGTGCGTAACTTAAATGAGTATACCAGATTAATTTGTTAACCAGTTCATCAGGAATGCATAATAACCAATTGTTGCTGTCAGGATGAGAGCGGCGAAATAGAATGTCATTGCGTACAGTGTAATGGTTTCTAATCGTAACATTATTCCTATCTTGCCAAAGGTGTTTAATTTCTTTCCACACGTTGTCTTTATTCTGCTCTTGTGCTATGTCCTGTAATGACGACGAAATGAAATTTTCAAATGCAACTTGCTGAATGTACATGACGCTGAAATTTGCTTTGCAGAAGTTGGTTGCGATATCTTGCTGATTGTTGCTGAGAGAACGAGATAGTGCGTCTGCTATAACATTCTGTGTGCCGGGAATATGAACAACTGTGAAATTAAATTCCTGTAAATAAAGCTTCCATCTGCTTAATCTGTCGTGTGTGAATTTAGCTGAAAGTAAAAATTGTATAGCTCTATGGTCTGTGTAAACGGTGGTGTGTCTTCCATAAAGAAAATGCCGAAATCACGTAAAAGCCCATACAACACATAATGTTTCCAGTTCTGTAACGGAATAATTTCGTTCAGCAGGTGACAGAATGCGGCTTGCAAATGCGATGTCTTTAATTGTTGTAGAACCATCTTCTTCAATTTTCTGGAAAATATGTACACCTAAAGCTGTGTTAGAACTGTCGGTGGCAATGGAAAAATTTCTGGTAAGGTCTGGGTGCGATAAAAGTTGTGCATTCAACAAAGCATGTTTCAGGTTCATAAATTCAGAATGTGCTTGCTTATCCCACGACCAAATAGTGTTTTTTCCTGTCAATTGGCATAATCTAAGTGTGTCTAAAGCAGAGTGGTGAATAAATTTACGAAAAAAGTTAATTAAGCCCAAAAAACTGTGTAGTTGCTTCTTCGTTGTAGGAACAGTAATGTCACGTAAAGCTTGAAGTTTTTCCGGGTCAGGCGCAATGCCTTCTGCTGAGATTACATGTCCAAGAAATTTTATAGAAGTTTTGCCAAAGTGCGATTTACTGATATTAACTGTGAGTCCTTGTGCATGAAAAGTTTGCAACAGTCGTTCTAAAATCACATTGTGTTCAGACCAGTTACCTTCTGCAATAAGAATGTCATCTACGTACGTTGTAATTCTGTCTTTAAGTTCTGTCGGAAGTATTGTGTTCAAACCGCGAATAAAAGCTGCTGAAGAAATAGTTAAACCGAATGGTAATTTGAAAAATTGATAACAGTCGCCAAAACAGAGAAACGCTGTGTACTTTCTGCAGTTCGGATGGAGCTGAATTTGCCAAAATCCCGATTTTAGATCTAATGTAGAATAAATAGGCAGTACCGTGAAATTTCTGTAGAAGTTCCTCTAGTGTCTGTGGTCGATCTGTTTCATTAATAATTATGTCATTGATGTGACGCGAATCAAGTACGAGGCGAAGTGAGCCATCTTTTTTCTTAACAATATGTAGCGGGCTTATGTACGGACTAACTGCCGGTTCAATTCTTTCTTGACCTGTTCTCTATGGATATATGAATGGGATAATGCTTGGCTTTAAATGTGTCGTGCTGTTTGACTTGAAATTCATACATAAAACCGGACGTAGTACCAGGAATGTTGTCAAAAACTGGAGCTTGCTGTAAAAGAATTTTGTGTAGTTGCGTGCGTTCGTCGTCTGTATTTGCACAGCTCTGCTTAACTTTATCAGAAATCATCTGCATTACATCATAGTCAGCTTCGTCTGGAGTATTATAGTTATGTACGTACGTATCTGTGAACAATGTGGAATTACAGTCTATGTTACGTGATGCGGAAATGACCTCTGTGCGATTAATTGTTTGTTCTCCAGCAGATAAAGAGTGCTGAAATTCTAAAGCCAATTGTACATTTTCGTCCTTCAACATTAAATAGGAATTTTGAAAATCAATAACTGCGTCGTGTTGTACCAGAAAATTAGTACCTAGAATAACGTCTGTTGTCAATAAAGGAACAATCCAAAAATTTGAGTGAAAAGTATGACGTGCAATAAAAAATGATAAATGCGTCTTTAACTTAACATCTACTCCTTTACTCGATACTGCTCCTTTCACTTTCGTTTTGCCTAATGGTAATGTAGGATAGGTATTCTCTTTGTTACACTCGTTGAAAGTTTCTTCATTTATTACTGACATAGGTGATCCGGAATCGATTACTGCTGAAAATTTCGATGAGCCAATTTTAATTTCGATGACATGGTGTGAAATAGTTTTCTGAACAACTGGTCTTTCCTGCAAAAGAGTGTCTCGTATGTCGTCAAATGTAATTACATTTTCGTGAACAACATTCTGCGTGTCTAAAGTAGTGCTTGTGTTACTGGAAGATGCGATCTGTACAGTATCTAGTCAAATTCTATCTGACGTGTTATTATTGTCAGGACGATTCTGTGGCATTTCGACTATTTGAACTGTTCTATTATTTCTTTCAGACGTATTACGCTCTGGATGATATCTACTGTCGGGTTCATTCATGAGAATATGTTCTTGCGGATGATTTTGCTGTTGGTAAGACCGACTGTTATTATATGTACGCTGAAAATTTTGCTCATTATTTTTACGTCTGTCGTGATAGTCATTCCTATACGGTGCATTGCGATAGGAATTGAAGTACTGTGTTTTGTGCACGTAGTTATTTCCTTGCTGGCGTGCGTTACTATTTGTTGTACCTGGGACTATACGTGCACGCGGCGAAACATTAAAGCTTGGTTGACCTTGTAGCTGCATTGTTGGTTAGGTATGCTAACCGGCTGACTTTCATGCTGTTGTGGTGGAAAACGTCTATTGTTACCAAAAAATGCGTTTGCTGTTAATTTTACACATACTGATGATTACGATTTTATCTGTTATTAAAGTTACGGCAATAGTTGTTATTTCTTGAGTGCCTAAAGAGAAATGTCACTTTCGGTAAAACTTGTCACATTGGGTTTTCTTTACTACGTTTCTTAATTCTAGATAGAGCAATAGTTAAAGAGCTGTTTTGATAGATATAAAGGATAGTAGAAGAGAAGGCAGCAGTGCAGAAAACTAAAGATGAAACAGCACTACTACAGCTCGGGGCCCTATGCACGCTACGGCACATATTCATTAAAGCGTAATGAATCCCCTGAGGTTAATTAAGCGCTGCAAATACATTTCAGCTTTTGTGTTACAGGCAATGGCGGTAAAAATTCACAAACAAATTGTTGTATCCATGCTAATTCAAGTTTCTTCATTACAGGCAATGCTACTGAATGTACAAAAATAAATTGTCGTATACAGTTCAAATCGTATATCTGTGGTCTGTCATTATTATGTTCCTTAGATTTTCTTACACATACAAATTGCTTATAATCAACGTTCGCATCACTGAATTTGAGAACACGTTCAGGTTTGTGTGGGAATCTGTTTGTCTGTGTCATTTCGGATTTCAAGTTGCGTAGCTTTTCAGATTTTAAGTCACGTAGCTTTTCGGATTTTAACTCGCGTAGTCTCTGTAAATTGCTTAAGTTACACTGGCTGTACGAGTGTGAGAAATGTTCGGAATGGCGCGTATTCTGTGACGTGTTATTAACTGAAATAATTTTCATTTCTGCTACTTTAATACTTTCGTCAATTTGGCTGATCTGTTGTGCAAATTTCTTATTGTTTTCCGTATCCAGCGTGTGTGACAGTTCTGGTGATTTTAAATTAAACTCGTCGTGTTCCTGTACTCTGTCACGTTCAAATACTTTAGATTTTCTTACGGATAGGAATTGCTCGTGATCAACGTTGTCGTCTCTGAACGTGTGAACAGGTTCACGATTGCATAAGAATCTATTTGTCTCTGTCACTTCGTATTCTAAGTCACGTAGTTTCTGTGAATTGCCTAAGTGACACTGGTTATGTGAATGCGACAAACGTTCGGAATGTGGCGTATTCTGTGACGTATTAGTGACTGAAACATTTCTCATTTCTGTCACTTTAATACGTTCGTCAATTTGGTTGTTCTGTTGTTCACATTTATCATCGACTTCCGTATTCAGAGCGTGTGAAAATTCTGGTGACTTTAAATTAAACTCGTCGCGTATCTGTGTTGCGTTTTTAGGACATTGTTCAGCGACTGCACTAATTTCCTCTCTATGTGTTTCTGTTGTAGCTGTTTGCATATCCCTTAATTCTTGAGCAACAGACCCTAATTTCTTCGCTACTTTTCCTAGCACAAGCCTCAATTTCCTCGCGTAATTGTTCCTCAGTGTCATGACACTGCGCCGCAACGGCTGTAATCTGCTCGCTAAGCTGTCTGGAATTGTTGTCTAATTTTTCATTAAGGCTGTCATGTTTTTCATTAAGCTGTTTGATCTGTTCACTAAGCTGTCTGGAATTGTTGTCTAATTTTTCACTCTGTTGTCTGACCTGTTCATTAAGCTGTTTGAAATTTTCATCATTGTTGTCTAGTTTTTCATTAATTTTATTAAGTTGTTTCAAACTTTCCTTAGATTGTTTGTTATCTTCTTTAAATTGTTTGAAATTTTCACTAAATTGTTGTTGTAGCAACCTTGCCATAATTTGTTCAAAGTCAATATTACCGGCTCTACTCTCTGTACTGTTTGATGACGTACCTGCAATTGTCACGTTTTGTGTGACCATTTGGTCATTTTGTGATTCACCAAAAAGTTTGCCCATCGGATGCGCACTTTTAGTCACTACCTCCGAATTAAATGAATCCGTCGTACTTTCAGTATACTGTTCATTTTCATTAGAAAAATTTGTCTGTACGTTACTTGAATTTTCCAAACCGGGTGTGTTAAGCTGGGCAGCGCTCATTACAATAGAGCGCCCCGCGTCATCAATTGTCGTCAAATTAACAGAGGAGACAATTGAGTTCGTTTGTTCATCATTAAGATAAAAATCATCATTAGTGGTTGGTACGCACTGATTGTCAGTGAACGCAGGATTGTCATCATTACACTGCGTGTCACAAGTACTATCGGTGAAGTTATTTAAATCGGTAATTTCATTCATTACGCCTCGCGATGTACTATTAATAGTTTTCCGCGGCATTTTTACACAAGTCACAATTATTCACAAATGAAATAAGCACAATGCAAAATCCAACAAATACAAATACAAAAAAAAGTAAAAATGCTGCTAATATCCAATAAAAATTGTAATGTAGATTTAGGACCCACTAATGTATTAGGTGGTGGGTTAAAATGTAAGAAATAATTTAATGGAATAAAGATTTTTTTTTTAAAAAAAAAAATACAAATACAACAAAGAGCAACGAATTGCCGATGATCTGTAGAAGAAAGTGACAAAATTAGTAAAAGCGTTGCACCAAAAATGCTAATTATATTAAGTAAGTAAGAGCAGATATCTGGCTACTTATCAGAAGATTCTCAAAGAAATACGATCCTGGACCGGATGTCGCCAAGTGTAACCTCCTCACAGAAATTTAATACATTAATTAAATGTTAATGGTCATAGAGCCAAGTGTAACCTCCCCGCAAAATTTTTAAATGACAATATTTAAATGTAAATGGGCATCGTGTTAAACGTAACCTCCCAGCATAAATAAAAGAAAAGTCTATGATAATGAAAACGAGCCAAAAGTTTGGTCCCCACAAAAATTATAGAATAATAATGACCCAAATGTAAACTCGACACAAAAATTAAGAGATGAAGATTTATCATTAAACCCACAATAATAGGGCAGCAGCGCTGACCTTAGGCCCTGTGCAATAATTAATCTGATAAATTGATTCTGGGAGGAAAAGCATAGGAAATATTGTTTCAATTGGAATGATTTTTTTTAAACGATTGCTTTGAAAACAAAATTATTATTGGGGCATTTCTTGAACAAATTAATTACAATTAACATATGTTACATTATCAGATGTGCGCAATGCTGCTTCATTACCTTATTTAACAATATACCTCGTCCTGAATCGTGACCAGAGACCCATGTCGACGCCTGCCGACTCCTCACACACACAACTCCGACCGAGTCCAACTCGCAACTGTTCCTCGCGACTCCATACACGCAACTGAACTCTCGCGCGGTCAAGCGCAGACTAGCAACGATAAACAACTCTCTGGTCAGAGATTCTGTCATGCCTCGCCATCGCTGGTACTGAATACATACGCGTTTCAACATATATTTTAACAACGCGTTTCAAGAGACAATGCTCTCATCATCAGGTTGTAAAGTCTATGTCATGAAATTAAACGGACTAAAAAGACAAAATACCGTCACAAATAGTTGGGAAGTCCATATAGTAAAACAGAATTAAAAGTATATTGGACTGTGGGTCCTCGTCTTACATTGAAGTTGTTGACACAAGTCGATGGCCGTCCCATAGCTACCAAGTATGCTGTCGCACTGTACCGGCTCGGGAGCTGTTGTGGACCAAGCCGGCACAGTGCGACAGCATACTTGGTAGCTATGGGACGGTCATCGACTTGTGTCAACAACTTCAATGTAAGACGAGGACCCACAGTCTAATATACTTTTAATTCTGTTTTACTCTATGGACTTCCCAACTATTTGTGATGGTATTTTGTCTTTTCAGTCCGTTTAATTTCATGACATAGACTTTACAAACCTGATGATGAGAGCATTGTCTCTTGAAACGCGCTGTTAAAATATATGATAAGAATCGCGGTTGAATGCTAACAGTGATAACCAGTATGACGACAACTGCTACCTCGACTCCATAATGGATTATATTAAATCAATAGTGATGTTACTGTAGCACAAAAACTCCTTGAAATTATTTTGTTTGTTATATAACTCGTTTCGTTACGTTTCTTGTTGCAGGGAATGCTGTTGGGCGCGTGGAGCGGCTTGTTGGTGGCGCTCCTGGCGGCCTCACACGGTAACGGTAAGAGTCAGATGATCACGTAGACATCGATATCCGTGGTCTTGAGTTAGCACCGCTAAGGGGAGGAGACGTGTTAAGAGCCACACATGAGGTACGAGTCTCAGTCTTCTATGTACCGTCGTTATGTGCTCTGTATACATCAGACTGAAATTCGAAAATGCTTTATATTATAACTTAATTAGCCGTGTGTTCTCCAAATGTACCGTGAGCTTACACGAGGTAACTGAGACATCTAAACGCTATAGTGTGAAGGTTGTATATCCAAGATGCGAACATTAATTATACATCCTGGATGCACTTTTGACTCTGCAGCGGAGTGTGCGCTGATGTCAAACCTTTTGGCAGATTAAAACGGCATGCCAGACGGGGACTCAAACCCAGGCCCTCTGCCTTTCACGGCAAGTGCTCTACCGTCTGAACTATCCAAGCACGTCTCATGACCCGGTTTCACAGCGCTAATTCCACTACTACCTCACATCCTACCTTCCGAGCTTCATAGAAGCTTTCCGCGAAATTTGCGGAACTAACACGCCTGGAAAAACGGATATGAGAGAGCTATGGTCATAACCTGGGTCATTGCTTCCTGAACATCATTTCGTCTACGAGTGATAGTCCTGCAAGACTCGCAGAAGAATTTTTGTGAAGTTTTGGAATGTAGAAGTTGTTTAACGATGGAATTAAATCTGTGAGGACGAGTCGTGAGTCGTGGTTGGTTAGCTCAATCCAGCCAGCACGGTAGCTCAGCGTGTTCGGTCAGAGGACTAGTAATAAAAAAACTGTAGCAATAAAAAGACTGAGTGAACGGATCAAAGATGAACTTTAGCAGACGTCATAATATGATCAGAAAAAAAAACGTCGGTGGAGCACCTGTTCGCGAAACTCAAAGGTCCTGTGTTCGAGTCCCGGTCCGACGACACGCAATTTTTATCTGTCATTAAGTACATTTATAATTTTATATATATAGTCTGAAACGGCGAGTGAAAATTTGTACCAAGGCCAGGAATGGAACCCAGGTCTCCTGCTTACTAGGCAGGTGCGCCGGCCACTAAGCCACCTTCGCCCAGTGGTTAGCACAACTTCACGGATTACCCTGGCATGCCTCCCTCTTCCATCCAAATCCTCACTGGCGCCGCAGTCTACTTTAAATTCCCCCTTACACACGAACAGAATTACCGAGGCTCTCCATGTTCCGGAATTAACACCTCCGCACCGAACGTAAATGGGTGATTGATTGGCGACTCCATGGAGTGCTGTGTGCAAAACGACCATATATGTTAAATTCAAAGGAAGGTCAGCGTTGGCCGCAATATTGATGTTTAATTGATAGCAGAATCGATTTTCGATCACGTAGTGATCGTCTTCAGTGCTCTACAAATTAGACACTGGTATCAAGTTATCAATCAAATGGTTGAGCCAACCTGAAACCCATGTGCAGGTACTTATAGAAATGAAATTACACAATTTCAGAGACTTTACTTGTCTCGACGTGGAGGTGCTATTCCAGAACATGGAGAGCTTCAGAGATTCTGTTCGTGTACAAGGAGGAATTTAAAGTAGATTCGGTGGCAGCGAGAATTTTATCGAGGAGGGAGGTATGCCAGGGTAATCCAAGCAGTTGTGTGAACTAATCTGCAAAGGTGGTTTATCGGCTAACATACCTGCCTAGTAAGCAGAAGACCCCGGTTCGATTCCCGGCCTTGGTACAAATTTTCACTCGCCACTTCAGTCTGTAAACACAAAATCATGTCTGTATGAGACAAATAAAGTTTCTGAAATTGCGTCATTTAATTTTATATTTATAACGTGTGGCAGATGGGCTCGAAGTATCTAGAGGACTGCTAGTTCGACCATGATTACACTGGACGCATTAGCTTTTCATTTTTTATTACGTCACAAATATCTCAGCCGTTAAAAAGACAACACACCACAACCATAGCGTTGGGCGATGACCCACTCGCGGCCGCGGTCCAAATCCGCAAAGGCTCAGCAGTGCGTGAGATATTGCATGACGCATTGCTGTGTAGACATCCTCGAAAACTTTGCTGGCACACCTGAATTAATTTTCTGCATTTATCCCTGCACAGTCGGTGTATATAAGTGTCGCCTGCCTTGTTTTTGTCAGTGACACTGGGTTAAAGTCTGGAACCGCGCGACCGCTACGGTCGCAGGTACGAATCCTGCCTCGGGCATGGATGTGTGTGATGTCCTTAGGTTGGTTAGTTGTAAGTAGTTCTAAGTTCTAGGGGACTGATGACCTCACGTATTAAGTCCCTTAGTGCTCAGAGCCATTTGAACCATTTTGAAACCGGCCGCGGTGGTCGTGCGGATCTAGGCACTCCAGTCCGGAGCCGCGCTGCTGCTACGGTCGCAGGTTCGAATCCTGTCTCGGGCATGGGTGTGTGTGATGTCCTTAGGTTAGTTAGGTTTAAGTAGTTCTAAGTTCTAGGGGACTGATGACCTAAGATGTTGAATCCCATAGTGCTCAGAGCCATTTGAACCATTTTTGAACCATTTTGAACTAGGTTAAAACTGTCAGCACTCCAATATCACTAGTACCGTACCCTGTAGAAATCCAACGGCTTTCAAAAGACAGATTTGACCACAGGATTCGACCATTTCTAGTATCTCCTCCAAGAACAAAATAGAACACCATTCTTAAGTTAATGAGTGGGGCAATCCAGAACATGGAGAGCCTCAGCAATTCTGTTCGTGTATAAGGGGGAATTTAAAGTAGATTGGGGCGGTAGCGAGAATTTGTATGGAGGATGAATGCATTCCAGACATCCTCTCCATTCTACTGGAAGAACTGGGATTCATTGCCCTCTCTAAGTCCGCCTCGTTGTTATCAAACACTACCTGCAGCTATGTGATGTCTCCACGTTCTCATGTGAGACCTTTGTCTACCTACCAGCTCAACCCATAATATCAAGGGACAGGAAATGAGCTTGCCGACCCTTTTTGTTTTCTGTGGCACAACATCAACTTTGTTGATCACTGAGGATCACTCACTCTCGACTCACACAACATTTTTAAAATCTCAGCTCCACCTCAAGTGGTCCACGATTCCATGACACCCGTCCTTCCCTGGTGAACTCTCCTGGCTGACAGGCCGATATGACGAACACCAACACGGCTCCGTGAAATTACACTAAAAGAAAAGGACCGAATGGGACGGAAATCTGTAGATGTGACGTACATATACAGGCAAACAACTGATTACCATTTCAGAAAAACTGGATGATTTATTCATGAGAAAGAGTTTCACATATTGAGCAAGTCAGTAACGCATTGGTCTAGCTCAGGCTCTTTTGCAAGCAGTTACTCGGCGTCGATTGATAGAGTTGTTGGATGCCCTCTTGAGGTATATCGTGCCAAATTATGTCCAACTGGCGCGTTAAATGGTCAAAATCCTGTGCTGGGCAGTGTAGGATTTGGCAAGTATGAAGACAAGCAATGGAAATTCTCGCCACGTGCGGGTGGGCATTCTCTTGTTGAAATGCAAGCTCAGGATGGCTTGCCATGAAGGGCTACAGAATTGGGCCTAGAATATCGTCCACTTACCGCTGTGCGGTAAGAGTGCCTGCTATGAAATGGAATGGCGCATCACTCCTAGTTGTTGGGCCGTGTGGCAGGTGACGGTTATCTAAAAAGTCTGTAGTTAGTGGAACAACTCGGTAAATAATGAAGTTTTCTTTGAGTACTATCATTTGCCAAAATCTCATTTCGACATCTGGAATCGTTTATGAAATGTGAGGAATGTTGTGAATATTTCACTTTGCCTTTATCGCCGGCGCGGCGTTATCGCAAATTAGTGATCTGCATCACAGCAATTTTCTCATGATTGGTGACAGATAGATACCTCTACTCAAGTGTAGAGAAGAATTAAATAACTAAATTTGATAGGCGACAACATATTATGTATATGCACCAAACGTAAACTTTAGCGACCCCTGTTTTCGCTGCAAGCTTTTTCGAGTTTCCCGCAGCGTCTTACTTCTACAAAAATATCAGAATAACTTACACAATTAAAGAAATGATGGGCACATCATAATGAACCTGACATAGAATGCTACAAGTAAAGCAAAAATGAAATTTTTCATCGAATAGTTTCTGAAAAGTCGTTGGAGAAAGATTGCAGGGCGTGTGCCTCGATTGTGTCACTCGCCGACCGGCCGAAAGGTGTCAGATGGTGTCGGCTTCCCCTTCCGAACAAATGAATGAACTCGCCCAGCGCTTTCGACGAAAACTTGTCGCTGCATATTGGCAACCGAATCCTGTGCGGACTCTAGCTGCGAGCAGCGTGCAGGATGCGGTCGACAAAAATGGCGGTGATAGTGCGGGGGGGAGGGTAATTTTTATTTTTCAGTGGCGGAGCAGGATCTCATTTAATCTTAATAGATCTTAATGGGATAACTACATATGTCGCCACAGAACCTTCCTGATCTTGTGCGACACCAGGCATTGTCTGAGTCGCACACCCTTCATTGTGTGCACTGGATCTCATAGGAGGTGCATGTGCTGCTCTCCATACCTATGTCAAGCAGACAATGGTAACACCTAGAATCCATCGGAACCGGATGGTTACTTTCAGAGAAGAACCTAAAACATAGCTTCAGGTATTTTGAACAGACTGACAAGAAAAAGGAATCAAAAGGATAATCCTCACACAATAGAAGAAGAAAACTTTCTACTGACATTGGTCTGAAATGTGTTTACTTCCATGTTACATCTCATAATATATAAATTTTGCCCTGCCATTATACACGATCCAGTCACATTAATGTGATCACTGCCTATGTTGGACGTCAACGTGCAAGAACCACTAGCAGATCGCAGGTGGCAGAACTACCAATGGAGGGTAAATGAAGTGCATGGAGCGGGAAGGGGGGGGGTGGGGGGTGGACGTGGGAAACAATGCAGTCCTGCCGCAATGTGGAAACAGAGGGATTTAAAGGCATGAGAACTGGCTTTTGTCCATGGGTGGAAGTATCTCAGAAACGACTAAGTTTGGAAACCGTTCATGTGCCACTGTGTTTCAAGTGTACCGTGCATGGCAAAATGGCGCTATTCAAAACTGGCGCCAAGGCAAGTGTGGTGCACTGCAGGCGATAGATGACAGGGTGAATGATGGCTGCGGAGGTGGGTACTGGTAAACAGACATGCAGTTGTTGAGGAACTGACTGCCCAGATGAACCAAGGAGCTACCAACAGCGTCTACTTAACGACTGTTCAGCGAACGTTGCTGCTTATGGTCCACGCACCTTTTCAGACTGCTGATCGTCGGTGATGAAGGCTGGACTTAGCACGCCAGAACTGCAACTGAACGTCTACTGAGTGGCGCACCTGAAAAGGTGAATCCCGTCTAATGCTCCATTGGACAGATGACTGTTGGCGTGTACGGCGTGAAACTCCTGAATACATAATGTAAGAATTTTCAGAAGGTGCCAGGCTGGAGGAGGAAGTTATAGCCTGGGGAATCGTTTTGTGACATTCCATGGGCGATCCCGTCATTCTGGAAGGCACAATTGATCAAAACAAGCATGCCTCTATTCTTCGGGAAAATGGCGACCCCTGCGTGGTGTTTGTTTTTCATCGGCACAATGGCCTCTGTCAGCAGGACAGTGCAACGTGTCACACAGTTCGTTGTGTCTGTGCATGTTTCTGACAGCACCATTCCCTCTGGCCTCCAAACTCTCCGCATTTAAACCCAACTGAGAATCTGTAGGACCACCCCGATCGAGCTGTTCGCGCCATGGATCCTCAGACGATGAAGCTAGCGCAGCTGACCACGGAATGGCTCCTGGTCCGTGTTGGTACCTTGCAGAGCCTAATTAACTTTCTTCCTGCACGTCTCGCAGCAGTCCGTGCGGCAAAAGTAAACTATTCAGGTTTCTGATTGGTGGTCACTTTAATGTGACTAGACAGTATAGTTGGACGCCTGTATTTGCTCTTTGCTTGGTATGTGAACATATACAGTTTTAATAATCTTGCTGAATTTAGAACCTCTTGTTACGATTTCAACACAAATTTTCTGAGGTATGCTCAATTCTTATGTCCGCATTCTACAAAACACAGGTGCGACCGAGCGGTTCTAGACGCCTCAAACTGGAACCGCGCGACCGCTACGGTCGCAGGTTCGAATTCTGCCTCGGGCATGGATGTGTGTGATGTCCTTAGGTTAGTTAGGTTTAAGTAGTTCTAGAGGATTGATGACATCAGATGTTAAGTCCCATAGTGCTCAGAGCCCTTTATACCATTTTTTACATAACGCAAAACTATTTTCCTTCGTTTATGTTAACCTGACATGTTTCGCCACCTTGAAGTGTTGACTCGTCAGTAGATCCCGCTTTATTTTATAATACTATTGGACAGCTGCGGCTAGCTTTTATATTCTTAATTTTTTCATAAGATAATAGGATGTGCGTTCTTTTTAATAATGCTTCTCACCTTGAGAATCGTCATTTAAATTTGGATTTGGTGGGGCGTAGTAATTTGGTCCATATGGTAGATAGCAAGCCGTATACCAAGAAGCGAGGTATAGTTGCTGAGTTAAGACTCAGTATACCTGTTACTCAATGCTTGAACGAGTCAAACTCAACTATGGCGCGATAAAATGTGACGGCGTCGGAAATGCACAACCTAAAACTTTTGCATGGCATGCTGAAGAGTACAGGCTGTGGCCGTGCACATTTACTTTTAAGCTCGAATCCTAACACAGTTATAATTTGTTCATTATTTTTGCAAGTGTGAATAACTGTAGAAGTATCTGCACACAACCGTTGCTACAACGTGTTCCTAGTGAAATTAAGAACTACAAATACAATATAAACATGGAATTATGAGAACAAATTTTTGATACTAGACTGACTGGTATTTGTCAAGACCGGAAACGACTCGATAACCGCTTGGATCATGGGGTTGTATACTCATGCTAATCTCATAATATCCGCTTATGTCAGGAATTCGTAGCTATGACACTATTTTCATGTAACTAATTAAAATGTTTATAATTTTCTATAATCTTGTTTCATAGCAAAAATAACATCATCGTAATTCCTGCCATTATCAACTTTTATTTGATGGCTCTTATGATGTATAACAAGTGGAATTTGCGAGACAGGTCCAATTATAATTTTCATAAATGACCGTAATTATAAATAAAACTTCCAGGCAGATTCAAACTGTGTACCAGACCGGGACCGCACTGCACACAGTCTGTGAAACATCAGCAGGCTTTGTAAAACGCAGAGGTCGCGACAGAGTTCCCAACCGGAATACGCAACGCAAAGTCAAGAGAATGGTGTCCTTTTAATTTTCATTTTTTTATTAAATCTGTCTGAAGTGGTAGGGAGCTGGAGGGTGGCAGGGTACTGGGACCAACAGATAAGGGATTTTTTAAACAATAATTAAAATCATACAATTAAAAGTACACTAATAAGCGAATCACAGTCACTAGTAGTTACCTTGCACAACCAAACTTAAATTCTGACTAGTTTCTGCGACAAACTAAGAATCGCAAATGAAACTGCTGTTAAGCAGTTAGTTGCCTTGTGGCTTTGTTCGTAGGCAGCTGAAGGAAACCAAATGACAAACCTAGCAACTTCAAAACTGGCTTAACAGCCAACGACAAAAGCGGGTAATAAGATATACAAATACAAGAAACAACTAGAGATTAAAAACCCAAAAGGTGAAACCAATGATCTACACTTGACAATTTCGTCGAAGGGCGTATGACTTTAAAAACTTATTAACCACGACGAAGACAAGACAAAATTTTATGGGGATCACAAATTTTACAAATATCGATCTTCAGTGATTTCCAAGTACGTCAGAACATGTACAGGTTAACTGAATTAATGGCAGGTGGTCACGGAAACAAGTTTCGAATCGGTGAAGGGACATTAAGGTTTGCCTTAAATTCCCATAGAATGCAAATCAGTATATACAATATGTTCAAAATTAAAACCTGTTTTTACAAAATGTTTCACCAAATACATCCGTCCCATATTACATATCACGGAATACATCAGCGATGCTAGAGCGCAGCTGAACTGACGCGCAGTGAAAGTCGCTAGAAAACATGTTGACATTTGGTGTCACTAAAGGTCACTTGTATATTCATGACTTCGTCAGTTGCAAACATAAATATCTAATTTTAATAAAAATTTGGTAACTGGGGAACAATTATATTTTTTTGTAGGCAGTAGAAGCTAAAATATTTTCTAAAAATAGAAGGGGAAAAATCACCATAAGCAGGTAAAACAGTAAATCGAAAAAGACAACATGTAGTTAAGTCACAGCCTAAGTCGTATTTCAGAATCCTATTTTTGTACAATATCAGATATAGGGCAAAATAAACAAGCAGTAACGTTTATTGACAACTTTCTTGCACAGTGGAAAACTAATTGAGGATAAGATTGCACAGTGTAGACCCTCATATGTAGCTCATTATGTAGGTGACAAGAAGCAGTTCTTCACTGATTCTAGTATCACAGTCGCCAGCACACACCTGCAGTGGCAAACGCTTCACAGTCGTCAACACACACCTGCAGTGGCTAACACATCACAGGAGGTCAGGAGGTAATCTGTGCAACATCACCTGCTAGATGTACCACATGATACGTAGCCCGAGGTTTACCTTTGATTTTTGACCCTTAACAATCTTTACAACAGAGAAACGTTACAACCTCAAAAGCAAAATACGAGGTGTGGCTAGAAAAAAACCGGACTAGTACTGGTGAAACAATAAAACGAATGCAATAAGGCTGAAAGTCGCGTGGCCTGTCTCGTGACTCTCGCTCCGCCTACTGCTCGAGTTTCATCTGCCTCCTGCACTCAGTCTGCCCGTGGCGTCTGTTTTAAGTAGTTGACGTTTTGTCTGTGCGTCGGAAAATGTTGAGTGTACAGAAAGAACAGCGTGTTAACATCAAATTTTGTTTCAGACTAGGAAAATCTGCAAGTGAAACGTTTGTAATGTTACAACAAGTGTACGGCGATGATTGCTTATCGCGAACACAAGTGTTTGAGTGGTTTAAACGATTTAAAGATGGCCGCGAAGACACCAGTGATGACACTCGCACTGGCAGACCATTGTCAGCAAAAACTGATGCAAACATTGAAAAAATCGGTAAACTTGTTCGACAAGATCGCCGTTTAACAATCAGAGCATTGTCTGAGTTAACAGGAATTGACAAGGAAAGTGTTAGGCAGATTCTTCATGAAAGTTTCAACATGAACAAAGTCATGGATCCTTCACCAAGACAATGCCCCAGCTCACAGTGCGTTGTCAGTGAAGACGTTTTTGGCAAAACACAACATTCCCATCTTACATCATCCACCCTACTCACCTGATTTGGCCCCCTGTGACTTTTTTCTTTTCCCTAAAGTCAAGTCAGCTTTGAAAGGAACTAGATTTGAGACTGTTGAAGCAGTAAAAGAAAAAGCGACGGAAGTAATGTATGGACTTACCGAAAATGATCTGCAGCATTGCTATGAACAGTGGAAAATTCGTATGGAGCGGTGTAGAGACCGAGGAGGAGAGTACATTGAAGGAGATAACATGAAATTGTAAATAATTTTAAATAAATGTTTTTTCTAGCATCAGTCCGGTTTTTTTCTAGCCGCACCTCGTAGTAATATGACAGCGGTGACAAACAAAATTCACTAAGACACAAAACTGTTTGGGTAACGTAATGATATAGTCATAAGAAAGAGGCGTAATTATGCGGTATATGCCCATTAATATAACCGAGGACAAATCTACATAGCGGTCACGGTAAAATAAATACCCCATTCATGATCCAGCTTAAGACAGATGTAACAAGATGACGTTACGTTTGACATAACGTGAAATGTCAAGTAATCCGTATCTAAATCTTTTAGTGGCTTAATGAATTTTCTTTGTCACCACTGTCATATTACTATTTTGGTTTTGAGATTTTAGTTTTTTCGCCGGCCGCGGTGGTCTCGCGGTTCTAGGCGCGCAGTCCGGAACCGTGCGACTGCTACGGTCGCAGGTTCGAATCCTGCCTCGGGCATGGATGTGTGTAATGTCCTTAGGTTAGTTAGGTTTAAGTAGTTCTAAGTTCTAGGGGACTGATGACCACAGCAGTTGAGTCCCATAGTGCTCAGAGCCAATGGAACCATTTTTTAGTTTTTTCTCTTTTTAACGGTTGTTGAGAGTCCACAATCACTCATAGATCTCGGGCTGTGTATCATATGGTATCATATGGTATATACAACAGGTGTTCTTACGCAGATGACCTGTAATGTAATTGCTACTTAAGGTGCTTGCTGGAGACAGTGATGTTAAAATCGCTTAATGAAGGATTGCTTCGTCATGAGCTATATGTGGGGCTCTATACTGTGCAATCTCGTTGTCAACTAGCTTTCCGCTGTGCAAGCATATTGTCAATAAATGTTAATGTGTGTTTATTTTGTCTTATATCTGACGTATAAAAGACAAGATTTTGAAATGCAACTTACAATGTAATCTTAACTACATGTTTTCTTTTTCGATTTACTGTTTTAATTCCATGTGTTTCCGTATCTCTTTCCGGATGCAGAAAATAGTTTAACTTCTACTTCCTTAAAAAAATATAATTTTACACAAATTACCACATTTTTATTACATATGCATATTTTTATTTGCAAGTGAAGATGACATGAATACACAAGGGACCTCTATCAGTCAACATGTTCTTTAGTGACTTTCGCTGCACGTCAGTCCAGCGGCGCTCTTGCATCAGTACACTGGACTCGCATTCGGGAGGAAGACGGTTCAAACCCGCCTCCGGCCATCCAGATTTAGGATTTCCCTAAATCGCTTCAGGCAAATGCCGGGATGGTTCCTTTGAAAGGGCACGGCCGATTTCTTTCCCCATTCTTCCCTAATCCAGTGTGCCGGCCGGGGTGGCCGTGCGGTTCTAGGCGCTACAGTATGGAACCGCGGGACCGCTACGGTCGTAGGTTCGAATCCTGCCTCGGGCATGGGTGTGTGTGAAATGCTTAGGTTTAAGTAGTTCTAAGTTCTAGGGGACTGATGACCTCAGAAGTTAAGTCCCATAGTGCTCAGAGCCATTTTTCCTAATCCAGTGTGACCGGATGGTCTCTCTGTTTGGTCCCTTTCCCCCAAATCAACCTACCAATCAATCTTGCATCAGTGAAGCACTCCGTGATCTGTAATATATGATGAATGCACTTGGCGAATCGTTTTGTAAATACTGCTTTTAATTTTGAACATATTGTATATCCTGGTTTTAACTTTTACATGGAAATGCATCTTATATCAATCGTTCCGCCAACTAAGATTTGGAGTATATTTCACATATTATCCACATGTATTAAGCTGTACAGAGAAATATTTAATAATAATTCATAATATGTTTTACACTTTATATAAAATATTCACAGATCAGATGATAGTAACTCTTCTTTACCGAATCGGGAAATTGTAAATAAAGTATTTACAAATGTGATCTTGGTTGAGAAGCTGTTGCTCTTCAAGTGGAACATTTACAGATAGCCCATTAGTACTCAGTATGAGCAATTAATCTGCACTACATTTCCTCACTTAACTTTGCGAAGCACTATTCCCATCTCAATCTACTGTCATTTCCCCCTAAACATATAGGCCACGAATTGCTCCGTAATTGGGAATACAAATGGGAATGTAGCAAGGAGCCAGTAAACATCTTAGCAACGCTATACCTATCAGGTATTTTTTAGGCGCGGAAGAGGATGGACAAGGGTTGTGCCTGGTGCTAGCCCATCGGCGCAGCATTTCACATGTGCAAAGAGCTATCCGGGCACTTTTACCTGCACGTACCTGCATGCACGCTGTTCTGCACCAGTATCGACACTATTATTGTGCGTAACGACATTAAAATTGTTGGGTAATTAGTTATGTGTTCCATTATACAGGGTGATTCAAAAAGAATACCACAACTTTAGGAATTTAAAACTCTGCAACGACAAAAGGCAGAGCTAAGCACTATCTGTCGGCGAATTAAGGGAGCTATAAAGTTTCATTTAGTTGTACATTTGTTCGCTTGAGGCGCTGTTGACTAGGCGTCAGCGTCAGTTGATGCTAAGATGGCGACCGCTCAACAGAAAGCTTTTTGTGTTATTGAGTACGGCAGAAGTGAATCGACGACAGTTGTTCAGCGTGCATTTCGAAGTTCTGGACGGCCGAGAACGAGTGATGAAAATGTAGCACGCATCCAGCAAGCTTTTGTTCGCAGCCCAGGAAAATCGACTCGCAGAGCTAGCAGAGAGCTGCAAATTCCACAATCAACTGTATGGAGAGTCCTACGAAAAAGGTTAGTTATGAAACCTTATCGTCTGAAATCGGTTCAAGCACTGTCTGCAGCTGATAAGATTAAAAGAATCGATTTCTGTGATTTTATCCTTGCTCAAATGGAAACAGATGAATCTTTCGTTTCAAAGATTATGTTTAGTGATGAAGCAACTTTCCACACTAATGGGCAAGTCAACCGTCACAATGTCTGTATATGGGGCACTGAGAATCCGCGGGAAACAACTCAGTATGAACGTGACTCGCCTAAGGTGAACGTTTTCTGTGCCATTTCAGCCAATAAAGTTTTTGGTCCCTTTTTCTTCGAAGGTGCTACTGTAACTGGACTACAGTATCTGGAGATGTTAGAGAATTGGCTGTTCCCTCAGCTCGAACAAGAAGCACAACAATTCATATTTCAGCAGGATGGAGCGCCACCACATTGGCACTTATCTGTCTGTAACTACCTGAACGTCAACTACCCGAGGCGATGGATCGGCCGCCAGGCAGCCCGTGACAGAGCACTTCATCACTGGCCTCCAAGAAGCCCTGATCTTACCCCCTGCGATTTTTTCTTATGGGGGTATGTTAAGGATATGGTGTTTCGGCCACCTCTCCCAGCCACCATTGATGATTTGAAACGAGAAATAACAGCAGCTATCCAAACTGTTACGCCTGATATGCTACAGAGAGTGTGGAACGAGTTGGAGTATCGGGTTGATATTGCTCGAGTGTCTGGAGGGGGCCATATTGAACATCTCTGAACTTGTTTGTGAGTGAAAAAAAAAATGCTTCCTCTGCGTGCTGTGTAGATTTTTGAACACAGTTTTCGTCACTGCACTGTTGCCTTGTTCCATCTGTTTAAAGTTCCGGAACATGCATGAGGAAGACGATTAAATGAAGCATTTAAAGTGAACTGTTATGTCAGTTCTGCTGTTCTCCCGTTACATCCTATTGCACTTTACACAGGAAAAGTGGGAATGAATTCAATTTGTTTGTGTCGTTTTGGTTTACCTACTTCGGTCAGGCAATCGTATTCTGTGGTGGGTAAAGCTGTTTGGCAGCATGTGGGAAGTAAATGCAAGGTGCATCATAACTAATGCGATAAGTGCACACACTTGAAAGTACACGATACTAGACGCAAAAAAGGTTCAGTGAGCATCATTTGCGAGAGAATTGCGACTTTGTGGTTACCAGGCACCACTGATGTGATTTGCCGGCCGCGGTGGTCTAGTGGTTCTGGCGCTGCAGTCCGGAACCGCGGGACTGCTACGGTCGCAGGTTCGAATCCTGCCTCGGGCATGGGTGTGTGTGATGTCCTTAGGTTAGTTAGGTTTAAGTAGTTCTAAGTTCTAGGGGACTTATGACCTAAGATGTTGAGTCCCATAGTGCTCAGAGCCATTTGAACCATTTGAACTGATGTGATTCTGTGTAAACAGCGCAAGCAGGTCTGAGGTGTTGTCTTTGTTTACATTTTCGGAATGTGGCGTAGTAAATAGAATGGATACGACAGTACAGCACACTGTCAGAGTTCCAGTAATGTCAGTTGTTTGCAGTGCGTCAGTTGTATTGTACGAGTGTTGCTGGTAACATGGAACACACGGCAACGAAGAGAACGCGGATATGCGTTTCATGTGTGGTACGGCTAACGAAAATGCATGGGAGTCTGCACACTTGTACCAAGAGGAATACCCTGCCCGAAGGCACTCAGAGAGTCTAACGTTTCCGAGGGTGCATCAACACCACTGAGAAACTGAGAGCTTTGCATTAGTTGTGGGAGTGGGTAGGCTTGCACGAATTACACCTGTACGTGAATACATGGCGCTGGAGACAGTTGAACACTGTCCAAGAATCTCTAGAAGGAGACTTGCCACACAAATCCCTGGAATGAGCCACAGCAGTGTTTGGAGAAAACGCATCGCAATGCAATACACTCGTACCACCTCCAACGAGTTCAGTGTCTCAGTGAGGCGAACTTTGGCTCTAAACTAACATTCTGTGAATGGATACAAGAAGCTGTAGGCAGCCCTGCTTTCGATAACAACATTTTATTTACAAATGGAGCAGGATTCACTCATACCGGTGTGTTCAATTATCACAATGATCACATTTGGAGTAATCTAGGGTCCAGCCGCCATGCTGTGAATGAGTCTCCATATCCGCACGTTTCTCATTGTGTCTCAGGGGCACTAGGTGGTCATCTTATTGGGCCGTACACGTTACCAAACAAATTCAGTCTACGGAATTACCGTCGGTTTCTGCGGCGTTAGCTTTCTGGATTACTTGAGGGTGTTCCCTTAGGGCAACACCAGAGGATGTGCCACATGCATGATGGGGCACCGGCACATTTTGCCGCCATTGTGAGACGATTTCTAACGAAGCCAAAAAATGGGGGCCTAGCGAGTACCTGCTGACGTGAGTGAGACAGGGGAGTCCACCAGTTATTCTGCCTGCAACTTTTAGGAGTAACAGACACAGCGGACTGTTGGCTGCATCAACAGATTCCATTCCTTTTTTTAAATTTAATACATTATAGTTGTTTCTCGCATACTAGCTTCCAGGGTTACTTGCCTTTCCAATCTTTCGCCTGTAAAGTCCTCTCTGACATGGCTGTTCTGGCTCCTTCTTCCCATATCCAAAGTATTTTATACTCTGGGTGTCGGCATATGCTGAAAGGCGTGATGCTAAGAATTCCGCCAACAGCTCGTAAAATATTATTATTTTATTGAAACACAACAATTTTACCACCTGTTAGTGGGATTCTTCTTAACATTATGTCTTCCCATGTTGTTTCTTCGTCTTCGTCTTTTATTAGTTGGAATCCATTCCATCATCTTCTTAGGCTATCTGTCCTCGCCGAAACGGCCTACATTCCTGTACTGTCTTAGTCGTTTTCCCTCGATCGTACCCATTAAAATGATGACCAGGTTCATTTTCTTACGTAGGCCTTATTATGAAGTTTATCCCGTAGTATCAATCTACAGCAGCGAGTACTCTACGTCCTCAGTCGTCGTAGAAAGTAGTGTTAGCATCCATGTGGAGACTTGTATAAACGAGGAAAACGATACGGAGGGAAATGTTGTGATAAATCTGGACTTTTATGTTAGCTGTTGTACTGAAGATCAGTTACTTCGAGCTGTAGATCAGCTGCCGGCCGCGGTGGTCTCGCGGTTCTAGGCGCGCAGTCCGGAACCGTGAGACTGCTACAGTCGCAGGTTCGAATCCTGCCTCGGGCATGGATGTGTGTGATGTCCTTAGGTTAGTTAGGTTTAAGTAGTTCTAAGTTCTAGGGGACTGATAACCACAGCAGTTGAGTCCCATAGTGCTCAGAGCCATTTGAACCATTTTTTTGTAGATCAGCTCGCACTGATTATTGGAAGCTTTTTCTCTTTCTCAATCAGTAGCGCTGCATCTATTGATTTATTTCTCAAAATGGGTGACGCTCCGTCTGTAGACACATAAACTAATAAATTTCGTGTCAAACCTACATTTTCTGCACTTCCCTGAATGTACCTATGAAGTCGCATCCAGCTATGTTCCTGTAATATCCGCACTTTCGTAGAGCGCTAAAGAATACGCAACAAACCCTTTGCAAAGGTCTTGCAAACGGCTGCTGAACGTCATCTGCCGTAGCCTCTGTGGAACGGGTGATTTTCGTGTCTGTTAATGCCACCACTCGAAACTGTTCTGTCTGCAGTTAACAAGTATGCTTTAATGAAACCATTACCCGTAGGAGGGTGCAAGGAATTCGCTAGAAGTAGAGCAATTTTGTAGCTCCTCCGAACGGCACTTTCAACTGGTTTTTACTTCCTCTTTCTTTCAAGTTTTAAAATCTCTTGTCCACGCTCAGGAACTTCACAATTACCGTTTTCGTATTCTTTGACGCGGTAAGACTTGTACTGCCTTTGTGAACAGAACTTACTGAAAGGATTCAAGGCCCTATAATACACGAAAGATTTTACGAACTAATCTTTCTGTGTTATATCTCGTACTGCGAATTGAAATCTGAAGACATTTTTGGTGCTACAAAATGCCGACTCACCCTTGCTACTATTGAGTCTCCCATCTTTCATAGTTAAAGCTAATCCCGTGTTGTTGCGCAATAGTGCGCACGCATTTCCCTCACACCACGCCACGCCACTGGTGTTTCACTCACGAGGAACAGCATGAGATGGTCCGAATGCTCACGCTCAAAATGCTCTTCTAGAGCAATACCTCCAAAATCCCATCTACACTGACAATGATCCTCTTAATTCTTTCAGTTATTTCCCATGTTTCTGTTCCATGTGTTGCTACACGTTCTACAATAGCTTTAAATATTCTAATCTTTATTTCTGATCTAACGTTGTCTGGTTGCTTGTGTACCTTGTCCAATGCGGTTCTTAATTTTGCTGCTACAGGATCCAACACTGATAATAGTGCCTTCCAAATACAATAGTCCACAGACCCTACTATCCCAAGATAGTCAGCTCGTGACCCAATCTTTCCGTAAACAAATACTACGTTTTCTCCTAAGATGCGGTTCTCAACTTCATTGCTACAAGGTCCATCCTCATTAATGATGACTCCAGAAAATTTGTAAGGGTCCACAGGCCTTACTGTCCAAAGTCTAACGCCAGGTCTCGACTTTCTGTTCCGTTAAAAAAATACACCGTTCCCTCTAAACTAAACACCATTTCGGATATTATCTGTGTAAGTTTTTAGCCACGTAGTTCATGTCATGTCATTCTCATCCCCTACAAAAATGACTTGGTCATCAGCAAAATGCAAACTAATATCGAACATTTCCTTCAGGCAGTTGTCAACAGAGGAAATGTGTTTCATACATTTCATAACACAAAGCCATCTTTGGTTCTTTTATTGTACTACCGGTTTCAATTATAAACCATTATCTGGTACGAAACTCGAACAAAAACACCCTGCATATTACGATAATGGAAACATAGGAGTGCAGCTATTTACTCATTCATTGAAAAAAACATAGTGACATGGAAAAAGTCACGGGATACCTCCTAATATCGTATCGGACATATTTTTGCTCGGCATAGTACAGTACAGTAACTCGACGTGGCACGGACTCATTGTTCGAAGCCCCCTGCAGAAACATTGAGCCATGCTGCCTCTATAGCCGTCCATAATTGCAAAAGTGGTGTCGGTGCAGGATTTTGTGTACGAACTGACCTCTCGAGATACCCCATAAATGTTGGATGGGTGGCCAAATCGATCAAATGGTTCAAATGGCTCTGAGCACTATGGGACAACTTCTGAGGTCATCAGTCCCCTAGAACGTAGAACTACTTAAACCTAGCTAACCTAAGGACATCACACTCAGCCATGCCCGAGGCAGGATTCGAACCTGCGACCGTAGCGGTCGCGCGGTTCCAGACTGTAGCGCCTAGAACCGCTCGGCCACCCCGGCCAGCCCAAATCAATCGTTCGAATTGCCCAGAATGCTCTTAAAACGAATCGTGAATAATTCTGGCCCAGTGACATAGCGCATTGTGCTTCGTAAAAATTCCGTATTGGTTTGGGAGCACGAAAAAAATGGTTCAAATGGCTCTGAGCACTATGGGACTTAACATCTGAGGTCATCAGTCCCCTAGAACTTAGAACTACTTAAACCTAACTAACCTAAGGACATCGCACACATCCATGCCCGAGGCAGGATTCGAACCTGCGACCGTAGCAGGGGAGCATGAACTCCACGAATGGCTGCAAATGGCATCGAAGCAGCTGATTTCCAGTCAGTGATTGGTTCTATTCAATACGAGGTGCATTCAAGTTCTAAGGCCTCCGATTTTGTTTCTCCAGACTGGAAAGAGACAGAAACATGCGAATTGTTTTAAAATGAGGCCGCATTCATTGTCATTACGTCCCAGAGATGGCAGGACCGTATGGCAGATGGAATTTTACCGCCAGCGGCGAGAATGAGAACTGTTTTAAATACTTAAAATGGCGACGTTTTCCTTACTTGAACAGTGTGCAATCATTCGTTTTCTGAATTTGCGTCGTGTGAAACCAACTGAAATTCATCGACAGTTGAAGGAGACATGTGGTGATGGAGTTATGGATGTGTCGAAAGTGCGTTCGTCGGTGCGACAGTTTAATGAAGGCAGAACATCGTGTGACAACAAACCGAAACAACCTCGGGCTGGCACAAGCCGGTCTGATGACATGATCGAGAAAGTGGTGAGAATTGTTTTGGGGGATCGCCGAATGACTGTTGAACAGATCGCCTGCAGAGTTGGCATTTCTGTGGGTTCTGTGCACACAATCCTGCATGACGACCTGAAAATGCGAAAAGTGTCATCCAGGTGGGTGCCACGAATGCTGACGGACGACCACACGGCTGCCCGTGTGGCATGTTGCCAAGCAATGTTGACGCGCAACGACAGCATGAATGGGACTTTCTTTTCGTCGGTTGTGACAATGGATGAGACGTGGATGCCATTTTTCAATCCAGAAACAAAGCGCCAGTCAGCTCAATGGAAGCACACAGGTTCACCGCCACCAAAAAAATTTCGGGTAACCGCCAGTGCTGAAAAAATGATGGTGTCCATGTTCTGGGACAGGGCACTACGGTAACAGGTGCATCCAACGAAAATGTTTTGAAGAACAAATTCCTTCCTGCACTGCAAAAAAAACGTCCGGGAAGGGCTGCACGTGTGCTGTTTCACCAAGACAACGCACCCTCATCGAGGTAACGTTACGCAACAGTTTCTTCGTGTTAACAACTTTGAAGTGATTCCCCATGCTCTCTACTCACCTGACCTGGCTCCTAGTTACTTTTGGCTTTTTCCAACAATGAAAGACACTCTCCGTGGCCGCACATTCACCAGCCGTGCTGCTATTGCCTCAGCGATTTTGCAGTGGTCAAAACAGACTCCTAAAGAAGCCTTCGGCGCTGCCATGGAATCATGGCGTCAGCGTTGTGAAAAATATGTACGTCTGCAGGGCGATTACGTCGAGAAGTAACGCCAGTTTCATCGATTTCGGGTGAGTATTTAATTAGAAAAAAAATCGGAGGCCTTAGAACTTGAATGCACCTCGTATAAGCACAGTCCACACCAATACGAAGCTACAACAGCTTGCACAGTGCCTTGTTGACAACTTGGGTCCATGGCTTGGTGAGCACTGCGCCACACTCGAACCCTGCCATCGGCAACTGCGATCGGGAGTCAACTCCCCCCAAGCTACTGGTTTCCACTTATCTTGGATCCAACCGATATGGTGGCCAGATGAAGCGCTGTAGGCGATGTCGTGCTGTAAGAAAAGGCACTTGCGTCGGCCGTCTGCTACTCTAGGCCACGAACGCTAAATTTCGCCGCACTGTCCCAGCGGATACATTCGTTGTACATCCTGATGTGTCGGCAGCTGGGCCAACACCTTGTAGATAGAGGTGGCTTAATGCACGCTAGACTAACGCAGACGGGCGTGAAGTACTGGAACAGGATACGTAATCAATGCTATGAAGAAAAGAACGGAGTTTCTCATATACTTATCTTTAATTGCTTCTTGTACATCTCTATGGTGAACACAAGTGAGACTCTAATTACAATCACTGTAAGGCTAATGGCGCCTTGCTAGTTCGTAGCCATTAACTTAGCTGAAGGCTATTCTGTCTCTCGGCTAATGAGAGAGAAAGGCTTCGTACGTCTAGTCGCTAGCTCTGTCGTCCGTACAACTGGGCTGAGTTCGAGTCAGTCTCTCGAGACCTGCCTTGTGGTGGCGCTAGGTTTGCGATCACACAGTGGCGACACGCGGGTCCGACATGTACTACAGGACCGCGGCCGATTTAAGCTACCACCTAGCACGTGTGGTGTCTGGCTGTGACACCACACATCCCAAATTTATTTCTACGCTGTTTCACGCAGTGCTGATTGTCTGTTAGCACTGACAACTCTACGCAAGCGCCGCTGCTGTCGGTTATTAAGGGAAGGCCGTCGGCCAATGCTTGTCAGTGGTAAGAATTAATGCCTCAAAACTGGTATCCTCTTGACACTTTGGATCTCGGAATATTGACTTCCCTAACGATTTGCTAAATGGAATGTCCCATCCGCCCAGCTCCAACCACCATTCCACGTTCAAAATCTGTTAATTTCCGTCGTATGTCCATAACCACGTCGGATACCTTTTCGCATAAATCAGCTGAGTATAAATGACAGCTCCACCAAGCACTGCCCTTTTATACCTTGTTAATGCGATACGACACCCATCTGTATATGTGGTTGTCGCTGTTCCATGACTTTTGTCACCTCAGTATATTATAAAGATTCATTGACAAAAAATACGTGAGTCCATGTTGTAAAATGTCGCTACAAGGTATCAGAAATCGACAAGAAGGGCTGTATACGTACAAGTGAGGTATAAGCAGATGAGGTGACCTGTTTGGGCTCAATTGTACGTACGCAGCTTTTCTTGTCGGTTCCTAATACCCTTCGTTATTTTTCACCATGAACATGATTGACGTATTTTTGTCAATGAATGTGTCAATAGCTGCATCGCTATGTCTCTGTTTTCGTTGTATGTAAGGTGTTGAAAATTAGGTGAACCGATAGGGTAAAGAATGTGGAGGTTCCGGGGTAAAGAATGCGGAGGTTCTGCGGAGAATCGGAGAGTGTAAAACACTGACAAGGAGAAGGGGCAGGGTGATAGGACATCTGTTAAGGCATCAGGGAATGGCTTTCATGGCACTAGAGGGAGCTGTAGAGGGCAAAAACTGAAGAGGATGAGAGAGCCTGGAATACAAGTACATCCAGAAAATAGATGAGGACATAGGTTGCAAGTGCTACTCTGAGATGAAGAGGCTGGCATAGGAGAGGAATTCGTGGCGGGCCGCATCAAACTAGTCAGAAGACTGATGATTTAAAAAAGAAAAAACCAATTTTTTTCGGTAGTACTAAAAAAAGAAACCAAATGCAGTTTTATGTTACGAATTTTGTAAAGCAAACTGAACAACTTGTCGTCCTCTATAGACACAGCAAACTACGACGGGAACGTTTCCATAATCTTAAGGCAAAATTCGTGATAAGCAGTTATTCTTCCGGTGGCCCCTGCGTAAATGGACGGGGAAGACATTTTACTACATCCCCCCTCTTTCCCCCCACCACTCCTCCCGCCCTGTCCCGGCCTACAGACACACACATACAAACACTTGACTGCTTTATATAGTTATTGCGTATAAAACTCTGAAAGATGTCCTCCTCTAAACTGTTTGCGGCACTGCCTGCTGTGGAAATACCGCGCCAGCTGATAGAAATGATGAGCTTTTCGGGGCCAGAAGCGACCAAAGGGAATTTTCGCGCTCCTTTCAGTGGGCGACGTAGATCCGCTAATTAGTTCTGTGTGGCCGCGACTCGCGCTATAATTATTTCTGCGTTTCATTTACCGCCGGAACAACAACGGGCGCACGAGAGCGGCTCATTCCGCTGAACGAAACGACAACTGGTTTAAGGGCATTTTCGCTCGGAGCTGCCCTGTAATTGAGTCTCCGGGGCACTTTGATCGCCGGCCCGCGAGGGGATGTGGAATGTAATTGATAGCGCAAATAAACGAGAGGATGTTATCGTCTGCGAGGCGGCTTTCACCGCCCGTAAATCGCGTCGTTATCTGCGACTTGGCCGCCCCTGTTGGCACGGCTTACGTGCCCGCCTTATTGCCGGCATGAATGGGAATGTTTTCTGGCCCTTGCCGGCTGCAGCTTATTTCAATTATCGTAGCTCTCTGACGGCCGTTGCCAGCTCGCCGCGCAGTCTCTCTCTCTCGCCCGGAGTTTGCAGCTTAGTCGCCCTTTCTTCAGGTAACCGAGAGCGGTGCATTGATTGCTGGCGCCGTTCCGATTCTTTTCGTAACGAACTTTGGTTATCCGACATTCACGGAATGACAGGCCGGAATATTACCCCTATTTACCATTTGGCTTTATAAATACGAAACGAAGCAGATCCAAGGCTTGAATTCCGACGCAGATTTCATGGGTTTGTAGCGGCGTGTAGCTAGAGATTTACAAACACAAAAAAAGGAAGCTACGGTGCAACTGAGGGCATGAATGAAGGAGGTGAAGCTCAGCTAAAAAAATGAGATAATATACGGAAACAGTCAGAGATGGGAAGAAGGGCAGGTAATGAGGGTTCACTTGAATAGAGAAGCCCTATTTGGAAATTTTAGAACTACTGATGAACGGCGTACAACTGTGAGAGATTGCACTATAACACCTTAACTCGTTGGCTTAGTGTTCGTAATCCCAGGCGATTTGGGAACTTGTACCAGTTTGCAGCTGCGATGAATATCAACAGGCCGTTGGGATTTCAGGTTGAGTTCAAATGCAGTATCCGACCTTGTAAGTTGGCGACGGCTAAGAATTCTGCATGCTTGTGGATGTCTTGCGTACGTGTCGATCACTGTCGCACGAGTGCACACTCCCCCCCCCCCCCCACCATGCCATACTGTCTGAGTGCAAAGAGGGGAAGGAGGAGAAAAAGAGCCCAAATTTCAACGCTCCTCATAGAATTGCAAGCGTCCAAGACTTGCTTGTGGCTTAGTTTCTTATTTCATGTTTCCCGATAACATTGTTCTGTGTTGGTGCAAGGATCTCTCAGGAACTTTCAGCAGCGACTAGTAACTGTCGCTACACGTAAGAATTTCTACTTGGCCTCTTGACACAGTGGGACGGCCGGATGAGGGTAGAAGTAACGCAGACTATCAGTGACCTTCAAGCCTCTCGGACGTACCTACCGGTATGTCTCACGTTGTGAAGTTAAATACACAGCCCTTTTACCAACCATGCACTTTTATTTTGTACTGCCTTTCCTTTGCAACGAATGTATGCATAGACTGCAAACAATACACATTTTCATTATTATTAAATTATTACTGCACTGTTGAAGTCACAAAAATTTGTTTGCATTGGAAAAACTGTCAACATACAAACAGGTACGTGAGCAGATTTTCTTTACTTCACTTGCCACATAATAATGATTTATTTAGTTTCATGATCGAAAAAAGCCTTTCACGGACATTAACTGATGAGCCAAAACATTACGATCACCTGCTCAATAGCTTGTTTGTGCGTCTTTGGAAAGAAATACATCACTGATTCTGCGTATTAGGAATTCGACAGTTTCTTCGTAGGTTTGTGGTCGTATGTGTCATTACATGTCTACTCAGAGGTCATGTAATTCATCTAAATAACGGGCCGCTGATACCGTACGCTGTGATAGCACCTGATAACGACCTCGATGTGTTCGACAGAATTTACATCTGGCGAATTTTATCACCGAGACATCAACATGAGTTCACTATAATGCTCCTCAAACCACTGTAGCAGTGTTCTGGCTCTGAGACACGGATGATTATACTGTTGAAAGATGACATCGGCGTCGCGGAAGACTCACGCATGAAGGGATTCAGGTGGTTCCCAGCTGTCAGCGTGTCTTCGATTACTTCCGCAGGTCCCAGTGAAGCGCAGGAGAATGTCTCCCGTAACGTAATACTGCTCCCACCAGCCTGCGTCCTTGGGGCGCTGTACGTTTCGAGCCGCCGTTCACCTCGATGAAGGCGTTTGAGGAGACGACCGACGACCTCGTTTCACCTGAAGAGATGACACGTCTCCATTGATCGACGGTCGAATCCCGATGGTCCCGTGCCCACTGCAATCATAACTGATGACGTCGCTGGGTCACCATGTGAACATGTGGGGGTGGTTTGTTGCAGGGCTCCTTGCTCAACAGAGTACGATGAACGGTGTGCTCCGAAACAGTAGTGCGTGTACCAGCGTTGTGCTCTTTCGGCGGAGATGCCACAGGTCACTATCTATCCTACTTCACAAAGCAGGCAGGTCTCCGAGCTCCACGTTCTGTGAAGCGTTCTGGATGTCCAACCCCTTAGCGCGTAGTGGTAGTTTCACTGTCTTTCTATCTCTTTCCGTAGATGCTCACGACAATAGCAATTGAACATTCGACCACCTTCGAAAATTTGGAGATACTCGTTCACAGGCTCTGTGTAATAATAGATATTCGTTCACAGACTCTGTGTAATAATAACCCTTTGTCAAAGTCGCATGTCTCAGTGGATTTCTCCATTTACAGTCCATATCATCGCTAGTGTGATCCCCGTTCGTGTCTGTTCTGCTGACATACTTTTGTTACCGCGTCACGTGGCTTCAACTTACGAGGCGGCATCCAGCGTTGCGGCGGGCAGTGGTCATAATGTTTTGGATTACCAGTGTATTTTGATTGAAGCACTCTCTCATATTTGCAGCCTAGATATGGAGCTGTGAAAACTCTTTCCGAGAAAATCTACTTGTAACTTCTAGTCATTTCTAATGAAAAAGAACCTGTCTTTTAAACGGGATTTACACTTCAGATTGATCAGTTCTATTTCCATATGTGCAGGTATGCTCTCAACTGAAATGGCAAGCGTTCCCTAAAATAGCACAGAAACAGATGTAACATTGACAGTGTCCTAAAAAGTTTAGAAAACTATGCTTGTAATTCTTCCAACTCCACAAACTGTGTTTCCTGTAACGCCAGTGCGGTTAGGAAAGTGGCCAGCGTTTTTGGTCAGAATTTTTCCCGTCCACATTGTCATTTGCATTTTAAACGCCTTCCCATGAAATCAAGAGTAACTTTTTTTCCTTCGTGGAAAGCTTTACTATGTATCTGTGATATGTACTCGTATCCTGTAATATGACAACTGGTCTGTAAGACCAGAAATAGGTTTCTTCGACGATTACGTATCACAGGCAGGTCAGACGTGTTTTAACATTTCAACATTGACTTCAGAATGGCTATAAAACCGAAATCACGATAGTGTAAAATTAATGACCAATTATCAGTCAGATGCCGGAAATTTCTTTACAAAAACACAAAAACAAAAAAAAAAAACCATAGTGGGCAGTGTGCAGTAATGTCCCCTTAAAATACGAGGTCTGCAAGCCATTGAAGATGTTCTGTTATTTGTTCCTCCTTTCCTTCTCCTTTAGAAATTCAGCAATAGCGGGTCTTAATTCGAAAAATCCTTCCAGGCATGCCCTTGATTTGACATAATTCGCAGTAATTTTTCTTTTTATAAAATACACTTCAACCATCAGCTATTTATTTGTCCCATTATCATCTACCGGTTTCGGATATTAACCATCGTCCAGGATATCAGGCACAACAGATTAGTTAAAAGCATCCCATACTTTTTTGAATCCCAACAGTATCGAAATAGTCCAGTGAAATTGCACAAATACCTGACATAATTTTTCTTAGAGTACTGACAGTCATATCTCATGTCTTACAGACGGATACCACAGGATTCTTAAAGGATTGTGACGGTGGATCGACAGATAGCCTCTTTTTGTCCAAACTACTGGACCAGAAACCTTTACACTATAGACGAATAGCGAGGAATAAATAGCGCTGATAATACGATTTTGCCGAACTGAAGAATGTGGTACCGACTGGAAAATGTTGCATTGAAGGTCGAAAGAAATAGCGTCGCATCTCACTGCTAAATGAAATGTCATCCTAAAGCGAGCAGTTTCGAGATGGACGAAACAAAGTCGAGACATGCCAAGTAAGGTCGAGACAGCCCTTGCAGCACACCGTGCACAGGTACAGCTTTGTACGCCGTCGCAGACCATGGTGTAAGGTGTCGACGACGCCCCTGCCAGTACGTGGGGGGGTGGGGAGGGGGCAGGGGGAATTTGTTTGCACATTTGTGGTAGGAGTTCGTAGCACTAATAGGAAAAGAGGTTTAGAAGTACTACAAACAGAGACACATTCTGAAATTAGAAAGTAATAGGACGCTGTAAAACCGAGGGCAGCCTCTACTGATGTTACCCACAAGCATGGGTACACACACACACACACACACACACACACACACACACACTCAAAACTAAGAACAAACCGGAGAAAGAATGCTGGACCATGAGAAACAGAATTGACAAGGAACCCCCTTGAGTGCGAGATCGCGAGTTCAGTCTTTAATAAGGCTCCTTTGAAAGTATCAACAGTTATGACAGGAAAAATATTAGGTGATAATGACTCATCATGTGCATCAGGGGGGGGGGGGGGCGACCGACTTTGTATGGGATGCATGTATTACACTTCACAAAATGGATATCGTCGACAGAGAGAAGTGTTCAAGGCGAGTCATTAACTTACACCATGCACACCGAATGAAAAAAGGCGCGCCATGGTGATCACAAAGTTCTCATAATGAAGATCGTAGGCGAACTCCTTGAGAGTTACACACCATGCAGGACGTTCAGCTAGGAATCCACTCTTATTAATGATTGCAAATGCAGTCATATTGGTGTAATGAGGTGATGAGAATTGATGGAATGTGACGGCATGCAGTTGGTCGTGGAGCTTAGCATGAAACTGACTATCCTTTAAAACAATGCTGCAGGTGGTGCAATGATGTGTTTTACAGACACGGAAAAACAAACCATCCAGATGCTCAGTTTGTGCAGCGGTTCCAGTTGGCATGAATTGCAATGTCACACACATTTTTTAGAAGGGATAGTTTGCTCTAAGGGAGTATGATTTTTATATGCAGACCACAAATCATGCAAAACCAAATTATTTGAGCAGCTCTTGACCACAAGCAGTGCTCATACCATTTTCCGACACTTGCTTGCTGTGATATAAATGTTCGCCATTGTCCTTGCAAGATCACGCAGACGAGAAAGAATCGTAAGAGGCAGAGCTATTCCAGCTTCTCGCAGCCCACCTCGAACGCTTCGAATCCCTTCTTTTGTGGTTTTCCCACGGCCCATGTTTCACTACCACCCAATGCTGTGCTCCAAACGTACATTCTCAGAAATTTCTTCCTCAAATTAGGGCCGCCGCGCGGGATTAGCCGTGCGGTATAAGCTGCTGCAGTCATGGACTGTGTGCGGCTGATCCCGGCGGAGGTTCGAGTCCTCCCTCGGGCATGGGTGTGTGTGTTTGTCCTTATGATAATTTAGGTTAAGCAGTGTGTAAGCTTAGGGGGACTGATGACCTTAGCGGTTAAGTCCCATTAGATTTAACACACATTTTGAACAAATTAAGGCCTTTGTTCGGTACTAGTAGAATTCTCTTGGTCAGAAATGCCCTTTTTGTCCTTGCTAGTCAGCTTTTTATATTCACCTTGCTCCATCCATAGTAGATTGTTCTGCTGCCTAGGTACCAGAATTCCTTAACTTCTCCTACTTCGTGATCCCTAATTCTGATGTTAAGATTCTCGCTGTTCTTATTCCTACTTACTTCTGATTACTTTCGTCTTTCCTAGATTTACTCTCAATCCATATTCTGTACCCATTAGACAGTTCATTCCATTCAGCAGATCCTGTAATTCTTCTTCACTTTAACTGAGGATAGCAGTGTCATCAGCGAAACTTATCATTGATATCTTTTCACCTTGACGTTTAATCTCACTCTTGAATCTTTGTTTTATATCCGTCATTGCTTCTTCGATCTATAGGTTGAACAGTAGGGGTGAAAGACTACATCCCTGCCTTACATACTTCTTAGTCTGAGCACTTCTTTGTTTTTAATTCCTTTTGGCTCTTGTACATACTGTATATTACCCGTCTCTCCATATAGCTTACCCCTATTTTCTGCAGAATTTTGAACATCTTGCACCTTCTGACATTGTCGAACTGTTTTTCCAGTTCGACAAATCCTATGAACGTTTCTTTTTTTTTTCATCAGTCTTGCTTCCGTTGTCAACAGCAACATCGGAACTGCCTCTCTGGTGCCTTTAGCTTTCGCAAATACAAACTGATCGTCATCTAACAGATCCTCATTTTTGTACCGTTCTTTTGTGTATTATTCTTGTCAGCTGCTTTGATGCATGAGCAGTTAAGCCGATTGTGTGATAATTCTCGCACTTGTCGGATCTAGCTATCTTTAGAATTGTGTGGATGTTGTTTCACGGCAGTCAGATGACGTATCGTCACTCTCATACATTCTTCACAACAACGTCAACAGTCGTTTTGTTCGCACTGTCCCTAAGCCTAAAGCTCCAAAAAACATCCCGGTGCCAATCTCGTGTGAAGGCAAGCATTTTGAGCTTGCTGCTGGGACATAGAAACTGTTCTTTTTCGTCTCAGAGATTCCCTACAGTGGGACAGTCTCCATCGTTGGAAGGGGCTTGTTATCCTGTATGGATGTGCGTCAGGAACAGGAAGCTGTTCTTTTGAAATCCAACAGCTTTAACGGTTGTCGCTCACTTAAGTATATCGTAACTCCCGCTCAAAATGAAGGGACCCGAAATCTGTTTCCAGAAGTCGGTTCAACAGTGTGTCAATTATTGTAATTATTGAACATCTTTCTTTCTGAAATTTCTTTACTGGTTTAATTCGCGACTGGAATTTCAGGAACGTAGAAATAAAATTGACATGTGAATTACGAATACTTATGTAGGTTGTTTATCATCAGTGGGACCTGAATCTCTCACCTGATTTATTACTTCTTGGTTTCTACCCTACTCATCCCTTGTTGTCGGTCTGGCGGCGTAGCACATGGCCGCCTTGGGAGGGTTCATAACACATGGTGGTACAAGACTTGTGGTGTGATGTGGAGAACCTACGGTACGTACTCATGAGTGTTAAAGAAGGGAGAGTAAACCCGCTGGCCCTTAATACTACATTCCTAATGACTTTGCTTGGTATTTTGACAAAAGTTATCTTTGGTGCGTTTCCAAGGTTTCCGCTCTTTAGCTAGTATGCAGTCGAATTTTACGTAATACTGTGAACTGTGCCGCGTGGGATTAGCCGAGCGGTCTGAGGCGTTGCAGTCGTGGACTGTGCGGCTGGTCCCGGCGGAGGTTCGAGTCCTCCCTCGGCCTTGGGTGTGTGTGTTTGACCTTAGGATAATTTAGGTTAATTAGAGTGTAAGCTTAGAGACTGATGAACTTAGCAGTTAAGTCCCACAAGATTTCACACATATTTGAACATTTTGAACTGAGAACTGTCAGGGTCACGAGAACTCCGGACAATATCTGAAAAGTGCTGTTCAGAGAACGGTAAAGCTACCATGCCATAGCTTGACCATTCAACAAAAGTTGCAGGATGTTTCTCTCTCGCCAAAACAAAATATTCCCGCTCAGTTAAGTACAGAAATGAAGGTCGTCGATTACGTCAAAATTTGCGTGTGTGATGTACTTGTGTCGCGACGAATTAGTTCATCTCATAGTCCACAATGCAGTATGATATTCGAACGTATCGGGTTCGTCGTAGGAATGCATTTTTTTCTGGCAACGAGCTGTTTGTCTGTAGCGTGTCTGTCGACCAATGCGGTCTCTGAAAGGCTGTGTTCAATTCCCGCTGCCCGTGATGTTGCGCAGTTTCCACAATGGTAATACAAGTAGTGCCATTTCTCCAGTCACGATACATTTACACCGCAACATCACGCGAACAGCTCAGAAACTGCAGCCTTTGAGAAATACTGCTGTCCTTAACCCGAAGGCAGCAAATCGTCGATTCTCCGCAACTCCGACAAATCACCCCTTTTTCGCGTGTCAGCAAAGACTGATATGGGTGCGGGCGGTCTATCGCTCACTTAAATGCCACCAGGCTGACTTATTTCATAGCCAGTACGCCGACAGCGTCAGCTGCAAGAGGCAGGCGCAGTAATGCGACTTAACTAGATCTATGACGGACGACAGTACTCGCTGGGTGGCACTAAAGGAGTTACTGCTATTTCAGTCACAGTTTCTGAAATCCGACAGAGACAGTTCTATTTCCTTTCGCACTGACGGCAATATTCAGCACGGCCATTTCATAGTTTCTTTTTGCAACAGCATAAACTGAGGTGAGAAAAGTCACTGATATGCCCGCTAAAACTGCTAGGCAGATTAGGGTTGTGGAAAGGGCCAAATAAGGTGTCGATGAGTTTCACTTCAAAATTGTAATTTATTATAATTTAATAACACCTTTAAACCAAGACGGCACATAGCCGAACCTTTACAACTACGAGTTTCAAAATCCAATTCTTTCACAGCTGAAGGCCACCAAACAATAAATCTTAAAAAGCAACAAGATAAATCTCAAGTCACTGAAGACATGCAGTTAAAATTGCAAATAATATATATATATATATATATATATATATATATATATATATATATATATATCACAGCTAGGCGGAAAGCCTCAAGAGCCGGCCGGGTCGGCCGAGCGGTTCTAGGCGCTACAGTCTGGAACCGCGCGACCGCTACGGTCGCAGGTTCGAATCCTGCCTCGGGCATGAATGTGCGTGATGTCCTTTCGTTAGTTAGGTTAAAGTAGTTCTAAGTTCTAGGGGACTGATGACCTCAGAAGTCCCATAGTGCTCAGAGCCATTTGAACCATTTGAAAGCCTCAAGACAAAGGTGGATAGAACAAACATATATAAGGTACAATACAAACGGCTGAAGGCCACAATTAAATTTCAAAATCTTCAAATATATTATCATAATCTTTTAAGGCAGAAGGCCACAATATTTTCGCTTAAGGGGAAACTTTAAGAATAAGGCTTTAAGCGGCTGAAGGCCCACAGTTGATATTCCAAAAATTCAAAAGTACCTTAACCTTTAAGTTTCCAATGGCCAAACACACACTAAATGAAAAAGCAACACAACGACAATACTAAATTTAAGAATAAGTTTTTAAGTGGCTGAAGGCCCACAATTGATTTACAGAAATTGATTTACATAAAACACAATAAAAAGTTTTCTTTTAAACCATGGATATAACAGATTACCAAAAAACTATTAAACACCCATGAAAAGGACAATATGGGCAACGGCACTCAGAGGTCTCCCGGGGGAGGGGGGTGGGGAGGGGGGGAGTGGGGGGGCTCTCCTCCAAAAATTAACGTTCACTTAGGTGAGACAGTAACCCAATCAAGGGACAGTCACAGAACGACCAACTAAACGACTTGCTAGCCACCAATCAGTACATAAAAACTCAAAGACCAAACTGTTACAGACGTGATTATCCACAATGAAGTATGTATTAAGCTGTCAAAACTACACGCCATGTTGGACAGCGACAACAGGTGAGGAAAGGACGCTGCCTGAAATTAAGTTAGTGGCCTGGGCAGGTAACCGGAGCACTAATGGCCAGAAGGTAGAAAATTCTGCTGGTGCACTTGAAATTGAAATAAGTTAGTAGTTAACTCCACCAGAAAGGAACACTGCCTGAATTTACGTCAATGACCAGGGCAGGTAAGCAGAACACTAACGGCCACAAGGCAGAAAATTCCGCTGGTGCACTTGAACTATAGTGAACCAATATAGTTAATTCCACCACATGGCGGCTCGATTTCACCACTACAAACACTCGGTGTTGCTCACAGGAAAAGCTCCCCAACAGCGAACGACCGAAACGAACGACACAACATGGACGGACGTGGCTTGGGTACTTAACACACCACTCAACTTTGACGTCCTGGGTCGGCGAGCCACGAAGCTCGTAGTGATCGGACAGCTCCACACACGCTCCGACACTGTGCAGGGACCTCCAGCGGACTCAGCCGACTGCACCGCATAGAGATGTCCTCCCTGGTCCGCACCAACCGACCGACTGCCTGCACACCCCCTTGCCGGAACTATATGCACAAGAGCAAAGATGGTACACAATGCAAAGATCGATAAGCATCGCTGCTTCCACAAGTAGAAGGAGGAAGAACCACGGCATAACCGCAACAATGGCGGGAAACCAAACACAGGTAGACAGCCAAGTTCAAGGAGACGCATAGTTCGGAGTGAGCATGGCTCAGTCATAGGATACCGATATCCACACACACACACACACAGATGGCGGTAGTATCGCGTCCACATGGTATGAAAGGGCAATGCACTGATGGAGCCGTCAGTTTTATTCAGGTGATTCATGTGAAAAGGTTTCCAACGTCAGAATGGCCGCGCGACGGGAATTAACAGACTCTTAACGTGAGTTAGACGCATAGACGCAAGGACACGTCACCCCGAACATCACAGTGTCCGACGACCTTCACTTAAAGACCGAGAGCTGCTGCGTTGGCGTAGAGTTGTCAGTGGTAACAGACAAGCAACACTGCGTGAAATAACCGCAGAAACGAACACGGGACGGACAACGAATGTATACTTTAGGACAGCGCAGCGATATTTGGCGTTAATAGGTTATGGTAGCAGACGATCGACGGGAGTGCCTTCGTTGGCAGCACGAAATGGCCTGGAGCGCTTCTCTTGGGCTCGTGACCACATGACAATAGCAAGCCGTGGTCTGGTCAGATGAGTCCCGATTTCAGTTGGTAAGAGCTGATGGTAGGGTTAGAGTGTGGCGCAGGTCCCACGAAGCCTTGGACCCAAGTTATCAAGAAGGCAATGTGCAAACTGGTGGTGGCTCCGTAATGGTGTGGGCTGTGTTTACATGCAAGGACAGGATCCTCTGGTACAACTAATCCGATCATTGACCAGAAATGGTTACGGTCGGCTACTTGAAGACCATTTACAACTATTCATGGACTTCGTGTTCCAAAACAACGATGAATTTTTTATGAATGACAATACGCTCCGGCCCCAGGCGACAATTGTTCCCGAAAGGTTTGAAGAACATTTTGGATAATTCGAGCGACGTGAATCACATCGAACAGTCGTGGGACCTAATGCAGAGGCCAGTTCGTGCACAAACTCCAGCACCGGCAACACTATCACAATTATGGATGGCTGCAGAGGGGCCGGCCGCGGTGGCCGTGCGGTTCTAGGCGCTCCAGTCCGGAGCCGCGCTGCTGCTCCGGCCGCAGGTTCGAATCCTGCCTCGGGCATGGGTGTGTATGATGTCCTTAGGTTAGTTAGGTTTAAGTAGTTCTAAGTTCTAGGGGACTGATGACCACAGCAGTTGAGTCCCATAGTGCTCAGAGCCATTTGAACCTTTTTTTTTTTTTTTTTTTTTTTTTTTTTTTTTTTTTTTTTTGCTGCAGAGGCAGCATGGCTCAATATTTCTGCTGGGGCCTTCCCAACGACTTGTTGAGTCCATGAAACGTCGAGTTGCTGCAGTACGCCGGGCAAAAGGAGGTCGATCAAGATATTACGGGGTATCTCATGACTCTCTCACCTCTAGTGTATAGCACGACGTGTCTCTCCTGAAAAAGGAAAGACGATATATTTCGTCAAAATGTTAAAAGCCTAGATAAATTTTAACGTCAGTTTTATCGTAAAAGACACATTATGGAATGCGTTTGAAATTTCGTAAATACTCTGAGGGCCAACGGCATTGCCGCGGTAGTAACACCGGTTCCCGTCAGATCACCGAAGTTAAGCGCTGTCGGGCTGGGCTAGCACTTGGATGGCTGACCATCCGGTCTGCCGAGCGCTGTTGGCAAACGGTTTTTTTTTGTGGTTTTAGGGCGCACAACTACAGTGGTCAATAGCGCCCCGACTAAATTATGAATGAACTGCGAGGCACAATGTTAAAACAGCAACTAAAAAGCACAACACTATAAAAGGCATATTAACAGGCAAGGGATTAAAAGAAAACAGCATAATCAAATGTCCTTAGACAGGTTTGTCAAGTGGATAAAGCGAAGAACGCGAGCAGCTGCTCCTGGGTCATCCGCTAAAATTTCAGCCAGAGTACATGGCAGGCCAAGATCAATGCGCAATGTCTTAAAATTTGGACAGGATGTTAAATGTGGCGTACTTTCCCACATGGGCAGAACGGCGCCGGCGCAGCCATCAGCAGATGGCGGTGGTTGAACCGGCAGTGTCCAATCCGTAACCAGGCCAAAACGACCTCCTCCCGCCGAGAAGGGCGTGAAGGGGTCGTCCAAGCCGTGGGGAGAGGTTTCAAGGCCTGAAGCTTGTTTTCAGTAAGTGTAGACCAATCGGCATGCCACAGCGATAAAATCCGCTGACAAATGGCCCTGCTAAAATCAGATGAAGGCACACAACAAGAAGCTGGCCGAGAGTGGAGGAACGCAGCCTTGGCCGCGGCTTCTGCAGCTTAGTTCCCAGGGATACCGACATGGCCAGGAACCCACATAAAGGTAACCGGAGAACCGTCGTCCGCCAGCTGCTGAAGAGAGTGCTGGATCCGTTGCATGAAAGGGTGAACCGGATACGGATCACTGAGGCTCTGGATGGCGCTCAGGGAATCAGAGCAGATGACATAAGCAGAATGTCGGTGGCGGCAGATGTAAAGAACAACCTGATAGATGGCAAGCAGCTCAGCTGTGAAAACCGAACAATGGCGATGGAGCCGGTATTTGAAACTGGGTGCCCCGACAATAAAAGAACACCCGACACCGTAATTGGTCTTAGAGCCATCTGTATTAATGAAGATCGTATTAATGAACTTCGAACGAAGTTCGCCAAACCGCGAGCCGTATACCGAAGCTGGGTTAACCTCCTTTGGGAGCGAGCTTGGGTCAAGGTGAACGCGAACCTGAGCCTGGAGCCAAAGTGGCGTTTGGCTCTCGCCCACTCTAGAGGTTGCAGAGAGTGAAAACTCAAGGTGCTGAAGGAGGCGACGAAAGCGAACTCCAAGAGGTAGCAGGGCAGATACATACAACCGGCAAGCGTGATGCAGTCAGCCCTTGTGAAGCAACCTGAGGAGCTACTTGAGTGAGAAATAGCGGCTCCGGTCTCGAAAACTGACATACGGGCGGGAGAGCGGTGTGCTGACCACATGCCCCTCCATATCCGCATCCAGTGACGCCTGTGGGCTGAGGATGACACGACGGCCAGTCTTTACCTTTGGGCCTTCATGGCCTGTGCGGGAGGAGTTAGTTAAATACTCTATGAATCTGATACTTTGCCAGAGGAGAAAATCTCTGCAGAAGAATCACTTACGCACGTAGTTACTGAGTACCCGAAGGAAAAGTGGGGACGCCTTATTTCGTTGGAAGCATAATGAAATGAAGCCCAATGCTTGGCGAGTGCGGTATACTCTGGAGAACATCGTGACAATCCTATCAGTACTCCAACTGAACTTCGGTGCTTTGATATTCATTTACGTAGCATTACATCTCTCAGCAAAGCCACCAGAGGCACACAGATTAAGGAATCCATTCTTGCTACTGGATCTAACAGAAACCATAGCCAGTTTGACACTCAGCGTAACTTTTGACAGGATGACACTAGAAACGGGCCAATAAAAGCTCTGACCGCAGAAAGCATGAGCAGTTACTGTCTTCAATAGTTTCCCCACAAAATAAGGAATCCCTGAAGTTTGAAGGCAGTGCGTGACGTTGAAGTACCCAATGCACCTTGACAACCGAATGAACCGCTATCCGTCTCTTTTGTTGTATAGATGATGATGAAGTCCCATACTCCTTGACAGAGCGTAGGGGACGATACGGGAGACCCTCACCTCTGTACTAGGCAAGATCCTAGCGGAGGTGGTTTGCTATTGCCTTCCTCCGATCGTAATGGGGATGAATGATGATGAAGACGACACAACAGCACCCAGTCATCTCGAGGCAAGTGAAAATTCCTGACCCCGCCGGGAATCGAACCCGGGACCCCGTGCTCGGGAAGCGAGAACGCTACCGCGAGACACGAGCAGCGGACTTTGTTGTATAGAACATTTATGATTTTGGAGCGGATGAATTTAAACAAAACAAGAGCTGGGTTCATACCTAAAAATTCCTCATGTGGCAAGTATCGTAGTTTGTTCAGTACTTTGAGAATGGATTTGAGTAAAGGAAGATTACTGGCATTATTTGGATTGTTCTACGTGCCATCTATGATGCAGTGAATTACAGTAACTTGCAATGAAAACTGTATCAGTTGACAAAGGACTCTTTCCTTATACAGGGTGTCTCAGGATGAATAATGGTGATGGTCGATATTCATGGATATGACAGGAATGATCATTTGAGGCAAAAAACTTCATATGGACATAAGTCCTGTCCCGAACTGTTTAATGTACATTATTATTTATTTTCGGTAATATTGGAAATGTTGTCAAGTTTACAGAGGTACAACAGTTAGTGTTCTACAAAGTATCATTCATTTCTAAGCATTATCGTATGCGTCACTTAGCCCTTGTACAGTTCGCAATAAATATTCGAATATTTCACCGTCAACTGCAAAGAGATTGAAAGAAACAGGGAAGTTTCGGCTAGAATAAAATGTGAAAGATGATGGGTGGGTAAGATACATACTAAGTGCGCGCCACTAATTCAAAGACGAATGTATACTAAATGAATCCTATCTCGGAAACCATTGTAAATAGGGCATATTAAGCTTTTTTTTCGAATGAGCGTTCGTGTCATATTCCCCAATGTTTCCTATTTTTGTTATTGGAGCGGACGTTGTGGTCTAGCGGGTAAAGCACTAGCGTTGAGGGTTCTGGGTTTAGTCACGGATAAGAGCAAGGATTTTTCCTTTTTCCAATCCTTCAGGACGGCCCCATTTACCGTCAAGGCATGATACAATGATTTCTCCAGACCACAATACACAAAAAAGAATGGTACGTTGCGGACGTATTTTTTCAATTAATCGTAGGTAGATTGTCTGAGCCACAAATGCGACAATTCTGCCAATAAACTAAGTCATCGGAATGAAAATGGTTCTCGTCACTAAAGATGGTTTCGTCCACAAAACCGATATTCATTGCTTGTTGTTCAGGGATCCAATGGAAGACTCTCTTCGCTCTCTTTACTAACTCCTACATTTTACAGTTATAGCCTCTCGCCCCCCTTACCCTCCTACCCCTCCCCCCCCCCCCCTCCACCATCTCACTAATAGGTTCAAATGGCTCTGAGCACTATGCGACTTAACTTCTAAGGTCATCAGTCGCCTAGAACTTAGAACTAATTAAACCTAACTAACCTAAGGACATCACACACGTCCATGCCCGAGGCAGGATTCGAACCTGCGACCGTAGCGGTCACGCGGTTCCAGACTGAAGCGCCTTTAACCGCACGGCCACACCGGCCGGCTTCACTATTAGGCTATCAGGCAAGATTCGCTTCTAGAATGGATGATGAGGACCTCTATGTCGGGAGCCTAAGTAAATCTGTAATCGTTATCGTCATCATCATTTTCTGTTATGAGCGATACCACAAAGTCTGCAAAGTAATTGGCTCCTTCGTAGCTTGGAGGGTAGCCCGAATTGAAGACAATTCTTGCGCTGATAAGCGTACTTTCTTACTGAACTAATGACATACTGCTTGTGGGGAAGAGAAATTTACTGCAAACGAATCTAGTAAATCACCGTGCTTTTCGAACTGTTAGCAGTCAATATACTGCGACAAGATATCAATTATGCATGACATTTCCGAAGCTCATAAGTGATTAGCATTGTTGCGCATATAACCACCATAACACTAGTCGTCTGTCACGTATTGTTGCTCATTTATCCGGAAGTTATCAACTGAATGACTTCATTTGTATTGCGGAAACGATGTATTTATTGCGTCACTTAAAACGTAGTACTGTCCTAAAAACAATAACTGGGGAGCATCCTAAATGCACAGAAAGAGGGTGGCGGAGCGTAATAGAATGCAGCGGATTGCGGACGGGAGTGAAAGGTTTAAACAGATTGCTGGCGCGGGATCGAACGCAAATTTATGGCGCCGAGCGGAGCGGCTCGGCCGCAGAGAATGAGATTAGGCGGCCCATTATGGCCGCCGGAGTAGCATTGTAACCGGAGCCGTTATTCTGGCTCTGTTTCCACCCGGCAATGTTTCTACTATGGCCCGGGTGGGGGGGGGGGGGGGGGCATGGATTGTGCTTGCGCAAGGCTCAGTTCGCCGCTCGCCAAAGACAACACGTAACTAATGTTCGAAACACGCTGCTCAGCCTGTGTGCGCATTTCTCTCCTCGTTACGTACGCAGTGTACCTAACGCGGTCGTACTTTTTGCCCAGAGGTTGTAATCAACATTAACTGATTTTGTTTCAGCTAAAACACTGACTACAATGACAAGTAGCTAACAAAAATAAAAATATCGCCTTTTATAGATGTCTTGACCTTTCCAAGGAGTTTGTTTGCGTAGATCATGTTAGTCTCTCAGAAAAACTTGACCAAGTGCTGATAGGACTCTCTGAGGGCTCCGTACAAGGTTTTTGCCTATTGCCAACATAAATACTCACAAGAGATTGGGTCCAGGAATCCAGGATTTTCAAGCATGTTTCAATTTCAATAACATAAAAGTGACATAAAGTCATGCTGGAGGTAGGCAGTTCAGAACTTGTGAGGGGTGTCCCACGAGTATATGTCTAGCATACGATGACAAGAAGATAGAAGAAGTGGACAGTGTTAAATTCTTGGGACTACAGCTAGATAATAAATTCAACTGGGAGGAGCACACCACAGAACTGCTGAAGCGTCTTAACAAATCTCTGTTCGCAATGCGAATTTTGTCAGACATAGGGGATCTAAAAACGAAAAAGCTGGCATACTTTGCTTACTTTTATTCCATAATGTCATATGGGATTATTTTTTGGGGTAATTCATCAAGCCAAGCTGAAGTTTTCCGAGCACAAAAACGTGCAGTAAGAGTTATATGTGGTGTGAACTCAAGAACATCCTGCAGAAGCCTGTTTAGGGAACTGGGATACTAACTACTGCTTCCCAATATATTTATTCCTTAATGAAATATGTCATTAAAATATATCACTTTTTCAAAGTAACAGCTCAATTCATGGAATCAATACTAGAAATAAGAATAATCTTCACAAGGATTTAAAGTCACTTAGTCTTGTACAAAAAGGTGTGCATTATTCAGGAACACACATTTTCAATAACTTGCCAGCAGCCATAAACAGCTTAACAACCAATGAAATTTACTTTAAGAGAAGCTTAAAGGAGTTATTGGTGGCCAACTCCTTCTACTCCATTGATGAATTTCTCAGTAAAACCAACTTATATATATATATATATATATATATATATATATATATATATATATATATATATATATATATATAAACTTCTGCACAATTTCAGTGCAGTAATGTGTTCATTATGTGTGTGTGTGTGTGTGTGTGTGTGTGTGTGTGTGTGTGTGTGTAAGTACAACCTAACTTCTGCACAATTTCAGTGCAGTAATGTGTTCACTGTAAATAAGTATAGTAGTTATATTACATGTTTATTACCTTATAAATAAATAAAAAACATTTTAATTTTAAATTCAGTGCATTAGTATTTGTAAAATGACTCTTTCATATAGTGTTCATTAAAAAATGACGATCATTCCACTTGGGGCCTGTGGAATGGTACATTAGTTTATTTGTTTTAGTTGTAAATATTTATCATGTGTTGTTGTTTTTCTGACATGTTTCACATCCTGGAGGACCTTCTAACTACGGATCAATTGGAATGAAAGTAAATCTAATCTAATATTATAATAATCAGTAGTTCTTCATTCAGGCTGACTGTGTCGCAATGAAAAAAGTCAAATAACAGGCAAGGAATGACTTTATCAGTCGTATGACGCTTTTCGGAATTTATGCATCATCAGATATCCAGAAGCGATTACTGCAAGTAGACTAGTTTGCGAATTTTCGTTTCAAAAACAACTTGAGACACCATATTTACTGCAATACTGGCTCCTGGATATTTGACAATGGATAAATTCCGAAAAGCATCATATGAGCAATACAGTCATTCCTTGCCTGATTTTTGACTTCTACCATTGCGACCCAGTCAGCCTGAATGCAGAACTACTGATTGTCTTAATTTCATGTTGACGTAAGTTAAACAAATGACAAAAAATACTTTTCCGCGTGATGTAATTACAATTTTCGTATTTTCTCCTTTACTTACACTGCGAAACCTTACTTTTTGCCTAATTTCATGATTCTAGGCCAACGGGAAAAGTTTTTGATGCGTGAGTTTGCATCAAAATGTGTGGCATAAATGCTGTATATTTTGACTGTATAGATTTACAAGCTTCAATGTTTTACAACGACAAGGGACCATAGACCTCAGCATGTGGCATAAATTTCAACTTGATACATCAAGTCGTTCCTGAGAAAAATGGTTTTAACAGTCGGACGGACAGATAGACAGTCGGACAAGAAATCAATCCTGTAAGGTTTCCGTTTCTACAGCCCGAGGCAGGGAATCCTTAAAAACAAATTTTATGGAACTGATAGCCTTACAAACATCTGTTTTGAATCATACTCAACAAACGGAACACAAAATATGTAGTGATTAATGGAACTGATGTCAATCCCACAAGGTTCATTTACGGATACCCTCCCATTTCTTATGTATGTGAATGACCTTCCACTTAACATGCATCAAGCAGAACTTGTAATTTTGCAGATGTTATACCATATCTCTAAACAGCAGAAAAAACTAATGTTCATTTTTAAAGGATTATTATGTGCTTCTCTGAAAATGGACCCTACCATAAATTCGAGAAAATACATTTCCGGGTGTAGATGTTGATGAAAACTTGAACTTGAAGAAGCGCATTACTGAGATGCTCAAGCAATTATTTCGGCTACTTTTGCTATTCTTGTTGTTGTTAGTGTTGAAAACAAACGGGGTAACCTCCTAACATATTTATTTTTAACATTGTCAGATTGTCAGAAGAAATAGACATTGGCGATAAAATTAATTTGCAATTGCGGAATATTCCAGACATTAGCTGCATTAGTTGGAGATATTAGCTACTGGTGACACAAGAAGATTTGGGTGGACCAGGTCTCGAACCCGGATTTACCACCTGTCGCGAGCGGTCGCCTTAACCACTTGAGCTATCTGAATATGCTTCAATTTTCATGGATCACCAACAGGTAACATCTTCATATTTAATTCAGCTAATGTCAGAAAGATTCCGCAGTTATTAATAAAATTCATAAGAAGTCGTCACTAATGTCTGTTTCTTCAGACATTCTTACAAACAAGTATTACAAGCCTTGTGGCCGAAAATACTAATGTCGAATGCATTTGTGTCCTTGCAAGCCTGTGGCCGATGTACAAGTTGCAAGCGATGGGGCCGTAGACAAAATGATATATGCAAGTTTTGGCCCGGCATGGAAGCGTGCTCAGACAGCCGAAGTGGTTAAGATGACTGCTTGCGGCAAGTGGGATATCCAGGTTCGAGTCGCGATCTGGCACAAAATTTCATGTATCAGTAATAGGTAATACCGTATCTTTATACTTAATGAACTTAATTCAGAAAAATTCCGAAACTGGGAAAAGAATTCATAAAGTCCTAACATATGTTCCGCATTTCTTCCCAAAAATATCTTAGTGATAAATTTTTTGGTGTAACTCTTCATTTACAAAGAAAGTACTGACTGCACTAATGTGATATTTGGTGTTCACCTTTAGGTATTTCTTCAAGGAGTTAGACATTTTAACTGCACCTTCTCAATACATACACATACATATTTTCTGATGAAATTCATCGTAAATAATCCATAAAATCAACAGAACAAAAACAGTGTACTGGTTATTAAACCTTAAATATTCCAACACAGTATGGTAATAATAGTGGTGTCCATACCTACAAGATTAGAAGGAAAACTGACGACTATTACCCTTATTAAAACTGTCAAGACTTATTTAATATGCATGGAGAAAAATTTTTGATGTCTGTCATAGTAACATCAAATGCCTAACAAGTATCAAAGCAAGTTTTAATCTAACATAAAATAATTTCTTCTGCCCAACTCCTGTTGCATACATGAATTTATACGACGGTTGGAACTTAAATAGTGGCAACTATTTATTCACAACCGATACAAAAGAGTTACATGTTTGCACCTGTTACTGTCCTTCAAAGTAGTCACCAACGTTTTGTAGAACCCGTTGCCAGCGATGTGGAAGGCATAGTATACCGTTAGCATAGCCTGTTCTGTTGATGATGCGAATGGAGTGGTCTAAAGTTGTGATTCTCGTGTACGACTGCGATGGTGGTGTCCTAACGCATTACGTTCCTCCACGGCAGACTGTCAATGCACAGTATTACTGTTCGTTTTTGGAGTATCACCTGCTATCAGCTTTGCGAAAGAAGCGGCGACACTTTCTGCGCAACCCACCCATCAGTTTGCTCGACAATGCGCGGACGCATACAGCGCAAGCTGTGGCTGCTCTGTTCGGTCAATGGGACTGGGAAGTACTGTACCACACACCATACTCCCCGGACTTAAGTCCTTGTGACTTGGGTTTGATTCCGAATGTGAAGGAGCCACTCCGTGGCATTCTCTTCAGAACTGTTCCAGAGATTCGACAGGCAGTAGACTGCTCCATTCGCATCATCAACAGAACAGGCTCTGCTAACAGTAGACTACGCCTTCCACATCGCTGGCGACGGGTTCTACACAACGCTGGTGACTACTTTGAAGGACAGTGACAGGTGCAAACATGGAACTCTTTTGTTTCGTTGGTGAATAAATAGTTGCCATTATTTAAGTCCCAATCCTCGTATTTAAAAATTGGTAGCGTGTAAAACATACCAGTACATGTGTAACTGCACGAGTTAGTTGTAAAATAATACGTTCATGAATGTTAAACTGATCATTTTTATATATTCTGTAAATTAACTCTTTCTGCGTCATTTAGATAAAAAAAAATCGTTCAAGTGATCTATGGAACACATAACTAACTAAAAAAGTAACTAAGTAAATAATAAGTGTATCATCGAACGATAAGTTTAATAGCTCATGGTTGTAAAATATTAAAACGAATTATCTACAGAAGAATGAAACGACCAGTAGAAGCTGACTTGAGGATAGATCATTTTGGGTTCCAGAGAAACACACGAAGTAACACTTTCCATTTTGAAACAGACTGGAGAAAGACAAATCTACTTTTATAACATTTATAGAATAAAAGAAGGCTTCTGACAATATTGCCTGGAATACATTCTCTGAAATGCTATTGAGGGATACATATCGAGAGTGTTTTGCTTCAGCTTGTTCAAAAACCAGACTGTGAAGCGTCGAACGAGACAAAAGGGGGTTGATTGGAACAGTAGTGTTTCAAAAGGGATTATAAGACGAAAATAAGAAGTAAAATAATGGTAATGTAGTTGTAACGTTACGAGTATGTAGGTGAGCTAATCGGCAACCTGGAATTGCTACGAGGTAAGGTGAATTTGATGTACGGCTGAACGCTAACGTCAGTCCGGAACCAGGCCGCTGCTACGGTCGCAGGTTCGAATCCTGCCTCGGGCATGGATGTGTGTGATATACATAGGTTGGTTAGGTTTAGGTAGTTCTAAGTTCTAGGGGACTGATGACCTCAGATGTTAAGTCCCATAGTGCCCACAGCCATTTGAACCATTTTGAACGCTAGCGGGCTCGGGGTTCAGGACGAGCCAGGTGTGTCAGTAAAGGACTGGACGTAGAGTAATCCCAGTACGGGGAATTCTGGCGACGGACGATCGTTAGGGGGACAGACAATGCTCCAAGAACTGACGGGGTGTCATAAAATCATAAGGATGGCTCATACATCACAGTTACATGTTACAGTACATCTGAATACATTCATCTCAGAAAAATGAGGCACATACAGTGACACAACAAGATTTCAGCATTTTTAAAACTACAGAAGTTAATATTTAACTGATTATAAACATTTTCACAATGAACCACTGAATCAACAACTTTTAAACGCTTCATGAGATTTCAACATGCAGTACCTCCAATCTTTTATAACTTTTTTGTTGAGCAAATTGTCAGAACATTGTGTTCTCTGCGTTTACGCCGCTAATAAATACAGTATGAAAATCTCATACATTGTTATACTTGTGGAATTATTTAATGAAAAATTTACTATTTTGTCTATAAATTTCTTTAAATTTTGATTGAAAGTGCTCCTGGAACCTTCTACTAATTTGAAAGTGGTCAATTACATATGTTAGCAGACACCACAGTGGTTGAAAAGAAAACCAAAAGGCGCGCCTGTCAAGAAGGCATAAATAATTGCTTAAATAATATTTAACGATAATTCTTTGTCAGTTAAGATGAGCACACTTGCGCAAGAACACTAGCTTATTTATTAACGAACAATTCTTCATTTGTAATTATTGTGAATGATCTGAGTGTGAGCGAATGTCTATAACTTTTCTTTGTTTAAATGTTGTAGCAATACATTTGTTTAGTTCAAAAAGTGGTCATGTAAAGTCAAATCATTTCAGTAGCTCGGAAGAACATCAACATCTACATCTACATTTATACTCCGCAAGCCACCCAACGGTGTGTGGCGGAGGGCACTTTACCTGCCACTGTCATTACCTCCCTTTCGGCTTCCAGTCGCGTATGGTTCGCGGGAAGAACGACTGCCGAAAAGCCTCCGTGCGCGCTCGAATCTCTCTAATCTTACATTCGTGATCTCCTCGGGAGGTATAAGTAGGGGGAAGCAGTATATTCGATACCTCATCCAGAAACGCACCCTCTCGAAACCTGGACAGCAAGCTACACCGCGATGCAGAGCGCCTCTCTTGCAGAGTCTGCCACTTGAGTTTGCTAAACATCTCCGTAACGCTATCACGCTTACCAAATAACTCTGTGACGAAACGCCGCTCTTCTTTGGATCTTCTCTATCTCCTCTGTCAACCCGACCTGGTACGGATCCCACACTGATGAGCAATACTCGAACGAGTGTTTTGTAAGCCACCTCCTTTGTTGATGGACTACATTTTCTAAGGACTCTCCCAATGAATCTCAACCTGGTATCCGCCTTACCAACAATTAATTTTATATGATCATTCCACTTCAAATCGTTCCGCACGCATACTCCCAGATATTTTACAGAAGTAACTGCTACCAGTGTTTGTTCCGCTATCATATAATCATACAATAAATGATCCTTCTTTCTATGTATTCGCAACACGTTACATTTGGCTATGTATTTTTGGTGGGGAAAAGCAGACGGTTGCAGAACACCACGGATGTCAACTGGAGACTGTGACTTTTCGAGTGAGGAGCTCAAGGGAACGATTCGGGGGACTTTTACACGATTTCTGGAAGGAGGCAGACCTGCCTGTGTTAACACGTGGTATTCGATCGTGGATTTTGAGCGGTGAACGCTACCATACTTTAACTTCTGAAGGGGCTTTGTATTTCGAGAGGTCTGAAACTGCTCAAGAGTAGGACTGGAGAGTAGACAGACTGTGAGGCCACTATTCTTTCTATCGCGTGTGTTAATTTGTGAATCATCATGTTGAACTCTGAACTGTTTTGAGCTGATGAATATTTCATGTCTTGTGATCGATCACGAAATGGACTTAGTTTTCGCGTATCTTTGATGACTATTAAGTTTGTGGATTTTGCTACCATTCTCACAACGCTCTCAACGTAACTTTACTGCATTCGATAAGGGTATTTTCTGTCTGTATTTTAACTGAATATTGTAGGACCACTTACCTTTTTGAGATGCTCTTTCTTGAATAAACGTTATCCAGCATAGTTCTCTGTCTTGTACATCATTTACGGAAGTTAGAATAGGACTCTTATTATTCATTTAACTCTTATTTTTATATTTATGTATAATTTATTAATTCACCATCCTAGCCAACGCATAGACTATTTGTTTGCAGGATCACAGCTATATATATATATATATATATATATATATATATATATATATATATATATATATATCATCCTAGGCAAAAAGGTGTCATGAAAACCTTGGTGGACAGAGCCAACTAAATCTGCGAGTCGGCTTACTTACAAGATGAACTGAAAATGGTTCAAATGGCACTGAGCACTATGGGACTCAACTGCTGTGGTCATCAGTCCCCTAGAACTTAGAACTACTTAAACCTAACTAACCTAAGGACATCACACACATCCATGCCCGAGGCAGGATTCGAACCTGCGACCGTAGCAGTCGCACGAGATGAACTGAATCACCTACGGTCAGCGTTTATGAAAAACGCATATACCAGCAAGGAAATTGATCGAGCACTCCATCAAAGAAGAAAAGAAGCCATATGTCCAGAGCAACAACAGTCACCTACTGGAAAAGTTTTCCTGGCGTTCATTAACAAGGTCAAGGACCGTATCGGGAAAGTTCTGGCCAAGTATGGGATCGAAACAATCATTAGACCCACCAAAAAGATTAAGGAGTATTTAAGAACTGCAAAAGACGCCCGAAATCTCCTAGCAACACCTGGGTATACAAAATTCCATGCAATTGTGGACAAATATACATTGGAACAACGAAAAGAAGTGTAAAAACCCACTTAGCCGGACATAAAAGAAAATGTCGCTTAGGACACATCGAAAAATCGGCCTTAGCTGAGCATGTTTTTCGAGATAGGAATCACGAAATTAAATATAATGAACAAGCGTTCTAGCACGAACATCCCATTATCATGCGAGCATGTATAGAGAAGCAATAGAAATTCACAAAAACCATAACAATTTTAATAGAAAAGAGGAACTTTTAAAGTTGGACAAAATATGGATGTCGACGTTGCGCCAGCAGAATAACAATCGATTACTCTTAATCGAGAATGATGACGCCTTCCAAATACAGGCATAGCGTCGGCATCACGTGACGAATGATGGTGCCCTCTATGCGCTCTATAAATGCGAGAGTGCCTGGAGCCTCAGTGGCAGTAGCCGGACGACCTCAGAAGACGTCTCCCGCAGATGGAGACGAAACGTCAGGTAGAAATTTTATTCATCGACCACGTCCTCTCAGCCCGGAAGTTTCAATTAAAAAAAACTTTTTAACTGTTTAAAAAGAATAACCCAAGTAGGTAAACTACAAGTAACCACACGTAAACGTGCAACTGGATTGCTCGCATGGGATGCTGTTTGGAAGAGTAATTACACTCAGAAGTAACCGATAGGTACCGTCGCATAGTCTAGTCCAATAAAATCAATGTATGCTGAGAACATTAAATTAGGCAGTGAGAAACTCGAATTACCAGACAAGTTTTTTTATTTAGGCGAAAAAATATATTACGGCGACCGAAACGAGGAGAACGGCTATAGGAAAGAAAAGCTTCTCTGACGAAAATAAATAACTTAATTATAATTTATGTGTTAGGAAGTATTTTCTGAAAGGAATGTAGTCTTCTATGCACAAGACAGTTGTAATGAAATTTTCGCTACTTCAGAGGGCCTGCCTCGTTGTGGAAACATGTGCAAGGACACGTGGAAAAGAAATAACGAATAAACCTTTGAAAGAAACACATTTTAATTTCCACAATAGAGTAACATTTGTTCATTTCTTACAATGTATACGTTCCACGTTACAAACGTTGCTCAATGTGATGACCATCAGCGCCCAACACAGCCTGGAACCGCACTAGAGACTGTTCTACTGCTGCCCGAAACATCTCAAGTGGGTTGTTGGCTACCTTCTTTGCTATGCTGACTTCAACCTCCAACGTGTATTAGTTTCCCGGAGGTAAACTCTGTCCTTCAGGTGACCCCACAGCCAAAAATCACATAGGTTCAAATATGGTGACCTTGGTGGCCACTCAGTTTGGAACGATCGGGCAGTGATTCAGTTTTCTCCATCTATGGTACGGAGTAACCGAGTCATCTCGCGAGAAATGTGAGGAGAATCTCCATCGTGCATCAAAACAGTCCATAGCACCTCTCTCCCGGAGAGTAGGGATGACAGGTTGGCTAATCCGATCACATAAACGTGCCCCATTCACGCTTCATGTCCTTGCTCCTCGGTATCTGAGTCCTTCAAAGAAAAATGGACCAGTTATGAACTGTGCCTTGAGCCACACCACACAGTGACTGCATCACAATGTAAGGGAACTTATGACCGTTTCTTGGCAGTCACGATCGCCAAATGCGAGACAGCTGTGAGTCCTCACTGTCCCAGCGAGCGTTAAGTGTGCTTCATCACTCCACAAAATATTCGAAAACCACATGTCGTCAATCTCACCCCTTCGAAGAAACGTAAGAGCAAAGTCTACTAGAATGTCTACACCAAGTGGTAAAAGCTGGTCCGTTAAGTTTGTACATACAACATTTCACAGTTGTTCACAGCACTTTTAGAACGATAGGCCATGGAATGTTCAGCTGTCGTTACACAGCTGGTGCACTGCTTGAAGATCGTACATTGCGTCGACAATTCGCAAACATGGCAACAGTAACTTCTTCATCAATCTGTGGCGCAGTTGGCCATCGGCCTCTCCCAGGGGCATTTCAGAATGCGCCAGTTAATTTGAACTTCCGAATCATGTTCTTCAACGCCGGTGCGGAAAGAGGACTTCTCCGAATTCCCTTAATGCGTCGGTACTTGCAAAGTGCAGGAGTACTATTTCTGTTGTTGTGATAAAACAGCTTGTCCAGATCCATGTTGGCCGTCTGCAACGGTAAAGCACGCTGTTTTTCAACCCTAAGTCGCCGTACCAGCACCGGCACTTACGGACAAATCATGACACTAATAACAACGCTAATCGTGCAGTCCACAGTCGGAAATAGTTTTCCGTCTGCACTGTCTGAGGTAGCGAAAGTTTAATTATAGCGACCCTTTACAGGGACGACAAATAATACGGACAGAAAGAGCATACAGACTTTTCAAATGTGTTGTTACAGAAAAACGATGAACAAAGATCAGTTGAGTGGATCGGACAACTGATCAAGAGGTATCGAACTGAAATGGAAAGAAAAAAATGGCCCAACTGATTAAAAGATGAGAGAACTTCGTAGGGCATATGCTCAAGCAACAAGGAATAGTTAATGGTTATCGATATCGAGGTACTTCAGTAACCGAATGCAGATTCTTTTGTTCATTACAATGGCATGGGTTTAATTGAAACTGACGCTGAACTTTGTTTTACGAGTTCGAATTTTTGATGTGGAGCTGGAAAAGATCGAAAAGTGTGAATACACAAATCGATAAGGTATCTGGACGGATATATTAGGAAAAAAGGAATGTTATTGACTGTTGAGCGTAGGGTGCAGTATTGATGCTGATATGGATGGAGACAGTAGTTGGTGAAAGACAGTATTGCAAAACTTCATCACACCAAAATCTAAGTTTCTGACCGGCACGAGAAGTGCTCTCTCTTCAGTTAGATCAAAACCAATCGCAGAGTGATTTAGGCCAGATATACGTATGGTGCGAAAAGTGGTAGATGACTCTATATAATGAGAAGTGTTAGGTAAATCCACACGAGTTCTATAAGGAATCCATTAAATTTCGGTTATACGATAATTCACACAAATCTAAAGGCTGTCAATTCCATTAAATACCTGGAAATTACAATTACGAACAACTTAAACTGGAACTATCACGTAGTTAATGTTGACGGGATGGCAAACCAAAGACAGTGTTTCATTACCGGAATACGTACGAGCTCCAACAGGTATCCTAAAGAGACTGCCTACACTACACTTATCCGTTCTCTGCAAAAGTATTTCTGTGTGGTATGAGATACTTAATAGATAGGATTGACAGTGGACATCCAAAAATTTCAGAGGAGGGCAGCTCGTTTTCTATTACCGCGAAACAGGGAGGGGGGAAGACCGTCATGGATATGATACGCCATCAGGATGGCAAATATCAAAATAAAGCCGTTTCTCGTTGCGGCGAGATCTTCTCACAAAATTTCAACCTCTAAATATTTTTTTCAACACGCGCCTACAGATGAAGAAGCGAGCTTTGTAATAAAATAAGCCAAAGCTCGCACGGAGTGGGACTGTAGAGAAATAGAGTGAAAGTGTTTCGATAAACCCTCTACCAGGTACTAAAGTGTGAGTTGCAGAGTGGTCATGTAGACATAAATAGTTGGATATATATGACATTTACTTGCAGGAATGAAAGAGTATGCGAAAACACGTTTTCCTCCTTTGCACTAAACTGACAAAACAGTATAAGGATTATTCGTCTAAGTCCTTGCTACTTGAACCAAATGATCTACTTAGAGCAAATTAAGTCCATACGAAATTAGTGGTTACGTTCAAGTTGCAGGGAACTTAAGTGGAAAGTTTTAACTCATACCACAACTTTAATTATGCGTCTCACTTTTTTAATTTCTACTTTTAGTGATATCATTTGTATTTGGATTAGCTTTACCATTCAGTACAGTCATAGACCAGACCGAAAATTCTGAGCTAGCACACAGTTCCCCCATGTGAGCTAAATTTGTAAGCAAATATTTTCTTCTGTAGAAGATGCCAGTTTGAGCTGGTATCTCCCTTTTTTCCGCATATTCCAAAAAATGAAAAATAAAAAATAAAAGAATCGGATCTTTTGGATCTGTGGGAAGAAAAGGCAGACATCAACTACAAACGGACAGTACTGAATATTCATCAACTACAAACGGACAGTACTGAATATTCATCAACTACAAACGGACAGTACTGAATATTTCTGTCGCCTGAACCGCATGTGCACACCTGAGGACATCACTAAAGGCTTCAGTCTTACAGAACCTCACTCGCACTATAATCAAAACTAATGAGGCTATTCTCTCTACCTTTTTTAAACACCCATACACACACACACACACACACACACACAAACACTCACATGTCAGTATCTCGTTCCTCTCCGTTATGTGCTGCCTCCTACTGAAGACGATATTGAGTTGAAAGATAAAGTAATGTAAAGGAGTTAAAGCATTTCATTCACGGCATCGAACAGTGGAAAGACTGATGATTGTGGTATAAAACTAATCCAAATACAATTGAGATCACTAAAAGTAGAAATTAAAAAAGTGGGACGCGTAATTAAAGTTGTGGTATGAGTTAAAACTTTCCACTTAAGTTCCCTGCTCAAACAATATTGTTAGCGTCCAGAACGTCGGTAAATATTTTTATCATTTTCTTGTAGCAGACGGTGGAAAGTTTTGAAACAGAGAATTTTTGCCCTTCAACTTAAACGTAACCACTAATTTCGTATGGACTTAATTTGCTTGTAAACTATTGCTCTAAGTAGATCATTTGGTTCAAGTAGCAAGGACTTAGACGAATAATCCTTATACTGTTTTGTCAGTTTAGTGCACTGGAGGGAAACGTCTTTCCACATACTCATTCATTTCTGCAAGTAAATGTGACATGTCTCCAACTACACTCCTGGAAATGGAAAAAAGAACACATTGACACCGGTGTGTCAGACCCACCATACTTGCTCCGGACACTGCGAGAGGGCTGTACAAGCAATGATCACACGCACGGCACAGCGGACACACCAGGAACCGCGGTGTTGGCCGTCGAATGGCGCTGGCTGCGCAGCATTTGTGCACCGCCGCCGTCAGTGTCAGCCAGTTTGCCGTGGCATACGGAGCTCCATCGCAGTCTTTAACACTGGTAGCATGCCGCGACAGCGTGGACGTGAACCGTATGTGCAGTTGACGGACTTTGAGCGAGGGCGTACAGTGGGCATGCGGGAGGCCGGGTGGACGTACCGCCGAATTGCTCAACACGTGGGGCGTGAGGTCTCCACAGTACATCGATGTTGTCGCCAGTGGTCGGCGGAAGGTGCACGTGCCCGTCGACCTGGGACCGGACCGCAGCGACGCACGGATGCACGCCAAGACCGTAGGATCCTACGCAGTGCCGTAGGGGACCGCACCGCCACTTCCCAGCAAATTAGGGACACTGTTGCTCCTGGGGTATCGGCGAGGACCATTCGCAACCGTCTCCATGAAGCTGGGATACGGTCCCGCACACCGTTAGGCCGTCTTCCGCTCACGCCCCAACATCGTGCAGCCCGCCTCCAGTGGTGTCGCGACAGGCGTGAATGGAGGGACGAATGGAGACGTGTCGTCTTCAGCGATGAGAGTCGCTTCTGCCTTGGTGCCAATGATGGTCGTATGCGTGTTTGGCGCCGTGCAGGTGAGCGCCACAATCAGGACTGCATACGACCGAGGCACGCAGGGCCAACACCCGGCATCATGGTGTGGGGAGCGATCTCCTACACTGGCCGTACACCACTGGTGATCGTCGAGGGGACACTGAATAGTGCACGGTACATCCAAACCGTCATCGAACCCATCGTTCTACCATTCCTAGACCGGCACGTCCGCATGTATCCCGTGCCACCCAACGTGCTCTAGAAGGTGTAAGTCAACTACCCTGGCCAGCAAGATCTCCGGATCTGTCCCCCATTGAGCATGTTTGGGACTGGATGAAGCGTCGTCTCACGCGGTCTGCACGTCCAGCACGAACGCTGGTCCAACTGAGGCGCCAGGTGGAAATGGCATGGCAAGCCGTTCCACAGGACTACATCCAGCATCTCTACGATCGTCTCCATGGGAGAATAGCAGCCTGCATTGCCGCGAAAGGTGGATATACACTGTACTAGTGCCGACATTGTGCATGCTCTGCTGCCTGTGTCTATGTGCCTGTGGTTCTGTCAGTGTGATCATGTGATGTATCTGACCCCAGGAATGTGTCAATAAAGTTTCCCCTTCCTGGGACAATGAATTCACGGTGTTCTTATTTCAATTTCCAGGAGTGTATTTATGTCTACATGACCACTCTGCAACTCACACTTTAGTACCTGGTAGAGGGTTTATCGAAACAATTTCACTCTATTTCTCTACAGTCCCACTCGGCGCGAGCTCTGACTTATTTTATTACAAATCTCACTTCCTCATCTGTAGGTGCGTGTTGATAAAAATATTTAGAGGTTGAAATTTCGTGAGAAGATCACGCCGCAACGAGAAACGGCTTTATTTTGATATTTGCCATCCTGCTCGCGTATCACATCCTTGAGGTCTTCCCCTCTCCCTGTTTCGCGGTAATAGAAAACAAGCTTTCCTTCTCTGAAATTTTTCCATGTCCACTGTCAATCCTATCTATTACGTATCTCATACCACACTAAAATACTTCTGCAGAGAACGGACAAGTGTAGTGTAGGCAGTCTCTTTAGTTGGTTGAAATGGCTCTAAGCACTATAGGACTTAACATCCTAGTCATCAGTACCCTAGAATTTTTTTTTCTTTTTTTTAAAAAAATCTTTATTCAATTCATTGCATTATACATATTAACCCACTACCTGACTAGATTAGTGGGTCCTAATGATGATACAAAGAAAATGCAGCTTTCTATTCTACACTACAGGCGATTTTATAATTATTATTACTCTAATCTTACCGCTATGTGGTTCTAAGCTACTTAATCTACAAGGAAACTACATGCTACCTGCAGCGTTACAGGTATGCCAGTGCTACTATAAACCTACTAGGTGTTGGCCAGGCCCACTGAGCTAATCCCAGTGGGCATGCCCCTGCCACTGGGCTGGCCCTTAACTTAGTATCGCTGCAGTCTATTCTAAGGTGTTATCCTATCTTCTACATCTAATCTAAATTACATACGTCATAATCGGTGCGTGTTCCAGTCCGGTGTTTATGTACCCCCCTCCCTCCTAGTCCAGGGCAAGGCGGATTACAGCCGTGAAGCCGGCCGAAGTGGCCGTGCGGTTAAAGGCGCTGCAGTCTGGAACCGCGAGACCGCTACGGTCGCAGGTTCGAATCCTGCCTCGGGCATGGATGTTTGTGATGTCCTTAGGTTAGTTAGGTTTAACTAGTTCTAAGTTCTAGGGGACTAATGACCTCAGCAGTTGAGTCCCATAGTGCTCAGAGCCATTTGAACCATACAGCCGTGAAGCGGCTGGCCAAGTCCCTACCCGGCGGTACAGGAAGGGTGCACGAAGTCTAAGTCGGTGAAAAGTTTTTGCCTTTAATGATTGTCCCTTAAAAAGTTCTTAAGGACTTTTTTCGATATTTCATCAGTGAGTTTATTTAAGGTGTTAAAAGTGTTGTCGTGCCTTAGTAAGTGGTACGTGTTATTGTTTGGTAGCTGTTGTCTTAGGTCATGGGCTACGTCATCGAAGAGGTGGCACTCATACACCACATGTTCCGGGGTACCCTGCACAGCACCACAGTCACACGCTGGTGTAGCCTGCTTCCCAAACCGACATAGATATGTTGGGTATGGTCCATGTCCAGTAAGAAAGTGCAGCATTCCTCTCGTAGGCGTGAAAAATGTAAGTTTTATCCTTTCCTCTATGTCCGGTAGCAGCTCATAGGTTCTGCGTCCCGTATCCTCATTGTTCGACTGTTCCTGCCACAGTTCGATCCCTCTCTTTTTGATGGCGTACTTATCCCCAGCATGAACCCCAACTATCTCCTTCTTCGCCCAGTACCAGGCGGCCTGCTCACGAATTTTTATGTCCAGTGGACAGATCCCCATTAGCACTAAAAGCGCTCCTCCAGGTGTTGTCCTGTAGGCCCCTGCTGGACGTAGAAGCATGTTCCGCTGCACTCTTCTTACGGCCATGGCAGACATGACCCTCGTGAGTCTGTGTGCCCAGACCCCTGATCCGTATACTACTATTAAGGTCAAGATACTATTATGGTATAATTTGATTAAGTTGGGTGGAAGGTGAAATCGCTTGTGACCAATTACAATGAGATTGTTTAATAAAACGAAAGATTTTTGAGATACGGTATCAATGTGTGATGCAAAGTTCCACCTCTCATCGATGATTACACCTAGGTATCGGGCCTCGCGGCGCCGAAGAACTGGCGTGCTATTGATTCTTACAGTAGGGTTTCTGACCAGTTGGCCTTTGAGAAGTAGGTATGTAGATTTACTGGGCGCAATCATCATTTGGGTTTTATGACACCATGATATAAGTACAGTTAAGGCTCTCTCCACTTTGGGCTCTAAGTCCTCGCGGCTTCGGCCGCCGACCAGCAGGAGGAGGTCGTCTGCGTATGCTATGACCTCTAGCACATCGTCACAGTTCTTCAGGTCTTCCAATAGTGGCTCCATGTTGATGTCCCAAAAGAGAGGTCCTAGGACAGAACCTTGAGGACATCCTTTGGTCACAGTCTTCCTGACTATGCCGCTAGGGGCCGATAGCCAGACCTCCCTGTCTGCACAATAGCTCCTCAGACAGCCATATAGTAGCCCTGGGCAGTTCTTCTCCCGCAAGCAGGAAAAGAGTGAGGGCCACCACAGGTTGTCGAAGGCGCCACTGATGTCCACCATGATGCCGACGACATACGTGTGCGGGGTGGAGCCACAGACCCCGGCGGCCAGGGCGATTGCGTCAGACGCTGAACGCCCAGACCGAAAACCGAATTGCCTGTCACTCGTCCCGCACAGCATGCGGTGTGCTGTCAGTCTGTTTGCCAGTAGCCTCTCAAAAAGTTTGCCCAGTATGTCTAACAAGCAGATGGGTCTGTAGGACTTAATTTCGGTAGGATCTTTGTCTGGACCCTTTTTGATGATAATTACCTTTGCTTTTTTCCATATTGCTGGGAATTTCCCTAGTCTCATCACTCGTTGTATAACTTAGCGAGAGGAGCTAAGAGCTGGGGGGCAAGTCCCCTAGACTTAGAACTACTTAAACCTAACGAACCTAAGGACATCACACACATCCATGTCCAAAGCAGGATTCGAACCTGCGACCGTAGCAGCAGCGCGGTTCCGGACCGAAGCGCCTAGAATCGCTCGACCACAGAGGCCGGCTGGTCTCTTTAGTATACCTCTTGCAGCTTGCAAGTATTCCGGTGATGAAACACAGTCTTTGTTTTGCCATCCCGTCAACATTAACTACGTGATAATTCCAGTTTAAGTTGTTCTTAGTTGTAATTCGCAGGTATTTAATGGAACTGACAGCCTTTAGATTTGTGTGATTTATCGTATAACCGAAATTTAACCAATTCCTTCTAGAACTCATGTGGATGATCTAACACTTCTCATTATATAGAGTCATCTATCACTTTTCGCGCTGTACATATATCTGGCGTAAATACTTCTGCAATTGATTTTGATCTTCTAATTGCTTTACTATACGGAAAATGAATGCATTATCTGCAAACCTTTTTAAGATGACGCTCATATTATCACCTAAAACATTTACATATATTAGAAACAGCACGGGCGCCCATAACACTTCCTTGGGAAGGCCAGACCTTACTTCTGTTTTACTCGATAACTTTCCATCAGTTACCACGAACTATGATATTTCTGAGAAGAAACAACGACGTCATTCCTATGGTCAGTGAAAATGAGGAAGAACTGCAGGGCCTTTCGAAAGGACAGAACAACCTCCTGAGCAGAGAATATAGGCTGAGAGTAAAGTACAAAGAAAGGAAGGAATAGCTGAAATAAGACTGGCAGTTAACGAGACCGCAAAAATTGTAGGTCACGTAGCAGACGAAGTAATGAAATCATGCTGCTTTGGAAGGCGTATATAGGAACCTCACCAAACAGACAAAATATTCCTCTCTTAAAGAAGTTAAACTCCATTTGAAAAAGATTTTTCAGAGAATGTTCGTCTAGAACACATCATTGTATGGTGGTGAATCTAACAAACTATGAAGCAGTAGCATTTTCGAAGCCCGACACTAAACAGCATAATAATACGCAAATAAAGCATGTTATATTAAAGAAAAATAACGAGAAGTGTAAAGTTTAGTAGACGAAATGATAGGGTGTAGCGTTTTGCAAATATTTACGGCTATCGTAAATGTGTGAAAAAATGTTCACCCTCAGACGGCACCCCGTGATGTTACGCTGAACATTGTCGCTCAGGAAATATGAAAGAATACTGTTTGATGTATTGAACATAGATTTTGAACGTGGACAAGTAGGCAGTATCGAGCTTCAGGCTATAGCACAGTTAATGCACACGCTGTATCCTGGAGATTGGTTGCAATAGCATTGTAGTTAGTGACGTATCGGGTATCAAGAACAGACGGCTGAAATTGACACCTATAGTAAACTGTGTTTGATCGAAGCTATACACGCTGTTGGCAGATATCAATTGCAGCGTATCGGTAAGCTCTGAACGCTCTCAAGGTGTACTATACACCTCGGATGTAAACTGATCCAGAACAAAACAATAAGAGTAAGTCAATAGTAACCTATTGCTAGAGTGGTGTACTTGTAATAAACAGAAAGTTGGGTGTACACTGAGGGGACCTAAGACATTTGCTGAAAAGCAAATGTGCGATGGACTCCATCACTTGTAGGTTACGTTAGACATGCTTTACTACAGAACGTCGTATTTAGAATATGACGGTTGGAAGTGATACAATTAGAATTGCAAACTGTTTTTCGTCCGATATGAACATCAAATTGATTCTTTTCTTCAGTTATAATAACAACTATTTACGGAGATCACTAAATATTGCATAGTTGGCAGCAAGTTACGAAGATCAGAATTTAAAAAATGCGACTTTTTGGAACCGACTGTTTTTCTAATCAAAGTCTGCTCTACCAAATATCAATTTTCTGTTCTCGAAGTACTTTGAAGCGCTTCAGTTTCAGTCGTGATCAGCACTACATTTAACCGAATAATTAACAAAACAGTCTTGGTCCAAATTCTTCATCTCAGAGTAGCACTTGCACCTTTCGTCATCAGTTATTTTTTGAATGAATCCCAACCCTTGTCTTCAGGTTTTACCATCTACATCTTCCTCTAATACCATGGAAGTTATTCTCTGATGTTTTAGCACATGTGCTACTATCCTGTCCTCCTTTCTGTCAGTGTTTTCCATATGTTCCTTTCTTCGCCGATTCTCTTGAGAACCTCCTCATTCCTTACCTTATACAGTCTACCTAATTATCATTATCCTTCTTTAGCACCACATCATCACAAACGGTTTGATTTCTTATTTCGTGATGTTCCCACAGTCCGAGAGTCACTATTATACAATGCTTTGACCCGAAGGCATATTCTCAGAAACTGCTCTTTCATTCCTAATACTAAGCCCACATTCACCCGTAACTCTGTCTTTTATTCCTTTCTTTACTCCCACTGTCAATCGCCCATATTTTCTTGATTATCGTATCCCTTCACATATTGAATTAAACGTTCATTATACTTTCTGTATCTCTTTAGCTTCTGTTTATGACGGTGGCAGGTATATCTAAACGATTGTTGGCGCTGGTTTGCTATCGATTCTGATGAGAACAACACTATCGGTGATCTGTTCACAGTAACACACTTGCTGCCCTACGTTCCTACACATAACGAATCATACTCCTGTAATACCAATTTTTCTGCTGTTGAGATTACTCTGTATTCGTTTAACAAGAAATCATTATCGTCTTTCCATTTCACTTCACTGATACCGACTGTAAGTGGATTGGATCTCTGTATTTCCCTTTTCATAACTTCGAGCTGCCCTATCACATTCAGACTCCTGATGTTCCGCGCTCGTAGACCTACAATGTTATCCTTTCGTTAATTGAGAACCACTTGCATGAATATCAAGAACTCAGATGGAAACCCAGTTCTAAGTAAAGAAGGGAAAGCAGAAAGGTGGCAGGAGTATATAGAGGGTCTATACAGGGGCGATGATCTTGAGGACAATATTATGGAAATGGAACGGGAGGTAGATGAAGATGAAATGGGAGATATGATACTGCGTGAAGAGTTTGACAGAGCACTGAAAGACCTAAGTCGAAACAAGGCTCCGGGAGTAGACAACGTTCCATTAGAACTACTGAGAGCCTTGGAAGCGCCAGCCCTGACAAAACTCTACTATCTGGTGACAAAGATGTATCAGACAGGTGAAATTCCCCCATACTTCAAGAAGAATATAGTAATTCCAATCCCAAAGAAAGCAGGTGTTGACAGATGTGAAAATTACCGAACTATCAGTTTAATAAGTCACAGCTGCAAAATACTAACGCGAATTCTTTACAGACGAATGGAAAAACTGGTAGAAGCCGACCTCGGGGAAGATCAGTTTGGATTCCGTAGAAATGTTGGAACACTTGAGGCAATACTGACCCTACGACTTATCTTAGAAGAAAGATTAAGGAAAGGCAAACCTACGTTTCTAGCACTTGTAGACTTAGAGAAAGCTTTTGACAATGTTGACTGGAATACTCTCTTTCAAATTCTGAAGGTGGCAGGGGTAAAATACAGGGAGCGAAAGGCTATTTACAATTTGTACAGAAACCAGATGGCAGTTGTAAGAGTCGAGGGACATGAAAGGGAAGCGGTGGATGGGAAGGGAGTGAGACAGGGTTGTAACCTCTCCCCGATGCTATTCAATCTGTATATTGAGAAAGCAGTAAAGGAAAGGAAAGAAAAGTTCGGAGTAGGTATTAAAATCCATGGAGAAGAAATAAAAACTTAGAGGTTCGCCGATGACATTGTAATTCTGTCAGAGACAGCAAAGGACTTGGAAGAGCAGTTGAACGGAATGGACAGTGTATTGAAAAGAGGGTATAAGATGAACATCAACAAAAGCAAAACGAGGATAACGGAATATAGTCGAATTAAGTCGGGTGATGCTGCGGAATTTAGATTAGGAAATGAAACACTTAAAGTAGTAAAGGAGTTTTTCTGTTTGGGGAGCAAAATGACTGATGATGGTCGAATTAGAGAGGATATAAAAGTGTAGATTTAAGTGTCAGGAAGTCGTTTCTGAAAGTATTTGTATGGAGTGTAGCCATGTATGGAAGTGAAACATGAACGGTAAATAGTTTGGACAAGAAGAGAATAGAAACTTTCGAAATGTGGTGCTACAGAAGAATGCTGAAGATTAGATGGGTGGATCACATAACTAATGAGGAGGTGTTGAATAGAATTGGGGGGAAGAGGAGTTTGTGGCACAACTTGACTAGAAGAAGGGATCGGTTGGTAGGATATGTTCTGAGGCATCAAGGGATCACCAATTTAGTACTGGAGGGCAGCGTGGAGGGTAAAAATCGTAGAGGGAGACCAAGAGATGAATACACTAAGCAGATTCAGAAGGATGTAGGCTGCAGCAGGTACTGGGAGATGAAGAAGATGCACAGGATAGAGTAGGATGGAGAACTGCATCAAACCAGTCTCAGGACTGAAGACCACAACAACAACATGGTTGCGGTCCCGTCGGCAGCCCTTCCTAGTGATACGCCTGTGCCTGTGGTGCTCTGGATTTCATAGACAAACAGAGCGAGTGGTGTATCCCAAAATCTCCGATTGCGGAACCAGTGCTGATTTTATAGAGGTGATTTGAGCTTCCCAGAAACGTCATAATGAGTGAGCTTGAAACATGCTCCACAATTCTAAAACAGACTGATTACAGTGATATACACCTATAAGGATGTATATCACTGCTTTGAGTAGCTATTCCAGCATTCATATTAACTTCTGTTAAGTAAATAGAATTTGGGATTGGGGGACCAAGATTCGAACATTTAATAGAAATTGAAGTTCGGTTTTCATGGCCGTTGTCTGTTTACCGAACGCCATCTGAGATTGCGCAAAATATTGCCATTTTTCGACACAGTCGATGGTCTTCATCAAGACTAATATTTCCGACATAGAGTTTTCTACAGCATTATGCAGTCGCCCACCTGTATTACATTCATAAAAAGGAGGAATTTTTAAATTTCTTCGATGTCAACAGAGATAGATATTGCGTTGAAGAAGCAGAAACGAGTGAGCTGGGGCGAAAATCACACTGTACCCTGTGTCAGTGCAACGTAAGGATTTGGTTTTGGCGAATTCCTGGAAAACTTTCCCTGCCATCATGTGTAGTGCCAACAGTGAAGTACGCAGGAGCTGGTGTTATGGTACGGATGGATGTTTTGTAATCAGGGTGTGAACGTCTCGTTGCGCTTAAGTAAACGTTAATGCGAAGGGCATGAAAACTTTTTGCAGCAATATGTACTGCGTACTACGGGGTGCACTCTGTCTCGTGATGCCAATTGAGGAGCTACTCGACCGAATAGTAGCACCTCCGGTCAAAGAAAAACGACCGGGAGAGCGGTGTGCTGACCACACGCCCCTCCTATCCGCATCCTCATCTGAGGATGACATGGCGGTCGGATGGCCCCGATGGGCCACTTGTCGCCTGAAGACGGAGTACTGCGTACGGTAGAGGAACAGTTCGGGAACGATTACTGTTTGTATCACAATGACAGTGCAATAAAATTGGATCTGTGAGGCAAGGGTTGTGCACAATAACATTCCTGAGATGGACTGGCGTGTCAAGAGTCCCGACCATGACCCAAATCAACACCTTTTGGATGCGTTAAACGTCGACATCGTTCTCTGGCGTCGTCTCTTCAGGAAGAATGGTCTGCTATTCCTCTGCAGACATTCGGATTCCTCATTCATAATGTCCGCAGCAGAGTGATAGGTGGACACACCCCACATGTCCATTAGTAAGTGTCCGCATACTTTTGATCAGACAGTGTGTGGTGCTGGTGTGCATCCAAGGTTGTCTTCTGTGTGGTCAGTTTTTTCACACTTTTTCTCCTCTCACCCTAACCCTAAAATATAACGAAGTTATAATGAAATCTAGACTGTTCGCTGCTTATAGGCGTTGATAAATATCAACGGGGACAGTTAAAAAATGTGTGCCTCGACCGGGACATTTTTTTTTTTTGTTGCCCTCATTTTGTTCTACATTGTTCGCTGAATTTGTTTGGGGCGGACGTCCGATGACGCCCGTTTAGGTTCTTCGTTTGGTATTCACTTAGTTATTTATTACAGAGGTTAGCAAACCCACTGATTCGAACCTGGGACCTCCTGCTTACATGGCAGACGCTCTATCCGTCTGAGCTACCGAAGATAGTGCGACTGAAGGGACGTATCTCTGACACGCTCCACGTGAGACCCACACATTCCAACTTTCTGTTCACATACTACATTTGTAGTGCCCTTGCCCACCATACTCATTACTCGCGCAGTCAATCTACCGATTCCCGCAAGAGTTCGGGCAATTTGAGTGCATCCGCACTGAAGATGATCATTGGCCGGTAAGCCTTATCTATATGAAACTGGTTTTTGAATAGATATCACAGAAAGTTGGAAAGTGTGGATCTCACGGGGAGCGTGCCAGAGATAAGTCCCTGCAGTCGCACTATCGTCTGTGTCCTCGGTGGCTCAGTCGGATAGAGCGTCTGCCATGTAAGCAGGAGGTCCCAGGTTAGAGTCCCGGTCGGGGCACACGTTTTTCAACTGTCCCAGTTGATATTTATCAACGCCTATAAGCAGCGAAAGGTCTAGATTTCATTATAACTTTACTCTTCGAGAGCTGCAAGATCACCAATGATATTTGTACAGATACCAGCTTCATACTAAAATGTAATATTCCCTCAACCACCACATTCCACAGATGCGTAGGATTTTCATGATAATAACAATAAAAATATATAATTTTGTTTTAGAATCATAATAATTTGTGACCATTTCAGATTAGTGTAATGATTTTGCTGCTTTAGACGAGAGACTTCACTCCAATGTGCCCGCTACCCGTTCTAATGAGCAATGAGGCTTGGATCAGAACCTAATATAATGGACGCAACTGTGCTGTTATGTATCGCACAGCTTCAAGATAGAAGCGTTGATGAAGACACGTGGTCTGCTATTAAAGTATGAAGTGTACTATCTTTTTGCGCTTAAAGAAAGGTCGCAAACCAGCGGAAGTTTATGTAACGAGAATAATGTCACGGAAACAGGCGTGGTGTTGGTACCCGACAATTGATAAAGTCAGAACGAGCAAAGGTCAGCTCAGACCTGAAAGTAAAACACTACTTCATCAGCTGTTAGGAAATGCTTTAATTTCCACTAATAGTTACGTTCACTAAACAGGTGCGTTTTGGAAAAAAAAAATTGAAAACTCTTTCAGTAGCATGTAGTATTAGCTAAACATAATGAGCCAAGCTGAAGTGACCCAGCTACGCACCATACCTATCCATTACCAACTCACGAACAGCACGTGTACTGTCGTGTCATTCCCAGATTTGATGTTGTGGAAGTTATTTCCAATTATGATGTAGTGTAAGTCGTTCCCATGTTTGACTCTATACAAATCCTTCCATATTTTCATTCCGTGCGGGTCAGTCCAAATTTTGATGTACAAGTCATTCCAGATTTTGATGTTGCGCAAGTCGTTGATGTTATTCAAGTGGTTGTTGTACCTATGTTTAAGTCACATTCCGTGCTATATATGCTGTTCATTGCTCTCAACATATCCGTTTAAGTCTTCCTGACTTTCGCCCAGAAGATCTTCGCCATCTGTGAACCCTAGCACAGATATCTGTTTAACTTGCACTTTTATCATCTGAAATTTTGTTTCACCTCCTTCGTTGCTTTTTCACTGTGCATGTTGAGCAAAAGTGGTTGTAGACTCTAGCATGGTGTTACACCTTCCATAACACAAATCCGTCTTCCTTTTTGTCTTCTACTTTTTTTAGTCTTATTTGAGGCGAATGACTGGAATTTTCTAAACAAATTGTAGAGAATGTATCGTACGTTAGTAAATTAGAAATGAAAAGTTAATCTTCACACTGGAAAAGGTGGAGGACAGCATCAAACCAGTCACGCAAATGATGGGAAAGGGAGGCTGTATGTTAAGGAATTTGAAGCAGGTCCCACGTAAAGAAAAACCCATGGATTTTTGAAGGAAACAGTGGAATGAGGCAAGTGGATGTTAGACTTTTTGTAGATATTACAATACAAAGTTTTCCTTTTACTTTCCATAGAAACTGAGCATCTCATTCTCAAGGTGGAGTGGGCTATTCGAATAATAGTCCACGAATATCCCAGATTTTTCAGCGAGATATTTGACCAGCTGATCGCGCGGGAGAAGGAGTACTAAATGGCTATATTTGGGAGAGGGATTTACGGTCCCAGCGTTTGCCTTATAAACAAAGAAAACATTGTGAAAACGTTGGTCAGAATTCGAGGCTTGGAACTAATTTTATTTTATTAATTTATATATTTTTGAATGAATACTTCCCCATTTGACTGTATATTTCCTTTCTACAATCTAAATTGCGGCTATTATCGACCAGAATAACCTTAGAACACTAACGTATTTGCAATTTTGTCATATGATGACATGTTGGAGACCGTGGCTGTTTTTGAAGACAAATGTTGATGTTTTTAGGGCAGCAACCAGCCACAAATTTACTTTGAGTTCCTTTATTCAAAGGAAACCGTTACCGGTTTCGAATCGTTGCGATTCATCATCAGACGGATTTACACGCTTTCTTTCTACATTTGGTGTGTTTTTATAGATAAATTGTCGTGAAACGTCGGCTTCGAGTGATTGTTTCTATAACGTTCATCCAATCGATATAAATGCATTTCACCTGCATCTTCGTTGTTGCACACGTAATAGTTCTCACTGTACACTTTAGATTTGTCGCTGAGATCATTTCAACCACGCACCACATGTTGTGGTACATACAAAGAGCTTACAAACATATGGGTGTCACAGATGCTATGATATATCGTAACATTTGACGATGATGTCCTATGTTTGGAAGGGATCATATATTCTTTTGCAAAATTGTAATGTCTTTTACATTAGTACACAGAGATTGAAATTTTTTTTTAATCTGTTATTGCTAATTTAATTATAAAGTTTTTATATATACACTCCTGGAAATTGAAATAAGAACACCGTGAATTCATTGTCCCAGGAAGGGGAAACTTTATTGACACATTCCTGGGGTCAGATACATCACATGATCACACTGACAGAACCACAGGCACATAGACACAGGCAACACAGCATGCACAATGTCGGCACTAGTACAGTGTATATCCACCTTTCGCAGCAATGCAGGCTGCTATTCTCCCATGGAGACGATCGTAGAGATGCTGGATGTAGTCCTGTGGAACGGCTTGCCATGCCATTTCCACCTGGCGCCTCAGTTGGACCAGCGTTCGTGCTGGACGTGCAGACCGCGTGAGACGACGCTTCATCCAGTCCCAAACATGCTCAATGGGGGACAGATCCGGAGATCTTGCTGGCCAGGGTAGTTGACTTACACCTTCTAGAGCACGTTGGGTGGCACGGGATACATGCGGACGTGCATTGTCCTGTTGGAACAGCAAGTTCCCTTGCCGGTCTAGGAATGGTAGAACGATGGGTTCGATGATGGTTTGGATGTACCGTGCACTATTCAGTGTCCCCTCGACGATCACCAGTGGTGAACGGCCAGTGTAGGAGATCGCTCCCCACACCATGATGCCGGGTGTTGGCCCTGTGTGCCTCGCTCGTATGCAGTCCTGATTGTGGCGCTCACCTGCACGGCGCCAAACACGCATACGACCATCATTGGCACCAAGGCAGAAGCGACTCTCATCGCTGAAGACGACACGTCTCCATTCGTCCCTCCATTCACGCCTGTCGCGACACCACTGGAGGCGGGCTGCACGATGTTGGGGCGTGAGCGAAGACGGCCTAACGGTGTGCGGGACCGTAGCCCAGCTTCATGCAGACGGTTGCGAATGGTCCTCGCCGATACCCCAGGAGCAACAGTGTCCCTAATTTGCTGGGAAGTGGCGGTGCGGTCCCCTACGGCACTGCGTAGGATCCTACGGTGTTGGCGTGCATCCGTGCGTCGCTGCGGTCCGGTCTCAGGTCGACGGGCACGTGCACCTTCCGCCGACCACTGGCGACAACATCGATGTACTGTGGAGACCTCACGCCCCACGTGTTGAGCAATTCGGCGGTACGTCCACCCGGCCTCCCGCATGCCCACTATACGCCCTCGCTCAAAGTCCGTCAACTGCACATACGGTTCACGTCCACGCTGTCGCGGCATGCTACCAGTGTTAAAGACTGCGATGGAGCTCCGTATGACACGGCAAACTGGCTGACACACGGCGGCGGTGCACAAATGCTGCGCAGCTAGCGCCATTCGACGGCCAACACCGCGGTTCCTGGTGTGTCCGCTGTGCCGTGCGTGTGATCATTGCTTGTACAGCCCTCTCGCAGTGTCCGGTGGGTCTGACACACCGGGGTCAATGTGTTCTTTTTTCCATTTCCGGGAGTGTATTTAGAGCTGTATAGGTAAAATAGTACATTATTTTATTACATTTGGCAGCATGAGAATTATAGTAACATATAAATTTTCTACTTGATCTGCAGATAGGTGTATTAATATTATTTGCTTTGGAGGCTGGAAAGTAGTTTTTGGAAATTTTTCAGGAAAGGGGTGTTAGCCAACTCTGTTCGTTAGGGATATAATCTGGGGTGCTGTTTTTGTGTGTGTATTCCTAATTCTTCTAATATATATTCATAGTGGGTCCTTTCTCTGCTAGATGCAAAATTTTCAAGTTGTCCTCAGTGTTTCCAACTGAATGGTTTTCTTCAGCAATATGGGCTGCAAATGCTGATTTGTTCAAGTTAGCAAGACTTAGAGCATCAATATGTTCTTTGTATGTAATTTCAAAACATCTGCCTGTCTGTCCATTGTAGAATTTTTGGCATGTATCACATTTGAGTTTGTATATTCCTGAATTACGGTAGGGACTCTTGGAGGTATTTACATCATGGATTACTTTTTGTTGTAATTTATTATTTGTGGAAAAGCTGATTGTGATATTTTTCTTCTTTTTAAATAAGTTTGCTATTTGGTATGAAAGTGGGCCTATGTATGGGAGAGTAGCATATTTAGGTTTGGCTTCAGTGGCACACTGATGTGGCTGAATTGACTGCTGTGAAGTGGATCTGTGGTTTTTGTCTGCATTTTATTGTGGAGTTTTTCTATTATTGTGGGTTTATATCCATTATTATGAGCAACTGTTTTAATTATATTGATTTCATTTTGTTGGTCTGTATCACTCATTGGTACTTTTTTAATTCGGTGTAGCATTGTTCTGAAATATGCCATTTTTTGTTGGTGGGGGTTGCAAGATGAGTTGATAATACTGACTTCTGTGGTGGTAGGTTTTCTGTAAATACTAAATTGATGATTATTGTTACTATTGCAAATTTTCAGGTCAAGAAAGTTAATGCTTTTATTATTTTCATGTTCAAATGTGAATTTAATATTTTTGTGCATTTTGCTTAGATCTGCTGCTAATGTATCTATTTCATTGCTTGTACCATCAAAAAGCTGGATTGTACTCGTATCATCGACATATCTTCTGTAGTATATTATTTTGTTTGAGATGTGCTGGTTGGCAGAGAAGAATGTTTGTTCTATATGGTTGATGTAAATACCCGCAAAAACACTGAACTTAAAGATAAAAAATATTAACAGCAAACTGTCTGAAAGTAAAGCACTAATAGTAAAAGCTGACAAAGGAAATTCTTTAATCGTAATGCATGAAAAAGAATATGTAGAGAAAACCTTGAAATTTTTCCGTAGGAACAATATTACTGACAAAAAGGCAGATCCTACAGTAAAATTCAAAGCTAAACTCTGAAAGCTACTACAAAACTGTAACTTTTTAATGAACAAATATGAAATACGTAGCTGCATAACAATGAATTCACAGTACCAAAACTGCGTGCACAGCCAAAGGTTCATAAAGAAAATTGTCCCACTATAAATATATATTAGAAGAATTAGAAATACACACACACAAAAACAGCACCCCAGACTATATCCTTAACGAACAAACAGAGTTAGCTAACACCCCTTTCCTGAAAAATTTCCAAAAATTACCTTCCAACCTCCAAAGCAATTAATATTAGTACACCCATCTGCAGATCAATTAGCAAATTTGTATGTTACTATAATTCTCATGCTGCCAAATGTAATAAAATAATGTACTATTTTACCTATACAGCTCTAAATATATATAAAAACTTTATAATTAAATTAGCAATAACAGATTAAAAAATATTTCAATCTCTGTGTACTAATGTAAAAGACATTACAGTTTTGTAAAAGAATATATGATCCTTTCCAAACTTAGGACATCATCGTCAAATGTTACGATATATCATAGCATCTGTGACACCCATATGTTTGTAAGCTCTTTGTATGTACCAAAACATGTGGTGCGTGGTTGAAATGATCTCAGCGACAAATCTAAAGTGTACAGTGAGAACTATTACGTGTGCAACAACGAAGATGCAAGTGAAATGCATTTACATCGATTGGATGAACGTTATAGAAACAATCACTCGAAGCCGACGTTTCACGACAATTTATCTATAAAAACACACCAAATGTAGAAAGAAAGCGTGTAAATCCGTCTGATGATGAATCGCAACGATTCGAAACCGGTAACGGTTTCCTTTGAATAAAGGAACTCAAAGTAAATTTGTGGCTGGTTGCTGCCCTAAAAACATCAACATTAACGTATTTCACTGTGTACTGTGCAAGATGTATAATTCCACGCGATGACTGAGTACAATGTTCTTAGACCATTCAAATCATTTTGCTGTGTAATAGGATGACATCCTATATACGGAAAAATAATGTTAATGGTCCAAGTAAACTTTACTCGATGATGGCGAGAAATAATCTAATACTGCACGGTACACAGCAATATATGTTAATGGTCTGCGAACATTGTACTCGATAATGATGTGAAAGCCGAAATCTATATCGTACACAGGAAATATACAATCAAATGGTGGTGTATTCCTTCAAAAAATATTGTACGACTATAGCTTAGCACCATCGAATAATTTTAATTTAACTCTTAGACAGCCGGCCGCGGTGGTCTCGCGGTTCTAGGCGCGCAGTCCGGACCCGTGCGACTGCTACGGTCGCAGTTTCGAATCCTGCCTCGGGCATGGATGTGTGTGATGTCCTTAGGTTAGTTAGGTTTAAGTAGTTCTAAGTTCTAGGGGACTGATAACCACAGCAGTTGAGTCCCATAGTGCTCAGAGCCATTTGAACCAACTCTTAGACAATATGTCCCAGGCAAAATGTCGATGACTCGCTCGACACGTACAGTGTTCGTACGTTTCTATCGATCGCAGGTGATGCGAGCGGCGAACACTGCGGCGTCTGATATAGTCCTCATTTTAGCTTCCAAACCATTGTGTACAGAAACGGGAGTGACATCGCAGATGAGCTCTACAGCAGTACGCTCTTACCATTACTCTGCGGAAGAGGTCCGTTGTTTATTCGTCGCGCGGGAGCCGTGGTGTTTTTCGCGCGGCCCCTCACTGGCAACTTACACAAATAAACCTATCGTGTCGGGTGTCACGCGAAACGGATTGAAGCGGGCGACGAGTGGGTCGTGCAGGCACTCGAATGCAGCCATCGGAAAAAAATTCGCGGCGCCGGCTGCGCTGCGCTGCGCTGCGGTGTGCCGAGCCGGTCCGCTGCCGGCGGTCCTCTGTCAGGCGAGCTGCCATTTACGTCAGCCGCAGCAGGCGGCGCGCCCTCCACGGGGCTCCATCACGCGCTCTGTCTCCCGGCCGAATGCCAGCCTACCTACCTACCTACCTACCTACCCAGCCAGCCAACCACCGTAGCAGAGACCGCTAACGCACGCCTGTGTGATGCTGATCCTCCCGGTGATCTTTTTTTGTGTTTCTGCCTACGAGGGTTACCCTCCAAAAAATTATTTTTTACAAGCTACATAAACTGAAGAGCCAAAGAAACTGGTACACCTGCCTAATCTACATCTACATCCATACTCCGCAAGCCACCTGACGGTGTGTGGCGGAGGGTACTTTGAGTACCTCTATCGGTTCTCCCTTCTATTCCAGTCTCGTATTGTTCGTGGAAAGAAAGATTGTCGGTATTCCTCTTTGTGGGCTCTAATCTCTCTGATTTTATTCTCATGGTCTCTTAGCGAGATATACGTAGGAGGGAGCAAAATACTGCTTGACTCCTCGGTGAAGGTATGTTCTCGAAACTTCAACAAAAGCCCGTACGGAGCTACTGAGCATCTCTCCTGAAGAGTCTTCTACTGGAGTTAATCTGTCATCTGCGTAACGCTTTCGCTATTACTAAATGATCCTGTAACGAAGCGCCCTGCTCTCCGTTGGATCTTCTCTATCTCTTCTATCAACCCTATCTGGTACGGACCCACACTGGTGAGCAATATTCAAGCAGTGGGCGAACAAGTGTACTGTAACCTACTTACTTTGTTTTCGGATTGCATTTCCTTAGGATGCTTCCAATGAATCTCAATCTGGCATCTGCTTTATCGACGAACAACTTTATGTGATCATTCCATTTTAAATCACTCCTAATGCCTACTCCCAGACAATTTATGGAATTAACTGCTTCCAGTTGCTGACATCCTATATGGTAGCTAAATGATAAATGTATTCGCAGCACATTACACTTGTCTACATTGAGATTCAATTGCCATTGCCTGACCATGCGTCAATTCGTTGAAGATCCTCCTGCATTTCAGTACAATATCGCCTAGGGCCCCCGCGAGCAGGCAGAAGTGTCGCAACACGACGTAGCATGGACTCGACTAATGTCTGAAGTAGTGCTGGAGGGAACTGAAACCATGAATCCTGCAGGGCTGTCCATAAATCCGTAAGAGCATGAGGGGGTGGAGATCTCTTCTGAGCAGTACGTTGCAAGGCATCCCAGATATGCTCAGCGGCCAGCGGAAGTGTTTGGACTCAGCAGAGTGTTCCTGGACCCATTATGTAACAATTCTGGGGTGTGGCATTGTTCTGCAGGAATTCCCTAACTCCATCGGAATGCACAAGGGTCATGAACGGATGCAGGTTATCAGACAGGATCCTTAGGTACGCGTCACCTCTCAGAGTTGTAGCTAGACGTATCTGGGGTCCCATATCAATCCAACTGCACAGCCGCGCGGGGTAGCCGTGCGGTCTAATGCGTCTTGTCATGGTTCGCGCTGCTCCCCCCGTCGGCTGTTCGAGTCCTCCCTCGGGCATGGGTGAGTATGTTGTCCTTAGCGTAAGTTAGTTTAAGTTAGCTTAGGGACCGTTAAACTCAGCAGTTTGGTCTCATAGTCCTTACCACAAATTTCCAGTTTCCAGCTGCATATGCCCAACACAATTACAGAGCCTCCACCAGTATGAACAGTTCTCTGCTGATATGCAGGGCCCATGGATTCATGAGGTTGTCTCCATACCAGTACACGTCCATCCGCTTGATACAATTTGAAATGAGACTCGTCCGACCAGGTAACATGTTTTCAGTCATTAACAGTCCATTATCAGTATTAACGGCCCCTGGTGAGGCGTAAAGCTTTGTGTCGTGCAGTCATCAAGTGTTCAAGAGTGGGCCTTCGGCTCCGGATCCCATACCGATGATGTTTCCTTGAATGGTTCGCACGCTAACACTTGTTGATGGCCCAGTATTGAAATGTGCAGCAATTTGCGGAAGGGTTGCACTTTTGCCACGTTGAACGATTGCCTTCAGTCGTCGTTGATCCCGTTCTTGCAGGATCTTTTCCCGGCCGCAGCGATATCGGAGATCTGGTTTTACTGGATCTCTCATATTCACAGTAAACTCGTGAAACGGTCGTATTGGAAAATCACCACTTCATTGTTACCTCGGTGATGCTGTGTCCCATCGCTAGTGCGCCGACTATAACACCACGTTCAAACTCACTCAAAGCTGGATAAACGGCCATTGTAGCACCAGTAACACGTCTGACAACTGCGCCAGACACTGGTTGTCTTTTATAGGCGTTGCCGACCACAGCGCCGTCTTCTGTCTGTCCACACATTTCTGTATTTGAATAAGAATGCCTGTACCTGTTTCGTTGGCGCTTCAGTGTATTTTCAAACCCGGGTTCGATTCCCGGCGGGGTCAGGGATTTTCTCTGCCTCGTGATGACTGGGTGTTGTGTGATGTCCTTAGGTTAGTTAGGTTTAAGTATTTCTAAGTTCTAGGGGACTGATGACCATAGATGTTAAGTCACATATTGCTCAGAGCCATTTTTTTGTATTTTCAAACAGTTTACAAAAAATGGTGCAAATGGCTCTGGGCACTATGGGACTTAACATCTGAGGTCATCAGTCCCCTAGAACTTAGAACTACTTAAACCTAACTAACCTAAGGACATCACACACATCCAGGCCCGAGGCAGGATTCGAACCTGTTACCGTAGCCGCAGCGCGGTTCCGGACTGAAGCACCTAGAACCTCATGGCCACCGCGGCCGGCTAACAGTTCACAAAACAACCCTATCCCCTTCAAAATACTCTCCATTACAACTACTACATTTGTGGCACCGGTGCTTCCACTGTTCGAAACATTTTTTGTAGTCATCGTTAGAAATGGCTGACAGCTCCTCCCTGGTTTTTCTCTTGACAACTTCAGAGTCGCCAAATCGGTGCCATTTCATGTATCTTTTCATGCTTGGAAATAAGAAAAGGTCGCACGGAGCTAGGTCAGGCGAGTAAGGTGCGAGGGGCAGTGAAACCATGCCACATTTAGAAGGCGAAGAAGAAGGAAAAAAATCTGTCCAACAGAGATGGCTGTGTGCACAGGTGCGTTGGCGTGATGGAAGAACCAGTCTCCTGAGTGCCACAAATCGATTCTTTTTACGAGCACAGTTGCGCAATCTTCTTACATCTTCAACGTAAAAGGTTTGAATGACGGTCTGACCTGAAGGAACAAACTCTGAGCGAACTACGCACTTGGTATCAAAAAAGCAAATCAGCGTTGTTTTGATGTCTGATTTGACTTGATGACATTTTATTGGATGGGGTGACGATGGCATATTCCATTGGCTTGACTGTTCCTTTGTTTCTGGGTCATCACAGCAATGACCTATGACAGAAAATCTGGATCAGTTTCAAGCTGTTGCTTCAATTCGATGTTCCTTTTGATTGTCAAAATGGCCGAGTGGTTCTAGGTGCTTCAGTCTGGAACCGCGAGACTGCTACGGTCGCAGGGTCGAATCCGGCCTCGGGCATGGATAAGTGTGATGTCCTTAGGTTGGTTAGGTTCACGTAGTTCTAAGTCTAGGGGACTGATGACCTCAGATGTTAAGTCCCATAGTGCTCAGAGCCATTTTTTTGTCAGTCAGAACCAGAGGAACAAACTTGGCAGCAATCCTTTTCATTCCCAAATCTTCCATTAAAATTCACTGAACCGAGCTTCAAGATAATCCATTAATCTCTGGCAGACGATCAGTTGTCTGTCGACGGTCTGTTAGCTCAAGCTCTCGAATTTTTTCAGTATTTTCGTCAATTCTGGCATATGATGAACGTCCAGAAAGAGTTTCATTATCAATCGACGTATCACCATTTTTAAATCGAGCAAACCACTCCCATACTTAAGTTTTTCCCTTAGCGTCATCTTCATAAGCTGTTTTCAATATTAAAACAGTTTCAGCTGCATTTTTACCGAGTAAAAAACAAAATTTCACAGCTGCACGTTGTTCATTTAAGCTTGCCATCATAAAAAGCAAAACAAGAAGAAAACGGCACTAACAAAAACAATCACTGCAGATGAACTGAACAAGCCACGTCGAGAACGCAGGCGGCACTGAAATGGCAATGAGTTGCGCTATACATGCCTAGCGGCACAAATGCATACTACACTAGCGCCGCCCACGGCAATGTTATTCTGTTCCTTTTTTTCGTTTATTTTTTTTTTTGTACCGCCTCGTACATGACTATTCCGTGATTCATGCTAAAGTTTTTGGTAGAGCGTTTATACAACACCTTCAAACTGTCTCTCGACCGTTCCACTCTCGAACAGTACGTGAGCAAAACGAACACCTAAATCTTTCCGTGCGAACTCTGTTATATTTTACTGAGTTGACCATTTCTGCCTTTGTAGATGGGAGTAAAAAAAAATGTTTGCAAATTCGGAGTAGAAATTTGATGGTTGAAATTTCGCGGAAAGATTTCGCTTCAACGAGAAACGTCTTATTTTCAACGATTGCCAACCCAACTCGCGTATCACATCCGTAACAGTGTCTCTCCTCTTTCGCGATAATGAACATTTATCATGAAGACACTGACGTTCTTGTCTCGCAATGGGATAAATGTATTAACTGTTATGGCGATTACTTTTGAAATAATAAACGGTTTACAAGTTGCGACATGGTCCCGAACTAAAACAGTGATCCTAGAAGTGTAGAATGAATTTCTTTTATTTTCGCCAATTATTAAAGAACTTTTGGTTCTTGGACTACCGGTTTCGGTCAGCAATGACCATGTTCAGATCTATTTTATAACATTTCCTAAAATAATAAAGCCACAATGGCATTGTCACAAAATATACACAAAATCGGTGTAGCATCGTCGCATATATTTAAAAAAATGATGTAAATTAGGCCACATTGCTGGCAGTGTCATACTGTCTCTATCGCTGCTGATCATATGACCTATACCCCGTTCTGAACAGTCATTTTTTGATGCAAGCAGATTTGAAGTTACATGTTTTCCTCGCTTTTCCATATGTTTTCGGGGTGCACTCAGCCTCGTGATGCCAATTGAGGAGCTACTCGACCGAATAGTAGCGGCTCCGGTCAAAGAAAACCATCATAACGCTTGGGAGAGCGGTGTGCTGACAACACGTCCCTCCTATCGGCATCCTTAGCTGAGGGTGACACGGCAGTCGGATGGTCCCGATGGGCCACTTGTGGCCTGTCGACGGAGTGCCTGCCTTTTCCATATGTTGTGAACTTACATTAGAAAGGCTGATAGGCAAGAATCGTATGTTAAATCAATAGAAATGGCACTTTGAGTCATTTTATCTTCTGAAACTGGAATTTAAGCATCTAAGGAGTTTAATGTACCCACATCAACGATGGAAACGTACGTTCGTAACGCTAAAGATAACAGAGCTGACAAATCACACGGAAAATTAAAAAAAAAAAAACCTTAACTGCAGAAGAAGAAGAAGAAGAAGAAGAAGAGTTGCAATCAGTGGAGAGCAGACTCTTCAGTCCAACGAGAAAAATCTCATTGTGAGATCATTAGCCTATCAACTAGCAGAAAGAAATCGCTTGCCGCACAAAGTTGACAAAGAAATTTGTCTAGTTGGACAGAAATGGTTACGGAACATGTTACTAGGCATCCTACGTCGTCTACTTGCAAGCCAGAAACTCCATCTGGTGCACGAGCGATGGGATTCAATAAAGTAACAGTAACAGTAATTTGGCATTAAGCGTTAAAAATAGTTGTACACTTTTCAAAATGATTTTAAAATTTTTGATTATTGTTAACAACTTTTTCCGAATACTTAGTCTAAATAGTTCGTTAAACAAATTTATGTCTTAGTTTTAAGGTGATATTCCCGAGAATTCCGACTTTTCTCTAAAAATTAACAAAAACAAAATTTCATTGCCTCATTTTGCCTTTTGGGTGGGGCAGACGGCAGATATGCAACCATTTCTTTGGAAAAAAAAGAGTACATAACATACAGTTTAAAGCGATTTTCAAGTGAGGTACGTTAAGTTACAATACAAGGTGCTTTTATGTGCCTTTAAGAAGTGTTTTCTTATGTTCCTTTATTTTACAGATTTGTTAAACCTTTAAGTATCCCATTCTGCTCCTAATGCCCCTGCTTACGACTACGCTACACTGTTGCCTTACGGTAATACGCTTTTGCATCCGTCTACGGGTGACAACACTGCGGTACTGTCACTGTCGCAAAAAATATTACTATACTAGCAGACGCTGGTTCGACTGCAGACCCGGAGAGCTCAATCCGGGAAGAGGGAACGGAAATCGAGAACTCAACGTGAGAGGGAATCTACGAAGAAGCAGCGTAGGGACGAGCACGGAACAAACACAACGAGACCAGCGGGAGCGACTGAAATAAACTAAGCTCGCAGAAAACAGAGCACGGCGCAGTGCGAAGGCCAGACCCGCGGTAGCTGTTGTTCACGTAAGAACTGTGGACCCAGGCCTACTGACACCTCAGTCGATAGCTCTGCCAATGCCATCCATAACAGCGATCTGCACTGTTCTGCTGCCACACACATTCTGTTTCATCCGTATCCACCTCGATATCTACTATCGTGAAAATTAAATACACTTAGAAACATAGTAAGATAGTAAGGCAGGTAAATCTGTCATCTAGGCGATAGATGGTTTGAACACCACTAGGTATACAGTCTTCCTGCAGCAGTTAACTGTCCATTACAGAGGAACTTGCTGTTTATAGGGTGGATTCCAAACTGCAGTGCAACTCACCATTTTTCTCATTAACACAAATTCCTAGAAGCGATAAGTGACAATGAAAAAGACGAAGTGGAAGCTCCAGATGACCAAGCGGTTAGAAAAAATAGCATTTTTGGTGCGGGTGGGGTGAGGCATGAGCCTTTTATGGTAACGTAGTTCCACTTCCCAGGTAGCGGCTGGTGCAGCGGGAAGACTTCGGCATGTTAAATTATTTAGTTAGCTCTTTAGTTACATGTTCCATAGATCATTTCAACGATTCTTTTATCGTAATGATACAGAACGAGACAGTTCATAGGATTTGTATACGTGATTAGTGTTATCATTGGGATTGGCTCTGAGCACTATGGGACTTAACATCTATGGTCATCAGTCCCCTAGAACTTAGAACTACTTAAACCTAACTAACCTAAGGACAGCACACAACACCCAGCCATCACGGGCGTGGGAAGCGAGAACGCTACCGCACGACCACGATATGCGGGCAGTGTTATCATTAATGAACACATTAACATGTTTTTGCTACTCATGCAGCCACATTTAAAACAAGTCTTCTTGTTTTGTTTACTGGCTACCAGGTTTTAAGTACAAATTCATCAATGGAATAGAAGGAGTTGTCCAGGAGAAATGATTTTAAATTAGATTTAAAACTTGATTCGCTACCTGACAGACATTTTATGTTATTGGGCAAATGATAAAAACTTTTATTGCTGAGTATTGAACTCTTGTCTGAGCCACTGTCACCTTTAGCAATGGTTAATAAAGGTCATTTTCCCTCTAGTGTTGTAGCTGTGTACATAACTGTTCTTCTCAAATTGTGATGGATTATTTATGACAATTACATTAGCGAAAATATGTATTGTGACGACACAGTTAAATTGCCTAGCTCCTTGAAGACGTGCCTACATGACATCCGTGGGTGAACACCACATGTTATTGTTACTGCTTGTTTTTATGCAGTCAGTACTTTATTTGTAAGTGATGAGTTGCCCAAGAGAATTATTCCTTACGAAATATAAAGTGTAAATATGCAAAATATGCCAGAATGTTGACATATCTTCTTCAAAGATAAACAATTATGCGAAGAGAAAAAGTAGCTGAACTTACTTGTTTGGGAAGCTCAGTAATATACTTCTTCTAGTTCTGTTTATCATCAATATGAACCACCAAAAATTTGCACTATTCTACCCTACTTACTGACTCCTGCTCATATGCTGCATCAGTTGTTGGTTTTACTCTATTTGTTGCACAGAACTGAATGTATTGTGCTTTTTCAAAATTTTGATGGAGTCCATCTTCAAAGAACTACTTAACAATTCTTTGGAAAATGTCGTGTACTAGGTATTCTGTTGCTTTCCATCTACTATAACACTAGTATGCCACCCAAAAGGACCAATTTTTCTCGTTGAATGTTAAGTGAAGGTCATTCACATATTATAAGGAATAGGACACTCTGAGACTCCATTTGTGATCTTAGGGCTCATTCACCAAAATTTTCCAGTTTTCCAACATTGTCTGAATTATTCAGCACAACCTTTTGTGTTCTATTTGTCAAGTATGATTCAAACCAGCCATCAGTTCCCTCAACTTGAGTTTTTCTAAGAGATTAGGATCTACACAAGCGAAGGCCTTGAGGAGACCGCAAAAATCTTTCGTGAAATTCTCTGGGAGTAGCCGACAATACAACGCTTCTGGTTTTGGATCTGCATGTCATACAAAATAATTTTTATCAAGTTCAAGAAGCAAGTTAGCATTTCTGCAATGTTACAGTCTGCTCAGAAGAAAATTTGGGCTTAACCATCAGTGGTAGATACGAGTCCGACATATTCCACGCCATCGATAACGTCAGATACCTGTGCTGTTTCTAAAGACAGTGATTGCAACAAAACTGCACCACACCTTAGTAACAATTCTTATTAATTAGCTTGTACTTGATTTTTTCAAATCATTCTGCGTGTTTCATTTCGTAACCGGCGCACACAAAATTGTTTATGTATATTGAACTTTTCTAAAACATCGAGCCTTGAACTGATTTAACAGAACAGTACAGTATTCGACTTTTAATACAACTTTTTTTTACAGAAGAATAATACGTGGGCTTAACTTTTTACTGTGATCTCTCCTGTAGTGTTTAATAAACAACTGCATCATTTTGTACGTTAAAACTACCGGTCTTTCTTATATCACTTACTTTTAAACTATTTTTTAAAATGATCTTGATATTTTGAAATGGCCTTGATATTTAACAGATCCCCGAATATGCTGAATTATCAAGATCCTACAGTACATCAGAAGGCTGAGACTTATAGAGGTCTACGGAACCATAAGGTTTCAGTATTGGTTAAAACAGTCTTGGTTGCAATTTTAGTTTTTTATTTTTCAACGACGCGTTTCGCCTTATTTAGGCATCTTCAGGTTATCTTTTCTAGATAATAGCGAGAGACACCAACATCTGCATAACGCGTTCCCGTTCACAGGAGCGAGTAACGGAATAAGATGGGGGCTCGGGTAGTAAGCATTATTCCGTTACTCGCTCCTGTGAACGGGAACGCGTTATGCAGATCTTGGTGTCTCTCGCGACCATCTAGAAAAGATAACCTGAAGATGCCTAACTAAGACGAAACGCGTCGTTGAAAAATAAAAAAATAAAATTGCAACCAAGACTGTTTTTAACCAATACTGTTAAGCACTGGTTTGCTGTATGCCACATATGGATTTGAAGAATTTCCATAAGGTTACGTTTGATTACACATAAATGACACATATCTCGTTCGACATGAGCCAAAAGTATTTTTTTCTCTCTAAACGCTTGGCTATCTGAAGCTACAACTTCTGCCACTTTATTTTCTGACCAGGGACTGCTTTTACCATAAACTGGATGAATCGGTGGTGACGAGTAGGGCCGGTTACCGGGCCAGACTGATATACAGTAAATTAATAGAAACATGCACATCACACAATGCCACTGGATTTTTCTGGTACAAACAGCATTTCGAAAGCGAGAGCTATGTCGGTCGCAATTCTGAATATCCAGACAGAGACCGGAAGTGGGGCTGTCGTAACCACGGTTTTGTTTCAAAGGCGGATTTGTAATCTCCTGGTCATTCGCTGACAGCGGGTATGGGTCGGTTGGTGGGAGCGGATTCTGAAAGAAAGACACTTGATGCACAGTGGAAGCAAAGAGCTGCCCATCCGCACGTGTCGACAGGCCAGAATGGAGCGGCCGGGAGTGCTGTCCCTCTGGGAGACGCGGCATTCTGAAGCACACTTGTTTACGCATTTCCTTTCGCAGAACGCAACATGTTATTAAAATTTCATTTCCGCCTTTCCGAAACGGATGGCGTAACACGTCTCTGGAGGTAGCGTGAGCGACAACGAGTGAAATTAAACATGAGGCTCACAGTACGCACATAGCAGGGCAGTGACCCCAGCTTGTCATTCGTATCGCACATTTCGGCGGAGGCTACACCGCCACGATCGAGATCAAGAGGAAAAAATAAATCTGCCTTTGATAGTACGATATGTGGGTTACATCGAAAGGTTATTTCCATAAAGAATGGCGGCAGAACTAATTAGCTTGCGAATAAAATTGTTTTGGCAGTATGTACCTAAAAACTTGCACTGCCATACAAAAACACATCACAATAGAGTGATACGAGGGGTAGTCGTAAAGTTGTAATAAAATATATTGTGATCATGAATCTTGGTGAAGCTGCTACTGCATCACTATAGGGTTGGTTGGTTGGTTGGTTTGGGGAAGGAGACCAGACTGCGTGGTCATCGGTCTCATCGGATTAGGGAAGGATGGGGAAGGAAGTCGGCCGTGCCCTTTCAGAGGAACCATCCCGGCATTTGCCTGGACTGATTTAGGGAAATCACGGAAAACCTAAATCAGGATGGCCGGACGCGGGATTGAACCGTCGTCCTCCCGAATGCGAGTCCAGTGTCTAACCACTGCGCCTCACTATAGGGTTTTTCAAAAGACGTTTCAAGGATTTGGGGACAGGTTCCTTTCACCAAAATGATAAAAAGCATCCTGTACGCATGGGCTCTAAAATGAATACCTTAACAGCTATAAACGCTTGTTCATCCTCGATACTGTGAACCACTTCTTTTCTAATTCAGGCTCTTTGCTTTCCATGTGTTGGGAGGAAATAGTATGGGCAAAACAAACAAAAGTAAAAAAACGTCTAGTGAACATTGATTCTAAAATGCATATCTGCAGAAGGGATATGTTTCACTGTAGCGAAGATGAAAAAGCGATCGCAACTGTTAGGGTATGTTTTTTGGAGTCCATGCTTACCAGACACTTTTTTCTTGTTTTGGTCCGCACCACCTCGTCCCAAAGCATGGAAAGCAGAGAGCTTGCTGTAGAAGAGCTGTGGTTCACAGTATCGAGAATGGACAAGCGCTCATAGCTCTTAAGTTATGCATTTGAGAGTCCATGTTTATTGGACATTTTTTCTTGTTGTGATGCAAGAAAAATGTCTCGAAATTTGTAAAACGCCATTCTGAAATACCCTGTGTACGGAGTGATGGTGCTGAATGGGGAAAACTGCAGGAAACTGTTCCTGAGTGGCTAAGGAACAGAGCGTCATGTGGAAATAAAGTCGGAGATAGGTTCCAAGGAAGGTACACCAACTTGAGGGTAGAGATAAAAGATCTTTGACAATGTAGGTTTCACTTTTTGAAGGCATAATTGAGAACTCAGCAGCCAAGTGGGAGTTCTGCCGTTGGCACACTAAAGAGTCCAGTAAAGCTGTCCATCCCCTAAGCGAGTTGGCAACAGCAGTGAAAGGGATGGCCTCCGGTACAGAAGTGTGAGCTTGTCGCCGCCATGCACTGCATTATCGCCGCTTTGAGTGGGGGGTTAATGCGCTGGTGCAGGCACAACTGCCTCTTGTCTTTGATCGCCTGTATGCTGTCAGTCATTGCAACCTGCTGTGTCAAAGATCTCCGGCTTCAAGTGGTGGTTAGGCAACCCCTTCGACACTCTTCGAAGAAATTTGTCTACCTCCAGGCACTCGAGCAGGTGCGAGACTGAATGGTTACGAAGATTGTGTCTGACACATTCTTAACGTGTTCAACAAAGGTACAAGGATGACACCAAGGGCCTTGCCTAATTGGGTGGTGTTAGAGGGGAACGTTTCCGTTTAATTCGCGCATGTATCAATGCCGAACGCTCCCGTGCTCACTCCATGATCACACCAGAACAAGGCGCGAAAAAGGAGGGAGTAAGAAGCATAAAAAACTTTTTTCCTTCAGATCACGTTCAAATTTCGTTGAATATATTCGAACAGTCCACTATAAAGAGATGGGATCACGTTCATTGTGGTTGCAGCCCCGCAGTGCCCAGGGGGTAGCAGCAATGGCAGGATTTGTCAAGAACATCGTCCCATTGCACGTCGCACGGCGAAGTGTCATTTTCGACCAAGAAATGGATCGGGAATCAGTGCGCCAAGGAAGCAGTTGTTTCATTGACGTCCTTTATTGCACCCTTCTTGAAGCGGCAGAGTGTCTCAAATGTTTTCCTCGGCCACCCAAAAGAAAACCACGTGAATGTCAAAGCTGAGTGTCGCGGTTGTGACCTCCATCACAGAGGCGTCAAAAGAAGGGGTGAAATGTGGGTTCGAGGGAGGTGTGACTACCTTACAATGTGACTCGTACACGCTGGAGTTGAGCAGAGCTACTGTGACTTAATTAACCAACCTTAAAATTCACATGGACTTCTAAGCTGAAGCCTTTTTATCGTATGTGTCGATACCTTACCGTCTGAAGCGTCACCAAGCGGGAAGGTGACATCGCAGGGCGCCACGCTTTTGCACCATTACAGTAGACTGCTGTAAGCACCTTTGAGTCAAGTTTCAAATTTATGCGTCACAATGGGAGACAATTACGGGTTCCCGGAAAAGTAATCCTTTAATTTTGTGGCGCAGTGTATTTCGGAGAAATCTCATCGTCCCGGGGTTAGAGAATATTAAACGATGGCTACCGTTGTCAGGATGCGTAAGCAAACATCTTGTCTCTATCTAAAGTTGTTCTTCTGACTTGATCTGTCCCTCTTAGTTGTTTGACGCGAATTCTTTGAAACTCCGTGTATAAACCATACTGTATCAATTAGATATTTTATAATCTCCATCTTTCCGTGGCAACAAAATCATCATTTACCCACCCCAAAATGTCGGCTACCGGTATTTTAGATGATGGTCAAAAAAATTACTTGAAATTTACGGAAGGATTGTTGCTGAAAAAAAGAAAAAAAAAAACATTGTCCACGTGTGTACCAGTATATTATTCTCAGCATCCACTGGTTCACTTCTGGCTTAGACTACTAGCGCCATGTGAATCTGCCAACTGGAGTATGTGTTTCCTATAAATGTATTTCCGCGAGCGAGCATCTTAGCAAAATACATTCAATCAAAACCTGTACGTCCTCTGTACACATTTTAGGGGTACACTCATTGTATGTCGCAGGTCATAATAGGTAGATTGTAAATACGAGGGCCGTTCAGAAAGTAACCTCCGGTTGATTTACAAAAATACACCAAGTTAAATAAAAATATTTTAATATATACATCTTACAACTACATCTTTGCACTATTTTTCTACATAGTCTCCATAGCGATTGAGGCACTTATCGTATCTCTTCACAAGCTTTGAAATTCCTTCTGCATAAAAATCACCCGCTTGTGCCTGGAGCCAGCCTGTGACCGCATCTTTGAGCTCTTCGTCGTCATCAAACCGCTGTGACCCGAGCCATTTCTTCAAATGCATGAAGAGGTGATAATCACTTGGCGCCAGGTCTGGGCTGTAAGGTGGATGGTTGATAACGTCCCACTTGAAGGACTCAAGAAGGGCCGTTGTTCTGCGAGCAGAGTGAGGACGGGCGTTATCGTGCAAAAAAACGATACCGGAAGTCAGCATACCACGGCGTTTGTTCTGTATAGCCCGTCGTAACTTTTTTATTGTTTCACAGTACACGTCTTGATTAATGGTCGTACCACGTTCCATGAATTCAACCAACAACACCCCTTTGGCATCCCAAAACACCGTTGCCATCAGTTTTCTGGCAGAAAAATCTTGCGAGGCTTTTCTTGGTTTGGTAGGCGAATTTGAATGTGCCCACATATTTGATTGTTCTTTTGTCTCAGGGTTCACGTACTTAATCCAGGTTTCGTCACCGGTCACGATTCTGTTTAACAATGGTTCTCCTTCGTCCTCATAACGTGACAGAAAGTGTAATGCAGAGGCCATTCTTTGAGTTTTGTGGTGGTCGGTAAGAATTTTGGGCACCCATCGTGCACAGAACTTACGGTAACCCAATCTTGCTGTCACTATCTCGTACAAGAGAGTCTTAGAAATGTGTGGAAAACCAGTAGACAACTCCGACATTGAGAAACGTCGATTTTCACGAACTTTTGCATCAACTGTCTGAACGAGTTCGTCAGTCACCAATGATGGTCTACCACTCCTCTCTTCATCATGAACGTTTTCTCGTCCACTTTTAAATAAACGTACCCATTCACAGACAACTCCTTAACTCATAACTCTTGGTCCGTACACGGCACAAAGCTTACGATGAATAGCTGCTGCAGAATATCCTTTGGCTGTAAAAAACCTTATGACAGCACGCACTTCACATTTGGCGGGGTTTTCTATTGCAGCACACATTTCAAACTGCCACAAAAACTAAACTAGCGCAGGTACGACGTTCACTCGACCACGGCTTGATGCCGACTGACCTGTTGAGTGCGTGAACGCACAGATGGCGTCGCTACTCCCCCCACAACCCGCACTGTGACCAATCGGAGGTTACTTTCTGAACCGCCCTCGTACTAATCATAGAGTTCCATACAGAACCATGTTGATATTCAACAGTAACTGGCGCCAACTTATCGGGACCTGCCAACGACTCTGTACTTCTGATAATATTTCTTCTGTTACGGGCAGCTTAGCACACGTCTACAGTTATTGCAAAGTGAGAAAATTAACCGCTCGTCTCTCTTGTGCCTATATTATGTTTTATGTTTTCCACTGTAAACACTGTCTTCTTGGAAGTTCGGTAAGAGCTATACATCCCACCAGTCTCCTGCGGTAAAGGAAACCTTCTCTGAATACGTAATACAGTGGAACAATTACAGCCTAGAGCGATTTATCTCTTTAACCATCAACTGTCAACAGTTTGAGTTCTTATAGGCACTCTGCAGAAACCAGTTATCGATGTTGCCCACTGATGCATCGTGTATGCGAAATGTGTTAATCTCCTCAGCGTCAACTAAGGGCTGAAGATAGAGGTCTGAAGCACCGAAACTGGTAGCCGTATAATAAATGACATCATAAGGACGGCGTAGGTATTCCAATTTATTACGTATGTGAATGGCCGAAGTCCCGCAGACCTCCAATCACAAGGATGGACATACAAAAAATTTAATGGATAGTGTATGTATTGTAGGAGGGTCATTTTGTTTTTCAATGTGGCTGGGCGGTTCTAGGCGCTTCAGTCGTGAACCGCACTGCTGCTACGGTCGCAGGTTCGAATCCTGCCTCGGGCATGGATGTGTGTGATGTCCTTAGGTTATTTAGGTTTAAGTAGTTCTAAGTCTAGGGGACTGATGACCTCAGATTTAAGTCTCATAGTACTTAGAGCCATTTGTTTTTCAATCTCCGACTGGCCGCGAAATTAAAACCATAGTGAAAATCCGATGAAGTTAGCACAGATGTGTTGTGCAGTGTCTCTTGTCTACGCATCGATCTTCAGTTCAGAGCACACAGTGAGCATGTAAAGATGCACTGAGCAATGGAGTCTCCTGCCAGATGTGATGTGCCTGGTGAGACGTTCCGCCTATTTTCATGCAGCCCACATAACGTAACTGTCATGCAGATCCTTCTTCATGAAAGTACTCGGATGCACATTGCAGGTGAAACAACAACGCTCCTGTTGTTTGGCTCAACTGATTTTCATGTTTTCGCTCATAAGAGCTGCTGGCTAAGATAGCATTTTAGCACAGACAGCGTGCTGCAGACCAGCATAGGGGAATCTCGGAAAGCAGAGGTGGGTGCCTTCTATAAGGGGAAGTCAAATGAATATTGAACACCTGCCACGACGTGACCGTGGACTGGATGTTTCCATTCCAAAAAAAATCTCCACATGTGTTACGTCATTTATCCCACTGCACAACGAGACGCTCAATTCATATTTCTCAGAACGAGGGTCCCTACCCACATCTAGTCTTATCCCCTCGTCGGACTCAGACAGACATCCACGCATGTCTTCCTTCAGGTCGTCAAAGATGTGTAAATCACACGGTGAAAATCTGGGCTACAAGGAGGATGTTGCAGTTTTTCCCAACCAAATTGCTGAAATAGCCTTCGTCTGATTGTTAGCGTGGGGGCAGGTGTTATCGTGCAACAAGACGAGTCCGTCCGATAGGATACCTGGGGGTATTGACTTTGGTGCGTCGCTGTTTCTGCAAAGTTTCTCCGTAGCACTGCGCACTGATTGTGGTTCCACGCTCGGGGAACTCTACGAACAGAGGGCCCCTGCAGTTGAAGGAGAAGGTCATCATGGCCATACCGGAACTTTCTTGAACAGCTCTGGATTTCTTTAGCGAGGGAGATGTGGAATGTTTCCATTGTTCGATTTACAGTTTGTTGCCAGACGGGAGTCATCCTGTTGCACGGTAACGCCCGCCCCCACACTGCCAACTCGATGAAGGCTACGCTTCAGAAATTTGGTTGGGAAACACTGCATCATCGTACAACCCGGATCTTTCACCGTATGATTTTCACATCTTTAGCGGCCTAGAAAAGACATGCATGGATGTTGGTTTCAGTCAGACGAGGATGTGCAAGAGTAGGTACGATTGTGGATCCGTCAGCGACCGACCGTGCTCTGCGAAACAGGAATTCATCGTTTCGTCTCCCAGTGGGGTAAATGTCTGAACGTATGTTAACCATTCCATTGTCCCGTTGTTGAGGTTGTTCGGCCTCATATGACGAGGGTATTGGAAATTTGGTACCACGCTACGAGGAATGTCTAAGCCGCAGTAAGGGCTGTGTAGAGAATTAGCTGCAAGGTTTAGCTAAATGTTCGCAAATAAAACATTTTTTTTATTTTAACTGTAGTTTTCATTTGACAACCGATCGGGGATTGGAAAAAAAAATAACCTTCGTATGTCGACACTGGTCACATCAGGTTACAGCTGTGCTGATGACGCGTTTATCCTTCTTCGGTCACTAACGCGGGTGTATCAGTCATTACTGGCGATGTTTGCATGTGACAGACCGTCATTTCGAACTGAGGGACTGAACGCGGCGGAAAACTGGTTCAGATCGCGATCAGGCCATCGTAATTTGGGTTACTGAGTGTATCATAATTCACAGCTAAATAGTATATATTATTTCTCTATTCGATATCCCTTTTTCTCAACACGTACTGATCATACAAGGATGAATGAGGTATCGTTAGAAAGGTTTTTTAACCGGCTCCTGACATTGCATACCGATTTTGCGTTAAAACGTACTGTTTGTGGAAAATTTTAACATAAAAGAGACTTAACTATCGAAGACAAAAGGAGGTCATGATGCCCAGTTTCATATATATGTACATATTACGAAGCTAATTTACTAATCGCGAATACGCGAATAAGAGACTCCCTTTTCATGTTATCTTATTACAAATATGCTTTTATTTGTTTTAAAGTATTTATTAACTCGATAATTTGTAAACAGCATTGTCATAGATAGTGACTAATAACCGTGACAACTGCGGTAGTCCTTTATCTCTTCCCGTCGTACAAGTTGACGGTTGGATGTTGTTTGGGGCAAGAGACCAAACTGCAAGGTCATCGGTCTCATCGTATTAGGGAAAGATGGGGAAGGAAATCGGCCGTGCCCTTTCAAAGGAACCATCCCGGCATTTTCCTGGAGCGATTTAGGGAAATCACAGAAAATCTAAACCAGGATGGCCGGACGAGGGATTGAACCGTCGTCCTCTCGAATGCGAGTCCAGTGTGCTAACCAGTACAAGTTGACGTCTCTAAACGAATCTACTTTCGGAAAAGACAAACATAAATGGCATTGTCGTCTTGAATTGTGATTTATCTATTGCTACTTATGCCGTACGTATTTACTGTAACTGAATTTTGTTCACAGTTATGTCCATGGAAATGTATGTACAAGGACATATCATAAATTCATGATTATTATATCAGTCTATTCTGTTCATTTTTAAAGATGTTTTCATTCCCGCGACTGCTCTTATCCCAACGACTACACTTACTTAAAATACTGTCATTGTTTGCAACTATTAAAGTACGAAAGTTTCGCCCGGGTCCTCTGATAACAATTAACGCTCAGCTGATTGAAACCGAGAAAACTGTGGTAATGTTACCGATAAACGTAACACCATCTGATGCAAGCATGTCTTTTCAGTTGACAAGAAGACTGTTGCCTATTAGAATTGCGTTTGCGATCACAGTAAACAAGTCGCAGGGACAAACGCTTCAAAGAGCAGGACTATATTTATCAAACATCTTTATTCACAGACAGTTGTACGTAGCTTCTTCGAGGATAACTAAATGAAGTACCGTTTTTGTATCCTTTAAAGAAAATGGAAAATAAGAAGTTCAGAAAGATTACATTGTTACGTTAAATATCATTTTCACCGAGGTATTGTACTCTTTGTGCCGGACGTGGTGGCCGAGTGGTTCTAGGTGCTTCAGTCCGGAACCGTGCTGCTGCAACGGTCGCAGTTTCGAATCCTGCCTAGGGCATGGATGTGTGTGATGTCTTTGGTTAGTTAGGTTTAAGTAGTTCTAATTCTAGGGGACTGATCACCTCAGATGTTAAGTCCCATAGTGCTTAGAGTCTTTTTTTTGGTACTCTTTGTAAAGGATTTTGTTCAAAATTATGTGCACGCAAATATATGTACAAGGAGGTATAATAAATTCATGATTATAATTTTACGTCGTTCTGTCTCATTTTTAAACATGTTTTCTCTTAATTCCCACAAGTGCCGTCACCACAACGACTACAGGTATCGTTATTTAAAACTATAAAAGTGCGAAAGATACATTTTACCTACATTTGTAGTAACTATGACATTATTTCGTACTTGAGTAAGTTATGGCTCGTAACCACATACTAGCAGTTGTGACGTGTATGAAGATTTACCTGCCGTCCAAGAAGATAGCGATATTAGAATCACAAATTTGTAACACATGAATATTCTGTACCCTTTTTAAAGCTCTTCCCTGTCCTACATTGCGCTGTGCTAAGTCACTCGGATCGGCGAGTATACAGGGCTGTTCAGTATTAATGGGCCAGAAGGAACGTATTCTTGTGACCTTATTAATGACTTTATTTTAAAAATATACATGTAGACAGAAAGGTTAACTCTCACAGTTCCTATGGACATTTTCAGATGTTCGATGTGGGCTCCATTTGTGACACGGCAGATGTCTATCCGGTATTGCGTTTCTTGCCGGACCTGCTCCCATCGTAGCCCTATCAATGGAGCTAACTGCGCCGTATATCTGGTGTATTAACTGATGTTAAGTCCTGCGGAAATAGGGATACATAATCCCTGTCGCTAACTCATCCACAAAGAAAAATCAGTTGGTGTAAGGTTAGGCGGCCTGGAGGGCCACAGCTTGAACGGTACATCATTCAGCACGACCAATCCAGCACTGCGGAAGATGTTCGTCGAGATGACTACTTACGGAGTTATGCCAATACAGTGGGGCCTCTTCCTGCTACAAAATGAGGTCGGGTACCTCTTTTGTGAACAGAACAAACAACCAGAGTGAAATCTATAGAGATAGGTTATGCCTGTAGTGGTAGTTTCTGCAAAGAATAAGGGACCACATACACTATTGTTGCATGTGACGCATGTTTGCGGGTTTTACGCTCCCCATTTTCTCAAATTATGCATGTTCACCTTGCCACTTGCGTGAAATATGGCCTCGTCAGAGAACCCAAGTCCGTCTGCGAAACCATTCACTCCGTCCAAGCTTGAAAACGGATGCATAATTGTCTCCTTTTTGGTTTATCGGCTGGTTTTAGTGCCTGCAACATTTGTGTGCTGTAATACTTGAACTGCAGACGCAGAGCAACACAAGCCACACTGATGACACAGATACATTCTCTGCTCCGTTGGCACAACGCTTGCATTATCCGGGGCTTCTTTCGTAGATTGTACGAATGTGTTTCACCGTTTCATTGTCCACTGTTGGCCATCCTGTGGTTTTCGTCTTACACATGCATCCTGTGTTCTCGAATTGCTTTGTCCAGTGCCGCGCGGGATTAGCCGAGTGGTCTTAGGCGCTGCAGTCATGGACTGTGCGGCTGATCCCGGCGGAGGTTAGTCTTCCCTCGGGCATGGATGTGTGTGATTGTCCTTAGGATAATTTAGGTTTAGTAGTGTGTACGCTTAGGGACTGATGACCTTATCAGTTAAGTTCCATAAGATTTCACACACATTTGAACACTTTTTGCTTTGCCCAGTGGTTGTCAAACTGCGGCTCGCGGGCCGTGTACTGCCCGAGTCAGGTAAGAGGGTTTCCCAAACAGTAATGCACCGCATTTTCTTTTCTTAGCCGAAAACAATGCTACGAATGCGAAACGTTGCTTATGTATTATTTGAAGTTTCCTGAGTGAGCGTGTCCAGTTTCCGGCACTTCCGATAGATAGTGTAGCTGCAGGACAGTTTCAAAATGGCGTCTGTAAGTGATGTACGTTACAAGCAACATGCCGTCATTGAATTTCTCATTGCAGAGAAAGAAAACGGGGGGGAATATTCACAAACACATGTTCAAAGTCTATGGGGCGTCTGCTGTCGACAGAAGTACAGTTAGTCGCTGGACAAGGAGGGTGAGGTCATCAGAAGGCGCTTCGGCGGAGCTCCAGGTTTTGCAGCGGTCGGGGGAGACCATCCACGGCTGTCACACCTGACATGTTGCAGCGAGCTGATGTCATTCGCGAGGACAGACGCATTACGACTCGGCAGTTGGCGCTGCGTCTTTCGATCAGCAAAGGCAGTCCACACGGCGAAGACAGGCTCCGCCATCAGGACAAGGATTGGTACCAACAGGGCATACAAGCCCTTGTTCAGCGCTGGAGGAAGGCCATAGAATGGGATGGAGATTAAGTGGAAAAATAGGGTGTGTAGATAAAACACCATTCTTTCTTGTGTAATTCTCATTATGTTGGAAAAGGAATTGTAGAAGAAACAAATGCGGTGCCTTACTTTCTGGGCAACCGTCGAGTTTTATAACTGTATTTTATAATAACATGCATAAAGCAACTAACAGCTGAATCCAGAAACGTCAACTAAAACAAAAATCCTTACAGAGACAGTAATATTTTAAGATGTACTTAATTTTAATTAACGTTGGTCAGTTCGGCTGTGAGATAAGTAGCTTACCGCTTACGTCAGGGGCAGGGTGATACGTAGCACGGCCACTGTAGTGTTGGATGTGAGAGGGGGAATATTTTACTGTCTTCCAGTGCTGACAAGTCACAAGCGTGCGCAACTGTATCGATCAGCTGCTATAGTGTAAATGTCAAGCGGAAGTAACATGGACCCTTGAACGCGCCTTACTAAGACTGTGGTACATGTCTATGGCAAGTAATATGCAACGAAAACGGTAATTGTAGTACAGAGCAATGAGTAAAAGGAAAATGACATTCAAAACATGTAGTAAACATTTGCAATTGTGTCTCAGTTGTAATTACTTTTATTAATATAGCATACTAATGCATGTAGTTTAACAATGAATAGTATGATCGTTAGGGGCAGGGGTGATAAAGTGGTCAAGACGGGAAAAGTGGACCGAGCGAGGTGGCGCAGTGGTTAGCACACTGGACTCGCATTCGGGAGGACGACGGTTCAATCCCGTCTCCGGCCATCCTGATTTAGGTTTTCCGTGATTTCCCTAAATCGCTTCAGGCAAATGCCGGGATGGTTCCTTTGAAAGGGCACGGCCGATTTCCTTCCCCATCCTTCCCTCACCCGAGCTTGCGCTCTGTCTCTAATGACCTCGTTGTCGACGGGAAGTTAAACACTAATTTCCTCCTCCTCCTCCGGGAAAAGTGGCTTGCTCTATTTTGCCCTCGGCACTCGGGCTTGCCGAGGAGTGGTCAGCCTATTTCTAATATACATCGCTATTGTTGTGAGTCTAACAGAGGAAGCTTGTTCCGTTACTTTTTAGAACAAACTTCTTTGTTTTTGAGTCGACTGACGTAAGTCATTCATATTATTCTCTTTGCAATGTCAGTGTTTAAACAACGTATTTTGCTCTATAAATGTGCATCCTGCCTAGAAACGTGGCCACACTACTCGTCGGATGAAGTGGCCATCAAGTTCATCCCAGTAGGAGCTGCTTGCAGAAAAAACGTGCATAATTCACTGTTAAAACTGACTTCTAAACGATTTTATTTACAAGGCTATCATCCGCCATTCAATCTCTTTTGATTTCAGTGCGATAGGTTCTACAGCTACGATGAATTTTTTGAAAGACCATGATGCCTTCGGCTGCCATTCTCTTTATATTAGAGCTTTGCAACAAGTGCCCGAAAGTAACGTGTTCCTTAAATAGCATAAAACATCTCGGATTTATTTTATGAGCATAACATGGACTCATAGGAGCAACGACATACATGGCATTATATACTACTAAAAATAATCCATAAAATACTTGAAAATGGTCTAAGACCGAAATTGTACAATAGTACATGAAATAAAGAGAATGGCAGCTGAAGGCATCATGAAATCTTTCAAACAATCTCTTAGTGACAAATTTCATTAAATGAAGTTCTTATTTAAAATCGACTTTGTTCTGTTATATTTGGCATAATACAAGAACCCTATTACAGACGGTCTGCTGCAGCTGGATGGTATACTTTAAGGTACCGGGGCGTGACGACGCCTAGAAAAAGTGCCCGGGAATCAGAAAAACTAAACACGGGACCCTCTTGCAGTGGCTCTGGCCACGTTGTCCGCTTAGATACGGAAAATTGCTCTCTATGTATACGTCCGGAAAAATGCATACCATTCCACTAGATCCAAAAAAATTGTAAGTGGTAAGCTTCTTTGGTGAAAATTGTATTTCTCTTTGAGTAGCCACTTTACACCCCCCCCCCCTTTCTCCCTCTCCCTCTCCTTCCTTTGCGGGCTGAGGTGTCACCACATAGCGTCGATATTGGCCCTTAACGAAAAAACTTTGACAATCACTGTCTTTGCCCATCCAGCAGTGTTGCGACGGTATGGTGCCACTTTACCAAACTCGTTCCAAAAAGTCTTTGAACGACGATTAGCGACAGCGCTTTTGCGTACGCTGTGGCAAATACGTCTTTCCTGTCGCTGATGCCACCAGTTTGAATACTAATGATAGCGATAAACAGCAGCGGCGACTTTCCATTGTTTTATTCTACAACTACATCTACATTTATACTCCGCAAGCCATCCAACGGTGTGTGGCGGGGGGCACTTTACGTGCTTTCCTGTTCCAGTCGCGTACGGTTCGCGGGAAGAACGACTGCCGGAAAGCCTCCGTGCGCACTCGAATCTCTCTAATTTTACATTCGTGATCTCCTCGGGAGGTATAAGTAGGGGGAAGCAATATATTCGATACCTCATCCAGAAACGCTCCCTCTCGAAACCTGGACAGCAAGCTACACCGCGATGCAGAGAGCCTCTCTTTTAGAGTCTGCCACTTGAGTTTGCTAAACATCTCCGTAACACTCTCACGCTTACCAAATAACGCTGTGGCGAAACGCGCCGCTCTTCTTTGGATCTTCTTTATCTCCTCTGTCAACCCGACCTTGTACGGATCCCACACTGATGAGCAAATACTCAAGTATACGTCGAACGAGTGTTTTGTAAGCCACCTCCTTTGTTGATGGACTACATATTCTAAGGACTCTAGAAATGAATCTCAACATGGCACCCGCCTTACCAACAGTTAATTTTATATGATCATTCCACTTCAAATCGTTCCGTACGCATATTCCCTGATATTTTACTGAAGTAACTGCTACCAGTGTTAGTTCCGCTGTAATACACTACTGGCCATTACAATTGCTACACCACGAAGATGACTTGGTACAGACGCGTAATTTAACCGACAGGAAGAAGATGCTGTGATATGCAAATGATCAGCTTTTCTGAGCATTCACACAAGGTTGGCACCAGTGACGACACCTACAACGTGCTGACATGAGGAAAGTTTCCAACCGATTTCTCATACACAAACAGCAGTTGACCGGCGTTGCTTGGTGAAACGTTGTTGTGATGCCTCATGTAAGGAGGACAAATGCGTACCATCACGTTTCCGACTATGATAAAGGTCGGATTGTAGCCTATCGCGATTGCGGTTTATCGTATCGCGACATTGCTGCTCGCGTTGGTCGAGATCCAATGACTCTTAGCAGAATATGGAATCGGTGGGTTCAGGAGGGTAATACAGAGCGCCATGCTGGATTCCAACGGCCTCGTATCACTAGTAGTCGAGATGACAGGCATCTCATCCGAATGGCTGTAACAGACCGTGCAGCCACGTCTCGATCACTGAGTCAACAGATGGGGACGTTTGCGAGACAACAACCATCTGCACGAACAGTTCGACGACGTTTGCAGCAGCATGGACTATCAGCTCGGAGACCATGGCTGCGGTTACCCTTGACACTGCATCAGAGACAGGAGCGCCTGCGATGGTGTACTCAACGACGAACCTGGGTGCACTAATTCCAAAACGTCATTTTTTCGGATGAATCCAGGTTCTGTTTACAGCATCGTGGTGGTCGCATCCGTGTTTTGCGACATCGCGGTGAACGCACATTGGACGCGTGTATTCGTCATCGCCATACTGTCGTATCACCCGGTGTGATGATATGGGGTGCGATTGGTTACATGTCTCGGTCACCTCTTGTTCGCACTGACGGCACTTTGAACAGTGGACGTTACATTTCAGAGGTGTTACGACCCGTGGCTCTACCCTTCTTTCGATCCCTGTGAAACCCTCCATTTCAGCAGGATAATGCACGACCGCATGTTGCAGGTCCTGTACGGGCCTTTCTGGATACAGAAAACGTTTGACTGCTGGCCTGGCCAGCACATTCTCCAGATCTCTCACCAACTGAAAACGTCTCGTCAACGGTGGCCGAACAACTGGCTTGTCACAATACGCCAGTCACTACTCTTGATGAACTGTGGTATCGTGTTGAAGCTGCATGGGGAGCTGTACCTGTACACACCATCCAAGCTCTGTTTGACTCAATGCCCATGCGTATGAAGGCCGTTATTACGGCTAAAAAGTTATTGTTCTGGGTACTGATTTCTCAGGACCTATGCACCGAAAGTGCGTGCAAATGTAATCACATGTCAGTTCTAGTATAATATATTTGTCCAATGAATACCCGTTTATCACCTGCATTTCTTCTTGATGTAGCAATTTTAGTGGCCAGTATTGTATAATCATACAATAAAGGATCCTTCTTTCTATGTATTCGCAATAGATTACATTTGTCTCTGTTAAGGGTCAGTTGCCACTCCCTGCACCAAGTGCCTATCCGCTGCAGACCTTCCTGCATTTCGCTGCAATTTTCTAATGCTGCAACTTCTCTGTATGCTACAGCATCATCCGCGAAAAGCCGCATGGAACTTCCGACACATCAAATACTGACGAATCGATCCACAGACCGAACGTCAGGAGAGGGGCTAGTGTAACTGGTTAATACAAACCATAAAAAATGCACGGAAGTATGTTTTTTTAACACAAACCTACGTTTTTTTAAATGGAACCACGTTAGTTTTGTTAGCACATCTGAACATATAAACAAATACCGAATCAGTGCCGTTTGTTGCATTGTAAAATGTTAATTACATCCGGAGATATTGTAACCTAAATTTGACGCTTGAGTACCACTCCTCCGCTGTTCGATCGTGTGTATCGGAGAGCACCGAATTACGTAGGGATCCAGAGGGAACGGTGATGGACCTTATGTACAGAAGAGAATGGAACAGCACATTACGTCCACATGCTAACAGCTTTTTATTGGTCTTTTTCGCTGACGCGCATGTACATTACCATGAGGGGTGAGGTACACGTACACACGTGGTTTCCGTTTTCAATTACGGAGTGGAATAGAGTGTGTCCCGACATGTCAGGCCAATAGATGTTCAATGTGGTGGCCATCATTTGCTGCACACAATTGCAATCTCTGGCGTAATGAATGTCGTACACGCCGCAGTACACCTGGTGTAATGTCGCCGCAGGCTGCCACAATACGTTGTTTCATATCCTCTGGGGTTGTAGGCACATCACGGTACACATTCTCCTTTAACGTACCCCACGGAAAGAAGTCCAGAGGTGTAAGGTCAGGAGAACGGGCTGGCCAATTTATGCGTCCTCCACGTCCTATGAAACGCCCGTCGAACATCCTGTCAAGGGTCAGCCTAGTGTTAATTGCGGAATGTGCAGGTGCACCATCATGCTGATACCACATACGTCGACGCGTTTCCAGTGGGATATTTTCGAGCAACGTTGGCAGATCATTCTGTAGAAACTCGATGTATGTTGCAGCTGTGTGGGCCCCTGCAATGAAGTGAGGACCAATGAGGTGGTCGCCAAGGATTCCGCACCATACATTTACAGTCCACGGTCGCTGTCGCTCTACCTGTCCGAGCCAGCGAGGATTGTCCACGGACCAGTAATGCATGTTCCGTAGATTCACTGCCCCGTGGTTTGTTAAACCCGCTTCATCGGTAAACAGGTAGCACTGCAACGCATTCTCTGTTAATGCCCATTGACAGAAGTGCACTCGATGATTAAAGTCATCACCATGTAATTGCTGATGTAGCGACACATGAAACGGGTGAAAGCGGTGACGATGCAGTATGCGCATGACACTACTTTGACTCAGTCCACCGGCCCTCGCAATGTCCCGTGTACTCATGTGTGCGTCAACTTTAGGTTACAATATCTCCGGATGTAATTAACATTTTACGATGCAACAAACGGCACTGATTACGTATTTGTTTATATGTTCAGATGTGCTAACAAAACTATCGTGGTTCCATTTGAAAAAACGTAGGTTTGTGTTAAAAACATACTTCCGTGCATTTTTTTATGGTTTGTATTAAACAATTACACTAGCCCCTCTCCTCACGTTCAGTCTGTGGAATCGGTTCGTCAGTATTTGATGTGGTTTACGAAATATATCCAGCGGTAACATTAGGTGACTCACCCTGTATATTCCTGATATAAAGTCATTACTGTGGTCACAGGAATACTTTCTGTTCGTCCTACTCATTCTGAATCACGCTGCATTTTGAAGCAAGGGCACAGTGTGGTACGCCGGCCGGTGATAGGCGAGCCGCACTGCGCTGCATGCAATAATGGGCCGTCCAACACGCCGACAGGCGAGGTGAGGCGTGGCGAGGCGAGGCGAGGTGAGGCGCGATAAGGCAGGCGGCCGCCGGGCCGGCTAACAGCCGCCAATTCACTTTGCGCCGCTAACAGGCCCCGCCCCCACCCCTAATAAACTCCGGCTCGCCACGTCCAATCCGAATATAAACTCGGTTCTTTGTATCCTTTCGTAGCCAACTACCATGCCTGGAACATTTTTTCGCTCAGATATTGATTCGTCCCAGTTTCCTTCTTCGCTATGGAGTTCTAGCCGCGTGAATTTACAGCGGAACCTCGTTTGTCCCTCACTCAGTAATCTGGATCGTATTTTTAGTACAGTTACTGTTCAGTATTTGATACTCCGTACGTAGTAGCTGAAACAACCGACGACGACAATCATTAAATTTATATTCAGCCAACCTCCATCTGCTGATCCTCCGACAGTGTTAGTTAGCTTATTAAGATTTGGTTGTACAGTATTGTATTGCCTCCGTTTTTTGCGAATCTCAAATGACACTAAACTGATAGAGGGTAGGACCACGAACAAAACTTTAAATGCACTGAATGGGATATATAAAGGTTATAATGTTGAACATAGTAGGTGAATATGGATTGGGGGTAAGAAATGAAAGAGGAAGCCGTCTGGTAGAATTTTGCACAGAGCATAACTTAATCATAGCTAACACTAGGTTCAAGATCCATAAAAGAAGGTTGTATACATGGAAGAGTCCTGGCGATACTAGAAGGTATCAGATAGATTATGTAATTGCAAGAAAGAGATTTAGGAAACAGGTTTTAAATTGTAAGACATTTCCAGGGGCAGACGTGGACTCTGACCACAATCTATTGGTTATGAACTGTAGATTAAAACTGAAGAAACTGCAAAAAGGTGGGAATTCATGGAGATGAGACCTGGATAAACTGACTAAACCAGAGGTAGTACAGAGTTTCAGGGAGAGCATAAGGGAACAACTGACAGGAATGTGGGAATGAAATACAGTACAAGAAGAATGGGTAACTTTGAGGGATGAAGTAGTGAAGGCAGCAGAGGATCAAGTAGGTAAAAAGACGAGGGCTAGTAGAAATCCTTGGATAACAGAAGAAATATTGAATTTAATTGATGAAAGGAGAAAATATAAAAATGCAATAAATGAAGCAGGCAAAAAGGAATACAAACGTCTCAAAAATGAGATCGACAGGAAGTGCAAAATGGCTAAGCAGGGATGGCTAGAGGACAAATGTAAGGATGTAGAGGCTTATCTTACTAGGGGTAAGATAGATACTGCATACAGGAAAATTAAAGAGACCTTTGGAGAAAAGATAGCCACTTGTATGAATATCAAGAGCTCAAATGGAAACACAGTTCTAAGGAAAGAAGGGAAAGCAGAAAGGTGGAAGGAGTCTATACAAGGACGATGCACTTGAGGACAATATTCTGGAAATGGAAGAGGATGTAGATGAAGATGAAATGGGAGATACGATACTGCGTGAAGGGTTCGACAGATCACTGAAAGACCTGAGTCGAAAGAAGGCCCTGGGAGTAGACAACATTCCATTGGAACTACTGACAGCGTTGGGAGAGCCAGTCCTGACAAAACTCTGCAATCTGGTGAGCAAGATGTATGAGACAGGCGACATTCCCTCAGACTTCAAGAAGAATATAATAATTCCAATCCCAAAGGAAGCAGGTGTTGACAGATGTGATAATTACCGAACTGTCAGATTAATAAGTCACGGGTGCAAAATACTAAAGCGAATTCTTTATAGACGAATGGAAAAACTGGTAGAAGCCCACCTCGGCGAAGATCAGTTTGGATTCCGTAGAAATGTTGGAAAACGTGAGGCAATACTGACCCTACAACTTATCTTAGAAAATAGATTAAGGAAAGGCAAACCTACGTTTCTAGCATTTGTAGACTTAGAGAAAGCTTTTGACAACGTTAACTGGAATACTCTCTTTCAAATTCTGAAGGTGGCCGGGGTAAAATACAGGGAACGAAAGGCCATTTACAATTTGTACAGAAACCAGATGGCAGTTATAAGAGTCCAGGGTGACGAAAGGGAAGCAGTAGTTGAGAAGGGAGTGAGACAGGATTGTAGCCTATCCCCGATGTTAATCAATCTGTATATTGAGCAAGAAGTAAAGGAAAGAAAAGAAAAATTCAGAGTAGGAAATAAAATCCACGGGGAAGAAATAAAATTTTGAGGTTCGCCGATGACATTGTAATTCTGTCAGAGACAGCAAAGGACTTGGAAGAGCAGTTGAATGGGATGGACTGTCTCTTGAAAGGAGGATATAAGATGAACATCAACAAAAGCAAAACGAGGATAATGGAATGTAGTCGAATTAAGTCGGGTGAGGCTGAGGGAATTAGATTAGGAAATGAGACACTTAAAGTAGTAAAGGAGTTTTGCTATTTGGGGAGAAAAATAACAGATGATGGTCGAAGTAGAGAGGATATAAAATGTAGACTGGCAATGGCAAGAGAGCGTTTCTGAAGAAGAGAAATTTGTTAACATCGAGTATAGATTTAAGTGTCGGGAAGTCGTTTCTGAAAGTATTTGTATGGAGTGTAGCCATGTATGGAAGTGAAACATGGACGATAACTAGTTTGGACAAGAAGAGAATAGAAGCTTTCGAAATGTGGTGCTACAGAGGAATGCTGAGGATTAGATGGGTAGATTACATAACTAATGAGTAGGTACTGGACAGAATTGAGGAGAAGACAAATTTGTGGCACAATATGGTTAGAAGAAGGGATCGGTTGGTGGGACATGTTCTGAGGCACAAAGGGATCACCAATTTAGTATTGGAGGGCGGCGTGGAGCGTAAAAATTGTAGAGGGAGACCAAGAGATGAATACACTAAGCAGATTCAGAAGATGTAGGTTGCAGTAGGTACTGGGAGATGAAGTAGCTTGCACAGGATAGAGTAGCATGGGGAGCTGCATCAGACCAGTCTCTGGACTGAAATCCACAACAACAACATGTGTACAGTATTTGATACTCCGTACGTAATAATAGAAACAATCGACGACGACAATCATTAAATTTAAATTCAGCCAACCTCAATTTGCTGATCCTGTTAGTTAATAAGTTAACTTTCGGTTGTACAATATTATATTGCTTCCATTTGTTGCGAGTCTCAAATGACACTAAAGAGATAGAAGGTAATAGCGCCCACTAACAAAACTTTAGATGCACTGAATGGGATGTATAAAGGATATATGTTGAATAACACTGATGCTGAATTTGCTGTTGGAATTTAATGGTGTCAGATTGAAAGAGTTACAAAACCACGCAGTGATAGAATTATCTTAAGCCTTTAAAATTAATTGGGGGCAGTCCAGTTCTTTAAGAACTAAACTCTAAATACCTGCGCCAAAGTTAAATGGATAACACAAGGCATAGTTCTTAAAATGGGAAATTTGGAAAACAAGTAACTCGTTCTGACTACAGCTAACTGACTGGGGTTGTATGTTGCTGATAGTTTTTAGATGATTGCTAATATTTTCCGGAATGCAGAGTAGAAGCCTACAACTTAATGTATGTGGAAACGTCAAACATAAACAATAATTAAGCTCACTATTCACATTTATTCATAAACACATTTATGACAGCAACATGTTAATGAACAACCAAAACCTGTGATAATTGCCGCTATTCAAATTTACACTGAAAACTGGGATATTCATGCGTATTTAAATACAGAGATATGTAAATAGGTAGAATATCGAGCTGAGGTCGGCAACGGCTATATAAGACAACAACTACCTGCCGCACTTGTTAGATCGGTTACTGCTGCTACAATGGCATGTTGTCTAGATTTTAGTGAGTTTGAACGTGGTGTTATAGTCGGTGCACGAGCGATGGGACACAGGGCCTCCGAGGTAGCGATGAAGTCGGGATTTTCCCGTACTAACACTTCACGAGTGTACCGCGAATATCAGGAATCCGATAAAACATTAAATCTCTGACATCGCTGCGCCTGGAAAAATATCCTGCAAGAACGGGACTAACGACGACTGAAGAGAATCGTTAAACGTGACAGAATGCAACTCTTCCGCAAATTGTGCAGATTTCAATGCTGGGCCATCAACAAGTGTCAACGTGCCAACCATTCAACGAAAAATCGACGACAAGCGCGTGACTGCGTGTGAGATCGCTCTCTAAGTTTTCATCTATTTTTAGGTTTCAGATATATATTTTAACTGTTTTTGTGATAATATTTACTATATAAGTGACTTATTAGTGGTTTCTTCATTCACCTCTGCATTTCTTGTGTTGTGGCCTGATATTTGTGAGTGTTTCGTATCGAGCAACTTAACCTCTTACCCGTGTTTACATTCCGCGCTGACCAGTTGCAGCTGTAGCGGCGCATCGAAAGCTAAGTACTAATTAATTGTTTGTGTATAGTAGTTTATTTAGGAACTTTAGTAGTCTTCAACCGGTGTTCTTGGTGTTTTCCGGTGAAATAACTTCAGAAGAAATTTTTGCGAACTGCTTTCAGTTTCGTTACTGTCATTAGACGTTTGATTTTCTTTCTGTGTTAGTATTTTGTTATATTCTGATTTGTTGTTGATTAATACTGTCAATAATAGTAGTTACTTCCCTTGTAGAGCAAGTTTGTGATTATTGTAGTCAGTTTTTAACATCTTCTTATTGTAGTAGCGGAACTTAGATAAAGTTGTTTTCTTGTTTCAATAATTGTAAAATTTTACCATGAGTGAGAAGTGTGGGCTTTGCCGTAGGTTCGTGAGTAGTGGATTGCGGTGTGAGACTTGTTCGAAGTTTTTTCACTGGGGGGAATGCAGTGGGGAAGCCAGTGGGCATTCTGGTGAGATCCTCTCCTGGAACTGCAGGTTATGTAGCAAGAGTAAGTTGATAGAGGAGCAGGAGCGTAAGATCTGTGCCCTTCAGGTGCAGTTGAAAAACGCACAGGAGGAGCTAGATAGGATGAGGAGGGAGAAGGGGGTTCGGGAATGGGAGCTGGCTGTTGGCAAGAGATCTGCTAGGAGCAGGAGATTTTCAGCTAGTTTTACTATTGGTGTTTCTAATAGATATGACCAACTGTCAGAGTCTAGTGGAGAGGAATCTCTAGTAGCTGTAGATGTAGGAAGTATGCAGCAGACCTCAGCAGTTACGGTGGCTAGGACCGTTGCAAAGTCTAAGAGAAAGAAGAAGGTTCTGCTGTTAGGTAGTTCTCATGGTAGAGGTGTAGGCCAGCAGTTGCAGGAAGTTTTGGGGAGTGAGTACCAGGTCACCAGCATTGTGAAGCCTAATGCAGGATTGGCTCAGGTGACTTTTAACATAGGGGGGTTATGTAGGGATTTTACTAAAGAGGATCAGGTAGTGATTGTGGGTGGGGCTGGTAATAGTATTGATAGGGATGGGGTTATATGACATAGATGGTGACCTGGAAAAGATAGCCACTCAGACTGGCAACACGAATGTGCATTTCGTGGAACTGTTTCAGCGTCACGATCGGCCTCATCTTAATACAGCCGTCAGGCGTAATAACATGAGACTTGGGGGTGCGCTGATGACAGAAGGCATGAGTCACATTTCAGTGGTGTCGGTGGAGTCTATCAGCAGGACGGGTTTCACTAGACATGGCCTGCACCTCAACAGGTATGGGAAGGGGAGGTTGGCAAAACTTATAGGTGACAGCATAGGTGGGGGTGGTGGGATCACTCATGGGAAAATTCCGGTAGTTGTGGGTGTTAGAGCTGTACCTTTTTTAGATTGAAGTCAGCTGATAGGTATTCCTGCTTAAGGGAAGTCTCTCTAACAAAGAAACCACTTTCTACAAAGCTTGGGTATCCGATTAATGAGGGAATTAGTATATTTCATCAAAATATACAAGGTATTAGAGATAAAGTTAGTGAACTGCTTATAGATGTTGACTCTGAAATTATTGGTATATCTGAACACTTCTTAAATAAGGAGATAATTCAGAGGCTTCCTTTACCAGGATACAGGTTGGCTGGCAGCTTTTCTAGGAGCTCTTTGCGGTGTGGGGGAGTAGCCATGTATGTGAAAACCGGTATCCCATTTGAGTCAATTGATGTTTCAAAGTACTGCACTGAAAAGGTGTTTGAATGTTGTGCAGGTGTGGTTAAATTTAGTGGAGCTAAACTTCTTACTGTTGTTATTTATAGATCCCCAGACTCCGATTTCACAACATTTTTGCTAAAGCTAGAGGAGGTTCTTGGTTCACTTTATAGGAAATACAAAAAGTTAGTTATATGTGGTGACTTCAATATTAATTCATATAATCTTATGCAGCCGGCCGCGGTGGTCTAGCGGTTCTGGCGCTGCAGTCCGGAACCGCGGGACTGCTACGGTCGCAGGTTCGAATCCTGCCTCGGGCATGGGTGTGTGTGATGTCCTTAGGTTAGTTAGGTTTAAGTAGTTCTAAGTTCTAGGGGACTTATGACCTAAGATGTTGAGTCCCATAGTGCTCAGAGCCATTTGAATCTTATGCAAACCGTATTCTTTCCAACGAGAGTGCAGGGGAACAGTAGAACAACCATAGACAATATTTTTGTTCATTCGTCATTATTAGAAGGGCATTCTGTTAGCAAAAAGGTGAATGGCCTTTCAGATCATGATGCACAAATTTTAAGTCTAAAAGATTTTTGTGCTGCAACACGTGTTAAATATAGTTACCAACTTTTTAGGAAAGCTGATCCAGTTGCTGTACAGACTTTTGTAAACATTATCAAGGAACAAGAGTGGCAAGATGTTTATAGTGCTGATACAGTAGACGATAAATATAATGCTTTCCTCAAGACTTTTCTCGTGCTCTTTGAAAGTTGCTTTCCGTTAGAACGTTCAAAACAGGGTACTAGCACAAACAGGCAGCCTGGTTGGCTGACGAGAGGGATAAGAATATCTTGTAGAACAAAGTGGCAATTATATCAAAACGTTAGAAACAGTCAAAATCTAAATGCAGCAGCCCATTACAAACAGTATTATAAGGTGCTTAAAAAAGTTATTAGGAAGGCAAAAAGTATGTGGTATACAGATAGAATAGCTAAGTCTCAGGATAAAATTAAAACCATATGGTCAGTCGTAAAGGAAGTGGCTGGTCTGCAGAGACAGGTCGAGAATATAGAATCAGTGCGTAGTGGGGATGTCCGTGTTACTGATAAGTCGCATATATGTACAGTACTTAATAATCACTTTCTGAATATAGCAGGTGAACTAAATAGAAACCTAGTCCCAACAGGGAATCATATAGCGCTCTTAGAAAAAAGTGTTCCGAGACTGTTACCTGAAATGCTCCTCCATGATACTGACAAGAGGGAGATTGAGTTAATAATTAAATCACTAAAGACCAAGAACTCTCATGGATATGACGGGGTATCTAGCAGAATACTGAAGTATTGTTCCACGTATGTTAGCTCAGTACTTAGCCATATCTGTAATTTTTCCTTTAGGAGTGGTCGGTTTCCTGACCGATTAAAGTACTCGGTAGTGAAGCCACTTTATAAAAAGGGAGACAGGGATAATGTTGACAATTATAGACCTATTTATATGACATCGGTGTTTGCTAAAGTTATCGAGAGGGTTGTATATACAAGGTTACTGCAGCATTTAAATTCACATAATTTGCTGTCAAATGTACAGTTTGGTTTTACAAATGGCTTAACAACTGAAAATGCTTTAGTCTCGTTTCTCTGTGAGGTTTTGGACGGATTAAATAAAAGGTTGCGAACGTTAGGTTCAAATGGCTCTGAGCACTATGGGACTCAACTGCTGTGGTTATCAGTCCCCTAGAACTTAGAACTACTTAAACCTAACTAACCTAAGGACATCACACACATCCATGCCCGAGGCAGGATTCGAACTTGCGACCGTAGCAGTCCCACGGTTCCGGACTGCGCGCCTAGAACCGCGAGACCACCGCGGCCAGCTGCGAACGTTAGGTGTTTTCTTTGATTTAACGAAGGCTTTTGACTGTGTTGACCACAAAATATTACTGCAGAAGTTGGAACATTATGGAGTAAGGGGAGTAGCTTACAATTGGTTCGCCTCCTACTTTAATAACAGAAAGCAGAAGGTAATCCTCCGCAATATTGAGAGTGGTAATGATGTTCAGTCCCAATGGGGCACTGTTAAATGGGGCCTTCCCCAGGGGTCGGTGCTGGGGCCACTGCTGTTTCTTGTTTATATAAATGATATGCCTTCTAGTATTACAGGTGATTCAAAAATATTTCTGTTTGCTGATGACACCACCTTGGTAGTGAAGGATCTTGTGTGTAATATTGAAACATTATCAAATAATGTAGTTCATGATATAAGTTCGTGGCTTGTGGAAAATAATTTGATGCTAAATCACAGTAAGACTCAGTTTTTACAGTTTCTATTTCACAATTCAACAAGACCTGACATTTTAATCAGACAGAATGGGCATGTTATAAGCGAGACGGAACAGTTAAAGTTCCTATGCGTACGGATAGATAGTAAGCTGTTGTGGAAAGCCCATGTTCAGGATCTTGTTCAGAAACTAAATGCCGCTTTATTTACCATTAGAACAGTATCTGAAATAAGTGACATTTCAACACGAAAAGTAGTATACTTCGCATATTTTCATACGCTTATGTCATATGGTATTATTTTTTTGGGTAATTCTTCTGATTCAAAAAGGGTATTTTTGGCTCAAAAACGGGCTGTTCGAGCTATGTATGGTGTAAGTTCGAAAACCTCTTGTCGACCCCTATTCAATAGTCTGGGAATTTTGAAATTGCCCTCACAGTATGTATTTTCTTTAATGTCGTTTCGCCCGGGTTCCCGTGTTCGATTCCCGGCGGGGTCAGGGATTTTCTCTGCCTCGTGATGGCTGGGTGTTGTGTGCTGTCCTTAGGTTAGTTAGGTTTAAGTAGTTCTAAGTTCTAGGGGACTTATGACCACAGCAGTTGAGTCCCATAGTGCTCAGAGCCATTTGAACCATTTTTTTAATGTCGTTTGTTGTTAGCAATATTAGCTTATTCCCAAGAGTTAGCAGCTTTCACTCAGTTAATACTAGGCAGAAATCAAATCTGCATGTGGAATGCACTTCCTTGACTCTTGTGCAGAAAGGAGTGCAGTATTCTGCTGCATCCATTTTCAATAAGCTACCACAAGAACTCAAAAATCTTAGCAGTAGCCCAAACACTTTTAAGTCCAAACTGAAGAGTTTCCTCATGGCTCACTCCTTCTACTCTGTCGAGGAGCTGCTGGAAGAGCTAAAAAATTAAGCAAATTCCAGTGCTACATTCTTGATTTTCTTTATTTAAACTAACGACTTGTCGCCTGAATATGTTTCTTATATTTCATTTTATCTGTTTCTACAATCGTGTTATAATTTCATGTATTGACTCGTTCCATGACCATGGAGACTTCTCCTAAATGTGGTCCCACGGAACAATAAATAAATAAATAAATAAAAATAAATAAAATATGCGCTTTCGGCGCCGAAGTCCCTCTCGTGCACCCTTGATGACTGCACGACACAAAGCTTTTCGCCTCGCCTGGGCCTGTCAACACCGACATTGGACTGGTGATGACTGGAAACATGTTGCCTGGTCGAACAAGTCTCGTTTCAGATTGTGTTGAACGGATAGATATGTACGGGAGTGGAGACAACCTCATGAATCCATGTACCTTGCCTGATTGCAGGGGACTGTTCAAGCTGGTGCAGGCTTTGTAGTGATGTGGGGCGTTTGCACTTGGAGTGATATGGGACTCCTGATGCTTATAGATACGACTCTGACAAGTGACACGTACGTAAGCATCCTGTGTAATCACCTGCATCCATTCATATCGATTGTGCATTCCGACGGACTTGGATAATTCCAGTAGGACAATGCGACACCCCACACGTCCAGAATTGCTACAGTGTAGGTTCACTCTTCTGAGTTTAAACACTTCTGCTGGCCACCAAACTCCCCAAATATGAACATTCTTAAGCTTATCTCGAATGCCTTGGAACATGTTGTTCAGAAGAGATCTACACCTCCTGCTACTCTTACGGATTTATGAACAGCACTGCAGGATGGTGTCACTTCCCTACAGCACTACTTCAGACGTGTTGCGGCACTTCTACGTGCTCGCTACACGATATTAGGCAACTGTACCAGTTTCTTTGGCTCTTTGGTGAGTATAAAGCTTAAATTGGATGCAGTGTCACTCCCTTATCAGTTATTACTTCTTCCCCTCCTAAGAATTTACGCTGACCCAAAATTCATTGTTAACCATCAACCATTAACTCCCGTAATGCATGTTTGGAATAGTGAATGCAAGTTGGTAACTTCAGAAGGCAGTACAGTTGTCGCCAGTGTAAAGGAGATGAGACTGGAGTTAGCCCTGGATTTTACTCTGCCGGTGTTGCCAATTTTACTCAGCATAAGAAGACAGAATGATCAGCACCTTAGCAAAACTCAAAGATGCTGCTCCCCCTACCGCGCTGCTACGCCGGGTCGATCCGGCCACTTTCGCGTCCTACCCCCAAGTGCTCGACTGAGCGGGTGACTCAGTAAGGCCAGTCAATGAAGCCCAAAAAAGGTCGAATGCGGAAAATAATTCGTGCAGTCGAAAATTTTTGTTCTGTTGTAGAAGGGAGTGCTATAGACAACATACTAGAAAACCTGACCGATGGGGGTTGAATGTGGGAGTGAGGGTGCGTTTGGTCACTTTTGCACTCGAAAACCATGGTCTGCAACGAAAGCGTACCCTGGTACAAAATTTAACTACATTATATTTCCTACAAAGGAAGATCCTGTTTATTTTTTCTGTCACTAGTAATTTTCTCGTAGCAAGCGAGAGATTATGAAAACCTCACGAGTGATTGAGGAAAGATGTCCTGTGATCTTGTCCCTCTCCTCTGATTTTATAACAGTCCATAATTCACTTTTCCAGATGTACATTCTCAGAACTTTTCCGCCAGTTTAACGCCTAATAATTGACATTTATCTTTGCTGTGAATAACGGATCGATAAGAGCTGTGCAGACGACGTATTTGATTTTATAATTTGAATTTTGTATGCCGCATTTGATTATTTTTGTGTTATAACTTACATAAAACGAAAAAAAAATTGTTTTTAAGCACTACCACATTAAAGTCTACATCAATATCAAGCTTTTATTGTGCGATTTCTCAAAATATAAAACTGGAAAATGCGGCGTTGGCAGATAAAAATGTTGTCTCTACAAAAAAAAAAAAAAAAAAAAAAACTAACACGCAGCCTAGATACAGGGGATAAGAGCTCGATTCTGGGTTCTGTCGCTGTAAACTAGGTGCAAACATTGTAGCGCTGTGGCTCACCATACAATACATCTGAGGAGATGTTATGCTAGATTCGTTTAGTCCCGGGGAAGATATTTAATTTTAGAAACGCTATAAATACGGTGATAAAATTTTGAACGTAATTATAAGAGCTGCACAAGTTCGTTAGGTTGAAGACTGATTATTATATATGATAATATGAGAATAAATATTGGTATCTGTATTAAATTTTCAACACCTACAGAGTTTTCCTTAATGCTACTCAGTTATTGATGTTGGCGTCTGTTGATAATTTTTTAGTGTAGTAGATTGATATGAAAGAAGTCGTAGGTTCTATCCCAGACAGAGCGATCTTTTTATTTTAAGCGAAGCAATCCGTGGTACGCTTTGTCGTATAAGAATATACGTTTAAAGAAACTGGAATATACTTAAGCTTATTCCTAACAAAATTAAATCTTCCGCTTCCGAATATCCGAACTTTCACATTTATTTTGCATAATGAAATACAATACTGTTGATTTGTGAATAATGTAAGCGAAGGATGCTAGTAGCCGACAAATAATACCATTGAAGGATACACATCAACAATGCCAGAAATCGGAAGATGCATAAATATTCTCACTCTGCAGTAAGCTATCCACCTGTTTTGTTGAACAATCTTCCTGTGCCTCACATCAAGAGTGATATTTATATTACCAGACCGAGATGTAAAATTACAGCCAAACATTATACGAAATCGGCGGGAATATATGTCACACTCCAGTGCGAATGGCCTTTAAAAGATTTGGGGGGGGGGGGAGGGGGGGAGGGGGGGAAAGGAAATTAGATTAAATACAGGGCTGTTACATAGGAAAATTACAAAGACTTAGACTAGTGCCCTGTGTTCTACAACAAAAATCAGTAGTTAGCTGCCAGTCCCCATAAAATAATTCAGAATTCAGAAAATTGAAAAAGAACTTTTTCCTATATAAATAGCATTTAAGTGTGATCCCATCAACAACAAATAAATAAATCAACAATTATCTGGCTTTCCATATCTTCGTGTATTATTAACATCGTGATGAACGGAAAAGAGAATGAATATTCCATGTGCGGTTATTTCCATAGCACTACAAATTAATCTTGTCTCTGTGGAATTAGCGATTAGAATGTAATTAACTGTTAGCTACACATTGTAGAATTTTACCTTTATGTCAAAGTATTTATTCCACGAATGCTGAAATCCCGTGTTTATAACGAAGTAGAAATAATAGATTAGTTCAATGGAAATTCGAATTCGTGTGCTCATTGCGTATTTCGTTGAACAGATGGCATGCACTGCTGGCAGTTATTAAAATACCTGCCCATTAATGCTACCAGTTGTTACAATAAGCATTTATTTAGTGCAGTAAGTAATATTTTGCCTTGTCAAGCGTGCACGTATGGTCACAGGGAGCAGCAATGAGCGCTCATTACGAGAGCAGTATGTGGGTCGGCTATTGACTCAGTGGTCACAAAATTCGTTTTAAAAAACAAAACTTAATCTAAATGCTGCGTACAGCCTTACTAAAATTAACATTATTATCACATTTATGGAACAAAATGCACTATAACATAACCGAATAATATTTCGTCTAAATGCTTCATGCAATCTCACTACAATTGAAATTATTATCAGATTTACGGAACACAAGGAACTGCAGTGTAAGGGAATAATCTTCTCTTCCAACATATTCTTTACACGAAAGGAAACTACTTTGGTATTGATAAGAAATGCGATTTATAACTGATAATGAAGTTTTGTAGATTGCATATCATCAGCACTGATGTACATGGGATAGGTTAATTTAAAGTCGTAAAGGACTATTTTTGAATTTTTCGAAAATAGTTTTACCTTCATGACCCTAGACAGGTGACAACCTTATCGAACATTTGGGTACGAGCTAGTTCTCAGTGTTCTTGGAGTAGTCAACAGTGCTTATTATAAGCATTATTTCACGGTTAATGTTTCATGTACAAGTTACGATGAAACAAAAGAATTTTGGCTTACTGAATTTTTGATTTTGGAGACGAACAACTCTCGTCATAAAATTTGTATTTCATCGGTAGTATCTGAAGACACGAAACATTTTCCAAAATATCTTTCTGATTATACGAGTATAGATTTGAAGGTAATTTGTAATGGAGGCGAGGTGCTAACATGGCTAAAGTATTTTTCATCTCTTTGCTAATAAGTATGAGTGCGTCGAAGACGACGTGTTCGCAAACATAATTCATAATCTGCTATTTAATCTGATATTTTGATTACTATGTGCTGGACCGAGACTCGAACTCGGGACCTTTGCCTTTCGCTCAAGTGCTAGCTATCAAAAACGCTGCGAAATTTCAAGGATTTCCTTAAGTTGACTCGACTATAGTAGTAACTCAGCAGTAAAGAATAAATATATTAAAACTTCATACATGATGGGGCATTTTTGCACACATCTTAATGACGTCATATCTCTTCACCTGTGAGTAGTACAATCATACGTTTGTGTAGGTACATTCAGTTGTCTATTTGGAAACTGTCTGTGAAATATATTGCGAATAGAGTTAGTAGTAAATGAGTAATAAATTTAAACGTCATGCATAATGCGACAGGTTTTCATGCATATCAGTGTTTAGTACGTCATGTCTTCTGGTCTATGAGCCACACATCGATACACTTTAATAGATATATTCAGCGACGTACGTGAATACAGTCTGAAAAATGTATTGCGAATATAGTTACTACCAAAGAAGTAATAAATTCAGACGTCATGCACGATGCGGTAGTTTCCCACGCATCTCAGTGTTTATGAAGTCAGATATCGCGAATTATGTGCGCTACCACGATAAAATTTTGAGGGTGCATTTAGTGGCATGTGTGTTTACTGACAGCGAAATTTATTGCAAATAGAGTTAGTAGCACAGAAGTAACAAATTTGAACGTCATGTGCGACGCGGCAATTTTTACGCTTCTCATTGTTTATGATGTCACATCTCCTGAACTATGACAGGTAGGTGGTTCTAACGGCCACATAGATTGTTACCTGACAGTAAGCTATATTTTTTCCAAGATTGGTTGAAATAGGCCCAGTGGTTTAGGAGGAGATGTAGATCAAACATGCACATACAAATACATACATCCATTTTTGTAAAGTGTCCAAACACTTTCATTGCATGGTGCGTTCCTAATGTTACACTTGATTTAGGACATAGTGCTCATCTGAACTTGATTCAGGACTACATTGTACATGAGTTCCCTACTAGACGTTCTTGTCCTACAAAATAAATTCTTTGTTAAGACTGCGCTGATGCAGTTACTCCGAGTTTATCCGCTAATGAGACTATGTAATTGCAAGTCATTGCATTCACCGCAGAAGTTAAATATTCACAGGTTGTTAGCCAAAATTAAGTAACAGATGACGAAACATTTGTCCTAGCTCAAATCAGAACTATAAGGTGTCGTTTATCACAAAAAAAAAAAAAATGGTTCAAATGGCTCTGAGCACTATGGGACTCAACTGCTGAGGTCATTAGTCCCCTAGAACTTAGAACTAGTTAAACCTACCTAACCTAAGGACATCACAAACATCCATGCCCGAGGCAGGATTCGAACCTGCGACCGTAGCGGTCTTGCGGTTCCAGACTGCAGCGTCGTTTATCACACTTTGCGGTTTTGTACAATGTGGCTAGCAGTTTCATATGTGTGTTCACTACGCAATTGCGCTACTTCCGCGTAGGAAAGGCGATTATCGCTGAAACAACTGGTTTTCGGACATACTGGTTTTCTTGCTCTCCATTTTAACCCGAGGGTTAAAACCGCTCAAACTAACAGGTTTCTGAAATAAGCGATTTTAGTTTTCTTTATTGGCTGTTATTTCCGGTAATATACGAGGGCAGTTCAATAAGTAATGCAACACATTTTTTTTTCTCGGCCAATTTTGGTTGAAAAAACCGGAAATTTCTTGTGGGATATTTTCAAACATTCCCGCTTCGTCTCATATAGTTTCATTGACTTCCGACAGGTGGCAGCGCTGTACGGAGCTGTTAAAATCGCGTCTGTGACGGATGTGCGTTGCAAACAACGGGCAGTGATCGAGTTTCTTTTGGCGGAAAACCAGGGCATCTCAGATATTCATAGGCGCTTGCAGAATGACTACGGTGATCTGGCAGTGGAGAAAAGCACGGTGAATCGCTGGGCAAAGCGTGTGTCCTCATCGCCGCAAGGTCAAGCAAGACTGTCTGATCTCCCGCGTGCGGGCCGGCCGTGCACAGCTGTGACTCCTGCAATGGCGGAGCGTGCGAACACACTCGTTCGAGATGATCGACGGATCACCATCAAACAACTCAGTGCTCAACTTGACATCTCTGTTGGTAGTGCTGTCACAATTGTTCACCAGTTGGGATATTCAAAGGTTTGTTCCCGCTGGGTCCCTCGTTGTCTAACCGAACACCATAAAGAGCAAAGGAGAACCATCTGTGCGGAATTGCTTGCTCGTCATGTGGCTGAGGGTGACAATTTCTTGTCAAAGATTGTTACAGGCGATGAAACATGGGTTCATCACTTCGAACCTGAAACAAAACGGCAATCAATGGAGTGGCGCCACACCCACTCCCCTACCAAGAAAAAGTTTAAAGCCATACCCTCAGCCGGTAAAGTCATGGTTACAGTCTTCTGGGACGCTGAAGGGGTTATTCTGTTCGATGTCCTTCCCCATGGTCAAACGATCAACTCTGAAGTGTATTGTGCTACTCTTCAGAAATTGAAGAAACGACTTCAGCGTGTTCGTAGGCACAAAAATCAGAACGAACTTCTCCTTCTTCATGACAACGCAAGACCTCACACAAGTCTTCGCACCCGAGAGGAGCTCACAAAACTTCAGTGGACTGTTCTTCCTCATGCACCCTACAGCCCCGACCTCGCACCGTCGGATTTCCGTATGTTTGGCCCAATGAAGGACGCAATCCGTGGGAGGCACTACGCGGATGATGAAGAAGTTATTGATGCAGTACGACGTTGGCTCCGACATCGACCAGTGGAATGGTACCGTGCAGGCATACAGGCCCTCATTTCAAGGTGGCGTAAGGCCGTAGCATTGAATGGAGATTACGTTGAAAAATAGTGTTGTGTAGCTAAAAGATTGGGGAATAACCTGGCGTATTTCAATGCTGAATAAAACAACCACTGTTTCAGAAAAAAAATGTGTTGCATTACTTATTGAACTGCCCTCGTATGTAGCCATCGAATAAGGACTGAAAAATTCTAAGGCTCCTCAAACTTTTACATTATACGTTCCAAAATACATAGAATCTGAGTACAGAAACGAGAGAAAGACAAATAATAAGATTTTCTATAAAATTTGTAGCATTATTTTTCTTTAATTATTTCCAGTGAAAAAATCTTTTTATAGTCAAATACGCAGGGTGCAACGGGTATAAGTGCAGATATTTCTATTGGTTACTCAGGATGGACTACTGAACAACATTACAGCAGTATTTAAGTCACATGTAGACTGCTAGTTATAGCTATTGCAAGTAGTGTGTTTTCAGATTGGCTAGTACCTCCAAGGATATGTGGCAAAAGCCAGCCATTAATGTTTATTTTCTCCTTGACAGTAGGTCAGACGTTGAAGTGTGTACGAGTACTGGGAGAAGTAAAGCTGCGAGGATGGGGCGTCAGTCGTGCTTGGGTAGCTCAGATGGTAGAGCACTTGCCAGCGAAAGGCAAAGATCCCGAGTTCGAGTCTCGGTCCAGCACACAGTTTTAATGTGCCAGGAAGTTTCATATCAGCGCACACTCCGCTGCAGAGTGAAAATCTCATTCTGGAAACATCATCCAGGCTGTGGCTAAGCCATGTCTCCGCAATATCCTTTCTTTCAGGAGTGCTAGTTCTGCAAAGTTCGCAGGAGACCTTCTGTAAAGCTTGGAAGGTAGGAGACGAGGTACTGGCAGAAGTAAAGCTGTGAGGATGGGGCGTGAGTCGTGCTTGGGTAGCTCAGATGGTAGCGCAAACGGTTATAGGCAAAAACAAAAACGGCTTTAGACCTATTGAGAGGCGTTGCCATAGAGAGATCTACAAAATTGCGTTGTACACATGCGAAGCATCTGCACCCAGCACAGAGAAATTGTCCAGGATGATGTCACACTGAGTTTGCTGAAGGAATACTTACTGTCTCTAACATAAAACTGGCAAAATGAATACCCAGGCAATACCGGGTTTGTCAGCCTCCAGCATGGAGGCAAGTAACATAACCGAAATTGGTAATTTCTGGGAAAAGATTGGAATTAATGAATTTGCGAAGTCTACATGTAGCAGAGAAACAGTACAAATTTTCGGTACATTATTCATACAACTTCACCATGGTGGCAATGAATAAACATCGAGTCAGAGTATCTCATGTTCCTTCCGAACAGCATCTCAGAATCACAAAAGAGATAACATTACGAACCTCCTGAAAACTTCGTCGTGAGTGAGCCGCTTGATTTTACTGATGTCAGGTACCACGTATTCTGAATCAACTGAAAATGTGAATAAAGGCCCGATATTTTGGGTGACACACAAAAAACTAGACTCCACCTAACCTGACTATACAGGGTGTTACAAAAAAGTACGGCTAAACTTTCAGGAAACATTCCTCACACACAAAGAAAGAAAATATGTTACATGGACATGTGTCCGGAGACGCTTACTTTCCATGTTAGAGCTCATTTTATTACTTCTCTTCAAATCACATTAATCATGGAATGGAAACACACAGCAACAGAACGTACCAGCGTGACTTCAAACACTTTGTTACAGGAAATGTTCAAAATATCCTCCGTTAGCGAGGATACATGCATCCACCCTCCTTCGCATGGAATCCCTGATGCGCTGATGCAGCCCTGGAGAAAGGCGTATTGTATCACAGCCGTCCACAATACGAGCACAAAGGGTCTCTACATTTGGTACCGGGGTTGCCCCCATAAATGAAAGTCAAGAGGGTTGAGGTCAAGAGAGCGTGGAGGCCATGGAATTGGTCCTCCTCTACCAATCCATCGGTCACCGAATCTGTTGTTGAGAAGCGTATGAACACTTCAACTGAAATGTGCAGGAGCTCCATCGTGCATGAACCACATGTAAAGGCACATGTTCTAGCAGCACAGGTAGAGTATCCCATATGAAATCATGATAACGTTCTCCATTGAGCGTAGGTGGAAGAACGTGGGGCCCAATCAAGACATCACCAACAATGCCTGCCCAAACGTTCACAGAAAATCTGTGTTGATGACGTGATTGCACAATTGCGTGCGGATTCTCGTCAGCCCACACATGTTGATTGTGAAAATTTACAATTTGATCACGTTGGAATGAAGCCTCATCCGTGAAGAGAACATTTGCACTGAAATGAGGATCGACACATTGTTGGATGAACCATTCGCAGAAGTGAACCCGTGGAGGCCAATCAGCTGCTGATAGTGCCTGCACACGCTGTACATGGTACGGAAACAACTGGTTCTCCCGTAGCACTCTCCATACAGTGACGTGGTCAACGTTACCTTGTACAGCAGCAACTTCTCTGACGCTGGCATTAGGATTATCGTCAACTGCACGAAGAATTGCCTCGTCCATTGCAAGTGTCCTCGTCGTTCTAGGTCTTCCCCAGTCGCGAGTCATAGGCTGGAATGTTCCGTGCTACCTAAGAGGCCGATCAATTGCTTCGAACGTCTTCCTGTCGGGACACCTTCGTTCTGGAAATCTGTCTCGATATAAACGTACCGCGCCACGGCTATTTCCCCGTGCTAATCCATACATCAAATGGGCGTCTGCCAACTCCGCATTTGTAAACATTGCACTGGCTGCAAAACCACGTTCGTGATGAACACTAACCTGTTGATGCTACGTACTGATGTGCTTGATGCTAGTACTGTAGAGCAATGAGTCGCATGTCAACACAAGCACCGAAGTCAACATTACCTTCCTTCAATTGGGCCAACTGGCGGTGAATCGAGGAAGTACAGTACATACTGACGAAACTAAAATGAGCTCTAACATGGAAATTAAGCGTTTCCGGACACATGTCCACATAACATCTTTTCTTTATTTGTGTGTGAGGAAAATTTGGCCGTACCTTTTTGTAACACCCTGTATAATGGTTGCTAATCTCATGAAAGCTCTTGCAGTGCTTCCGATTATCTGCCATGTCGCCATTATACCGAAGTTTGCTTGTCGAATGAGTCCATATTCGCAGAAGACAAATATCTGGAAAACTGTTTGCCATAGGGTGCTTCTTCGGGCGACAATTAAGTCGTTGTCATACAACCTGTGTTGGAACTTCAAAAATGGCTCTGAGCACTATGGGACTTAATTGCTGTCGTTATCAGTCCTCTAGAACTTAGAACTACTTAAACCTAACTAACCTAAGGACATCATACACTTCCATGCCCGAGGCAGGATTCGAACCTGCGACCGTAGCGGTCGCGCGATTCCAGACTGTAGCGCCTAGAACCGCTCGGCCACTCCGGCCGGCTGTGTTGGAACTGAAACGAATTTTGCCGCCTCAATGCCCAAAGCCGTCAGTGCTTTTAGCTCGCATTAAGATAGGCTTGTAATTTCTCGTTTTGGCAAAGACAGCATGCTCTCGCAGAAAGAATCGATTTGTGACTGAAAGTCTGTGATGAAACAAATGAATTAACGCCTAGCGCAGTGCAACCTGGGATGCCTTTGAGAGACTCGTCCTGAAACGGCCGATTTTCAAGATGGAGTAATTGATGAGGAGGTAATGAATCGAATTGAGGAATATAGAAATATATGACACAATTTGACTAAAAGAAGGAAGCGGCTGACGGGACACATCCTGAGGCATGAAGAAATCGTCGGACCGATAATACAGAGAAGTGCCGGAGTTAATAGTTGCAGAGAGGCCAAGGGAATAATACAGTAAGAGGGTTCAAATGGATGCGGGTTACAGTAGTTATTTGGAAATGAAGAGACTTGCACAGTAGCCGGTAGTGTGGAGAGCTGTATCAGACTAGTCTTCGGATTAAAGACCAGAACAACAACAACGACAACATCATAACATAAAGTTGCAGCATCAGACACGTCCAAATAATACTACACCATGGATGAGCTACAGAAGATTAGTGAAAACACTTTTTTTTTATTTTTGCCTTTCTTCAAGCAGATGAGCTACGCGTCTCTCCCACACATCTACTTCCAAGACGGGCATTTACCGAATCTGCAGTACAGAGCGCTCATTGATTAAAGTAAATTACCTCGTAATCGGCCTTCTGCAGGCCAAATTTACTTTTACATCTCCACTTATATACACCCCTACAGTACATTGTGCGGGATTAAATCCATTCTTTACTCTAAAAAATTAAAAGTTTATGAAACATAGCTTTAGTGCGGATATCACTAAGATCAATGGAGCGAACCGTGGCTAGCGATATCAGTTGGCGTGAAGCAGTCTTCTCTAGATCCGCTGTAGCAGTGAACCTGTGTGCAGCCCGGTTATGTGTCTCCAAAGATTCCAAGCAGGGAATTTGAAAACATAGAAAAAAGACAAACGCGTAACTTTTTATCGCTAAGATATAACTAAATGTGCATGTATCAGTGGTCATCTTATTTCCACTCGTCTTGACTGCTGAAAACATGACAATGTGGGCCTTATGCAACTGCCAGACATTACATGGGGGCTTTACAGGTCGTGTAGACTTTACCTAAAGTCGCGAGTCTTGTTTCCACTAACTTTGCGCTTCCCATAAATGTGTCCATTACACAGATTTCACAAAGTCGTAGGTTCATTGGTAATGACTGACAGACTGATTAGTTATTGGCAATCAGTTTTCAAACATTTTCTTAAAGATGCCGATACAGTTTTTGTTCATCAGGAGAGCTATCTTTGTTGAGTGTGTAGTACTGGTATTCACAATCACTTTAAATAATAATAATAATCATATCCAATTGGAATAAAACATAATTGAAGATAGTACCACATTGCCTGACAAAAGAGACGTGAAGCAATTGCAAGAGGAGGAGGAAGCAGTCTACACATGGGGTGGTAATCCCTTAGAACCGACCAGTGGTACGGGACCACACAGAATGTTGCAGGGATTGCATTAGTAAAGACGGTACGATGTGCTTGGTGCAAAATACCGCGCTCTTTCCTTACGGTACTCAGATGAGGTTGATCAAAATCTTGACGCGGTCACGTCTGCCCTCAGATTTCTATATTGTCCAACATTGTGCCACTGCTACATCCGAGTTCCCCACAAAACTGGATATTGCACGAATCGACCAGTGGACCAAATGGAATCTGTCCGTCACATTGACATTCGACCATTTTTTCTCGGTGCATCACTTTTATTCCCAGGCAGCTACTTACAGCACTATGTATGTCTTTCTCAGTAAATGTTCAATCTGAGACTTCTTTTAGCCCTCTTAGCGTCAGATCGTTCTGGGTTTTCTGTTTTTCGAATGCTAGTCAATCAGAGGCCAGAAACTACAACGCGTCCTTGTAACTGGGTGCTCTGTACAGCCATGGGAGACGATAAACGTATTTTTCATTCGTTATACGTGTTCGCCCTCGCAAGCAGCTCGTGGTCGACGCATCAGGCGTCAACCCTTAGCGTCAGATCGTTCTGGAATTTCTATTTGCGAATGTTAGTCAGTAAGAGTCTAGAAAAGACAACGTTTCTTATAAGGGTATTCTCTGGACAGCAAGTGGTATACGAGAACGTGTTTTTCAGTCGTTTTACGTCTTCGCCCTCTCAAGCAGCTTTTGATCGACGCAATAGGTGTCACCATGTTGAGCTTATACCATATTGCATAAACCGTATTAGTTGGCTTGAATCACGCCCCCCCCCTCCCCCCAATAAACCAACAAAATTGTAACTTGAGAGAAAAAAAAAGCGGACCTTGCCCATTTCTTTTCGCTATGCACTTTTTGCATTAGAGACGTAGACCTATCCGGCCGCTGTGGCCGAGCGGTTCCAGGCGCTTTAGTCCGGAACCGCGCTGCTTCTACGGTCGCAGGTTCGATTCCTGCCTCGGGAATGGACGTGTGTGATGTCCTTAGGTTAGTTAGGTTTAAGTAGCTCTAAGTCTAGGGGATTGATGACCTCAGATGTTAAGTCCCATAGTGCTTAGAGCCATTTGAACTTTTTGAACGTAGACCTATCTGGGGAGAAAACGAACCGTGATCTGGATTGTCTTTCCTTAGTATCTGTTAACATATTTGTGTTACTGTAAGAAATGAGATCTCCTTGTTCAGTAATGTAATGAACCATGACCATCGAGTTCTGAGCGTGATGGAATGTGAGCAAGTTAATAATAAGCCATTAGATCCGGGAAACCGACAGAGAAAGAAAACTAAAATGAAACTCGCTAATTGACTTGTCAGTGTGTGAAAGTGGCACAGGTCCTCGGGAAAGGCGTACACGACAAAAAAAAAAAAAAGGCCAAAATTTTGCTGATCGATCACTGCAGGAACTGCTGTACTACTGTAAGGTAGGAGGAGGAGACGCAAATGCAGCTTCCAAATTATTTCGACCCTTATGAAATGTGAATACACAAAATACATTACACTATTTGTTTGGGAAAGGGAAGTAGCACGCTATCGGGGACTTTTTTGCCAAGGCAATCACGGGAAGGCACATTTCACAGTAATTGTAATTGTCAACAGTGAATGATATTCTTAAAAATATAGCAAAACTATATTTGCAACTGCAGTATTTACATTATTTGCACTAAACAAAGAAAAATGTGTAAGTGCGTTTCCTTTCTTTTAATTTTCAGAATATTGACTTTTCCCATTTGTTTTTTCCTTTTCTTTACTCAGGCGACCTTGCGTCTTTCTAAGGTCACTCAGGTATCATGACACCGAGCTGTATTTCTACAAGTACACGAGTTACAACATTAAAAGTTGCTTAAAATGTAATGAAAAGGATAGATTGGTACTTACCATATGGTGGTGGAGATGTTGAGTCGCGAACGACAGGTACAAGAAGAAGACTGCTGAACAAGTGATCTTTAGGCAAAAGGGCTTATTCTAAACACACACACACACACACACACACACACACACACACACACACACACACACATATATATATATATATATATATATATATATATATATATATATATATATATATATATATATATATATATATTTCACGCAAGCACAACTCACTCGCGTATGACCTCTGTCTCTGGCCCCTTCGGCAGATCACTCTTACGTACTTCGTTTTTCACTTAGGGGTATGTAATGCCAGAAGTGGCTTACCGCACTTATTGAGGGTTTTTGACATCCCGTGTCTACCAAATACGTCTCGGGACCAATAGGGGAAACAGGATAAGAAGTTTACGGGGAAATAACAAATATTCGAACAACTTGCTACATAATTACAAAATATTTCACGTATGTCTTTTTGAAATCCACTCTAATCGTAAAAGTATTGGCCAGAAGGCGCTTGAAAATAAAACTCGCCTGATCTTCAATGAGAGCAGGAACAGGATTAAACCTGTCTAAAGAAGTAGTCTTCAGTCTCTGAAGATACACACTATTATCCACAATGCCTGTTATTTTCTCCGAGCGCATTCTCAATAAAGGAACTCGTGTCGTGTTTTAGCTGTATAGTTCTGCGTTTATAGTTTTGTGGTAAAATCATGACATTAATTTTCAAGATTGGTCCATCTGGGTCAATATTTCTATGGAGATATTATTTGATCCACTGCACAAGACCCTCCTCAACGCGTTTCTCTTTAATATTTCTTTGTCCTTCAGAGAACTGAGACCTTATGGAAGCTTTTTCTTTTATGATAGTCTAACGTGGACTAAGGGAAGCTAAATTCAAGTAGAAACTCACTTTGGGACTAGCCACCAAAAATATATAAATTTTAGGTTGCATCTAAAGGAAGCACTTAATTTCTGGTTTAGATATCCTGAGAACACAACGCATCATCTACAGCGATCGACACTTCTCCACGAATTTGTCTTTCTTTCCTGTAGCTCTGATACCATTATTCAGAGATGCAGTGACAACTCAAGCGTTTATCTTACATATTAAAACTCGCATTGCGTTTTCCATGGTGTGTAATAGTACACATACAGTACATTCAAATTAGGAAGTTTGTATATTCCTAATAAAATACGCTTGTAGGTAAACTGGACGTTTACCCGCATTTCCTGGAAGTCATTGTCTTTTATAGCGGCGGATGGCAAACTGATCATTTATTCATGTTCGACTTCCTTTACGGTACGCATTCTTTCTAAGTTGTATATTTGACATTTAAATAAATTATAAGCAAAGAAAATATTTGCCAACTGAGCTGAAAGTGGAATGGCAGTCCTGCAGCAGTGCACAATTTGTGTAATTAGACGTTGCAGCATTCCACCTCAGACATGTTACACTGTCGAGCTAGAACGTTCGTTTTGTACTCTTATGAATGACTAAACGACGATATTTTCCAGTTATCGGAAGCTGTCGGAAGTTCCGGAGTGGGGCGGAACAGACTGAAGTAACTGAATTGGCAAGGGTTTGTCTTTCCGCTGTATGCAGGCTGCAGCAGGAGTTCGATCTAGCACAAAATTTATCGCCACATTACAGCCGAAGCCGTCGCTTCTATTGTTGGCCAGTATTTATCGAGGCCAAGTTGCTACGACCCGCGAATGATTCGCACCATAGTTTTAGCTTGCAGCGTAATTGTTGTGCTACTGCAGACTCATGTTCAATACTATTCACGATTGCAGTTTTTTCCTGTTGGTTTTCCGACACTTGTTTTTTATAATTAATTTTTTTGTTTCATTTGTTCAGTGCGTACGTAGACCTGGATAAAGTCATTCTTCTTCAAATGAAACTAATAACATCAAAATACAACGTTTTTTGTTCATCAAGTTAGGAAGTGTAGTGTACAGGGTAGAGGTCTTTGTCTCTCTTCATGAGATTTTTTCTTCATTACCTCTACATAAACCGATCCATGGGGCCTTTAATAGAGCAAGATTAATTTGTCAGAGTGTTGTAATGAGACAGCACTGCACACAGCTATATAATTTTTAAGGAATGGTTCAAATGGCTCTGAGCACTATGGGACTTAACTTTTGAGGTCAACAGTCCTCTAGAATTTAGAACTACTTAAACCTAACTAAGGACATCACACACATCCATGCCCAAGGCAGGATTCGAACCTGCGACCGTAGCGGTCGCACGGTTCCAGACTGTAGCGCTCAGAGCCGCTCGGCCACCTCAGCCGGCTATAATTTTTAAATTCCATTTTATATTGCCTTAGTGAAATTATATAAAAAAAGTATTCGTGACAGGGATGCATATTACGAACTAGTTAGCAAAGGAATTTTATTTTAACGTATGCTGTACATCCGTAATAGGTGCATTAGTTGCAATGTTGCTATGTTCACGTTCGTAATCTGGCACGCTCGGAGCGTGTAACGTTCAGCTGGAGCTCCGTTGTGTTGTGTTGTGTTGTGTTGTGTTGTGCACTCACTTTGAGCACGTATTTGTGTTAATTTAAGTAGCAAAGAGTATCTAGGGCAGAAGTTACAGCCTACAAAAACGCTCTGGCAAAGGGAAATACTGGAACCGATACTACTGCAGCCTTCATTCCTTTTGTAATTACACATAAAGTACCAGATTCATGTTTCAAGAATAGTATTAAAACTTCAAACGACTTAGCGTAGTAGGAAATAAGGCAGAATTAAATACCATACTACAGCGTTGTATTCTGCTGCCCCCCACGTCGCACGACACAGACATCTTCATTGGACGTTGGAAGAGAGGTAAGGAACGCCTAGATCGACTAGAGCGCGTTGCTGCACATCGATGGCGGGCTGCAAGTACACTGATAGGACTGATGAGATGATTCAGCCGCTTTCTATTGAGCCACCACAGAGGCAGGTGGAACAAGCGTTGCAGGCGTGGATGTTAACATGGGTGAAATGAAGACACTTCATGGCTGCCATCGGCTCATTCAAAAGCGAACAATACCGGATACAGCTGTCTGTGATGTTATGTATTTTGTAACGACACAAGGTTTACCGCACACAGTCGCACTTTGCCAGTGGAGCCATTGAGTACTGGTTTGGATGTTAAATTAAACAATACGATCAAAGGTTTATCGGTTGCATTGCAACTGTATCCGAAATCACTGAGCTCTTTCTGATAGCGAAAATTCAACTGAAGTATTGGATACAGAAATGAAATAATCACATATCGAAACAAAATCAGGTGCTTCTCTTTTGAGACGTAAGTTCGCAATGGTAATAGGGTTGTGGCTTACTAAACATGCAATTTATTGTTTCTAACCTCCGAAATTGTCATTTGAGTTCGGGGTCGTCCGCCATGAATAACCAGAACGCGTGTTGATGTTCTGTTTTCACAACAACCATATAAGAGGCACACTATTTCCCATAATTGTGAAAGTGTGTTATACCATAGCTGGCAAAGCAAATAAATGTGTAAGTAGCCTGTTTGTATGTTGGCAGCTCTATAGACTGTGTTAATATCGCTGACAGTGCTCTGCACCCTCCGCAAGAGACTCTGTGGTTGGACGGACTAGCAGTTCGCATGGATATGATATTATTAGTGGAGACTCTGTGTTGGTAGGACGTGCATTGTAAGGTGAGATGAAATGAGGTGTTTATAAGAAAATACGCAAGGAAATGTATGTTGATGGATGTTTGGTTGATAATGTTTGGGCAGTGGAATTACTGGCAACTATATAATTTTTGGAATTGGATGTCACATGAATAAGGTAAAATTTTCTAAATACATTGTTTGCTCTTCAATAAAATCTTTCTTTCGCTAACCATATGCCTCCTAGTAGTTAGTCTATAGTAGTTAGAATCTTTTTATTTAGCTGGCTGTAGTAGCTACTTGCTGTAATAGCTGTAGTTCGTGTTCTGAACATTTTTTGTGAGGTAAGTGACTTATGAAAAAGAATGGAGTTTGCACTGTCGGAATTCGTAATTGAAATGACTTTATGCGATTAACAAGAGTTGGAAGTAGTTTCATATTTTCTGGATTTGTATTATTGTTTGGATTTCTTACGATTCAGGGTCAATCTTTTGTTTTAATTACTGGAAGACATTTTATCAATGTATAGCAGTCAGATTGCGTTTGGCTTGTACATTGTGGGTAGTAAATGAATAGGTTTAGTTTGAGTTGTCTTTGTTAGGGAAAATTCTGTAGGTCAGTGTTTAATAAAAAAAAATTAAAGAGGTAGTTTCAACTAAATAAAATCGTAGACTGTTTTTGTCTATTCTTTCGGACATGTCCGAAAAAACAAACACGATATATATAATTATGGCAAGACTAGACAATGATCCCTTCAGTGTAGATGCACACCATGCTCCAGCTCTTACGGGAGTCGGCGAAACGCCATTGATGTAAATCAATGTCCACTAGCAGCTACATGTCGTAATTCCATTGTGTCTTGTCTTCATATCACTTTTGAACTTCTCAATGTTTTTAAGAATGATACGCAAACAAACTTACTGATTTAATTTATTAAAAACACGTTTTTAAGGTACTATATTTGAATGAAACTGGGCTAGTTATTTTTGTATTATACACGACGTTACTTACACTACATGACGAACTGAGGCTCATGTACTTATCGTGAACAACAACCACAGTTTACTTCTGTCTATAGACCAGACATGTACTGCTGTTGGATTGTAACTCGATCAAATGGTAGGTTGACTACAATGGATCTTTGTAATGGGATAACGTGGCGTTCTAATTAAGGCTTTGTGTAAATTAATTCTGATTCTGTAATTTCCTTATATTTCAGCACTGAAAATGGATATTTGTAGCTGCAATCTGGCTATGCAAGGATAATAAAAATCCATTGGGATGGCGACTGACTGCTGTGTTCCTATCCTTCCTTATAGAAGATAAACATCAATCATCAATAATATATTCTCCTTCTCTATTTACAACAGTCTGTCAAATCTTGGGTAACTTTTCGATTCTGCGACTGTAGAAATCACATTGTTTGAGACAAAGAACTCGTCGAACCATGCTAGGAGCCCATTTTCATCCGGAAAGCAAATTTCCTGAACATTGATCTACAGAGAGGGGAATGGTGAATCTGAGGGCGCAAGATCAGATGAATAAGATGAGTGCGTAATGATTCTCCAAACCAGTTCGCGTATAGCATTATATTGTCAGTCTAGCAGAATGCGGTCGGACTGTATCGTGGAGTACCACCAATTCATGCAACCTTCGTGGACGTTGTTCTTGGACCGCATCTACAAGACGTCTCAGTTGTTCACAATAAATGTCAGCTGTGGTGGTTACGCCTCAGGGAAGCAATTCTTAGAACACCACACGGTCGCCGTTGCACCAGATGCATAACATTATCTTACGTGGATGCGAGCAGATTATTGTAGGGAAGTTTCACCTCTACCATTCCTTTATTTCCCATATGTTAGCGTAGATACCATTTCTCGCCACCAGTAACGATACAGGATAGGAATGGTTGGTGTTGTTCACGAATACATGACAAAATGCAAAAGTTGTAAAGTCACACGTCAGCCACAGCAAGACTAAGTTTTCACTCTGCACGAAGAATGGGAGGCGTGGTTACGGAACATCGGTCATCTACTGGGTGGAATTGCTAATTCGTCCCGCCAATGGCAACACTGATATGATGGAATGTTCTAGTAACCTCAGAGCTACGTGATCAGCAAGGAGAGATTCAGGGAGAGAGGTAGCTGATGGCACAGCGAGAGAGCAAGAGGAGATTAAAGCTGAGGAATCAGAGATGAGACGGTGAGTTAGCCTTCTGGAGGCATGTTAACCAACTGCGTGTTTAATCTCCAGACTTGAGTTACATCCCTGTTTCCTTTCGAATGTTTTCCATCGTGTGATTTTCTCTTTTCCCGCTCCACGTTGAACGGACGAATTCTTGCTCGCCGCGCAGTGTAGCCGCGCGGTCTCAGGCGCCTTGTCAGGGTCCGCGCTGCTGTCCCCGTCGGGGGTTAGAATCCTCCCTCAGGCATGGGTGTGAGTATTGTCCTTAGCGTAGGTTACTTTAAGTTAGAGTAAGTAGTGCGTAAGCTTAGGGAGCGATGGCCTTAGCAGTTTGGTCCTCTTACGACAAATATCCAAATTTCCAAAATTCTTGCAGTCCAGAGCTCAGATCTCAAGGATTCGTCTGCAACTGCACTTTCCTTGTCTTATATCTCCCTCACAGCACTGTGAGGACAGCTCTTCTGTGAAAACATTTACACGGAACAGCGCCTCCAGCAATGCAGACACATAGAGAATGCGTAGCATGCCGAGCATGCTACCTGAAAGTTATGAAGGACGATGATCAGCCTGCGTGGAAGCCACGCCTGGGCATCGCCTCGAGGCCGCTGAATAAGAAAGGTGAAAGCTGCCAGCTGTCAGCTCATGGCCACACCACAACGAGATGTTTGATGTATTGCGCTGATCTGGCATCTGTCAATTGTCGAACATGCCCTCCCGTAATAACTGACTTCATGAAGTGATATGGTGTGTTCCAAACATCCAACTTGCAGATTACTGAGTCGTGTCTGTGTGTAGTGAAATCAGCCTTCAGGTTTGTGTTTGTACTAGTCTTTTCCTCATGGCTTCCCCGCGTATACGTTCGACACATATGTTACACATGTTTCCTTTTCACCGCTCTACGTTTCCACTTCATCCTCCCCCTGTCACTCGGTACATCTCATCTTCCCACCTCTCTGTCTCTTTCTCCCCACTGTGTCTCTAAATCTCCTCCTGTTCCATCCTTTATCTATATTTTCTCTCTGTCTATATCCTCGTCCCATCTCTCTTCATATCCTTCTCTTCTCTGCACCCTCCACCCGCCATTTGCATCTATCCGTCCCCTCTGTCCAGTTCCTCCTACCCCTCCTTTCTCTGTGCACCGCCTTTCTCTGTGCATCTCCTCCTCCCACCCTATCTGTCTGTTCTATCCTCAACCCTCTCTCTGTCCCTCTTTCTGACCATCTAAGTACTGACAAGATAGGTCAGTACTGCTCCAACATACCACACTTGCAGTGTGGGCTATCCACCTGCATGTATAGATCCTGTGATGCAGGTAGCGAGGCAGGTCGCTACTGCTATTCCACATTTCACCCTCCTACTCCCTCTCTCTGCCCATACCCCCTCCCCCTCCCTCTCACCATCTCCTCCCCCCCTCTCTGAACATCTCCTCATTCCCCTCCCTCTCTGAACATCTGCTCATTTCCCTCTCTCTCTGCCCATCTACTCCTGTCTGCTCTCTCTTTCCACCTCTTCTTCTCACATTCCCTCTCCCTCCTTTCCCTCAAATCCATCTTCCTCCTCCTATTCCCTTGCCCATGTCCCATTTCCCCCATTCCCTTCAACTACCACATCTCTACTCTCAATCCTTCACGCAGTCCCTGTAATCCTTCTCAGTCATGTCCACCCAAACGTGCAGCCTCTGCAAGATACATCGATACAACCTGCACAACATACCAGCTATGCGGGGATACCTACATGCCAGGGGCTACGGGAACTGGGAGGTTCCAAGCCCCGTAGTGCTGATTCTCATTTTTTTTTTTTTTTAAAGCTGTGTATGTACCAAATTCGGATGAAATGGATCCAGTGGTTTAGGAGGAGATACTGGACATTCATACAAACATACTGCATTATATATGTGTAGATTAACTGCTTGATAATAAACGCGAATGTTCCTTTAATTAATCTGTCTCATTGGAATGTAGTCGAACTAAGTCAGGTGATGCTGAGGGAATTAGATTAGGAAAAGAGGCACTTACAGTAGTAAAGGAGTTTTGCTATTTGGGGAGCAAAATAACTGATGATCGTCGAAGTAGAGAGGATATGAAATGTAGACTGGCAATGGCAAGGAAAGCGTTTCTGAAGAAGAGAAATTTGTTAGCATGGAGTATAGATTTAAGTGTCAGGAAGTCGTTTATGAAAGTATTTGTATGGAGCGTAGCCATGTATGGAAGTGAAACATGGACGATAACTAGTTTGGACAAGAAGAGAATAGAAGCTTTCGAAATGTGGTGCTACGAAGAATGCTGAAGATTAGATGGTTAGATCATATAACTAATGACGAGGTATTGAATAGGATTGGGGAGAAGAGAAGTTTGTGGTACAACTTGACTAGAAGAAGGGATCGGTTGGTAGGATATGTTTTGAGGCATCAAGGGATCACCAATTTAGTATTGGAGGGAAGTGTGGATGGTAAAAATCATAGAGGGAGACCAAGAGATGAATACACTAAACAGATACAGAAGGATGTAGGTTGCAGTAGGTACTAGGAGGTGAAGAAGCTTGCACAGGATAGAGTAGCATGGAGAGCTGCATCAAACCAGTCTCAGGACGGAAGACCACAACAACAAAAACGGTCATCCCTTGTATCAAATACTTATGTACTCCTTGGCTCTCAGTGTGTGGCCTCATTTATCATTTTCTGGATTCATGACTCCCTGGTACAGCAGAAATAAAGAAAAATGCCAGGCACGTGTGTGCGAGCAGGTGCTCCACGTGACGTTCACAGTGTTATGAAACAGTAGCCTCTGCCAACAGATCTACATGTCTTTTCACGACTGACGAAGTATACCCGCAGTTGGAGCAGCATACGCGTGTTGCAGCTCACAGTGCCTCGCTTCACCGTCGCGCACGGAATTTTGGTGAGAGCGCCGAGCGTTTCAGGACACGCGTCACCGCGCGCCTGGCCTGCGGGAGGGACGGTGTGGTGTATGGGGGGGGGGGGGGGGCAGAGGTCAGTGGAGGGGGTGCAGAGGTTGCGCGCCGGCACACACACGCTCCGGCGCCCACGCGCTATTGCGCCGCCCGGGTGTCCGGCCGGGTCGCGCGTCAGGTAATTGCGACAACGCGGCATGCGTGCAGTTCGACATAAGAACGCACTGCTGGCAAGAGTACGCGCGTGCGTGTGCGTAGGTATGTGTACGGGAGTGTAGGGTGGGTGGCAGCGCCACAAAGCGGGCCGGCAACATTTTCACGCCCGGCAAACGTCGGTTATCGGTGTGACTGGCCGGGCCCTCGCATCAAACAAAGCGGCCATCTCTCGTCTGCCGGCGGGGCCCGGATTCATTTCCTGCGCCGTGCTCACTGTTCACTGCTCGCTGACCGCGTCCGCGTCAGCCGGTGGCGCCCCGCGCGGCCGCCAGAAGAACGAGCCCAAAGTGGCCCGCTCGCCTTTTGTTACCGCCGCAGCGCGTTTTGTCTCATTTCCTTGGCGGCAGGCGAAACACAGTAGCCACCAGCGGCTGCGGGATTTAAAGCCAGCAGCTGTTCCTGCGGTGTTTCTGCTGTCCTCTCTCGCTTTCTCTTCCACTCTCCTATGACACTGTGAAGTGCAAGAACAACGAGTATCATTGTACATTGGACTGCGTAAGAACATAGATTGCACCAGCCCAAAGAACGGCAATTAATCCTACGAAGAACTCCTCCGTCCCTAAAAATAATTAAGCTTAAACAAGAACACCCCCCCAAAAGAATGGAAAAAGCGTACTTCATACGATTCCTCTAAGAAAGGATCAAAAACAATTTGCAACAAATATAGGATCATTAGCGTTACAGCATCAGGAAGACTGTGAGGACGAATTGTGAAAAAAAAAGTCTGGAGAGTGAAATTATAACAGGAGAAGAACGGAGTGGCTTTACCGGAGACCGATCCTGTGTAGATACTATATTCACTATAAACAAGATAACTGAAAAAAGAAGAGCCAGGGGAAGAGGCACACGCTTAATTTTCAAGTATTTACAAAAAGTATGCGATACTGTACCAATAAGGAATCTATATCATTATTTTGACGAGAGCACATCAAATAAGATATATATGCTGCAACAGTTAAAAACGTTTACGAAGGATTCGATGCAATAATTAAAATGGAAAAAGAAATTATTGAGTAACATGACTAAACAAAGACCTTACTGTGCTATTTTGTACCTACTATGTTTAAATATTATCACAACGTAAGTCTTGAAGGATGGATGAAAAAGTGTGGAGGAATGGGCCTACATATAAATGAGGATTACCTGTCGAGTTTACTATTTGCCGATGATCAAGGATTATTGACTGCAGATAACTATAAACAAAGTACATGATGAACAAAATTTTAGAAACATAACAATAAACAATAAATATGTCATTATCGTAGATGGAAGTACTACTCAGCCATGTCAAAAATACAAATGCCTGGGAGTGTTCTCCGATTTGGGTTCGAATTTACAAGAAATGACGCAGAGGACAACACGAGCTAAATAAGCACACGATATGCTGAATTTCATTCTTTGATCAGATAAAATTCAGACGGAGACAAATAAGTTCACATGAATGAGTAATACAAAGCATTTGTTGATATGGCGTGGAATCTTGGAAAATGACACAACGAGACAGAGGAAGCCTGGGAGCCATGCAATGGCGGAACCAGTGTCCTCTTACGAAAGTAACACGTCAGTAGCCATTTATAATGATCATGATCGGTTCTAGGTGAGTATTCGACGTGTTACTTTCGCAACAAGATACTGGTTCTGATGATAACTGTCATATCCGTCAAATGCAAATAAGACAGTTAGTGAATAAGACAGTGTTTTTTAAAATAGATCGCTTATTGCAACTTGCATTACGTCACGTTTAATTGAAATGTGTGTCTATGTAAACTGGATTGCATAAGGGACGCTTACACACTTGTACACACCTCGAGCATAGCGCACACCCTCCCGAAGCCACGTAACAGTGGTGAGACTAAACACTTGTTTATTATGACTTCCCGACTTCTACCTCACCACACATACTGAGGATATCCACCAATTTTTTTCTTGAGTCATCAGTCTTCTGACTGGTTTGATGCGGCCCACCAAGAATTCCTCTCATGTGCCAGTCTCTTCGTCTCAGACAAGAACACTTGCAACCTACATCCTCAATTATTTGCTGGATGTATCCAATGCCTGTCTTCCTCTATAGTTTTTACCCTCTGCAGCTCCCTCTAGAAACATGGAAGTATTTCCCTGATGTCTTAACAGATTACCTATAATGCTGTTCCTCCTCCTTGTCAGTGTTTTCCACATATTCCTTTCCTCTCCGATTCTCCGCAGAACCTCCATATTCCTTACCTTATCAGTCCACCTAATTTTCAACATTCGTCTGTAGCACCACATATCAAATGTTTCGCTTCTCTTCTGTTCCGGTTTTCCCACAGAACGTGTTCCACTATCATACAATGCAGTTCTCCGAACGTATATTCTCAGAAATTTCTTCTTTAAGGCCTACCTTTGATACTAGTAGATTTCTCTTGGCCAGCAACACCCTTTTTGCCAGTGCTAGTCTGCTTTTTTTGTTCTCCTTGCGCCGACCGTCATTGTTTATTTTGCTTCCTAGGTGGCAGAAATCCTTAACTTCTACTTCGTGACCATCAATCCTGATGTTAATTTCTTGCTGTCCTCATTACCGGTAGTTCTCATTACTTTCGTTCTTCGATCTACTCTCAGTCTTTACCCTGTACTCTTTAGACTGTTCATCCAGTTCAGCATATCACGAAATAATTCTTCATTTTCAGGATAACAATGTCATCAGCGAATCGAATCACTGATATGCTTTAACATTGAATTTTAATTCCATTTGTGAACCTTTATTTTATTTCCATCATTCCTTCTTCGAGGTACAGATTGAACAGTAGGGGTGAAAGACTACATCCCTGTGTTACACCCTTTTTAAACCGAGCACTTCGTTCTTGGTCGTCCACTCTTATTATTCCCTGTTGGCTCTTGTACATATTGTATATTACCAGTCTCTGCCTATACCTTACCACTTTTTTCTCAGAGTTTACATTGTCGATCGCTTTTTCCAGGTCTACAAATGCTATGAACGTGTCTTGGTTTTTCTTTAGCCTTGCTTCCATTATCAACCACAACGATAATTCTCGCACTTGTCAGCTCTTGCAGTCTTCGAAATTGTGTGGAGGATATTTTTAAGAAAGTCAGATGGTATGTCACCAGACTCATACATTCTACACGCCAACTTGAATAGGCGTGTTTTTGCTTCTTCCGCAATGATTTTGGAAATTGTGGTGGAATGTTTTCTATCCATCCTACCTAATTTGATCTTAAGTGCACCAAAGCTCTCTTAAATTATGATTTTAATACTGGATACCCCATCACTTCTAAATCGACTCATGCTGCTTCTTCTATGACGTCAGACAAATCTTCCGTCTCATACACCCTTTCAATGTACTCTTTCCACCTATCCGCTCTCTCCTGTGCATTTAACAGTGGAATTCCCGTTGCACTCTTAATGTTGCCATCCTTGCTTTTAATTTCACCGAAGTTTGTTTGACTTGCTTATATGTTGAGTCAGTCCTTCCGGCAAACATTTCTTTTTCGATTTCTTCGTAATTTTCATGCAGCTATTTCGTCTTAGCTTCCCTGCACTTCCCCTTTATTTCATTCCTCTGCGACTTATATTTCTGCTTTACTGAATTTCCGTGAACCTTTTCCTTCTGTTACCTATGGTTTCTTCGCAATGACCTTGTCTGTGAATGCCCTTTTTAGAGATGTCTGTTCCTCTTCAACTGTAATGCCTACTGAGTTATTCTTATTGTTGTATCTATAGCCTTAGAGAACTTCAAGCGTATCTTGCCATTCCATAGTTCTTCCGTATCCCTCTTCCTTGTGTACTGATTCTTCCGGACTAAATTCAGCCTACCCTTCATCACTACTAAATTGTGATCTAAGTCTATATCTGGTCCTCGGTACGCCTTACACTCTGATATCTGATTTCGGAATCTCTGTCTGACCATGATGTGGCTCAAATGGCTCTGAGCACTACGGGCCTTAACTTCTGAGGTCATCAGCCCCCTAGAACTTAGAACTCCTTAAACCTAACTAACCTCGTGGTCGCGCGGTTCCAGACTGTACCGCCTAGAACCGCTCGGCCACTCCGGCCGGCGACCATGATGTATCTAACTGAAATCTACCCGTATCACCCGGACTTTTCCAAGTATACTTCCTCCTCTTGCGATTCTTGAATACAGTATTCGCTATTACTAGCTGAAATTTATTGCAGGACTCAATTAGTCTTTCTCCTCTCTCATTCCTTGTCCCAAGTCCATATTCTCCTGTAATCTTTTCTTCTACTCCTTCCCGTACAATTGCTTTCCAGTCTCCCATGACTATTAGATTTTCATCTCCCTTTACAAACTATATTACTCTTTCAGTATTCTCATATACTTTCTCTATCTCTTCATCTTGGTTTTGCGATGTCGGCATGCATACCTGAACTATCGTTGTCGGTATTTGTTTGCTGTCTATTCTGATAAGAACAACCGTATCACTGAACTGTTCACGGTAACACACTGTCTATCCTACATTCAAATTCATGACGAATCCTACTCCCGTTATACCATTTTCTACTTCTGTTGATATTTGCCCTGTACTCATTTGACGAGAAATCCCTGTCTTCTTTCCATTTCACTTCACTGATCCCTACTACATCTATATTTACCGTTTGCATCTATTTCCCATTTCTGATTTTCTAGGTTCCTTACCACGTATAAGCTTCTGACATTCCACGCGCCGACTCGAAGAACGTTGTCCTTTCGTTGATCTCATATATATTTTCATAGTTATCTCCCCTTGGCAGTCCCCTCCCGGAGATCCGAATGGGGGACTATTTCGTTATCTTTTGCCAATGGAGAGATCATAGCGACACTTTTTCAATTGCAGGCCACATGTCCTGAGAATACACGTTGCGTGTCTTTAATGCAGTGGTTTCCGTTGTCTTCTGCATCCTCATGCAAATCATTGCTGATTCTTCCGTCTTTAGGGGCAGTTTCGCACCCCTAGGATAAGTGAGTCTCTGTCCGCTCGTCTGCCCTCTTTGACAAGGCCGTTAGCAGAATGAGGGTGACTTTTTATGCCAGAAGTCTTCGGCTGCCAACGCCGATTATTAATCAGTGTAGGCGGTTGTGGGTGTCGAACCCGGGACCGAGGACGTTTTGATTACTAATCAAAGACGCTACCCATAGACCACGGGTTCAGCATACCAATATTTTAAACAGTATTAGGACGTTCATAAAGTCCCTCTATTAATTGATAAAATTATGGCTGGGCATTTGTTATATATAGAAAACCGCGGTTTGTTGTAAAACCGTTAGCAAGTCTCTTTTTTTTTTTTTTTTTGCTCTCTCCATAGCGGGAGATTGAACTTGGCGTGCAAGGAGGAGGACCAAGAGTTTTTTGGTATGCAGTATCCAAATCTGTGACAACGGTACTGCGAAACAATAGATGTCAGTATAAGAGAGCACCACAGGCAGAAACAAGCATAATGAGGTAGTTCAAAACCTTCAGTGGTACAGGGAGTGTCAAAGACCTTCCTCTAAGTTGCCCCCCCCCCTCCCCGTTCACCTGTGCCCCGGCACGTGTTGACACAGTGCAAGCTGCATGTCTGCTCCCAGAAGTCAATTTGTCATGCATGACGTGAACAGCAGGAAGCAAGATTAACTGTTCGTAAATTGTTACACAAGCGGTTACACCTTTTTGCCTACAAAGTAAAAAAAGTTCAAGAGTTGCAGCGGAACGATTGTCTTGTGCGGTATGCATTAGCGTGTTCCATGCTGTCCTCCATCAATGCTGACAGTGACTACCTGAAGAAGTGCCTAATTTCAGATGAAGCAAAGTTCCACATTTCTGGACATATCAACCGCCACAAACAGGATTTGGTGCCCCAAAAATGTACACAACACCAGCGAACATATCCCTAACAGCCCGAAGCTCAATGTTTGGTCTGGAGCGATTCACGATGGGGCGAAATTTCCACTTGTCTTCGCAGAGAAAACCACAATGGGAAATATTTACGTGAAAGTGTAGAAAACAAATAAGTCGACAGCTACTGGCGAAATTCGGTTTTACAAAGGGTATTCTACGACATTGGTCCCTTACTCGCGAATCTCTCATCCAAGCGACTGAAAAAAGAGCAGGTGACAACTGTGTATAAGAAAGAAAAAAGAACGGACCTGTAGAAGTGCGGACCAACATCCTTAACAACGGTTTCGTGCAGAATTCCTTAACATATTCTGAGTTGAGACGGAAACACAGAGGGAAAGCGAATGGTCGACTTCGATTTATTGGGAGAATTTTAGGAAAGTGTAATTGATCAGTAACAAAGACCACTTATAGAACAGTAATGAGATCCTTTCTTGAGTATTTCTCGAGTGTTCAGGATTACCACCAGATCGGGTTAAAGGAGGATACCGAAGCAATGGTGCGACATACTGCTAGATTTGTTACCGGTACGTTCGATCAATGTTTTACGGAGATACTTCGTGAACTCAAAGGGGAATCCTTTGCGGGAAGACTACAATCTTTTCCAGGAAAACCATCGAGAAAGGTTTGAGAACCGATATTTCAGGCTGACTGCAGAACGATTCTATTGCCTCCAACGTACAGTTCGCGTGTGGAGCACGAAGATAAGAGAAGATGGAGCTTATACAGAGGCCTATAGACTGTGCTAAATGAATAGGAAAGGAAAGGACCAGCAGTGGTACGAAGTAGCCTCCGCTGTGCACCATACCGTGGCTTGTGGATTATGTATGCTGATGTAGATGCTGAGAAAAATTTCACAAAACGGGTTCTGCTACCACAGATCGATGAGTTGCTGCCGTCCATCTTCCAGCATGATGGTTCGACTCCATATTGCACTTTGAACTTGCGGTGTGTGCTGAATGACACTTTTCCTGAGAGGTCGGTGAGTCGTGACGGTCCCATCGCATGGACCCCGTGCTCCCTCGATGTCACGCTATTAGACTTCTTTTGTTGGGATTACGTCAAGACTCGCGTGTACACAACAGCAAAAAATTCAAATGGCTCTGAGCACTATGGGACTTAACTTCTGAGGTCATCAGTCCCCTAGAACTTAGAACTACTTAAACCTAACCAACCTAAGGACATCGCACACATCCATGGCCGAGGCAGGATTCGAACCTGCGACCGTAGTGGTCGCGCGGTTTCAGAATAAAGCGCCTAGAACCGCTCGGCCTCTTCGGCCGACTACACAATAGCAGTGAATGCCACTCAAACCAACAATATGGGATTGTGGGTCCGCCTTGAAGCAAAACACTTTTGTTATTTATTTATTCCCAAGGTTGTTTCAGCGACAATATCGCCATGATCAGAGGGTTCTTTGATTATAAAACATGCAAAAATAGCATAATATAAGTATTGTAAAACATTATTACATGTGTACTGTTTGTTTCCAAATATTGTTTTCTGTGAATAGTTTCGTAGTACCTTATTTACTGTATGTCACAGCATGGTTTTGACGATAGTTTCTCCTTTTTCCTGCGTATTTTATGTGTTCTTTTTGTCGCTGTTTAACTCGGCATACATGATGTCACCTGTAACTGTATGAGTGCCTGTTATAAAACGAAAACAAAAACATGAACTTACGTATGTCAGCGTCATACAATCGGAATTTCGCTAGTGTTGTGGATAGATCTTAGATGTGTTCTAGGTTGTTGCGAAGTCTGGCAAGTACTCACGTTCGCTGGACGACTTGTAGCTACTTTTAGACACAGAAAAGCATAACTTTCGCAACTTGTTCATAATCCAAAACATTATGCCTTCTTTCTGCTTGCGTGTGTCGCGAGAAACATTGCAGAAATTGCGAGAAGGTTATGAAAATTGTAGCAGGAGTTCTGATGACTTCTGTTCCTTATTTATGTCTCTGTGTGTGATGAGGAAATGGTTTAAATTGGCCTGCGTCAGTTCTCTTCTGGCGGTAAAGGGTGTATTGTTGCAAAGCGTTGTGTTTTCGTTTATTACGTTTTTACCTTCCACTACTCCCTTTTTTTGTACTACGAGGGCTGTTCGGAAAGTAAGGTCCCATCAATCGCGAAATGAAAACCACAGTGAAAACCACAAAATTTTTTATTCGCCACAGTTAGCCACACCTCCCAGCTACCTGTCTAAATAGTCGCCATTCCTACTTAGACTTTCGTCGTGGCGTTGAACAAACTTTTCACTACCCTCGTAACAGAAAGCAGCTGCCTGTGCTTTCCACCAATGGTCTACGCTGGTCTGCTTTTCGTTGTTTGTGCCAAAATGTTGTCTTCGTACTCAGCGGTTCATATGAGCAGAGATGAACAACGGAGGGAGCTAATTAAGGGCTGTATTGTGGGTAATCAAACACTTCCCATCGAAAACACTGCAGGAGCGTCTCCATTGCCATTGCAGCATGAGGCTGAAAATTGTCTTGCAGAAATAAACGTATGACATTTATGTTACGTGTGCTGCATAGCTTCAGGCGATATCTCTCATCAGATCCTCATACTTGGAGGGAGACACTGTTGTTTTAGGCCTTTCTACGTGATCACTTTGCGCTCTGAACTGAAAAGAGCGACGTGAAGCGATCGACAGGCGAACTAAAGACACTGCCCAACACGTCTGTACAAAGCCCCATCGGACTTCCACAGTGGTTTCCATTTCGCGCCTAATTTGACCTTACTTTCCGAATAAGCCTCTTAATTTTCTTCTACTGCTAGTTCTCGGATAAAATATTTTTTTTCGTCATGTGTAGGTCACTTGCGATACTAATGGGGCTGTGGTTCTTGTTCATTAGCTGTTCTGTGAAAGTGTAATGCGTGAGAACTCGCCCCGCAATCCGTGGGTGACTGAGACCTCTCCTGGTGGCGTTAAGAATTTGTTGTTAACGTATATCTGTACTGTGAGCGTTTTTTGTTATTAATAATTTATAAAATTTCCGTGTACAGAATCTGTTGCTGAACTAGTGAATAAGATATCTCAGCAAAAGTATCTGGACACCACTGTGGAATGTGAAATTGAGCACTAGATGTCAGAAGAGGTTGACCTGCCAGTATAAAATGTGCAGGGAATACCGTATTGTCAGTGGAGAAACAGTCTGTTCGTCAAGAGAGCTGAATGGCTTCGAACGTGGACTAATCGCTGTATGTCAGTTGAGTAACAGATCCATCAGCGACATTCAAAATCTTCAAAAGTGCCCAAGTCGACTGTTGGTGATGTGCTTGCGAAGTGGAAATCACAGCTTAACTAAGACCAGCCAGACCTCGTGTACTGACGGAAAAAGACCGTCGAGCATTGCAGAGGGTGGATGTAAAAAATCGCATGGAGTCAGTGGAAGGAATCACTCGTGAGTTCCGATGTGCCACCAGAAGTCCAGCTAGCGCAATGACTGTGCGTAGGAAGGTGAAACGAATGGGATGCAATGGCCGGGCAGCTTCTCATTATCCACACATTTCTGTATTGTTAAGAGACACTTTGAGGTAGTGTAAAGCCAGTGGATGACTGGGAAAGAATGATTTGGAGCAATGAATCACAGTACACCCTGCAGCATTCCAACAGAAGGGTTTGGATTTGAAGAATAACTGGAGAATGTTACGTGCTATCACGTGTTGTGCCAACAGTGGAATACACTGAAGTGCCACTGAAACTGGTACAGGCATGCGTATTCAAATACAGAGCTATGTAAACAGCAGAATACGGCGCTGCGGTCGGCAACGCCTATATAAGACAACAAGTGTCTGCCGCAGTTGTTAGATCGGTTACTGCTGCTAGAATGGAAGGTTATAAAGATTTAAGTGAGTGTACCATGGAAATCAGGAATCCGGTAAAACATCAACTCTCCGACATCGCTGCGGCCGGAAAAAGATCCCGCAAGAACGGGACCAACGACGACTGAAGAGAATCGTTCAACGTGATAGAAGTGCAACCCTTCCGAAAATGCTGCAGATTTCAATCCTGGGCCATCAACAACTGTTGGCGTGCGAACCATTCAATGAAACATCATCGATATAGGCTGTCGGAGCGGAAGGCCTACTCGTGTACACTTGATGGCTGCACGACACAAAGATTTACGCCTCGCCTGGGTCTGCCATTGGACTGTTGATGACTGGAAACGGACTAGTCTCGTTTCAAATTGTATCGAGCTGATTACGTGTACGGGTGTGGCGGCAACCTCATGAATCCATGGACACTACATGTCAGCAGGGGACTGTTCAAGCTGGAGGAGGCTGTGTAATGGTGCGGAGTGTATGCAGTTGGAGTGACATGGAACCCCTCATACGTCTAGATGTGACTGACAGGTGAAGCGTGCGTAAGCATCCTGTCTGATCACCTGCATCCATTCATATCCATTGTGCATTCCGACGGACTTGTACAACTCCAGAAGGACAATGCGACATCCCACATGCCCAGAATTGCTACAGAGTGGCTCTAGGAACACTCTTCTGATTTTAAACACTTCCCCTGGGCAGCAGACTCGCCAGACATGAACATTATTGAGCATATCAGGGATGCTTTGCAACGTACTGTTCAGAAGTTTTCTCCATCCCCCCCCCCCCCCCCCTGGTATTCTTTCAGATTTATGGACAACCCTGCAGGACTCATGGTGTCAGGTCCCTCCGACACTACGTCATAGTCGAGTCCATTCCACCTCGTGTTGCGGCACTTCTTTGTGCTCGCGGGGGCACTACACCATATTAAGCAGTTGTAGCAGCTTTTTTGGCTGTTGAATGTGAAAGGAGGTATTGTTACAGTTGGGGGGGGGGGAGGTGTTTCCTTTTTCGTGGTTAGGATGTGATCCCCTTTAGAAAAAGTTAAATTCGCAAGGATATGAATACCTTTTACACCATTGTGTGCTGCGTGCAATAGAGAAACAGTTCATAAAAATGTTTGTATTAGCACGACAATGAAGCCTGTCATAAAACAGCATGTCTGAGGCAACTGTTGTGGACTAACATTCATGAAATTGACTGATCTGCCCATAGTACCGGCGTGAGCGCAATCGAGCACCTTCGGGATGAGTTAGAACTTTGATTTCGCTCCAAGACCGACGCGTCCATCATTACCTCCTCTGATTTCAGCTCTTGCGAAAGAATGGGCTGTCATTCCTCCACAGACATTGACAGCTCATTGGAAGCGTCCAGAGCAGAGTTGAAGGCGTTGTAGAGACGAAGCGTGGGCACACCTCATAACTAACGGCCACTAACAGCTCTCCGGATACTTTTGATCAGGTAGAATATACTGATATTTCGTAAAATTTATGGGTGGTGGCTACATCATTATTCATTCGCAGTCCCTTGTATTATTCATGCAATAAGTTTATTTAAATATTTGTATGACTTTCTTTTTTTATTTAATTATCAAAGTTAAAAACTGTTTTCATTTCGGGTGGGCTTGTGAGAAAGCACCGTTTAATAGTCGGATTTCTTTCATTCCGTTGCGTAGCTTCATGTTGAGAAAAATGTTGTACTTCTACTCGATTTGATGTATAGTGTCAAATAATAATAATAATACTGATAATAAGTTTATTGCAGCTAAATAGCCATGCAAATTCAAAGTAAAATGGTAATAATAAAGGGAATTAGAAATTTTACTTATTGTGATTTGCATAATCACTTATTGACCGTGTCCTTTTGGTACAGAGTTCTATATGGTAACGTCTGCATATGTTAAGACATAGTTTACACTCACACATCGCGCTTGGGTCATGATATGACGTGTTGTTGCAAATAAGATGGTGGAAACCATGGACTGCCATTCTGATGATCATGTGTCTCATTTCGAAGTTTTGCTTTGACCATGTTCAGTCAATCATGGCACCTGTGCTGTACATTTCTGGAGGTACGTCTTCCCATTTTTCTTCAATGTTTTAAGTAGACTTTCCAAACAGTTGCAGTTGAGTAGCATCAGGTTTGTCCGTAAGCCTTCAGTGAGGAAGGGTTCCCTCGCCAGCAGGTATACAAGTCTAGATCGTGTTGCTTTGGACACTGCTATTGCTTTCTTCGTATAGGTCGCCTTCTTCACTCTTTCTAGTGTCGTTAGGTGTTTCGCTGTAAGATGTGGTCCGATAAATTCTATGCCGTACGTCGGTATTGGGGAGATTTTGTCTCTGAATAGTGCCATTTCTCCCTTTAGGCTAAGGGATCTGTTACATGTTTTGTGAAACATTTTGCAGTTGTTTGTATTGTGACCCCTAGGTACTTGACGTCTGGTACGTCCTCCGGTTTTCTCTTCCGTATGAAGATCTCCGGTGAGGCACGTGCTCTTCGTCCATTTCTGAGCATCATTATTTCTGTTTTCGGCGCATTTATTTCGAAGCTGTGTTCGACGCACCAGGCTTCCATATCATTTATCGCTTATTGTAACTTTGCAATGTTCTTTGCGCCTATTACAATATCGCCTGCATATTCATATGAGATTACGCCCTCCCTTTGAGGTATTCTTACAATTTCTTCCGCTTCAAGGATTCAGTGAGTCTCCCTGCACTACTCTGGTTGATTGGAGTATCGGCTCAGATAGTATTTCACTCCATCGCAGTATTGCGCTAATGATTCGTGTCCATATCTTGTTTTCTCCTAAGGTTTCCCTTAGTCTTTTGGTCATTAATTTCTGTTTATAAAGTCAAAGGCTTTTGTGAAGTCTTCAAATGCCACATAAAACTTATCTCTGTCTTCAAGGGTTTCCCATACGCTGTTTAGCAGGAGTTCTACTGCAGTCTGAGTTGAGCTTCCCATCGGGGAGGTGTTCGTCGATTGTTTTCTTTATACATTCTGTTACTATTTTTGTGAACACTTTGAAAGGTAAGTTTTCTAGAGCTCTGTATTTGCTAGGGGCCTTGGAGTCTCTCCTTTCCCTTGATATAGAACTAACTGTCTCCACTGTTATGGAATGGAGGCTGTTTCTATGCACTTGTTGTAGAGTTTTGTCCATATTGGGGTCAGTATTTGGGCAGCGTCTTTTAAATATTCGCTATAAAGTCTGTCGGGCCTGCAGCGTTTTTTGTTCTTGATGCTGTTAATGGCATCTTTGATCTCTTCTGTGGCCAGTGCGATCCATTCCACGGTTGTTTGTGGCATTGTCTCCTCTCTGCCGTCTGGTCTCCCTCTTATTCCTTCCTTGCTCAGTATGTTGTCTAAGTGCGTCCCCCATATTTTCATATCGATGCAATGTGTTTCAGCTCGTTTCCTGGGGCGTAGCGCAATATGTGGGTCTTCTGAGGCTTCCTCCACTAGTTTCTTTCAGTTTTTTGCCCAAAACGTTCTCTTCTTTTCTTTTAGAATCTTCTTATAGATATTTCATGTTTCAGCGTAAGTCCTGAGGAGTGTAGTGTTCTTCTGGCACTGTTTTAGTCGATGTAGGCATTCTAGTACATCTTTTCTGAGACTGTAACACCCTGTGTCGAACCAGTTTTTCGCTCTTCTTTTGTACCTGGTATTGGCGGCTTGTCTTCGGAGTTCTCCTATCGCTTCTGTTGCTTCCTCTAGCCGCTAATTGTCTATTCGCATTTCGATTTGTTTCATATCGTCTGAGTTTGCTTCCACTTTCCCGGGTTAAATAATGAAAACTCGAGAAAAACCACAGGGTAAAATTCCAGACTCTTTTTCTGACTTTTGAAATTGCACAAGGACTGTGATGCTTGTTAGCAATTTATTTCTGATACCAGCAGAGCGCTGAAACGTTTCTGTAATAAACTACGTGTCCTCAGGCATTTAGTTGATCCAGCAAGTTGAAAGTTTTCACAGTGTAAGGAAAGAATTCAAAGTTCAAAAAGAAAGTTTCAACATCTAAACACGGAGCTTCTCTGCGCACGATCGTGCAAATGATAATGTATTTATTACTAGTGTTGTCTGGAAAACAGTTTACGAATTTTTTTAAGAATCTGTAATTACACTGGACGGTGTATCTTGATTCTCATTACGGTAGCAGAAATGGAAGAAATAATTTTGACTTGCTGTTCAGATGCATGCACGCATTTATGGTTATGCTATAAGACAGATTGGAGGATCTGTGATAGAAATATATCAACTCGAAAATTAAAGTTGAAAACAGTTGAAATGTTTGCAAACTTACATTAATGCAAAGATACAAATTGATGGAATGCTGATCTGAGAGAGCTCGCAGAATAACGATTAATGGTAGCTGCAGTATGTAGAAGTGATGTCGATATTCGAACAACACGCCATGTTGAATCATTTTTTGTATGTAACCTATCAAATGTCGACAGCAAGCATCGTTTTCTGTGAAAACGAAAACCGAATAGTAATAAATAATCACGTGTCAGAATAAAATTTATTCGATATCTCAATTTCATTGGTTTCACTGACGTGGAAAAAAGAGCGTGTTGTCAGCTGTCCATTAACGCTGGGAATTGTTTCATATTTGTAAAATCCACATGTTATAAGGTGATCCTTAGGGTATAACAAAATAAAATTTACGGTTATGACGAAATAAGCAAACAAGAGCTGTTTGCAAGGCCGAAGCAAATATTCATAATTTCTTGCACAGTGTTTTGCCTATAGGTAATAAGATTATAATGAATGAAGCACCTTCAGTGAAGACAACGGATCTATTCATCGTTGTCAGACCACTAGAGATCAGGTAACTTAGTGTATTGTAACATGATAAGAACAACGATTGGAACACAGGAAAGACTGACTGGATTAAATAGAATGATACTTTGTTAGAAAGTAATTTCACTAATAACTTATCATTGCTATTAATGATGCAAGACTGTAAGTAGAAGTCACAAAGATTAGACTTTGAATATGTCGACAGAGCACGGGCTAGCATTAAGGTCATACAGAAAACAACACACCTAAGGAAAACATCTGATATACTAAAGATGAAACTCAGGAACGAAAAAAATTGCTAAAGAAGGATGACATAAATTCCTACATAGCCTGCAACGGTGGACGAGCGGTTCTAGGCGCTTCAGTCCGGAACCGCGCGACTGCATGTGATGTCCTTAGGTTAGTTAGGTTTAAGTAGTTCTAGTTTCTAGGGGACTGATGACCTCAGATGTTAAGTCCCATAGTGCTCAGGAGCCATTTGAACCATTTTTGAACCCCTAAATAAATATTTCGAAAGTGTGGAAAGAGGAACGAATGTGTAAGCGACAGTCAAATGAAAACGACATAATGGAAAAAAGTAAGTAAACTATTCATTATTTCCAAAATAATCTCTATGGCTGCTAATACATTTATCCCACTGTGTGACAAGACGGTCAACGGTTTCATGGGAAAAAGTTTTCGCTTACCTACGGAACCATGATTGTACCCAAGCGTGCACCTCTTCGTCCGAGGCAGAACGACGGCCGCGATGGCTTCCTTCAGGCTTCCAAAAATCTGTAAATCGCAAGGGGAGAGGTCGAGACTCTGTGGAGGATGTGTAAGGGATTCTCAGCGAAACTTCTGCAGCACAATCGAAATAACCTTGGCAGCATGTGGAACGCTAATCCTCCATACAGTCCCGATATCTCTCCACGCGATTTCCGTACATTTGGAGCCCTGAAGAAAGATGCCCTTGTGGCCGTCAATTTGCTTCGGACGAAGAGGAGCACCCGTGGGTACAGTCATGGTACAGTAGGCAACTGCAAACATTTTTCCATGAAGGCACTGATCGTCTTGACACATAGTGAGATAAATGATTTTCAGCTATGGCGATTACTTTTGAAATAATAAATAGTTTACATAATTTCTTCCCATTTGTCTCGTTTTCAGTTGACTGCCCCTTACAATAAAAGGCGTTACTTTTATGTAAAGTGGTCGAAAGAGTTCTTAGCTACGTAGCACATTTTAGTGTAAAAAAACTCTCGCACATAAGGATTGTACTGGCAAAAAAAGGAGATCCTTATCATGTTTATGCTCTAACACAGCGTTTTTGATCGATCCGCTATTCCACAGTAACACTGACAGTGTACGATCGTGGTATCACGTGAAGAACCGAGGAGCCACCAGCACCAGCCGTAGGGGGTCTAAAAATCTGAGGATGGCTTTAACATAGGCCGAAAGTGGTAATAATAAATATTATTGTACTCTCGACTGTTGTTTTAATTCAAAGTTAGCATCAGATCGCTGCACTCCTCAGACGGTGCTGTCTAAATTTATGGACTATGGTCCTCCTTCTCGCTAGTGCCGCGTCGTCGTCAGGAGCCAACCGAGCGAGGTCGCGCAGTGGTTAGCACACTGGACTCACATTCTGGAGAACGACACTTCAATCCCGCGTCCGGCCATCCTGATTTAGGTTTTCCTTGATTTCCCTAAATCGCTCCAGGCTAATGCCGGGATGGTTCCTTTCAAAGGGCACGGCCGACTTCCTTCCCCATGCTTCCTTAATCCGATGAGACCGATGACCTCGCTGTCTGGTCTCCTCCCCCAAATAACCCAACACAACCCTCGCCCGGGGCCCGATCTTCTTTTGTGACCACTGCTGCCAGAAATCATGTACAGTGACTGCATTCCTACCAAGCCATTCTGCAATATCTGCGTATGGCTTCTCGTTAGCCCCATTACACGACCTCGTTCAAATAAGTGAGGTTTTGATAATGGCGTCTTTCTCGCCTTAAAGAAATCATAACTAACATCAACTCACCACGTCCAATGTCAAAGGTAACTAACGCCCAAGAATGTCGTACTGTCTATTTAAAGCAAACCTGGTCTGCATCCTCTTAATGGCTCTGCCGGCCGGAGTGGCCGAGCGGTTCTAGGCGCTACAGTCTGGAACCGCGCGACCGCTACGGTTACAGGTTCGAATCCTGTCTCGGGCATGGATGTGTGTGATGTCCTTAGGTTAGTTAGGCTTAAGTAGTTCTAAGTTCTACGGGACTGATGACCTCAGAAGTTAAGTCCCATAGTACTCAGAGCCTTTTGAACGATTTGAGCCACAATGGCGCTACTGGCACCACTTTTATACTAGTGGCCCGAAACTGAAACAGACATCATCTGTCAGATGCAGAAACACGCCTACGTGCTTTCGCTTACGTCGCACAACTACGTCTTGGTGTTGCGGTATAATTTTGAGACTCAGTGGCCACAGGAAGTATACCTGCCGCAGAGTCAACGCTGTACCCGAAAAATAGAAAGCAGCTGTAGCTACTATTCTCTTTGAAATAGAGAAAGAAAAGAACGTAAAAGTACGAACTGTAATTTTTACGAATTCAGTGCTCAAATTCTGTGTGAAAACACTAAGACTCACGAGGCCCAATGTTAAAGTAAGTAAATAATAGACGTTCATTTAAAAAATTAAAAACGTCTGAGATGGTAACTCCAATATTACTGGCAAAGGACGGATTATAGCACATTTTAATCAACAAGTTTTTGAGACAAAATGTTGGATGTAATCCGAAATGGAAAATAACGGTGTTCACATAAATTAGGTGGCATATATGAATGTACCATTACATGATGAAATCGTAACAGGAATGGTAAAGAGGACAACTTAAAACACCTTGACACAACATCATTAATGCATGTGTCTCACGGAACGACAAATTTCTCAAGTGAAGGAATATTAAATTTTGGACAAGGAGAATCGTGAGAGTTATAAAAAGTAATTAAAATCAAAATCCAGGTATAAGTTTCATTCTTAGACTGTTCATGACTTATTTTCGGATGTAGGCATAATGCGGAAAGAAAGATTGAAAAGTGGAATCTGTAGATGTTAACTAACATTCAGTACTTAGGAATAAGGCTAGTTCAGAAACAGAAGACAAATTTCACAAAAAAACGGGCACACTGCAATAAGACTTGGGCAAAATGTCGAAGATGAATACAATTTACAACGTTGCATAGATGAATATCTAAGAGTTGTAATAGTATGCAGAAGAGAGAACGGAAAATGAATAAGGGTGTAAGAGGAAACTAGAAACCATACACAAGACTCAGATATGTAAAAGAAAATGACTTTAGCATGAAAGAGTGGGAGACTTCGTACTATCAAAAATATCGTACCGTTATCACCTAGTGTGATAAAAATATTTAGGAAGACCAAAGGAGAGGTGTAGGGAAATGTTGCGAATTCTTAACAGGTAAATGCGTAAACCATGAAGTGAAGAAAACTGCAAAGGAAAAGAAGAAGTCTCCGTATCAAGGTTACAGCAAGAAACCTTTATGCGACTGTGGTCAGTTTCTGCAGTTTGGCAGCGGTACATAAAAATAAAGACCGTCTATTTGCTCATCACTGAGAGTAAAACTACGTCAGATTCCGAGAGAAAAATGAAGATTAGATAAAAAGCAAGACGTGATACGTGGTCTATTCGAAATTTGTTAAAACTGAGTATCATATGCGAAAATGGCCATACTAGAGTTTAACTGCCAAATCAGATCTTACATTTGCTATCAAACTGTGCTCGTTAATGTCTTAACTTGCTGCACGTACAGAGCTGCTTCAGAGCCATTGTGTATTGATCCGAGAACGGGATGTCGCGGGACAACTTCACTTAACTCCGCTTCCTTAAGTTTTAGCAAACATAAATAAAACTTCAGCTCCGGAACTACTCATTATCCGGTAAAACAAATACAGCTTTTAATTCAGAGGGAACGAAGGACTTCTTGAATTTCAAGACAGCGAGTAAAGCTACTAAATTAATTTTATTGTGCACCCAAGATACTATTACATGGGAATACTAGTAATCAAAAATTTAATTAACTTTGTGGATATATATATATATATGTATATATATATATATATATATATATATATATATATATATATATATATATATATAAAACCATGCTCAGTTTCATACGACAGCCCCCCCCCCCACCCTACCCCTCTTTCTCTCTCTCTCTCTCTCTCTCTCTCTCTCTCTCTAACAAAAGTAGTATCACCATTTCTTGAATGGTTTTTTGCATAAACAGGGCTAATACACTACTGGCCATTAAAATTGCTATACCAAGAAGAAATGCAGATGATAAACGGGTATTCATATTATACTAGAAGTGACATGTGCAAGACGCTGCTGTCATGGGCTGTGCGGCTGGTCCCGGCGGAGGTTCGAGTCCTCCCTCGAGCATGGGGATGTGTGTTTGTCCTTAGGATAATTTAAGTTGTGTGTAAGCTTAGGGGCTGATGACCTTAGCAGTTAAGTCCCATCAGATTTCACACTTTTTTTTTGAGCTGACATGTGATTACATCCTGAGAAATCAGTATCCAGAACAACCACCTCTGGCCGTAATAACAGCCTTGATACGCCTGGGCATTGAGTCAGACATGGGCTTGGATGGCGTGTACAGGTACAGTTGCCCATGCAGCTTCAACACGATACCACAGTTCATCAAGAGTAGTGACTGGCGTATTGTGACGAGCCAGTTACTCGGCCACCAGATGTTTTCAATTGGTGAGAGATCTGGAGAATGTGCTGGCCAGGGCAGCAGTCGAACATTTTCAGTATCCAGAAAGGCCCGTACAGGACCTGCAACATGTGGTCGTGCATTATCCTGCCGGGGGATCGAATGAAGGGTAGAGCCACGGGTCGTAACACATCTGAAATGTAACGTCCACTGTCCAAAGTGTCGTCAATGCGAACAAGAGGTGACCGAGACATGTAACCAATGGCACCCCATACCATCACGCCGGGTGATCGCTAGTATGGCGATAACGAATACACGCTTCCAATGTGCGTTCACCGCGATGTCGTCAAACACGGATGCGACCATCATGATGCTGTAAGCAGAACCTGGATTCATACGAAAAAATGACGTTTTGGCATTAGTGCACCCAGGTTCGTCGTTGAGTACACCATCGCAGGCGCTCCTATCTGTGACGCAGCGTCAAGGGTAACCGCAGCCATGGTCTCCGAGCTGATAGTCCATGCTGTTGCAGACGTCGTCGAACTGTTCGTGCAGATGGTTGTTGTCTTGCAAACGTCCCCATCTGTTGACTCAGGGATCGAGACGTGGCTGCAGGTTTCGTCACAGCCATGCGGATAAGATGCCTGTCATATCGACTGCGAGCGATACGAGGCCGTTGGGATCCAGGACGGCGATCCGTATGACCCTCCTGAACCCACCGATTCCATATTCTGCGAACAGTCATTGGATCTCGACCAACGCGAGCAGCAATGTCGCTATACGATAAACCGCAATCGCGATAGGCTACAATCAAACCTTCATTAAAGCCGGAAACGTGATGGTACGCATTTCTCCTTCTTACACGAGGCATCACAACAACGTTTCACCAGGCAACGCCGGTCAACTGCTGTTTGTGTATGAGAAGTCGTTTGGAAACTTTCCTCATGTCAGCATGTTGTAGGTGTCGCCACCGGCGCCAGCCTTGTGAGAATGCTCTGAACAGCTAATCATTTGCATATCACAACATCGTCTTCCTGTCGGTTAAATTTCGCGTCTGTAGGACGTCATCTTCGTGGTGTAACGATTTTAATGGCCAGTAGTGTATTCTTGCTTAGACATTTTGTTGTTATATACAATGGTGTCCAAAACTAAAGCAACAAACTGCTATTTCCGCGTCCTGTGTCTAATTCACGATATAATAATACAAACTGTCAGCAGATGGCATTACGATCGTGTTGTGCCCGGAAGATTGCATTCCGATAAACGGACAAGCACGCCAGTAATGACGTCAGGGGATAGTGTTTGCCGGGTAGTTTCACATCCACAATCGCTGTATACACAGTCACAGACGGTGCAGTACGGCACAGAGACGACGCCTACCAGGCTCTCTGCTGTGGAGGGCCGTAGGCAAATTTTAAGCAGGAAAGTGGAAAACTGATGCGGCCCGATGGCTTAATGTGAATCGTTCTGTTGTTTGTCGGATGTGGCGACAGTTGATAGAGACCGAAAGCGTATCCCGGAGACCAGGACAGGGCCGACCACATGCGACATCAGAAAGAGTGCACCTATTTGGCTGTAAGGGCACGATTGTACCGCCTTAGTACTGCACTGCAACTGGCGCCTGATCGCGCAGTATCCCCCGGACGTGTTGTATCGAGGCAAATGGTGTATAGAAGGCTTCAGCAGAGTGGCCTTTGTTGTTGGATACGAGCTGTCTGTTTACCTCTGCCGAATCTTCACAGAAGGGAACGTCTTGAGTGGAGACGTCAACATGCCACTCGGACGTCGAACAGTGGTCCAATGTTCTTTTCACAGATGAGTCCCTATTTGGTCTGCAGAGTGATTCTCGACGTATCTGGAGGGCACTTCGAAGAAATTCTGAACCAACATTGTGGAAAGACACCGATATCGAGGTGGATCCCTAATGGCGAGGCCAGTAATTATGTTAACAACTCGAACACCTCCTCATCAAATTGTACGGGTGAATCAGCAAGATTTATCTGCTGCCAGGTATCTTGAGGAGATCTTTGGATTCATGCACTGTTGTTGCGAGATGATGTGGACCCAGACTTCGTAATGATGGACGATAATACTCGATCTCATAGAGGACGGGTGGCTGATGTTTTTTGGAAACGGAAGATATTGCACGCATGGCGTGGCCGGCTCCCTCTCCTGATTTGAATCCCACATTGCACGTATAGGATGCACTAAGGACACTGCTTGCATCACGTGAGCACTCGCCAACCCATCTCCAAGACCTTTGATCAGCTCTGCGGGAAGAATGGGCGTTACACAGCATGTCCCGTCTTTTTCAGGCCTGTATTGGTGCCAGAGGTAGTCACATCTCATACTCAGCACAGCAACCTCTCGTCAGAATGTGTGTGCTAATCCATTAGGTTGATTACGTTCTGTGTTCTTTACATTCTTTCTATTGAACTGTATTGTAGCAAAATAAACGCAACCTTACAAAATTTCCTTTTGTTGTTTTAATTTTGGACAGAGCGTAATTCTAACTTCGCTCGCGTAGGCTATGGTCTGAACAGATTTTTTTTGTTTTTCTTTAGTCGAATTGTTCACGAAATGCAACACATTGTAACCTTTTCACTCTAATTAAGGCCATAGAACCATGGACCTTCCCGAATGTACTTCTGACCAAATAGCGATTCTGGTAGCTTGAATCCCAGGTTTTTGTTAACCATGTCTTTTGCTTTCTTGTGGTGATTTTTCCGTAAAAACTTTGATCCCCTAACACATGTTTCCTTATATCTGATGGAGGAGTCAAATATCAGTTTTCATAGATTTAGCTTTAGTAAGCTTTTAATATAACGGAATATTTTCTTAAGAATTTTCATCCACTGTTTCATCCACTTAGCGGCTGAATTTCCAGAAACGGCGAAACACGTATGTTTGTACATCTAACAGAGAAGCCAAATGCAAATTTTCATACATTTAACTTTGAAAATGCTTTCATATCGAAATAATTTCATAAAACTTTTCATCCTCAATTTCACTCTCTTCGGGGGTTAAATTAACAAAAATAGTGAAACACTTAATCTTTTAAATTTCTAACCGAGAAGTTAAATACCAGTTTTCATATATGCAGCTTTAAAAATGGCTTAGTAGTTCTTTAATAACAATTTAATTTCAAAGAAAGCCTTCACGCACTATTTCACACCCATGTCTTAAATTTCCAAAACTGGTAAAAGAAGTATTTCTTTATTTGTCAACGAGAAACCAAATACCAGTTTCCGTAGGTCTAGCACCAAAATTGCCTTAATATAGACATATTTTCAAAACAACGTTTCGTCCTCATTCCACCCTCAGGGGTGGAATTTCGAAGAATCTCTTGTTGAACAACGCTTACAGATCAACACACTCTCCAAATCTCAAGTTTCTATAGTCCCGTCAGTGCTTAGATACTGTCGTTTGTCGCTAATAGTACCATTAAATCTTAATTCCTATTTTTACCGAAATGAAAAAACTGATACCACAACTGAGTTAGGTATCATGTCATTGGAAACGCGCGCATTTCGGGTTACAAAGCAGATTTACTACGAGCAACAAGTTTTTGCAGTTATCCATGTTACTTCAGGAGCAGGATGTTTTCACCTAACTTTCGATGAATGCTTATATTCTTAACATACGACGTAGTCCAGATGCTCGAGTTGGTCGAGATCCAATGACTGTTAGCAGAATATGGAATCGGTGGTTTCAGAGGGGTAATATGGAACGCCGTGCTGGATCCCAACGGCCTCGTATCGCTAGCAGTCTAGATGACAGGCATCTGATATGCATGGCTGTAACGGAGCGTGCAGCCACATCTCGATCCCTGAGTCAACAGATGGGGACGTTTGCAAGACAACAACCATCTGCACGAACAGTTCGACGACGTTTGCAACAGCATGGACTATCAGCTCGGAGACCATGGCTGCGGTTACCCTTGACGCTGCGTCACAGATAGGAGCGCCTGCAAAGGTGTACTCAACGACGAACCTGGGTACACTAATGCCAAAACGTCATTTTTTCGGATGAATCCAGGTTCTGTTTACAGCATCATGATGGTCGCATCCGTGTTTGGCGACATCGCGGTGATCGCACATTGGAAGCGTGTATTCGTCATCGCCATACTGGCGTATTACCCGGCGTGATGGTATGGGGTGCCATTGGTTATACGTCTCGGTCACCTCTTGTTCGCATTGACGGCACTTTGAACAGTGGACGTTACATTTCAGATGTGTTACGACCCGGGGCTCCACCCTTCATTCGATCCCTGCGAGACCCTACATTTCAGCAGGATAAAGCACGACCGCATGTTGCAAGTCCTGTACGGGCCTTTCTGGATACAGAAAATGTTCGACTACTGTCCTGGCCATTCTTCAGAACTCTCACCAATTGAAAACGTCTCGTCAATGGTGGCTGAGCAACTGGCTCGTCACAATACGTGTCACTACGCTTAATGTACTGTGGTATCGTGTTGAAGCTGCATGGGCAGCTGTACCTGTACACGCCATCCAAGCAAGCTCTGTTTGACTCAGTACCCAGGCGTATCAAGGCCGTTATTACGGCCAGAGGTGGTTGTTCTGGGTACTGATTTCTTAGGATCTATGCACCCAAATTGCGTGAAAATGTAATCACATGTCAGTTCTAGTATAATATATTTGTCCAATGAATACCCGTTTATCATCTGCATTTCTTCTTGGTGTAGCAATTTTAATGCCCAATAGTGTAAAATATTAGTATGAGGTTGGACGAGAAGAAGTTTTTACCACAGTCGAACCATTCCGCTTTTGAACTGTGAGTTAATACATAGTCCTTGCAAAGGAAAATATTTTTCTTGGAAAGTAAACATTTCATTAAACTGTGCTGAAGTTAGTTCAATGAATGCACTATATGATGAGCAGCGTATGGGGACCGTTAGGTGACAAGTGTTTTTAATTTCAACAGCTTGTTGGAGACATTATTTCCGACATCACCAAACAATACTTAGACCGTTATTTCTATTTTGAACTGCAGTTTCCTTAACCTTTAATATAAAGGGAGTGGAAGGACTTGATCCATACAGTGACCATTTCATTTCAACACATTTGTTTGCATCATAGATAAATCATTAAGAGAATTACAATCATTAATCAGATAATAATTTCTTTAAGAAACGCCATTCAGGCCAACTTTACAACCTGATTGTTATAGAAAACCACAAATGAATTAATCTCTTTAAAAACATTTAAAAACCCGCCACTCTGGCCAATTTTACAAACTGCTTGTTATATGAATCCACAATCGAATTAATCTCTTTGCAAACATTTTAAAAAACCGCCACTCGTGCCAAGTAAATCATTTAAAATAAACTTTACATTAAATAACCAGGAAATCAATTATTATTTCCACATACATTGAAAACCGCCCCTCCCGGGCGAGATATTACCAAACAACTTTACAAGGTTACAGACAGTTTGATCAATAATAATCCATTTACTTCCCTATCAAAATTGACATACGCCACTAAGGCTGAATTGTACCGCAATTTTAGAAAACGGTTTCAATTAAGACACATTCTTCTAGAAATCCCTTAAAATTCTTAAGACAAATATTTAAAACATTTAACCCGGGCAACCTTGCACAGCCACCACAAGTTTTAGAGAACTGCAGCTTGTACAATAACCGAGGCCCGAGATTGTGAGGCCGCAACTTGGCCACGAACGGTGGAGGCGACTGAGTACTTATCTTCGAATTCAGATGTGGACTCCGTTTGTACTTCCACCCCGTTCAGAACACCGAAATCGGAACCAAACAGCACACGCGAGCTCAGGCGAAGTCCACCGCCCGTACGTCCGCTAGGAATTTAAAAGGGGAGGCTCCGCACTTCGGTGGCCTTCTGCTTGCGATCTCTGAAACATATATCAGAAGCGAAAACAGGAAACCAAACAACCCTTCCTTCACCTTAATACTCAAACCTATACAGAAAACTACTTCGATAAAATTGACAATAATAAAACGAATTTCATTCCTTTAAGCAGAACCACGTACAATAATGATGCAAACCAAACTGGCTCATTAAAACCCAAGCATCACATGGGACACCTTATGTGGGCCTGTAAGGTACCACATGGCAATCTTTAGACACAGAATATAGATCGCTCGGTAAGGCTGCGTACACGTATCGTTTTTTTTTTTTTTTTCATTTGCCAGCTGAAGTAAGAACAATACTGTGGTGTGCGTACTGTAAGACCTTCGGTATACACACCATCATATTATTTGACTTGTCGCTCTAGCGAAGTAGGCGAGTGTCAGCAATATGTGTCGTGGTCTTATCGTGGCGAGTTTATCTTCTGCCGTTAGGTCAGACGATAGAAATGCACTTTCACGCTTTGAGTAGCAGATTGACGGTGACCAATTTTAAACAGAACTTGATTAATTTTCACACACATTTATTAAAATAATAACTTGCATAAAAATAACTTAACTCGGCTCTGGATGCTATTTACAATTGACAATCTGAAGTTCCTTTGGTCTTGGTACGTTTATCTTATTCTCACATATCCCTAATGCTTGACAAAGTGTCTATTCATGATAATCTTATTAGGCGCAGACTGAAACTTGACTATAGACTGGTACGGACTGGTGTAGACTGACTAATCGGAGGTCTGTACACTCGTTATAATACCTCGCGCGTTCAGGTATCACTGCGCGAGTGTAATCCGCGGCCGGCCGCGGTGGTCTCGCGGTTCTAGGCGCGCAGTCCGGAACCGTGCGACTGCTACGGTCGCAGGTTCGAATCCTGCCTCGGGCATGGATGTGTGTGATGTCCTTAGGTTAGGTTTAAGTAGTTCTAAATTCTAGGGGACTAATGACCACAGCAGTTAAGTCCCATAGAGCTCAGAGCCATTTGAACCATTTTGTAATCCGCGAGGAGAAAAGGTTCTACGTTAGCAACAATCTCATTGGCTGCGTTACATATTAATACGCGGATCGGCGGAAGCAGAATTTGGTCCGTCTCTAAGACAGCGCCATCTCGTAGTGCGGAGACGGACGAGCGCTGCGCCTGCGCTGTTGTGCTTAGCCGAGTTGAGCGCGCGATGCCGATGCGTGCGGACAACGGAGCGCGCGCGTCCGAGCCAGCCGGCTGGGTCGCGCCGGGGCCGGCCGCTGGCCGGTCGGTGGGGCCTGCCCCGCTCCCCACAGGACGGATACAACGGCGACGACCCCTGCAACGACAACGGATTCTGACAGCCAACATAATGAGGACAGGACCACGACGAGCGATATGCGAATGCAGAGCGGAGGACACCGTACGTCAAACCCCTGTGACGAGAGAAATCAGCTAACACAGAACGATCGGCAACAACGGGAACTGAGACGTGAAATACAGCACATGATTCTGCAAAGTCAGGAAGTATACGACAACCGGACTAGTACAGTTCCTACTTCACAGCCTGAAGAACAAGTAGGCGACGTGGAACAATTTTCTCCACCGGAAGACGACGACGAAATGGAGGGAGTCTACTCTGAAGAAGTTTGGACCATGCAGCCCACCGACGAAGAGGGCGATTTTACACTAGTTCGCCAAAGAAAACGACTCAACGCTTCTCCTAAGCAGAACAACTCTCGGAAGCGACAACGTCCAGAAGAACTGAAAACTTCCAACCGTTATGCGGCTATTGCGACGGAAGACACTACGGATGCTCCAGAACGTATGGACCGGACGAGTGACGTCAATCTCGAAGCAGATAAAGAGGGGACAGATGGCTCTGGCCGTAACTTACTACGCAAAGTCCCGCCCGTTACTATTTACCATACCAAGAACTACATGGAACTCAACAAGGCGCTGAAAGCGAATATTGACGGCAGTCTTAAGGCCATCTACCAACGAGACAGGATCAAATATCATTTTGACTCCTATGAAGATCAACGGCGGGCCATCAATTTCTTTGTGTCGAATGACATCCACTTTTTTACACATCAGGCCGCAGAGGACAAGGACCCCAAAGTGGTTGTCAAACGTCTACCTGCCGAAGTTACGGAGGAAGAACTGAAAGGCGCACTGATAGAGAAGGGTTTTCCTGTCATCAACGTCCACCAGTTTAAAAATCGCGACGACAACACGAAGGAATTACGACCTCAAGATGCTTACTGTGTCACGTTGCCAGCCCAAAAGGAAAACTACAAGATTTACGACATCAAATACCTTCTATATACTAAAGTCGTTATTGAAACCTACAACAAACAGGAAGGACCTGTTCAATGTCGCCACTGCCAGCGATTCGAACATACGGCTAATTATTGCAGCTTGCCTGCTCGCTGCGTTCGCTGTGGAGGGCAACACCGATCTTCAGCCTGTACTCACCCCGAGGGGCTCCGCCGAAATGCGCTAACTGTGAAAAGGACCATCCTGCCACATGGCGTGGCTGCCAGAAGTACCAGGAACTTCTCAGGAAATACAGACAACGGTCTTATTTGCAGCCCTCTCAACGGAGGACTCGTGTAATACGGAACTCCAACCTGACGCCACACCCTCCGCCCCATCGTCAGCAACCGCCACAAGAACAGCCGGCGGCGACACGGCAGCCAGTAACACAGCCTCCTCCTGAAGCACTTCCACCTCGACAGCACCGCCAGCATTATTCATACGCCCACGCAGCATCACCACGCCGACCGGAACCGGAAACCTACGTCTCACCAGCTCATTTGATGGAATCTATAGCTCCAGCGCTCTTTGATGTCGCGAAACTTCTCACCGCCGTGCAGCAACAACTAGTGGGGATACTTTCTTTAATCGAAAGTGTATTGAACACCTTAAGATGGATCGCCCTGGGACCACGAGAATCCTGAAAATCTGTATATGGAACGCCAACGGAATGAAACACAAGAAAACAGAATTCACTGAATTTTTACAACGTCACAAAATCGACATCGCACTTGTATCGGAGACGCACCTTCGTCCAACAACTGAGCTCAGATTTCGTAACATGTACGTCTATAGAACGGACAGACAAGGCCAACGAGGTGGAGGGACCGCAGTTCTGCTTAAAAGGGAACTGCGGCACCATCATGAAACACTACCACACCTCCAACATCTGGAGGCAACAGCAGTAACGGTTCGATCGGTGACAGGCAACATCACTTTCATTGCGGCGTACAACAGCCCCGGTAAAAACCTGGTGCCAGACGACCTAAGGAGTATCTTCACCAATTTTGACAAAATATTCCTCGGAGGTGACCTCAACAGCAAGCACGTCGCGTGGAATTCCCGGCGTACGAACCCTCGTGGACGAACTTTGATTGCCATGGAAGAAGAACTGGGCATCACAGTCCATGGCCCACGAGAGCCGTCACGGATTCCTTACGTCGATCGGCAAGAAGCAGACGTCCTAGATATTGGTATCATCAAAAATATCGAGACGAACCTCCAGCTCCGCACCGTCGACGATCTTTTGTCTGACCACCGACCTGTTATCAGCATAGTGGAACACGCAACGGCCAACCTTCCGCCCCCAACCCACAAACTCTGAACTGGGGTCAATTTCTGACATATCTTGACAACAATATCTGCCCGACGCAGGACGTTCCAACACCGGAAGCCATCGACATCGCGGTACAAACTTTGACGCAGAAGATAAAGGCAGCCAAACGGAGGGCAACTACTCACACGGTCTACCCTGTAGTAGCTTTCGATGAGTTCCCGCCTCTACTCCAAGAACTGAAGACACAGAGAAACAGGAGTAGGCGACGTTGGCTCCGCTATAGAAACCCGATCGATCGACGAGAAACACACGTCTTAACACGAGAACTGCACAGGAGAGTGGCCGAGTGGCGACAGCAGGTCTGGGAAGATAAGATGGATGAGTTCTTACTTCGCACCGAGAACGAATGGCAGGTAGTCAAGAACATACGACACCAGCGGCCACCTAAACGAGCCATCAGAGGACCAGATGGCCTCCTCTATGACGAACTTGCCCAGGCGGAGCTGTATGCTACGACTTACCAAGAACAGATGTCTACACCAGCGACCTCCGTGAACGACGTCCGCCTGCAAGAACAGGAAGCCGTCGTTACAGCAGAATGGACTGCTTTTCGTGCTGCGCCTGTGCAGAGCCGCCCACAACTCACCACACCAGCAGAGATCCGTAAAATTATCCGGAAGACTCGGAATAATGCGCCGGGCAACGACTCCATAAGCAACACCGATTTGAAACAGTTGCCCAGGAAGCCAACTGTGCTCCTTACCCGAATTCTCAACAGCTGTCTTCTGCAGGGATATTTTCCTACGACATGGAAGACGGCTCGAGTAGTACCAGTACCCAAGCCAGGTAAAGACCCAGCAGAACCCAACAGTTACCGGCCAATTAGCCTCTTGCCGACCCTTGGCAAGGTGCTCGAGAGAGTGCTGTTGAAGAGGCTCCATGACATGCTTACAGCGCGTGATGTTATACGACCCGAACAATTCGGTTTCAAGGACAAGTTATCTGCCGAACTTCAACTTTTATGGATCACCGAACGGATACAAGAAGGATACAACAAGCAGCACTTCACCATTGGTGTCTTCCTTGACATCGAAAAAGCTTACGATAAGGTGTGGCGGCCCAACCTTATCGTCAAACTGCATCGCACTACCCCTATTGCGGATTGTTACATTAGACTCATAGACAGCTTTCTGCAGGACAGGAAACTGTATGTTCGAGTCGACGACAAAAACTCCGAAATGAAACTGATCTCCGCAGGAATTCCGCAGGGCTCTGTCATTTCGCCTCTGCTTTTCAACTTATATATAAATGACATCCCAACAGTCCCCCTTGTTACGGCGAGTTTTTATGCGGACGATACGGCTTTTCTGACAACTGAACGACACTTGGGCCAGCTAATCGCTAGGATGCAACGGCAACGTCCTGTAATGGAACGCTGGGCGCTGCAAAATAAGATAACGATCAACCCGACGAAGACGGCAGCCGTTCTGTTCACACGGAGGAAACCAGTTCTGAACGACAGACTCCACATAGCTGACCAATTTATCCCATTGTCGCCGGGAGTGAAGTATCTCGGTGTCTACCTTGACAAAAAATTACTCTTTACGCAGCATATTGACGACAAGAAGACTGCAGCCCAGAAGATGGCCAGGTCATTGATTCCGTTCCTGAAGAGTAAGGATCTCAACCCTAAGACTAAATTCCAATTGTATAAGGCAACAGTGGAACCCACAATGTTGTATGGCTCCACCTCGTGGGGAACTACGTGCGTCTCCAACTACAACAAACTCCAAGCGCTGCAAAACATTTGCTATCGATGGATCACAGGAGCTCCATGGTGGACAAGAAACGTCGATATCCGCACCGCACTCCATGAGACCACTATACAAGAGAATGTCCATGACAAGGCTCTACGAGTTTTTGACAAGATCGATGCCCTTAGGGACGAAGTTCGACAATTAGAATCGGTAGGAACGGTAAACCCTGCAAGATGGCACAAGTATCGAGTACCGAAGTCAATAACGTTTCACCCCCCATAGGCAATCTGTCATAACACGAGGAAGCAGTCACACATAACAGCCTTGACACATTTCACCCTCCACAGGAGATAGACATCACCAAAGACAGCAGGCTAAAGGACCCATTGCGTGCCCAAGCCTAACTGAATGTGTAATAAATAAAGTGTTCTCCTTTTATCCTTACATCCCATCCTAGAAGAATAAGTCATCAAGGATGATCTCTTCAGTCCACACCACACCACACACTATATTTAAAAAAAAAAAAAAAAAGAAAAATATTGTGCTTAGCGGGGCGCGCTCTAGTGGGAAAGTTGTGTACGCGCTGACTACGCGGAACTATGTACACAACAAATACCATTAAGGAGCGAAGCACACAGTTAATAAGAGGCATGAAATATCACATCACAATCCTTGCAACACTTTGCTGCCTCAAGAGCAATCATCCTTATATTTCACTAATCGTTGGTAGGACTTGAATTACTTAACTTGATGCCAGCTGCTGGATCGATGTGGCGAAGACGCCAGACGTTGCTTAGTCCGATAGTAACAGCGTGTTCCCCACGAGGTTGCCAAGAAGCCACAGCGCCGGCCCGCTGTTACTGACCCCAGTACGATGAAGCGCTAACTGCCGCCCGTACTCAGGCACACCGTGCTCGCTGTCGTCTCTCCAACGTCTCGCTAATACGCGCACTTCCGCGTGCCGTGCCCAACGTTGTTGTCCCTTTCCACTCCGTACTGCCCTCTATAACCTGAGCCGGGCCAGGCTCCAAAAACAAACTCCTGCCAGAGGGAATCTATAGTGCCTAACCAAAGATAGCCCTGGCACTAGTCCCGCCACTGCTCAATATTTTCTATAATGTATTTAATTTACGTCATATGTAGTCCTACATCTGATACCCGAAAACCTCCTTACGTGCACGCACCCGCGCGCTCGCGTGTGTATGTATGTGTACTTTTAGAGCCACTGTGAATTCCCGCCTCTCCTGTTTTGTTGGAGAATGGTGCATGGGCAGAAAGACTGTTGAGGCAAAATTGCGATTCTTCAGCTCATCTCAAACTAATGCATCGTATTTTCATTGATAGACGATGTACCGGTTGTCCCTTCCAAGAGTAGTCAGGCTAACTGCTCTGATGTTTCGCCAGATTTTTGCAGATTCGTTTTTGCAGTGTGTAGCTGGAGTCAGCCCAAGAAAACACTGATCAAGTCGTTCACGCGACGCCCGTTGTCGACAGAAATCGCCGGTTTGCTTCACGTTAAGAACTAAATGGTTTTTATACTGAAATTTTACATGCCATTTCGATAGAGCGGCCCCATGTTGGTCTATTGCTGATACTTGTTTTATCGATACGTATTAACCGGGACAGTGAAACACGAAGATGAGTACTCCAGCAGCGATTGAGTAGTGCTGCTGCAAGGCGCTAGCAGTCAGTGCGGGCCTGTACATTGTTGTCGCTGCCGGAGTACTTGTTATTCTTTACGATTTACTTTCTCTGGGAAGACTTATCGATAAAATAAATATCACACAAGACTAATTAGGCACCGCTCTATCGAACGGGTAAGTAAAATTTCTTCTTAAAAATAATTTTGTTCTTAGCAGAAAAATTAGTCACACCTCCCATCGACACTTGGACGTTGCAGAAAAAAACTCGATGAGCAATATTTAATTAGGCTGACTCCAGTTACACACTGAAAAAAAAAACAAAAAAAAAAAAAACGAAATTGCAAATACCTGTCGAAACACCAAAGAAAATGCGTCTGACGGCTCTTAAGAGGGAAGAACTGTATGTAACTATGATTTAACGCAATTTGTACATCATTACATTATTTTTATAACTTCAAACGAGTTCAGTGTATTCCGTGAATATGTTGTTTCTTCCGTCTAACTTCCACTGCATGTAATGAAAAAAATGAAACGTGCATATGGCATTATTGGCCGAGAGGCTCCTTTTGGATTTGTTTGACCGCCTAGTGCAACTCTTTTTATTTGACGTCACTTCGTCGACATGCGAGTCGGTGATGATGCCAACACAGTCCCCATCGGAGAAAATCGAACCCATGGCGGCGTGATAGAGAGTCGCCTACGCAAATAGCAAGTCTGCGAGCTCCTGACTAACAGTATGTAATTTATATGTATAAGAGAATGCTTTGGTCCGACAGGAGAAGTATAACCTGTCCAAATTTTTATTGAGACGGAAGTGAAAATTGAAGACAGCTGGAGCTGGGGCATGGCAATGCAAAGACGGACAGAAGAGATGTGTCATTTTATTAGTGGAAAATAGTGTTAATTTTGCGGAGGAGAGGCGGTTTTCTTTGTAATAACAGTCGGAAGGTGTAATGTGGAGAAGAGAATTTAAGTACGGAGACACTGGAAGCTGTCAGAGCGCGCAGAGATGAGCGATACGAAGAAGAAACCAGTAAATTATCATAGCAGCATTATTGCAAAATTTAGGAGGAGATCATGGGTTTTTAGAATATACCACTGAAGAAGAGAAGACAGAGGGGAAAGGAGAAGCAAGAGACATGATACAAGAACTGTAAATTCAGGAGAATATCGACGCAGAAGGAAGATATTATCAAGATGAAGAATCAAGAGTTCGAAAATACGAGAACGGACCAGTCGTCGCAAAACGCTGCACTAGCAGAGATTGTGTACGAGATAAGTATAGGCTTTATTTTTACTAGTAAAAGAGAAAAGATGAAAGTTACAGTGGTAGTCTGGACTGTATTTCTAAAAAAAATTACTATTTCCTGGTGTCTGTGTTTGAGGAGGTGGACTGCGAACAGAGCAACTATTCTGAAGTTACTTCCTCTGAGGACCAAAGCACACTTTAAAGCTGACTGTGAAGTATTAATAAATAGACGCCACGTTACTCAAATACATCGTTATTTTGCTGTCCATTGTTGTGCTTAAAACTGTGTTCGTATATCAGCGCAGCACATACCATTCCAAATTCCCTTCTGAAGAGTTTCATGACATTTTATCAGCAACATGCCGTAGCGAAGCTTCAGATTTAACCACGTAACATTGCACAGTTAACTTTGTATATTTTCTAGACGGATTCTCGGCATCTTAGTAGTTTTCTTTGGGGCCGTAGAGCTTGTTGTTGTTGTTGTTGTTGTTGTGGTCTTCAGTCCTGAGACTGGTTTGATGCAGCTCTCCATGCTACTCTATCCTGTGCAAGCTTCTTCATCTCCCAGTACCTACTGCAACCTACATCCTTCTGAATCTGCTTAGTGTATTCATCTCTTGGTCTCCCTCTACGATTTTTACCCTCCACGCTGCACTCCAATGCTAAATTTGTGATCCCTTGATGCCTCAAAACATGTCCTACCAACCGATCCCTTCTTCTAGTCAAGTTGTGCCACAAACTTCTCTTCTCCCCAATCCTATTCAATACCTCCTCATTAGTTACGTGATCTACCCATCTTATCTTCAGCATTCTTCTGTAGCACCACATTTCGAAAGCTTCTATTCTCTTCTTGTCCAAACTAGTTATCGTCCATGTCTCACTTCCATACATGGCTACACTCCATACAAATACTTTCAGAAACGACTTCCTGACACCTAAATCTATACTCGATGTTAACAAATTTCTCTTCTTGAGAAACGCTTTCCTTGCCATTGCCAGTCTACATTTTATATCCTCTCTACTTCGACCATCATCGGTTATTTTACTCCCTAAATAGCAAAACTCCTTTACTACTTTAAGTGTCTCATTTCCTAATCTAATTCCCTCAGCATCACCCGACTTAATTCGACCACATTCCATTATCCTTGTTTTGCTTTTGTTGATGTTCATCTTATATCCTCCTTTCAAGACACTGTCCATTCCGTTCAACTGCTCTTCCAAGTCCTTTGCTGTCTCTGACAGAATTACAATGTCATCGGCGAACCTCAAAGTTTTTACTTCTTCTCCATGAATTTTAATACCTACTCCGAATTTTTCTTTTGTTTCCTTTACTGCTTGCTCAATATACAGATTGAATAACATCGGGGAGAGGCTACAACCCTGTCTCACTCCTTTCCCAACCACTGCTTCCCTTTCATGCCCCTCGACTCTTATAACTGCCATCTGGTTTCTGTACAAATTGTAAATAGCCTTTCGCTCCCTGTATTTTACCCCTGCCACCTTCAGAATTTGAAAGAGAGTATTCCAGTCAACATTGTCAAAAGCTTTCTCAAAGTCTACAAATGCTAGAAACGTAGGTAGAGCTTATGATATACTAAAGCTAAGATGAGGAATCTTTTATACTTCTCTGGTGGTAACCATTATTCCCGACGCGTCACTGTTTACATCAGGACAAAACATTACGTAACAGACTTAGTGTGAAGACAAATGACGGTAAACATCTTTGGAAGTGTATCAGTTACTTCAGAGCAACATAAACCCATATATATCTGGTTTAAACTCAAAGTAGATATTTCTCACAGTCAAATGTTTTGTCCCACCAGTAGCATATCTTGAACCTAATTTCTGACGAGGGTAGGCAAACCACTTTTCCTTACTTTTAAATGTTTCTAACGAACACCACGAATAGTTAGCTTATAATCAGTGTGAACAAGTTCATTTTACGTTCTTTCTTTAATAAACGCACCGTAATGTCATTCCGTGTGAAAATTATTTCCATGAACAACTTCTTACCACTTCATTACGAAAAAAATATTGCTCTGAATGCGACGGCGCTGCTACGTCTCTGCAAGCGGACATAAAACTACGAGAGCATCTCCACGTAACAGGTAGGAAGAATTCCTACGCGGCCGCTCACTAAGTCAGCTCAAGGACGAATTGTCTTAAATATCGCAAAACTCGGGTTGGAAAGCGTAGCTAGTTATACTGTACGCCCCTTACAGCGCCATATACGGATTCTCCGGCTAAACTGAGACATTTCAGGAGGTTTAGTACGAGTTTCTCTCGACTTTCAAATATTCACAGTATTGGTTTTCCAAATGAGGTACAAGCAAGAGCTGATACGCTGTCCTGGGCTATACTGCTCCCCAAATACCTTTTTACCCGTTTAAGACAGAAAAAACTCCGTTCGGTTGAAAAACTTGTTGCAGGAATGTTGGAAATTAGACAAAATAGTTTGAAAGCTACTGGAAGAATTTGGTCCTTATCATTCTCAATCACTTCTTTGATAATGTCCCTTAAACTGACAGAGTGAAATGTTTCTTTTTGCTGGTAAGAAAATACAGTCTCCATTTCACACGCAACCGAGAACTACTGAAGGACTCACTATAATGAATGCAAAACGTGTAACGGGAAACGCTGGGCATAGTTCGCGAACTGAGTAGCATTGCCTAATTTATGAAAGAGCAGTTCATTAAGACGTGAAAATATAATTTCCAGCTGTGGTACAATATTATCCAATATCTCTAACTACACTTGTTCGTATTTTGATATCAACGGATTGCCAATGCATTCATCTATCATTTCAGCTCTTTTCATGGAAGCTTCAGTTGCGAATTACTCCAACGTTTCGTGGAATTTAAAAAGGCGATCAGTTTTTCTTCATTCCTTAAGACTTTTATGTAAGCTGTACATTCTGAGACAGCATTGCTACAAATGTCAGAGTCCAGGAGCCTATTTTTGAAATCCGAAGACTTCTCTTGTAACCGTTGCACTGGAGTCTGCACCGTCAATTACTTCATTTAAAACGTTAATGTGGTATCGATAGTAACGATGTCACATAGTTTCTCAAGTTGTCACTACGACACCGACACCGACGACAGCGCCCTCTAGCCAGTGCTGTCGAGCTCTACGAGCTCCGCCACAGATTCTGCCCATTTCATCAGGTGCAGCCAGCCAGGAAACTTCGCTACAGCTTTTCTCTACATACGACGGGTCGAAGACTTCGCATCTGTACAAAGTTCTTGCACCAGTAAACCACTTCTACTGACTGCAGTACCGACTTCATTTTACTGCTCCTGCCCCTACCCACGCGCCGCCTTCTAGGCGGGATGCAAAAGTTAAATAGCCTCGGACTGTTTTCTTGAACGGCAGATGTTATTCTTGCGTTACATTTCCGTCTCGTTTCACTGTTCCAAGGAATGCGTTTACGAACAACACAGTTGAGAATTGCTGTGCGTTTGGAGAGCCCGTGGAAGAAAGCTGGAATACCCTGAAGCGCTGATAAAAAAATCCTTAAATACTGGTATTATACAAGAACAGCTCTACTGCAGAACAAAATTTAAACGACGTGCAAAACACTAAGTAAAAAGAACTTGAAGGGGGGGGGGGGGGGGGAGGTGGAATTTCACAGACCTGTGCAGGCCATTTAATTTTCCTGTCAGAATGGATGAACCATCATAGGATTGGGCCACCAGTTTGTTCGTCTTATCATAATTTCGAAACACGCCACTTAGTGAATGCAGCAGCAGCAGTTCTAGCTTGTCTAACATAATGGCAACCAAGGAAATGTTCTAGAATGTCGCCGTTGGACTCCATTAACCTCTCAACGCTAGAGCATTGTAACTTGTCTCTATGCGAGCATAAAATGAAGTTCCAACCAAATCTGAACATACATATTCAGAAATCTTCTCATTTACATTAAATCAGTTTGTTCTGTATAGTTTTCGGAAATCCTTGGAAGTAGCCCATTTTCTTCTAGTTTGCTTTCAAATCTCCAATACCGTTTAGCACAAATTTAAAAATGGCTCTGAAATTTCCGGTAATCAGGGAATTTTCTTTCTCGTCATGACCTCTGAAAGCTAGATCCCGCTTACACAAAGGACTTGTGACGTCAGTTAGGGTTTTCATGATGTTTTTGTAAACTTTCATATCATTCGACATAAAAGTTTTCTGGGTTTGGTACCGGGTCATAATGTAAAAACTATTGCTGCTATAGAAAAACCAACGTTTCGGCCACGATTGCAGCGGCCTTCTTCTGGGTCTAATGGTGCGTTCTAGCTATGCAGTGTCCTTTATATTTTGTTGTTAGTTCAAAATGGTTCAAATGGCTCTGAGCACTATGGGACTTAACATCTATGGTCATCAGTCCCCTAGAACTTAGAACTACTTAAACCTAACCAACCTAAGGACATCACACACATCCATGCCCGAGGCAGGATTCGAACCTGCGACCGTAGCATTCGCGCGGCTTCGGACTGAGCGCCTAGAACCGCTAGACCACCGCGGCCGGCTGTTGTTAGTGTTCACTGCGCATGCCATTACGTCATAATTTTAAAAGGTAGTTAGTTTCATTGGTCACTTGAGGAAGAAGGAGAGGGAACTTTATTGTAATAGGTTATTGCGGTGGAGGGAGAACGTGACCTCTGTTGTCCATTGGCTCTTGTGTTATGTACCATGATTGGTGGCCACGTCGAATGAGAAGTTTGCTGCTGTTTACCAACTACTGCACGTCGGCCGCGCAGCGGCAGTTACTCGCCGGTAGTGCTCGTGCCTCGTGTTGACAGTGCGGTCTGTTGGGCTCTGATTGCTGGCAGCCAAGATGGGCAAGCCTGAGTCCATCCTCCCCGTTCATGTTGTTAGGGTGTTTAAGTATTTCGATGGCCTCTCTGATTTTGCGTTTCGTCATAATTGGCTGCTTGGCCAACACACAGGCTTCGCCGAATTTTATTTCTTTTCCGCAGTCATGGTGGTGTTCTGCCACTGCGGATTTGTTGTTTTGCCCTAGGCGAATATAATGCTCGTGCTCCCGAATGCGCGTTGCTATTGGGCTACCAGTCTAGCCGATGTATGCCCCTCCACATTCGCATTCCACCTTGTAAACGCCTGCAGTGTGTAATGCATCCACCTTGTCCTTGGTGGAGCCTAGCACGTCCTGGATCCTACGACCAAACCCAGAAAACTTTTATGTCGACTGACTGGCCGCGGAAGCCTACGCAATTATATTTCACATCATTGTTGTGTTTGATTTTCGTCAGTTTGTGATGTTCATTAAGTAGCTCTGAAATACTAAACACTTGTTTGCATAGTCGCTTACATGAAATAAAACTACTTAGATGACCTTTAGAAGAAATTTGGCGAGCTAAAGGTTTATAGTAGTTCTTCACACAGTCCAAATTCTCAGCAGATCATACAGTTTTTCTTGTGCTTAAGAGCAAACATGACGAGCAGAATAATTTTCCTTTTGTAGGGCTGGCACTTAAACTTCTTGTGCTACTCATACCATGAACTCTGGAAGAAGGTGTAGCGCCGGTGTTAAACGTCCTTTCTTCAAAATTTCATATCATTCAGTTTGACATCTCCTTGAAAACGAAAGCGTTGTATCACTACTTCTACAAGATTGGGCTTCATCCAAAATCATTGCACACAGGGAAACTATGCAAGGGAAACCGAGACACAAGGCACCACAGCTTGTGGCCTCTTGCGCCACCGAAGTACACACCAACACGGGTACGACAGCCTGTACCCCTCTTCTGTTGCTAGTAGTGACGTCAGGTTACCATGACAACCGAGCACTTGCAGGCGGCCTGGCTTGCGTCTGGCCTCCTCGCCATATGCTTCGCGCCTCCGGCTGCCTTTGGTAACGGGTAAGCTTTCGCACTTTGCCTTTGCTGGTGGTTTAGAAGGAATAACATAAGCTAATATCTTTCGCTCTTGCTGATAATAGTTCATGAAGCTTTATTGTAAAAACACTTACTGCTACTACTACTAACCTTCTACTGTTGCCACAGAAACGTGAGGAGGTCCAGCCTTCCTTAACTTCTCTGGTCTGCCTCCATTGTCTCCCACTGCCACGCGGGATTAGCCGAGTGGTCTGCAGTCATGAACTGTGCGGCTGGTCCCGGCGGAGGTTCGAGTCCCCCTCGGGCATGTGTGTGTGTGTTTATCCTTAGTATAATTTAGGTTAAGTAGTGTCTAAGCTTAGGGACTGATGACCTTAGCAGTTAAGTCCCATAAGATTTCACACACATTTGAACATTTTTTTGTCTCCCACTATTTAAGTTGAGTAGTAAAATCCTATTTACTTGTTACCACAGTCATAACTATACTGTTATTTTTCTGCAACTGTCATTAGTAAATTTCTAATTTAAATCTCTTTTATAAAAATTCGGTAATTGCATCTCTTCACGTAATGGAGCTGAATTTGAATGTCATGATTTCATTCACTGCAGCTTTAATCTGTCAATAGACATCTCCTGATACAGTTTCTATCCAATCTTCAGTTTTACTACAGATAACTCAGAGGATTGAATGTACCAGGTGATCAAAAAGTCAGTATAAATTTGAAAACTGAATAAATCACGGAATAATGTGGATAGAGAGGTACAAATTGACACACATGCTTGGAATGACATGGGCTTTTATTAAGAGTAAAAAAAAAAAAATACAAACGTTCAAAAAATGTCCGACAGATGGCGCTTCATCTGAACAGAATAGCAATAATTAGCATAACAAAGTAAGACAAAGCAAAGATGATGTTCTTTACACGAAATGCTCAATATGTCCACCAATGTTTTGAACAGCACTGTAAAGCATGCCCGGAGTTATGGTGAGGCATTGACTTCGGATGTTGTCTTTCAGCATCCCTAGAGATGTCGGTCGACCACGATACACTTGTGACTTCAGGTAATCCCAAAGCCAATAATCGCACGGAATGAGGTGTGGGGACCTGGGAGACCAAGCATGACGAAAGTGGCGGCTGAGCACACGATCATCACCAAACGACGCGCGCAAGAGATCTTTCACGCGTCTAGCAATATAGGGTGGTTTTTTTTTATTCTAATAAAACCCCATGTCATTCCAAGTATGTGTGTCAATTTTTACCTCTCTATCTACATTATTCCGTCGTTTATTAAGTTTTCAAATTTATACTGTCTTTTTGATCAGCCGATATTCATAACAGATCAAATACTCTTACACAAGAAAAGACATTTTAGTTACATTGCTGTACAACCATTCAGTCAAAACATAGGATAATTTACTACCTAAGTAGTTTTATAAATATTGTGGTTTTATATTTGTATTTTTTATGTGATTGTGCGTGTGTGTATACGTATGTGGGATTAAATCACCCGTTCATAGGCATGAGCAGAAGTGAGGCTAGTTTCGTGTAGGTTAGGCGAAAGCATTTCTCCATTACTGAATTTTTTTGGCTAAGGAGTAGCAGTTTTGGTGGTAGCAGTTCATGAGTTTTCACTGCCAGTGACTTCTGTCTAGTGATGTCCAAGCAGATAGCCAATATTATTCATGTATCGATGTTATTTAGTGAGACATGCACATCAAAATAATTAATTATACCGTTTTAAAAGTACAAACGAGTGCAGTCAGATGTTTTACAGTTCGTGTGTTGTTTGATCCATTCAAGACGTACAGTTACACGTGACATTGTGATTAATAGCTCTGACGACGCACCCGACTCCATATGTACATATCATTCAGTTGTCTTCGCAATGTTGACTCAGTAATCGGTAGAGACATACAGCAGCAGTTCCTGACTGAAAAAGAGTGACAGGTGTCTCTGGTCGTTGTCGAATAACGACGGATAGTTCTGACATAAAGGTGAAGAAGCATCGAAGCAAATGATAAATACAGGCCAGAGCGCAAGTTGTTTTACGTGAGCAGTGTAGTGTTTTGGCTAATGACAAATACTTATTAATTCTCTTTGGTCAAATGTTTGACAGTGTGGCAGGGAAGCTTTTAGAAAAGCTCTTTGATAAAAGAGAAAGAGTGGGCCACTGTTTACATATCTCTTCGCTTGCTTTATGGCATTTAAGCTAAAAAATGACGAGGTAAATTTGGTACATAGCCACCACCGCAGTGATCATTGCAAAGGATAAAGAATACGAAATCCTTCGTAACAGAAAGCACGTTGACTATAAAAACCGCAATAAGCGGTTGGAACCCGGCGAAGAAATAGCTTCAGCAATCAGCTGCATTCGAAGTTGCTGCGCTGTGCATAATTTTAAGATTACATATAAAAAGAAGGGACGTGGAAGTAGATGGAGCTGTGAAAAGCCAAGTGCGTTGAAAATGTGCATAAATGAAGTAAATATATTTATTTGTACTCTAAATAACCTAAAGTTACCTTCATAAATTCCTCATTAGGTGATCTATAAACTGATTTATTTGTTTCTGGAATAATACATAGAATGGTACACTGTGGGATTCGAGTATTGTATTGCAAGTTGGAATAGCTTCTGCTCTGTTGCTAAAAATCTTAACTTAGCCATGAGACGATTCTTGGCGTAAGTAGCATTCACAATTGAAATAAAGAAACACTGCATTAGTTTCGCATTTTTTCACGATGCGTTGTGAGAATTTATTGTAATGGTCAAGTACAAGTACTTAAATAGGTGTTGGACAAAAGAAGTCCATCCGACTGCAGTAAACCATAAAACACAAATGCAGGTCAAGAGAGACAGAACACCACATATACAAAACAGCACATAAAATACTTATGTGAATATCTCCTTTTCATAATAAGAATAAATTCTCAAAAAGCGTCCAAATAAGCATGAAAAATAAGTAACTGGCACAGTGTTTCATTATTTATGTAATAAATGACACAGTTGCAGGCTTTCCAAAAACATCGGTTATTATGAATGAAATTAAGAGTTGCATTTCTTACCATGTATGCAAATATGAGGTCCTCTTTCTTGAGGGCAAATCGAGATGTTTGTTCGCCCATTTTCAAATAATTTTCGTTGTTCTTTATGTCCTCGCACTGTATCTCAGGAATCAAAGTCTGATGAAAACTTCTAATTTTTCTGGATACAAACAGTTTCACCCAAAATCGTTTCCATTTATCTTCTTTTCAAGCAGTGCCCTGTTGTTAACAGGCATCTACTCCTGAAAAACTACGACGAAAAATTTTACGATTATGTAATAGCTTCAGTGAAGTAGGTTGGTAAAAGAATTTTTACGAATTCTTTGAACCAGTCTGGTCAAAGAAGTTTCACGAAATCTTTGAGAACGCATGCTTTTGTGTGTCAGCAGCTAACACTATACTGCTGACGTCACGTGGACGTGGGTTGAGGCCTGTATTTATCGTCGGCCACGAGAAGCATCGAGTGACGCCATCCAAGATCACCTCGACTATGCCTGTCTGGATCCACTTATTGTTACTGCCAGAGTTGGCAGATCTGTGCACTAAATTTCACTCCAAAGTCATCTAGAAATTGAATAATGTGGTTTTCCTACTACAATGTATACGCACAATAAGTAAAATTTCGATAATTCCTTTTCTTCCTGGTGCTGCAATTTTAACAGCCAGCAATGCGCTTAGCAAGTCATAAAGTTCTTACAGCAATGACTAAAATAAATTACTCGCGAACCGTATTGTGCAAAGTTTCGTGTTTCCTGTAATGTCAGTAGAAGGGGAAAGCACCTGAATAGTACACGAAATTAATATTTCTTGAGTTTATCAAGGAAATTTTTCCTCTTTCGCTGTTTGCAGAAGTAGATGGGTGGATAGGAATTATAATGGAATAAATAATTTGAGCACAACCTCACCTCAAAATCACTGACACATACTACGTCAGTAGGTACAGTTTTTAGGAGTTTCGTTGTCAACGGAGGAACATTATGTCCATTTTTTTCATGTGATATAGGCAGACATTGTGACTGTGATAAAATCAGCCCAAGTATTTATTGTTAAATCATGAGCACATGTAAGTTCTTGCAGATCCTTGTCATGGACAGTCTCTATAATGTATCTGAAGACCTCACACCAATATGAAACAAATGAAACATCATTTAAGGTGACAGAAATGATTAACGTAGCACTTGGAGGAAAAGGAGTGATAAAAATATAAGGGGGGACAAATACAGGGTGTATCAAAAAGAATCATCCGATATGGCACGTCTATTTTTCTGAAACTAATAAACATATATAATGAATTTTGTTTTTTCATAGGTGTTTGATATGCCCCCCTTGCGATGCTTGGCATATGTCAATGCGGTATTCAAATTGTTCCCATCCTGCAGCGAGCACGGCGTGAGTTATAGCTTCCACAGCTACTGTTATGCGATGTCTCAGTTCATTCATTCTTGTTGGTAACGGAGGTACATAAACAGTCTTTTATAAACCCTCACAAGAAATAATCACATATACACTCCTGGAAATTGAAATAAGAACACCGTGAATTCATTGTCCCAGGAAGGGGAAACTTTATTGACACATTCCTGGGGTCAGATACATCACATGATCACACTGACAGAACCACAGGCACATAGACACAGGCAACAGAGCATGCACAATGTCGGCACTAGTACAGTGTATATCCACCTTTCGCAGCAATGCAGGCTGCTATTCTCCCATGGAGACGATCGTAGAGATGCTGGATGTAGTCCTGTGGAACGGCTTGCCATGCCATTTCCACCTGGCGCCTCAGTTGGACCAGCGTTCGTGCTGGACGTGCAGACCGCGTGAGACGACGCTTCATCCAGTCCCAAACATGCTCAATGGGGGACAGATCCGGAGATCTTGCTGGCCAGGGTAGTTGACTTACACCTTCTAGAGCACGTTGGGTGGCACGGGATACATGCGGACGTGCATTGTCCTGTTGGAACAGCAGGTTCCCTTGCCGGTCTAGGAATGGTAGAACGATGGGTTCGATGACGGTTTGGATGTACCGTGCACTATTCAGTGTCCCCTCGACGATCACCAGTGGTGTACGGCCAGTGTAGGAGATCGCTCCCCACACCATGATGCCGGGTGTTGGCCCTGTGTGCCTCGGTCGTATGCAGTCCTGATTGTGGCGCTCACCTGCACGGCGCCAAACACGCATACGACCATCATTGGCACCAAGGCAGAAGCGACTCTCATCGCTGAAGACGACACGTCTCCATTCGTCCCTCCATTCACGCCTGTCGCGACACCACTGGAGGCGGGCTGCACGATGTTGGGGCGTGAGTGGAAGACGGCCTAACGGTGTGCGGGACCGTAGCCCAGCTTCATGGAGACGGTTGCGAATGGTCCTCGCCGATACCCCAGGAGCAACAGTGTCCCTAATTTGCTGGGAAGTGGCGGTGCGGTCCCCTACGGCACTGCGTAGGATCCTACGGTCTTGGCGTGCATCCGTGCGTCGCTGCGGTCCGGTCCCAGGTCGACGGGCACGTGCACCTTCCGCCGACCACTGGCGACAACATCGATGTACTGTGGAGACCTCACGCCCCACGTGTTGAGCAATTCGGCGGTACGTCCACCCGGCCTCCCGCATGCCCACTATACGCCCTCGCTCAAAGTCCGTCAACTGCACATACGGTTCACGTCCACGCTGTCGCGGCATGCTACCAGTGTTAAAGACTGCGATGGAGCTCCGTATGCCACGGCAAACTGGCTGACACTGACGGCGGCGGTGCACAAATGCTGCGCAGCTAGCGCCATTCGACGGCCAACACCGCGGTTCCTGGTATGTCCGCTGTGCCGTACGTGTGATCATTGCTTGTACAGCCCTCTCGCAGTGTCCGGAGCAAGTATGGTGGGTCTGACACACCGGTGTCAATGTGTTCTGTTTTCCATTTCCAGGAGTGTAGTAAGGTGCGGTGATCTGGGAGGCCAGTCATGTAAGGCTGAATCATTTGGTTCAGTGCGACCGAGCCATCGTTCAGTAACTATCCTGTTGGTAAATAAAGTCGTCCGATTAAGTCTCCAACTGTAGGAAAATATATCGAGATACGTGCTTCCTGTAATATTGTTCTAGGCAAATAAAAATGGACCATACACCTTTTCCCGTCAAACTGCACAAAACACATTAAATTTTTGGAGAATCCCTCTCATGTTGTACAATTTCATGGGGTTGTTCCGTATCCCATATTCTCACACTATACGGTTCACCTTTCCATTTAAATGGAATGTTGTCTCGTCACTAAATACTAAGCGTGCAAGAAAACTCATCCTCCACTTTACCAAGAACAAAATTGCGGAACACACAAGTTGTTGTTTGTCACCTTCATGAAGAGCTTGCAGTAGCTGAATTTTGTATGGTTTCATGTGTAAACGTCGACGCAACACACGCCATACGGACATCGGGGGCATGTTGGGCTGTTGAGCAGTCGAGCTGCACGGCGAACGGATTTCTGCAGACTCCTTGTGAAACTATGAGCGATGCGTTCGACGTCTATGTCAGACACTCGAGGACGGCCCGGCGATTTGCCTTTACAGAAACAACCTGTTTCTCGGAATTGTTCATGTCATCGTCTAATGCTCTGTGATGTAGGAGGATCCATACCATACCTAGTACGACAGTCACGCTGAACCGTTATTACTGACCTGCATTAAGCAAAACGGAGAACACCATACGCTTTCTGTTATTTCGACACCATTTTTACAAGAACTATAGTGGGCGCACACTGCTGCTAACTAGCAAGAACCAAGTAATACTAGAGAGTTTGCTCTGTTCTACAGTAAATTGTTCACGCACATGTCTCAAATAACATAAAAGTTATGATTTTTTGAAATGGGATGATTTTATTGATGTCTTGTATTATAATAAACGAATCATTGTATCGGAGACATTGGATGAAAGTCGTGAATACAGAGAGAGAAAAAGAAGCTCAATACAGGAATAGATGAAAGCAGTAATTATAGTCACCTTGTGTAAAGATTAGGTTCTTGTGTAATAATAGGCTGATAACACCGATTCCAGCACCTTCTACCCCTCCATGGATGTGCCCCAAGGCTCTGTCCTATCCCCTCTCTATCTCCCGTATGCAGCAGATAGATATACCCCCGCCCCCACCCCGCCCTCTCCAGTCCACCTCATGCAGTATGCCGATGACACTGCCCTTCCTTGCCCTCACTCCTACCCCTCAATGGTCCCAACGCCTTCTCCGGAATCACCTTGATTTCTTTGCCACATGGTGTACCCAGCGGCTCCTAAAAACCAATCCTTTCAAGACCCAGGCAGTCATTGTAGGTCGTACCACTCCCTCCTTCTAGCTCCTTGATTTTCCCTTACCATCTGCGCCCAGCCTGTCCGCCTCTACCCCACACTCACATGCCTTGAACTCACCATTGACCGTCACCTTACCTGGACACGATACCTCCGCTCTATCCCATCCAAAGTCCAGAACTGCCTCCATCTCCTTAAACTACTCACTGGCCGGATATAGGGATTGAACCCCGCTATCATCCTCCACACCTATAAATCCTTGATCTGTCCCATCCTCTGCTATGCCAGTCCTGCCTCGATCTTCATCACCGCCCCCCCCCCCCGAAAAAAAAATTCTATAAGTCCCTACAACAGATCTTCGAGCGCCATGCACTCGCCTTCCATATAAGCCTCCCACCCCCCACGCAGATCCTCTGCTCCTTTTCCTCGCACATATCCAAGGTCCTCTACACCTCCCGAAAACTTGATCCCCCTCCCCCCCCCCATCCCCTGGTTGATCTTCTCCTCACCAACCTCCACCCACTGCCACACCTTCACCTGTGCACCCACCTGGCCTCCACCTCTATACCCTTCATCTCCTTCCCCAGGGTGGCTTCCGTCAACTCCCTTCCTGAATGATGCCCTCTCTCCCTCCATTTATCCCTCTATGAACTCAGATCCTCACCTCCCACTCCCTACCTCTGTCCTTTTCCTGGCTCACTCTCCCCCCCCCCCAATCCTGTTTGTCCTCTATTCCCTGCCTACCCTCTCTTTGTCTCCCTTCTCTCCTCTACGTCCTTTTGCATTCCCCTCTTGTGCCTTTCCCCACTCCCTCTCGTGTCCACCCTTCCCCCCTCCCCCGTTATGAGTTCTCTCCCTCCATCGACTCCTCCCCCCCTTTGCTTTTTCCTCTCTCTCCTCTTTTTTCCCCTCAACTGTCCATGCCCCCCCCCCCCCCAATATGACCCAGGCTGTGTTGTCTCATCTCTGTGCCAACTTTATGGTGCAGTTTTTAAAGTGAGTGTTAAGTGTTGGCTATCTTTTTCGAAGTGTAGCGAAAGGAAATCATACTGTCACTGCGTGTGATTTTATCTTGAAAACAGAAAACCAGATTGTCGCTGAGTTTTTTTTTAATTGTCTGTCTGCCATTGTCCCTGCCTGCTTACTGTGTGTTTTAATTAGCATTGTCCAGCGGTTCTAGGCGCTACAGTCTGGAGCCGCATGACCGCTACGGTCGCAGGTTCGAATCCTGACTCGGGCATGGATGTGTGTGATGTCCTTAGGTTAGTTAGGTTTAAGTAGTTCTAAGTTCCAGGGGACTGATGGCCTCAGAAGTTAAGTCCCATAGTGCTCAGAGCCATTTGAACCATTTGAACCAGTTAGCATCGCCAACTCTTGTTGTCTTCTTCGTGGATGGATCACTTAGGACCACGTATAATCAATATTTGTTGGCCTTCCTTTTCGCCCAGTATTCCTTCATACACAACGAATGGGCTAGTTTTCGTTGCGCAGACCACATATGGCGGTTAGTATTTCTCTCTTCTTCCTCAAAACCCCGTGTGTTAGTGATTTTTCTGATTTCATTTATGTCATGTAGATTTGGAGACCTTAACTCTCTCAGGTCTTTTTCCATCTGTTTGTAGCAGTTCGATCTTGTAGTTTTGTTTTTTAAATGGATTTTGTACGTTAATCTGTTTGAGTCCATTGTTTCTAAATGCCCCATGAATTGGATTCTTCTCATGCGCATTGTGCCTGTTATTTTGGAGGTATTTTTATATATTTCTGCATTGGGTTTTGGATAATGCACACCATCTTTAGTTCTTGGTCCTAGGATTTTCCTCATTATTTTACATCCTTTCACTTCTAATTCCCCTTTTAGTGTTCTGTGTTGAAGATTTAGTGTCTCAGATGCGTAGAGAGCTTCGGGTTTAATTACTGTTGTGTAGTGTCGTATTCTGCAGTTCCACGAGAGACTCTTTTCGTTGTGAACGTTTTTTGCTAAGTGAAACGCCGTCTCCATTTTCTGGACTCTTGATCTGACAGATTTCTTTTCATTACAATTTTCTGCAATCCATTCACCTAAATATTTAAATTATTTTACTCGATAGATGTAGTTATTACCAATTTTGAGAGCCGGCCGGGGTGACCGAGCGGTTCTAGGCGCTACAGCTTGGAATCGCGCGACCGTTACGGTCGCAGGTTCGAATCCTGCCTCTGGCATGGATGTGTGTGATGTCCTTAGGTTAGTTAGGTTTAAATAGTTCCAATTTCTAGGGGACTGATGACCTCAGAAGTTAAGTCCCATATTGCTCAGAGCCATTTGAACCAATTTTGAGATCAGAAGGTGCATCTTTGATGTGTCATAAATTTTGTTTTTTTCAAATGAAATTTCTAATCCTATTTTTTTCTGCCTGCTCTTGTAATAATTCTAACTGCTCCTGTGCATCGGTAATGTCTTGGGCGATCAGTGCCATGTCGTCAGCAAATGCTAAACAGTCTAATTCTATGCCCATACGTTTTAGTCTCAGTCTGTGTGCTGGTGCATCTGCTTTCCTCCATTCTCGAACAACTCTTTCAAGAGCACAATTGAAGAGCACTGGGGACACTCCATCCCCTTGTCGTACTCCTGTGTTTATTTCAAATTCTGTGCCAATTCTCCCATAAATTTTACTTTGGATTTGGTCTCCGCGAATGTTTCTTTTATGATGTTTGTTGTCTTTTGATCTAGTCCAAATTCTGCTAACACTTCAAAAAGGGATTCTCGGTCTATACTGTCATATGCTTTTTTAAAGTCGACAAACGTGATAACTTAACTTTTGTTTGAAGTACTATGCAAATATTTCATCGAGTTTTTGAAGTTAAAGATTTGTTCTATATCTTTCCTGAATCCACCTTGGTATTCGCCTAGTTTTGAATCCAGCTGACGTTCTACTCAGTTTAGTAGGGCTTTAGACAGAATTTTGTAAGTTATTGACAATAAAGAGATTCCACGATAGTTGTTAGGGTCTGTTTTACTTCCTTTTTTGTACAGAGGATGTATGAGTGCTGTCTTCCAATCTGTGGGGACGTTTTCAGTTTTCCAGATTTCATCTACAATTTCTTCGAGTTTTGCAATAAGATTTTCTCCTGCATTTTTCCATGATTCTGCGATAATTTGGTCTTCTCCTGATGCTTTGTTATTTTTCAGTGACTAAATTATCTCTTTAATCTCCTGTAAACTTGGTGGCTTTGAATTTGGGTTTCGTTGTGTATGACGGAACTCAAATTTTTCTGCAGGCTTTCCACAATTCAGTAATTTAGAAAAGTATTTCGCAAGAATTTCACAGTTTTCAGTGTTGTATGGGCAATTTTCCCATGTTAATTTTTGAATTGGAGTGGTGGAGGAGCGTACTTTGTTAATTTTTGTTTGAGTACTCTGTAGAAATTCCGGGAATTGTTTTTCTTGAAATAATCTTCAATGTCTTGCAATTATTTGTCTTCGTGTTGTTTACGGACTGTTCGTATTGGCTCAGTGACTGTTTTCCTGGTATCTTTGAGATCTTCCAGGGTCTTTTGATTTTTGTTGCACAACCAATTTCGCCTCGCCGGTTGTCTGAGATTTATCAGTTGGTGACACTCATCTGTTCACCATGGGTGTTTAAGTGTTGTTGTTTGCGGTGCTACAGTTTCAGATGGCGGCTTAGCGAGAGGACAACATAGATATAGCTGAACACACTGCACATTGGTATGCCGACGGATCGACTAGTGTGGTTGCTGGTACCTTCAAAAGACTTGTCGCTCGAGTGCGCGGGTGCTGTGTGTCCAAGTGTAAAGATCCTCGGCTTCGTGCTTATTCTGGAATTTTCATGTATTTGATTTCAATTTGAAGCCATAGTGAATATTAATCGACCGTAACTGTTTCAAAGATATGAAAAGCTTTACAAATACCTCTACATTCCCAAAATTTGTCGGCTACTGAAATCATTTAATTTTGTAGAACTGCAATTGTAGGCTAATGATGAGATCTAACCTCGAAACATGTTGCTAATTAAATATTTTTAAGTAGTCAACGAATTCTGTGACTGGTAGCGATCTTTGAAAACCTTTTCAGACTTTATTGTACTCATAATATTTGTCAGACTTTATTGTACTCATAATATTTGTAGTACAATGCAGATTTCTTGTAAAAGTTCGTAATCCATTCCTTTTTAGACTGTTCCGTTGCCTCAATTTTAGCTTTATATTATTATTATCATATCCTAAAACTAGGAGCGTTTCTAGCGTACATGCTTTTGAGTATATTTCTCGTTATTGTTGTTTCTTAATACCAAGCTCTTTTCTTGTACATATGCGAATTCTGCTTATTTTTCAATTTTGTTGTCGTAGTAAAGAGTAGCAAAGATGAACAAGTGCTCATAGCTCTAAAAGTATGCATTTTAGAGCCCATGTTTATTAAACATTTTTTACTTCTTTCTTGTACACTGAAGAGCCAAAGAAACTGGTACACCTGCCTAATATCGTGTAGGGCCCTCGCGGGTTCAGAGAAGTGCCGCAACACGACGTGGCATAGACTCGACTAATGTCTGAAGTGGTGCTGCAGGGAATTGACACCATGAACCCTTCAGCGCTGTCCATAAATCCGTAAGAGTACGAGGGGGTGGAGAAGTCGTCTGAACAGCACGTTCCAAGGCATCCCAGATATGCTCACCAATGTTCATGTCTGAGGAGTTTGATGACCAGCGGAAGTGTTTAAACTCAGAAGATTGTTCCTCGAGCCACTCTGTAGCAATTATGGACGTGCTGGGTGTCGCATTGTCCTGTTGAACTTTCCCAAGCCCTTCGGAATGCAAAATGGACACTAATGCATGCAGGTCATCAGACAGAATGCTTACGAAAGTGTCACCTGTCACAGTCGTATCTAGAAGTATCAGTGGTCCCATATCACTTCAACTGCACACGACCCACACCATTACAGGGCCTCCACCAGCTTGAACTGTCCCCTGCCGACATGCAAGGTCCATGGATTCATGAGGTTGTCTGCATACCCGTACACGTCCATCCCTTCGATACAATTTGAAACCAGACTCGTCCGACAAGGCAACATGTTTCCGGCCATCAACAGTCCACTGTCTGTGGACGATTCTCTTCAGGCGTCGTTGGTCCCGTTCTTACAGGATCTTTCTCTGGCCGCAACGATGTCGTAGATTAGATGTTTTACTGGATTCCTGGTATTCACGGTACACTCGTGAAATGGTCGTGCGGGAAAATCCCCACCTCGTCGCTACCTCGGAGATGCTGTGTCCCATCGCTGGTGCGCCGACTATAACACCACGTACAAACTCACTTAAATCTTAATAACCTGCCATTGTTGCAGCAGTAACCGATATAACAACATACACCAGACTCTTGTTATGTTACATAGGTGTTGCCGGCCGCAGCACCGTATTCTGGCTGTTTATATATCTCTGTATTTGAATACGCGTGCCTATGTCAGTCTCTTTGGCGCATCAGTGTATATCCGCCCTTATAACTCCCATACACTTTTACTCTACAGCCTATGTTGCTGTAAATCAGTACCAGAGCAAAAAGTAGTACATACTCAAGTGGGACATCCAGTAAATAAGAAGAGTAACCATGGCTAAAAATAAAGTTGGTTCTACTACTCAACAACGCAGTTCACAGGCTGGTGGTGATAACTTATATAATTCTGGCGCACGTGTCGAAGAGTAGAAATCACCTCCACCTCTTGCCCCCAGAAAAGAAAAGGAAGAGTAGGATTATAGGTTTGGTCGCTGATGTGAACATTAGGGGTGGAGCACGAGCTGGAATTAAAGTAGAATGGGTAAGGAATTAGGTCGCACCCTTTAAGAGGAACCGTCTCGGCATTTGTATCAAGCGACCACAGAAAGTCTGAATATGGATGGTCGGCTGGAAAATTAATTTGCTCCAAACGGAGCTTCAACGGTCAATCACATCACCACGACAAATTCAGACAGACATGTCACACTGCCATAGCAGATTAGGACGGCAAGTGTTCTGTCATGGAAAATCACCAGGCTGCATCTCTTCCGTCTATCCCTCTCGTACAAGCAGAAACCGCCAAAAGCGTTGACATCGTAAATTTCCGCTTGGCAGTTTTCTGAGAACTGGATCTTCCCGAGCGTACGCTCGTTTTTCAACGGCTGCTGCGGGGAATAAAATTTTTTCCGCTGCGGCGCGAAAGTCACAACTTGTTCACATTCCACCTGCCAGAGCCGTTTTCCAAGCAACAATTATTAACTGGCAAAAACGAGCTCCCTTGTACGGCTGAGTTGCTGTGCTCTGGTCTCTGTCATGCCCCAAATCCGCTCCAAAAGGAGATTACGAGAACTGAGGTCCATGCATTACACACACACACACATATACACACACACACACACACACACACACACACACGCACACACACACACAAAATCATTTACAAGTACTGATACCTTTTCACTCCGTGTAATAACGAAACTTTGGTAAAGGAATACATCCTATCTGAAATAGCCTTTCCCATCTTTGTCTGTAATTACTCGTTCTTATTCGCTTTGCCCAGTTTCCGCTGTTATGCCGTTCTGAAGCGGGACTTGCATTAATCATATAAGACATTGATATAGGGAAAAAAGTTGTAAAATCACGAGACTTGTCGCTTACATTAGCGCAATTAATAAAAATGACTGATTCTATGCTTTGGTTTCTGTTTATCTGTAAGTTTTTAATGTTTTTCGTTTATTGATGTCCTGTATAATTCCGGTGCATTCGTTGCTGCTACAGCTTGAAAATGACCCGACAGCTGAAACTGTCTAGTAGTGAAAAATCAGTAATAATTACAGTCGAAGGTAGAAATTTTCGTTTCACAGATTTAAGATTGCTGTACCTCCCCGAAGGAAAGCAATGAAATAAGCTGCCTGACAAAAGAAGCGAATCACCAGGAAGGGGAGGAGGAAACTAAATGAAACTACACAGTTTGAGAGCGTAGTTGGTATTATTTCAGTGATTGCAAAATAGAATTAAATTTACGAAGATCTTGGCAGTATTAACCCACTTACCAGTATGACATTCCAACCCCTCTAGCATGGATGTTCGGTTGGCAAGAATGTCATGAAGCCATTGTGTCCTATTCTGAGTCAAGGTGGCCCTCAACTATCGTTGTTGTTGTTGTTGTTGTTGTTCTTCTTCTTCTTCCTTCTGCGAGTTTTCTACACCAAGCAGTGTCTCTCACATCCAAGTTTCACCTCCTTCTATCTTTCCAGTCCTCTTCTTGCATGGCTCTGTCTGCATCGCACTGCTTACTCCATCAGTCCAGTATAGCTGGGATAGTCCACTTTTTATGTGTAGTGGAGGTCTCCGGTGGCACATTTTAGAAGGTCATCTGTACTCTGTCAATCTCCACATTAGACACTTATTTTCAGTTCTGCTTACAATATCCTTGCTAACTCCCATCTGCTCTCGTTGCACATCAGTTCTTATTGTGTCTCTTTCTGTTACGTTACAACTTCGTTTCGAAAACACGATTTTCATTGCCTTTAATTTCTTCACATTAACCCAGGAGGCTTTCCACAGTTCAGCACCAAACAAGGAAATGCGCTCAACTATACATTTCTATACTCTCGTTTCCAATATTTTTCACGTTTTTTTTTATTCCAAATAATGGAACATACCGGTTTAATTACCACGTTTCCCTTTCTTTTCCTGTGTCTTATTTCGTCTTTGCTTTCACTCTTGTTAGAAATTGTTGTTTCTAAATATTCAAGTAGTCGATTGTACTTTACTATAGATCCATCGCCTATTACAAGATCCCTTTTCATACCTCCGACAACCATGTATTCTCTCTTTGCGAAGTTTATTTCAATAAACCACCGCCCATTTTTTCTGTAACCTTTCTTAACGTTTAATATACTTTCTCTTCTTCCTCAACGAAAATGACCTGATTGTCCGCGAAATTTAGAGGGAACTTGGTGTCGTTACCTATACTTGTTGCCATGTTTTCGCATTTCATTTCCCGATTTTTTAGTACTTCGTTCGAAAACACTTTAAAGAGGGTAGGCGATAAGGAGCATCCTTGTCTCACTCCTGTGCTAATCTTAATTCTATATGATAGTAACTTCCAAACTTTAACACAACAAATATTATCCGAATACAGCTTTCTAACGGCTTGTACGTATCGTTTCTGAATGTTCCGATTATTCATTGCTTCCCACATTCTAGAAAGTGGTACACTGTCATGGACCTTACGCAAGTCTATAAAAACTACGTGTGTCTCCTATTTATGTCCACTTCTCTTGCCAGTTGCCTGTCTAATGCTGCAGATATTATCGAAACAGGACCTGCCTGCACGGAACCCACTCCGGTCTTCTACTTCCTCAGTTACTCAAATGGCTCTGAAAACTATGGGACTTAACATCTGAGGTCATCAGTCCCCTAGACCTAGAACTACTTAAACCTAACTAACCTATGGACATCACACACATCCATGCCCGAGGCAGGATTCGAACCTGCGACCGTAGCGGTCGCACGGTTCCAGACCGAAGCGCCTAGAAGCGCTCGGTCACAGCGGCCGGCCCCTCAATTACTCTCTCAGTTCTCAATTAGGATCTTATCTTATAGTCTCGATACAGCACTGAGAACTGTGATGCATCTGTAATTTGCACAGTCATCCTTCCTTCCATTTATGACCTTTTTGAATATGTTTGTGATAAATTTTTCTTTAACATAACTACGACATAATATCACGAAGGAGGTATACAATCACTTTGACAAGAAAAGAAATTGTAGTCCACAAAATTCGGAATAGGCCGTTGAGGAAAATCAATTGATTGCAAGCAAGCTGGCAATACTACGCGTTTCATGTTGCACATGGACATAAAAGTAAAAAGTTGCAGTGGAAACGGTCATAAGCACACTGAGGCCACTTACTGCTTTCTTTGTTGTTCCCATCAGTCTTAAAGGCTATTTTGATCATCTTAAGCCACTTGCCGTAGGCTTCTTTCTTTTTATCCTTCACATTTGCTGCAACATCATCATTCCAGCAATCACTTTTAAATTTGGCAGACGTCTTCTCAATTACTGCGAGTCTTTCACAGACCACTTAGTGAATAGCTATCACAACTGCCTTATACTCTGTTTCCACTGTCGTATCATCAGTTTGGTGTAGCTTCCTACTCTATCTAAACGTGTATAAGAAGCCAGCTGAAGGATCCTGCAGTAGACGTAACTTATACTGAGGTTGGTTCAGTTTCTCTCCATCCTCATTACAATCATTCTGGCATCTAAAATTTTTTGAAAGGGAAACGAAAGTGCATACTGAAGCAGGATATGGTCAGATCCACTTCTACTCCAAAAGAGACTATGCAGTCCTCCGCTTTAGCACAGTTACTTTCTTTCCCTATAGCATAATCAGTTAAAGAGCATAACTCTATTGTAGGCTGTGTCCGTGTATATTTACAGAATATTTCTGGGTTGAAACAACTATTGCATATCTTAAGACTGTACTGTCCATACACTTCTACCAGCCTCTCTTTCCCCAAAGCAAAATCAGTCACAGAGTGTAACTTTTTTCTACGTTGTGTCCGTGTATATTTACAGAATTTTTTGGGTTGGAAAAGTCTTTCCACATATTAATACCATACTGTCCACACATTTCTACTAGCCTCTCTCCATAGTCATTCACAATATCCTCCCCAAATTTGTCAACAACCCTGTTAGCAATCTGCTTACCCAATCGTCCATTAAAATATAAAAAGTACAGCTTCTTACAATTGCTAATGCCATCTAATAGGTTTGTCAGATCATTAAAGAAACTATTCTTCTCAACGTCAGTTGCAATGATGGTTACTCCGTAACCCTTTAACTCCATATCCACATGCATCAGACTTCCGTTCACACAGTCCCATTTCTTGATGCATATTTTCATTTTCTGTGTCGCTCTTCGTTTGCCTAACACTCTGTGTTCACTCCATTGTAAATGTGAACACAATCATCTCTTTACTCTGCTCTTTTACTTTAATTTTTTGTGATCTTAAGTCATATTCGATGGCTCCCCACATCATGACGCTTGGAGTATATACTGTGTGTCGGTACCAGTTTGAATTACCGCAATCGATGGTTTAACATCTGCGTGTGCTTTTAGGCTGAATAAGGGAAGTAGGCTTGTCTCAGCTTGATGTAACAACTTATTAACGAAACCCTGTGGACGGAACAGACAATAATGCACTGCAATCGATAACTCGCGCGAAGGCGTGAGAAAAGTTGAATATCACAGAACAAATGTCGCTTGTGTATAGCGTCTCTGGCGTTCAGCGGAGAAGTTTCGCGGCACTGTACTTTCAAACACCCGCGCATATGACGGCGCTAGACGATGACAGAAGACGCCACACTGTGCATCCAAAACATTGGAACGTAATTCCACGTCGCAGCCGTACTCGTCCACGTTGGTCATCCGGTGTAGTGCTGAATCGTCATTCACCACTGAAGACAATACGACGCAGTCAGTGTTTCCTGGTCACGGCACCATTGTAAACGCACCACTTTTAGCTGTGGTGTGAACGGCAGCCTAATGGATGGGCCACTGCTTGCCTCCTACCAGTGGTGCGGGGTGCCAAATAATGTTTCAAAGGGTTCATTATCTGTTATCGGGTAGTAGGGGCAAATGCCAATGGCTAACGATGTGGTTGGTGCGCAATAAGGCGTGGTCGATCGAAACCTTGATGAATACGCCGGCCTCAAATTTCCACGCTGTTCAGCATCAGACCACATACGAATGCCCCACAAATTTTGATGTTGCACGATTTGATCATCCGGCCAAATCGTGACCCTCAGTGAGGCCCCTTTCAAACTCCGTTCAGTTCCTGATAACACTGTCTCACATAAGTACGCAGCATCTCCGTGTCCTTCACAGTGATCGCTCAACATCTGACACCTTTCACCTCCCTTCTACATCCTGCCAGTAACAGCACGAAACACGAACGGCACTGATGCACTCCGGTAGCTGTTCTACCTGTCACAGAGAATTGGAACGCTAATCACTTACACACTCACCTATGGTATGTACGTCTAAGAACTTTCATTGACATCCAAACGCGTCTCCTGGATGCTTCACTTCTTCCTAAAAAACTAAACTCCGCTCGAACAGGCCATGAAGGCCCAACGGTACCGGCCTGCCGCCGTGTCATCCTCAGCACGCAGGCAACACTGTGTAATCTACCCCCCCCCCCCCATCCTAATTCTAGCTATCGTCCACAATAAGCGAAGTCTTTTATGAAAAACTTGAGAGGAGTAAAGATTACAGTAAACTTTCTAGTTTACTTAGCTTTTCGTGTAGAGTTGGCTCCAGTTCTTCTTGTCTAGGGGTCTGATTCTTGAAGCTGAAATTCTCACATGTTAGGTTCTCATGGTTGAACTGATCTAAATCAATTTGAAGATTGTTGTGGCAGAATTTTTTGTTGTTACGTTAATATATTTTGTACAATTTTAGTATATCATACAGTATTTTGAATTTTCACAATAACAAAGCCGAAATTAAATTGTTCGCCCAAAATACAAAAATACGTCCGATCACATCAGAGGCATTCATACTACTACTTCACTTTGCGGTAATTACCATATTCCATAGGGTTTACAATTTTTCTTGACAAATGAATTTCAGTTAATTTCGATTATTATTTCATAAATGAATCCAGAAATAAACATAGTGAACAGTGCCAGATTGCATAACTACTAATTGGAGTTTTAATTGTTCCAAATTTTTCTAAAAAAAATAACTTTAACTGTAGTACTTATGTCTCGAAAATAAAGTAATTCCTTTTCATAAATTTTAGCTTGAAATATAACATATTGTGTGTAAAATTTTATGAAGGTTTTCAGAAAAGCAGCTGTGATAATATTGACCTGTCCAGTATTTGAAAACTAACACTGGTATCGTCAAGTACTGTTGACAAAATGTAATGCTGGAGGAGGATATCCCGTTACAACCGGATGCGGATATGGAGGGGCATGTGGTCAGCACACCGCTCTCCCAGCCGTATGTCAGTTTACGAGATCGGCGCCGCTACTTCTCAATCAAGTAGCTCCTCAGTTTGCCTCACAAGGGTTGAATGCACCCCGCTTGCCAGCAGCGCCCGGCGACGGATGGTCACCCACCCAAGATCTAGCCCAGCCCGACAGCGCTTTTTGGCCAGTGTAGTTCCTAGCTGTACACTTTCCAGTGTACTAATAAAAACATATACATTTATATAGAAGAAATTTCGCATTTAGAGATTTTGAGATGCAAATACGTACACCATGAAATTACTCACGCGAGGTGGCTCAGTACTGAGACTCTGGAATCGTATGTCGGATGGCAGCAGTTCAAAACCCTACTTGGCCACCCAGGTCTAGGATTTCCGTGATTTCCCACCGTCACCTCACTCCGAGCTTGCGTTCTGTCTTCAACGACATTGTCATCGACCGGTTATGAAATCCGAATTTCCTTCCTTTCTTTACAAATCTCCCGAAGACAAAGGGCCAGAGTTGAGGATCCTTTACGGCCGTTACTTTGGTGATCGAGCAACAGGAACATCGAAAAACCTGGTAGATATTTTGTTGAAAGAGAATGAGAATGCATCTTAGGCCATACTTCAGAACCTATATTATCCGAAATGTTTACACAGAGGTGAACTGTAGCATTTTAAATTAAATTCGTTTGCAAGCAGGACTGAAATTTAGGATCGCAACTGCCAACAGCAAATTATGGGAGAGTTTTCACCGCCTATAGAATAATGCAAAGTATGTAATTAATTAGCCTGTCACGTACCGCGGCTGATTATACGATTAACGAGCAACTGACACTTCATAAAAATCAAACATCGCCGTTAATTTGGCAGTAATCCACTGTTGCGAATTTTATGACAGCGTGAATATAGACGAATTCACATGAAACAGGGCTTTTATAAATTACCGTAACACTCTTTGGGGTCTTGTAATGGACACCTTTCGGCCATACTTTTAAATAAATATCTGTGCACACACACGCCGCAACAAATTTACAAAGTACCGTACTCCATTCTCCCGGATCTGTTAACTAAGCGATAATAACATCCTCTAACTATTGTAATTATTACATTTGTTACCAAATACGCATTATGATAATACTGTACAGTATTTATCACATTTGCAGTAATGGGAGAGGATTAGGTTTATCAGTGGCAGAGAGACACAGATAGTACGTGATACGTGAATACACTACCTTTCGTGTTTTCATTAGCAATATTAGTTTACGTGTTACAAATGTGGTGGAGGAAAGCACATGCTTTACTACTGTGGCGATTTCAAACTATCTAATTAACCATTGTTGCCTAATTTTTTATTCCAACGGTGGATGAGTTGCTCATTAAAATATTTTTTGTACTATTACCACCCCAAGTTCAAGCACAAGCTAGCAAAACTGACAAGATAAACAACACTCTCCGATCATATGTATCGTTTCCACGTAAATGGGAAGAAGTCCTGTTTCCAGAATGACAAAACACTACAGGGCGCAGTGCGCCATTGGCTGACGATTCACAAGAAAAACAAGTACCATAACGACATACGTTTCATGGTGTACAAAACGTTGTAGATTGACGACAGTTATACTGATGTATACATCTACACTCCTGGAAATTGAAATAAGAACACCGTGAATTCATTGTCCCAGGAAGGGGAAACTTTATTGACACATTCCTGGGGTCAGATACATCACATGATCACACTGACAGAACCACAGGCACATAGACACAGGCAACAGAGCATGCACAATGTCGGCACTAGTACAGTGTATATCCACCTTTCGCAGCAATGCAGGCTGCTATTCTCCCATGGAGACGATCGTAGAGATGCTGGATGTAGTCCTGTGGAACGGCTTGCCATGCCATTTCCACCTGGCGCCTCAGTTGGACCAGTGTTCGTGCTGGACGTGCAGACCGCGTGAGACGACGCTTCATCCAGTCCCAAACATGCTCAATGGGGGACAGATCCGGAGATCTTGCTGGCCAGGGTAGTTGACTTACACCTTCTAGAGCACGTTGGGTGGCACGGGATACATGCGGACGTGCATTGTCCTGTTGGAACAGCAAGTTCTCTTGCCGGTCTAGGAATGGTAGAACGATGGGTTCGATGACGGTTTGGATGTACCGTGCACTATTCAGTGTCCCCTCGACGATCACCAGTGGTGTACGGCCAGTGTAGGAGATCGCTCCCCACACCATGATGCCGGGTGTTGGCCCTGTGTGCCTCGGTCGTATGCAGTCCTGATTGTGGCGCTCACCTGCACGGCGCCAAACACGCATACGACCATCATTGGCACCAAGGCAGAAGCGACTCTCATCGCTGAAGACGACACGTCTCCATTCGTCCCTCCATTCACGCCTGTCGCGACACCACTGGAGGCGGGCTGCACGATGTTGGGGCGTGAGCGGAAGACGGCCTAACGGTGTGCGGGACCGTAGCCCAGCTTCATGGAGACGGTTGCGAATGGTCCTCGCCGATACCCCAGGAGCAACAGTGTCCCTAATTTGCTGGGAAGTGGCGGTGCGGTCCCCTACGGCACTGCGTAGGATCCTACGGTCTTGGCGTGCATCCGTACGTCGCTGCGGTCCGGTCCCAGGTCGACGGGCACGTGCACCTTCCGCCGACCACTGGCGACAACATCGATGTACTGTGGAGACCTCACGCCCCACGTGTTGAGCAATTCGGCGGTACGTCCACCCGGCCTCCCGCATGCCCACTATACGCCCTCGCTCAAAGTCCGTCAACTGCACATACGGTTCACGTCCACGCTGTCGCGGCATGCTACCAGTGTTAAAGACTGCGATGGAGCTCCGTATGCCACGGCAAACTGGCGGACACTGACGGCGGCGGTGCACAAATGCTGCGCAGCTAGCGCCATTCGACGGCCAACACCGCGGTTCCTGGTGTGTCCGCTGTGCCGTGCGTCTGATCATTGCTTGTACAGCCCTCTCGCAGTGTCCGGAGCAAGTATGGTGGGTCTGACACACCGGTGTCAATGTGTTCTTTTTTCCATTTCCAGGAGTGTATTATATTACTATGATGTTAACTTAATCTTCTCGTAAAGCAAAGTAAATTAAAGAAACGAGACATTAATTGTTCGACTGACCCTACTGGATTTAATGCTCTTGAAACGTAAGGATTGTTGTCCCTACATCATAGATTAGAGATATTTCCAAATACCTACTTTACGTCTAGTAAAAGGAGTAACGGGAACTTTTTTTACATACAGCTGGGAACGACAGCATGTCGTGCTTAAGTTATCGTGTTACGTGGTTCGTGTGAAGACTAATGTTGTCTTGGGCTTGCGAGTACAAACTTACACGAAACTGTGGTGTGCTCGTTCAGATAAGATGAAATTGATGACAGTGTTGTTTTAAATAATTTCGCGTAAATTGATTTAATTGCAATAGCAGACGTGTGGACAATACATTCTGACATTATTAATGAAAATAAACATCGTGTCGTTAATACATGATACATTATTTGAAATTTGCTGCGTCCATTTAACTATATGTAGCAATTTCTAATTCTGGTAGATTCTTAAGTTACTCTAGTACCAAACGTACAGGTATGAGCTTGTATCGACGAATATTGGTTATGATTTATCTCTGCATATTTACTGGAGTGTTACCTCACTCATAGGGCTGCTCAACCTGTGAATAGTAAGATCGACGTACTGGTTCGAGTGTGGTACAGGGCGTTGTCTCTCATGATACAAATACTGCGTTATACTACTCTGTGTGGTGTTTTCCGAAGCTAGTGAGTTCCCCAGTTACTACTAGCACTTTGGCTGTAGCAAATATTAGACGTCATACCCCTGATTTGGAACAAATAATTAAATTGTGCAATTTCGTGCTGTAGCTCACATTAATAACAGTGTTCATAATGAAGTGGTAATCCTTGCACCCCTGATGGAAAACCAATTCTGAAGCGATGTCGTTACTATACAATATACCCCAGGCTCGACTGCAAAGCAAATTGTAATCACAATGTTACAGTTGCGTATTGTACTACCTGTTGGGTCTAGAATGTCAATTTGCTACCCACATTAGAGTTGCCGTTGAGGTTTGCTCGATTAATCCACCGCAACGTCGATTTAGGCATAGACGTGGTTACGCTAAACGCCGGCGGAAACGATGCTGGATCTTGTGTCTGCCTGGTGGATGAAGCTGCTCTCCGCCCCACTACACCTATCTAACTCCTTCCTTCACTCCTTCATTGCCTTCCAGACCTTTCGTTTGCGGAACTTCTGCTGCATTCATCTGGACAGCATTGGCTCGATAAATCTCTATCGTCACTAAAAATACTTTGAATATTTTCATTGAATACAGATAGACCCACTACAATCACCGTCTGCTAAGTGTGTCGTCTACGCAATCTACAACGGGTGGCTGATGATACACGATTGGAAGGCAGATGTGTAAGTCCATGTAATAAATCAGAGGAAATGTTTCATATAATTATCGCGAATTTACCACTATCAGCATTAAAAGTAGACAGGAAGCACTGTATCAGTATATGATCAGACTAAAATCTCTTTTTTAGAGTTCTGTACATCAACCGGTGAAAACGAAACCCTTATAGAATCACATCAGATGAATTCGCAATTGTGAATAATGACTACATCATTTTTAGAATGGAATGAGGACAATGAAAATTTGTGTAGGACCGGGACTCGAACCCGGATTTCTGCTTATCGCGAGCGTTCGCCTTAGCTTTTGGCTATCCGTCATCAGAATAACCCAAGCACTGCAATATCGTATTTATCTGCCGATACCGGGCATGCTACTTTCAAGTGCAGCGTCTGATCTGTACAGGAATACACATTGTGGATGTGCGAGTACAAGTCACAGACGCATGGTTGATGACATATGGAAGTTTGGCTATGGCTGTGAGTCGTGCACGGATAGCCAAATGGTAAGGCGACCGCTCGCGATAAGCGGGAAATCCGGGTTTGAGTCCCGGTCCGGCATAAATTTTCATCGTCGTCACTCCACTCTACAGCTGATGGTAGTCTCTGCTGTGTTTCGTAGCTGTTGGGGTTGCCGCAGTGTCGTCATCAGAATAACACAGGCTCTGCAATATCGTCCTTATAGAATCACTTTGTTGTCTTTCTGTCTGTCTGTCTGTCTGTCTGTCCGACAGTTAATAACACATTCTCGAGAAGGGGTACACGTATCAAACTGAAATATATGTCACATACTAAAGTGTATGGTTCCTGTCGAGTATTTATGTTTCTATGTTAGCGCATTAAAAGATACGGCCATGTATGTCAAAATTTTGATACTTGCAAACTCACCAAAATCTTTAGGATGCTTCCCGTTGACCTATAATCATAAAATTTGACAAGAACCAACGTCTCACAGTACAAGAAAACGTAAACTGCTGAATTGTAGCTATATTAAAAAATATTTTTGGCGCTACAAACTTAACATTACATTCATAATCTGACAAAAATCTCAGGAACTACTATATGGATCTTGATCTGGTTTTCACTAATAGATAGTGAACGTTTGTGTGTATCATTTGCAAATACTTCTTTTTTATCCCGCCTGGTAGGCGGCGAGTGGGTCTGCTCCTGTAAACTGAAGGGTAGGCCGAATGTAGGAAGCGAGTAGGAGCAGGTGAGGTACAAAGCTCGATACTGCTTTTAACTTAACAGAACATTTAATAGAGAATATTAGTCAATGACATATACGTAACTTTTGCACTGAAGATGAGCACGTAGGTGCGAAGCTGTACATCAAGTTACTCGTTCAAGGTTACAAGTAGTGGCTCCCCACTGTGAAATAGAACGTTGCTTGGTCGACTGCTCGGCATCAAATGGGCTGAATCTTCAGCGGCGCTCGTAGAGCTGCACAGCGCCTTCCAGAGGACGCTGCCGTCAGTGTCGGTGTGGTGCCAACCTACGAACTTCCACCTACGCCGTGGCATCGTAGGTGTCGATACCACAACTTCGTGATGATTAACTGAGCTACGATGAAATGAAGTCTTCTACCACAGAAACAATGCCTTTGCCATCTAGCGGTGATAGGCGTAAGGTCGCCCGACTGGTATGCTCAATACAGGCATTGGTTGTGATGCGGAAAACATCAACACGTGCTTGCAATTCACTGAAGTTGCTAGACACGAATTGCCTGGGATGGTGTAACAGCATCCTGCTTTGGGAATCTGTTCATTGGGTTGCCTGTCTGAAAGTGCGAACTAATTCGATGCGATAATGGGGAGCGGATGGTTATTTACATGTTCTGAGTCGCCTGCTCCTACTGCAGCTACGCAATGGGGCGTGTTACGAATCGAATCCACTGGTATGTATCTAGTTTCTGTATGTAGTTTTCGCCCAGTCATCTTCTGAAACACCAGAAGTAATTATCAATGGATCTGTGCTTAGTACTGTTTGCATTCTTTTTTAGAATGCGACTTTTCAGGGAGCAGCATTATTTCAGTCGTAGCCGCAGGTCAAAATACTTAAAGTGTGACACTTTCTTTTCATCAAAGGTAATGTTTTATTTAATTCCAATAAATGATTGTGTCAACACAGGAATGTGTATTAGTTTCATACATTTTTACTGGACAAAATCTGATTCTCCAAAGATCAAAAGCTATCGTTTGATAAGCATGGGTGTAACTTTCTACGAGGACGTGTTGAAAGGTAATGTCTTCGAATATTTTAAGTGAAAACTCTTAAAGATTTTTAAATAAAAATGTTATTAACATTCTACGTCTACATATCTGAAGCCCTCTACCACGAGAGCTAGGCATTGTAGCGTGTAGCTCGGTGGTGTATATCGTAACTATACAGGTGCACGACTTCTTTGATAGTGATGAAGCGGTGCAAGCAGAGGCGAGGCTGTGGCTCCGTCAATTAAGTCAAACACTCTAAACTGACGGTATCAACCAACTGGTCTCTCGTTGTTGTTGTTGTTGTTGTGGTCTTCAGTCCTGAGACTGGTTTGATGCAGCTCTCGATGCTACTCTATCCTGTGCAAGCCTCTTCATCTCCCAGTACCTACTGCAACCTACATCCTTCTGAATCTGCTTAGTGTATTCATCTCTTGGTCTCCCTCTACGATTTTTACCCTCCACGCTGCCCTCCAATACTAAATTTGTGATCCCTTGATGTCTCAGAACATGTCCTACCAACCGATCCCTTCTTCTAGTAAAGTTGTGCCACGGACGCCTCTTCTCTCCAATCCTATTCAGTACCTGCTCATTCGTTATGTGATCTACCCATTTAATCTTCAGCATTCTTCTGTGGCACCACATTTCAAAAGCTTCTATTCTCTTCTTGTCCAAACTATTTATCGTCCATGTTTCACTTCCATACATGGCTACACTCCATACATATACTTTCAGAAACGACTTCCTGACACTTAAATCTATACCCGATGTTAACAAATTTCTCTTCTTCAGAAACGCTTTCCTTGCCATTGCCAGTCTACATTTTATATCCTCTCTACTTCGACCATCATCAGTTAGTTTGCTCCCCAAATAGCAAAACTCCTTTACTACTTTAAGTATCTCATTTCCTAATCTAATTCCCTCAGCATCACCCGACTTAATTCGACTACATTCCATTATCCTTGTTTTGCTTTTGTTGACGTTCATCTTATATCCTCCTTTTAAGACACTGTCTATTCCGTTCAACTGCTCTTCCAAGTCCTTTGCTGTCTCTGACATAATTACAATGTCATCGGCGAACCTCAACTTTTTATTTCTTCTCCATGGATTCTAATACCTACTCCGAACTTTTCTTCTGTTTTCTTTATTGCTTGCTCAATATACAGATTGAACCTTCAGAATTTGAAAGAGAGTATTCCAGTTAACATTGTCAAAAGCTTTCTCTAAGTATACAAATGCTAGAAACGTAGGTTTGCCTTTTCTTAATCGAGCTTCTAAAATAAGTCGTAGGGTCAGTATTGCCTCACTTGTCCCCATATTTCTACGGAATCCAAACTGATCTTCCCCAAGGTCGGCTTCTACCAGTTTTTCCATTTGTCTGTAAAGAATTCGCGTTAGTATTTTGCAGCCGTGACTTATTAAACTGATAGTTCGGTAATTTTCACATCTGTCAACACCTGCTTTCTTTGGGATTGGAATTATTATATTCTTCTTGAAGTCTGAGGGTATTTCGCCTGTCTCATACATTTTGCCCACCAGATGGTAGAGTTTTGTCAGGACTGGCTCTCCCAAGGCTGTCAGTAGTTCTAATAGAATGTTGTGTACTCCCCGGGCCTTGTTTCGACTAGGGTCTTTCAGTACTCTGTCAAACTCTTCACGCAGTATCGTATCTCCCGTTTCGTCTTCATCTACATCCTCTTTCATTTCCATAATATTGTCCTCAAGTACATCGCCCTTGTATAGACCCTCTATATACTTCTTCCACCTTTCTGCTTTCCCTTCTTTGCTTAGAACTGGGTTTCCATCAAAGCTCTTGATATTCATGCAAGTAGTTCTCCTTTCTCCAAAGGTCTCTTTAATTTTCCTGTAGGCAGTATCTATATTACATCTAGTGAGATAAGCCTCTATATCCTTACATTTGTCCTCTAGCCATCCCTGCTTAGCCATTTTGCACTTCCTGTCGATCTCATTTTTGAGACGTTTGTATTCCTTTTTGCCTGCTTCATTTACTGCATTTTAATATTTTCTCCTTTCGTCAATTAAATTCAATATTTCTTCTGTCACCCAAGGATTTCTATTAGCCCTCGTCTTTTTACCTACTTGATCGTCTGCTGCCTTCACTACTTCATCCCTCAAAGCTACCCATTCATCTTCTACTGTATTTCTTTCCCCCATTCTTGTCAATTGTTCCCTTATGCTCTCCCTGAAACTCTTTACAACCTCTGGTTCTTTCAGTTTATCCAGGTCCCAACTCCTTAAATTCCCACCTTTTTGCAGTTTCTTCAGTTTTAATCTACAGTTCATAACCAATAGATTGTGGTCAGGGTCCACATCTGACCCTGGAAATGTCTTATAATTTAAAACCTGGTTCCTAAATCTGTGTCTTACCATTATATAATCTATCTGATACCTTTTAGTATCTACAGGGTTTTTCCATGTATACAACCTTCTTTTATGATTCTTGAACCAAGTGTTAGCTATGATTAAGTTATGCTCTGCGCAAAATTCTACCAGGCGGCTTCCTCTTTCATTTCCTACCCCCAATCCATATTCACCTACTACGTTTCCTTCTCTCCCTTTTCCTACTACCGAATTCCAGTCACCCATGACAATTAAATTTTCGTTTCCCTTCATTATCTGAATAATTTCTTTTATTACATCATACATTTCTTCAATTTCTTCGTCATCTGCAGAGCTAGTTGGCATATAGACTTGTACTACTGTCGTAGGCGTGGGCTTCGTGTCTATCTTGGCCACAAAAATTCGTTCGCTGTGCTGTTTGTAGTAGCTTACCCGCATTCCTATTGTTTTATTCATTATTAAACCTACTCCTGCATTACCCCTATTTGATTTTGTATTTATAACCCTGTTTTCACCTGACCAAAAGTCTTGTTCCTGCTGCCACCGAACTTCACTAATTCCCACTATATCCAACTTTAACCTATCCATTTCCCTTTTCAAATTTTCTAACCTACCTGCCCGATTAAGGGATCTGACATTCCACGCTCCGATCCGTAGAACGCCAGTTTTCTTTCTCCTGATAACGACGTCCTCCTGAGTAGTCCCCGCCCGGAGATCCGAATGGGGGACTATTTTACCTCCGGAATATTTTACCCAAGAGGACGACATCATCATTTATTCACACAGTAAAGCTGCATGCCCCCCTGGTCTCTCATTAGGAGAAATTTGTACGTCACCAGGGTGACTATGTTGAAAAATAAATGTGTAGACATGTAGAATAAAGATGCGGGATGTTAATAACGTTTGTTTTATTTAATAAGCTTTAGTAGTTGTCACAGAAAAAAAATCTGTGGCATTGTTTCTCAGTACGCCCTTGTAATCAACCTTTCTTCACTTTCATCTTTTAGCACATCTTTTCTTTTGTCAACTCATTTCAGCCAATATCTTATAAATATTATTTGTGTTCACGGAATCAGCCGTCTGTTGTGGACCCCCGTGTTTATTTAGATGCACTGAACTATACAGAAAACTGTCCTTCAACATAAATTAACAATACGTAAGAAATCAAAGAATTAAACAGGGATGTCGTCATTATTATAACTCGTTTAATGGACTTTGTTAAAAGAAGGTGCCTTAGCTGAAGTATGCAAGTAGAAACTTGATGTGTGCCAGACGTGTCACTTGTCTAACAGCATGTACTTGTGGCAGGTTTTATGTTCGTAACACTTACGTCAATCATATTTAAATCTTTTCTTGGCGAGAATTTTCGGCTGCTTAAAAATCTGAAATAAACAAACGCAGGGAGAAGAGTTTTTCATTTAATGTATTTATTAGGAACACAAGGAATAAACTGCAAACCGGAATAAAAACCATAGACCTGCAATCAGCAAGGAATAATGACAACATTTTTTTTTTAATGAAAGGTATATCCACAAAAGTCGTGGAATTGCCGAGCTAAGTGGTCATGTTGCATACTTGGTCGTAAACGTTAGGTAGATCGAAGATGCAATCGGCCTCTTATACTTAAATTCAATATCACTAACTCCCTGTTAGATCTAGGTCTGTTACTAAAGTATCACCTGGCTTGATTTTTCTTTGTGACTTCAGAGTATTGTGTAATTCTCTAAGGACCTAAGCAGCGTCCTGCAGAGTAGACCAGAGATAGGACTGCTAAGAGTGGGAGTGTATTGTATACAAAAGATCTACTCGGAATGTCTCGCGAAATTTTGTCGCGAATTAAAAGCATTATGGCTAAGCGGTCTGAACAGAAGTAACTGTAGATAATACACCCACTGAGTAAACGTGTCACTTCCAATGCCTTGACTGTGATGCACCGTGCGGCATCAATATTTGTGAGAAACTGAAGAAATTCCTAGTTACATGCGGGACAATCCGAAGAACGTTATCTAGGGAAACGAGAAAAGATATAAGAAATTTTATAGTCAGATATTCGCGTTTTTCTGTACGACTTAGAGAAACTGGTCATGATTACGAAAAGATGTTTTGAAGAAGATGTGTCACAAATGAGATTCCTGAGATATGTGAAAGGTTGCACGAGAGTGAGTGGATTTTAAAATGACGATATTTTTAAGACCTATCATACCATCAAAGAGAATAAATAAATATAGGTTTTACACATGATTGGAGCGCAAGAAGTAGCAACCACTAAAAAAATTTTTCCTGCTGCTCTCTGTATGTTTTTGTGAGACTTTGCTACTGATGTGGATACTTTTGGAAGTTTATTCTCAAAATTCAGTTTAAATAAAGTTGAGAACTCGGTTTCTCTGTACATTTAGTGCCACCTTTTGTTTTCTAGTTCTCTTGCAAATCTCGTATTTGTTTGGATGAACAGATTGTTTAGAACACTTATGAACATATAGAAAGTGCACTAATTTTAGTTTTGAAACGCCCCTGAGGAGAATTGGGGATAAAGGGCGAGTGCCGAAGGCACTTTGCGCAGTACTTGACATAGCAAAGAGCGCAGCATTAACTATTAAGGTACATACAGAGCTGCGTGTAAATTTGTGAATTCTGTGATACTGCGTGCTACGTGCCTTTGTGGTGATCAGAGAACCGTGTAGTATTAGAATTAAATCATTTACTTAATCACTAATAAGACACGTTCATCTTAGTTTAAACGATAAAACAAAACAAGATGGTTTTACGACGTTCATGAACTATTAGTGCTGATCTTTATCACATTGCAGCTATATTGGATACCATCATTATGTTCTAAAATTATCTCTATACACAACGTGCATGACATGTAGAAAAACGGATCACGTAGCATTTGGGTACGTTATTCTGCAATGCATGACTGTACGGAATAGCTTCCGGTAGCGGAAATACATTTCTCGGTAGAATAATTACATAGTTTTTGGAGAGGTGTCTCATGTCAATACGGTCTCTTCCTCTTGAGAGTTTTCTCCGGAATTGAACTGCTGCATCATTATCAGAATATCCTGCTGAGGCTACAAATGACTTCCAGGATTTATTTATACATGGCTTCCGATGTTGCCACATTTAAAGTCATCGCTTCGATAACAGCGACGCCAAAATTAGTATACAGGGTGTATCAAAAATAATCATCCGATGAAAAAATTATAACTATTATGTTATTTGAGATATGTGCGTGGACAACGTACTGTTGGAAAGAGCACACTCTCGAGTTTTAAACGGTTCCCGCTAGGTGGCAACAATGTGTGCGCCCCACCCACTTCAGTTCTAGTAAAAATGGCGTCGCGACAACAGAAAGCGTTTTGTGTCTACGTTTTGTGCAGTGCTTGTCAGTAATAATTGTTCAGCGTGACTTTCGTAATAGGTATGGCTGGATTCTCCTACAGCGCAGAGCATTAGACGATGGCTTGAACAATTCCGAGAACCAGGTTGTTTGTGCAAAGGCAAATCGCCGGGCTGTCCCCGAGTGTCTGAAACAGACGTCGAACGTGTCCGCCATAGTTGCACGAGTCCGCAGAATTACTTTCGACGTGCAACTCGACAACTCAACATGCCCCCGATGTTCGTTTGTCGTGTGTTGCGTCGACGTTTACACATGAAACCATACAAAATTCAACTACAGCAAGCTCTTCGTGAAGGTGACAAACACCAACGTGTGGACTTGGGTAGTTTCGTTCTTGGCAAGAGGGAGTTTTCTTCCTCACTTAGTGTTTAATGTTACAGGAAGCACATATCTCGATATGCTTGAGAATTTTCCTTTCCCACAGTTTGAGATTCATCCGAACAATTTCATGTACCAACAGGATGGGGCACAGTCATACTGGCATCTGGAAGTGTGGGAATTTTTAAAGCAAAGGATTACTGTGCGGTGGATCGGTCGCACTGGACCAGATGATTCAGCCTTACATTACTGGCCTCCAAGGACACAGGACCTGACTGTATGTGATTATTTCTGCGAAGGCGGGGGGTCATAAAAGACTCCGTTCATGTGCCTCCGTTATCAACAACAATGAATGAACTGAGACATCGCAAAACAGTAGCTGTGGAAGATGTGACTCAGGACGTGTTCAGTGCAGCATGGGAGCAATTTGAATACCGCATTGACATATGCCATGTATCTTAAGGTGGCATATCACATTTTTTGAGTTTTCCGTTCATCAAAAATCAAACTTCTTTGTGTATGTTTATTAGTTTCAGAAATATAAATTTGCCAAATCAGATGATTATTTATTATACACCCTGTACTAATACATCGGCGACATCCCAAACTAGTGTCTTTCTCTAATGTATGTCTTTTAATTCGTAATTTATAGTTACAGTTAAGTAGTTTGTGACCAATCCACTCATCTGCAGATTTCCTCCTAACTTCTCTTTTCTACTGTTAGTTTAACGTAGATCTGCTCGACAGAGAAATAAATACTACCACCAATTATTAAGAATATTACTCTAAACCAAGCAAATGACTAACTACAGCACGTAATTGTCATTATTATTACTATAATAATAATAACTATTATTATTACAGTATTGTTAGTATTACTTTTGTTCCTATCTCTTCCTTAGATTATTCAATGACAATTTCTGTTTCTGACTCCCACGATACACGCTATACTCTAAGCTGTCTCTTTAAGCTATTACCCGAATTTTTCTACAGTGAAACTGATACCAGAATCAAAAATGCTCTTATACAACAAAAAATTGGCATTGTCCTGGGCAGCGTTAGGGGTGTAAAAGAAGGGAAATAGCTTTTCAACGCATCCGGCAGCTTCAAAGACAGTGAAATCAGAACAACTTGACATGTTCGCGTTTATTTACTTGTTAGTGTTAGTACTCATTGTGTCAAGTAAAGTGAATTTATACATCATGTCATGTAGTACAACATGACTAACACGTCATCCAACATGACATTTGTCATGTTGTGCAATATGACACAACGTGTCACTAAAGTTTGAGATGTCTGTACTCCCTTTCGGGGTAGTTACTATTAACGATGCACCTCCACTCCCAGACTCTTCTTGTTGTAAATGCATCCCACTTTGCAGAAGCACCTAAATTTGTGCTTTTTATTCCAACAGCCATCACCATATGCAACAGGGGTTGGGTCTGGGGGAGGAATGGTCCCTTTGGGAAAAAAAAAAAAAATAAACCCACACCCCTCACACAGAATTAAAAAAAATTGTTTTAGTGTCCCTATGGGAATAAATGCACCCTTGAAAATTTTATTTCCTCCCCCCCCCCCCCCAAAGAAAAAACTTTTTTCGGGCTGTTACATGTATGCTCTTCAGCCATATAGTATAGGTATTATCATTTTTTGCTATGGCTGGTGAATCTTTCGGGTTTTAGTCTATAAATTGCGAGATGCAAGTGTGCCAACACCTAGCAGCTAAGAGAACTCACTGAACTGGGGAAGTTGGGTTAACTCGTAAAAAAAGCGTCAGTATGTCAAGATACTTTGATTTAAACGTTTTGAAGTTGCCAGGTAACTACGACAGCTAGTTCCTTTCTTTTACATCCCTAACTGTGTTCAGGAAATATTACCTTTTCTGTGCCATGACATGAGCATTTTTTTCATTCTGGTTCCCAACTTTAACTCTCCCATAATTCTGACATTAGGCTGCCATACCTTTGCAGCCGGTGTGGATTTTTTCTTGTTCTGGGGACGACTGATACATCGTAAGCTTTTTTATTGTCTTTCGAACCATGTTTCTTATATCTTGGTAACCTGTCACTAGACAACACGACGACCATTAATTACATGTATTTGGCTACAGTCATACAAAAATTTGAACCGATCATGTTTGAACGTAGAAATGGCATGGGCAGAACAATTCACAAAAACGTATGTTTTGCACATAAAATTCGAATGAAGCTAGACTTCTGAAAGCTAGTTTTCAATTTTATCGGAAGAATGCATTTTTTTACTTATTTTATTCATTTCAAACTCCGCGTAGTCAACTCACGTAAGAACGAATTTCGCATGTTACATTTAGCTCGACCACGGATAAAGATTGTTGGACAAAAGAACACAAAAAAATCATTTTGACTTTATCAGTTTATCTATGTTCTTGCACAGTTTGAACCGATTAGTACAAATTGAAAGTATAAAAGAGGTGTGCTTCTAAAATCTGCCAGAGAAACCTGGCATTTGGACGTAAAATGCAACTGAAGGAAGATTTTTTCAAGCGTTAAAAAAATATATATCTTAATTCAAGGCTCCGATTAGCCAGAGGACCACATTTGAACAATAAGTCTCACTCCAGTCTGGAGTTATTTAAGGGTACCATATACGTGTGGCAGCATATAGAAATATGCCGGTCTTGCCAAGAAACGTTTCGGAGAAAGTCTACGCAGCGATAAGTCGCGTGGTTTGTCTTGAGAAGCGTGGTTTGTCTTGAGCAGCGTCGTTTCGGTAGTGGCAGGACTGTGGTCTGTCTAGACTGACCTGTAGCGTTTCGCGGTACTGTTCGCGTTCGCCGGAAAGTCACAAGTCATGCAGAGCACCGTCCCAGAAGACAGACACAATGTCCGTTTGGCTGTGTAGGATCGTACAGCTACATCATATACCTCGATTCTGGTTTGTCTGCAGCAGGACAACTATCCTAACGGCCAGTGCGATGATCAGTGCAGCACCATGGACTGCTGCGGCTTGCCTAGACGCTAGCGAGATCGGTCGTGGCGCATACGTCATACACGTGATATTGCTGGTCTTACGAGCGCCAGCAGCCGTCTCTGGCGGGGAGCGAGTAACTGTTTCAGATGAGTTTAATAATTGTTAACTGCATACAAGCTCTTGATAGAATACAACAAAGACATTTAGAGGCTACCTTTCCAATTACATGACGATTTCCCACAGGCCCTGCAGGGAGCCGAGTGTTCACCATGTGTGGCGAACAGGACGACTAATGTGGCGTCACAAGTTCGTTGTGGGGCCCGTATTTCTAGTGGAATCCGAGAGGCTCGTTGACTGTGGTACGAACAGCGACAACACTGGACACAGGAGAGTCACCTTGTCGTCTTTTCAAGCCACCACCGGTTGACCATCCTGCGTCAGACGAATCCCTTCTTGGAGGCTTCGAGCAGAACGAACGTTGCCAGACCCCATTCCCCATGGTACGGGCCCAATATATGGCGTGATGTTGATATGTGCTGCCATTGGATACACAAAACGATAACATCTGTCTCACACAGTCTGTAATTTGGACAGAAGCCTTGATGTCTTGATGTGTTAAGACTGCAGCTGTACCGTCTCTTCGAGGTTTCCATGATGTGTACTTTCAATAAGATAACGCAAGACTGCATGTTGCCAGTGCTAGTTTGACCTAGGTCGAGACAAAGGGTCTTTGTTTCCATGGCCATCAAGTTCCCAGGTCTCTCCTCCATTTTAAACACCTAATCATGAGCTGCGGAGAAATTTGCACGCCACCTCTCGCCTGCTTCTACGATTGATGAACTCAAGCATAAGACGAAACAATGTGGAATAATGTACCAGAACCTGTCATCCAAGCTCAGTTCGACTTCTTCTTTTTATACACACATTACGCACCTAAAATTTCAGTTTCTGCTATCATTTCTGGCGTTGCAAATTTAGTTGCCACTGTCTAGTAATCAACATGCCCTTTTTCTGCACTTGACTGGTAGAAATATACGGGGTGTCTCAACACCCAAGACGAATGGACAGTATTTAGTAATATGAGAGGAACTATCGTATGAAGCAAGAAAGTCCAGTAAACATGGCCTCTTAAGTGCATACCTTAAGAACTACGAGAACTCGTATCTCTTCGTTACTGTGAGAAACACCTCTTCCACTGAGAAAGCCCTTGAGGATTGTCTTTTAGAGCCATTTATACAAATGGTGTCTTTTTTTAGTCGATATCAGCTCCTCCCAAAATAGGGAAAAGCAAAGAGCTTGCACTAAAAAAGATTTGTTACATAATATAGAAGATAAAGAAGCGCTCATATCTCTGAAGGTATGCATTCTAAAGACCATGCTTAACAGACATTTTTTCTTCAAACGACCGTATATCCCTGAATATTGATCATTCCTCCTGGGACACTCTGTTTAATGTCTCCGGCTACAAGTCTGTCTCTCACACCTTGAGTAAATTTTGTTATGATCCATCATCTTCAACCCCTGGTGACTTGATGAGCTGTGTCCCTCCATGAACTCTTTGGCGCTAGTTTCCTCCTCATTTCTCTTAGCTATCTCTCATTTCAGTCCGTGAAACTGTTAGTATCCTTCTACAAACACACATTTCAAAAGTATTGATTTTCCATTACTTTTCTCGCTGTCAACCACTGAAATTCGTACAATTTTTTCTTTGTTTTTTTGATTCATTAGTCTTCTTACTAGTTTGATATAGCCTGTCACGAATCCCTATCTTGCGCCAACCTCTTCATCTCACAGTATCCCTGTGTGCTCAATTATTTCTCCCGTATAGTCGAATCTTAATCTTCCCCTGCAATTTTTACCCTCTACAGGTTCGTGCACTGCCACGGAAGCTATTCCCAGATGTCTTAACTCATGTCATATCATCCTGCCACTCCTACTTCTGCTTTCCATATGATCCTTTCTTTGCCATGTCTGCAGAGAACCTCCACATTTCTTATCTTATCAGTCTATCTAATCTTCAAAGTCCTTATATAGTACATCTCGAACATATCTTTTCTCTTCTTTTCCAGTTTTCTCACAGTTCTTTATTCTTTTCCATATTATGCCGAGCTCCAAACTCAAGTTCTTAAAAACTATTTCAACAAATTGATGTCGATGTTTGATACTAGTAGATTTCTTTGTACAGAATTGCATTCCTCTTCTATAACTTTACGTTCCGTATCACTTAGCCTCTTGATTGCCTTTCACACCTCTTCTGTCCTTGTATAGCGTTACACATTCTTTTGCCACCTTCAAACTAGGTCATTCCTTCCATTTAACATCTCATGGTAGATACCTTCTACTCGCCAATAGCTAGTTGGCTTGGCCTCTTTGAACAGGTTCCTTTTTTGTAGTTTTCTTCTGTCTTCTCATATTTTCGTTTGCTGTATCCTTTTCTAGCTTTTTTTTGGAAGCCAGCAATTAGCATTTAGCGTGGAGATTCCCTTTCACTCTCATACGCCTTCTTTCATCTGTCAGTTTTGTGTGTAAGCCACAGTGTTCTGATTCGCTTATGGACTTTAAAAATGTTTGTATCATTATATTTTAAATATCACATGAAGTCGTTTACGAGGTTTGCGAAGTTACTAATACTGTTAAAAATTATAACCAATGCTGATTGGTCACAGACGTTAGTTGAACTTCTTTATTGCATTACGTGTTCCGGACTTACCCATCATCAGATGATCTGTCTAGTAAGGAAATTATGCATCTAAAATTAATATTAACTATGTACATACCAGATGGTGTGCAAATCAGTGGCGCTGCATTATGTCCATGAAAGGATAAAAATATTTAAAATTTTTTTTTGCCTGTTTGTTTTTTACTTTTTTTAACTTTTTGATAGTAGCTATGACACATCTGTAATTGTAAATAGAAGAAAAGTTCTTTTGGCGTCATAGTGCATCACCAGTGGTTTGCATGCCATCTGGTGTGAGTAGTGTTAATCTTAATTTTGGATTCATCACTTCTTTTATTTGTGTACTGATGTTGGTCTTGATGACTTGGCACTAATATCTTATTATGGATTTTTGTGTGTGGCATTGCCTGCGTCTAAAATTTTCTCATCTACTTTGTATTTTGGTATAAATCATTTGTAAATCCTGTATTGTCATATGTTACATATTTTGGATTACGATTTGCTGTAGGTTACCTTTGTGCTCATGATTGTGAAATAATTTTTTAACAGATCTGATTATGTGCTACACCCTAAATGCAAAATGCAATAAAGAAGTTCAACTAACATCTTGTGACTGTTATTAGCGACCAGTCAGCATTGGTTACAATGTTTATAGTTTTCTCAGTCTCAGTTTTAAACGTTGTTTTAATATTTTCCTATCGCCTACTAACGTTACTGTCAACTGCGTAAAGTAATTTGCATCTCTTTGATCCTGAGTAAAGGGCACCCCAATATTTATGCGAACTATGGATCTTGCAATGAAGGAACTTCCTGTCAAAAGTAATTGAGGTGCGTGAGTAATTACGCAAAGGCGTATAGAGTTGTGTGTGTGATAGATAGATAGATAGATAGATAGATAGAGAGAGAGAGAGAGAGAGAGAGAGAGAGAGAGAGAGAGAGAGAGAGAATTACAATAATACTGAAATGGTTGTCTTTAGCAACTGTGTGAACATAAAACTAGGAGAATCATCGTCATAGTGATGGCCACACTAGGGCACCGGTATGCAGCTAATAAGCTGTTGTTTCGCAGATGTGGTGTTGAGAAAATAAACTTCACAGTTTTGATTTGATGTTTACAAATCGGAATTATCAGAAGGCTTTAGTAATTTGCGTGCGGTTGACAAAACTGTACACAATCTATCACTTCTCCTTTTCAGACTGACACTTAACATTTGAAAGGAAATGGGGAAAGGTCACTGACATCTCTGAATATATTTCTCGATGCAATGAATATTGCTGAGTGCAGCTAGATACACTCGTTGTTCAAACAAAGATTAACGGTTAACGTCCCTTTGACGACAAGATGGAGCATAAGCTTTCTTTGGACAGGAAATGGACCGTGGTCTTCTCCCTCTTTTAAGGGAACTATCTCGGCAGACTCTCCTTTTCAGACTGACACTGAACATTTGAAGGAAATGGGAAAAAGTAACTCACATCTCTGAATATATTTCTCGATGTAATGAATATTGCTGAGTCCAGCTAGATACACTCGTTGTTCAAATAAAGGTTAACGGTTAACGTCCCTTTGACAAGACGGAGCATAAGCTGTCTGTTGACGGGAAATTGACCGTGGTCTTCTCCCTTTTATAAGGGAACAATCTCGACAGCTGTCTGAAGCGACTTAATGAAACACAACAAATCTAAGATTTCCTAAATCTTTTGCACCTTCAGAATGAGAGTCCAGTGACAAGGTGTAGAACAGACAATATATTAGATACTACTGAACTAGCAAACAGAGGAAGAAAATTTCGGAAAATTAGCCAATGACTTTAATCCAAATTTAAATAGTCTAGCACTCATAGGTCGAGTTATAACGACTTACGACTTCAATACAATAAATGGCTGACTAATTTACGTAAAACAGAAACCATACACGATATCGACGAGCTTTTGTAATTCTCTTATTCGAGGAGACGTAATTAAAGCGTAGAGGTAATCGCTTCTCGCAACGCACCACCTCCGTCTGTAGACGATGGCTCAACATGTAAAGATATACGTCAGTGATGAAACTCTCTGTTGTGAACTTTCTTGGAAGTTAATTTGAGAAACAGAGTATGACATGAAGACAGCCCCATTCGAGTAGGTAATTATGACGACAAAGCATTATAAACAAAATGATTCAGTCGGAGATATCTGCGAATGACAGTGAAAAATTACGGCAACAGAATGGCGTTTCGTTTTATGAACAACTGAAGCAAGCAGTGTCTCTTGCAAAACCTATAAGATGAAAAATTTATATGAAATAGAAAGTACAATTGTATCACAGAATAAGTAAAGGTTCAGTCCACTGAAGAATTTGTCATGGTAGCTCATATTCAATTAAATTATGTATTGGCAAGAAGAAAATCATCAATTTTTGTTATAACATAACATGTGTTCTAACAATATCTTTAATTTAAAGATGTATGAAAAAATTGTGAAATTTTCAGCTATACATTTCTTAACACTCGAGCCACATTAATTGATTTCGTCCAACAGTTCACATACTGCATACTACTTTTTTTATTACGATACATAACGAATCCAGATTTGCAGTTATATAGGACTCATCAAATTTCTGTAACTGATGAGAAGTTAACTATCACTAATATATTCAGTACTATCTTCAAACTCATGGTTTATAAACACTGACAAACAATGATAATCTTTACCACAATACTGTTAACGTTTCCGTAACATACAAGAATTATATTTCCATATAATTAAAATTAAACTATGAATAACAAACTACACGAAATAGTTCGCCATACCTAAGCTTCACAAAACTTTAATCAATTTCCATAGGTTCGAATCAACTACACAGACCACGTCTGGTTCATAAAAACAAACTTGTCACAGCTAAGGACCAGCAAAATACTACAATGTTAAGAGCAAAAATGGCATATACCAGGAATTTTACCAGAACATACGTTTTAGAGATCGGATAAAAACAAAAAAATGAATGCAGACGATTTTCTAACATCCCTCATCTTTGCAGATGACGCGGTGTACTAATTTAGACCTGACTTTGGTTGGCAGCCACAGGACGCACAAAATATAAAATGAAAGGTAAAATGCAAATTTAACTGACAACCAAACCTGTTATATCATATCCCTTAATCTAAAAATGATCTGTAGATATGTACTTCAGAAAAACAATAAAAAACCCACTGGGGATGCCACAACTGTGTCAAAACGTGTTTGGATGATAAAACGAAACAGTAATTTGTGTACTTGCAAGAAGGTAGACCAATCCTTAATTCATTATTAACCATTAAAGACAGATGAAATACGCTGGTCTAGTCGGAACAAAGGTCAGGCACCTTCTTCTGTTCTCCACAATAGCACCATCGATATGAACTGATTTACTCTTCCAAAACTATGATGCTATTTAGTCTCATCTCCTGCTCTTATTAACATGTTTATGATTCTAAATGTATAAAGCTCATGCGAGGATAGATCACTCACAATTTTCATATTGCAACAGACGTTTTTATCCTATATTAAATCTCTGGAAATCGGTAAAAAATACTTTTTTTTATAAGAAGTCATCATTCTTCCGACGGGTTCGATGTTGCCCCCCACGAATTCCTCTTCTGTGTCAACTTCTTCTTCTCAGAGTACTACTTACATACTACCCCTACGTACTCAGTTATTTGATGCATATGCTCCCATATCTATCTTTCCTTATAGTTTTATGCTCTATAGGTCCCTGTAGTACAATGAAACTTATTCCACGATGTCTTAACCCATGACTTGGTATCTCGTTCCTTCTTCTTGTCAGCGTTTTTTTCATCATGTTCCTTTTTTTCACCGATTCTGCGAAGAATCAACTCACTCCTTATCAATCCATTTAATTTTCACCATCTTTCTATAGGACCATATCTAAATCGCTTCAGTTCTCTTCTTTACCGGATTGCTGAAAATTTCAGAAATTTTCCCTGAAATTAAGACCTCTGCTTGATACTATTACTTTTGGCCAGTGATGCTCTCTTTGCCTGTGTTTTACGTCCTCCTTGCTTTCTCTGTCATGTGTTATTTTGCTTCCAAGGTAGTGGAATTCGTTCTCGTCATCGTTTTCGTGGTCACCAATTTTGATGCGAAGTTTATCGTTATTCTCAATTTTTATAATCGTCATTGTTTTGGTCTTTCTTCCGTTTACTCTCAATCCATGTTCTGTACTCACTGGACAGTTAATAACATTCAAAAAGTCTTATAACACTTCTTCACTTTTACTGAGGATAACAATACCATCAGCGATCCTTATCATTGATGTTCCTTCCCCCTGAATTTTAATCCCACTCTTGAACTTCGTTTTATTTTCGTCAGCACTTCCTCGATGTGTTGGTTGAACAGTAGGGGCGAAAGACTGTCTTAGTTATAACCTTTATAATCCAAGCACTTCTAGCACTATCTAGATATAATTTTTAAATCGTCAGAAGAGATTCACTCCTTATATTAATGTTAATTTCGCTGTAAATTTAGACATGCATTGCTATTCAAGGATGATTTCAACAAAATAGTTATTTCTTCAATAGTACTAAGCTAAAGGAACATCATTCGAGGTTACATCTATAGTGCAAAATGTTAATTAATTTAGATAACTTTTCACAGATTGTATAGCGTAAAAATACTGTTCGAAATGGGCCACGTAGCAAGTCCAAGATGTTTTGTTGTATCATTAGCCCTTCAGTTGGCTATAATTATTAGACAAAAGTCTATATATTTACCAAGCAGATGATGTTGCCGTCTCTGCCCATTTTCTGGGTAGGAGTACCGACAAATAACTCAGAAGAATGCACATCCAAATTATGTCTTCTCCAGGACACGTACTCGAAGTAATTCAGCAGTAAACAGTGCACCTGAACACAGATGGTGGCGAGGCAGTTTTAGAATATTGACTGTTTACTGATATGCTACCAGCTGTTACATCTGACAACGTATGAAAATGTGTTTTGGACTGTACTTGCAGTCTTGATCCCTTTTTTAGTAATTACACAACAAAACTTCATTTTTCCCATCATGTTAACTCTTCTTGCGAAACAAATCTTGCATTTTCGTATATGTATACCCAAATTTCATGAGATTTTACTTAAAAAATGAGACCACTACATTTCACACATTAGTTGTAAGGATTTCTCTAATACAAGAAAAGGCACCCATTTGGGCCCTGGAATTCTTATTTCACTTAATTCTGAGACCATTCAACACGGCAAATGCCAGTTCCCTTACGTCCTTGACTGTTTAAAGGAAAGACTTTCATATATAAAGGGAAAGGATGGCATGGAAAGGATGGCGGACTAATTCGTGAGAGTTGTGTCCTTACCACTGCGCCTCTCGTCTGAACTCGCTGTGACCAGTCCAGAATGCAGCGCTTCATGCTATGGTGAATCTTGCGCAGTCTTAGCAGGCCACATCTCATTCCCTGTAACATATGTTATGGCTCAAACCGACTTTTCTAGATTCCACTGTCCAAGATTAGACTTACGTGACAAACGTCAGATAAAAAAAATGATTACTGTGAGAATGTACATATCAAGTGCGTGGTGCAGGAACACCGCTAACATAGATTTTGAGATTAGATAAATAACTTATGTGATATTATACGTTTCCCACTGAGATTCTATTAATTTCATCTGTACGTGTTAAGTGATGTTTCTTAAGACTATCTCTTTGATGTGCTACAAACTACGTACATTGAACTTACGTGAGACGTAATACCGATTTTTCCCTCAAACTGGCCTACTGTCATTGGTGATATTCCTTAAAAGTGTCGAGATCTGCCCACTGTTGGGATCTTTAACTTCTTCAGTCATTACGGGCGCAAGGCTACGATTTCTTTTATAGCGTCGTTGAGGAAGCATCTCTAATACAGCTTACGAGCATGATCTGGCCTTGTTTTCGAGCATTACGTTACTCTCCACCCCCCCCCCCCTCCCTCTACTCACCCCAGCTCCTTGCTGCCCGTGTCGTATGAACAGAAAGCAGGAACTGAGAGAGAGAATTCTGCTTGTGTCGCGCGGTTGCCTACCTGCAGGCAGTCGGCGTTCGCTTTGACTTGGGTTTGCCGGACCGACGCTTCGGGTTACAGTGCTGTGTATTACAACAGGAGCGACCGCCAGCATGGCTACCGACTGGTGCGGTTTGTGTGCCGACTACAAACATCCTCGTATTTCAGCACCGCGTGCGCTATGGGTTTGAATACGAATATTCGGCTTGCAGGGTTTAGTTGAAGTCTCCCATTTCGAATGGCTCTCGAACATTTATCATCGTTCTTCTCCTGTTTCAGGCTTCGTTTTTTGTGATACAAAGTTGTCAATAATGTTTTCTATAATTCTAAAAGACAGCGGAACACGTTCATAGCGTAGGATTCTGTAGCGTACAGTATTGTCTGAACGATAGTAGGATGTCGCATAAATGGGATCCTTTCTACACTACCGGAGAGGTTACGTCAGTGATACAAACTTTAGAGCTCATTCAGTTAGTGTCGATCGAGATTGTGACGTTCCTGGATATACAACAATCACGTTAAAATCAACTAATTTTACGAACTCAGTGTAAGGACATCGTGATCGACATCCTTGACAGCGAGCTAAGTAGCAGCAGGTGCTAGATGACGAACCTCACCTTCTAGAATTTTCTGTGGTCTCCCGAATTTTCTGGCCTAGAGGACATTGTCGAGTTGCGTCGACAATGCCACTTAGTAGCGACCGCGTGAGGGCACTAGCGGGACAGTCTCGGTCGAGCGAACATGTGATGAAGAGCTTTGAGACAGAAACTAAGCGAGGTTGTTCAGTAGTGCGTTGGGGAAATATTTCGTTGGAATAGGAGTGTAGAATCGTCCGTATCTTTTTTGGGTGCATACGCTTCACAATTTGTCAGTATCATCAGATGACACAGGTAGGCGAGTTTTCATCACTATAAGAAAAAAATTAAGATAAAGGGCGTCATCTTATATTTCTAAGGACACTCACACCTTTTTAAGTTTAATTTGGTAGTAAATAATTGCAGTTGCGCAAATACAGTTAGGCAGTAGTTAAATGTTATTGTTTGATCGCGGCTGAAGTACGTCACCCGCCCTACAGTCCGACAGCCAACCATTAGGATCAGCTCTCTCAAAATTATGGGGGATACAGTGGCACAAGCTACATCACTGACAAGCTGTTGACCGATAAAACTAAAGATCAGTATTAAATTAAGTGTAAAAATCTAAAATCAGCTAACTAGGGTTAACTACGAGATCTAGAGTCCCTTGAGAGAAAATGTAATAACATTTGAAACACATTTTTCTGTCATGAGTACGACATTTCTTTCATGTTTCCTGCAGTAGAGATGAAATGTCAGCACCGGTAGGACGGGACGTGGAAACCTACACTGTCTTATTCCGGTGTATTTCATGATCTTTTGATACGCCTATTTATTCACATTTATTCTACAGTAGTAACAAACAATACCGCGCCACGTGAAGGTTTATGCCACTTTTGATGGAAATTAACTTCTCGTAGATAAGATATACTTGATCAGTTGTATGTTGCCATATAAAGGATGTTACAGCGATTGAGTGCAGCCTATGTAGATCAGGTCCAATATAAGGAACACCAAAATTCACTTACTTAAACACATATGCATCGATATTGGACCACGCAGATTCATTTTACCGTTTACCGTCCAACCGTATAGGTGAGAGGAAGTATTCATTCCTGAATATGTGCACAGCCAAATGGCGTGTAGGACTCATCACTTCTCTCACGGCTTCTACGACGTAAAAAAACATAAAGTATCTAGGAATATATATCTGAAATGATTTAAGGTTGAACGATTGTAGAATCTAGCCCTGGAAAACGCAGATGTCACCTTCGGATTTAGAGCTATATGTTAGTGTAATTCACCAAAAAAAGACTGTTAACACTTTTGAACTCACTGCCTCAATATCCATCTATATCCACATCTGTACTTAGCGTAATTCTAGTAACATTGTGCCTTCCCCCTTTCCAGTTTCTATCGCTTATGGCGCGATCCAAGAATGATTGCTGATAAACCTCCGTATTAGCACAAATTTTTTTTTCATTGTCATTTCTTGAGTCATATTCAGAGTTTCAATATTAAGTCTCTGCTAGATGCACAACACCCCTATCAGTAGCGGTTTTACACATCGGCCCACTAGGAACGGGCCTACGGGTGGCACCATAAGGGTGGCGGCATTTTTTGCTCTGTACTCATTTTAACCTTTTACGTTTTAAAATAACTGCACTTACAAACGACAATTTTTTTAAATATTGTTAAACAACTTGCTATTTTAAATAAGAACGAAATTCGACAGTACAAACTTGGAAATATACGTAGTTTACTTGGTGACTGAATGGAAATTTAACATTGGGTTTCTGTCTGGTATCATCTTCACGATTCTTCAAAATATTTTCAAGTAAGCTGTCAGGACGGCAATCTACAATATATTGTTTGAAACGTTAATATTCCGAGAATGCTGTCGGCTTCTACTTAACCCTACCATATTTTCCCCGTTAAATACCGGGACCTCTGAAACGCTTTGGTAGACTAATCAGCAGTGTCTTAATTACTGTAACATGTGTGAGCCTCAGTATGTAAAACCCGACCCTAGTTAAATTTCTTGTAGAAATTATGGGGAATATTTTGAAGAGTTGCTCAATGTAGGTGAAAATACGATCAGTAACGTTTCAGATTTCGATGTACAATGGGATAAGAATGATGATGGAAATAGGATCACATTTGAGGAAGTGGAGAAAATGGTCAATAGATTGCAGTGCAATACAGCGGCTGGGGTGGATGAAGTTATGTCGGAACTCATCAAATACAGTGGAATGTCAGGTCTTAAATGGCTACACAGGATAATTGAAATGACGTGGGAGTCGGGACAGGTTTCATCAGACTGGACGAAAGCAGTAATCACACCAATCTTTAAACATGGAAACAGAAAAGATTGTAACAACTACAGAGGTATCTCTTTAATCATCGATGTGGGTAAAATCTTCTCAGGTATTGTAGAAAGGAAGGTGCGAGTATTAGTTGAGGACCAATTGGATGAAAATCAGTGTGGGTTTAGGCCTCTTAGAGGTTGTCAGGACCAGATCTTTAGCTTACGGCAAATAATGGAGAAGTGTTATGAGTGGAACAGGGAATTGTATCTATGCTTTATAGATCTAGAAAAGGCATATGACCGGGTTCTTAGGAGGAAGTTATTATCTGTTCTACGAGATTATGGAATAGGAGGCAAAATTTTGCAAGCAATTAAAGGTCTTTACATGGATAGCCAGGCAGCAGTTAGAGTTGGCGGTAAATTGAGCACATGGTTCAGAGTAGTTTCAGGGGTAAGACAAGGCTGCAACCTGTCTCTACGGTTGTTCATATTATTTATGGCCTACTTCGTCTATATCGGTCGATCGTCCGCTCCAAGCTGGATTATGGGAGCTTCGTATACTCCTCTGCACGGCCATCCATCTTACGCCGCCTCAACTCCATACAACATCGGGGTTTACGACTTGCGATCGGAGCATTTTATACCAGTCCCGTAGAGAGTCTTCATGCTGACGCTGGCGACTTGCCACTCACCTACCGGCGCGATATACTGCTTTGTCGGTATGCCTGTCGGCTACTGTCAATGCCCGACCATCCTTCTTATCGTTCCTTTTTTGACGACTCTCTTGACCTTCAATACGGGTTGTATGTCTCTGCCTTGCTACCCCCTGGAGTTCGCTTTCGTCGCCTCCTTCAACACCTTCATTTTTCACTCCCTGCAACCTTTCGAGTGGGCGAGAGCCGCACGCCACCTTGGCTCCAGGCTCAGGTCCGCGTTCACCTCGACCTCAGCTCGCTCCCAAAAGAGGTCACCCCCGGTTCGGTCTACCACTCCCGTTTTTTGGAACTTCGTTCGAAGTTCAACAACATGACTTTCATTTATACAGATGGCTCTAAGACCAATGACGGGGTCGGGTGTTCCTTTATTGTCGGGGCACAAAGTTTCCAATACCGGCTCCATGGCCATTGTTCGGTCTTCACAGCTGAGCTCTTTGCCCTCTACCAGGCTGTTCTGTACATCTGCCGCCACCGACATTCTGCTTATGTCATCTGCTCAGATTCCCTGAGCGCCATCCAGAGCCTCAGTGATCCGTACCCGGTTCACCCTTTCGTACACCGGATCCAACGCTCTCTTCAGCAGCTGGTGGACGTCGGTACGCCGGTTAGCTTTATGTGGGTTCCTGGCCATGTCGGTATCCCTGGGAACGAAGCTGCAGATGCCGCGGCCAAGGCTGCGGTCCTCCAGCCTCGGACAGCTTCTTGTTGTGTCCCTTCGTCCGATTTTAGCAGGGTCATTTGTCGGCGCGTTGTGTCGCTGTGGCATGCCGATTGGGCTGCACTTACCGACAACAAGCTTCGGGCCTTAAAACCTCTTCCCGTGGCTTGGACGTCCTCCTCACGCCCTTCTCGGCGGGAGGAGGTCGTTTTAGCAAGGTTAAGAATTGGACACTGCCGGTTCAGCCATCGCCATCTGCTGACGGCTGCGCCGGCGCCGTTCTGCCCATGTGGGCACTTGCTGTCGGTTCGTCACATTTTAATGTCCTGTCCCGATCTTAAAACACTGCGCCTCGATCTTAACCTGCCTACTACTTTAGATGCCATTTTAGCGGATGACCCACGAGCAGCTGCTCGTGTTCTTTGTTTTATCAATTTGACAAACCTCGCTAAGGACATTTGATGATGTTTTTTAATCCTATGCCTGTCAGTCTGTCTTTTATTGTGTTTTCCCTTTTAGTTGTTGTTGTCAACTTGTGCCTCGCGGTGCATTCTTAGAGTAGTCAGGGCGCTAATGACCATAGAAGTTGTGCGCCCGAAAACCACAAAAAAAAAAAAAAAAAAAAAAAAAAAAAATATTATTTATGGATCATATGTTGAAAAAAATAGACTGGCTGGTTGAGATTAAGATATGTGAACGCAAAATAAGCAGTCTTGCATATGCGGATGACTTAGTTGTGATGGCAGATTCGATTGAAAGCTTGCAAAGTAATATTTCAGAGCTAGATCAGAAATGTAAGGACTATGGTATGAAGATTAGCGTCTCCAAAACGAAAGTAATGTCAGTGGGAAAGAGATAAAAACGGATTGAGTTTCAAATAGAAGGGACAAAGTTAGAACAGGTGGACGGTTTCAAGTACTTAGGATGCATATTCTCACACGATGGCAACATAGTGAAAGAACTGGAAGCGAGGTGTAGCAAAGCTAATGCAGTGAGCGCTTAGCTACGATCTACTCTCTTCTGCAAGAAGGAAGTCAGTACCAAGACTAAGTTATCTGTGCACCGTTCAATCTGTCGACCAACTTTGTTGTATGGGAGCGAAAGCTGGGTGGATTCAGGTTACCTTATCAACAAGGTTGAGGTTACGGATATGAAAGTAGCTAGGATGATTGCAGATACTAGTAGATGGGAACAATGGCAGGAGGGTGTCCACAAAGAGGAAAAGAAAAACTGGGAATGAACTCTATAGATGTAGCACTCAGGGCGAACAGGCTTAGATGGTGGGGTCATGTTACACGCATGGGAGAAGCAAGGTTACCCAAGAGACTCATGGGTTCAGCAGTAGAGGGTAGGAGGAGTCGGGGCAGACCAAGGAGAAGGTACCTGGATTCGGTTAAGAATGACTTTGAAGTAATAGGCATAAGAACAGAAGAGGAACCATTGTTAGCACTGAATAGGGGATCATGGAGGAATTTTATAAGGGGGCTATGCTCCAGACTGAACGCTGAAAGGCAAAATCAGTCTTAAATGATGATGATGATGATGATGATGATGATGATGATGATGATGATGATGATGATGATTATGGGGAAGTATCAAGTCAGCCCTCCATTACTATAATTAATGTGAAAGCTCTGTGGTCTTCAATATCTGAGCTTTGATTTAATAACACCCATTTAAGAAAACATGTTGATATTGGAAATGTTTTACATTTTTAAAACCATGTTTATACGAAAAGAACATAAGCAGAATGCCTAATAATGTGTGAAATACACTTCACGACAGTCTAAAGGTTTTATTTATTTATTTACTTAGTTACTTTTTTTGGCGAAAAAGAAGAAAAAACCAACTTCCGTTTGTCTCATTTATTGTGCTGCAGTCTGCACGATATCAAAGTTTCCACTCAGTGCAATCGAATAGTACACTGCACTGGAAATTTTATATTAAATTTCTTAACTAAGCTTTTTTTCTTTGAGGAAAGGTTATTTTTATTTTATGTTGGAACAAAAGGTGCATTTGCATGTAGACATAACAGCAGTGTTCACACAAATGGCAACACACCACATCAACTGCCAGCAAGACTACTTAAACGTTGTAGTCTGTATTCTCTGCCAATAGAAACCGCTGAAATGTTATAAGAGTCGATCCAGCACACCTCACTGTAAGAAATTACAAAAATTATTTGCTGTTTAAATTAGAAAGACAGTGTTAAGAATATTCAGATCGTATTTGCGTCCCAGCTAAAATTCCGGCGACGCGGGAAGCAGAAGCTGAAAAGGAACTGTCCCCTTTCCTTTACGAGACGAATTCCAGCCGGCACGTGTGCTTCAACTTTCAGTGACAAGAGAGGAACAGGTGAAAATGAAATTAAATTATTCTGCATTATCGTTCTTTCATAGCACAGTTATGATGAGTAATTGAAGTTGATCAGTTCAAGGCTCCGTGTTTGAAAGAAAAATCTTTGTGCTCGTGTGCCGTGTTTAAAGTAAAAAGCTTTGTGCTCATCTGCGGTGTAGAACTATTGGAACTGGATACAGTCTTTCTCTCTTTCCTTTTACAATTTTTGTTTTGTTTTGACTGTTGGTTGCCAATTTTGTAAGTGCCTTAACATGAATAACAGTGAAAAAATTATTTGCTGTTTAAATTAGAAAGACAGTGTTAAGAATACTCAGATCGTATTTGCGTCCCAGCTAAAATTCCGGCGACGCGGGAAACAGAAGCTGAAAAGGAACTGTCCCCTTTTCTTTACGAGACGAATTCCAGCCGGCACGTGTGCTTCAACTTTCATTGACAGGAGAGGAACAGGTGAAAATGAAATTAAATTATTCTGCATTATCGTTCTTTCATAGCACAGTTCTGATGAGTAATTGAAGTTGATCAGTTCAAGGCTCCGTGTTTGAAAGAAAAATCTTTGTGCTCGTGTGCCGTGTTTAAAGTAAAAAGCTTTGTGCTCATCTGCGGTGTAGAACTATTGGAACTAGATACAGTCTTTCTTTCTTTCCTTTTACAATTTTTGTTTTGTTTTGACTGTTGGTTGCCAATTTTGTAAGTGCCTTAACATGAATAACAGTGAAAAAAGCGAACGTGCAAAATTAAGTTGGGCGGCATTTCGGAAATTATCGAAGGAAAGGCGTGAACGAGAAGCCAGTGTTCTACAAACGCTTCGCAGAGTAGATAAATTTTTCGCAAAAAATGTTGCTGGTTGGACTTCGACTTCAAGTAGTATGGATGATATTTCTGGCACTGCAGCTGTTGTAAAAGAAGTAAATACAGACGAAACAAAAGCTAAAAAGGAATAAAAGCAAATTGTTCCTGATTTCGAGTTTCACGAGAAACTAAGTGTCGAGTCAGACATTACAAAAGGAAATAAACTAGTTACTGATGATCCTGCAGAATGGTGTGGCAATGAATCAACTATATTCTACTACACCGTGGCATTAATCAAAATTGTAACGGTGATTTTTCTAATCCAAGATGATCAACAGGTCCTAAAACGAGATATTTCAATAAAAATATATTTTACCGTAAACTTTTAAATGGTGAATCAACTTTGCGTGATTTTCCAGTACACTCCGTAGCACCGGTGCTGTTTTTTTTTTTTTTTTTTTGCATCATGTAAATTGTTCGGAGGTAAGGCCGCGATTGCTACTAATGGTATTGCAGATTGAAAAAATATTTATAATATTTTATCTCATCATGAGAATTCACTTGGACACAAATTCTAAGTTATCACTCTTAACAAGAAAAAGTCACTTGGAACAATAGATAACCATTTAGTCATGTGTTGAGACAGAAAAAATGTACTGGTGCAGTATGTTGAAAAGGGTGTTTGCAGTAGTGAAGAAGCTAAAAAGTCGTGGACTTCCTCTAGATGGACACGTTGAAAAATTCCATTTATACATAATGGTCAATTTATGATGTCTCTTGAACTCATAGCTGTGTTTGATCCTTTTCTCGCAGAGCACATCGAACCATATGGAAATCTAGGACAGGGACATACAAGTTATCTTTCTTCAACAACCTGTGATGAAATAACAGAGCTTCTTTCTGAAGGAATAGAAAGAATTATCATAAGTGAAATAACATACGCCAAATATTTCTCTATGATAGTAGATTCTACTGTGGACATTTCACGTATTGATCAATCGCCTTTCATATTAACATATATGAACGAGAATGGTGAACCCGTTGAACGTTTCTTTCTGTTTCTCCAAAATCCAGGACACAAATCCGAAAACTTAACTGAGGCCGTACTAAAAGTCCTGTCTACAAATTCCATTGATATTACTGACTGTAGAGGCCAGTCATATGACAACGCAAGCACTACGCCAGGAACCTAAAGTGGTTTGCAGGCACGCATTAAAGAACGAAATCCGAAAGAGCATTATGTGCCTTGTGCAGCACATTCTTTGAATTTAGGCGGCACTTGCACCGTAAGCTGTTGTCGGGAAGTATGTTCATTTTTCAGTGTAGTGCAAAACCTTTATAATTTTTTCTCTGCTTCTGAACAGCTCGAGGATAAACTTCTTTCTTTCATGAAACCAGGAAGCAAAACGGTAAAAAGTTTATCAAAAACACGTTGATCAGCAAGAGAGGAAGCGTGAGTAAGTCTATATGAAAACTGGGAGGGCGTTATCAATGACTCATACATATTGGCAATACTACGTTTGAAAAATCACTTGTGCGAAATGAGGCTTGAGCTTTAGGGAATCAACTCAGCAGACTAGGAACAGTACTCATGATGACAGTTTGGAAGAACATACTTCAGAGATTTAATAGTCTAAATCTAAAATTGCAAAGTGTAAATATTGATACTAAAATAGCACATGAATTATATAAATCACTTGTAGGATTTATTGCATCTATTCGTGGCATGTTCGACTATTATGAAGATAAATCCATGGAGATTGTGACTAATATAGACTATGAATGCACCTATAAACGATCGCGAAAACACAAACTTCATTATGACAAAGAAGCGGCTCTGAAGAAGCTTTCCTGACTGGAAGGGAAAAAAATTAAGAGTCGAAACATTTCTCCTAGTACTCAACAACTTGTACGCCAAATTAGTGTGGAGGAAGGAAAGCTATAGAAAACTGTTGGGTTGGGCTCCTTCGCAGTTTTCAGTAACCTTAAGAACTGTTCACCCGATGATATTGCTGAACGTGCAGCAAAACTCCAAGCGTCATATGACACAGATTTAGAGCCTTTCTTCCCTAGTGAATATGTACATTTCGCGAAACTTTTGAAATCTGCCGAGCCAGCCGGAATGGCCGAGCGGTTCTAGGCGCTACAGTCTGGGGCCACGCGACCGCTACGGTCACAGGTTTGAATCTTGCCTCGGGCATGGATGTGTGTGATGTCCTTAGGTTAGTTAGGTTTAAGTAGTTCTAAGTTGTAGGGGACTGATGACCTCAGAAGTTAAGTCCCATAGTGCTCAGAGCCATATGAACAATTTTTTGAAATCTTCTGAGATTAGTGATACACTAGTCGAAATGAGTAAATTTTTACGAAAAGAGAGGTTACAGTCCGTGTTTCCGAATGTTGACATTGCTCTTAGAATATTTTTATGTATGGCGCTTACAAATTGTTCAGCAGAACGCTCGTTTTCGGCTCTTAAAGGACTGAAATCGTTCCTACGTCCTACGTCGTCTGAGGAGAGATGGAACGCCTTGTCCATTCTTCACATCGAAGCCTACCTCCTAACCGATAACCGTCTGAACTATGAAGATATGCTCAACGAGTCTTCTGCCGCCAAAGCCAGACGCAAAATTTGCTGAATGGTGAGTTTGTTTTAAAAATTTAAGATTATAATGTGATTTTTATTATAACTTAGAGCACATTCATTGGGCTTACAAACTACGTATTAGTTGTTTATTTTAGAATTGCCGATGGCAGGACGCGGAACTAAACCTCGTTTACGTGCAGACGTGACCGAAGGCACTCGTCAGTACTATACAATACCCGAATGACCCAGGCCGTTCCGCGCTGTACAGTCAAGTCATACTGATACTGTAGGATATTACAACTGATGCGTATTCTTGGCATCTGATGAAATGTATAGTTATCGCAGAAATATACGTTATCGGAGAGTAGGCTCAGATGAAAAAGTGTTAATAAATAACGTAGTTCAGTTCTGTCGATAAATACGTAAAAGCTTTGCTAATACCGTTAGAAAGAGCTATGGTGAGAGCAGTAGCTGCAGTACAAAACTGTTCAGCCCTTACATGGTTTGAAGGTATTGTGTACACTTATTATGCAGAATCTAGCTACACAGACGCTAATGCTTTACACGTTAACTGTTAGATTATAAAAAATTTGAATTTTCTACACTAATCTGTAAAATTATGTAATAGCAAAACCAGTTTCTGTTTGTTCGTCTGTATTTAGATATTAGTTCGTGCGCCAAAATCTCTATTTCATTTTCATTTCTTATGCTTTCCTAAAGAGTCAAGTATTAATACCGAACGTGTTTTTTTTTATCTGTTACACATTCAAGTCATTAGATCGTAAAACGACAGTTTAATTTTAATTATGAACGCATCTCTGTAAAAGTACGTATTAATTTCTAATGTATGACACGTTCGCCTCCATTTTTAGATCGTAACACAACATTTTTATTTTAATTTTCAACGGTTTCGTGTAAAAGAACATATTAAAAGTGAATGTATAACAAAAATCCTCTGTCTCCTATACGCTCTGCTGAATTTTTAGTCCACAAAAGAAAATTTTTTTTTTCTTGTGTTCGTTTCTGTTGTCTTTCGACAGAAGAATGTGCTAACACAATGCAGTTTTGAGTTTGCTTCATCCGCTGCCGTACACCAAGTACAGTACAGGAACAATATTACATTTTGATTGAGCGCGACTAGACCGCTAACGCGTCCTTCGGAACAACGAATAGCAGACTACAGAAACAGCTCACAGCGCTCCCGCCGTAAACGGCAATTGTGAGGTGATCGGGTAACAGTTATTATTTAAAACATTTTTTAGGGGGGGGGGGCATATAATATTGTGTGTCTAGAGGCGAAAAATTTTTAAATCCGCCACTGGCCCGTTTTCTTGTACCTACCTCACGAGGAACGCTCTTGCGCTGACAAGGCGACCGTGTGACGAAACGCGCCACTCTCCGTTGGGTCTTCTTTGTCTCTTAGCTACTGCTTCTAGGCTACTGTTTCTAGCAATTTGTACCCAATAATGTAATCGACAAGCAGTCTTTGTCTGTTAATGCGCAAGACGTTACATTTATTTACTTTCAGGGTCAACTGCCAGTCACTACAACAACCAGTGATCCACTGAAGATCTTCCTGCTACAGCCTTTCGTCATTGCTACCTTCTTATGGACAACTGCGTTATCCGACGAGAGCCTTATGGAGCTTCTGATGGCAACCAGTACCAAACGTCCATGGGATACTCTTAAACTCTTGAAATTACTCTCACGTCTGCCGATTTTGTTCCGTTAAAAGTGGCGTGTTGATTTCTACTTGTTATATAGTCTTGAATCCGGTCAGAAATCTTGTCCAATACTCGATAAATTCATTCTTTATTCATTCTAAACGGCAATCCGGAACGGTAGGAAATGCCTTCAGAAAGTTCAAATGGTTCAAATGGCTCTGAGCACTATGGTCATCAGTCCCCTAGAACTTAGAACTACTTAAACCTAACTAAGGACAGCACACAACACCCAGCCATCACGAGGCAGAGAAAATCCCTGACCCCGCCGGGAATCGAACCCGGGAACCCGGGCGTCGTAAGCGAGAACGCTACCGCACGACCACGAGATGCGGGCCCTTCAGAAAGTCAAGTAACACAGTATTAACATTGGCCGTCTGGGTCTCATATACGAACACAGTACGCTGAATTTCCTCTAATACGTGTTTACGAAATCCGTGTTGATTTTTGCAGAGAACACTCCAAAACATGTATACGTCATTTAGCGGTAACGTGTAAGTTCAAATGGCTCTGAGCACTATGGGACTTAACTTCTAAGGTCATCAGTCCCCTAGAACTTAGAACTACTTAAACCTAACTAACCTAAGGACATCCCACACATCCATGCCCGAGGCCGGATTCGAACCTGCGACCGTAGCGGTCGCGCGGTTCCAAACTGTAGCGCCTAGAACCGCCCGGCCACCCCGGCCGGCGTGTAAGTTCATAAAAGTGGTAACATTATAGCGTTACGGTGTGTAGCGGAGAATATTTTGTGTAAGACTGTCACTTTCCGCTTTCCCTGTTCCAATTACGAATGACGCGCAGGAAGAACGAGTGGCTAGCCCTTGTGTGAGCGCCAACCGCTCCAATTTTAGAAGTCATAGCTGGAATAATAGCGGTCTTCTTTCTAAATCTAAATAGAAAACAGTTAGTTTATATGGCAACAGGAAATTAATTTCATGGTAACGAGACCATCTTCAGACAAGTGCGTAACTCCATTAGTGACTCTTTTATGGCCCGTCGGGGTGGTCGAGCGGTTCTAGGCGCTACAGTCTGGAACCGCGCGACTTCTACGGTCGCAGGTTCGAATCCTGCCTCGGGCATGGATGTGTGTGATGTCCTTACGTTAGATAGGTTTAAGTAGTTCTACGTTCTAGGGGACTTATGACCTTAGAAGTTAAGTCCCATAGTGCTCAGAGCCATTTGAACCATTTTGAATTCTTTTATGACTGAATCTGTTACCAGAAAATAAACAGCTGTTGGGCTATAGACTGTCTGTTCCTGTCAGAACTTTAATTTTATCTTCAGTCTTTTATCTACATATATACTCCGGCAGCCACCAAGCGGAGTGTGCCGGAGGACACTACTCACGCCAAAGTCATATTCCCCTCCCCCCTGTTCCACTCGCGGAACAGGTGATCATTGCGCAATTTGAAAGTTGGTAGTAATAATATATGCTCTACATCCTTGGCGAAGATCGGATTTTGCAGTTTAGCGAGCAGAACCTTTCTTTTTGTGCATCGTCTATCTGCAAGTGTGTACCACTTCAAACTTTCTGAGATTTGTAACGCTCTCGCGATTGCTAAATATACCAGTCACGAATCTTGCCGCTCTTCTTTGGACCTTCTCAATCTCTTGAATCATACCCAACTTGTAAGGGTCTCACACAGACGAACAATACTCTAAGATTGGACGAACTAAAGTATTGTAAGCCATTTCCTTTTTTGAAGGACTGCATCGTTTCAGGATTCTACCAATAAACCGCAATCTGGAGTTCGCCTTACCCGTTACTTGTGTAATCTGGTCGTTCCATTTGAGATCATTTCGAACAGTCACACTCAGATACTTGACGGATGTTACCGCTTCCAAAGACTGGGTATTTATTTTGTACTCGTACATTAATAGGGATTTTAGCTTTGTTATACGCAGTAGGTTACATTTACTAATATTGACAGGTAACTGCTACTCATTACACCACGCATTTATTTTCTGCAAATCCTCATTGATTTGTTCACAAATTTCGTGTGATACTACTTTCCTGTAGAGTACACCATCATCGGCAAACAGTCTAATGCCGCTGTCAGTACCATCAACCAGATCGTTTTTGTAAATCGTAAAAAGCAGCGGACCTATTACGCTGCCCTGGGGCACACCTAATGTTACTCTTGTTTCTGTTGGCGTCTCCCCATTCAGGACGACATACTGCTCTCTGTCTGTTAGAAAACTTTCTATCCAACCGCATATGTCATCGTATAGACCATAAGTGAGAGCTTTTTGGAGCAAGCGACAGTGCGGACCTGAGTCGAACGCCTTTAGAAAGTCGAGGAATATGGAATCAACCTGGGAGCCGGTATCTAGAGCCTGTTGTATATCATGCACAAAGAGGGCCAGCTGTGTCTCGCATGACCGCTGTTTCCTAAGACCGTGCTGGTTTCTGCAGGTGAGCTTCTCTGAGTCTAGAAAGGTCATTATGTCTGAACACAAAATATGTTCCATGATTCTACGAAAAATCGATGTCAGTGAAATTGGCCGGTAAATATGTGCGTCCGATTTTCTACCCTTTGTATAAATTGCTATGACCTGGGCTTCCTTCCAGTCCTGTGGAACTTTCCGCTGTTCCAGTGATCTCTCACAGATGATGGATAAGATTTGTGCTATATTTGTAGCATAATCAATATAAAATCTTACGGGGATACCGTCTGGGCCAGATGCCTTCCTGGCGTCTAGGGATCTCAACTGTTTTACAATCCCAGAATCCCAGGTACACTAAATACTATGTCAGCCATCCCTGCGTTTGTTCGACAGTTGAAAGGAGGAATGGTGTTGAAGTCCTCTACCGTAAACAAGTTTTTGAAAGCTAGGTTTAGAATTTTGGCCTTGTGTTTTTCGTCATCCGTTACATTACCTGATCTGTCAGCAAGAGAAAGTGTTGAATTGTTTGTAGCTTTCATAGATTTTACGTACGACCAAAATTTTATGGGGGTTACTTTTAGAGTCTGCAGATAAAATACTACTTTCAAATTCGTTAAAAGAATGTCTCGTTCATCTTTTGACAGTTGCTTTCATTTCGCATTTTTTTTTTTTGTCAGCTGGGCAGTGATTGCGTTTAAAACGACTGTCCAAAATTCTCTACTTTCTCAATAACTTCCTAGTATGTTTGTTGAGTGTATCCTTTCCCTCCCCTATATTTTTGCTGGCACATATTTCTCTAGCACATGGTGAACAATATCTTTAAATTCCGAACAAAGATGCTCAGTATCTTTGTGTCCCGCGGTGAATGCTTGGAGCTGACTATGAAGATATTCATTAATGACACTTTTATTTGATTTCCCAAACAAGAAAACTCTTTACTGTTTCTTTCGTTTTTTGCAACTTCCACTGACATAGAAGCCACAACGACATTATGGTCGCTAATACCTTCTTCTAGATTAACTTGTCGCCATGATATCTAATATGTTCCCATCTCGAGTTGGTTTTCTAACCAACTGCTCAATGTTGTATGTTGAGAGCGCTCCTCGAGTAACTTCACACGAGTCTTTGCTTCTGCCCCCTGTGATAAACGTGTAAGTTTCCCAGTCAATGGACGCCAGATTAAAGTCTCCACCTATAAGTAATGGATAAGTTGGATATTTATTTCCTATGTACTCAAGACTTCTCCTGAAACGTTCTGTGACGTTTGTTGCGGATGCTGGTGGTCTATAAAAACATCCTAATACAATGGTCACTCCTTGTCTGACTGACAGCTTTATCTTCACTATTTCACAGTCCGACCCAGTATCGATCTCTACTGCGTTTACAGCTTTTAACTGCAATGAATACACCACCTCCCATAGCTTAGCGAGATACATTTGGCTACAAACGCTCTCAGAACTTGAACAGTAAACAGAATGCATCTCACGCAGTGTCTACCACTGCATTTGATGGAGCATCTCCGTGACGCTTTCGCGCTTACTAAGTGAACCAGTAACGAAATGCGCTGCTTTTCTTTGGATCTTCTCTATATTAGTTAGTAATGGTACACATCCGAGACTGACGAGCAGTGTGCGACTGTCGGTCGAACGAGAGTTCTGCGAGGTAAGTCCGTAGGGGTGAACTACACACTTCGAGAATTGTTCCAATTAATCTAGGTCTGGCATCTGCCTCACCTCCCATTAGTCTCATGTATTCGCTACCCTTTCATCCGCTCCTTACGAATACTCCTCGACATTTATGGATGTGACTGTTTCCAGTGACTGTTCTACAGTCGTGCAATCATACAGTATTGGATCACTCTGCCTATTTATGCACAATACGTCACATTTGTTTAGGTTGAGCCGGCCGAAGTGGCCGTGCGGTTAAAGGCGCTGCAGTCTGGAACCGCAAGACCGCTACGGTCGCAGGTTCGAATCCTGCCTCGGGCATGGATGTTTGTGATGTCCTTAGGTTAGTTAGGTTTAACTAGTTCTAAGTTCTAGGGGACTAATGACCTCAGCAGTTGAGTCCCATAGTGCTCAGAGCCATTTTTTTTTTTTTTGTTTAGGTTGAGGATCAATTGCCAATTCCTGCACCAAGTGTCATTCCTCTGCAGGTCTTTTTGTATTTCGCTGTAAATTTGTAGCATTGCAACTTCTCTGTATACACAACATTATCCGGGAAAAGCCTCCTGGAACTTCCGACGTTATCCAAAAGATAATTTATATGTATTGCGGGGAGTAATGGTCCTATTGTACTCCTTTGGAGTTTACTCGGAGCCTCTTTTACCTCGGAAGACTTCTCTCCGTCGCGAATGAATGCAGTGTTCTGATCATATACCGAAGGTTATTACGACCGGATATCTTAGCTGCTGGTAAATCTTTCGGATTGTATGGTACTAGCCCATGAAACTTCTCTGTTCCTAAATTGTCGTCCACATCTGCACTGGACATATTCGGAGGCGCACATTGTGCCCTAAGGCTCAGCGGAACTACGTGCACAGCTGAAGATGTCCAGGGCAGCACTGGACGAAACGTTAGGAACGGAAAAGTTTCATAACCACGACCATGTAAGCGGAAAGACTTACCAGTGTGCTGTTTGTTAGATATTCTGCAATCCAATTACATAGCTGTTCTGGTTTTCTGCCCGCTCGCATTTTGTTCATTAGACGGCAGCGGGGAACTCTGTCGAACGCCTATCGGAGGTCAGGGAACACGGCATCGTAATGGGTGCCGACATCTACTGCATTCTGTGTCCTGTGGACGAACAGAGAGAGCTCGGTTTCACATGATCATTGTTTTTGGAACCCACGTTGGTTCCTACAGTGAAGGTTGGAGGTCTCCAGAAATGTCATAATACGCGAGTATAAAACATACTCCAACACACTGATGTCAGATATACAGGCCTATAGTTTTGTGCATGTGTTCGGCGACTTTTGTTTTCCAGTCATTAGAAACGCTTCGCTCCTCGAGCGACCTACGGTACAATGCTGTTAGAAGAGGAACAAGTACTTTTCCATAATCTATTTAAAACTGCACTGGTATTCCGTCCGGTCCATTGGCCTTTTGTGTGTTGGGTGGTTTCAGTTGCTTCTCCGTCCCGCAGTCACTTATTTCATTTTGACGTTCGTGCTTAAAGGAGTAACTATAGTGAGATGAAACTCCGTGGAACAATATTGGTAAAAGACATTTAGTATTTCAGCATTCTTTATGTGGGCATACCTTTCGATAGCATTCGGGTCACGGATTGTCTGGGCAGATGGCATCTATACGTTTGCTGATTTAACATTAGACCAAAACTTCTTAAGATTTCCTGTCGAGCTGGTAGATAAATTTCTAGTTTCAAATTCATTGGACGTTTCGCGCATGTCTCTCCATAAGCTAATTTTGGTTTTGTTCATTTTTTGTCGATGACGTTCTGGCTACGTTTAAATTTGTTGTGAAGCTATGTTTTCTTTCGTAGCAGCTTTCTATCACTGCCATCGAACAACGGCAGGCCTTTGCCGTCTCCCATATCTTTGTTAGATACTTGCCTGTTTAAAGCGTGTTGTACCGGGAGGTTATAATTAAAGTGCAGCTACTAACAGAGATCAGTGTGGGCTGTAATTATCGTACGGCAGCGAAACTTCGTAGGTATTCTAATGCGTTTACGCTGAAAAAAATATTTCCAGTTTTGGCCACCTGCTGCAAAGCTGGCGCAAGAAAGACGTATAGAAACTTTTCCATACGTAATGGATTAGGAACGGGACCTAGACAGAAAAGTTCAAACAAATAAGAAAGGAAACTTCCTGGCAGATTAAAACTGTGTGCCGGACCGAGACTCGAACTCGGGGCCTTTGCCTTTAGCGCGCAAGTACTCTACCAACTGAGCTACCCAAGCACGACTTACGACCCGTCCTCACAGCTTAAATTCCGCCAATATCTCGTCTCCTACCTTCCAAACTTCACAAAAGCTCTCCTGCAAAGGTTCGCAGGAGAGCTTTTGTGAAGTTTGGAAGGTAGGAGACGAGGTACTGGCGGAATTAGAGCTGTGAGGACGGGTTGTGAGTCGTGCTTGAGTAGCTCAGTTGGAAACGCCGCCACGTTAGCTCAGCGTATTCGGTCAGAGAGCTGGTCGGCATCTTCTTTTTTAAAAAAAAAAAAAAAAACTGAGTGGAAGGATCAACAAAAAAATGGTTCAAATGGCTCTGAGCGCTATGGGACTTACCTTTTGAGGTCATCAGTCCCCTAGAACCTAGAACTAATTAAACCTAAATAACCTAAGGCCATCACACACATCCATACCCGAGGCAGGATTCGAACCTGCGACCGTAGCGGTCGCGCGGTTCCAGACTGTAGCGCCTAGAACCGCTCAGCTACTCTGGCCGGCAAAGTATCAACAAACGAACTTTAAAGGATGTCACGTGACGTCCGCAACTACCAAACCCAACGATCAACAACGAGGAAAAATGCAAAAAAAGAACAGTTGTTAGAGCACTTGCCCCCGAAAGGCAAAGGTCGCGAGTTCGAGTCTCGGTCCGGCACACAGTTTTAATGTGCCAGGAAGTTTCATATGAGCGCACACTCCACTGCAGAGTTAAAATCTCATTCTGGAATTAAGAAAGGGGTTGTGTTGATGTTGTAATTAGCCGCCACTTATACAGTTTGTTCAGTATAACCACCGGTGACGTCGACGAGATCCTGTACAACGCCGGGTTTGCACCTGTTGGCCAAAATTGGTACTATTTTTTGTAGCGTAAATCGGTTGCACATTAGTAAATATACCAGATTTCGCTATCGTGCGATAATTGCTGGAGACCTTTCAGCACCTGCACTTTCTTTATAACAGCTCAGTAAAATATTCTCGAGATTTTTAACACGCTGTATCAAACGACGTGGTGCAGCGGTTAGCGCACTGGACTCGCAAGCGGGAGGGCTGTGCTTCTAATCCCCGTCTGGCAATCCAGGCTTACGTTTTCTGTGATTTACCCAAATTGCTCCAGGTAAATTCCGGGATGGTTGCTTTGAAACTCCAGTTTGTGCTCCGTCTCTAATGGTCGAGATGTCAACAGAACGTGAAGCTCTGATCTTCCTGTTGTTTCGATCTTTGTCCATTGATGCTAAACATTGTTAGTGCTGGAGGTGAAATTTTATGCTGGCCGCTCAGTGAATCTGGAAACATTTTCTTGTCGCAGAAATATCTTCCTACATTTCTTTATATTCCTATTTACAGCCATATTCAGTGATTCTGTAACGACTTTACGACCATTGATTCCTTGATCTGAGCTAAGTTGAAAAGTACGGATTGGTTGGAGACGAAGAGATTTAATATGTTACTCTCACGACTCGGAACTGTCATTAGCTGCTTGATATAATTTTCGGATAAAGCATTTTGAACAATTTCAGATAATTCACTGTCACTTCTACCGGTCCTAATCAGTCTGAAGAGTGAAGAATGGCTTGGTGGCTGCACTCGGTTCATTCAAACACAGAAGTAATCATGGTAGCATGTAGTCCCTCCGTGGTTGTCGTTAGTTCTTTGAACTCTGTTTCCCTCGCAATATAAATCACTTTCCGTCAAATATAGTCGCCTGTGATTACTACAGTACGTTTGTGTTGCTGCCTCGCACATCTCACAACCGGGGCATTTAAACTTCGGCTATGCTGGCCTCTCTCCCATTGGGATCCACACCAAGGGAGGACTACTTTACAGTAGCATATTTAACGTATCGAAAAGGTCGAGTAACAAAACGTCAAAACCCTTGTACCCTATCTAATCAAAAGTATCTGAATACTCCTATGTACAATCGAACACAGTGCTCCCAAAGCAGAGCTACTAAACACAGCCGTCCGAAACGCCTTCACAAAAGAAGACTAAGTAAATTTTCCAGAATTCGAATCAAGAACATCTGCCAACATGAGTAATGTAGAAGTAAATGTCCTCTGAGTAGTGAAGCAACTTAAATCACTTAATAACAGCAAGTGTTCTGGTCCAGACTGTATACCAATTAGGTTCCTTTCAGAGTATGCTGATGCATTGGCTCCGTACTTAGCAGTCATATACAACCGTTCGCTCAACGAAAGATACGTACCCAGAGACTGGAAAGTTGCACAGGTCATACCAAAGGTAGTCGGAGTAATCCACTTAATTACAGGCCCGTATCATTAACGTCGATATGCAGCAGGATTCTGGAACACATGTTTTGTTCCAACATAATGAATTACCTCGAAGAAAACGGTCTATTGACACTTAGTCAACATGGGTTTAGAAAACATCGTTCTTGTGAAACACAACTAGCTGTTTATTCGCATGAAGTGTTGAGTACTATTGACAACGGATTTCAGATCGATTCCATATTTCTGGATTTCTGGAAGGCTTTTGACACGGTACCACACAAGCGGCTTGTAGAGAAATAGCGTGCTTATGGAATATCGTCTCAGTTATGTGGCTGGATTTGTGACTTCCTGTCAGAGAGGTCACAGTTCATGGTAACTGACTGAAAGTCATCGAGTGAAACAGAAGTGATTTCTGGCGTTCCCCAAGGTAGTGTTATAGGCCCTTTGCTGTTCCTTATCTATATAAACGATTTGGGAGACAATCTGAGTAGCCGTCTTCGGTTGTTTACGGATGACGCTGTCGTTTATCGACTAATAAAGTCATCAGAAGGTCAAAACAAACTTCAAAACGATTTAGAAAAGATATCTGAATGGTGCTAAAAGTGGCAGTTGACCCTAAATAACGAAAAGTGTGAGGTCACCCACATGAGTGTTAAAAGGAACTCGTTAAACTTCGGTTACACGATAAATCAGTCTAATGTAAAAGCCATAAATTCAACTAAATTTCTAGGTACTACCATTACGAACAACTTACATTGGAAGGAACACATAGAAAATGTTGTAAGGAAAGCTAACCAGAGACTGCGTTTTATTGGCAGGACACTTAGAAAATGTGACAGATCTACTAAGGAGACTGCCGACACACGCTTGTCCGTCCTCTTTTTAGAATACTGCTGCGCGCTGTGGGATCCTTACCATATAGGACTAACGGGGTACATTGAAAAAGTTCAAAGAAGGGCAGCACGTTTTGTATTACCGCGAAATATGGGAGAGAGTGTCACTGAAGTGATACAGGATTTGGGTTGGACATCATTAAAAGAAATGCGTTTTTCCTTGTGACGGAATCTTCTCATGAAATTCCAATCACCAACTTTCTCCTCCGAATGCGAAAATATTTTGTTGACACCGACCTACATAGGGAGAAACGATCACCACGATAAGATAACGGAAATCAGAGCTCGTACGGAAAGATATAGGTGTTCGTTCTTCATGCGCGTCAAACGAGATTGGAATAATAGAGAAATGTGAAGGTGGTTGGATGAAACCTCTGCCAGGTACTTAAATGCGATTTGCAGAGTATTCGTGCAGATGTAGATGTTGAAACGCAGACTTGATCACTACGTGTCACAATAGACAGACTCGCCAATATGAATGAAAACGAGGAGTTTGTTGTTGCTAGCAGAAAATCAGTAACAGCCGAATGCGTCGATTAGTGACTTAGAAAGTGAGCTGGTCATTGGATGGCTAGTCATTGGATGTCACCTGAGTAACAAGTCCATCAGATATATTTCAACCCTTTTGAAGATGCCCATGTCGACTGTTGGTGATGTTACTGTGAAGTAGAAATGTGAAGGAACAGCCACAGGCAATACAAGACCTGACAGATCTCACGTACCGATGGACTCTCGAGCATTACGGTGTTTACAAAAAATCGCACCAAGTTAGCAGAAGGAATAACTCGTGAACTCCAAAGTGCTTCCAGCAGTTCAGCTAATACAGTGACTGTGTGTAGTGAGATAAAAAGAATGTACAGTGTTCGAGCAGCTCCTCGTAAGCCACACATGTCTGTAGTGAATGCTAAGTGATACTTGAGATGCTGCAGAGAGCAATTCTACTCGACACTGGATGACCAAACGAGTGACATCGAGTGATAAATCACGCTACACCCCGTGCCAATGCTATGAGAGGGTTTGGGTTCGGCGAGTACATTGCCTGCCTTCATGTGTGATGCCAATAGTGAAATAGGAAGAGGTGATGCTACGGTAAGATGGTGTTTTTCGTAGTTTGGGTGTGGCATCCTGATTGCGCTGAAGCAAACACTGAAAGCGGAAGAGTAATAGCATGTTTTGCAGCACTGCACAGTAGCTGAAAAATTTGGGGCCAATGATTATTTGTACCAGAATGACATTGCACCCGGTCATAAAACAGCATATGTGAAGCAATGGTTTGTGGACATACATTAATGAAATGGACTGGCCTGCCCAGAGTAGCGATCTGAACCCATTGTAACACCTATTGGATGAGTTCGAACGTCGATTTCGCTCCAGACTTGAGCGTCCAACATCACTATAGTTTTCGCTTAATCTGCCATTCGTTCACAGACATTCAGACACCTCACAGCAAGTATCCCCAGCGGAGTTAAGGCCGTCATATGGGCGAAGTGTGGACACACGCTAGAATCACGTCCACTAATAGGTGAACGGATACTTTTCATCAGGCTGTATGTGATCCATAATGACGATGAACAGCTGCGAAACTGTATAAATTGAAATTCCATTTTGAACAATTATGTCACAAGTTTTTCCGGTGTGATTGATTAATGGTATGCTTGTGGGTCAACTCTCCTAAATATCCAGAAGCATAACATTCCGCTTCCGGGCATACTATTAATCTTTTTAGTACAATTTGTATGAACAACGAAGTAGCATACCGTATTTAACTATTGGACAACAATTTTCCTGTTTCCAGCCACAATTTATTTTATTTCACTGAGCTTTTCTGGGGTTTAAACTCCCGCCAGCGAGAGGATTTTTTTTGGATTAATACGACAAGAATTTGTTGTATTTACGACGTGAAGTGGCATGTGGCACTGACTCCAGTGTTCACAGGGTCCTTTGCTGCTGTTTTACATCACATATGCATGTCTCGTTTTCAAAGTGCATGTGATGGTGTATGTGATACAACACGACAGGATAAAGAACGTGTGTGCACTATAAACAGTGTCACAAGTTACCTCAACTCGTAAACACAACACATACATAGTCTGAAGCGCGTAGAGGAAATAAGAAATAAATTATGACTGGTGACAGTAAACTTGTTAAAATATATATCAGTAACAGTCATGGTAAAACTAACTTAAAATGTTTTTATACTATGTTTAGTCGTTTCAGGTGTTTTATTACTGAAGAAAAATTAAGCGCAGACTGCACAGCACTGTTCACAAAATATTGGCATTGTTATCGTCGCCGTCATATCGTCTTGCGGGGAGTTGATAGTTCACCTGTGCTCTGTTTTTCTTTCTGCGTATCTGATACACTCGACGTATAAATTCCGTTACACTAACATGTTATTTCTGCAGTCTGCGGTATCGGTAGCGACAATGTTTTTTCTAAGGACTTTTTAAATTCTTAGTAAGCACAATCTGCTTCTTGCTTCTTCGTAAAGGTTTTCCGCCCGTATGTTTCTCTACGGAACGTGGAACAACTTCACGCACTTTTCACAGCCGATACGAATGGCACGAACACATGAACGCGACGGGCGGGGCAGAGATAGCAAATGTGCAGTGAAATTTTAAATAAGTACCACAGCCATTGTTGGTAATACGATTCATAGATCCTTGCTACACACGATTTATGAAATTTTCAAGTATTCTAACCTTAAAACATATATCCAGTATTTACTAGTGAGGAAAAAATTGTCAAATTGTATATTTATTCCATCACAATCATACAAATATTTCTTTTCCAAAAGTATAATATCTGTAGCCTATTAGAAACTTATGAAGGTGATTTCGCCATCAGCTCGTAGCACATTTTCTCAGATCTTTGACGTAATATTCACAGCAGATAGCACAGTGCTAGTTTCTCAGTCTTTTTTTGGCAAAGTCCTCTTGAAATGAACCTTCATCTTAACTCGTTTAGCTCGCTCAAGATTCTTTTTGTTATCTGGTTTGTCAGTGTTTATGATGCCTTTACCATCAAACAAATAAATATTCAGGCGACCGTCAGATCTTACAAACAAATGTGTGATCATTATTACACTTCAAGTATTTTTTGCGATTTTTCTCTGCTTCCGATGAATCCAAATCATCGGTATCATTTGACGAGTCCAGAATCAAAATATTATTTATCGCACAGCTGTTAATATACCCAAGTGAATCAATTGTGACCAGGTGTAGCCATATCAACAACGTAGTTAATTTCCAGAAAATCTTAAAAGTAAAAGCTTTGCTTAAAGTAAACTGAAGACAGTTATGTTTATTAGAATCACTATAAAAACTACACGGAGAGAAAACAACCAAATGACTTACATTACTTGTTTACGAGGGTAGCTCCAAAAGAAATGCACATTATTTTTTTTTTAAATCCATGTTTTATTCTACATGTTTGAAAGTTTTACAGTGTGTAGATAAATCCTTTAGCAACAATATTTTCATTTCTCCACATAATTTCCATCCCTCTCAACTGCCTTACACCATCTTGGAACCAGCGCCTGTATACCCGCACGGTAAAATTCTGAACCAACCTGTTGGAGCCACTGTTTGGCAGCCTGCACAAGGGAGTCATCATCTTCAAACCTTGTTGCACGAAGAGAGTCTTTCAGTTTCCCAAAGAGATGGTAATCACATGGAGCCAGTTCAGGACTGTAAGGCGGGTGTTTCAGTGTTGTCCATCCGAGTTTTGTGATCGCTTCCATGGTTTTTTGACTGACATGTGGCCGTACATTGTCGTGAAACAGCAAAACATCCGGCTTTTGCCGATGTGGTTGAACACAACTCAGTCGAGATTTAAGTTTCTTCAGTGTCGTCACACATGCATCAGAATTTATGGTGGTGCCACTTGGCATGATGTCCACAAGCAAGAGGCCTTCGGAATCGAAAATCACCGTAGCCGTAACTTTCCCAGCAGAAGGTGTGGTTTTGAATTTTTTTTCTTGGGTGAATTTGCATGATGCCACTCTTCTGATTGCCTCTTCGTCTCTGGTGAAAAATGATGGAGCCATGTTTCATCACCTGTCACAATTCTTCCAAGAAATCATCTCCACGATTCTCGTACTGTTCCAAAAGTTCGCGGCATACCGTTTTTCTTGTTTCTTTGTGAGCCACTGTCAACATCCTGGGAACCCGCCTGGCACAAACATTTTTTAACGCCAACACTTTCAGTATTCTGCAAACACTTCCTTCCCCTATCCCAACGTAACGTGACAATTCGTTCACTGTGATGAGCCTGTCAGCAGTCACCAATTCGTTAACTCTCTGCACATTGTCTGGAGTGTATGCAGTACGAGGCCTGCCGCTGCGAGGACAATCCTCAATATTGCCGTGCCCGCTTTCATCACGTAAACTGTTTGCCCACCGACTAACTGTACTGCGATCGACAGCTGCATATCCATGCACTTTTTTCAACCTCTTGTGGATGTTTCCCACTGTCTCGTTTTCACAGCACAGGAATTCTATGACAGAACGTTGCTTCTGACGAACGTCAAGTGCAGCAGCCATCTTGAAGACATGCTGTGACGGCGCCACTCACGGGAACAGGTTGAACTAAGTTTGAAAACAAGCGGGAAGGTTGTATCTACACACTGTAAAACTTAGACACATGCAGAATGAAAACTGTATTTTTACAAAAAATAGTGTGCATTTCTTTTGAAGTGACCATCGTGTTAGGAATTACTGGAGATGAAAGTCAAGCGAATTTCACAAACAAGTTCCACAAAATGTCTCAGATGCAACCAATTTGCGCGCTCCCTCTGATCGGAAAGTCCTGAGAAACCTCTAAAATCATGTGACAGGGGACGCGCCAAAGGGCTCAGTCAAGTTTCCGAACTGTATTACACAGGTTAATATGGCCACATTAACAACTTTTGCAATTTTTTCCTGGTACCTTACAGAATGATTTTTCCTTGCTTGGGAATGACAGTCGTAATATATGAGTGGCGTTCAGTAAGTAAAGCAACACATTTTTGTTGCCCGAAGCAGTTTGGTTTTGTTCAAGATTTCATTACACTACATTATTTCCCACTCTTTTTGCTACAGAATCCTATTTTCCCACGCCATCTTCTTGGTGGAGGGGTGGGGGAGGTGGCAGAATTCCTGCATAGTGCCGCTCCACTAGCCGATGTCGGAGCCAGCATCTTGCTCCATCAGTAATCTCCCCATCATCCTCGCAGTGCTTCACGTGGAATGTATCCTTCATTGGTACTAACAGGTGCTCTTTACGATATTCTGTTAGGCGGTGAGGAACTCAGCTGGCACACACCTTTGGGTACTGCAACTGGTGGACAATTGTGTCAGCACTGCCAACAGAGACGTCCAGTTCAACAGCGAAATGTTCGATTGTACACCACCGATCACATCGACAAAGAGTGTCCACACATTCTAAAGTGCAGGAGTCACAGCTGTGTGTGGCTGGCTGGCATGCGGGAGATCTCACAGGTTCGCGCGACATTGTTGCGATGACAACAACGCTTCGACCAACTTGCTTTTGTTCACTGCCGTGTCCCCGTCGACGTTCCGCAAGCGCCTTCGATTAACTGCGATGCTCTGGTTTTCCGCCAAAAGAAACTCAGTGACAGCTCTCTTCTTGGAACGCACCTCCGTTACATACGCCATTTTGGGTGCTAGGTATAGTGCTGTCACCCGTCGGAACTTCATGAAACTGTGGGGGTTGAAGCGGTAATATTCCATGATGTCTGACAACAAATTCCGCATTTTTCAACTGAAATTGGATGAGAAAAAAATGTGTGTTGGAGTAATCTTTGAACGCCCCTTGTACTTTTTGAATGAACTCACTGCCGCCATTTCACTGTAAATTTTTATTGTTTATTTATTTCGCTATCATGATGTCACCTGTAGAGCCATTTTCAAATGTAATGGTATCTGAATGCACGTCATCGTCGAAATATTACAAAACATGTGTAACATGTACCAGTAGCCTGAGGTGACAAAAGTCACAGGATACCTCCTAATATGGCCTCGGACCTTCTTTTGCCTGGCGTAGTGCAGAAACTCGACGTGGCATGAACTCGACAAGTCGTTGGACCCCTACAGAAATATTGAGCCACGGTGCCTTCACAGCCTTCCATAATTACGAAAGTGTTGCTCCCCCAGAGTTTGAGCACGAGCTGACCTCTCGATTATGTCCCATAAATGTTCGACGATGTTCATGTCGGGCGAACATATCATTCGCTCAAATTGTCCAGAATGTTCTTCAAACCAATCACGCCTCAGTGGCATGGCCTGTTGTCGTCCATAAAAAGTCCATCGTTGTTCGGGAACATGAAGTCCATGAATGGCTACAAATGGTCGCCAAGAGGCCGAACATAGCCATTTACAGTCAACGATCGGGGCAGCTGGACCAGAGAATCCATTCCATTCCGTGTAAACACAGCCCACACCATTAACGACCTACCATCAGCTTGCACAGTGCCTTGTTGACAACTTTAGTCCATGGCTTCACGGGGTCTGCGCCATCTCAACTATGCGCACCATCAACTCTAATCCAACTAAAATTGCGACTCATCTGACAAAATGCACTTCGCATCGGTCGTCTGCTGCCATAGCCCATTAACGCCAAATTTACTCGCACGGTGCTGACGGGTAAGTTCGTCGTACATCCCACTTTGATTTCTGCGATTATTTTCCGCAGTATTACTTGTCCGTTAGGCTGTTAGGACTGAGAACTCAATGCAAACGCCGCCGCTCTCGGTCGTTAAGTGAAGGCCGTCAGCCACAGCGTTTTTCGTGCCTAGTGGTAGTGCTTGAAATCTGGTATTCTCGTCACACTCTGGACACTACGGATCTAGGAAGATTGAATTCCCTAACGATTTCCGAAATGAAATGTTCCACGCGTCAGGCTGCAACTAGCGTTAGGTCCTGTCGTGCACCAGTAGCCACATCGGAAACGTTTTCACTCGAATCGCCAGTGTGAAAATGACAGCTCCGCCAATGGACTGCCCTTTTATACTTTGTGTACGCGGTATCTGTGTATGTGCATATCGCTTTTCCTTGACTCAGTGTATATCAGTCGTCTCACCATAAAACGATATGATGGTATGTCGACGACGATATGCCATTCAGACGTATCTGATACTTATTGAGCTATTTTGACCATTGTACATGGAAATGGCAATAGGGAAATACACTTGTGTTCAAAACTGAATGACGAAAATGACTTTCACGTGATGTGTCATTGCCTAGTGACACAGCTCGACGAAATTTGGACTATACATAAAATGGGCTGCCACAGTATCAGAAACTAAAAGAAAGAAATACACAAAGAGACGAACAGATATGACACTTTTATTCACAAATAATAATTACACTGAAGTCAGCGCGATTTGTGATGTCCACCTGGACATTGCAAAAGGTGAATCGTTTTTCAATAGAGTGTGTGCTCACCATGATCGGCAGCGTGTGTTCTGCAGCGTAATCCCACGCTGGCCACAAGGATGATGAGCTATCCACCAGCCAGGTTGAGAACTGCTTAGATGGTCGTCGCGGAATGTGGATGTGGTGCAGTACCACTCCCTACAGCACTCAGCACGTGTTCGATGGGATTTAAGTCGGAGAACGGGCAGGCGAATCCATTCACCAAATATCCTCTCATTCCAAGAGGTTCTTCTCCTGCACTGTTCGATGAGGTCGCGCATTGCCATCCATAAAAATAAAGCTAGGGCCGCATGCACACCCGAAAAGACGCATATGGCAAAAGAAATACAGTGTCGCAATAATTTTTATAGGAGAGTGTACCGCTCTCGACAATTTGGTTGTCGGTACGCCTATGCAACATGGACTACCTAAACGATCATGTTCCACAATGCTCCTGCGACATTACGTGTTCTCACCTCTCACCATATGAGGGTAAGTCCACCACTCAGATTTTATCTGCCCTCTTCCGATATGAGCACACAACCTCACTCGTGGTTCGTCCTGTCCCTATGCTCTTTGCATCATCGCAAACTGCGCCGCCGATGTGCGGCTGTCAACAGAACGCAACTTCTGGTCGTCGAACAAAGAGCCCACCCCCATGCAGTTTCCGTGCTAGTGTTGAGCGTGGAATTGAGTGTCTTGAAGTCCTGTGAAATATGGTTGCAATTGCATTCGCTGTTTGATGTGGGTCCCTTCTTGCCTGTTGCACAATGAAGCGGCCGTCTGCTGCTGTTTTTGACCATGGTCGACACATCTTCTACTTCGGCAGCAGTGTCTGTTGTTCGGAACGCTCTAATTCTTCACAGTGTGAAGTCATCCCACTGTCTCCGGGCCATGCTGCAATGAACAACACTGCCACAGTGCACCGTAACTGCTTGTTCCATCAAATGTCTCCGCGTTTATCTAGTTTCTTAAGAAAAAATTTAATTTTTTAAAGTTGATTGTTTTTATTTAATTTTTTAAAGTATAACGGGCGCCAGCCCTGTTTGCCGCTATAATTACGCTGATGCCACGCCATGTGACGACGAACATTCTGTGTACGACAGAGAGACCTCTGGCAACATGCCCCAGCACATTCATTCGTTTCCACCGAGTGGTTAAAACGTTATTTTAAGATTCTGAGGTTTTCACGCACTATCAAATCGTACGTGGGCTGCCCAGAAAGTATGGACAGCATTTTTTTTTTCAGCCGAAAACAATGCTACGAATGCGAAACGTTACGAATGTATTATTTGATGCCTCCTAAGTGAGCACGCCAAGTTTTCGTCACTTCCGACAGACAGCGTAGCTGTAGGACAGTTTCAAAATGGCGTCTGTAGGTAATGTGCGTTACAAGCAATGTGCCGTCATTGAATTTCTCAATGCAGGGAGAGAAACTGTGGGGTATATTCACAAATGCTTGTACAAAGTCTATGGAGCATCAGCTGTCGACAAATGTACAGTTAGTCCCTGGGCACGGAGGGTGAGGTAATCAGAAGGCGATTCGGCGGAGCTCCACGATTTGCAGCAGTCAAATGGTTCAAATGGCTCTGAGCACTATGGGACTTAACATCTATGGTCATCAGTCACCTAGAAGTTTGAACTACTTAAACCTAACTAACTTAAGGACATCACACACATCCATGCCCGAGGCAGGATTCGAACCTGCGACCGTAGCGGTCACGCGTTTCCAGACTGAAGCGCCTAGAGCCGCACGGCCACACCGGCCGGCTGCAGCAACGGGGAGACCATTCACACCTGACATGTTGCAGCGAGCTGATGTTGTCATTCTCGAGGACAGACGCATCTGCGACGGATTCCAAATCGAACAGAAAAGAACATTTGTCTTGATTTGTTGCAACTTTTTGAAGCTGAGAGGGAGGCCTTCTTGATCCGGATTGTGAGAGGTGATGAAATCTTGGTTCACCATTTTCAGCCAGAAACAAAATGGGAGTCGATGGAGTGGCGCCACTCCCACTCCCCACAGAAGGAAAACTTCAAGTAACTGCTTCCGCTAGTAAGGTCGTGATCACCATGTCCTGAGATTGTAAACGTGTGATTCTCATTGATTTGATGCCAAGAGGCGGTACCATTGATGCAGAGGCATATGTCAACACATCAACAAAACTCAAGACACGCTTCCGACTTTGGTGCCACAGCAACCTAGGAGATGTTTTGCTTCAATACGATAACGCCGCACACAAGTCTGAGGATTGCTGAACACACCGCAAAACAGGATTTGGTCAGTGTTATCCCATCCACCCTACAGCCCTGACCTAGCCCCCCTCGGACTTCCACTTGTTTGGGCTATTAAAGAATGCCATTCGTGGAAGACATTTTGAGGATGAATAGGAGGTGTTCACACAGTGAAGCACTGGCTCCGCCACCAGGACAAGGACTGCTGCTTACAGGGCATACACGCCCTTGTTTCGCGCTGGAGGAAGGCCACAACATGGTTCAAATGGCTCTGAGCACTATGGGACTTCTTAGGTCACCAGTCCCCTAGAACTTAGAACTACTTAAACCTAACTAACCTAAGGACATAACATACATCCGTGCCCGAGTAGGATTCGAACCTGCGACCGTAGCGGTCGTGCGGTTCCAGACTGTAGCGCCTAGAACCGCTCGGCCACCACGGCCGAGGAAGGCCACAGAACGGGATGAAGATAACGTGGAAAAATAGGGTGTGTAGATAAAAGACCATTCTTTTCTGTGTGTAATTCACATTATGTTCAATAAAGTATTCTTGAGGAAAAAAGTGCGGTGCGTTACTTTCTGAGCAACCATCGCAAAATATGCATGCACTCATGCAGCGGATATCATTAAACGTATCATTAAACTTGCATATCTTTCTGAGTCACAAGAAGCGACATTTGGATACTTTAGTTACGAAATTTTGGATAAAGTCAGACCAGGTTGAAAGTGTTTCATATTTTCGCCACAAAATATTTTTTATCAACTCCATAAACTCAAAATCAGTACTTGAGCGGTAACTTTGTTCATCTTACGTTTTGCTGCTACACCTACTTCTCCATAGGAGGACTCCAACGATTTGACATCAATAAAATGTCAATAAAATGTGCTATCATGCGAGTTATTGCAATGTGTGCACTGAGGCGGGAGCAAATATATAATTTGGAAAGTGACACAAGTCATGCACAAGAGATGAAAGCAAATAGGAGTAAACAGCTGAATTAAAGACAAATATCGCTAACATCAACTTCGTTGTTGCCGCAGGCAAATGCGAAAAGTTTCCACCAAAACTGTTGTCTTGAATGCGACTTCCGCGTCTTTAATGCAAGCTGTATTAGTGGCTTCGAAAGTATCTACGACCTGAATCCGCGAAACAATGGGCAAATAGATGTTACATTGAATAAATTTGCGGGAATTTACAGCCTCTTAACTTCATCAGAGTTATCACAGTAAAAGATGAGCCCCATCTGGTTAAAATACGTAGGCTCTGGTGGCAATTCTAAATCTGGTAGTATATTTGTAAATGCGTCATACGGACACATGCTTTGAAGAATACGTTCAGTAGGAAACAAAAGTCAGCACTCGTATGAATTAATTAATTCTGTCAGAATTATCAAACATTTGTATTTAGTGCGTGTATCTACCTTGTTTGTGGTGGATGTTAGCTTTTTCACAGTTATATTTCAGGCGTACTGTGTCAGCTACACGATGTAGCGCATGGGCTAAACATTTAACGTGCTTTGAGTTAGGATAAAATATTTTAATTGCTTTCCCGACCTTCACCATTTACGAGGCAGTATGACTTAACAATAGAACCATCTTCTATTTAAATTTTTTCCGACAAGTACATTGACTTCTTCATCTACCTAACTGATCAGCGGCGCTTGAACTCACTATGAAGTTCACAGACTGTGACAAAATTTGCGAAATTACTCGCGTTATGCATTTTTGGCGTAATTCAAATGAAATAAGTCAATAATATGTGCTATCATGCAAATTATTGCAATGTGTGCACTGACGCCAGGAAAATTATGTTATATGGGAAGTTGCACAATTCACACCACTATTCAAGAAAATAAATAAGAGTAAACCGTTGAATTACAGACCCATATCCCTTACCTCGATTTACAGTAGAATTTTGGAATATACACATTATGAGTTGCCTCGATGAAAACGATTTATTAACAAACAGCCAACAGAGATCCAGAAAATATCGTTCATGTGAAACACAGCTAGCTCTTTATTCTCACATAGTAAAATGAGTGTAGTCGACAGCGGATGTCAAATTGAATCCCCATTTTTAAATTTCCGGAAGGCTTTTAACACGGTTCATCGTAAGCTACTTGTAATCAAATTGCGTGTGTATAATCATCTCAATTGTGCGACTGAGTTCCTGTCAGAAAGGTTACAGTTCGTAAAGTAAGTGACGGAATGTCATCGAGTAAAAGAGAAGTAATATATGGCGCTCCCCAACGTAGCGTTATAGGCCACCTGCTCTTCCTGAACTACAGAAAAGGTTTAGGAGAAAATCTGAGCAACCCTCTTAGATTGTTTGCATATGATGCCGCCATTAACCATTTTATAAGTCATCACCTGACCAAAAATAGTGCAAAACTACTTAGTTATGTAAATTAGAGGAGGAAGGAGGAGAAAGGAAAGGAAAGGGAAGAAACCAATTATGTCAGCTGAATCGGGATGCTACGCAGAATCAGCGGCGACGAGTGAAAAATGTGTGCCGGACCGGCATTCGAACCTGGGATCTGCTGCTTAGTAGACAGCTGTGTTAACCACTGCGCCGTCCGGACACAGTGTTTATCGCAATTGTGCGGACTATCTCGGCACGCCTCTCACGTTGCCACATATGCGCAGTCCTCGTCCACGTTCTCCATGCTCGTTACTTTGAGGTTTCCGCAGGAGACCGAACATAATTGTGCACCCGCACTGAAGGTGGTGGTTTCGTTGTCCATCGAGGCGAGTCAATTATATGAATGCTCAGAGGCTGTTCTTTCGGACATGCCCGAAAGCGAGGCGAATCAGTCATATCAATGCGTCCGAAAGAATAGACACCACGCATTCATACAGTTTATTCGTCTCGATGGACGATGAATCCACCACCTTCAATGCGGATCCACACTTACCACACTTACGTTCGGCCTCCTGGGGGAATCTAAAAGTAGCGATCAATGAGGATACGGAAGTGGACTGGGGACAGATGGCGCTAGGTGGCAATGTGGGTCGGCCGGTTTGTATCCGGATGGCGCAGTGGTTAACACAAATGCCTACTAACCACAAACTCTGAATAACGTCCCGATGACACTGACATCAATAGTTACTTCCTTTTCCTTTCTTTTCTCCCCCCTCCACCTTCAATTTACACAATATGTACCACATCCGCGGATTCTGCGTGGTGTCTGTTCTTTCGGACATGTCCGAAAGAACAGACAGCATGCATTCATGTGAAGCGATTTAGACAAGATATTTGTATAGTGCGAAAAGTGGTAATGGACCCTAAAAAGTGTGAAAGTCATCCACATGAGTACTGAAAGAAATCCGCTAAATTTTGGTTACAGGACGAAAGACACAAATCTAAAGGCTGTAAAGTGAACTAGGCACTGGTTACTACAATTAAGAATAACTTAAATTTGAGGGATCATATAGATAATGTTGTGGGGAAACCAAAGAGTGCGATTTATTGACAGAACACTTAGAAGATGCAACAGTTCCACTACAGGAACTGATTACACTACGCTACTCCGCCCTCTTCTGGAGTATTTCTGTGCGGTGTGGGATCTACATCAGATAGTATCGAAGGCATCAAAATGGTACAAAGAAGAGCAGCTCATTTTGTATTATCGCGAAACAGGTGATAGACTGCGACGGATATGTATCCTAATTGGGTGTCAGTCATCAAAAGAAAGGCCTTTTTCGTTGCAACAGGATCTTCTCATGGAATCTCCATCGTCAGCTTTTTCCTCAGACTGTGAAAATATTTTGTTTGCGCTCGCCCACAAACGGAGGAATGATTATCATAATGAAATAAGATAAATCAGAGCTCGAACGGAAGGATTTAAGTGTTTGTTTTCTCCTCGCGTTGTTCACTAGTGGAACGATAAAGAATAACCTTGAAGGTGGTGCTATGAAACCTCTGCCAGGCTCTTAATTGTAAAAATACACGTAAATATGTAAATCTAAATGTAAATATACATATAATTGTAGATATACATGTAGATTGTCTATATGTAAGCATTCATGGAACTGTTTAGTTGAAATGTTCGAAATATGTATTTACTCCACAAATGGGAAAAACAAAATGGTTCAAATGGCTCTGAGCACTATGGGACTTAACTTCAGAGGTCATCAGTCCCCTAGAACTTAGAACTAATTAAACCTAACTAACCTAAGGACATCACACACATCCGTGCCCGAGGCAGGATTCGAACCTGCGACCGTAGCGGTCTCGCGGTTCTAGACTGTAGCGCCTAGAACCGCTCGGCCACTCCGGCCGGCTGGGAAAAACATACAAACATGTGTGCAGCATGCATTTGCATGGAAAACCAGGCTCTAGCTACGTTACTTAATTTAGTTAGTCCTTACGTTTTGCACAGCAGCGAACATAAATAATAAAAACTAGCAGTCAAATGGCGGCAATGATGGCATTCGAAGATTAGCAGAGTTATTGGCAACAACAATGACGACTTTCAGTCATGTAGTGGCCTCATTGTATCATTCATGCCAGACACAAAATAGATGATACATTAATAGGGCCTATTTCCAGTGGAGTTACAACATATTGAGTAGGTACCCTGTGGTAGACATCCCATCGCTGATCGGCCGTTAGAGTTGAACTTAGGATGAACAAAATACGGTCTAGGTATTTAACTGCCGTTCATTAATTGCAGTGACGTCATCCGCAGTGTGGTTTCTATGCAGGGTTTGCTCACCTTCTCATGACGCTGCTGCTGGCCCCTTGTAAGTGGTAACTAAGTACGACACTGCCGCCCGCTGCATTTTCCTCGCAGGGAAGTTCCTCATTAAGCACAAGTTTTCTTTATCGCACAACTTGCGCCGCTGAATAAAGACGCTAAGTTCTCGCGCCGCAGCCTCCGTCATCACCCACACCCCCGGCGCCGGGAGCTTGCAGACAGCGAGGGCATCACAGTCACAGAGCCGGGGAGCGCACGTTCTTCGCTCCTCGCGATGCATCATTCCTGAGGTCGCGGCTGTGTTTCAGCGGCGCGAGACACCGGCGCGGGCCGCGGTCGAAGCTACAGCTCTGTAACGCGCGGGCGTGCCTGGATTTTGCAGAGTACTTTTCGTCTGAGGTGACACCAGCCAGGGCATCGCTGGTGCTGCCAACTGGCCTGCGCGTCGTCCGGCACTTTGCGGTTTGCCTGTCACACTCAAAGAATCATGCGCTTACGTCAGAAACCTGGCTCGCTGCAGTGACGTCTTTCTCGTTGCAGAACCAAATACGCTCTTGACCATAAAGGCATCCACTGTTCTGTGATACATGTGTCTACACCTACACAGTGGAGAGTTGCTTAAATCGTACCACTTCTGAGATTTTATTACAGACGAAACAATATGTAAAAATCTTATCTGCCGGCCGGAGTGGCCGTGCGGTTCTAGGCGCTGCAGTCTGGAACCGAGCGACCGCTACGGTCGCAGGTTCGAATCCTGCCTCGGGCATGGATGTATGTGATGTCCTTAGGTTAGTTAGGTTTAATTAGTTCTAAGTTCTAGGCGACTGATGACCACAGAAGTTAAGTCGCATAGTGTTCAGAACCATTTTGAACTTATCTAAACAATGCCATCTTTACTGAAGGACGTTGTTCTCAGTACCTGATTTAAAGACTGGAAATTCTGCACACTGCACTACACTTCTTAAGTGCGGTAATCGCACAGAGATCTTGTTGCCACTCCAATGTCGGCAATGCGAATCGATACTACACCCAGCGAGGGCTCGCCGAATTCTGCAACGACGTATGAGAGGCGCTCTTGAAGACCTCATGTGCTCTCTCAGCATAGCAGCGCCCTCACACTGAGGTCAATATAGTGTCGAGCATATAATTGCTCTGCCCCGATTGAGCCTCAGTTACAGCAGTCAACATCATTCTCTAAGACCAGGTTCTGACGGATTTGTTCATTTAAACGTGGAAAATCGTAGTGAAATAGAACAATTTGTTAATCTGTACATCAAGTGATGCATTAATAATCAATAATGGTTGTAACTTATCAAGCAACCCTGTACTAAAATCGGTGTAAAAATTAAGTAAATGTTTTGTTCATTTACGTAATGAAGAGATCTAATGTTTCATGTATTCTAGTTTGATGTGTTGCCTCACTGAGCAATCAAAGAACCCATGGTTGTGGCCAGACGAAAGTAGTTTCGCCTAGTTACACCGCCAAACATCTGCAAGTAGTGCAAATTAGGAATCTGGCTTCATAATTTGTACCGCTGGGTGCATAAATTGTACCACCCTCATAAACTACACTACTGGCCGTTAAAATTGCTACACCAAGAAGAAATGCAGATGATAAACGGATATTCATTGGATAAATATATTATTCTAGAACTACATGTGATTACATTTTCACGCAATTTGGGTGCATAGATCCTGAGAAATCAGTACCCAGAACAACCACCTCTGGCCATAATAACGGCCTTGATATGCCTGGGCATTGAGTCAAACAGCTTGCTTGGATGGCGTGTACAGGTACTGTTGCCCATGCAGCTTCAACACGATACCACAGTACATTAAGCGTAGTGACACGTATTGTGACGAGCCAGTTGCTCGGCCACCATTGACCAGACGTTTTCAATTGGTGAGAGATCTGGAGAATGTGCTGGCCAGGGCAGCAGTCGAACATTTTCGCCGTACAGGACCTGCAACATGCGGTCGTCCATTATCCTGCTGAAATGTACGGTTTCACAGGGATCGAATGAAGGTTAGAGCCACGGGTCGTAACACATCTGAAATGTAACGTCCACTGTTCAAAGAGCCATCAATGCGAACAAGAGGTGACCGAGACGTGTAACCAATGGCACCCCATACCATCACGCCGGGTAATACGCCAGTATGGCGATGAAGAATACACGCTGCCTATGTGCGTTCACCGCGATGTCGCCAAACACGGATGTGACCATCATGATGCTGTAAACAGGACCTGGATTAATCCGAAAAAAGTTTTACCATTCGTGCATCCAGGTTCGTCGTTGAGAACACCATCGCAGGCGTTCCTGTCTGTGATGCAGCGTCAAGGGTAACCGCAGCCATGGTCTCCGAGCTGATAGTCCATGCTGCTGCAAACGTCGTCGAACTGTTCGTGCAGATGGTTGTTGTCTTGCAAACGTCCCCATCTGTTGACTCAGGGATCGAGACGTGGCTGCACTATCCGTTACAGCCATCCGGATAAGATGCCTGTCATCTCGACTGCTAGTGATACGAGGCCGTTGGGATAAAGCACGGCGTTCCGTATTAACCTCCTAAACCCACCGATTCCTTATTCTGCTAACAGTCATTGGATCTCGACCAATGCGATCAGCAATGTCGTGATACGATAAACCGCAATCGCGTTAGGCTACAATCCGACCTTTATCAAAGTCGGGAAAGTGATGGTACGCATTTCTCCTCCTTACACGAGGCATCACAACAACCTTTCACCAGCAACGCCGGTCAACTGCTGTTTGTGTATGAGAAATCGGTTGGAAACTTCCCTCATGTCAGCACGTTGTAGGTGTCGCCACCGGCGCCAACCATATGTGAATGCTCTGGAAAGCTAATCATTTGCATATCACAGCTTCTTCCTCCTGTCGGTTAAATTTCGCGTCTGTAGCACGTCATCTTCGTGGTGTAGCAATTTTAATGACCAGTACTGAGCTTATAGATATCCTTTGTGATTAAAAATATCCGGACGCCTGGCTAAAAATGACTTACAAGCTCGTGGCGCCCTCCATCGGTAATACCGGAATTCAGTATGGTGTTGGCCCATCCGTAGCCTTGATGACCGCTTCCATTCTCACAGGCATTGTTCAGTCAGGTTCTGGAATTGCAGCCCATTCTTCACGGAGTGCTGAATCTTGGAGAGGTATCGATGTCGGTCGGTGAGGCCTGGCACGAAGTCGGCGTTCCAAAACATCCCAAAAGTGTTCTTTAGGTTTCAGGTCAGGATTCAGCCCAGGTCCGCAGCTCGTGGTCGTGCGGTAGCGTTCTCGCTTCCCGCGCCCGGGTTCCCGGGTTCGATTCCCGGAGGGGTCAGGGATTTTCTCTGCCTCGTGACGACTGGGTGTTGTGTGATGTCCTTAGTTAGGTTTAAGTAGTTCTAAGTTCTAGGGGACTTATGAGCATAGATGTTAAGTCCCATAGTGCTCAGAGTCATTTTGAACCAACTCACTCCAGGCCAGTCCATGACAGGGATGTTATTGTCGTGTAACCACTCCGACAGACGCAGTGCATTATGAACTGGTGCTCGATCGTGTTGAAAGATGCAGTCGCCATCCCAGAATTTCTCTTCAATGGTGGCAAGGAGGAAGGTGCTTAAAACATGAGTATAGGCCTGTGCTGTGATAGTGCCACGCAAAACAACAAGGGATGCAAGCCCCCTCCATGAAAAACACGACCACACCATAACATCACCGCCTCCGAATTTTACTGTTGGCACTACGCACGCTAGCAGATGACGTCCACCGAGCATTCGCCATACCCAAACCGTGCCATCGGATCGCCACATTGTGTACCGTGATTCATCAATACACTCAACGTTTTTCCACCGTTCAATCGTCCAATGTTTACGCTACTTACACCATGAAATCCAAGTTTTCTCACCTAACGCCTGTCATAGTACTTCCAATGGATCCTGATGCAGTGTGGAATTGCTGTGTGATAGTCTGGATAGATATCTGCCTATTACACATTAAGACCCTCTTCAACTGCCGGCGGTCTCTGTCAGTCAACAGACGAGGTCGGCCTGTACGCTTTTGTGCTGTACGTGTCCCTTCACGTTTCCACTTCGTTATCACATCGGCAACAGTGCATCTAGTAATGTTTAGAAGCGTGGAACTCTTGCGTACAGACGTATGACACAAGTGACACCCAATCAGCTGACCACATTCGAAGTCCGTGAGTTCCGCTGCTCTCTCACGAAATCTAATGACCATTCAGATCGGTGATATGGATTGAGTTGCCGGCAGTAGGTAGCAGCTCAATGCACCTAATATGTGAAATTTGCGTTTTTGAGGGTGTCTGGATACTTTTGATCACATAGTGTATGTACTAGTCTAATTTACACTTCAGTTCTTACATCGCTATTACCAGGAATTGCAGTGTAACTTTATCCTCCTTTCCCGAACCATGCACATTGTGCATGACCCCACATTTGACATTTTATGCAGCTGATCATTTCTTCTGTTCGATCTTCCTCGCACAACTCGTTATACCCATCTCTGTTCTACTAATGAATTTCCGTGGTGGCTCTGCCGCAGAGTCTTCAAAACACTTGCTTGTGACGGGTGGAGTTCTAGATTTCATCTCCTTTGCTTCCGTTACCTTTTTGTTTAGCACGGATTGCTCCTCAGCTCACAGGCTCCTTGGCTGGGTCTTGGAAGTTTCGTTTGGAGCTTTCATCACTTGCCTCGGATTCGATACTATTTCTTGAATGGGCACCTTCAACCCACTATCTGACTTGGCTTCTCTGCGTTGAAATTATGGGCAATCCGCTTTTGCTGCGTGGTCGAACGCAAGTATTCTTACGTTCGACATGCTTAACCCGAACACTATCTCTTCGGATGTATGAATACGGTCTTTCAACTCGTTTTCAGCTTCGTTGGAAAATACTTTACTGCGGCTAAACATTTTTCTATCCCAGTCTACATTTTGCTTTTATTTTCAGCATGATTACCTCTCAGCTTAGGTACATGTCAGATACGCGCACACTCATTTAAACCGAAATCCTCATTTAGGTGCCGGCCGCGGTGGTCTAGCGGTTCTAGGCGCTCAGTCAGGAACCGCGCGACTGCTACGGTCGCAGGTTCGAATCCTGCCTCGGGCATGGATGTGTGTGATGTCCTTAGGTTAGTTAGGTTTAAGTAGTTCTAAGTTCTAGGGGACTTATGACCACAGATGTTGAGTCCCATAGTGCTCAGAGCCATTTGAACCATTTTGAACCTCATTTAGGTAAATAAATGCGGTTCATCTGTACTCCACTTTCCATAACGCCTTTCCGTTATCGTATTGCAATACAAATAATTATTTAATGAATAACATAGGAAATTCATCACATCATACGAGCAAGTGTTGCTTGGTTCGTTGATTTGTCGGAGGGGACCAAACAGCTAGGTCATCGGCCCCATCAGATTAGGGAAGGATTGGGAAGTAGATCGGCCATGCCCTTTAACAGGAACCAACCCGGCGTTTGCCTGAAGCGAGTTAGGAAAATCACGGAACACCTAAATCAGGATGGCCAGACGCGAAGTGTATAACATTGTACCGCTTCAGTATTACACTGATGTGACAAAAATCATGGGGTTCCACCTATTACCGTGACGGCTCTCCTTTTGCACGAAGTAGTCCAGCAACTCGAGGTGACATGCTGCCTCCACAGAGTCCATAATTGCTAAAGTGTTGCCGGTGCAAGATTTAGTGTAGAAACTGACCTATCGATTATGTCTCATAAATATTCTGTGGGATTCGTGTTGGGCGATCTGGGTGGCCAGAGCATTCACTCTAACTGTCCAGACTGTTCTTCAAACCAAGTGAGAATGCACGAATACTGCGAATACGTTTCATGTACTGTGTTAAAGTGTAAGAGACGAAATCTCCCTGTTCTGTCCTTGTTGTTTACGTATGACAGGACTTGGTCAACTTGAAAAAAAAAAAATCTTTTCACAAACCAAGAGAAAGGGATCTGTTACTTCTTTGCGGAGAAGAGGTGATGTGAAAAGAACACTTCAGTTGTACGCACAAAGATACGAAGACAGAAGGTGTCTAAGAATCATGTCATTTGTGTCATTGTTACTGGAAGGCTACAAGAACCCTACGTAGAAAGTACGAAGCTACACTGCAACGAGAGGAACGAAATAAATAGCTTATGACCGCAGCCGAGGAACTGCTTCGAGGAAAGATAAAAATTGAGAGTTTATGTTACATCGGTACAGTACGTCAGCCGGTAACGTAGATAGGTCGGAAGTACGTGCGCATGTACATGTGAGTTTGCACGAATGTGGGTCGCAATTTAATCAAGCAAAGGTGTGCTAGGATGATACGAATTAGTTTCGAAATTTACCTCAGGTTATATTTTTAAATTAATACATACAGCTGAAGGAAAGTATTAGCTGTTCAATGATGTTTACAATTTTAGCAAAGATAGAGACCGCGTATTCCTGCCTCCCTTGGCACTTGTGTTTAGAAATTCATATAACGATATTTTGCGAACGTTTCGCTGCGCACGTTAACAAAGTTATATTACAAAGTTATATTTCAAAGAGTTTTAGAATTTAAAAAAAGCACTCCGTCTTCAGGCCACGAGTGGCCTAATGGGACCATCCGACCGCCGTGTCATCCTCAAGGAGGATGCGGATAGGAGGGGCGTGGGGTCAGCACACCGCTCTCCAGGGAATGTCGTTAAAAATCTTACTTCGTTCAGTTTGAAGGAAAAGATGGTTCTATACGTCGCTAGGTGAAAAAGATACTAGCGTTGCCAATACAGTGAAATTATGTCATTTTTGTGTGCTATTATTTGCGGATAATTTTCGTTTCAAAATCTACACATTTTTACGAAATATTCGGATGATTCGAATTGCATGGTGCACCCCATAAGTATAGATTGAGTCGCACAAGAGTTTTCTATGGCCCTAGATCCACAATGAAAAAAATTCTAGTCAATATTATTTGTCAAATTGTGCTGTATTTGAGGTCCGTAACGTGTCATGGTTTTATGGATTTTTATGCCTTCTATGTGGTGACATCTATAGTGTACAGAAAAACAAAGTAAGTCCAGATAACGCTGAAAAGGGTCGAAAAGTTATGTACCATTTTTTCACACAAACCATTATTTACATAGCTGTCATCACTCTTTGGTAGCTCACTAATGACAAGACGGAAGAACATAAAACTAATTCATATCCACAACGACGTAATTCTAAAAACTGCGTGGAGCTGTTTCTTAATAACGAAATGCCTTAGTCGTAAAATGAAGAAGGAAAGAAAAAGACTGAAAGAGGTTCATAACTTTCGAAATTAAAGTACTTCCATAGGACTTGGTTGGCTGATCTTCTTGGAAAATGTCGTCGAGCGAATGTAACTGTTCAAATGTGTGTGAAATCTTATGGGACTTAACTGCTAAGGTCATCAGTCCCTAAGCGTACACACTACTTAACCTAAATTATCATAAGGACAAACACACACACCCATGCCCGAGTGAGGACTCGAGCCTCCGCTGGGACCAGCCGCACAGTCTATGACTGCAGCGCCTAAGACCGCTCGGCTAATCCCGCACGGCCGAATTTAACTCACCCGTCTTTATGCGTATCAGGGCGGTATTGTCAACAGGAACTAGGAAGTGTTCTCCTTAGCTGCTTGTCATGACATCTACTTGTTCTTGTCAGTGGCGGTTTTTGCCGTCGTTACGACAAACAAAAAGCCGGACATAAATATTGTATAGTCCACTGGTAAAACAAAAAGCGAAACAGCAATTCCCATATTCAAATTATCTGCACTTTCTGAAGCCGATTTCTCCACACACACACACACACACACACACACACACACACACACACACGCACACACATATGTTTATAAGTTATACTCAATAGTTAAAACTGACAGTTATGTATTGTTGTTACGAGGCGCCAGTACTTCAGTATGAAGTAAAATGTATTTGAAATGTAAAATTCATAATTAATTCATGATATATGTCACTTTTAGCTTTTAATTATGATACACCGCACATATACATAATCTCATGTTAAATCCTCTGAGTCTTTAGGCCCCATTACATTCCTCTCCAAACTTCCTTTAATGCTCGACATTTTGTGCCCTCTACTGATGTCTTCAGTACTCCACTTGTGTACCTGAATGACAGAATACACAGCCACTCAGGGGCACCAGTGGAATCCTGAAGAGCATACCAGCACAATTATCGAAACGTCGGATATTGAAGAAGTTTGATGGGATATACTGTATGACGGAACTCGATAGATTTTATCACTAATGGCAACGGCCACAAAACATATGGTGAAAGTTACTGTTCATCTGAATTTTCATTTTATGCCTACAAGATTTGCCTTAAATCTCAAGTTCATCTTTGCAGCGCTTTTCAAGTTCGTATTGCGAGTACAATCAGCTTCGACTAGTCGAAAGAAGCCCTTTGAGAGATCTATGTATGTCTCCACCGATACATTTCGTATATTTGGAGGCTTGCGTGGGATATCAGACAAGGGGAAATATACAACGATGTGAAACCAAATCGAATACTTTCCATTGCCAACAAAATGTAGCAAGCTCACTAAAATTAACTACACTGAAGTGACAAAAAGTAACGTTATACCTCCTAGTATTTTGTCGGACCTCCTTTTGTCCGGCGTAATGAAACATCGGGTGGCATGGACTGAACAAGTCGTCGAACGTCTCCTTCAGAAATGCTGAGCCATGCTGCCTCCATTGTCGTCCATAATTGAGAATGTGTTGAGTGTGCGAGATGTTGTGCACGAACTGACCTCTCTATTATTTCCCATAAATGTTCGCGGGGATTCATGATGGGCGATGTGAGCGGCCAAATCATCCGCTCGAATGGACCAGAATGTTCTTCAAGCCAATAGTGAACGTGAACAGTGGTCCAGTGACATGACGTCATTGTTTGAAAACATGGAGTACAGGAATGGCCGCAAATGGTCTCCAGGAAGCCGAACACCACCATTTATGGTCAAAGATCGGTTCAGTTGGATCTGACGACCCAGTACTTTCCTTGTAATCACAGCCAACACCACTATGGAGCAACTGCCACCTCACACAGTGCCTTATTGACAACGTGGGTCCATGTCTTCATGGGATCTGTGCCAGTTTCGAACCCTACCGTCAGGTCTTACCAACTGAAATCGGGACTCAATTGACCATGCCATTGTTTTCCAGTCGTGTAGGGCCCAATCGATATGGTCATGAGCACAGGAGAGGTACTGCAGGCGATGTCATGCTGTTAGCAAAGGTCGTCTGCGGCCATACACCATCAGCACCAAATTTCGCAGCACGTCCCACATTGATTTCTGAGGCTATTTGCGCAGTGTTGCTTGTCTGTTAGAACTGACAACTCTATGGAAACACCGCTGCTCTCGGTCGTTTAGTGAAGGCCGTCGTCCACTGCGTTGTCCGTGAGAGGTATTGCCTGAAAAGTTGTATTCTCGACACATTCTTGATTCTTCGGATCTCGGAATATTGTGTTCCCTAACGATTTACGAAATGAAATGTTCCATGCATCTAGGTCCAACTACCATCTCGCGTTCCAAGTCTATTAGTTCCCATTGTGCGGCCATAATCACGTCGGAAACCTTTTAACATGAATCACCTGAGTACACAGCTCCAGTTTTTTTTTTTTTTTTTTTCTTTATTGAATTTCAATTCCCCCCGAAGGGGGCGGGCTGGCAGCAGCTTACTACGCCGCTCTTCAGCCTACAGAATTTGTGTTAAAAAGATGAAGATAAGAAAAAACAACAGTTGGCGAGAAAATCGGTGACTTAAAGGTAAAATGGCAGAAAATTCTAGAACTTAAAACATAAAACACAGGGTTGATGATACAAGAAGCAGAAAAATAGCAGACAGACAGTTAAAAAACATGGCGACAGTCTGGTTTCTGTTTGCAAAATATAAAATGCACACCCAGCGACAGCATGATTTCTGTTCGCATCACTGTGGAAAGACGCACAACACTGAACACTCACTTAAACACGGCACAAAAAAGTGGGCACAAACATGACATACCACAGCCGAGAGCGGGTGGGGGGGAAACAGGACAGATGACGGAGAAATAAAAAAGGGGGGGGGCAGGAGAGGAAAAGGGAAGGGTGGGAGGGGGGAAAGAAGCCAGTGGAGAATGAGGACCCATAAGAGGGGTGGGGGGTGCTGAGCAGACGGGCCAGGGAGTGGGGAAGGCAGAGGAGGGGAATGCAAAAGGACTCGGGGGGGGGGGGGGAGAAGGGACCTAGGGGGAGGATGGGCGGGGAGAAAACACAGGAGGGAAGGGGGGTAGGAAGAGGGAGCCCAGGGAAAGGACGGAGGAAAGGAGGGGGAACAGCTCCAGCAATGGACTGCTCTTTTATACCCTGCGTACGCGATAGTACCGCCATCAGTAAATGTGTGTGCCGGCCAGAGTGGCCGAGCGGTTGTAGGCGTTTCAGTCTGGAACCGTGCGACCGCTACGGTCGCAGGTTCGAATCCTGCCTCGGGCATGGAGGTGTGTGATGTCCTTCGGTTTTTTTTTTTTTTTTTTGGTCATCAATCTACTGACTTGTTTGATGCGGCCCGCGACGAATTCCTTTCCTGTGCTAACCTCTTCATCTCAGAGTAGCACTTGCAACCTACGTCCTCAATTATTTGATTGACGTATTCCAATTTCTGTCTTCCTCTACAGTTTTTGCCCTCTACAGCTCCCTCTAGTACCATGGAAGTCATTCCCCCATGTCTTAGCAGATGTCCTATCATCCTGTCCCTTCTACTTATCAGTGTTTTCCACATATTCCTTTCCTCTCCGATTCTGAATAGAACCTCCTCATTCCTTACCTTATCAGTCCACCCAATTTTCAACATTCGTCTATAGCACCACATCTCAAATGCTTCGATTCTCTTCTGTTCCGGTTTTCCCACAGTCCATGTTTCACTACCATACAATGCTGTACTCCAGACGTACATCCTCAGAAATTTCTTCCTCAAATTAAGGCCGTTATTTGATATTAGTAGACTTCTCTTGGCCAGAAATGCCTTTTTTGCCATAGCGAGTCTGCTTTTGATGTCCTCCTTGCTCCGTCCGTCATTGGTTATTTTACTGCCTAGGTAGCAGAATTCCTTAACTTCATTGACTTCGTGACCATCAATCCTGATGTTAAGTTTCTCGCTGTTCTCATTTCTACTACTTCTCATTACCTTCGTCTTTCTCCGATTTACTCTCAAACCGTACTGTGTACTCATTAGACTGTTCATTCCGTTCAGCAAATCATTTAATTCTTCTTCACTTTCACTCAGGATAGCAATGTCGTCAGCGAATCGTATCATTGATATCCTTTGACCTTGTATTTTAATTCCACTCCTGAACCTTTCTTTTATTTCCATCATTGCTTCCTCGATGTACAGATTTAGGGGCGAAAGGCTACAGCCTTGTCTTACACCCTTCTTAATACGAGCACTTCGTTCTTGATCGTCCACTCTTATTATTCCCTCTTGTTTGTTGTACATATTGTATATGACCCCTCTCTCCCTATAGCTTACCCCTACTTTTTTCAGAATCTCGAACAGCTTGCACCATTTTATATTGTCGAACGCTTTTTCCAGGTCGACAAATCCTATGAAAGTGTCTTGATTTTTCTTCGGTTAGTTAGGTTTAAGTAGTTCTGTTGTAGGGTAGTGATGACCTCAGAAGGTAAGCCCCATAGTGCTCAGAGCCATTTTTTAAGTAATTGTGTGTATCACTATTCCATGAATTTTGTCACCTTTGGCATCACACAATCGTAACAGAGCTGAAGCAAAATCGCAAAGCGATGTGTGACGGTCATGTTACAATGTTTTCCTAGAGTACTGTTATGCCAGTAAGTTATCGTTGATGTCGTCCGCTCAGTGGTCTGGCTGCTGTACGAGACGCCTGCTGCTGTGTTGCAGGGGCGTGCCAGTTCCCGGGAGGGTGGACGGGCCGCTGGTTCCAGTCGGGTGTGCCGAACCTCATCACCGTCAACGCGTCCGTGCTCGAGACCAAGGGCCGCTGCGTGGACACCGACGGCGTCGACAAGTTCCTCGTTGAAGACAGGTGAGGACCGCTCCGCCACTCGCTGCGATCTCTCACTTACTTTCCTTGCAACACGCACAGTGACATTTAGTTTATGACCCGTTGCATGTACATCTAGGACTAAATCAAGGTCTGGACCTTTTGGTCCGTTCCGTCTCCTTCAAAATTGGTCGAGGCATCTCTTGATTGCCCCTGCTTTATGGTGTTTTATGGCTTTGGTGATTCTTGCATCTGGTATATGGTCTGTATGTTCGTCCCATGTTAACTGATATTGTTTTAGTACGTAAATTATGTTCTGAATACTTAGTTCAGTTCGGATGTCATCATTTCTCCTTTTAGCCGTCATAATGTATCCAGGAACATACATAAGGAAATACATTTCACATGCCTCCATTCTCTTTTCATCTCTCTTCTTAGCAGTCCAGTTTTCGCATCCATAGGGCAGTGCTGGTATAGCCATAACCGTACAGAACTTTGGTAATCTCTGTTGTAATCTTACTCTACAGTTGTTGTACCCTACTTTGGCGCAAATAAACAAGTGTTCGTCAGAAATCAGCTTCGTCTTTCTTGTTGTTGTCAAAACAAAGGCTTATCTGGAACCAAAGAACCATATCGGACCTTAGCTAGTAATCCAGTACTCTCTGCTATACTCCACGTCTTCCATCCAAGAATATTTGCATCAGGGAAAGCTTCAAGGCCACCATAGTCTGCATGGTTCCCCCATACAACAGCCAAGGTCAACCATATACTGCCTCCAAATGCAGCACTGACATCACATGTGAACTGCATTCTCGGTCCACGAAAGACATTTGGACCACCAATAAGCTGCTGCTTATTGCTTTGGCCAGCAAGGTCAGTGTCTACTGCTTTCGAAGACTTGTACACAGGAACATTGCACCGCCAACGGCGACGATAATAACGTCGCTCAGACATTGCAGAGGTACGTTAACAAAAGTGAACGTTACAAGCCAACGCCCAGCGAACACCAATCATTCAACGTGATTCATTCGACGTGATTCAAGGAACTGTGACTGACGCCCGAACATCAGACAACTAACATGCATCGATATTGAAAAATAGTGCACTGATAAAGAAGGACGACTGATTGCTGCGCTCTATCATCGCTGAGTGCACCCACTTTCCTAATGGGAGATAATCTGTTGTGCACATTTTATTACTTCTCTATTAGTTTTGTCACACCCTGGAGTCTTGCTCTTCTTGCTGGACTCTACTGCATGCTGTAGCTCCGCCAACGGTATTAAGTCTATACACCTATCTGGTTCAGATATAATCACTTGTATATCTCGTAATCCGTCCAGAGTGTTTTATAATATTGAACCATTTACATTCAGATATTATATTTATTTACAGATTGTCATTATCTTCTTTCTTTAAATATGTCATTACTTGTATGTCTGTCTTGTCTTCCTCTTACATAATGTCCAATATCTGTTGTTGTTGCTGCTGCTGCTGCTGGTGATGATGATGATGATTGGTTTGTGGGACGCTCAACTGCGCGGTCATCAGCGCCCTTACAAAGTCCAAATCTTTTCACAGTCCAATTTTGTTTACAATCTAATCTAGACATTGTCACGAATGATCAGGATGAAATGATGAGGACAACACAAACACCCAGTCCCCGGGCACAGAAAATGCCCAACCCCGCCGGGAATCGAACCCGTGGCCCGTGATCCAGAGGTAGCTACGCTAGCCACCAGACCACGAGCTGCGTGCTTCAATATCTGTGATATATATTTTTCTCACCTAACGTTTTTAATTTGTTTGACTTTCATTTCGACTAGGGCTGATTTTCTTTTATACATATGTTGTACATGTATTGCGCATATTGATAATACTCCCGCACTGTCGCTGCTGTTGTAGTGAGCTATGTCGTGGGATTGAAGTTCCAGAATGCTCACAATGTGAAATATGCAGCGCTGACTTATCTTCGGAGTAGAGTTCTAAGCCGGGATATCCGCCCCGGGAGCTAATTTCAAGGGGCGTCAAATTCATATTCTTGAAGGAAAAACCTTGTTTCAAATAGCTCCTTGCATCCAGCGCACGTTGATCTGTCGATTATTCATATGATTTTGAAACGCATCCGTTGGTTTCTGAACACATTTCTGAATGAATCATAAGTTGATTTTTGAATGCGTGCATAATGTGATCTCTCTGACAGGGAATACCCGTCGCATCTAGAAATAAAAAAAAAAAAAAAAAAACTTTCCCGCGGATAAAAGGGGACGGGGCTATGCGAGCTGAGCTGAATAAACCCGAACGGGTGAATAATATGTGGCTGATTGGAAGTGCGAATGATAAGCGTTGTTATAATTATTAGCGTAATCCATAGATTCAGACTGCCATAGTGGAAATAAACGACTAATAGGAATTACGGGTAAGAAAGAGTACATATTATCTTCTCGGTGTATCTAAGAAAATGAAATTTGTACAAAATTTTTACCATATCGGTACACCACTAGGGCCAGTTATGAAGTTCCCGGTTAGCAACCGCTTATGTTCTATTCTCGGAAATGCGCGTAAAACCCGTTGTACGAACACGTAATGACGCCTAGCCGGACAATAAATGCGGGGTAGTTAAACCGATGATTCTGGCAAGGTTAGTGAAGTTAACCGGAGACTAAGTTTTGACAATGGCAGGAATAGTTACAGAATTACTGATGACAAGACTGTTTCCTAGAACGAGGAACAAGAAGAAACGGGGACATAACACAAATTATATGCTAGAATATGAAGGATTCCAAATTTATATAAGAATTTCGTACTGCTACTACTACTACTACTACTACTATTACTTTTGGATCACACGCTTGAGAAACAGAAGCATATGAATGAAATGTAAAACTAGCAAAAATCTTTTTGGTTGTAATAGTCCTAATAGGCATTGGTACTTCGTGAATTATATTCTGTTGTGTTATTAACGTAAATGAGGTAGATAAAAAATGACCATTTGTGCGGAAAAACAGTCTCGCTTATGTGACGCACGTTACAATTGCTGCAATATTATAAAGGCCTATTTCGTTTCACCTAACGAGCAGTGACAAAATAGACGTAATCAAATCGAGAAACTACACCACACTTGGATACTTTTCGTATTAGCAGCTTTTTCAATATTAGCCAACGAAATTTTGATTTTTCATATAGAAAAACGTTTGACGAACTTTGACGAGGTAATAGATTCTTTCTCAGAAAGGAAAGCACGCCGTATAAAGTTGTACCAAGACGAGAAAAATGCTGGAACCTAAGGATTGAAGAAATGTGCACTGTCTTGCTTGTCTCTTGTCTTTACGAGTTTTATGTTTCCTATATTTAATTTTATGGTACACAAAAGAGGAAGTTATTAGCTCATAGGCAATAAAAAGTGCAAATTTTCTGAAGAGTTCTTATTCTACAATTAATCCCACCCAGTATTAATTGCTTTTTCATAAGGGGAGTAGGATGTCGAACTGGTCGACTGGGATTAAGAGAGGCACCACAAGATATTTTAATTTCTACTGTCCAGAATATAGGTTTGATGGCTCCCATTACAAAATATACACGTTTGAATTTCACAAAGTGAGAGAAGAATGCTGTGTGAAGAGGCGTGCACTGCACTTTGACACATTTAAGACCAAGAAACATGTCTTAAATTTCCTGGAACATATATGTTTTATATACCAAACTACTCAGAAAGTTGTGCAGTACAGAATGGATATATTTTTTGAAAACTCGATTTTGATACTTTTTTACGTCCTATCTCAAACGCTCGAGTAGGAGGGATGGGAGTGGGGGAGGGTGCCACTATCATGTTTTTGCCCCGGTTCGGAAATATCGTAAATTCGAGGCTCCTCTGTGCCACCCGCGGAACAGTTTCAGTTCAGCGAATGATTAATAGGACCCAGTTCGAAGCTTACACACATCAAAGCAAAGTACTCGAAATGATCAAACTTGATATCGTGCATATGCATTGTTGTAACCCACCTATTTGCATCCATAGCACACACAAGAACTTAGTTCATCCACGCATAAAAGCGCAGTGCACAGTTCACTGATTACTCGAAATTAATCAGTGTGTCGCTGCAGCTGACATCGACACGTTGAAAAACACTAATTTCAGTATTTTATCTGTGTCCTTAAGCACGGAAACCAGCTCTCCAAATACGCCAAACGTAACAATCAGCGCATCTTATTTGTCAGCTACTTCCACTCGAGTGTTCATTGTCATCAACAGGTTCTCTTAAAAAGGAAGATATATACAAATACAATGACATATTTATGTTTAGATAGAGCTATTATTTCAATATACAGACATTTACTACAAATTGTAGTAAAGAAAATAATATAGGAAGTTTGTTTGTATACTGTATGTTCACTATAGCTATACCATTAAAAAGTTACAAGTGAAGATAGTAGATATTACAGGGAATCAAAGTGAAATGCCAACAAATAGTCTTCGGAAGTACTGAATGACCATGTAGAAAATTGAAAACAACCTTCGGTGAAATTAAAATCATAGGCATAGCAGGATCAACAGTGTTCTGAGTTGGTAGTAGAAATGGAAGTCGATTTGGAAGACATCTACGTCTACATCGTCATCTACATCTACTCCGCAAGCCACCTAATGGTGTGTGGCGGAGGGTACTTTCGCCGGACGGAGTGGCCCTGCGGTTCTAGGCGCTACACTCTGGAGCCGCGTGACCGCTACGGTCGCAGGTTCGAATCCTGCCTCGGGCATGGATGTGCGTGATGTCCTTAGGTTATTTAGGTTTAAATACACTCCTGGAAATGGAAAAAAGAACACATTGACACCGGTGTGTCAGACCCACCATACTTGCTCCGGACACTGCGAGAGGGCTGTACAAGCAATGATCACACGCACGGCACAGCGGACACACCAGGAACCGCGGTGTTGGCCGTCGAATGGCGCTAGCTGCGCAGCATTTGTGCACCGCCGCCGTCAGTGTCAGCCAGTTTGGAGTGGCATACGGAGCTCCATCGCAGTCTTTAACACTGGTAGCATGCCGCGACAGCGTGGACGTGAACCGTATGTGCAGTTGAAGGACTTTGAGCGAGGGCGTATAGTGGGCATGCGGGAGGCCGGGTGGACGTACCGCCGAATTGCTCAACACGTGGGGCGTGAGGTCTCCACAGTACATCGATGTTGTCGCCAGTGGTCGGCGGAAGGTGCACGTGCCCGTCGACCTGGGACCGGATCGCAGCGACGCACGGATGCACGCCAAGACCGTAGGATCCTACGCAGTGCCGTAGGGGACCGCACCGCCACTTCCCAGCAAATTAGGGACACTGTTGCTCCTGGGGTATCGGCGAGGACCATTCGCAACCGTCTCCATGAAGCTGGGCTACGGTCCCGCACACCGTTAGGCCGTCTTCCGCTCACGCCCCAACATCGTGCAGCCCGCCTCCAGTGGTGTCGCGGTGTCGCGACAGGCGTGATTGGAGGGACGAATGGAGACGTGTCGTCTTCAGCGATGAGAGTCGCTTCTGCCTTGGTGCCAATGATGGTCGTATGCGTGTTTGGCGCCGTGCAGGTGAACGCCACAATCAGGACTGCATACGACCGAGGCACACAGGGCCAACACCCGGCATCATGGTGTGGGGAGCGATCTCCTACACTGGCCGTACACCACTGGTGATCGTCGAGGGGACACTGAATAGTGCACGGTACATCCAAACCGTCATCGAACCCATCGTTCTACCATTCCTAGACCGGCAAGGGAACTTGCTGTTCCAACAGGACAATGCACGTCCGCATGTATCCCGTGCCACCCAACGTGCTCTAGAAGGTGTAAGTCAACTACCCTGGCCAGCAAGATCTCCGGATCTGTCCCCCATTGAGCATGTTTGGGACTGGATGAAGCGTCGTCTCACGCGGTCTGCACGTCCAGCACGAACGCTGGTCCAACTGAGGCGCCAGGTGGAAATGGCATGGCAAGCCGTTCCACAGGACTACATCCAGCATCTCTACGATCGTCTCCATGGGAGAATAGCAGCCTGCATTGGTGCGAAAGGTGGATATACACTGTACTAGTGCCGACATTGTGCATGCTCTGTTGCCTGTGTCTATGTGCCTGTGGTTCTGTCAGTGTGATCATGTGATGTATCTGACCCCAGGAATGTGTCAATAAAGTTTCCCCTTCTTGGGACAATGAATTCACGGTGTTCTTATTTCAATTTCCAGGAGTGTAGTTCTAAGTTCTAGGGGACTGATGACCATAGCAGTTAAGTCCCATAGTGCTCAGAGCCATTTGAACCATTTTTTTGCAGGGTACTCTCGGCACCACTATCTGATCCCTCCAACCCTGTTCCACTTGCGAATAGTGCGTGGGAAGAATTTGTCGGTAAGCCTCTGTATTGGCTCTAATTTCCCGAATTTTCTCCTCGTGGACAATGCGCGAGACTCCTCCTGAAAAGTGCTGTCCCGAAATTTCAATAGTAAATCTCTCCCTGATGCACAACGTCTCTCTTGTAATGTCTGCCAGTGGAGATTGTTTAGCATCTCCATAACGCTCTCGCGCCAGCTAAACGATCCCGTGACGAAACGCGCCGCTCTTCGTTAGATCTTCTCTATATCCTCTCAGTCCTATCTGATAGGGATCCCATATAGATTAACAATACTCAGGAATCGGGCGAACAAGTGCTTTATAAGCCTCTTCTTTCGTGGATGAGCTACATTTCCTTAAGATTCTTCCGATGAATCTGATTCTTGTGTCTGCTTTTCCCACTATCTGTCTTATATGGTCATTCCACGTAAGGTCGCTCTGAATAGTTACGCCCAGATATTTTACGCCAGACGCTGTCTCCAGCTGTTTGACATCAATAGTGTAGCTGTACAGTACTGGATTTCTTTTCCTAAGTTTGCGCAATATGTTACATTTATTTATGTTCAGCGTCAACTGCCAGAGCCTGCACCATTCATCAATTCTCTGCAGGTCGTTCTTCAAATTCTTACTATCTTCTGGAATTGCTACTTTGGTATAGACAACTGCATCATCTGTGAATAGCCTTAAAGAGTATCCGACGCTTTCTACTAGATCTATATATTGTAAACAGAAACGGTCGTATCACACTTCCATGTGGTACTCCGGATATTACCTTTAGAACTGTCGATGTAGTTCCGTTAAGAGCGACGTGTTGAGTTCTATCTGCAAGAAAGTCTTGAATCCAATCGCAGGTCTGCTCCGGTACTCAGTAGGCTAGTATTTTACTCATTAAACGGTAATGCGTGACTGTGTGAAAAGCCTTACTAAAATCAAGAAACACAGCATTAACCTGAAGGCCGTTGGTCATTGCTCTGTGCATCTCATGGAGGAACAGAGCGAGCTGAGTTTCACAGGATCTCTGTTTACAGAATCCATGTTGATTTTTATAGGGGAGCTGTTCATTTTCCAAGAACGTCATAATTCTTGAGCATAAAACATGTTCCATAATTCTACAACAGATTGACGTCAACGATATATGTCTATAACTGTGTGAATCTGTCTTACAGCCTTTCTTAAAAACGGGAATGACCTGCTTTTTTTTCAGTCGTTAGGTACCTTTCGTTGCTCAAGCGATCCACGATAAATTACTGCTAGAAGAGGACCAAGTTCTTCCGCATAATCTTTATAGAATTTTATAGGTATCTCAGATGGTCCTGAAGCCTTTCCACTACTAAGCGATTGTAGCTGCTTTTCAGTTCCACGGTCGGTTATCTCAATATCTGCCATTTCGACGTTCGCACGACGATTGAAAGGAGGCACAGTGTTACGATCTTCCCCGGTGAAACAACTTCGGAAGACCGAATTCAGTATTTCGGCCTTCTCTCTGTTATCTTCCGTTTCGGTACCGATGTGGTCACTTATAGAATGAATAGATGATTTTGACGCACTTACTGATTCTACATAATACCAAAATCTCTTAGGGATTTTACTCAGGTCGGTTGACAGCGTCTTAGTTTCGAAATCACTGAGCGCTTCTCTCATTGCTGTCCTTACGCTCATTTCCGCTTCGTTCAGCTTTTGTTTGTCAGCTAGATTTTTACTTCTCTTGAGTCTGAGATGAAGTGCTCTTTGTTTACGTAGCGCTTTTCTAACACGGCTACTAAACTATGGTGAATCTTACCCATCCTTTAAAACCTTACTCGGAACATACTTGTCTAGTGCATAGTGATCGATGCCTTTGAATTTTTCCCATTTGTTCTCCACATCTTGTCCTCATCACCGAATATTTGATGCTGACTGCTGAGATGTTCTGGAAGTTTTATCCTGTCACCCTTGCTGAGCAAATATATCTTCCTTATGTTCAATTCCTTGTAGGACCCGTCCTCGTAGATGCTGTTACAGCCTTATGATCACCGATACCTTCCTCTACGTTAGCTGATTCAGTAAGTTCAGGTGTGTTTGTTGCCAGGAGGTCTAAGACGTTACCCTCACGAATTGGTTCTCTTGCTGTCTGCTCAAGGTAATTTTCGGACAAGACATCCAGAACAATGCCACACGATTACCTGTCTCTGGCACCAGTTTTGATGGTATAACACTCCCAATCTATACCTGGCAAGTTGAAGTAACCCTCTATTACAACGGCATGATCAGGAAAATTACTAATGATATTCTGCAAGCTCTGTCTGAAGCGCTCTACAGCAGCCGATCACTAGTTTTTACCGTTCTTTGATACTCAGTTTCACCCAGATTAATTCACATTCGGAATCCGTGATAACCTCGCTAGATTTCATCGAATTTTTAATGCAATAAAAATGCCGGCCCTATTGACGACTAACCTATCCTTACGATAAACATTCCCGTCTCAACTTAGTCATTGACTTCTGGCTTCAACCAGCTTTCTGTTCCCGATACTATCTGTGCATTATAACCTTCTGGTGCATTATAACCTTCTGGTGACAAACAGACCCGAACTATTTTAAACAGTTAACGCAGAACAGGGAATCAGCGATCATAAAGCGGTTACTGCATCGATGATTTCCGCCGTAAATAGAAATATTAAAAAAGGTAGGAAGATTTTTCTGTTTAGCTAAAGTGACAAAAAGCAGATTTCAGAGACCTGACAGCTCAACACAAAAGTTTTAAGTACAGATAGTGTTGAGGATCAGTGGACAAAGTTCAAAACCATCGTACAATATGCGTTAGATGAGTATGTGCCAAGCAAGATCGTAAGAGATGGGAAAGAGTCACCGTGGTACAACAACCGAGTTAGAAAACAACTGCGGAAGCAAAGGGAACTTCACAGCAAACATAAACATAGCCAACGCCTTGCAGACAAACAAAAATTACGCGAAGCGAAATGTAATGTGAGGAGGGCCATGAGAGAGGCGTTCAATGAATTCGAAAGTTAAGTTCTATGTACTGACTTGGCAGAAAATCCTAAGAAATTTTGGTCTTATGTCAAAGCGGTAGGTGGATCAAAACAAAATGTCCAGACACTCCAAAATGGCACTGAAACAGAGGATGACAGACTGAAGGCCGGAATACTAAATGTCTTTTTCCAGAGCTGTTTCACAGAGGAAAACTGCACTGTAGTTCCTTCTCTAAATTATCGCACAGATGGCAAAATGGTAGATATCGAAACAGACGACAGAGGGATAGAGAAACAATTAAAACCGCTCAAAAGAGGAAAGGTCGCTGGACCTGATGGGATACCAGTTCGATTTTGCACAGAGTACGCGAAGGAACTTGCCCCCCTTCTTGCAGCGGTGTACCGTAGGTCTCTAGAAGAGCGTAGCGTTCCAAAGGATTTGGAAAAGGGCACAGGTCATCCCCGTTTTCAAGAAGGGACGTCGAACAGATGTGCAGAACTATAGACCAATATCTCAAACATCGATCAGTTGTAGAATTTTGGAAGACGTATTATGTTCGAGTATAATGACTTTTCTGGAAACTAGAAATCTACTCTATAGGAATCAGCATGGGTTTCGAAAAAGACGGTTGTGTGAAACCCAGCTCGCGCTATTCGTCCACGAGACTCAGAGGGCCATAGACACGGGTTCCCAGATAGATGCCGTGTTTCTTGACTTCCGCAAGGCGTTCGATACAGTTCCCCACAGTCGTTTAATGAACAAAGTACGAGCATATGGACTATCAGACCAATTGTGTGATTGGATTGAAGAGTTCCTAGATAACAGAACGCAGCATGTCATTCTCAATGGAGAGAAGTGTTCCGAAGTAAGAGTGATTTCAGGTGCGCCGCAGGGGAGTGTCATAGGACCGTTGCTATTCACAATACACATAAATGACCTAGTGGATGACATCGGAAGTTCACTGAGGCTTTTTGCGGATGATGCTGTGGTATATCGAGAGGTTGTAACAATGGAAAATTGTACTGAAATGCAGGAGGATCTGCAGCGAATTGACGCATGGTGCAGGGAATGGCAATTGAATCTCAATGTAGACAAGTGTCATGTGCTGCGAATAGATAGAAAGAAAGATCCCTTATCAATTAGCTACAATATAGCAGGTCAGCAACTGGAAGCAGTTAATTCCATAAATTATCTGGGAGTAAGCATTAGGAGTGATTTAAAATGGAATGATCATATAAAGTTGATCGTCGGTAAAGCAGATGCCTGACTGAGATTCATTGCAAGAATCCTAAGGAAATGCAATCCGAAAACAAAGGAAGTAGGTTACAGTACACTTGTTCGCCCACTGCTTGAATACTGCTCACCTGTGTGGGATCCGTATCAGATGGGGTTGGTAGAAGAGATAGAGAAGATCCAACGGAGAGCAGCACGCTTCGTTACAGGATCACTTAGTAATCGCGAAAGCGTTACGGAGATGATAGATAAACTCCAGTGGAAGACTCTGCAGGAGAGACTATCAGTAGCTCGGTACGGGCTTTTGTTGAAGTTTCGAGAACATATCTTAACCGAGGAGTCAAGCAGTATATTGCTCCCTCCTACGAATATCTCGCGAAGAGACCATGAGGATAAAATCAGAGAGATTAGAGCCCACACAGAGGCATAACGACAATCCTTCTTTCCACGAACAATACGAGACTGGATTAGGAGGGAGAACCGATAGAGGTACTCAAGGTACCCTCCGCCACACACCGTCAGGTGGCTTGCGGAGTATTGATGTAGATGTAGAATAAGCGATACTAATTCTGGTACCTTTCCTTGGATGCTCCTGCAGTTTACTAAAATCATATTAATGTTTTCTATCTGTGATCTGCGAAGACCAAGATTCTCCGAGGTCGCTGTGGCTGATTTAACAGGTAAATCGTGTGTGATCCCAAGGGAGGGGTCCTCTAAGCTAAAAAAGCCCCATGTGCATGCCACACGTATTCCGCTACCCGAGTAGCCGCTTCTTGCGTATAGTGCACACCTAACCTTTTATGGGGAACCTACAATTCTGCACTCAATAGCAGTGGTCGAGAAATTCGTATCCGATACCGTCGCAAAGCCGTATAAGACTCTCAACCCAGGGTACGATGCTACAGACAGACAGCTGAGCCTGCACCCAGCTTTCGTTGCTAATTGCCTTCACCAAATCAGCCAGCCGCCGAAAGGAACCGAGGATGGCCTCAGAACCAAAGCATCAGGCGTCATTCGTGCCGACATGTGCCACTACATGCAGCCGGTTGCACCCAGTGCGCTCGATAGCCGCCGACAGGGCCTCCTCCACATCACGGATGAGACCTCCCGGCAAACATACCGAATTCACATGGGAATTCTTTCTCGCCTAGCCTGCTATCTCCCTGAGGGGTTCCATTACCCGCCTAACATTGGAGCCCACAATGACTAGCATACCCACCCTCTGTACGTGTCCGGAATGGACAGGAAAATCGACCGCTGGCCCAACAGGAGGGGCATCCCGTGCTGGCTCAGAGTTATCATAAACACTGGGTAGCACCTCGAACCTATTGCTAAGACGTAGGGAGCCAGCCGCACAGCCTGCTCCCTCTTTCGCCTTCCGCCCAGTGACACGCGAACCCACCACTGTCTGCCACCCACTCTGGAGTGAGGACGGACCGGTCAGATGCTGCATATCGGAAGCCGCAGTGACGTCCGGGTCACCAGGGGATCCCAGTGACACCAAAGGTGTCACAGGTCTCGTCACTGGCGCCCCTACGTCACCGCAACTTCGAGCATTAGCTAGAAGCTTGTCGACGGTAGCCAACGCAGCAGCTTCCAGTCGTTTATGGACAGCAGCCAACTCTACTTGTGGCCGCTCACAATCAAAGTCCCTAGCCATATCGCACTGTGTATAAAATAGATATAAGGCCTCAAATGGCGCTACTGAGTTTGAAAATATACCAAAGGAGAATAAAGTAACAATGAACTCTGAGACCGCAGCCTATTAAACATAAATAAATTTCTCTACACGGAAAATTTACGCTAGAAGCCGCCCTACTCAAGGACATTCACAAGACTTATGCCCTACGCAGAAACAAAAACTACGATTAATTTTTAACCACTAGTCTACACAGTAAAATACATACGTACAATTCACTTCTTTGCAGAATCACGTGAAGAAAAAAGAAAGACTAAAATTAATTTACAGTTTATCACACAAATGCTGCTCTGCTGCGCGTCCTCTCGGCTCGGCGGCTGCCGCTACACTGGGAGATGGGAGATTCCGTTATAGGGTCTGGTTTTAACAGAGCTTTGGGGGACTTGTGACCAACAGAGACGGAAAGGAAGGATAGCATTTCTTGGAATTTCTAAAGTCATTGGATGAAGCGATACCCTAACGACTGTTCAAGTAGGTGTGTAGACTTTGAATTTCTAGTTGGTAATGATTTACCTTCGTAGGCTGTTCTTATTTTTGAAATAATTACTTTATTTTATATTTTACCTATTATTTAATTTCACATCTTAGCTCATTTTCAACCAACCTGTTCTACCTGCATAACAGTAAAAAACTGTCATCACAAACCCTCTTATATTCCACTTACTGTCTAAGGCGCTGCAGTCATGGACTGTGCAGCTGGTCCAGGCGGAGGTTCGAGTCCTCCCTCGGGCATGTGTGTGTGTGTGTGTGTTTGTCCTTAGGATAATTTAGGTTAAGTAGTGTGTAAGCTTAGGAACTGTTGACCTTAGCAGTTAAGTCCCATAAGATTAAAAAAAAATCCACTTACTTGTGTGGAGGAAGCAACATCTGATGGCGCCCTTAACAACGTTTCTTACGATCGTGGTAGCTACGGGCACAACCGTCTCAGACACGAATTCTGTTTCTAAATACAGAAAAGTGCCACCCTAACACGAGATTTTAACCCCTGATGCGAACACAGTTTAACGTGTGCATATGTGTATTTTTGTATCTTTCTTTGGCATCGTAGCTCCCAATTGAAAGGTCCAGTTTTAATGGAGTCTTTTAATTCGGAAGCTGGTATAATCGGGTTAGTTCTTAGCTATGTTTCTTGAAAGTCAGTTCAGTCTTTTAAATTTCAACAGCTAAATTAAGTACTGTAAAATCGTTTTTTTGCCAGTGTTCTCTCTTGATATACACTAGTAATACATAAGAGCTACATCAAGAGACGTAGTCCCAGGTAGTAGAGCTCAAAAAGATCTAAATGAAAGTACGCGAGAATACATGTTTATCTTTTATGGTTGACCAACAACGATGATTTCTGTCTTTTGAAGTCGCCCGTTTCAGCATCTGCAAAGCAGAAAAAGGTGACTGGACTCAACTCTAAAAGATAAACACATGCTGTCGCACTTTTTTTCAGTTCTTCTTGAGATCTACAATTCAGTATTACATCAGATGATTTTTCCCTAACAGTTTAGGCAGCCTTATTGTAAGAGAGCGCAATGGCAGCCTACTTTCTTCCGACTTGATTTAGAATTATCGTCACTACTTATTACGCTTATGTTACCTAAATTAGTTAAATATATACTGGAACGTAGTCAATGAATATATGCGTGAATTAAAAAAGGAAACGCGTTAATCACGTAACTCACAATGGTAAAATACAACGATCGTGTTTAATGCATTTCTTTTAGTAATAGTAGCTGCCAGTGCAAACTGCAAGGTATTCTAAATTTAAAAATATTTTTAAACATTGTTTTGGCAAAATCTTGCAACTGTAACAATATTTATGAAAATACACCTACTGTCATTTCTCTGCCTCGTGATGACTGGGTGTTGTGAGACGTCCTTAGGTTAGTTAGGTTTAAGTAGTTCTAAGTTCTAGGGGACTGATGACCATAGATGTTAAGTCCCATAGTGCTCAGAGCCATTTGAACCATTTGAACACCTACTGTCAGAATATGCTGATTTCGGTGAGACAAGATCTCTCGTTGCAATTTCGTGTTCCGTCTCGGAAAGTATTTGTTTGAATGTGGGAATAGTGTGTCAATTGTAGCGTGTTGTCTACTAGTAAAATATAAAGTTTAAAAAGCACAAATAAATCTGAAAGTAAAAATCAGAAAAAGACACAAAAAACCTCTAAAAGTGAAAAAGTTTAATGCAAGTAGTAATATTTTGATCGAAGGGTCTTCGCTTCCGGGGACCGCTAAGCAAATAAAATAAAAACAGAATACATCTTAGAATGTCAAAGTATGAAATTAAAATACAAATAAGGTACCTAGGCAACGTAGGTAAATGTCAAAACAATAATTTCAAATCGTTGTTCTAAGTCTTAATTAATTTACTTCGAAAAATTCGCAATGCATACGACAACGGTCAGGCGACAGCCTGTCCGGGTCGTCGCACTTGGTCACACACCGCGCAACTCGCGCTGGTGGTTTAACGAAGCTTGAGTTAGGATGGTGTTGTCAGAACACAGCAGGGCATATGTCTCGTAAGATAGATTAATGTACGAAACTGAGTGCGTGCTCAGTTATGTAAAAATATCATATAAAACAAATAGATAACTCTGTTCTTCAACAATGTTAGGATACTTAGAGATGACTGGTTTTCATATTTTATGCATTAAGTAATCATAAATTCACTAAGCTAGTTTGAGGTGTGGATGCGGGACACGCGGAACTGGAAGAGATGACGGGAAGCAGAAGAGGTTTATATCCAGAAATAATGAAAGCATGCTGTTCCAGAAAGAATAGCTGCTGTTAACCTCCAGTTTTTTTCTTTATTTAGATCTCCCCCTACATGACGAAGATTGTATCAAAATACTGCTACTTATAATAAACTTAAAGGGGCAATACAATTTTTTTAGAGGACTTTTGTCGGGGATTTTTCAAATTTTTAATTTAAGTTTTTATCTCTTTGCCAGCGTACAACACATTGTGTGTAGAATCAATGAGACTGGACTTTCGGAAAAATATCGTCTGCACAATCCTGAGAATAACAAGAGAGAAAAAAATCTTTGAACTATCCCACAAGCAGCTTAACAGTTCGTGGAACAAAGTTGCTAATAAAAATAACATGATAAAGTTGCCAATAAAAATAACATGATAAGGACGAAAATGGAAAAGAAAGTTGCGGGTCTGTTAAATGACGATCAGTGTGGATTTCGGAAAGACAAAGGCACCAGAGAGGCAGGCCTGACGATGAGCGTATTAATGCTAGCGAGGTAGGGAAAAATCAAGTCGCTTTCATAGATTTTTTTTACGTAAAGAAGCGCTCGAAAACATGTTTTCAAAATGTTTGAAATACACAGAATAGGTATAAGCTGTAAGGAAAGACGGGTAGCATACAGTAATTTCAAGAACCATCAGGCAACAATTATAAAGGAAGACCAAGAACGAAGTGCTTGGATGCGTAAGGGTAAGACAGGGATGTAATCTTTCCCCCTTACTGCTCTCCTTGTACACTGTTTAAGCAGGGTTCAGGAGTGAGATTAAAATTCAGGGGTCGGCCGGGGTGGCCGAGCGGTTCTAAGCGCTAAAGTCTGGAACCGTGCGACCGCAACGGTCGCAGGTTCGAATCCTGCCTCGGGCATGGATGTGTGTGATGTCCTTAGGTTAGTTAGGTTTAAGTAGTTCTAAGTTCTAGGGGACTGATGACCTCAGATATTAAGCCCCGTAGTGCTCAGAGCCATTTGAACCATTTTGAACCAAAATTCAGGGTAAAAGGCATATGAGTGGTAATAGCCTCTGATGACTTTGCTATTGTTTGGGAAAACAGGAAGAATTGCTATATCTGTTGAAGAAATGAACAGTCAAATGAGAACAAAAGATTGATTGAGGACATACCAACGAAAAGTGAAAGTTTTGAACACTTGCACAAAAGAGATTTGTGATAAACTTGACATCAAATTTTGGGACCACGTAGTAGGGGTAGACGATGCGAAGGAAATCTGCTACTTTGCAAGGAAAGTAACAAATGATGTACTATGCAAGAAAGATAAGAAGCAGACAAATGCAGTGCATTCCTAGCCATACGGAGCATGAAACATTGTCCTTAATTTGAGGAAAAACTGTCTGGTAGTAAACGTTAAGACAATTGCATTGTATGGAAGTGAATAGTGAACTGTCGAAAAACCGGGAAAGAAGAGTCGAAGCGTTTGAGATGTGGTGCTGTAGACTGACAAGGTAAGGAATGAGGAGGGTCTCTGAAGAATCAGCGAGGAAAGGAATATGTGGAAAACACTGGTAACTAGAAGGGACAGAATGACAGGATATTTGTTAAGACATCAGGGAATAAGTTCCATGTTACTAGTAGAAACTGTAGAGGGTAAATAGGGAAAGACTGAGACTGGAATACATCCAACGAATAACTGGAGACTTAGGCAAGTGCTACTCTGAGATGAAGAGGTCGGCACAGGCGAGGAAGTGGTGGCGAGTCGCGTCAAACCAATCAGAAGACTGATGATCCAAAACAAAAAGTAAGGAATGCTTCTTCTGTGTTGTTCAGTATCTGAAGCTCAGGAGATATATATATATCGGACTATATATGTCGTCAGACTGTGATATAGTGTGTGTGATTGGAAGTTTCCATGTGTGGCTGCATATAGCCGTAATTGTTTTGAATAGGAGTGTGAATATGACCAAAGCGAGAAACGTCACATATGTATGTAAATGTTCTTCAGCAGCTCCAAATAATATTCCTGTAATAAACAACTGGAAATATGAAAATTTGTACATGTCTCTATGTCAAGCCCATGGAGAAGAGCTTTATATATTTTTCTAAAGCGTAGAGATTTTCCAAGACTTGTTCCCAGTTACGACCAGCTTTCTGAAGATCTAACTTGGTTATTAGGCAAATTCTGGAACTGATAGTTTTCTCCCGTTTTTTACTGCTGGAAAGCCTTCTACCTGACTACCATCTCACCAGCTATACAGGGTATCCCAGGATAAATATTCAGTATTCAGGGCTCTTATGTAAACTGAAGGTGGAGAAGGAGAAAGGAAAGGAAGCGGAAGGAAATAATTATATCAGCTGCAACTAGACTTCATGCTTAATAAGCAGTGACGAGTGAAAATGTGTGCCGGACTGGGACTCGAATCTGGGATCTCCTGCTGACTTTTCTTCTTCTTTTTTTTTGTTAGATAATGGCAAAGCAAATAAAAATCTCTGGTGTTCTAAAATAAATGACGGCCTTCTGCATAAAAAAAATAATGTGGTGAAAATGTAAATAGACATACTTTTTCGGTATCAGGTTCTTTTTACAGATCATGTATCATTCTAATTTATTTATTTTTTATACACTCCTGGAAATGGAAAAAAGAACACATTGACACCGGTGTGTCAGACCCACCATACTTGCTCCGGACACTGCGAGAGGGCTGTACAAGCAATGATCACACGCACGGCACAGCGGACACACCAGGAACCGCGGTGTTGGCCGTCGAATGGCGCTAGCTGCGCAGCATTTGTGCACCGCCGCCGTCAGTGTCAGCCAGTTTGGAGTGGCATACGGAGCTCCATCGCAGTCTTTAACACTGGTAGCATGCCGCGACAGCGCGGACGTGAACCGTATGTGCAGTTGACGGACTTTGAGCGAGGGCGTATAGTGGGCATGCGGGAGGCCGGGTGGACGTACCGCCGAATTGCTCAACACGTGGGGCGTGAGGTCTCCACAGTACATCGATGTTGTCGCCAGTGGTCGGCAGAAGGTGCACGTGCCCGTCGACCTGGGACCGGACCGCAGCGACGCACGGATGCACGCCTAGACCGTAGGATCCTACGCAGTGCCGTAGGGGACCGCACCGCCACTTCCCAGCAAATTAGGGACACTGTTGCTCCTGGAGTATCGGCGAGGACCATTCGCAACCGTCTCCATGAAGCTGGGCTACGGTCCCGCACACCGTTAGGCCGTCTTCCGCTCACGCCCCAACATCGTGCAGCCCGCCTCCAGTGGTGTCGCGGTAGGCGTGAATGGAGGGACGAATGGAGACGTGTCGTCTTCAGCGATGAGAGTCGCTTCTGCCTTGGTGCCAATGATGGTCGTATGCGTGTTTGGCGCCGTGCAGGTGAACGCCACAATCAGGACTGCATACGACCGAGGCACACAGGGCCAACACCCGGCATCATGGTGTGGGGAGCGATCTCCTACACTGGCCGTACACCACTGGTGATCGTCGAGGGGACACTGAATAGTGCACGGTACATCCAAACCGTCATCGAACCCATCGTTCTACCATTCCTAGACCGGCAAGGGAACTTGCTGTTCCAACAGGACAATGCACGTCCGCATGTATCCCGTGCCACCCAACGTGCTCTAGAAGGTGTAAGTCAACTACCCTGGCCAGCAAGATCTCCGGATCTGTCCCCCATTGAGCATGTTTGGGACTGGATGAAGCGTCGTCTCACGCGGTCTGCACGTCCAGCACGAACGCTGGTCCAACTGAGGCGCCAGGTGGAAATGGCATGGCAAGCCGTTCCACAGGACTACATCCAGCATCTCTACGATCGTCTCCATGGGAGAATAGCAGCCTGCATTGGTGCGAAAGGTGGATATACACTGTACTAGTGCCGACATTGTGCATGCTCTGTTGCCTGTGTCTATGTGCCTGTGGTTCTGTCAGTGTGATCATGTGATGTATCTGACCCCAGGAATGTGTCAATAAAGTTTCCCCTTCTTGGGACAATGAATTCACGGTGTTCGTATTTCAATTTCCAGGAGTGTATATGTTTGTTGAGATCATATAGGACGCTCTCCAGGCGAAAGAATGTGTAATTACCATCAATAACAAACAAAATAGAAAGGGAATTATAGAAATGAAAGAAAACGCCCTCCTGGCAGAACAGACAAAGTGGCGTCCGCGTCCCGCCAACTTGTGGGTAGATGCACACTGAATTCTAAGGCAGTCAGGCATGTTCCAGGCACTTCTTCACGAAGAATATTGCATTTTCCGGTTCATTGGACTGAGTCCTGGTATTACACAATCTCACTGAAATCACCTTCACATACCTGGGACACCCCAGCTGCAGGGGGGATCGAAGAAGGCACTACCCAAAAAGTTGGTGTAGTACTGTCGGTATCGCGGATGGTGCACGAAAAAGTAAATCGATCTTGCAGGAACGTCCAAGAATCAAGAACACTCTTATCACCTTCATGGAACAAATAAGAGACCGAAATGCCTTTTATCCACATCACAGCGTTGGTCTTCGTACGTGGGAAATATGTATCATCTGGGAACATAAGAGATTTCGGTGTAATGGCATGGGGAGCCGTACGTAGAAGAAAGGCAAGCATCTTCTGAATCAGCTGACACACCTCTGCAGGCGATCCACACATCAGTCGCTGTTAGTCCGTATCAAGCGTGTGACAACAAGGACACAGCGGCGAATTTGTCATTTTTATGGCATGTAGACGAACTTGCGTCATGTATTTTCCATTAACGACCAGAGACCAGGTCGCACGAGCCCTCGTCTCGAGGAGTATATGGTGCACAGAACGCCAAACCATGGTCCATGCGATCGTAGGATATCGGCTTTCTACAACATTCCGAGTATGATTTCTCATCATTAGTCGGTAAGCATCACTTGCCGTAGGGTTTCTGGTACTAGGCAAGTCGGCATGGACATAACTGTATTCCATAAAAAAGGTCCTGACATGTGAGAGAGAGGAAGAAATATGGGCTACTGCAACGGGTGCCCCTCGAGTCAGATCATCAATCAAGTTTCCCGATAATCCGGTTCGGCGGCGGGTCCACGATTTAACCATCGTACTTACATAAAGGGCAGCTGCTGTCGCCGCGGCCGCCATCTCGAGGACGAAGTGTCAGCGTGTGTCGTAGCGGACTTTGAAGATAAGACCCGCGCTTACAAAGTAGCCGAACGCCGCCATTACCTCTGGCATCGGTAAAATCTGATATAAATGGGGTAGTCACGAGAGTAGATGAGTGCTAACAAAATCCACCATTTGTAACATGTCCAATGCTTTCAGGAAGTTGCCACGAACGTTCGTGCGGATAGCTTGAAGGAGGAGTTTGTAGTTAAATGAGATCGTGCGCTATATATCACTCGTGAAAGCGATCCCTAAAGCATTTGAGCTTGTCTACTAATGGCAATGGAGCCACACTATCTGCAGGAAGGCCTCTATCGACGGACATAGCGCTAGATTTCGTCAGGTTCACACGGCTGCCCTCAGCAGCCCCGTACTGGTTAATCCATGCCAGTACCTCTCGCACTTCATCCTCCGATAGAGCCAAGAACACCACGTCATCTGCATAGGCACGGCAGATGAAAGCATTCTCCCTCATTGTTACTCTGTGAGCCGGTTCCTCAAACCATTTAAGAGTGGCTCAAGGGCGATGGCGGAAAGCAGCATCGACAGCGGACATCCTTGACGGACCGACCGCATGACATTAATAGGGCCCACCACTCGACTGACCAGCACTCACGACGTGGCACCTCGGAGGAGCCGCAAGACGATATGTATAAACCTGTAGGGAAAGGCTATCCGTCAGAGTACGTTTTCTAGAAAGTCATGACTCACTCTATCAAAGGCGTGGTCGAAGTCCACTGTCACTAAGGCACTGCGACTGCGGCAGGTTGTGACCAGGGCTATGACGTCACGGTAATCGCTGAGTGTCGTCTGAATGTTACTGTCACCTCCAAAGCACGTTTGATCCAGAGAGATGACTTGAGGGATGACGCGCCAAATGCGAGCGGCAAGAATTCGGGTAAAAATCTTGAAGTCACAATTTAACATGGTCGACGGCCGATAATGCCCAACTCCCCGACCTCCCTATGGCTTTGGGATCGGAATAAGCAAGCCTTCTGCGAATTCGGGTGGGCGGGAAAGGTCAGGGTTCATCAGTTCTTCATACATCGTAGTCCAGCGTGAGCCCATGATGTCGTGGAATGTGCAGCAAAACTCCAGCGGGAACCCGTTAGGATCTGAGGCTTTGTTCGCCGCACCCCGTACTCTTATGAAGAGCAACGGCGACGTCAGTGGCCGTAATTGTCGCCGTGAGAATCTCCTCAGCAGATTCGTCCAGGGTACCTGTCAAGGAGCGGAGGACATCAGTCGTTACCGCCTTGTTCTGGTCCTCTTCTGCGTAGAATTGGTTGTAGTGATCCACAAAGACTTTTATAATGTCATTCTGGGACGGCAATGGACTACTGTCTCGCATGACGAGGGCGTTGACCAGCCTCTCCTACTACACTATCGCGACATCTTGCGCGTACTATTGTGCCTTCAAGGCGGTGACGCAGAATTTATCTTCGCCGTAATATGTTGAATTTCCACCTGTCATTGAACAGAGGGGGCAAGATTTGAGAGTTCCCGGAGAATTGTGAAATAGTATTCCATGGTATGTCGGTGCCACAGCATTTTTTCGCGAACGTAATTCATCATCGGACGACGTAAAGCAGGCGTCTCACACAGTTGTTCCACGTCGTATCTCTGACCTGCCTGCATTCCGGATCCTTGAGATGGGTAACATTCAGCTTCCACAGGCCTCGACCGCGCCACACCTGCCTCTGGAGCGAAACAGTGCAAATGTAGGCTATATGGTCGGAAAAAGTGGTAGGCCATAACTCAATGTCAAGCGTGGCAGTTACGATTCCTTGGGAAACGTAGACACGTTGAAGACGACTTGCTGAATGGCTGGTGACGTACGTATACCCAGGCCGATCGCCATGCATGCGGTCGCAAGTATCGATGAGGTTCAGTTCATGCACGAGCAGCTTGAGTTCCTGGCATGTGGTGAAATGAGGATGTTGGACCTTCTTGGATAACACAAAATTGAAGTCGCCGCCTAGAATAACATGGTCTTAGTGGCCTAAAAACAAATGAGCGACCTGTTGTGAATAGAATCGCGACCGTTCCCGTCGCTTGGCCGTGCCCGAGGAAGCGTAAATATTGATGACTCGGACACCGTGGAAAGTCACAGCAAGACTCCTAGCCGATGGTAGGTAAATCATGTCGTCTACCTCAATGCCTTCCTTTAAAAGAATAGCTGTCCCATTGCCACCGTCAGCACACGGCGTGAGTTAGGAAACATAGCCATAGATATTATGAAACATTGCCAGGCGAACTTCCTGCGAAAGGGCAACATCGAGGTCCGACGCCCTCAACATTTCAGGGAGCAATGGTAGTTTGACAGGTCTACCAATAGTGTTGACATTGATGGAGCCAATCCTGTAGGCTTGTCGTGGAATTGGGATTACTGGGACGCTCATGGAGGCACGAAGAGCAGCAGCGAACAGGAATGTTGTACCAGTAGGCTGCACATCCCCATCCAGTAACCCTGTCGATTAGCAGTCGTGGGTTGGAGTAACAGCATTCGTTGCTGTCTCAACGGTGGGTGTTTCGTCGTCTACATCGACAGACCAAGAAAAAGGTGCGTGGATGGCGTGCGTCCAGTGGAGCACTTGAGGAGTCTGAAGGCGGCGTCACGTCGGCGGTGGAAGAGAGATGCTGGCTCAGCTGCTGTTCAGCATCCATAGGTACAGCGTCTGGTTCTTACAAAGATGGTTGTACCTCCGACGGAGTGCAGACTGGTGCTTTTACCACGGCATCGTTATTCGGGGGAACATCTTGATAGTTGTGATCCTCATCGTCTTGAGACTGCGTCCTTCAGGTGTCAAACGGGGCGATCCGCCGTTTGCGACGTCTCTTCGGCGACCGTTGGTTGCGCACGTAATCTTCAGTGTCCGAAAACGCCTGGGGATCCGGATGTTCAGGCACAAAAGCATCAGTAGCCACAACCATGGAGTCCTCGAGATTGCTCACCACTCCACATGTCGGGAGGAGGAGGCAAGGGTGTCGGTTCGTCCGCAGCATCCTGAGGCATTACCGGAGAAGACGATGTGCCAGTATGAGGAGCCAGTGGTGATCGCGGTCGGGGGTCGTTATTGAGAACTTAGACAAACGTCAGCGGTAGCGTCGACGGAGCGGTCGTGGCCGACAGGTCCCCAGGCGGTAACTGTGTGATTCTGCGTTGCAGGCAGCTGGCACGGAGGTGTCCTTCTTTGCCACATCCCGAGCATGTCTTCAGCTGGCCATCATAAATAATAATAGCATGGCAGCCACCAATATATAAGTAGGACGGCACATGTTTGGTTAGCTCTATGCGGATCTGTCGTATTCCATTGAGAACCAGGTATGTAGTGAACTTAACCCACTTTTCAGCTGTATGGCTGATCACCTTTCCATATGGGCGGAATGCAGATACCACGACCTCTAAAGGCACCTCGAAGGGGAGTTCAAATACACGTATCGTCCGCAGTTCAAGTCCCGCATGTTCCACAGTTACGTCACTGATGTGTCCATCAGAGTGACGGAACTTAAGACCATTTCGAGTTTTTGTCTTCGTTAACAGATTTCACGTATACCACACTGCTCACTATAGACAGGTGGATGCCAACAAGAACGTTGCAATCAATCTTTACTTCATCTCAGACAAACTGTTCAATTTCTGGTGCTTTTCGTCGGGGATATCCAGGTGCAAAGCTAATCTTCAGTGTCGATTTTCTGTGGGCATAATCCATTCCCTCTCGAAGGAAATATAGCTCGCTAAGACGGCAGAATCACGTAAACAACTCCGCGAGCGATCTGCGCGGCGAGGATGCAAACAAGACGTCGTTGCCACTAGTGCGCCGTAAAGCGACTGTGTCTCTGTGGTGTTCGCTTGCTGGTAGCCACACGGGAACTGTTTACTAGGCAGCTGCGTTAACAACCACGCTGTGCGACACAGCGTTTGGCGCAAACGCGCGTACTGTCTCGGCACGCTCCCCGGCCGACTCTCACTCCCCTCTAATGCCACCTAGCCACCATCCGCAGTACCGATCCACGTCCTCCACATGCACCGACTTTATATTCCCATTGGTGGTCGAACACAAATGTGCTTCCGAACTGAAAGTTGTGGGTTCATTGCCCATCGAGGCGAATCAGTTATATGTGCCCGTGGTGGATGTTCTTTTGAACACCGAAGGTTAGATCCACATTTACATTCCACCTCCAGCAGGAAACTAAAATTATCGAGCATGGAGGACATGGATGGGGATTGAGGACAGGTGGAACTAGGTGGGAGTGTGAGTCGGCTGGGGAGCGTTTGCCATAAACTCTGTGTCTGGGTGGCGCAGTGGTTAACGGAACTATCTAGTAAGCAGAAGATCCCAGGTTCGAGTTCCAGTCTGGCAGACGTTTTCATTCGTCGACGTTGACTCTGCATAACGTCTCGATGCAGCTGACATCATTAGTTCTTTTCCTTTCCTTTCTCCTCCCTTCACTTTCAGTTTACATACATGTGACACAGCTGCAGATTCCGCGTGGTGTCTGCTCTTTCGGGCATGTACAAAGGAACAGGCACCACACATTCATGTAATTCAGCGAAATGACAGGAATTATCATTCGAAGAAAAAATGTCTAGTAAACATCGGATCTAAAATGCATACCTCAAGAGCTATGAGTACTTGTTCAATAGATGAGCTGTGTTTCACAATAGAGAGGACAGACAAGTGCTCATTGCTCTTAATATATACATTTTAGAACTAATGTTTACTAGACATTTTGCTTCGAAAGGTAGTTTCTGTGGTAGCCCTGAATATTGGGAATTCCTCCTGAGACACCCTGTATAACTTAGGAGAACCTGTTCTCGATAATGGGCACAAAGGTCACGCAAACACTACATACACATATTTATCTCTCTCTCCGTCGCTCACACACACACACACACACACACACACACACACACACACACACACACACACACACACACATCCGCGCGCGCGCGCACAAGCGCGCGCACGCGCGCGCACACGCACACACAGGGCAACAGCGAACATTATCCCAGAAATAAATTAACATAGTTTCGATCCTCCAGTGCCATTTCCCCCATTTTACTACGTGAATGCCCCCTCTCAGTTATTGCCAGTTATTCCTACTATGATAATTCCCTGAAATGCACAGCATACTTCATTAGTCCACTTTTTTCTAATGAGTGGTGAGTGAAAGGCATACAAAATGAGGAAAACACGAAAAATGTCCAATGCCCATCCCATGGGTGCGACTCAAAAAGTAGAACCGGAAGTCTGCTGCCAAATACTCCCAATTAGAACTTCGTCTGTCCCAGTACCTACTCACCTGGTGTCTGATCGCAAACGCTTGGACTGCAGTAGGTCATTACTCTAACGTCCGTTTCTACACCTAGAATTACAGAATGAAGTAACTAGAAAAAATAAAAAACACGAAAGACCCAGTGCCTCGATTTAAACAAGGTATTCAAGTGACTTACTGTAACTGAAAGTATAGTGGATCTGATAATACCCTACCAAGTACAGTTGAAATGTTTTTGAAGTATATATATATATATATAGGGTGAGTCACCTAACGTTACCGCTGGATATATTTCGTAAACCACATCAAATACTGACGAACCGATTCCACAGACCGAACGTGAGGAGAGGAACTAGTGTAATTGTTTAATACAAACCATACAAAAATGCACAGAAGTATGTTTTTTAACACAAACCTACGTTGTTTTAAATGGAACCACGTTAGTTTTGCTAGCAGATCTGAACATATAAACAAATACGTAATCAGTGCCGTTTGTTGCATTGTAAAATGTTAATTTACATCCGGAGATATTGTAACCTAAAGTTGACGCTTGAAACCTCCGACGTTCAGTTGCGTGTTGTAACAAACGCGGGCCACGTTCGGCGAGTAGCATCTGCAGGGACATGTTTACGATGACGACCGTGTTTACGAGTGTGGCTGTGGTGCACTGATGTGGTTTGGTCTAGCTGTCGCAGTGTCCGCATGTAGCGCTTGCTGCTATTGTTATTCTGCATTCGTCTCCGCACGCAGACCAACTGTAGTACACCGTGTTACCAGACATCTGTGATAGTGTAGTGTTGTAGGAACTGTGACCATGGTGTATTCGAACTCTGAAAAGGCGGAGATGATACTCATCTATGGCGAGTGTCGACGAAACGCAGCTGAAGCCTGCAGGGTGTATGCAGAACGGTACCCGGACAGAGAGCATCCAACGTGCCGCACATTGCAAAACATCTACCGCCAGCTGTATGCAACAGGTATGGTCGTAGCACGCAAACGGGTCCGTAACAGGCCCGTCACAGGAGAAGCGGGTGCAGTTGGTGTGTTAGCTGCTGTTGCCATGAACCCACACATGAGTACACGGGACATTGCGAGAGCCGGTGGACTGAGTCAAAGTAGTGTCATGCGCATACTGCATCGTCACCGCTTTCACCCGTTTCATGTGCCGCTACATCAGCAATTACATGGTGATGACTTTAATCATCGAGTGCAATTCTGTCAATGGGCATTAACAGAGAATGCGTTGCAGTGCTACCTGTTTACCGATGAAGCGGGTTTCACAAACCACGGGGCAGTGAATCTACGGAACATGCATTACTGGTCCGTGGACAATCCTCGCTGGCCCAGACAGGTAGAGCGACAGCGACCGTGGACTGTAAATGTATGGTGCGGAATCATTGGCGACCACCTCATTGGTCCTCACTTCATTGCAGGGGCCCAAACAGCTGCAACATACAAAGCGTTTCTACAGAATGATCTGCCAACGTTGCTCGAAAATGTCCCACTAGAAACGCGTCGACGTATGTGGTATCAGCATGATGGTGCACCTGCACATTCCGCAATTAACACTAGGCTGACCCTTGACAGGATGTTCGACGGGCGTTTCATAGGACGTGGAGGACGCATAAATTGGCCAGCCCGTTCTCCTGATCTTACACCTCTGGACTTCTTTCTGTGGGGTACGTTAAAGGAGAATGTGTACCGTGATGTGCCTACGACCCCAGAGGATATGAAACAACGTATTGTGGCAGCCTGCGGCGACATTACACCAGATGTACTGCGGCGTGTACGACATTCATTACGCCAGAGATTGCAATTGTGTGCAGCAAATGATGACTACCACATTGAACATCTATTGGCCTGACATGTCGGGTCACACTCTATTACACTCCGTAATTGAAAACGGAAACCACGTGTGTACGTGTACCTCACCCCTCATGGTAATGTACATGTGCGTCAGCGAAAAAGACCAATAAAAAGGTGTTAGCATGTGGACGTAATGTGCTGTTCCAGTCTCTTCTGTACCTAAGGTCCATCACCGTTCCCTTTGGATCCCTACGTAATTCGGTGCTCTCCGATACACACGATCGAACAGCGGAGGAGTGGTACTCAAGCGTCAACTTTAGGTTACAATATCTCCGGATGTAATTAACATTTTACAATGCAACAAACGGCACTGATTACGTATTTGTTTATATGTTCAGATGTGCTAACAAAACTAACGGGGTCCCAATTAAGAAAACGTGGGTTTGTGTTAAAAAACATACTGCCGTGCATTTTTTTATGGTTTGTATTAACCAAT